>NC_090451.1:168674574-169874574 GCF_031143425.1 Pleurodeles waltl | reverse complement strand
GGCCCTAGGTAACCCATAGGGAAGGGTGCTATTTAGATAAAAGGCAGGACATACCTGTGTAGTTTATATATCCTGGTAGTGTAAAACTCCTAAATTTGTTTTACACTGCTGTGAGGCCTGCTCCTTTCGTGGTCTAACATTAGGGCTACCCTCATATACTAGTTGAGTGGTAGATTCTGATCTGAAAGAAGTAACAAGGTCATATTTAGTATAGCCAGAGTGGTAATACAGAATCCTGCTGACTTGTGAAGTTGGATTTAATATTATTATTTTAGAAATGCCACTTTTAGAAAGTGAGCATTTCTCTGCACTTAAATCCTTCTGCGCCTTACAATCCACGTCTGGCTAGGTTAGTTGACAGCTCCCTTGTGCATTTCACTCAGACAACCTCAAACACAGATGCTCAGTCACACCTGCACACATGTGAATACTGAATTGGTCTTCCTGGGCTGGGAGGGTGGAGGGCCTGACACTTACATTTGAAAGGACAGTGGCCTGCTCTCACACAATGGACTGCAAAACCCCCTACAGGGACCCTGGCAGACAGGATTGAACTGAAAGGGGACCTGGTGCACTTCTAAGCCACTCTTGAAGTCTCACCCACTTCAAAGGCACATTTGGGTATTTAAACAGGGCCTCAGAGACTCATGGACAAGATACCACTGGTGAAGAAACTCTGAACCTGCAACTTGCCGAGAGGAACTGCATGGCTGCCCAAAGGACTCACCTGACTGCTTTTCTGCAAAGGACTGCTGCCCTGTTGCCCTCTGGCTCTGCTGAGAAGTGCTCTCCAAGGGCTTGGTTAGAGCTTGCCTCCTGTTCCTTGAAGTCTTAGGGCCAAAAATATTTCATCCTGCAAAGAACTCCTTATGCGACGAAAATTAGATGCACAGCCTGCCAGAAATGACACAGCCTTCATCGCGGTGAGAAAATCACCACGCGCCGAACCGGAACGACACAGCTCAGCTCCCAAGAGGAGATCTACGCAGCACCAGCATTGTGACCAGAACTTTGACGCACGGGCCACTGGATCGACGCATAGCCAAGCCGGAGCGACACAGCCCAACTTCCTGCGAGAAGAATCAACGTAGAGCCTGCCGTACAACAAATTTCCCCGCATCACCCACCGGAAGACACAACTCCTGGGACTTCGTCCTGCACACCCAGGATTTCTCAGCATCGTCCCCAGGGCATCCAAATACCCCGCAACCCGAAGAGGATCCAAGTCTTCGCACCGGAAATCGACGCAAGGCCCTGACTGCTTGGAAAAATATACACATCGTTTGCATGCACCCAGAGAAACCAACGCACACCTTCCCATTTACCACGCATCTCCTCCTCTGCGGCCCCTTTAGACACAAACCAGGTACTTTGTGCTTGCAAGAGACACGTATTGCTTTTAAGAACTTAAGACTATCATTCTCTAAAGTGATATTTCAACTTGTACTTAATCTTGATAGTTTTGACCTGCATTTACTTTAACCAGATAAATATTATTGATTTTTCTAAACACTGTGTGGTTTATATTTGTGGTGTTTATACTGTGCAATTGCATGATTTATTGCACAATACTTTACACATTGCCTTCTGAGTTAAGCCTGACTGCTCAGTGCCAAGCTACCAGAGGGTGGGCACAGGATAATTTGGATTGTGTGTGACTCACCCTGACTAGAGTGAGGGTCCGTGCTTGGACAGGGGGGTAACCTGACTGCCAACCTAAGACCCCATTTCTAACAGATACCATTTCTCAAGCAATGGCTTGCAGGTCGACCTGAAGAAAATAGAAGCTATCAAATGCATCAGAGGTGAGAGGTTTTCTTGGGATGGCCACGTACTGTGAGAAATTTATTCCCAATCTAGTCACCCTGTCTGAACCTCTGTGAGCTCTGACAAAACACGACTGTCCAGGGGAATGGGACCGCACAGCTGACTGAGCGTTCAGAAGTGTGAAAGAGGTGGTCCTAGACGATGCAACAATGCAAAAATGCCATATTTCAGTCCAAGATGCAAGACAAAGCTGATTGTGGATGAAGGTCCTGTAGACCTTTACAGCAGTCCTGCTGTAGGAAAAACCAGAAGGAGCATGGGTCCCCATGGCCTATGCCAGTCTGGCCCTCACCAATATGGAGACAAGCTACTCCCAAATTGAGCACGATATGTTAATTCTGTGGGTATGCAGACATTTCCACCTATGTCTCTGGTCACCACCAGACATTTCTGTCCACAACCATAAACCACTGCTCTCTCTCTTCAGAGGGACTACCAGGAATGAGCCACTGCACATCAAGCTCTGGGAAGTGCAGCTGTAGCTTTAGTCATTTGAAGTTGTGTGCCGACCTGGTATCAACAACCTCATCAACTACCTGTCACCCACAACAACTTGCAATAGTGACCCAGAAGAGGACAAAGACATTAAAGAATTTGTAAGAATGCTAGCTCATGACGTTTGCCCGAAGACTTTTATGGTTGGAAGATATGAAGGAGGCCACCGATAATGACCCAAGCATATCGAAGGCGAAGGAGGCACTTTGAGAACAGCGCTGGTGAGACTTATTGAATTGTGTGAAAGTCCTCACAGCAGAAGAGCAGAGAATGATGAGCTCCCCCGTGGCACCTGTGAGATGAGGTTAACATGAGTGAAAGACTCCCTTCTCTGTGGCAGACAGATCATGATGCAGAAACAACTATGGTCACGAGCAGTTGATCTGGCACTTCAGAACACTATGACATTGCGAAAACCACAGCCCAGCTAGGAGACAGAGTTTGATTTCCTGGCATTGATAAGCTAGTTGATGAAAGGGTCCAAAACGGTCACTCGTTCTATCACAGGCAGGGACCCACCAATCGCCCCAGTGATCATGGAAGAGGCTTGCATTACACCCTGGTCCTGGATTAGCATGGATATTTGTAGGTTTCCAGACAACCGCCTCATTGCTGTCATAATGGACAAAAACACCAAGTACCCTGTGGGGGAAGTGATACTATCCACGGCTTTTTAATATGTTAATCCCATGCTCAAAGATTTTTTCACTCTTGGGGAATCCTGATGAAATCAAAACAGACAACAGACCCCCCCTTTCAGAGGCAAGAAACTCAGTCACATATCCACTGTCTGAACGTAAAACATTGGAAGGTAACTTCACAGTGGTCCCAAGCCAATTGGGAAATATACAGTTTCATGCACACCCTGAACAGATCACCAAGAATTGGAGTGGAGCAAGAAGAAGCTGCAGAATGCGGTTGGTACCAGTTCTTATGATCGTACTGGCAGACACTGCATAGTATCACTGGGTGTGCTCTAATGGACCTGCTGATGAAGATGTTTGTTCAGAATATCATCCTGGCAGGGCCGAGTTGGTACCAGCTGTCACACACTCAAGCCACCCAGGAGCAGCAACAAGCCCTGAATGACATGGCCAACAAATACTGGAAGGCTGTTGTCTCAGACATAGTGGTGGAAGCTAAGTATACATAAAGGATCAGCATCCAGGGTGGAAGTTCCACTCCCCGTTTGAGAAAGAGGTGTGGGAAGTCATTGACATTCAAGGAACTCTATCACCAGTACAATGCAGTCTGTCCAAAGTATCAAAAAATGTATCCTGGTTCAAGAAAGTCAGGTTGGTAGATACAATGAGTGATGACCACAAACTGGAGATTAACATGTCTGACATCAATATAGGCATCATCCCTGCCAGGCCAGATCCAGCATTTGTGACCCGCACACCAGCCAAGTAGCCAAACGCTTGCCACCCAGGCAAACCATGATGAGGGGCAAGCTATGAATCAAGAAGCTAGTGGTCACAGCCAGAAATATGGCCTATGGCCCAATCCTGCTCCTAGCCAGAGACTAAGAGACCATATGTGTTAAATCAGAAGGTTAAATTAGAACCAACAGCCCTAATTCTACATAAGTAAACATTGGGAGGGATGTAGAGTGCCACATGATCAACACTATGATGTATCAAGCACTTAACCGGAGGGCCGGGCTCAGCCCAAAGTTATAAATCAAACAGAAAGTGACCACTCGGGGGCACTAAGGACATATAGACAATAAGTGCTGTTGTTGTCCTTGAGCTTGCTGCCAAGGCACAGTTGTTGTAGCCCTCACCCAGGTCCAGTAGGCTATTTTACAGTTATTTTGATATGCGAGTAATGTAAGTTTTCTAAATGTATTTTGGTGTGTTAAATGAAAGTGGCTAAAAAAACAAGAGGCGGAGGATGGGACAAAGGTATCTGGTCTCTGCAACATGATTTCAATGGGCATGGGGCAGTTCCGTACTTACGACAAGGTCCATCAAGTTGGTTTTCTTGGAAACATGCTGTCAGGGCAGCGATCAGGCATCTTTGGGGACATGGGAAAATACAGAGAGCCCATTATGCTTCAGCATTGGCCAAGCAAGATGTCACTATCTGCTTGCCTCTTCATCTAAGCCAAGCCAGTAAGGCTGCTCAGCCCATATCAGGGACTGCAAGCACCATGACGATTATTAAGCCCCCTCCTCCCACAATAGCCTGTGGAATGAATTTGAGACACTCTTCAATCAAGTTGTATGGGGCATGCAGTATGTCAGTGTGCATGGGTAGGGGGAAGTCCTGTGCCTAAAGGGGAAACCATATTTCTGGTAGTGGCATGCTGGAGAGTGGGTGAGAAATATACCCTCCTGAGTGGGCAGGGTACTGGCACAGACACTAGGTTGACATTAACACTATTTCCATGTTTGCCATTTCTAGTTCATAGCAAAAACTGCACCCTGTAAAACTATAGGCCTATAGCCATGTCCCAGACAGGAGGAATCTGAAGGAAAGAGCTCAGGACGTGTTCACACTGGATTAAGGAGCTCAGGGGAACGCCCAGCGATTGCTTCACCAGCATGCCTTTCCTGTTTAACTATGGTGGGGTGGGGTGGTCTAAAACCTCTTGCTAGTTCGACCTATCAGGTCCCACAAAAATAATGGAAGCGGGTGCTGGGACATTGAGCATTGTGGGCTCTATGTAATAAGTTTGTTTCCTTTTCAATAGCAGTATGGCACTAAATGACTGTGCTCAGCCAGAGCTGGCCGTTCAACAAAAGTAGAACTCCGCTTGTTCAGGGAGCTGTGAAAAGCTGCAAAATCCCTTGGCATTGAAACGGCCCTGAAAATGGTGGTGGAAAACCCTGGAAAGGACCAGCACGTATTTGCGAGTCTTCACAAACGGTAGAGAAAAGTGTCAGCATATTATGAGGATGCCTTATCAACACTGGAGAGTGGAGCTGGGAACCTGCTGTAAGCAGTCCTTAGTGGGGAGGGTGAGTCAGCAGAGCAGAGTCCACTGCCCACCGTCCCCACTCGCAAAAGCAGGCAGGGGGCTGCAGGGTTAGCTTATAGTGACAATGTGGGAGGTGGTGGGGCAGAGTAACAGTCATATTTCCAACACCACAGGGGGGAGAGTAACCCAACAAAAATGACAGCCACCTCTCCTGTGTGGTCAGCAGAGGTAGCCCCACTGTCAAGTCCCAGTAGGTGAGTCTACACCTCTGGTGCTCTCCCACCCAGCGAAGCAGGAAGCATGAGAAACCAAAATAGTCCCCTGTCCCAAAAGGTCAATAATGTTCCCTCCTCCTTAGTTGAAGCCCCATCACCGATATTGCCACATCTTGGCACATCTGCTTGGTATATATTGAGACAGTCATGATGCACATCTGATTTACTAGGGTTTTAGGAATGGATTCTGCATCCTGGCCAATGTCCTACCCTCCAGAGTCCGCCCCTAGGAATAAGCAGTCAATCGTGCAGTGGCCAGAGATAGATAGCCAGGGAGAAAATACAAAAAAAGAAGTTCTGGTAGGGTAGCAGACCAGTTTGACACCCCCTTTCGTAGGCCTGGTCTGCTCACCGCTATTGTTGGTGGACAAAAAAAGAGCCAGGTAAGTTTCACTTAAATCACAACTTGCTCTTTCCATCCAGGCAGTCCATCATTGACGACCTACAGCAAGAACTGTGGATTGTCCGGGACAGATCCATTGATAAAGCTATTTGCAAGCTGCAGAAACTGGGGAGGGGGGAGCTAATAGCTACATCGGACATAGAGGCCACATTCAGCTTGTTGCCTGTTCACCCACAGGATACCCACAGCCTGGGATTCACTTTTGGTGGCCAATACTACACAGACCTCTGCATGCCTATGGGCTGTGCAATAGCATATTTTCATCTTGAGTCCTTTAGTAGATTTCTGGAGTGGGCAGTGAAGGACCAAAAGGTTTCAAATGACGTAATATAATGTTTGGACAATTTAATGTTCATGGGGCTGCTGGGCTCCCTGGCTTGTGGGTGGGTCCTCCAAGGATTTGGAGAGCTGTCACAGACTCTAGGGATGCCTTTAGCAGGGTACAAAACAGAGGGTCCGGCAACTACTCTTTCCTTAGTAGATATAGATAGATTCAGTGATAGGAGTGTGAAGGCTCTTTCAGGACAAGGTCTCTGTTTTGCAGGCATCCCTTGATGAGTGCTTGTCTGAACAGAAAGTCACAATTCACCAGCTGCAGGCCTTAGTGAAGAAATTGCGTGCTCATGGTCATTACCATGGGGAGGGCATTCTCCAAAAACATTGCCAGGACTATGGACGGGCTTTGTGCTAAACATTATACACAGCAATCCCCGGAGGTCAGGGAGGATATGTATCTGGAAGGAGTTCCTTGAGAATTTAACAGAATGCTTATGTGGTGCCAGCTGGCACAGTCTAACATGACATGGCCCTCTCTCCACAGACACAGCAGGGAGAGTGGGTGTCAGGGCTGTCTTTGGCACCAAGTAGTGTATGCAACACTGGCCAGCAAAGTGGGTTCCATCTGGTATCACTAGGGACATCAAATTCCTCAAACTCTTCCCAACTGTAGTAGAACTGTGCATCTAAGGGGGCGGCCTCAGCGAACAGGAATATAGTGTTCTGGACTGATAGCATGTCCACAGTCCCAGCTATTAATAATCAAAGCTCAGTCCATTCGTTTTGAGACTGCTGAAGGCTCTAATCCATACCTGCCTTGCCTCTAATGTGTACTTCACTGCCAAGCATGTTCCTGGGTTGCATAACACAGTAGATGATGCCTTGTCCCATTTTAAGTTGGCAGAGTTCAGAGCCCACTGGCTGAGGGCAGACAAAGTGATGACTGAATTACCTCAGGACTTGAGGGAGTTAGTGCCCGTTGCCCCAGACCTGATCTCTGAGTTTCGAGCACCTAGGACAAAGTATGCGTATGAAGTGGCGTGGCAGACAAATAGTGCTTTTTGTGCAAGTCATGGATCCAAGCAGGTCAACTCCCAGGGGGTGTTACAGTTCTTAACAAAACAGAGGGTCCAGGGCACGTCTGTGGCATTGGTTAGAAAGTAGCTGTTGGCAATCACTTTCTTTGCAGGTTTGAAGGGCTAAGTAGACCCACAAAAGGATTTTAGGGTTAGGTGGGTAAAAAAGGGATGGGAGCACCAGGCTCTGGTGGCATGGGATGACAGGAGGCCAATAGATGTGGCAAGGCTATTGCGTATCATCCGTGCACTGCCTAGCTTATGCTCATAATACAAAGCTTTGCTCTTTAGTCTGGCTTACTTCCTTGCATTCTTTGAAGCTCTCAATTTCAGAGCTGTCACGGCAGTCAAGGTGGATCAATCCACAGGTGTATGTACGATGGACATGTTCTTGTCACAGGACTCCCTCCATCTTAGAATAAAAAGGCCCTAAACCAATCTGATGGGGAAGAGGGTGTGAGTGCATCTCTGTGGCTCCAGGCACTATCTGTTAGCCCGCGGCCCAGATGCAAGAATATCTCAGCCACAGGCCCCAGAGCAGGCAGCATAATATGTTAATACATGCCCATGGAATCCCACTCACACTATTCCAATCAATTTACACGGGTATTGAAACATGCCCTGGCCCTCCTGGGGGAAGTTAGAGAAAACATGATCTCACTCCTTCCGGATTGGGGCAACAACTACGGCAGCAGCATTGGGATTGACTACCGATGCCATAAAGGGAGTGAGCAGATGTAAATCTGCTTGCTTTGAGAGATACATCAGACCTCAACATTGCCGGAGGACCATACTGCCACCATCCCTACCCCCTCCACCCTTTGATTGCTTATGCTTACCCTGGTCAGCTATAAGGCAGGCTCTGATAATAGTACTTTCCAGTTCTTCCTGCACTGCTCTATGAAAGTCTAATGAACGTTTGCAGGTGTAGTCATTCCTTTAAAGAGCAGGCGAGCAGTTTTGCAGCGCCAGTTTTGAGAGCATGCAGCAACTTGTGGGAGTGAAGCACAACGGATGGGCATAGAGGGAGATCAAATTTGAGAACCTGGCCAGGCACCTAGTGAAGGTACTTTATTCCAGAGTCATCGATTCACCAGATATTCTTGTTGTCCATGCATGGGGATAAGGACCTGGCCACCTAGGTAGTCGGGCTGTATGGGAATTGCTATTCACAGTCTTCCTCAAGGTGAGGAAGCTCCTTGTAGCCACTATACTGTGGTTGGAGGTTATACCTTGGGCTGTATGGCCGACTGGAGTGCCACTCAGGGATCTGAATGAATCTCTGAGAAAGCTCAACTACTCTGTAGAAAAGACACTAGCAGGCTCGTCCATGAGCAATAGTCAACATGACTTTCTCCAGCTCTCTAGGGCGGAGCTGTTCCACATGGATGGGGTGCAGCTACTTCACAGGGACCAGGAGGGCTTCAATCAGACAATCTTATGGGCCACTGCTGAGGCCATTCAGGTGCATAAGGGAGAGGGCAAATACGCCAGTGACCTCATCACCCTGTGGTGGTCTTTGAAGCAGAAGAGAGTGGGTATGAAGAATAGTCAAGACATCTATCAGCATCACCACTACCAAAATGTATCTTTCCTGCACCTTGATTTCTCTGTCCAGAGTCAAGCTCAGGCTTGCAAATATGTTTTCCCAGATGTTTTCTACCTTTTCCATTACTGAACTCTGTAGCACACTCCCTCAAGGGGCATTGGATGCACAGCAACTGTAAGGGTTTTAAAACCCTTGACTGTATAGCTCATCGGACACATTTCCTGTGTATTAGTCAGGCAGTCTGTGTTAACTTTTGCCCACTCTACAATACCTAAAAACGGTTTTGGAGGCATTTCTCCTAATGGCTGTAGTGAATTCATGTCAGTCATATAATTAGAATTCAAAAGTGAGATTGGAGGGAAACTTGAACAGTTTTCTTGCCTCATGAAGTGCCAACTCCATAATTCTAGGTTAAATTCACAAAGAAATGTGCTGTTAAAATTTTCTGGGGAAGCCATCACGCTCAAAAGAGTTCCCCAATCAGTTTTTTAATAGCCCTTTCTCGTCCTGTTCTAAAATCGACCTAGTCAGATTTGTTGCTTCTATACAGGACCCCAATTCAATCCAAAATCACCACTTGATCCTTTAGGACAGCTGAGGCGTTAAACGTGCACCTTCTAGTTAGGGTGAGAGCCAGTGTCCTCGATACCCCTTTCGGTTATAGTTTAGGAACATTACTATCCTTATACTCCCCTTGTTTTTAATCTTGTCTGAGGCCCACATTCTCAATTAAATTCGATTTTGGGTGGTTCGCGAGTCAATTTTATCTCTAGTTCTCTCTGTTCTGTATAGTAGGTCTGATTCATCTCCTACTGACTTTTGTGGCACGCTTACAATAAAAGATCTTCAGCACAGAGCCCCCTCTCGAGGGCCCGTCGGGCATTGCAGCGCCAGCCCAGCGAGGAGCAGACCTAATGATGAAGCACAACATCCAATGGATGTGTGAGGGTTCTAGCTTCTAAATTAGAAGTGCCTATGCTTCCTTCCTTTCATCTTTCGGAAACTGTGTGCTCATTTTGATTGTTGAAAAATAAAATATGGTCATACGCCATCCTTAGCAGAATATCATTCTAGTTGAATTGCCTGGCCTCACACATTCTAATGTAAAAATCTATAATTAAATGTGTTATTAGTAATTATAAATAAATCAGCCTAACAGCAACCAAATGTATTATGGCATTTTGTGAACAGACCGTCTCCTTCAGCCCAAACACTGACAGATGGAAGACATTTCTCTTCCCTACCTAAAATGTCAGAAAGACTCTAGAATAGTATCTGAAATATCATCCATAAGGTGTGCAAAGAGAGCAACTACCCAGCCATGGAATCATAACCCCTACAAAAGTAAACAGAGATGACCAGAAACAATCAGGTTGATAAGAGAATTAAATAACACACCCCTAGCAAACCCATGAATATACAATGAACCAAATAATCAAAGTGTGCAATCCTAACATTGAGCGGTGTAATATTAAGGTAATGCTTTAATCACACAACTTTGGTTGTGTGCAGATCTAAATCTGTCATTGATCAGATTCTGTTGACAGAGTAAAGACATCTCAACTATACAAGTCCACAGTGATATCCAAATTATCTCTCCTTAATACTTATAGCTATTCTAGAAATCCATAATAAACTGAGAGCCATCATAAGAAAATCTTGGGAAAACTGGCATGAAAATGTATAATGACCATGGCACAGCTGTATCTCAAAGTCATACAGGTCTGCATTGTCTAGTTGCCGGTAATGGCATTGGAATGGAATTGGAATGGAATTTCCACCATGGGAAGTCACTGTTTGCCAGCAGCTAAATCCATCATCACTTAAAATACTTTCCAAATAGCCTGTCACCTCTACCTGAGATGTGACTGCTGTGGCCAACTAGGATGTGAACCCGTTGGAGGACTGCTAAGCGAATGCCACATCACCAGACTGAGAAAGGACCCATCTACATGTGCTACAGCAGGGCCTCTTCTATAGCTAGCTATAACTAGAAACCAGCAGGTGCCCCTCTCATCAGGTTATTAATTCTATTACAATATGTAATAAGAGGTACGGAGAGAGTGGGTTTTATATCAATCCCCTTCAGCAAATGTCTGACGTGTGTGTTCATGCATGGGTAGACGGTCCGAATCCATGTTAACTGGAGCACAGTAACATTGTCTCATTGGTGTTCCCTTTAGTGTTTGGTGATGGGAAACAGATTGTCCTTTGGTTTGACAGTTGTAGAATTAAATGTGTCTCCTATTTGAGAGTAGGTGTTATTTGATGTATTCGTTTGCTAACCTGAAGATATTTTAATTGCAGATTTACTGTATTTTTCTTTACAAGTGTCTTTGCCTTTCCTACAATCACAGTGATATGCACTTACTACCCCTGGTCAGACATTTGTTTCAGGTTGTTGTCATAACAGGTTACTAGATTTACAACAATTTTTGTTCACAAAGGAAAAGCACACACATGTAGGCGTTCTTTGAAACGCAAAAAAATACTGATTCTTTACAAAGTATCTACTGTGAAATATCTTTCATGGTATACATCTTAGGTTCACATCTTACAATACAAACTTCACTTTCTACCTCCATTTCATAACTTTCTTCTAGGAGAATACAATTTAACTTTCTTAATAAAGTCTGTTAAGCAAAGGGTCTTGCACTCAGCTTCCATTCCATAATATTATAGCATAAGATGTTGCGTCATGAGATTCAGTAGTTGGAACACACCAAGAGGCTTAATTATTACCAAACACTTCCCATAACAATAACCCTTTGACCCAGATCTTGCTTTTCATTTCCCCTTATGGTGGAGTCTGAGGATCCCTACTCACATGGAGGACAAACTGTGAATCCAGTGCTCCTGAATGACAACCTTTGTGTAATGTCATAGTAATGTAAAACTATTTGGTCAATTAATTATAATTGTTACAAATGTCGCCAAAAACCATATAAAGTAAAGGGTCATTCGTCTGCCCTTCCTTGGGAGGTTTCGTGCATTATGTGCGACATAAAATAAAACCATAAAACAAGCTCAGTAAGATACCTTTAGTTTTTTTTTTTTCTTCCGCATGCAGTGTAAACCTGAAATAACAAATATAGCATAGTATGGTGTTCTAACTGTATAGTGTGCAGCACAGGTATTTATTAACTCTCTATTCCAGATATTTGGACTTCATCTGAACAAGAATGGCAACGACAAAGGCGGCGCATGAAGCGACATCAAAGACAATGGATTCCGCTGTTGAATCGGACCTAACAAACAATAAAGAGGTGAGATTCTTGACATTCATATCCGAATCTAATAACAGGCCGAGTTGACAACATCACAAATAGGACTGTTCTAAACTCTGTGTTCTCATCAGGGCCAGCCTTTGCTCCAACAGCGCCCCCTGCGGAATTACATTTGACCCTTCCCCTCATGTCATCCTAGCTGTAGCTTACAGCCTTCTATGAAAAGTAAACAAAGTGCAAATAATGAATTGCAGTGACATGTTTTCTTTGCATCCTGGTACTTGTAGTCCTGCATTTCTAGCGGGAAAAACCCAAACTGCAAGGGCTACAATTCACAAAGAAATTGTATAATTTAATCAAACACTAATTTTGCAAACATTTGACCAAAAAGACCGAACTGAACTATTTTTACGTTTAGAAAACAAGTATGTCTTTTTTTTTTTTTATTTATTTTTTTAAACACTATCATACTAGCACAATCCCAAGATAGTGGGGTCTGTCCTAGTTGTGCCTTGCGAGATGTTTCAAGCATGTCCCTCCATACTTCCTTATAGAACGTCTTATAAAAAACTCAAGTGGGAGAGCTCTGGGCCTAAAGCTTTTCCTGAAGTTTAAGAATTTACTGCTTCAAATACTTCTTCTGATTGAATCGGTGCATCCAGCATATTTTGATCCTCTATAGAGAGCCTAGCTGATTTTAATCCTCCCATAAATTCTATGGCCTTCCTCTGTGTGCCCCAGGAGAATATTCTGTATCTTCCATATACAGCTCCGTATAGAAATCTCTAAAAATTCCTAAGATCTCCTCCGGATTTTCACATTTTCGCCCCTGTGCATCCATAATGGCCTCTATGCCCGCATTAATTTTTTGCCTTATTCGCCTCGCGAGAACTTTGCCAGTGGTCACTCCATATTCATAACTTACTGCCTTATAAGCTCTGATAGCTGGATGCTGCCTTATTCAGATATAAATTTGTTTTAGCCTTTAGGACGGATAGCTGATTCTGCGCTGAGCTAATATCCTCCTTTTGTATTATTTTTTTCATTAATTTTCTTTCTGCTTGCATAAATTCTAAGTGAGGGTTCTTAATCTCTCTCACCCTTGCCTTCTGCGAGTGTAGGCTATAGCTCAGGGTTTCCCCTCTAATCCCAGCTTTTAATGCATCCCATACCATTCCTGTTGTGGCCATATCTCTGTTAACCTCCAAAAATTGTTTGATCCAAACCTTCATGTATTCTACATAGCCAGAGTCGACCAACAGCTTCTTATCAAATAACCAAGAGCGGCGCTGTTTTGCAAATCCAGGTATCGGCACAGTTAAGACTAGTAGGGTATGATCTGATAGAAGATCCTTGCATCCTTAATTAAGTTAGCCGTGATAAAAAAAACAGCCCAGACGTGCCCATTTAGAGTGCGGAGAGGAGTAATATATATATATAAACAGGATCTGGGGCCTTAAGTCTCTCCCATACATCTAACAGCCCATGATCCTTAAATAGTCTCATCATGGCCCTCCAGACCCTGGGCTTCCGACCCAGATAGCGCTCCTGATTACCCAGGCTTTTTCCAACATCCAAGTGAATATTAAAATCTCCACATGTTACCAATGGCAGTGGCCATGCTATCAATTCAGAGTTTAGAGTATTTAACACATCGGCTTCATCAAAAATTGGAGCCATAAATAGTGCACAGAGTAAACTTGTTATGCCCATCATACACTCTAAGATGACCCCTTCCCCACTCTCCCCCCTACACCCCCCACCCACTGGTACCCCAGAGGACTGCACAGTCCCATCCAAAATGGAATTGTGCTCCCCCGCCTTACGCAAGCCAAAATCATATCAGTGCCTTCTATGTCAAGAATAACATAGCTTTATATATAATAAAAAAAAAAAAAGGAAAAACGCAACCGTTGTTCCCCTTATCCCGTTAGAGAGAAGAAAGATGCAAGGTACTACCTTACTTTTGACTATATAAGTATACATTGACCCCCAGAAAAGCCCTGTTAAGAAATAAAATAATAAAAGGAGAGAGACACAGGAAAAAAAAGACACCCCACCAGACTGCGTCAAAGTTCGTCCATAAAATCTTTCGCTTTTACTTCGGTCACAAAGTAGTGAGTCTTGCCTCCAACAATTACCTTCAGTTTGACAGGATTCATCAGATAGACCCTTTTATTCTGCAGAGGCAGAATTAGATGACAAAGTCTCCATCTCTATTACACAGGTGTGTGACAAAAATCAGGTCTAACAAAAAAATTACATCCCCTGGCGGTCCCGTTCGCGATCTGGATGAGCAAGATAGTAAACAGCCTGTCTTGCCTGGAAGTTAAGAAGCGAGATTAGCATTGCCCTGGGCTTAGTGTCTCCTGCACTTGATTTGGCTCGAAGGTTGAAAGGAAAGCGATGTGCCCTTTCAACTTCTCTCTCCCAGTCCCACTGGGTCAGATCAGAGAAAGCCTCCTTAAATAGGCTTACAATAAACCCTTGTGGGTTGGTGCCTTCAACCCCTTCCGGAACACCCAGAACTCTTAAGTTATTACACCTGAGCCTATCTTCTAAATCTGTCAATTTCCACTGGGCACTTTCAAATTGTGCTTTCATCGAGTCCCAAGTGCTCCCCGCGTTGCAGCATCGTCTTTCAGTTTGGAACTTCAAGTCTCCGCTTCCCCTATGCGCGTCACAAACTCAAAACGTGTTTTTGCCACCTAGCAGATCTGCATTTTATGGCTGGCTAGCTGGGTTCTACGGCTCTCAGCCTTTGACTCTTCTCAGTGCTCCATAATACTTTGATAGATAGTTTCCAAGGCAATTACACCTGGCTGTGTTCCAAAACTGGGATGCATGGCTTAGCAGTCTTCGAGCTGGGTATTAGTGTAATCCCACTCTAGATCTTTAGTTGCCATGGATGTAAGCAAGTGAGTAGCTGAAACTGGGTGTGTGATCCTTTTTCTATGCTTCTTTCTTACAATGGTGAATTTGTCACACTCCAATCGCCCCTGTTTCGAGCCGGGAGCGGATAGCTCAGAGCCCTGTTCTGAAGAGATCTTCCCTGTCAGACTGATCCCTTATTGCTTGTCCAGCTGGATTGATCTGACAGAGAAAAGGAGTTATCACCCTGATCTTTGTTTCGAGCTGCCTTAGACATCAGATTTTCTTCATCAGCATGCTTTAAACTGTTTGATGTTTCCTGACCTGTAGTATGGCCCCCCCTTTGCCAATTCTGTCAAGGGGCTGCTGCGACACCTCGTCACATAGTACCAGTGCTTCGCCTGTAGAGCGCAAGACATTTAAGGTGGCTGTAGAATAGTCTATAAGAGCTGGGGTGGAGCAGTCGCTCACCATCAGTGGAGTGCCACTCAGTACTTTGCTGTCCCTTCCCTCACCTCCTTTCTGTACCTGGGGTTCAGATAACTCCGGGTCAATCACTAGTCTCCCATGTTGCTCTATGTAAGGTGCACTCACCGCCCCAGCCCCGCATCCCTGCTCCAAACTCCATTTCAGAATTTCCTCTTTAAAAATGAATCGAGCGGCGCAGACTTTAGTTTGACATTTACTGGAGACTTATCCTTCACCTTCTCGGGAGCTCCCTGTTCAGCTTCTTGCTGCGTTTTAAATTCGTCTGAGGCACCAGAGCTCCGTACAGCACTCGGCTTGGTCTGTTTCCCCCTTAATGCAGGAAGCACCACCTTTGTTCCCTTTGGTGGCATCCGTCCGGCGCTCAGCCCCGAGCGAGCAATGCTACAATGTATCAGCCGTAATGGCTGCCCAATGAAACAATGTAGCCGAATGAGGGTGCGACAGAGTAGTGGGCCTCTCCGGCCTCCACCACCACAGATATCAAGCACAAGGAGAATTCCTCAGGTAAAGCGTAGACAACCCAGTCCAGTAGCTCAATCGCAGGGCTTAGGGATCCACAGTTACACGTCGAGGATCAGGCAGGGAAAGCAACGAACAGCCATCTCACATGGCCACCATCTTGTCCTCAGAAGAGAGCTTCTCATTTTCCTGGATTGTACAGACCAATATCCTTGTTAAACACAGATGGGAAGATAAATGCCAAAATTTTAGCAACTAGGCTAGCAAGACTTATACCTTTGTAAGATACCTTTCGTATATATTCTATGATTATTAGAACTTGTCGGTGAAAAATACTTATGCACAATAAAACATAATAGGCGCCCCTTAAGTTAGTTATGTTCTTTAGGGGTCACACCAAGAAAAGTGCAACATGCAGCGAGATATGGCAATATATAAGGGTAGAACACTATTTCATTCAATGAATGGTAATGAGGCTGTGGGGCGACTGTCACCCCGTAAGATGCCAGTGTACTGGGGGGGGGGGGCCAGCGTGAACAATTCGGCATGTTTCAGTACAACCAGCCCAGCCCAAGTCTATTGAGCGGCTGCTGTGCTCTTGAATCTTTTGGGAAGCCAGCAGGGTCTGCAGGGTCTTTTAAGAGCAGCCACATTTGTAGTGCATGGAACCTAGGTGGAGCTGCTTCAGAAAGTGTAAAGTGCAGCCTGTGGGAAGTTATTCATGCTGGGTCAGATTTATTTCAAGGCACAAGTATGTCCATAGCTTGAAGTGCAAAGTGCTAGTAGGGAGGCGTAATCCAGATTTTGCTTATGAAGTTAGTTTATAAGAGATTATTCATGCTTGATCGGGTTGATTTCAAGACATTGATATGATCATGGCTTAGACTGCAAATTGTCAGTTGTAAAAGCATAGTCCCATTTTGAACTATGATATTTCAAGATCCTGAGTTAAGATATGCTAGTAGCAGGGGCTGGTGACCTTCAAAAGGGGCAGGGCATAATCCTTGGCTCAAATTCCAATGAGCTTTTTCTTGAAGGGTTCTCTCAAACTTTCTTGCACTATGTTTACTGTCTCACTCTGATTCACTCAGCCTCACTAATTCATGCACTCACTCATTCTACTCGGACCCATGCTGTCTCAACCCAGTCCCACTCTCATTGTCACCCATTCTGAATTATTCAGTCTTACCATGTTTCACACACAGGAACACTCAGCTACATTTACCACAATTCTCCCTCCCTCACTCACATTCATTTTCACACATACTCTGCATTACTGTCACTCATTCTCACTTACTGTGCTTCGCATCCTACCTGACCTTCTTTTACTTTAACTCATACTCAGTCAAACAGCCATGCTCACAGTGCTGGAATTTCACCAGCTCTTAATCTCTGATGACTGGCGCAGGCACCTTCATGCACCTTTGTCAGCAGTCAATGTTACTAGCTGCCTTAGATCATAGCTGGCCCCGAGGCAGGTCTGCATTTCATACAACACCAAGAGTAAATAAGTATTCACTCTTGATATAATAAAAATAGACCAGAAAACAGGAAGGGTGTCCTGCAGCTGTGGAGCCCATAAAGGAGAGCCGCCACTGCTCCAGGGACACCTATGCATTGAATTTGAGGTTGTGAGCAGTGGTGTAGCAACAATGCCATGGGCCCTGGTGCAAGCAATGAATGGCTACTTTGATTCCTGTCGCTGTAATAAAAAATAGCTATTAGCAGGGTCCAGTGAGGCTCTTGGGGCCCTAGTGTAACTGCACCTGCTGCACCAATGGTAGCTAAGCCCCATCCTGCTAGAAGGAGACAAAATAATGTAAAGAAATGAAGCCAACAGACAAGAGGGAGTGCTTAATGGAAAGGCTTGAGAAGGCCAGAAAGCAAAAGTGATTGCAGGGAGAATGAGTAGGGAGGACCCAAATGATAAAATGGGATTTTGCATGGGCCTCTGAAAAATGTTGTAAAGTAATACATAGAAAACAATGAGACAAATGAGCATAATGGAAGACTGCATAGAGAACAACTAGCTGGAGAAATGTGAGCACTTGTTAGGAAAAAGACTAATAACTAATTAAAAGTAGGCTGCAGGGGTGCTTGTAGTCTAAGAAAGCGAAAAGAGTGTTAGCATAGGCAGAACAGCACAAGGGTGGAGACAGAGTGAAAGGCTAACCAGTCAGCCACTTCTTAAATATTTTCAATATCCATCTTAACCTGCAGGGAGAGGAATTGAAATGTTTGTGAGGAAAGGGCTTCTGGGTCATCCTGCATTGTGCAGTCCCATCATGCACAGGTCAGGGCTTATGTCAACTTTAACAGAGGCATTAAATGGCTCACCACGTTTCCTCACCAAGAATGTCTCATCAGCAAAATGCAGAACAAGGGAGTAGCCAGAAAATACAATACCTCTGCCACACTTTGAACAAAAGCTCTTATGGCATCAAGCAAACCAAGTCAATGTGACTCTCCTCAGAAGAGCTTGCTTTTCTCTTCCATCCAAGCATCTATTCATGCATTATCCCATCCACCATTTCACCTTTACATTCGGTCATCCATTGTCTTACATCCCACATTGTCATCATTCCGTCCATCCTTAACAAAACCTATCCATCCATCTACAAACCTATCAATCCACTCAATCATCATCCTTTCACTTATTTATCCCCCCTCATCCATCCATCATCCATTTCATTCATCTATTCCCTCTTTGCGCCATCATCCTCCCTTTGCTTCATCCATCTATCCACTCTTTCACCCAGCCAACAACTTTGCACCCATCCATCCTTCATCCCAACCATCCACGCCTCCATTTACCCTTTCACTCAGCCTTCTACTCACTCATCTATCTACTCAGCCATCCATCCACTCTCATCCATCCTTACATCCATCTACCATGCCTTTCACTCATCCATTGTTTTACTCATCCATCCATACTTTCACTCCATATATCCATTAATTTCCCCATTTATCCTCCCACTAACTTAAGCCATCCTTTCACTCCTCCACCCAGTCACCCTTTCATCCATCCTCCCTTTCACTTACACCCTCTGTTACACTTTTCCATTCTTACATCCATTCACTCATTCATCCATGCACCTATTCATCCACCCATCGTTCCTTCCTTCCATTCACTCACCCTCCCAAGTTAATTATGAGCCTCTGCTGATCTGCAGACAGAAGAGGCCCATCAAGAACACCTTCCCTGTAGCTGCTAAAGCAGGGAGGAGCAGTGGGGTGGGGTGTGACGGTGCCCCTGAAGCAGAAGCTTAACTGCACACATGCCTCTTATTAAACTAGTGCAATTGTTGTGCAGCTGGCTCCTTCCTTCTCCTTGGCCTCTACAGACAATATAAGCAGCACTGCCATGCTCAGCTCCATAATGTTTTTATTAAAAGTGAAACCAAATGCAGTACTAAACACGTTATTGCGAGCAGAGCAGCCCCCTGCACCCCTCCTACAGCCTGCCCCATCTGATGATCAACAAATTGTTGCCATGAACTCCCTCCTCCCTCACCGGTCTGCCACACCCCAGCCATTGAAGTGAATGAAGCTTTGTAACTCCTCCCAGGGCCACTGTACCTGGGAGGAGTAACCTCCATGGTTTTCTAATTCAGCACTTCCTCTCCTGTGATGTCATTGCTGTAGCTTGTGCCTGCAGGTCGTAGAAAATCTCACCTGGCTGGCATTGGCGCAGTAGGACATATGCAAAGTTCACTCTAGTTTGCACAGGAGATTCAGCACTGTCTCGGAGCAGTAATTTCGGATTAGTTGCTCTGTGTTTTATTTTCCTTGTTCTTGCGTTTCCCAGAGTGTGGCAGGGCAACACCCCTTGTGACCATTAACACCCGTCGTCCCTGGTTAGCTGCACCGACAGTTTCGGTGGGTGTATAAGCAGTTAGTAGCCTTTGTATTATGGAAATATATTTGCCAAATCTAGCCAGCACAGAAGGGATTTCAAAGATGGAAAGCAGCTCTTTTGCTTCACTGCGTGTACGGGCTCCAAGTTTCAGGAGTAGCGGATTTATAAAAAATTGACATGAATTTAGGAGGACTTGGCATATGAAAATCAAATGTTCAGGGATTCCTCCTTTAAGTGGCATAGTCTGCATGTGCCGATGTTCACGAGTGACTTCCAGATGTCGTTTAAATCTTTGATTGGAAGAGCCCTACGTCTTAAGAAGAGGATTTGCTTGAGAGTTGGGTTTCCTACTGCACAGCTGAAGCATGGCTGACAGTTTTTCTCTGTATGAGTTTTGCATGACTGGATGTTGTTTTTAGACTGATGATTTTGAATGTTTCTTGCTTAGATAAAAGCCGGACTTTTTTTTCTATGCATTTTTTCAATGCCATTGGATGATTTGCGATTTTTTCCCCCGTTTCTTTTTTTTTTTTTTTTTTAAACCAGATTTAGTTTGGAGCAACCTGCAGTCAGGGAGTCTGACCAGAGATTCTTTTAGTTTGTAAATATGTCTTTCAAGATCTTTCATTGTGTTTGACTGATGCAAAGGCTCTGAAATAGTACTGGACAATGGCTTCCCAGTTCTGAAGTGGTGGTTTATTCAGACCAAACTCAAAGTGTACAACAGAATTTCAGATGTGTGAAGGGATTTGGAAGCTGTTTTTATAGACGTGGTATTGTGGGGAAGTGTCCAACATGGCGACCACATCAGATGCGGTCTAGTGAACTCTTTCACCTGCCCACGCTAAATCCTTTAGCAATCCTTCACCTCCAGCCTGAAATTTCACTCCGAGAACCCCAGCAAGGGTACTACATATCCACCGCAGCTTGCCCTTGAAAAATGTGGGGTAGTAGCAATGCAGCTGGGCTCACGGGGCAGCAAGATGACGACCAGCAATGACTACCTCTGATGACGTGGATGCAGCCCAGAGTCTGGGCTGAACTGCTGTAGCACTGACGGGGAGACTGGCACTGGTAGTCCTGAAGGTGGCTGTCGCTACTGATTCTTGTTGTCTCCATCCCACCTCTGCGAGGAGCCTGGCTCAAACTTCGTTTGCCGGCACATGAGGGTACCCAGTTGGTCGGAGCACAGGGGAGGCACTGCTAGACAGGGACTCATTGGGCCGCTCAGCCACCTCTTGCCTGCAGATCTGGTGAGGTCGCGGCTGGGCTGCTGAAGGGAAGAGTGCCTATCGGGGCACCTCTGGAGACTACAGGACACCCCTGTGATAGTGGCGATACCCGGATCAGCTGCTGCTGACACTCCCTGGGGACCTGAAAGATGCGTCAGATCAGAAGTTGTCCCGAACCTTCTCACTTTTTCTACCTTCTCTAAGGGGCCCATAGAGTACCAGCTCGACCACTTGAACCCGGTCGCCCACCTCACCCTGTGGTGGTTAGGTTACTACATTTTAGGGGGAGATACACTATACTACAAAGAGCACGGACAGGGGGCCCATTTACAGTAGACAATAGCAAAGTATCTGTGTTCCCTGATTTTACAACTGCTGAACAAACTAGGCGGGTCTGCTTCCTGAAGGTAAAAAAAGGCTCTCAGGGAGGAAGGCCTGCAATACTTCTTGACATTCCCTGCCAAACTCAGGATTGTACTTGATGGAACTACGCATTTCTGCAGGAAACCTGACAAGGCCTGGGAGTGGTTGGAGGATTATAGAGTTGGAAGTTCCCTGTTGATGGCCCAGACCAAGTCAGCTGCCCCCAGATGCGGACCCAGAAAAAAAAGCCATGGAGGGCTGCCATGAGCTGATCGCAGGAGAAACAATCCCCCTCACAAACTGAACGGAAGCGGGCTGCTGCATTCCAGGCTGTGGTGAACTTGCAGCACTAGGAAAGTCAGGCTCTGACAAGTCATCGGACAGGGGATCGGTGGTCTCGGAATCTGGGAACTCTGTGGTGGATGGTGCCACACCTTGCCTGTAGTGACTCCACAGTCGGTGGATGATTAAATATGAAGCACTAGACTGCTGCTGAGGGGCCTGCCCAGCACTGGTGGGCCCAAATGTATTGCTCCTGCATTGCTAGATAGGGATGAATGGGAGGGTTCAAAACAAGATGGTGACCTCAATGTGGTTCCTATTGCTTCTACTTTTGGTGGCTGAGCAGGGGAACTTTGGTGGAAAGTAGTGGGTGGTGGTAACTACCTGTGGCAGGTGGTCCTGTGGACTGACTCTGTGCTTCCTCCTGCTTTCCAGCTTGGCCTACCCCTCCCAGATTGGCCGCTACCAGGCAACTTGAGGTGACTTCCTACCAATGTTTTTCTTCTTTCACAGGTTTGGGTGGCAAGACGTTGCTGGGCTGCTCTTGGGGTAGGAAGTTGGTATTTTTTTTTTTTTTTTAAATCGGTCTCAGAGTATGCACGACATGTTAGGGAAGGAGTGGTTACAGGGGTGCACGGGGAGGCTTGGCTGAGGCTGTCTGCTTTTATGAAAGTGGTCCATGCAGCTGCAAGACACACAATACACACACCTTTCTAACTTGAAATATCTGAGGAATGGGTTCTGCCTCTAAGCAGCGTAATATTTATAGGTATTTGAGGCGGCGGTGGGTGCAGGTAGCCATGCTGCAAGAAACTCACCTTGCTGGGAGTGAGGTGGAACTCACCTTACTGGAAATTATGTGGATGACCTCCTACTATATTTGGTAGGTGGCACAATGGGGGCTACGACTACGTTACAACATCTGGGAAGCCTTGTGACACTGTCTGGCGTTCAGGTAATACAATCAAGACCTGTCTGTTCCCCTTGTCTCAGGGAGCTCAGCGACCATCAGATATTCCACGGGGATTGGCTTGGTCCCCCACATCCTTTAAAACTTGGGAATTCAAATATTCCACTCATTGGAAGACCTTAGTGAGGGTAATCTGGGAGAAGCCATTAAGTCTTGTTTCCCCTTCTGGAGATCTCTTGAGTTACCCATTATGTGCAGGATCTAGATATCTAAAAAGGTTATGCTCCCACAGTTATTGTACTTTTTTTTAATTAACCTCCTGGTTAGAGTGTCTGGCTTGCGGTTCTGACAATTAGATTCACTACTTAAGGAAACTGATATGGGATGGAGGCAGCCATAGTGTCTCCTTGGAGGTCCTGCAGCGCCCACCTGATGAGGGAGGCCTCGGCGCGTGCATGATTTTGAGAGCCCAGCTCCAGTGGGTCACCCAGTGACTTCACAGGACCAGACTTGAGGAATACTACCTGGTGGGACTCAACCACAGAGTACACTACTGTAAAAAAATTGTGCCCAGCAATGGCAAGTCCCATACCTGGAGTGCTGCTGGCAATGGCCCTACAGTGCAGGAGATGTTGCGTGCCGAGGATGGCAGAAATACCCCTATATGCACCTGTCCTGCCACCGGTGGGTCTCTCACATGATGACCCCCCTCACTTTTTGACAACAGAGTAATTGTCGGCCTGGACGGAAGCCGGTTTGTTAACTGTAGGAGACTGCTTTCAACAGGGAGCTTTACTCCAGATGGATGAACTAGTGGACCAATATAATTTACCCCAGGCCAGTTCCTCACTTACCAGGTACCGACAGGGGGCTTTGGGGATCTGTGGGTCAATGGTCGAGACAAACCAACGACACATGAAATGCTACACATTCTAGTATCTGTGGGCATGGCACTTAGTGAAATAGTTATAGCTCACTGACAAGAATGGTCAGGAAACCTTTATCGTCACTCAGGCGTAGGTGGGGAACAATATACTGAGCCAAGACCTTTGCAACTCAGAGTGGAACAAGGATCAGGCACATCACAAGCAGGCCTCAAGAAACAAGAGATTGAAATTTATCCAGTTTAATGATGTTCATACGTCCTACCCAACGCCTCCAGACTACAGGTCATTTATGAACTAGAATGGCAAGACTGCCCCAGATGCACATTTTTAGATGCAAATTTTTGACATATGACCTGTAGCTGCCCACGGCTGCAGCTGTTCTGAGAGGCAGCGATTGGCGCTGTAAGTGCTGCCTTGGGCAGAATTCTTCCTTGCAAACTGGAAGTCTGCCTTTTAAGACAGTTTCCTAGACCCCAAAGTTGCAGGGTGAGCTCCAGGTTCCTGGATCTGGCTCTGGGGTTAGCTAGGAGAAGAATTGCATTGGCTTGGAAAGCAGCACTGGGGCCGACAGTAGGCACCTGAACAAATTATGTCACCATGAGGGCCAGGGCTGAGGAGAGAGCCTTGATTTGTGAAGATGCTATTGGGGTGCGGCGGCACCCAATAGTAGGGTTGCGGTCAGAAGTGTTGGAGACCTGGGAACACTGAGAACGCAGTAGAAATGAGACCTTACTGAATAGAACAGTCAATTGATGGTGACGAGGGAAAGTCTTCTGGTGACTCTGATGAGGAGACTAAGCCCCATAGGGTGACATCCAGGAGTTCCCATTTAGTGATTGCTAGTTCCCCTTTATCAGGCAGTAATGGTCCCTACTCAGTAATCTCTCTTTCTCCTACCCTCCTCAGGTATTCTTGTTCCCTGCCCCAGCACCTTGGGGTCCCCCACAGACCATTTGGGAAGGTATCCTCCCTCCCCTGACATTTTTTAAAGTCCTCTCCCTTGTCATCCAATACATTAATCGCTCAAGACAATTTGGTTCTCTGTTTATTTTCTTAAATATATAAATAAGTGCATCAATAACTCCCCCATCTCCTACTTCCAAGACTTAGTTTGAAGGACACTGAGGTTGTGTTAAAACAGGAGATGGTGTTCCCTTGCAACATTACATTGTTCAAGATTTTTGATCACAACTGAAATGAGACCAGGCAGGGGGGAAACATATTCTAACAGATGTTTCCCTATTATGTCACATCCCACCTGCAACACAAAATCAGTGGATATCTATGTTTTTATACACCCTCTTTAGATTGACGATCCCCTTGAGAAAAACGTATTCGAGAAAAGATACAGTGTGAGCTGCTCTGTCAACCTGTGAGTGTAATGACTGTTTAAATGCCAATAAAGATATGTTTTAAAAAAATAGACATGGCACTGAGCCTTCTCCGTGGTATCTAAAGCCCCAGGGAAGGCTACTTGATCATAAAGAGGGTAGGAGTTTTGCTCTTATTATCTTCAGTATAGCTTCAATGGTTGGGCTGTGCCAAGTGGAGTGCATTTTACCCAAGGTGTAAGGTGCTGCCTTGCCCTTTTCTTCCATGAGGGTGATATGCAACATAGGCTTCCCAATTCCTAGCCAACCACACATCAAGATAGTTGTAATTAGGAGCACTCCTTATTTTCAGATTTCCCACTCTCCATTGCAAATTGTGCTTTTTAGGGTTGCGCCCAAATGTGACAACCTTTGTCTTCTTGCAGTTCGCAACCAGTTTATTGTTGAGGCTCTAGGCATGCAGAACAGCCAGGGCTCTCTGTATGCAACAGCCAGGGCTCTCTGTATGCCCACCTTGATGTGATCCATTAATATATCATCAGCGTACTGCATCAAGAATAACGGCTCTTGACCGATTTTAGGCACTAACAAACGTGCAGCTTTCAATGGTTTGCCTAGGTCAGCGGTGTATAGGTTGAAGTGTTGTAGTTTAGCAGCGATTAGATTAAGCATTAGCAAAAGACATCTTGTATTTAGTAACTATTGTGAACATTCCGCAGAATCCATTTTGTATTCATGGCAGCCATTTTCTCTGCCACATGCTGCCATGTGCTCACCATGTGCTCTGTCCTACCTTTCTGTTAACTACTCTTGAAAATCTGCCTAGTGACAAGTTATATTTAGCATGTCCCACTTTCGCACATGCTCAGTAAGGTCTGCAGCTGTTAGTCCTTGAAAACTGTCAGCCCCTCCTACCTGTCGACTGCATTTCTACATGACCTTACATGTATGCAAGGCTTGCTCCTATAATTGTACCACCTCCTTTTAGCCCCTGCGTGGGTATAAAAGGACCATGCTCTCTCAGTTCAGTGTGCTACTTCAAACATTACCGAAGGGTGCTGTTTGAACTGTAGTACCAGCACATGAGGTTAATAAACGTTGTCTTTTATTTCAGTTTCTGTGCCAACTTCTTCCTACATGGCCTGAGGACTTTGTGCAGAGAAAGGTGAAGCCCTTGCACTAGTAGGCCTTGCTGAGGCTTACTTCAACAGAAGAGCATAGGTTCAAGGACGCATCCTTGTTTTAGGCCTTGGTCCTTGTAAACTTTGGAGGTAGCATGTTTTGAGTGAGCTTAATACACACCCATGTTTGAGAGTAGAGTGCAATTGTGGCATCAAGGAGTTTTTCTGGATTCCCCAGCTGTATAAATGATTCCAGAGGATTTTCTATCCTCACCCTCAAATGCTGAAGAATAATCCACAAACCATGGGAAAAGTGGATGATGATTATTCAGCTGGTCAGCCTGGTCCATCAGGTATGCTAATGCCATGATGTTATACATAGTGGAAGCACCTTCCCTGATGCCTGATTGGTAGAATGGCAGGCTGTCCTCTTCCTTGACTCAGTTGTCTAAGCCATGGTGTAATAAGCTTGCAAAAGCCTTGGTTTCAATATCCAGTAACTCAATCATTCTGTTTGTCAGGTCTTTATCAACACCCTTTTTGTGTACAGTTTGGAAGATGGACCCTTTCCAAAAAGTGGGGACTGTGGCTTTTACAATGCAGTGCTGGTAAGGAGGAGACAGGGGCAGTGCCCAGAATGCACAGCCCTCCCTAAATAAGTGGCTGGGGAGCCCATTCGGCCTCACGGATCCATCCTTCCTTATATTCTTGATGATTTTAGTCGTAGGACTACAGTCCCTATACAATGGACTTGTTGAAGGGCTGGTCATATATTGGCCCATCTTTTTAACTTGTGTTCAGTTAAGCGCTCAAGTTCATTAGTGTCACTGTTTGGGCATGCTTGACCCAAACTTCGGAAGGCACTCCATTGCATCAGACATGGGTGTAAGTTAGGTTGTTAATATGCAGCCAAAATTCAGCCTGACTGCATTGTTTCAAAAGGTTATGGATGTGTGGCAAGAAAAGCTCTGATTTGTACGGCCATACGGCCCCGTTATGTAGCTTTCTAGCCGTGGTTTGGTGTTCTCCTGCAACCAGTTGCTTTGCAGTTTGCAGGTTCAAGGTGTTTATTTTGTTTCACTTCTTAGAACATTGTAAATGTCTTCCCTAGTAGGAGAGCTCAGAGTGTTTGTTGTATGGGAGCTGGGTGACTTCGGAGAGATTGAGAGGGATAATGGAAGATGGTCGCTGAACTGCTGCTGCTTTATTGAGAAGTCCAAGAGTTGATCCCAGAGGACATTACTTATGAACACAGGGTCCTGCGTTGAGATGCTATCATAAGACTTGGGCATTTTTGCCAGTGAGAATCCATCCTGTGCGGACTACAGTTGGTGTGTTGTAAGAAGTGTATTCAAAATAATGGTTGCTAGAGCAACAGTGAATTTGTCCTCATGGCTGGTCCCTATGTTACACTAGTGATGTAGGCATGGATTAGCTCTTCTAAGAGCTCCATGAAATCTCATCTTGTCTGGCCTCGGGCTAGTACACAATTATTAGCAATATCAATGTGTTGCTCACCATTCAGCTTCCAACCCTTCAGTAACACAGCCTGGGCCATATCCGTGGTGATTTTTGCAGTTATGACTAGTGCAAAGCCTCCAGATACGCCTCCAGAAGGTCTGCCAAACCACTTGGTTTTCGCAAGGTGCTGGAATTCTGCAAAGCCCAGAATTATTTCCTGGGACAGTGACCAGGTTTCTTGTAGGTATAGCAGATCGCCTCGCTGCAGAAATGTTCGCTGTTGTTTATGGTCTTCTTGAGCCCAAATACATTCCATGATATTATTGATAGAGACTTCACTGAATGCTAGGAGTGAGTTTGACTCTTCCATGCCAGGTTAGTTGCTAGCCCTCCTTCAATAACTTGTGTGATTGAAGACTAGCGGGTCTGTGTTGATTCTGTGGGCTACTGTTAACCTGTTTGGTGAGAAAGAGCACTAGATTCCCAAATTAGGAAGGCTGTTCATGCTGGTGTGCTGTGCTTGCACTGGAACTTCCAGTCTATATATGCATGTACCTTTCTTGTTGAGGTGCCTCAACCCAGATCCATCAGTTAGCAAGTTGAGCAATTTCTGCCAATATCTTTTGGGCTAAAGAGTAGTTTTTCCCAGGTGGCTATTGTAGATTCTTTTGATGTATAATAGCTCGAGGTCCTGAACTGTACCTGTATCAGTTCAACAGAAGTATAATGTGCCAACTCTGGGATATGTTGCAGAATTAGCATGATATTAGGCCTACTCAAGATATCCATGCTCCCTTGTGAAGTGTACTCTGGTGTAAAAGCTGGCTTGAGTTAGACTTTTATTCATGGGGAAAGGATATTCTGTTTAAGGTATTTGCGCATAAGTGCACGTCGGAGGGATGCCCCACCCCACACCCCCTGGGAGTTATCCAATGGTGGTTGTGTTCTTGCCTCCGATTTCCGAGGTGCATGGTCTTACAAGTTGCAGAGGTACTTAGTCCTGGGCAAGAGTTAATCATGGGACAGGTACCCTTGCTTCTGCGTTTTCTGGAGTGCATGATCTTGCATAATTGTGGTTTCCACTTAATGGGGGGAGGTGCAGCATGAAACCACCTTCATGGCAGTACCTTCTTTATTGGCAGACATGTTTTTGGGAGATTGGAAACGACTCAAACCTTTGTGTTAGTAAGGCTAGGGAGGTAATAAGGTGGTCTCGATCAGAGTCACAAGGGCAATTACCATTCAATTAACTTCCTGACTGATGAATATGCGTTGTGTATTTTTAGGATGTAGTAGTTGAATCTAAAGGCTATACCTATATTTAGACCTTCTATGGAAAAACTTTTTTTCGTTTGCTATTATTGGCTGCAAATTCTAGTGCTTGTTTGCACCCTAGTGTTTTGAAATGTGGCGTTTTTAAATCGTTTGAAATTTGTAGAACAATGAGCAAAAACAGTTGAGGCATCATTGTCTTCGGTCTCTAGTCCGCAAATATATCTGGGATTCATATGATTCAGTTGGCGCCAGGCAAACCTAAGCTAAAATATTGCAACAAACCCTAATGGGATTTAGAAATGACTACTTCTTTTGCTAATTGCACTAGGCATGGTCGTGATTTTGGCCCTTTCTTGACCTGTACAACGCACTGGGCTACACAAGTTGAACAGTGTTTAGTCAAGAGAAAAGTGGGAA
The DNA here is from genome assembly GCF_031143425.1 of Pleurodeles waltl. NCBI lineage: Eukaryota > Metazoa > Chordata > Amphibia > Caudata > Salamandridae > Pleurodeles > Pleurodeles waltl. The sequence goes on along the minus strand of NC_090451.1, from coordinate 169,845,563 downwards.
CGGAGTGTGTAAGATCTTTTGCTATTAACCCCAAATTCTTTGTTTTCTGAGAACTAAATATGAGCCAATTGAAGGGTTTTCCTGTACAGTTTGGTATTTGAAGGATTTTCTAGATAAGAAAGAAAAAGTGGAGAAATGAATGCAAGCTGCACCTCAAGAGATTTCCCTGGGTATCTAGTTTTTTGGTCTGTTAACCAAAGCCTTTTGATTTTACTAGGAACATATGTATGTTATATTTACTTATAGGGACTTTCAGCCAGCCAATTTAATAGATTAGGCTGTTATTTAAAAAAAAGAAAATGATAAACTCACTACAATAAACATTATGGGACAGTGGATCATCACACGTCAGCCAGTGGGTCGCTTAACTGAGAGTATGCTGCCTTTTTCCACTGACTACATTTGCGCACAAACTAGATCCCTTCAGTACTGGGGATTACTATTGTAATATGTGGGTTTTGAGACCTAAAGAAAATTGGCTAAAAGCACAAATATTTTTATGAAGTTGAGGGCCCAGCAAGTTCCCCAAACAAAAGCACTAGAAAAACAAGCATTGACAAAGCCAAATGGCTGGCAGCAAACACTAGACCTATATAGCTTCGTACATGCTTGTAAGATATGTCATTGGTCGGTAGGTTTCATTGGGTTAGGGTGCCAACCAACCCAAAAGCAAAATATTGCAGCAACCTCAATTTTGAGATGTCTCCCCTCCCCTCCACCTCTCTGACCCACCCCCTGGACACCTCTCCGCCGTGACAGTAACCAATGTTGAGGTTTCTTCTTTTTGTCCCGTTGCTGTAAAGCATATTCACAGGCTAGGACATTTTTATGTTCTCAAAACGTTCGAGTGTGGAAAAAAGTCATCCCATCTCAGACGTTCACAACAGATTGAATTTCAGATTCCAAGCTGTGCAATCATACTTGGAGGGAATGGAGATAATCAGAAGTAATCAAATGTTCAGAGATGTCGTGGGCCACAAGCGCTTCCAGTATTTGTGACAGGTAAGGAAGCAATAGTAGAGTCCTATATATTTTAAAAAAAGTAGAAGCCTGCTTCTTTAAAAGGGAAATAACCACTGCATTTTTGAACGAGGCCTGTGGGTTAAAAATGTGTTTGAAAGTTTTAGAGAAGGGACTTATTATCACTGTTATAATTCATTTTAAAATGGCTGGGGAGGGCTGTTGAACAGGGGAGCCAGATTTACGTTTTGTTGTCCAAACTAATACCTGCGCTTTGCCAATCTCTTAAAAGAATGACCGGACAGAGGAATTTCAAGCAGAAGTATTAGCAATTCCATTTTTATTACCGTCCTTAATTGTTAATATATATATGAAAAAAGCATTCATATTATCACAAAAATCTGGTGTTGCAGTAGCGATCCTTTCTGCTGGTCAAATCCTCCATAACTCAAAGAGCTTTGTTTGGTGCCACTGTCATTTAACTGGAAGAATTGTCTGTTTTTATGTTAATATACATGTTGCTAAACAAACTCTAAACTGACTTAACCTCATAATAGCTTTTATGCCACTGGCAGCGAAGGTCAAGTTTTACCTCCTTCAGTTCATGCTGAAACTAAGAACTGGCTTGACAGGAAGAGTTCCATGATGTTTTACAAGAGGGACGTAGAGCTCATGTGCTCTCAGGGAAAACAAATCCTTTGCCGCAGAAGTTACTGTGTTCACTTAGAGTGGGTAGAGTTTCTTGCAGTGTTGACATCAAAGCATCAATATCAATATTAGGAGTGGGTGATAAAGTCCGCGCCGCCGGTGGAGTTGATGGAATTTTGCCCACTCCATGTTACACTTCTAATGTGGAGTTTCATCTAAAATATGCCAAATGCCGTGTTTTAGATTTACATTTTAGATTTCTCACCAGCTGTAAGCCAGCCAGCAAGAACTGGCATCCCCTAGCACAATTTTCAGGTTCTAGGGGGGCACCCGGTGAGATTTTTTCACTGAACGGTTGCGGGGGGGTCATGACCATTCACGGTGAGAAACCTGCCGCTGGAGTAGAAAATTATCTAACCAGATACCTGGGAGAATGTTTAGATTAAAGTATTATGAGATTACGTTTTATATATATTATATACAAGATATATTGGCTCAGTAAGAACTGAGTAATATGGTGAAATTTTACCATATAGTTTTTCTAGTTACATGATAAACCACAAGGCTGAAGACAAAGGGGTTTGTGAATGTCACTAGAACTCAGATGGAAACAAAACACTTCATTCATTATGTTTTTTAGATTAATGTTAATTTTGGGCTAGTTTGCTTGAAAAGCTGTTTACTTAAAAGTGCAACTAAAAGTGGGCACTGATTAGAATTAGAATGTTTAGTGCCTGTTTACATTTCATAGGTAAATTGTTGCTAAAACAATCAAGAAACATGAGTATTTTTTTCTGTTACTTGGCTGAAGCAGTTACCATTTAATTATTTAACACATTTGCCACAACTTCTAGGGTATGTGAAATTCACAATCTAAAATTTCTGAAAAATGAGACACCATGACAAAATGTAAATGGCACTTAGTGAGATATGTCACGGCAAGGTGTATTGTATCCATTTAGGACACATTTTCTGGTATATGATAATGACAAAAAATACAATAACTCGAGCAACAACCACTCATTCTTTATCATTTTGCATAATACGATTTTCACTAGTGTAATTCGAATTTCGCCCAGGTCTAATATTTTGCATATTTCACCCAAAAAATGTTTTTAGTTAAAAAACAAGGAAACTAATGCCAGAGAATGTGCACTTTGATTATTATATAGAAAAAATTAATTATATCCATGCGCAATAGCACTATATTACATAATTTCGCTAGGCACTATAATCAGGTGGTTTGGCTGCTGCTAGGCCACTTCTTCAGCATGGCCAGCTGGTAAGACCAGGGGTCGGAAGCATAATGTAATAGCTAGATTCATATACAAGAAAATAGCCAAAGTGCTATCCTGCACTCAAAGGAAGCTGCAAACTCATGATCCTAGAAACCTGAGAAAATAAGCAGGGCAAACAATGAATATATCGAAAAGTGGATTCTGCAGCTGCTTGAGCGGATGTCTTCAGATGTTCACCTTCACAGTTAGACATCTGAGTTCTGATAGATGGCTGTTGCATTCTAAAAAGAATATACTTTGCCTTTAACTCCTAGGGTGCCTGGTAGGAGCTGGTCTCGTCCTCGCACACGGTTCCCGTGTGTCAGGGACAAGACCAGCTCGCCCTATACCCGGCCCACGAGGGGGGGTGGAGCACTAGAGCTCCCTCCGTGGGCCTCCCTCCCACACCCCCAGTCGGAGATGGAAGGGGAATCTCTTCCGCTTCCACCCTTAACCCCCCCCCCCCCCCGATTCCCTCCAGTGGCATCTGATGATGTCAGCACGCAATCACGTGCTGACCTCACTAGAGGTCACCACTGATTGTGCTGGAAGCATGCTTCCAGCGTGATGCGGAAGAGAAATGCTCAGAGGAGGGGGCAGGAAGAGGCATTAAAGGAAAGGAAAGGCCTTTCCTTTCATGTCTCTGCAAGTAGTTCTGCTGCCCGATCACAATGCCCACTAGACATCAGGGATTTTTTTTATTTTTATACTTACGTTTAAGGGGAGCGGCCCCTTGGGCAAGGGCCACTCCCCAGGTGGGCAAACTATTTTTAGGCCTTTTCTGCCCCACCTGCAGGCAGATCAGCCTATTCTAATTAGGCTGATCTGCCCCAGGCGGAGGGGGCAGAAACCCCTAGACATCAGGCATATATATATTTTTTATTTACTTCATTTTTTTATGTATGGGGAGCGACCCCTTAGGCAAGGGCCGCTCCTCTGGGGGGCAAAATGTATTTATGCCATCGGCCTATTTTTATTGGGCCAATCTGACCCCCAAGGGGGGCAGAAACCAATAGACACCAGGAATTTTTTTGTTTTTATACCTGCACTTAAGGGGAGCAGCCCCTTGGGCAAGGGCTGCTTCCCAAGGGGAAAAAATATTTTTAGGCCTTTTCTGCCCCCCCCCCCCCCCCACCCGGGCAATTAGGCTAATCTGATCCCGGGGAGGGGGGGGAGAAACCCCCTAGACACCAGGGATTTTTTTTTGTTTACTTTATGTTTTTATGTATGGGGAGCGACCCCGTAGGCAAGAGTCGCCAACCCTTGTGGGGCAATTTTATTTTAGGCAATTTTTGCTTCCCTTGGGGGCAGATCGGCCTATTTCTATTAGGTCGATCTGCCCCCGGGGTGGGGGTGGCAAAAACCACTTAGGCACCAGAGATTGGTGTGTGTCTGTGTGTGTTTTGTTTGGGGGAGCACCTCCTTGAACAAGGGTCGCTCCCTATGGGGCACATTACTGTCGGTCATAGCAGCCCCCTTTGGGGCAGATTGGCCTATTTTTGGAAGGCCCATCTGCCCCCAAGGGGGGCAGAAAGCCCACCAGAAACCAGGGAAGATTTTTATTTTTATTTAAAAAAAATTGTGTGGTGGTGCCTACCAACCAATATGGGGATGGTTATGCCCCACCCCAACTTAAGGGGGTAACAGTCTTTCAGCTCTCCCCATGCACACTAAAACATCTTATCACACGGCAAGCAAGAGGACATTTGATTATTTGGGGTATTGGTTGACTTTTGGGCCATGATAGCTTGGCCAACTCTCAAAATCGTCCCACTTGGAATGGTGAGGGCTGCTCTTTGTGGACTTTGGGACACTGCCATGTAGAAAAATCCACAAGACCTAGACACATCTGAAAACTAAACATCTGGGTGAGCCAAGGGTGGTATGCTTCACATGCACCCCACACCATTTTCTTACCCACAATGCCCTGCAAACCTCCTACTTTGCTGGAAATCACACATTTTTCCCAGAATCTGCAGGAATCCACAAAATCCCTACCACCCAGCATTCTCTCATCTATACCGATAAAAATTCTGCCCCACAAGTCAGCCTGAAAATGTTTTTTTTTTTTTCCAACCTGCCCTTTGTGACCCACTTTGGTTCCCTCTCAATTTTTACATGTTTTTGGCTCTTCCCTGTCACAGGCACTTGGCCCACCTACACAAGTAAGGTATCATTTTTACCGGGAGACTGAGGGAAACATCGGGTGGTAGGAAATTTGTGCCGATGCGGTGATCCCACACAGAAATGTGGGGAAAATGTGATTATTTCTTTTAACTAAATTTGGGGTTTGTTGAGGATTCTAGGTAAGAAAACATTGGGGGATCCACATAAGTCACACCTACCTGGATTCCCTCGGGTGTCTAGTTTACAGAAACGTTTGGGCTTGGTAGGTTCCCCTATATGACTGTTGAACCCAGGACCAAAAATGCAGGATCCCCCCACCCCCTCAAAAACAGGTAGTTTAGTATTTGATAATTGTGATGTGTCCACATAGTGTTTTGGGGCATTTCCTTTCACTGGCAACAGGCCTACCCACACAAGTGAGGTACCATTTTTATCAGGAGACTTGGGAGAATGCTGGGTGGAAGAAACTTTGTGGCTCCTCTCAGATTCTAGAACTTTGTCACCAAAGTGTTTTTTAGCCAAATTGAGGTTTGCAAAGGATTCTGGGTAACAGAACCTGGTGTGAGCCCCACAAGTCACCCCATCTTGGATTCCCCTAGGTGTCTAGTTTTCAAAAATGCGCAGGTTTGGTAGGTTTCCCTAGGTGCCAGGTGAGCTAGAGGCCAAAATACACAGCTAGGCACTTTGCAAAAAACACATCCGATTTCAATGTGAAAATGTGATGTGTCCATGTTGCATTTCCTGTTGCGAGCATTAGGCCTCCCCACGCAAGTGAGGTACCATTTTTATCAGAAGACTTGGGGGGAACTTAGAATAGCAAAACAAGGGTTATTGCCCTTTGTCTTTCAATACATTTTTTCCTTCCAAATGTAAGACAGTGCGTAAAAAAGACGTCTATTTGAGAAATGCCCTGTAATTCACATGCTAGTATGGGCACCCCAGAATTCACAGCTGTGCAAATAACTGCTTCTCAACACCTTATAATGTGCCCATTTTAGAACTACAAGGTTTTCTTGATATATTTCAGAAAATTAATTGTTGTACACCAGGTATAGAATGAAAGCCCATTGCAAGGACCAGCTCATTTATTGGCTCTGGGTACCTAGGGTTCTTGATGAACCTTCAAGCCCTATATATCCCTTCAACCAAAAGAGTCCAGCAGACGTAACTGTATATTGCTTTAAAAAATCGCAGGAAAAAGTTTGAGTAGAACGTGGAGAAAAATGGCTGTTTATTTCACCTCAATTTCAATATATATTTTTTTTATTTCAGCTGTTCTTTTCTGCACGAAAACCTTGTAGGGTCTATACAAGTTACCCCTTGCTGAACTCAGATTTTGCCTACTTTTCAGAAATGTTTAGCTTTCTGGGACCCAGCATTGGTTTCACACCCTTTTCTGTCACTAACTGGAAGGAGGCTGAAAGCACAAAAAAATAGTAAAAAAGGGGAATGTCCCAGTAAAATCCCCAAATTGTGTTGAAAAATTGGGTTTTCCGATTCAAGTCTGCTTGTTCATGAAAGCTGGGAAGATGGTGATTTTAGCACAACAAACCCTTTGTTGATGCCATTTTCGGGGGGGGGGGGACAAACACAAGCCTTCTTTTGCAGCCCTTTTTTTCCTTTTTTTTTTTTTTTGTAAACAAAATTTTCACTGTATTGTGGCTAATTTCTTGGACTCCTTCAGGAAGCCCACACACTCTGGGTACCACTAGAATCCCTAGGATGTTGGGAAAAAAAGGACGTAAGTTTGGCATGGGTAGCTTATGTGGACAAAACATTATGAGGGCCTAAGTGCAAACTGCCACAAATAGCCAATAAAAGGCCTGGTACCTGAGGGGGGGGAAAGGCCTGGCAGCGAAGTGGTTAACCCAATAGAACAAAGCAAGATTCCTCACAAAGGTGGCACTATTTAATAATAAAAAATAAAAAAATACTCACAGTAGTCACAAAAGTAGTGGAGGCCTTAAGAGGGCACCTTGCCCAAGGAGGCATAGAATTGCCCCAGAGCCAGGATGTAAGCCAGCAATGTACCTGGACCAGGGTTTGCTAGCCGGTTTCTTTGTGATACAGATATAGATGAATACTGGAGGTATCTCGGGCAGAGGACCCTTTACTAGTGTTAAATAGGAGACTAGTCTACAGAGAACATTGGGTTTCTTACATTTTTATGTCACTGGTACTTCCAGACCCATTCCTATTAGGCAATTATCAAGCACCAGCCAGAGTAGGAAAAGGGCAAGGTGCTCATAAATACACATAAGGATGTGGGTTTGCTAATTTATTAGAAAGACTAGCTGTCCTGTATGGATAGTTAACAGCATGGGCTGTCAACCCTGTGGTTTGCTGTAGTTTTAAGGGCCTATAGAAGCATAAAGGTTTACATAATATTGTAGTGATGTTCTCGATATGTTTGAATTTATGTGGACTTTCTAAAGTTGTACTGTCCCGGGGGGGACGGCTGGAGAGGGTGTGGCATTAACTCTGTATAGTTTTTGTGGAATAACTTGAAAGAAACGAAATAATGCTTGTCTCCATACTTGTGTCATGGCGTGCCCATCATCACAGTAATGTTGCTGGGAGTGGAAGGACCCGTCAGACCAGATATTACCTCTTCTAAGCAGTTCTGCAAATAGTTAGGATCTTTCTTTCATGTGGGTAACACCGTCCCATGTATGACTCAATCAGGGAAGACCAATAAGGAAGGTGGATTTAAAATATCCCTTCAAAGAGGGAGGCAGCCTACCGAAGCTTCTAGATGCCCAAAATGCTGCTGACAAAGACATGCCCATGGCAAGATGTCAGAGCCTAGAATGCCGTCTCCAGAACTGAAGTGTAGAAATAAGATTCCAGCTATGTCTTCCTACCGTATTGTTGAAGGAGGTGGTGATGGGTGTCAATTATTACGCTATAGCACTAGTTGCTTCAGTTCTACAGCTTCAAAGCTGCAGGAAAGACGAGCATTGGAAAAGTCAGTTGTTTTCGCTCTTGCATAGGGATCATTAGTACATCAGGAGTGGGAGAAACACAAGGAAACAAAACACGGTAACAGCATGGGCATTAGAATTGCCAGCTCCCCACAGGCACAAAGCATCGAAGAACATTGCCATAAGCAGTGCAGGCTTCCCTCGTGCACAAAGAGCCGAACAGCAGGGCATCGGCAGTGCCAGCATTAACGCAAGAGGTCATGGCATCAGCAGAGTTGCCATAATTCAAACAGGCTGAATAGATACAGCAGGGTTTCGGCAGTTTAAAGTTTCCCTCCTGCACACAAATCATCCTACTGAGTGTCCATCACAAATTGGTTAAAATAAAGGAAGGATTTGAAAGGGTTACATTTCCATGGTAGATCTTATTCATAAACCCCTTACCTTTAGAACACGCACAGTGCTTCAGCAACAAGTTATTTGATGATTCACCCAAGCAGGTTTCCAAAAATATAGTTAGGGAGCCCCCTTAACGAAAAAAAGCTAAACTTTTAAAACAGCCCGCAACTCTATTGCAAAAACATGTCTTCCCTTCCCAGAGAGTGAGAATATCCTACCTGGTACACGTGTACTGAAACTTTTAAAACAAGAAGCTAAAGGCGCCCATAAGTAGGAGTAGTAGTGACCTGGGTTCAGGCAAACATTACATGTCATCACAGCAACTTCTAAAAGCAAAGATGTTCACAGCTGGAAAGAGGGCGGTTTTAAAATAAACCCGGCCATTATTTACAGCGGCTACCTAGGACGTAATAGCTGCTGATGAGTACTCACAGAGGGGAAGGGGGAAAATTCAAGGCCGGGGCGGATAATTTCTCAGTCTGGAAAAAATTTACAGCCGCTCTGCCTAAGTCAATAAGTGGTTCACGCAACATGCTTTAATTTAAAGGGCTCCATTGTGAGATGTCACATTTGGTCTTTCTCCCCGGGAGGTTAGGAGGAGTGCAGTAAATTATACTTTAAAGTTATGCTCCCTGGAACAGTTGTACTTAAAACGGGCACATAACGAGAGGGTTGATGTTAAAAAATAAAAAAACATCTCTATCGCAGATGGCAAACTTTCCTCTTGTAAAGGTAAAACTAGGACTTCATCGAGTTAAAGTCTGGGCAGCAACAATCTCACTAAAGCGTCCACCATATAGGCACCCTCCTCAACCGAGCAGGAAGTGCACTCCTATTTTCTGATAGCATTGCTAACAAAAATTAACTTTTTTGCACCAATTTCTTTAAGTCTACCTAAATTGCCTTCCAATCAACTCAGCGGTCTATTCTTCAAAAAGGGTGGAATCTCACAGATAATCAGTGGATGCCAATGAAACAACTTCAGAGGTCATCGGTTTCCAGTGGTCCCAAAATATCCAGTGAACACATTTAAAATTATTCAGAGTTCAAGTCACAGGTGCTTGAACAATTTTCAGAGGAGGGGTGTTGCCATCGATGTTATGTCACAGATGTCACAAAAAGTAAAAAATCCAAGCCTCACACTAAGAACAAATATAGCAGACGAGCCACGCCCATTCAGCAGGTGAGTGGTGATGGTGTACTATATAGGCAGTAGTGCACATTTTAAGGACACTGTCACAAAAAGATGACTAAAGCATTGTATTTACAGACAGCTTATTTTCTTTTGAAAAAACTTCCAAATGTGCACGGACATGCAGTTTTACTGATAAAGCTATATCCAGCACAAATAATGTGTGGCAATCTGGTTTCAGAAAAGATTTAGTATGTGTGCATCACCAAATAAGGTCAGTGGATTCGATCGTATTAAATGTTGTTTCCATCACATTTCAGAATGACAGAAACGTGCTTCCTTTGTGCTATAACCATTGACATATTCGGAAATATTTGTACAGTTCATTTGTAAGTATTTATATGTTTTACCAAAAATAGCCTCTTTTCACACGTTTTGTACCCCAGCAAGTTTGTCTCAAAAATCGCCAACATTTGAATAGTTTAACGTATGAGTCAGAGGAAGAAAAGTAAACACCAGTATCTATGTTAAAAGAATAAGCATCAATGTGTCAGAAAACAGCCAGGAATTAGACCTCCGATCTTTGATCTCGCAGAAAATGACCAGATAAAAATAAATGTGCAAGGCATCCTTATTGTCCATTCACCTTCTGAACTCCAGGTTGGCTAATATGGGTGTGCTGCTGACCCTCCTCCCACACGCCTGCAGGCATACTTTCAGCCCCTACGGCTCAGGTGTTCTTTTTTAAAACCTTTAACCTCCGGCATAGTATATACAAAGACGTGATCAGAGCTATAGCCACCAAGTCATTCTTTTATGCCTCTCGAAAATATTAAAAATAAAAAATAAGTACACACGTGGATTCTGTGAATGGAAAGTGAAATGCAATGATTTACTTTCCTAAAGAGCCAGGTTCTATAAATAATTGGTAGCGTCAATCAAGGATGTATGGGCGGCAGAAGCCTTCCATGGCTTGTATGATCCACTGTCCCCTTAGGCCAATGTTCAGTGGAAAGGCCCAGAAATTACCATATTTCCCCAGACTCCTGAACCATGCATAAAGCACTAATTTATTTTTATAGTACCCACCAACCAGCTTTGGACAGCAAAGTTGCCCTACCATGAACACCAACAGAAAAGAACAAGCCCTACAATTGGGTGAGGAAGTAGAAGAGACAATGTGCACTATCTTGCTGCACCACAGGAAGAGGAAGCAACATATTTCCCTTTAATAGGGATCGGTCCGATTTCCAAAGAAAGCCAAAGTGTAGGATTCATTTTTAAAGTGCAAACGATCACCTGAGAAAAATACCTTGGCACCAATTCACGTAACAATCCGGTGGACGATAATTTACTGAGCACTAGAAAGATTATTGCATATGCTGTCATGTTTTAAGGCCTGCTACTTAACTTTAAGAGTCCCACTTAGAGCTACGGAGTTTCATATTGGACCTCTTGATCCCGAAAAGATCCGCCACTCCCTTATTTTTGCATTTAGAAATCAGATTTTTTTTTTAGTAAATGAGTAAATGCAGCATACATCCAAAACATGGTTTCTTGGTGCACAACACAAAAAAGTCCTGCCGATAAATTACCACCTAAAATTAAATGATTTAACAAAGAGCATGATTTCAAGATTTGTTGAAATTTTAGAGATTTTGTTCTGAATGTAATGGGGGAGAGAGAGAGAGACCATTCCAATGTGTAGCAGTCACCACTGAAAAAACTCTGTCGTCAACATTTGTCTTACAAAATTTCTGTGTGCTAAATAATTTGCATCTGGCTGAATTTAATAATCTGTTAGGGGCATACCATTGGAATCTGGATAAAAAAGGTGAGATGCAAGAGAGATGGAGCACCTTGTGAACCAGACATCGATTTAAACAAAAGTACAAGTTACTTACCTCCTGTAACGACATATTTGATATAGACATTCTAGTTGCAGATTCCATCTCTTAAAAGTTCCCCCCCAGTCTGACGCCTGGGGGAAATTCTAAGGTAAGGAATCTGCAACTAAAATGTCTATACCAGATATTGCTCTTTCACATATGACTAGTGAGCTGTCCCCAGGCCAACAGTAATGTGCTGAAGCTAGGCGCCTTAACAGAATTCTAACATAGTTCTGGATTAGCTGCAATCTCTGAAAAAGATGTAAAGAAAGTTCCACATAAACAGAACTGCTATAATCCAGTGAGGGGGATATGAAGGCATTCAATATTTGCAAGTTCTTTGATGTAGTAAACAGAGATAGAATGCGCTTTAAACACTAAAGATGGAAATGACAAGATCTTGGTACAATGAAAAGTTTGTCTGCCAAAGATGGTGCACTCTCAAATTTGACACCAGAGTTTCTAACACAAGAACCAGATTAGGCTTGGGTTCTAATATATCATACCAGAAAGGCATAGTTCAGAATAAAGGAGGAAGCAAGAGAGTCCAGAACTTATATTTTATCTCCATTCCGTATTAACTGATCGGAGCTCATACAAACAACTTGGTGAGGCACTCCTGAAATTGGGCAGTGGAATTATGGTCACCACTGGTTATCCGCACAATGATTTTAGTGTCATGCTTATAGGTTGACCCATTAACCATAAGTGTCAGTAAGATATGCAAATGGGGCCATATACAAACTATCAAAAGAGGAGACTGGATCCTTGAGGTACACCACAAAGATGCGGTCTAGATGTAGGTGTCGGTGTAACGGATAAAAGAGTTAGTAGGAACATTGGGCCATTAAGTCACATATCCATGCCAAAGCAAATCATTTGAATCTGAAATCCTGCAGCCTAGATAACAGGGTTGGATGGTCAGCAGTGTTGATGGCTGCCAACAGATCAAAAAGAATGAGGGCTGCTGGAGAAGCGATGTCTAAACAGCACCGCAGCTCATCTAAAACTAACAGAACAATCGTTTTTGTACTACCACTTTTACAGAAACACATCCCTCAAGGATGGGAAAGATGGTCTTTCAGAAATGTAAGAGTGGTCAAGCTATTGCTGTGCCCCACTGTCACAGATAGCATGAGTGGCAACTTTCAATGTTTTAATACATCAAGCTATGAGATTAAATCCTAAAATTCATGCATGGGGGGGTGTTGATTCTAGCAGGAAATTCCAGCATTCTGATTAGGTAGGTTTAGCATTGGTTTACACAAACCCTCATCTGTATCTCCAAAATTAATTAAAGTGATCATGAGTATCTGTGAAGGATATAGAGACAGTTCAGAGAATGGACTTCATAGCACAAATAGATGCTCATATGCTGGAAGGAATAAGCCAGGATCACAGACTTTCTGCAACTTGTGCATAAAATGAATTGTTAAGTGTTAGAAATGGGGTCTCTAGTTGGCAGGGGTATGCACCCTGTACAAGTAGGGACCACCACTCTAGTCAGGGTAAGTCAGATAAACACTAAAAGATAACTTGTGCTCACCCTCTGGCACAAAGCAGTCAGGTTTACCTAAAGAGGGAACGTATAAAGCATATGTACAACACACTTACATTACCACTATAATACCACCACAAAGACTCCTTGAAAGTTTAGAAAAATACTCAGTGACTTTATAAATAAATACCAAAATAACAAATCCAATGAGCAGCAGTCAAGGAACGAATTTAAAAAAATAAAAATAAAAAAAAAAAGTTCCTGCACTTAGAAGCAACATACACCACTGGGGATTATCTGGCTGTGCAGGACCGGGACAAAGCCATGAGTTTTGGTCATCTGCGAATGAGCATAGGCCAGATACAGGACCCACATAGGGCCGACTGAGCAGAGTACCTTAATCCTGGTCAGTCACAAGATGAGATTATTTTCCTCATGCAGTGCTGGCAGTCCGTGTATTCGGAAAGTGAAGCACCGGTGCGGCAATAAGTTTGTTCTGAAGCCAATGCGCCAAGTTTCTGTACACAATAAAGGAATGCATCAGTCCTTCAGCAGTGTCAGCAATGCAGTGGTTCTTATGCGGTGAGGATGCAATGCTCAGATTCAGTGTTACCTCTTGCAGTAGGTAATGAGTTGATTCTTGCAAGATCAAGTATCTGGGTCCACTTCCAGTGAACCAGGCACAGGAACATGGGTAGTAACTGATATCCCAGAGCCTCAAGCAACAGGAGGCAATCAAACAAGCCTTTAGAGAACACTTTGTGTTGCAAGGCAGAATCCAGGTCTCCCTCAGCAAAGTAAGAGCAACAGGCAGCAGGAGAGCACAGCAGAAAAGCAGTCCTTACAGGTCAGCAGTCCAGCAGGTTAACAGTCCTTGATGCAGCACAGCAGTTCTTCTAACAGTTGTAGGTCCAGATGTGTATGATTTGGTGGGGTCAGATACCCAGTACCTATTCCCAAATGTGCCTTTGAAGTGGGGGTGATTTCAAAGAAGGGCCTTTGAAGTGCACAATTATCCCTTCTTCCTCAGCCTTTCCTCCAGACTATTAGTAGTGGGTAATCATCCCTTTGTGTGGGGGACAGGCACCGCCTTTTAATGTTTAAGTGTCATCCCCCTCCTGCCCAAGAAAAGTCATCAGAATGCAGGTGTGCACTCAGACAGCTGTACCTTCCTGTGTTTGTGGCTGCCTAGAGAGAATGCACAAAGTGTAGCGGTCACTCACCCCAGATATATATTGGAGACAGGCTCCAGGCACACAGCTGTAAGAGCAGAGAAATGCTCACTTTCTAAAAGTGGCAATTCTAAAATAGTAATGTTAAATCTGACTTTACCAGTAAAGAGGACGTGTTACTGTTCCAATGAAAGGAAACCTGATATTGTTATTAATTCTCAATCAGGAATTACAGCTTTAAAGTATTTTGGAATCACCAATTTTAACATATGAGAGGGGTAGGCCTCAAACTAGTGAAAAATAACTTTGTGAGTTAAAAATATATGTCCTACCTTTGAGTTACATAGAACCCTGCTAGGGCCCACTTTAGGGGGTGACATGTAATAAGAGGGGTATTTAAGGCTTGGCAAGGGGTTTTAGATGCCAGTCGAAGTGGCAGTCAAACTGTAACCACAGGCTCTGCAATGGCATGCCTTAGTCATGTTTAAAGGGCTAGCTACCAAAGTGGGAGGCACAATCAGTGCTGCAGGCCCACTAGTAGCATTTAATATACAGGCCCTGAGTATATGATATAATACTTCACAAAGGTCTTACAAGTAAATTAAATTAATTATGCCAAATGTATATACACTATTGTTACTGTGTTTAGGGGAGAAGCGCCTGCACTTTAGAACTGGTAAGCAGTGGTAAAGTGCTCAGACTTCTAAGGCCAACAAGAAGAAAGCAAAAATATTAGGCAAGTAGGTAAAACGTTTGGGGGAAACCCCCCTAAGGCTGGCAGCTCTAACAGTAAGAAATTGATTAGTTAACTTGGGGGGCTACTAAAAGTTCTAAACCAGTTTTTTCCCCCCTCAACTAGCACTAGGTAGAACTTTTAAATGTTACTTTTCTACTAAAGTTCTCGAAACTAATTGAAAAATATCTGTGATTCAGTTTGCTAACATGTCTCCAATAAGGATATAATAATGATAATATTCATATATCGATCTGTTTGTGGAAAAGCTAGCCTTCGAGCTTTTGAAAAATTTCACTTTGACGGCACTTTGATGGCATTAGATCCTTAATACATAGAATGTCATACATTAAAAGTAGTTAGTACTATACCGCAAATGATTCTTTCTCTGTCATGTGTCACAGTAGTGCTTTTAAGTTGCAGCTCAGTCAGACAAGGGTTCCTGGCAGCTATATTTGTCTGTCACATATGAGGGTGATCTAAATCCACACTGCAGCCCACAAATGACATGTAAAGTCTATGCCATCAGTGGCTTTTCAGCAACGTCTACTATGATATTACAGGACAGTTTGCAGCTTAGCTGAGGTTTCTACACCTCCATTGCTGAACCCTCTTTTGATGTGTAGGTTACTTCACACCAAAGCCTTCACAACGTTTTAACACAAAAGTTATTCCTGCCAAACTTGTGTCTCCACAGTCCCCCTCCCCCAACCAACAATACTCTGGGGATTCCAAAGTGAATCAGGGTTTGTGGATTTCTCTGGAGGCAACCAACTGTGTAATAAAGTGTTTTTCCTATAAATGGCATCAAGCAAAGGTTTGCAGTACTAGGATCACCTCCTTCCGAGATTCAAGAAACAAGCAGAGCTGTTAATTTTTTTTTTTTTTTTTAAAAAGCAATGTTTTTATCACAGTATTTGCATTTTTCTAAATTGTAGTCCATTTTCCCTATTTTTGTTGTTTCAACCTACCTGCAGTTTATGGTGGAAACCGGTGTGAACCCCATGTGTGATGCCAGAAAGCTATACATTTTTGCAAACTAGAAAGAATTCCAAATGTAACAAAGGGGAGATCTGTCGATAAGTAGCAGTTTCCCCAAAGGAACTAGTCATTGAATTAAAAACATAATGGAAAAATAAAAACAGAAATAGATCATGTTTTCAACTGTGATGTTTGTCCCAATAGTTGGTCTACAAAAATAATGTCCCTTCACATTCATCAGGTTCCTCAGGCCACAAGGATATGTTGTGTGTGTTGTTTGCCACAATACATCTGAAACCGTCAGCCAAAAACTCAAATGTAACATACAATATTTTCTTGAGGACTGACCATGCATCAATACATGTAGTAAAATATAATAAATGAACCATGAGTATTAAGGAAACCTAGATGTTTTTTAAATGCCCTATGTAGGAAGCTGGCCTGGTGTGTGGTAGGTACCTAAGGTTCTTACACCTTATATCAGGTCCAGGTATCCCCCCTTAGTGAACTGCAGGCAGTGTCTAGAAGCCAGGCTCTCTAGAGGAAGCTGTGGATGAGCAGCCAAGGCTTATCTAGGAGACATGCAAAGCTCATGCAATAACACTGTAGTTACACAGCACTTACACACATTAACGAAAACACTCAGTTGTACAATAATAAAGGTACTTTATTTTTGGAACACAAAATCATAAGATACTAGAAAGGCAACCCTCCAATAGGAGGTAAGTATTATACCAAATATATATACTAGTAGTCAGAAACAGGCATAGCTAAAATTAGAAAATAGTGCAAATAGCAATAACGAATAGTAACCCTAGGGCAAGCCCAAACCATATACTAAAAAAATGGAATGCAACACAGGACCACCCCTTCCCCCCCCCCCCCACCTAGGTAAGTGGACTATGTAGAGGGGAGAGCTGGGGGTACTAGAAAATCACAGCAGTAAGTAACACAATACCCCCCAGCAACCAGGAAAGCAGGAGTAAATCACTGCAATTTCCCCAAACCACCCAAAAGGAAGAAAAACTAGAAAAGACGACACCCAGACAAGACTGCAAGAAACCAGTGATGGATTCCTGGAGAAGACCTGTGGCGAGAGGGGACCAAGTCCAAAAGTCATAGTGGAGTCCAGTAGGAGTAGGAGCTACTACCCACCCAGCTGTACTTGCAGGAGTTGGTTGACAGCGATGAAGATCAGGTCAGCACTGCAGCCCTGGAGCCGGAAAAGAGTTCCTGAAGGATGCAGAAGATGTCCAACGCTGGACTGAAGATTGCAGATGGGTATTGGTGCAGGAATTCCACCCACAAGCCTTGGCAAAGGGAAACACGCAGTTAGTGGAAAAGTGGTGCTGACAGTGACCAGCAAGGCCTCTGAGGACTCAACCCAGGAGGGAGAGTCATAGGGGACCCTCAGCGTCACAGAGTCCACAGGAGCAGAGGCAGCACTCACAGGAGTCACACAGGACGGGGACACAGAAGTTGCAGAAGGAGCCCACGCAGCACTACAGTAAAGGATCCCATGCTGCAGGAAATCCATGCAGAGAGCTGAGCATTGCAGGAAGGATCCTAGGGAAGGGAGCTACACATTGCCTGAAGATACCTTGGAGGAGATGAAAACCAGCCTTGGCAGCTGCAAGAGATGCAGTGCACAGGGGTACTGTCCTGCATGCGAATGTAAGAGTTTACCTCCAAAAGGTGGACAACTGGCAGAGAGGACCAAGGGGACTACTCCGGACAACCACTGATGATGCAGGATCCACGCAGCTCAAGATGAGGGGAGATCCATGCAGCCGGTCGTCATTTGCAGCAGGTACCTGTGGATGCAGGGAAGTGACTTCTTCACTCCAAGGGAGATTCCTTCTTCTTGTGCAGGCTGAAGAGTTGTTGTCTTCTGAGGATGCATGGCCAGGGAAATGTTGCAAAGCTGGCAGGAGCAGCGGAAACAAAGTTGCTGAAGAGTCTACATTGATTGCAGCATTGTCGGTTCCTGGAGAATCCACTTGCAGTTCCAGTGGCCAATAGTCGAAGTGGAGGTTGCAGAGAAATCCTGCTGGAATCTTGCAAGCCGAATCTGAGGACCCCACCCAAGAGAGAAACCCTAAATAATCCTGAAAGGATGATTGGTCACCTAGCCAGGTAAGCACCTTTCAGTAGGGTGCTCTGACGTCACCTCCCTGGCCTGGCCACTCAGATGCTCCCCAGAGTTCCCTGCCAACCTTGGAAGAAGATGGCAGAACCCAGGGACCCTCTGGAGGAGCTCGGAGCACCGTCCCTGGGGTCGTGATGGATAGGGGAGTGGTCACTCCCCTTTCCATTGTCCAGTTTCGTGCCAGAGCAGGGACTGGGGTCCCTGAACCAGTGTGGACTGGTTTATGCATGGAGCAAACCAGTGGCTTAGGGAGGCTACCCCTCCCAAGCCAGTTCCCCCTATTTCCAAAGGGAGAGGTTGTTCACTCCATCTTCCAAAGGAAATCCTTTGTTCTGCCTTCCTAGGCTCGATCAGATCAAGCAATAGGTGGGCAGAAACCTGTGAGTTGTGGCAGCAGCTTATGCTGCCCGGAAAACCCTGTAAGACTGGTGGTAGCGATACTGGAGGTCCTTAAGGAGCGGACAGTGTGCATGGAAGAATACCTCCAATAGTTGCAACAGTATTGGGGGTAAGATTCTGACATGTTTGACACCAAACATGACCAGGTTCAGAGTTTCCATTATTTAGCTGGACATAGGTCACTACCTATGTCCAGTACACACGTAAAATGGCATCCTCACACTCACAAAGTCCAGGAAAATGGATCTGGCGTTTGTGGGGCCCCTCTGCTAGTGCAGGGGTGTCCTCACACAGGTGCCTGCACCCTGCCCCTCTGGGCTGAGAGGGCCTACCATAGGGGTGACTTAGTGACCTGGTGGGGTGACTTGTAGTGAAAACCGGTGCATGCACCCGTTTCACACAGACTGCAATGGCAGGCCCGCAGAACAATTTACAGGGTCTTCCTATTGTTGACACAATAACTGCTGCAGCCCATAGGGATCCCCTGGAACTCTAATGTCCTTGGTACCTATGTACTGTATACTAGGGACTTACATGGGGGGGGGGGGACCAGTTTGCCAATTGTGGGAAAAAGGTACAATTACCAAGTTAGAAAGAGAGAGAACATAACCACTGGGGTCCTGGTTAGCAGGATCCCAGTGGACATAGTCAAACACACTGACAAAAGGCAGAAAATGGGGTTAACCATGCCAAGAAAGAGGGCTCTTGCCTACACCCTAAATACGTATTCAAGGAATAGTTGTCAACTCTGAATTTGGGGTTAACCTTACTATCATGTGATTCAGATGGGAATTTGCAAAATGTGATCTTGTCTGCACACTGGCTCATTTTGGAAGGCAATAATTGAGAGAAAACCAATTAAATATAAGTAAAACGTGTTATATTTTCATACTTCTCTCGATAAAAAAATGCCATACCATTTGGGAGCCTCTGGCACAAACAGCCCCAAAATAAAATGTGCAAATAAAAAAATGACGGTTAGGCAATGGGGAGCTGCAATATTTGGGCCAAAGCTCAGCAGCTACCCTGGGCAAGCCACCAAACACATTTGTAAAAAGTAGACACCCAAGACAGTCCAGGTGGTGTGCCTTGCATGGATTGCATAACATTTCCTTACCCACAGTGGCCTGCAAACCTCAAACTATACCTAAAATCAAGCATTTCTCTCACATTTGTGATGGAAACATGGATATGAACAAATGGGGGTGGGTTGCTGTAGTTGGGCCTGGGCTCACCAGCCAAGTAAACCTACTAAACACAAACATTTTTAAAACTAGACATCGGATTGGGGGATTTAACCTGTTAGGTGCGGGCGTCGGCCACTGGCCGACGCCCACACACCCTCCCTGGTGCGGGTCATGACCAGTGGCCGACACCAGGAAGGGTATCAATAAATCCTCGGGTGCGTCGGGACACTCCCCTTTCTTACGAGGCCTTCCTGAAAGTGTTTCCTGGCCCCCCGGTCGCAGCTGTGCTGCGATCGGGGGCCAGGAAACACTTTCAGGTTTCCTGGCCCCCCGATCGCAGCACAGCTGCGATCGGGGGGCCAGAAAACACTTTGAAAAGGCCTCGTAAGAAAGGGGAGACTCTCCCCTTTCTTACGAGGCCTTCTCAAACTGAGGCCTTCTCAAGCTGTGCTGCGATCGGGGGCCAGGAAACACCACTAGACGCCAGGGATTTCACTTTGGGGGGGCGGCCCCCTCGGAAAACGGGCCGCCCCCCCCCCCGGGGGCATAATTAATAAAAAAAAAAAAAGGTAGGTGCCCCCTGGGGGGGGGGGGGGGGGGGGGGGGTGCGATCGCGCCCCCCACCCCCCAGGGGATTTTTTTTTTTTTTTTTTTTAAATGACAGGGGGTCGCCCGCCCATTTTGGCCCCCAAGGAAACCATACAACAACTAAAAAAAATAGATCTATATATAGATCTATATTTATATATCTATGTAGATAGATATATCTATGTACATGGATATATCTATAGATATATCTATGTACATAGATATATATATATATATATATATATATATATATATATAGAGGTAGATCTATATATACCAAAGAGATTTATAAAGTGTGCTACTCACCTGTGAGGGTCTCAAGGCGCTTCGGGGGGGGGGCGGGGGGAGGGAAAGGGGCTGGGAGGTTCACTGTTCGAAAAGCCAGGTTTTGAGGCCCTTCCTGAAAAGAAGTAGGTTTTGGGTCTTGCGAAGGTGGGTTGTGAGGGCGTTCCAGGTTTTGGGTGCAAGGTAGGAGAAGGATCTGCCCCCGGTGGTGGTGTGTTTGATGCGGGGGACAGAGGCGAGAGAGAGGTCAGCTGAGCGGACGTTTCGTGTGGGGGTGTGGAAGGTGACTCTCGTTGAGGTAGGCAGGGCCTGTGTTGTGGAGTGATTTGTGTGCGAGGATGAGGATCTTGAAGGTGATCCTTTTGTCAATGGGGAGCCAGTGGAGGGATTTGAGGTGTGGAGAGATGTGTTCGTGTCGGCGGAGGTCGAGGATGAGTCGTGCTGCTGAGTTCTAGATGCGTGTAGTTTGCGCTTGAGTTTTAGAGTGGTGCCGGCGTAGAGGGCGTTTCCGTAATCAAGCCTGCTGCTGATGTGTGCGTGAGTGACAGTTTTTCTGGTCTCTGTGGGGATCCATTTGAATGTTTTTCAGTATACGGAGTGTGTTGAAGCATGAGGAGGTGAGAGCGTTGATTTGTTGGGTCATCGAGAGGGAGGAGTCTAGGATGATGCTGAGGTTGCGTGCGTGGTTGGCGGGGGTGGGTGCAGGGTCTAGCGTGGTGGGCCACCATGAGGGGTCCCAGGTGTTTTTGTGTGGGCCAAAGAGGATTATTTCGGTTTTGCTTGAGTTGAGTTTCAGGTGATTGGCTGTCATATATATATCACTTTTGTCAATATGTGTGTGGTTTCCCTGGGGGGAAAAGGGTCCGACTTGTCTAGTGGCAGTTTTAGTGCCATAAAGAAGCGCAGAAGGTTTATATACCTACTGCAAAGAGCAAATCTGTATTTTATGTAAATAGCTGAGTACATTAGCAAAGTCTATGGAGAGATGAAGGGCACTTTTGCTGGGTGGTAATGAGGGAATCCGAGGAGGAGGGAGTGGGAGCACCAATAATGATTGTTGGACTGGGCGCAGGAGGTGCTAAAGACTGTGACGAATGGTATGTGACAAGGTGTTTTTTGAGTGTCTTGAAAGTACGTGCTGATTGAGGGAAGAAGCGCAGGTAAGGTGGCCTTACTGTTGCACGTATCTCACACACACCATCGATTTTGTGACTGTCTACGTAGGCTAGTGTTTTAGAGCAACAGTTTAGCCAATAGCAGAGATGGCATCTTGATGGATGACTGCTGCCTACACTCGGGTTATAGAGGACCGCTCTGACATAGGATCAGAGACTGAGACATCAGATACTGAGACAGCATCTGAGGGATAGGACAATGGCGCAGACTCGGAGTGATTTTTCAGTCAGAGGAGTCCCATTCGATAACTCCTCTTCCAGTACATTATGAGGGAGGTGATGAGGACAGTCCTGCTGTCCCTTCGCAAGCTGTTTGTGCAACTGGGTAATAGTGGGTTAGGTCAACCCAGAGAGCAGGTGAATGCGGCGGCAAGCAGAGAGAGAGTGCTCTCTTGGGAGCTCCCCAATTTAGTTCAGCCCCAAATTCCACCACCCAAATCATATTGTGGAGACATCAAAATTATCCATGGCAAAACAAACTGGTTTTGTAAGGCAGGCACCTGTGTTTTTGGTCCTGGATTCGGCGGCCATATAGAGAAACACACTAAACCCAAACATTTCTGGAAACTAGACATTCGGGGGAGTCCACAGAGGTGTGACTTGTGTGGCTTCCCCAAAGTTTTCTTACCCAGAATACCCTGCAAAGCTGAAATGTTGAAAAAAAACTAAATTTTTCTCGCATTTCTGTCACACAAACTACAGGAATATGCTGGGATCCACAATATTCCTACCACCCAGTGACTCCTCACCTGTCCTGATAAAAACACTACCCCACTTGAGTGCCTACACCTAGTGTCTGTGTCAGGAATGGATCACCCCAGGGTCAACAGCTGCCTCACGTAAGGACCAACATTGACCGTTGTGTGATCTATTCCTGTCGCAGGCACCAGGCCTAACCACACAAGTGAGGTATCATTTTTATCGGGAGGCTTGGGGGAACGCTGGGTGGAAGGAAATTTGTGGCTCCTCTCAGATTCCAGAACTTTCTGTCACCGAAATGTGAGGAAAACTTGTTTTTTTAGCCACTTTTTGAGGTTTGCAAAGGATTCTGGGTAACAGAACCTGGTCCGAGCCCCGCAAGTCACCCCTCCTTGGATTCCCCTAGGTCTCTAGTTTTCAGAAATGCACAGGTTTGGTAGGTTTCCCTAGGTGCCGGCTGAGCTAGAGGCCAAAATCTACAGGTAGGCACTTTGCAAAAAACAGCTCTGTTTTCTGTGATGTGTCCACGTTGTGTTTTGGGGCATTTCCTGTCGCGGGCGCTAGGCCTACCCACACAAGTGAGGTATCATTTTTATCGGGAGACTTGGGGGGACGCTGGGTGGAAGGAAATTTGAGGCTCCTCTCAGATTCCAGAACTTTCTGTCACCGAAATGTGAGGAAAACTTGTTTTTTTAGCCACTTTTTGAGGTTTGCAAAGGATTCTGGGTAACAGAACCTGGTCAGAGCCCCGCGAGTCACCCCATCTTGGATTCCCCTAGGTCTCTAGTTTTCAAAAATGTACAGGTTTGGTAGGTTTCCCTATGTGCCGGCTGAGCTAGAGGCCATAATCCACAGGTAGGCACTTTGCAAAAAAACAGCTCTGTATTTTGTGAAAAAATGGGATGTGTCCACGTTGTGTTTTGGGGCATTTCCTGTCGCGGGCGCTAGGCCTACCCACACAAGTGAGGTATCATTTTTTTAGGGAGACTTGGGGGAACATAGAATAGCAAAACAAGTGTTATTGCCCCTTATCTTTCTCTACATTTTTTCCTTCCAAATATAAGAGAGTGTGTAAAAAAGACGTCTATTTGAGAAATGCCCTGCAATTCACATGCTAGTATGGGCACCTCGGAATTCAAAGATGTGCAAATAACCACTGCTCCTCAAAACCTTATCTTGATCCCATTTTGGAAATGCAAAGGTTTTCTTGATACCTCTTTTTCACTCCTCATATTTCAGCAAATGAATTGCTGTATACCCAGTATAGAATGAAAACCAACTGCAGGGTGCACCTCATTTATTGGCTCTGGGTACCTAGGGTTCTTGATGAACCTATAAGCCCTTTATATCCCCGCAACCAGAAGAGTCCAGCAGACAAAACGGTATATTGCTTTCAGAAATCTGACATCGCAGGAAAAAGTTACAGAGTAAAACATAAAGAAAAATGGCTGTTTTCAGCTCAATTTCAATATTTTTTTATTTCAGCTGTTATTTTCTGTAGGAAAACCTTGTAGGATCTACACAAATGACCCCTTGCTGAATTCAGAATTTTGTCTAGTTTTCAGAAATGTTTAGCTTTCCGGGATCCAGCATTGGTTTCACACCCATTCCTGTCACTAACTGGAAGGAGGTTGAAAGCACCAAAAATAGTTAAAATGGGGTATGTCCCAGTAAAATGCCAAATTTGTGTTGGAAAATGTGGTTTTCTGATTCAAGTCTGCCCGTTCCTGAAAGGTGGGGAGATAGTGATTTCAGCACCAGAAACCCTTTGTTGATGGCATTTTCAGGGAAAAAACCACAAGCCTTCTTCGGCGGCCCTTTTTTCCCATTTTTTTGGAAAAAACTAAATTTTCACTGTATTTTGGCTATTTTCTTGGTCTCCTCCAGGGTAAACCACAAACTCTGGGTACCATTAGAATCCCTAGGATGTTGGAAAAAAAGGACGCAAATTTGGCGTGGTTAGCTTATGTGGACAAAAAGTTATGAAGCCCTAAGCGCGAACTACCCCAAATAGCCAAAAAAGGGCTCAGCACTGGGGGGGAAAAGGCCCAGCAGCTAAGGGGTTAAACCAGTACCCATGTGAATATTCTATTGACTTTCACATGGTCCCTGGTTTAAGCCACAGCCTTCTCAGGAGTTAGGTTCAGCCCCACAAGTGGATACTGCTTTTATTGGGAGAAGCATGGGAACATAGGGTTGTAGGACGTTTGTGCACCCCTGCAGATGGTGTTAGATTACTTTACAGAAGTGTGAGGAATGTACTTTATTTTAGGCAACATTTGAGGTTTTCAGGGCATTTTCATGACCTGGGGGAAGACTCCAGACAATCTGCCCAATGTAAAGATTACAACCTTGGGAGTATTGGCATTTGTCCCAGGGGACAGTACCACGAAAAGAACTACTCCTTGGGGTCTAGTGGGGTGAATCTACAAGGGAGGGAATGAGCCAGAAAAAGGACATTGTTCCAGGGCACCAATTTCTGCAGGAGAGGCAGTGCTGTAAAATGGACATAGTTATAGCACCTCCGCCCACAAAAATTAAAAAGTGAAAGTAAACCACAAGATTAGTGCAGTCTACTTCCACTTTGTTTTGTTGTACCATCTGTGTGCTGTGGTATTCAAGATGTGGGGTTAAATGCATGTAGTCATATTAGTCCTGGAGAAAGTGAGCCACAGCAGTTTACTAACTGGATTATGTAAATGGATAAAGATACCCAGAAACACTTAGTTAAACTAATTTGTTGCACACTGGTCGCTACAAAGATAACTGTTGATGGTCTGCCCCTCCAAATACCAAGTATAGTTACAGCAGACTGAAGACACATGCTTGACAATCAAAGAAACAATTGATTGTGAACGAGTTACATTAAGGCCATGCCCCACAACTAATATTTAACTTATGTCAGCAGTGGTTGGATAACACAATGATCATCAGCAAATGGCTCTCCTTGCACCGTGGTCTTCTCATATTCAATGTTGATTAGAGAGCCTCCATTCTTTCACAGATTAGGAGGGTTAAAGAAAACTGGACATGCTGGAATATGTCAGCAATATTGCATCACTGCAAACGTAGTATAGTATAGGCTAAGGGTGTGATATCTGAAACTAGACATGACAAATCTAAGCATACCTAAACTGTAATGTGTGGAACTGGTTCATGTTTTTAATATTAAGGCTTCTATTAACAAATTTGTTTGAGTTACAGTCTGTGATAAATCTCTAAAGCAGTGGTTCTTAAACGTGGGACTGACACCTAAGCAAGGGGTCAGTGACTGTTTGGAAATAAACATTAGCAGATTAATAATGTATACATAAAACAATGTAAAACTGAGAATTGTGAGCCACCCTGTAAAGGTGGAACAATTTGAAAATTTGAGGCTTAAATTTAGTTAGCCTAATTTGTGGCAGCAGTGCACGTATAACAAATAGAACTTAGAAAGGAAGATTGACCTTATTTGAAGTAAATGGTATGCCCCCAACAAAGAGTATGTGTTAGAGGGTGGGTCATTAGTTGTGTGACCTGCACAAGTAATGGAACAGCACTCGACCACCACTGGGAACCAAACACCCCATTGAAGAGCTCGACTCTCATACAGCAGTATTGCAGAGTAGTTCAAGGCTTACTCCAGTGAAGTGGTGTGGTCCAGTAATCATCATTCACAAGCACACAAGAATAACACTCAAATGATTATCCAGTCTGCTTTTTCTTTTGATAAAAGTACATTTATTACACACACACGTACAAACATACAAAAGCTGATGGAATTACTTTTGGATCATATTGCATAGTCATTCTTATCTCTCCCAAAGGGAGATTAAAAAACAACCATCGACATGGTGAAACATTCACCTAATACTGGCAATAAAGTACATCTACTAGTTGCTGTTAGTCTCATTACTCAAATATGTATCAACAAGAAACATTTATTTGGCACATTGGAATGATTTGCGCTGGTATGATTACTCCGAGCATGATCTATGCAGCCTAAACACACCCCTAAAAGGTGTTGGCAAAGGTTCATCATATTTCACATTGAAGCATTCAACATAGAAATGATGCAGTTGAAAGTCCCTAAAGGACATCACTTGGTTGATAAACA
Organism: Pleurodeles waltl; assembly: GCF_031143425.1. Lineage (NCBI taxonomy): Eukaryota > Metazoa > Chordata > Amphibia > Caudata > Salamandridae > Pleurodeles > Pleurodeles waltl. The sequence continues at coordinate 169,819,242 of NC_090451.1, read as the reverse complement.
TTGTGTATTACCAACTTTTGCCCCTAGACGGTGCCTTTTTATATGACCCTACACATCATTGGCCACAACGCTGCAGCCATACATTTGTAAGCCCATTCATCACATGAGCTGCACTTTAACCATAGTCCCTAAAGGACTCTGTTTCTGTAACACATGTAATTATAGCCTTTCACCCCTAGAGGGTGTTCACCATTGTAACAATCCATTGTTATCACCATTCAGGCCACAAGGACTGCAGCCCTGATCTTCACCCTTAGAGGGAGCAGTTCCACCAACCCGAAACAAAAGTTCCAACTGGGACTGGCTTGAAAATACATTGAAAACCTTGAGGAGTTATAACCAAATCCTTTGAAACTGAGGGTGGGGACATTTGATAACTTCTTGGGGGTAGGATGCCCTCCTTCTGCAGCTCCCCCCCCCACTTGGTGATCCTTTTAGAAGTCACCCCACTCTTGTGGGGTCACCACCATGCAAAAACTAGTGTTTTTTGGGCTAAAATATGGGCCCGTGCCCACAGGGCATTAGGGGGTGCTCCTCCCAGAGCGTGCATATTTAATTTGTAGCTCTCCCGCTGTGCTGGGGAAAGCTGGTTTGCTTTTCCTAGGTCCTGGCTTCTTTTATTCTGCAGCCTCAAGCCACAACTTCTTCTGTGGGGTGTCCAGTTCCACCTGGACACCCTGCGGTCAAACCACTGTTGGAGAGCAGCCGAGGGAGCCCATATCCGGCTGCTCTTGTCAGCTCCCCACCCAGCCAGCACTGTCACATGCTGCTGCTAGAGGCACCTCCTCAGTTGGAATATGAGCAGGCAGACATGTGGTAGTGGTGCAGCTGGGCGGGCCACATTGGGGAAGTGAGTGACACTCAACCTTGCCTTCCTTGCACCCTATGACCCAAGGATTGGGCCCCTATCATCCATCTTTGTGGGGAGCGGGACAGCACTCCCCAACGTTTCTTCTTCAGCTGCCGGGCCTGCTCATACTGCGCGGCCATCTTAGTGGCAGGTTCAACAGCATACCCCGGCTTTGCTTATTTGTGAAGCCCCAGGATGGTGTCTGGGGCCCCTCCCCCCCTGACTTTCGAGGGAGCGTCAGGGGGAGGGGCCCCCCCCCAATACAGTATGTTTGCACTCCCACAATACAGTATGTTTTGCGGTGCTCCCTGGCTCCATTCCTTGGGGCAGCGCCGGGCCCTGCCCCACCCAGTGGGCAGTATTCCAGCATGGCTGCGGAGCCCCATGCACTTTGCTGCAGGACAGTGGTAAAAGGCTGCCAAACTTTGGATGCAGATCTCGGGCTCCGTTAGGCCAATTTCAGCGATCTTCGGCTCATTTTGCTCCTGTGGCGAGTACTTGCCACCTGGAGCACTTTCTTTAGGCCTCCTGGCCTAGAAGGTTCCCAAATTGATAGGGAGACAGTCCCAGTGACTCCCTGTGCCAGCCTTTTACCTGGGTGCCTTCTTTTCTTCTGGGCAGCACACTCTCCTTGTGCCACAGCCCAGTCTTTCCCCCAACTGGTCCTCATGGGGTCCAAGGAGACTAGTTTAACTGGCCCTGGAGTGTGCCCCACTGGGTATGGGGTCATTGAGGGGCAGAGTCCTTGCCCCAGTGGGCAGTCAGGGGGTTTCCTCTCAAGTGGTCCATGACGTCCTTCTCCAGTCCCACTTTTCTGCAGAAAAGCACAGCCAAGAGGGAGCCCTCCCCCTGTGCAAGACTGTTTAAGTGGGGGTGGAAGTGTCCATCAAGACTGCACCTCTGGCCTATCTTGATGTGACATCACTTCTCTGCCCTGTCCCAACTTTCCTGCAGAGTCTGGGGCAGGTCTAGTTCATGTCATGGAATGAAAGCTGGCCAATTGATGCAAGGCCCTGTTCCTGCAGCTGGACAGAGAAGTAATTGGCCCTAATTCTTAGCTGAGTCAGAGAAAGATGACAGTCCTGGATGAACCATAAGCTGTACAGGTATGCTTTTGTAACCTACTGCATTATTCTTTTCATACAGGCTACAGTGTACATTGGTGCAACTTTGGAGTCTGTGGAACGCAGGAAACTGGAATTGTGCCGTAAGCCAGCCTTTCCCATTGACATAACGGAGTGTCACTACAATCAAGACAGTATACACGCCGAATATCCCTCACATGGGTACACCCATCTCATAAGGCCTGCTCCAGGTCACCATCCACTCTGCATGGTCCCTTCTGCGCCAGGCTACCAAAGCAAGTTCTTGGGCTGCGCGCACCAGGAAGCCTCCCTGCACAGCCCTCACAGGGAGTGGGAAAGGGGGTGTGGGGGAAGAGATGTGTTCACATGAAACCAGCCCCGGGCCTCCTACCCTTGCTGCATCACAGCAGCCTTTGCTTAGCAAGGCAGCACTGGTGGTACACATGTTCAGTCTATTTTACCATGAGTTTACTGTGGGTGAGTCCCAAGCTAAGAGGCGCCCTCACAGAAAAAGGTCAAAAACAGCTGATCCAAAAGCCAAAGATCTGGGCGGACCAGATCGTCAGAAGCGACATCTCACACTATGCATTAGGAGAAAAACAAGATAAAGTGATATCCTTGACATTTGCCTTTTATAAATAGAAGCTCCAGCCTTCCCATTAATATAGAAATTTCAGGTCTTGTGCATTTTTTGTTTGCAAATTAATAAAATGTCAATTTGTATAAATGTTTTTTTTGCATTATTTTTTGTTTTGTGTGTTTTCTTATTCAAATCATAGAAATTGTTCAGGCTTGTGCCCCGTCTAAGATCCCCTCCTTCGCTCTTATGAAATCTTTAGGAACATTAGGCTGCAGGTGCATATCCTCTATGAGACAATTCCTTCCCCTCACATTACTTGGGACAGACAGCAGATCCAGAGCCAGGGCCCCACTGTATCTCCACTTCTTTAAAGTGCAGGTGCAGAAACTAGGAGATCTAAGTTTGGCTCATGGACCTAAAGGAGGGAGATTGCCTCTGCAGCTCTAGTTGTCACACAAGAAGGATGAAACCCACTCACACTTGATGCTAGTGGTCTTTGGGAGCAGAACCACACAAGACTCCAGTCTGGGACAGAACCAAATCCAGAGTGGGCTTCCCCACATGGGAAAAAATACAAATGGAAGTCGGGCGCTGGTCCTGATTGGTTCTTGCTGCCAGGTAGGATTCCAACACCACTAGGGTGGAGGGATTCAAGTTTTTTGGTGCCCAGGTACAATAAATGTGTGCCCTTTCGAGTTCTTGATTTCTGCATTGAAGACTTTAGTGTTTGTGATTCTGGGTGATGTTGGCTGTCATAGCAGAATGGCCTTAGCTAGTTCAATTTTTTTCCTATAGCGCAGAGATACTCAAAGTTCAGGCCGGGGGAGCATGCCTCCCTCCTGACATTTACATATGGCTCCCTGGTCAGCAGTAGCACTGGGCTGCTGTTTACGCCACTCAGCACTAACATTAAAAAGATGTTACACAAACGAGCTAGAACTTATTTAAAAATTAATTGAAGTTAGGAAAAGGAAATAACTAGGGTGCCTGGCACCGCTTAACTTTAGGAAAATCATAATTTAAAAAAAACATTTTGCAACAAACTTGTAAAAATGACAAAGGGCCCGATTTGGAGCTCGGCGGTGGGGTTACTTAGTCACAACAGTGACGGATTTCTCGCCGACCAAAATATAAATCCCATTAACCCCTATGGGATTTATAGTTTATATTTCGGTGGGCAGGATATCTGTCACCATTGTGACAGACTAATCCCTCTGCCAAACTCTAAATTCCAAAAGTGCATTAACATGTAAAAGTGTTTCACCTTGACATCGCTGCATTAAAGTATTTTCTTCCAAAGTGATAGTTTTCAAACATGAATTTGGAAACATTCATTCTGCACCACCACAATGACAATGCGATTAGTTAAGAGGCAAGTAAATTATTGGGTGGACCCTTCAGGTGACCCAAGTTGCTATTCTACAAGAACAACATTGTAGTTTATTAAATCAAGAGAAGGTTTAATACAGAGCGAATCCTGAAGTCTTGTATTTAGAGGTCCTCGTATTAACGAAGAAAAAGGAGGGAACGTGAAATAAAACAAATAGCTTGGGATCACACAATTTGGTCAGGTGGTGAAGTCTGAATTGATCCCAAGTTTTCTAGTTTCACATTGTGCAGTTCAGCCATTAGATGTAAATGCTTTGCTTCCCCTACACTCACCTTACCCGCTTCCTCTGTTTCCCTCGCCCCCAAAAACACCACCCTGCTGGCATGAATGCAGCCTTTGGTCACAGACCAATGTTTCTGGACCCTAGGAAATTTGTTGCGAGTATCCATGATATAGAGGGACCCCATAAGTCGGGAGGAGTTGTCAGATATTCCAACTATCACTAATATACACACGAGTCAAATCTTATGGTTGGTTATGAACATTCTTATAACATTACAGTAAATTTTCAAGTTTTACATTATAACTTTTAATACCTACATTTGCACAATAAAATATAGCTACACCTCATTATAGAATTTCAAACAAAACAGTTTACGCATTTCAATAACCATCCTAAGTACTACATCCCACTATACAGCATTGAAGGGCCACAAATTTAACAATGCAGCTTGCACAATTAAGATGCTATTTATCCAGCACTGCAAAGTTGATATGCATTTGTTCAGCAACATTAGTTTTAGCCACATCCTTTTGATAAGAGTGAACAAAGGTTAATTCAAAAGTAGGACAATCAACAGTCAGAAAGTAGCCCTTGAGGGCCCCAAGCTGTTTATAACCACAAAGGGGGAAAACCTCAAGGTTGTATTTTAAATAAAAAGATTTGGGACAAGTAGGCCTGATCAAATCCAGGTGCAGCTGCACATGCGGTAAGCCCATTAACTGTAAATTGATTTATGCCATAGGTCCAGGAAGAGCAGAAAACGCTGCAGAGCTATTCATACAAGGTGAGACAGTCTGGAAGCAGAAAGTGAATATCTGTAGGCATGAGATGGTCCACAGGAGGATAGTCGGGCTCTGCTCAATGCTATAAACGGTGTTTGACATCACCAACAATTTAGCACATGATGTGGGCATCAGTGATTAGTGCAGGGGTCTTGTTGGTTGGGGGCATCCTGCCACCAGTCACTAGGCAAAGGTCCTTAAGGAAATAATGGGGCAGCATGAACTACTAATGCCTCAGAACAATTCTTTGGGAAGCCTCATCAGGAAATAAACACCACACAGGCCCACAAATAAAAGAGAACTCCTCTCAGGAATGATTGATGAGTCATTGCTCTTAGTCAACCAAGGCCTCAATGAACAAACCAGGAAAAACTGATAGAGCCCTTAGTATATATAGCTCGAGGAGAGCGCCATGAGTTATCTGGATTATAAATTCAATAATTCACTGCTATGGAATAGCAACAACGAGTAACAGAACTTGTTATCCACTGTTGCTTTATCAAACAAGAACCTGAGGCTACTTTGGGTGGGCTCTCTGGGCATGTGTGAGCAGCGCTTGGAAGCAGGCTTCTAAAGTAAAGGGAAGGCACCGACAGTAGTATGAGTGGCTGGCAGGAGTCCAGGTATTTTTGTATATGTTTAAGCTTGGGATGATATGTTGCATAAGGCTCTCCACATTACGCTGCCTAGCATCTGAAAGCAGGAGCAGAATATTTGGGAGAGGGAGGAGGAGGTGATAATACATAATGAAATTACAGCTGGGTAAAAAGTAAACTTATAGGGATGCTTTTCACCTTGGGATTCTTAGTGACTGACAACTCAAACTTCGCTCTCAGTTTTTGATGTCACTCAGAAGTCCTCTGTGAAAAGCATTCCCATAATGCCCCATTACAACATCTATTATTCTGTATATGGTATAAAAAAAGTATCTTAAATATTAACACCAGCCTCACATCCTGCACGGAGTAGCAGTCGCACACTAACAGCACTCCCACACCCAACGGAGTAGCAGTCACTATCGGAGGTACACTCCCTCTCTCAGACTAGTAGTCACACTCTACCAACAGTTACCTCCCTACTGAAAGCACTCACAGACTCAGTCACAGTGCCAGTAGGCCATGTCAGCAACCTAGCAGCATATCCAAAAGGTCTGAAATAACTGTGAAATCCTCTTCACTGACTGGTACCCATTCTGCTTGGGTAAGTGGGTGAAAACAAGAACGTCAATGGGTGGTTGAACAGATGCATGAGTGCAAGGACAAGTGACCGTGCGTGCATGATGAGACAGTACATGGAAGGAAGCATCCAGGCACTTTCAGTTACAGGAATACATGCTTTGTCATTTTGTTCCCTGTTGAGATTGAGTGTTATATTGCACTACTGTAAATCAGTAGCAGGAACCTTAGCTTTTAAGGTACAGTTCCCCCAACTGTGGGTCATGACCCCCAATCTTAGTGGGTTGTGAAAGGCCATGTAATAAACATACCTTTAAATTCTGTATTAATCTTGGTACAATTGTTGCGCCTCAAAGACAGAGGTCAAATGTCGGGCTAGGTCTTCTGAGAAACTGCCCCTTTTTTATTGAGGTTTACAAACTTCACTAACATTTCACCCACAAAAAGAAAACTAGTGAATTATGTGACAACCTTGCTGGGGTACAATGACTGTGAAGGTTAAAGCTGTAGGATGTAATTTCCCCTAGTAAAATGTACATAGCTATAAATTAACTGTACCCATTCAGCAGTTAGGTAAAGGGAAGATCATGTTTTTCTGAATTGTGATGGAAACAGATTTTAATAGGATTCAAACAAATCAAGACACTATTCGGTGATGCACAGAGGATAAATATTCACTGAAACCCGATTTCCACATACTATTTGTGTGCAGTATATTTCTACCAGTCAACCTGTAGATCTGTGCAAATGTACTGGGCATTTCAATGGAAAATATGCTGCCTGTAAATGACAGTGTGCTGCCACATGATGCTTTAGTTATATTTAAAAATATATATATATATATATATCACTTGCTTCATGTCTATAAAGCTCGATGGGTAATGAAAGTTTGTTATTATACAAAGTGGGGCATGGCTCTAAAATATTTTGGTAAAACTGCACAGTGTTTCACAAACTGGGTCTCGACCCACTGGAAGGCCAAGTGCAGATTATTCGGTGGGTTGCAAAAGTGTAAGCAATAAATAAAGATGCCTTTAAATTTTTTATTAATCTTTTCACTTTTGGTGCGCTTCAATGACAAAGCTCCAATGTCAGACCATGCCTTCTGGCAAACTGCTGCTTTTTTAACATGGGGATTGGAGTTTACAAACTTCTCTCACTTTGCAGTCCTATAGAAAAAGTTTAAGTGAATGATTGATAGTCCTACTGGGTAGGTAGAGTATGAAGGGAAAGGCTGTAGAATGTATTTTTAACACGACAAAATGTAAAAACTTATAAATGAACTGTACACATTTGCAGTTAGGAAAGTACAAATTTATCACATTTTGTAAATCTGAGGTGATGGAAACAGATTTTAGTAGGATCAAAAGAAATTGAGACTATCTTAGAGAAGTGCAAATGATAACTTCACTGAAACCCAATTTACATATTTATGAGCTATATAGTTTTAGTAATAAAACTATATCTGTGCAAATGTGGAGGAAGTTTCAATGGAAAATGTACTGCCTATAAATGACTGTGGACTTCCACACTTGTAAAAAACATAGGACTGCCTCGTTCATTAAGCTAGGTGAGCTGTGAAAGTTTGTTATGGTAAAAAGTGGAATGTGCTTCTAAAAAGGTTGGAAAGGGCTGCTGCAGGAGTTAAAGCTGGCGAACCTGCTCCAACATTTAAAAGCAGACGTAAAGGTAATTGTCCAGGACCCTTGTTACAGTATTTGGATAGTCATACGTCCCACTGTAACTACTGTGCTTAGTTTTTTGGGGGAGCTGGTCATGCTCCTTCACAGAAATTCTTTCTCCATATCTCTCAGTAACTTGCATCTTTTTGCCAAACCTACCCTTCCACCTTCCCTTTCATCTTAGTGTGACTTACTCCCTCTCACACTCTGCATGGCCTTCGCTCCATCTCTAACATTCTTCAGCACTCTAAAACCTTTCCTACGCCTATAACTTTCCCTCTCTACCACCGCCTGTTTCAACTACTCTTTCTGGCTACCTCACATTTCCATCTGTCGTACATCTATCTCTACCTCAGCTCCAACCCCTCCATGCTTTATCAGATGTGAGTTACATTATTTGAATTGTGCATTAATTGATTTTTAGTTTTGTTAAACATAGAAGCAGCATTCATATTAGCATTAACACTGGATTATATTTTTCAAATGCTAATTTTTTTCAGTAATTCCATGGTTACAGAAACAAGGTGATATGAGCAGTAGAGCAGTGCTGCTAAATGCCTGCAAATGCAATAGGGGTGCCAAGCATTTTAAGCTACAATTGATATGCATGGCTTTGCCATAAGAGGTCTGTATCTGGCTAGGCTGTAGCTGTGCCCATGGCAAATCTTTGAAGCAATCTACTTAATGTGGTGGTAGCTAAAAATATTTATATCTTCTTTTATAACTCATTTTTTTCTTTTTACATCGTTACATTCCTGCACGGGTCGTAACTTGAATCATGTCAATTTCTATGATGCCTTCAGTTGATAATTCACGAGACATCACTTCCTTTGACATCACAGCGCAAAAGGTCATGATGCCACTTCATGTGGTGTCAGGCCAAATGGCATGTGATATCACTTCCTCCACCACACGTGTTTTGGTGAATTGATGGCCATGCTTCCAGTAGGAAACATGGTATTAGGGAGTGCTATCAGGCTAGAGAGATTTGGGGCCATGACACTACAGGTTATCCCCGTGGATCTGTATCAGGTATGAGCGTCATTTTTTGAAACTCAATAGCATAAGCGGGCTGAGAAGGAACCTGGGGAGCCTGTCCACGGAGAGAACAAATGTTTACACACCTGTATACATGGCTTTGTGTTCCTGATGTACGTTAGTTGGGAATCTCATCGTCAAATTTTGAGAGCTCCAGGGAGCCTGGACCTCCATGTCATTTACTATTAGTCTTCAACAATTGGCCCTACCTCTAGTGTTGTCTGAAGGCATTCATTACAACAGTCCTGGGCAGGAATCCTGATGTCCACAGTCACTTCCACTTCCACTTCCACTTCTTACTTTACTTTCCATATTCGCAAAGTTCTAAAACTCTTCTTTGATTCAACTTGCTGGAGTAAACTTCACATGCAAAAAAAACAGATGATGGACGGAATGCTTAACAATGCAAACATTCACCCCCAGTCACAAAGATCTGGGTTTAATCCATAGTTTTCGTGTTCACCACACCACCCCAGTTTGGACCCTGCCATATGCAAATCAGTCTTGACCCGGTTCCCCATGGGAACAGTCCAGCCCAAAGTGCCAAACCAGGTCCTGCCTGGACCAGAAACAAGCATTCTAGGACCAGTTTCAGGGTATAAGCCTTCATCAGCTATGCTAGCTTGAATCCAGTGGCGCAGTGAGCACAGGAGCTGCGTCTGCGCATAAACTTCACTGCATGACATTCATCACTAGGCAAAAGATAACAGCCTGTAAGACCACGCAACTGTGTTGGCAATAATTCAATGCTATTATAGAGGTGTTATGCCACTTTGAAGGAACAATTTGACATTTTCAATAGTTTGATCCTCCATATTTTTTAGCTTCAGCTAAACTGACATTTATTCTATGATTTTAATTTTGATCTTTGCAGCTGTGAATTGCTTACCTATTTTTATGTACTGCAAGACTTAAATGTAACATATGTTTAAATAAAACGAGGCAAACCTTAATTTCAGCCGCGAGACTAGCACAAAGTGTGATTAGTTCTTTCCAGAAAGGGAGCTCTCTCTGACAGTTTGGCATTGTGTTAACTATGTTTTTCAGACATGTTTAAAGAGGGTGTAGAATGTGGATGGGATCATTTTAATCATGTTAAATCTAAGCCATTTCATGTTTGGGTCTGGTAGAGACAGCTTTAGCTGTATGACACATTTAATGTAAACTATACAGAGAGATGTGTTGAGCCACTTGTTACCACATCGACCAGTCACTGATCATTACAGCAGTTATTCATGACGTATGGAGGTCTTTCATTGCACCTCGACATATGGCCATTTCACTGTAGCTGTAGTGAATTAGACCACCTAAGGAGGAGTGTCCTCTTTTCTATGTTTTGTGCATTTTTTCCGTTGGTTGCTAAACACTAAACCTGTTTTTCTTTGACCCCACGATATGACAAAACGCGGCGCTACCTCGCTAGTTAAGGGGGTCATTCCGAAGAGTTTTATAGGATCACAAAAGAGCTTAGAAGCCAAGAAGTGCTTTGAGGAAGGCCGGCCTCTGAAAAGAGTTTCTATCCACATTTTGGATCCCCTGTAGCTTAGCATGAGATCAGCCAACAAATCCTTAGGGTCCACTTTGTCCTGGGTTCAAAAGGTGGGAGGACCAGTCTTTCAGGACTCCTCACAGGACTCCACAGCAGGTACAGTTCTTTCTTCCATATGTCTGTAGCCTTCTGACGAGGGTGCCATATTAAAGCCAGGCACTAGCCTCTGGGTGTGGAGACTCCTGACCCCTCCCTAATCAACTGAGGAAAAAGTTCCGAGCTGTAACAGTGTAGGAGGCTGGCCTGGTTTGTAGTGAGTACCAAGGGGTACTTACACTCTGCACCAGGTCCAGGTATCCCTTATTAGTGTAGAAGAGGTGTCTAGCAGCTTAGGCTGATAGGAAAGGTAGCTTAGCAGAGCAGCATAGGCTGAACTAGGAGACATGCAAAGCTCCCACTGTACCACTGGTGTCATATGCACAATATCATAAGAAAACACAATACACAGATATACTAAAAATAAAGGTACTTTATTTTTATGACAATATGCCAAAAGTATCTCAGTGAGTACCCTCAGTATGAGGATAGCAAATATACACAAGATATATGTACACAATACCAAAAATATGCAGTAATAGCAATAGAAAGCAACGCAAGCAATGTACAGTCACAATAGATTGCAAAGAGAGCACATAGGTATAGGGGCAACACAAACTATATACTCTAGAAGTGGAATGCGAACCACAAATGGACCCCAAACCTATGTGAGCTTGTAGAGGATCACTGGGACTGTAAGAAAACAGTGAGGGTTAGAAAAATAGCCCACCCCAAGACCCTGAAAAGTAGGTGTAAAGTGCACCTAAATTCCCCAGAGAGCACAGAAGTCGTGATAGGGGAATTCTGAAAGGAAGACCAACACCAGCAATGCAACAACAATGGATTTCCATACGAGAGTACCTGTGGAACAAGGGGACCAAGTCCAAGAGTCACACTCAAGTCGGGAGTGGGCAGATGCCCAGGAAATGCCAGCTGTGGATGCAAAGAAGCTGCCACCAGATTGTAGAAGCTGTGGATTCTGCAAGAACGAAGAGGACTAGGAACTTACCCTTTGGAGGATGGATGTCCCACGTCGTGAAGAAGCTTGCATAGGTGTTCCCACGCAGAAAGACCGCAAACAAGCCTTGCTAGCTGCAAGGGTCGCGGTTAGGGTTTTTGGATGCTGCTGTGGCCCAGGAGGGACCAGGATGTCGCCAATTACGTGAGGAGACAGAGGCGGCGCCCAGCAAGACAAGGAGCCCACTCAGAAGCAAGCAGCACCTGCAGAAGTGTTGGAACAGGTACTACGAAGAAGAGTGAACCGGAGCTCACCCAAAGTCACAAAAGAAGGTCCCATGACGCCGGAGGACAACTCAGGAGGTCGTGCATTGCAGGTTAGAGTGTTGGGGACCCAGGCTTGGCTGTGCACAAAGGAGATCCTGAAAGAGTGCACAGGAGCCGGAGCAGCTGCAAATCACGCGGTACCCAGCAATGCAGTCTAGCGTGGTGAGGCAAGGACTTAGCTCCACCAAACTTGGACTGAAGGGTCACTGGACTGTGGGAGTCACTTGGACAGAGTTGCTGAGTTCCAGGGACCACGCTTGTTGTGCTGAGAGGGGACCCAGAGGACCGGTGATGCAGTCTTTTGGTGCCTGCAGTTGCAGGGGGAAGATTCCGTCGACCCACGGGAGATTTCTTTGGAGCTTCTAGTGCAGAGAGGAGGCAGACTACCCCCACAGCATGCACCACCAGGAACACAGTCGAGAAGGCGGCTGGATCAGCAATACAAGGTTGCAGTAGTCGTCTTTGCTACTTTGTTGCAGTTTTGCAGGCGTCCAGAACAGTCAGCGGTCGATTCCTTGGCAGAAGGTGAAGAGAGAGATGCAGAGGAACTCTGAAGAGCTCTTGCATTCGTTATCTAAAGAATTCCCCAAAGCAGAGACCCTAAATAGCCAGAAAAGGAGGTTTGGCTACCTAGGAAGGAGGATAGGCTAGCAACACAGGTAAGAGCCTATCAGGAGTCTCTGACGTCACCTGCTGGCCCTGGCCACTCAGATCAGTCCAGTGTGCCAGCAGCACCTCTGTTTTCAAGATGGCAGAGGTCTGGAGCACACTGGAGAAGCTCTGGGCACCTCCCAGGGGAGGTGCAGGTCAGGGGAGTGGTCACTCCCCTTTCCTTTGTCCAGTTTCACACCAGAGCAGGGCTGGGGGATCCCTGAACCGGTGTAGACTGGCTTATGCAGAGATGGGCACCATCTGTGCCCATCAAAGCATTTCCAGAGGCTGGGGGAGGCTACTCCTCCCCAGCCCTGACACCTTTTTCCAAAGGGAGAGGGTGTAACACCTTCTCTCTGAGGAAGTCCTTTGTTCTGCCTTCCTGGGCCAAGCCTGGCTGGACCCCAGGAGGACAGAAACCTGTCTGAGGGGTTGGCGGCAGCAGCAGCTGCAGTGAAACCCCGGGAAAGGTAGTTTGGCAGTACCAGGGTCTGTGCTAGAGACTCGGGGGATCATGGAATTTTCTCTCCAATGCCAGAATGGCATTGGGGTGACAATTCCATGATCTTAGACATGTTACATGGCCATGTTCGGCGTTACCATTGTGACGCTATACATAGGTAGTGACCTATGTATAGTGCACGCGTGTAATGGTGTCCCCGCACTCACAACATCCGGGGAATTTGCCCTGAACGATGTGGGGGCACCTTGGCTAGTGCCAGGGTGCCCACACACTAAGTAACTTAGCACCGAACCTTTACCAGGTAAAGGTTAGACATATAGGTGACTTAAGTTACTTAAGTGCAGTGGTAAATGGCTGTGAAGTAACGTGGACGTTACTTCACTCAGGCTGCAGTGGCAGGCCTGTGTAAGAATTGTCAGAGCTCCCTATGGGTGGCAAAAGAATTGCTGCAGCCCATAAGGATCTCCTGGAACCCCAATACCCTGGGTACCTCAGTACCATATACTAGGGAATTATAAGGGTGTTCCAGTATGCCAATGTGAATTGGTGAAATTGGTCACTAGCCTGTTAGTGATAAATTGGAAAGCAAAGAGAGAGCATAACCACTGAGGTTCTGGTTAGCAGAGCCTCAGTGAGACAGTTAGGCATCACACAGGGAACACATACATATAGGTCACAAACTTATGAGCACTGGGGTCCTGACTAGCAGGGTCCCAGTGACACATAACAAACATACTGAAAACATAGGGTTTTCACTATGAGCACTGGGCCCTGGCTGGCAGGATCCCAGTGAGACAGTGAAAACACCCTGACATACACTCACAAACAGGCCAAAAGTGGGGGTAACAAGGCTAGAAAGAGGCTACTTTCTCACAAACAGTACTTACTTTTGCAGCAGTTCCTGTATGCCCTACTGAATACAATCACAGTGTCCCTCTCTATCCAAGTCCAACATGTCTTCCGCTGTGCACCCCATAGAGGTGTGGCCAGGAAAATGAACAAGCCCACCTCCGTGGTCACTCAAAACTGCTTCTGGAGGCAGGTCCTTTTCCCAGTGGGATTGGTGCCTGGCTGACTAAAGTGAAGAAGGGGCAGGCCTAGGGGCTAACTACTTCTGCCTATGACAGGGTAGGCCTCTGTGAAGATAATTCAGTTACTGGGCATAGTCCAGATGGTCATCCTGCCAGAGAAACAGAACACCTTCCCACAGCAGAGGAATTTGTCTCAGCTTTAAGAGCAAGTTCACACTCCTGGGCGAGAGTTGGAAGCTCATGCAAATGTTATTCCAGAGACTTTATGCAAGAGAAAGGTGACTTTCTAAAAGTATCTTTCCTAAACTAGTTCTTACAAATCCACTTTACCAATACATTGGGCCTGTAATGGGTACTTCAAAAAGTCCAGGAAGGACTTTACAGCTGTTTCCTATGCAGAGCTTTCATCATGAAATGTAATATTGGATCCCAGCCTTTTCCTATGGAGCAGTTAACCTAGTTACAGTGAAATTTGTGGTCTTGTCACTGTAAGAACGTTTTTAACATTAAACTTTCACAAATCCTACTTTTAAAAACCAAGCACCCTGCCTTGTGGACATTAAGGCTTAATTAGGTGTGGCCTATGCATATTTACAGGGAGGGTATGGGCATGCAAAATTTTGGTTATTTTGATAGCCTAATTGGCAGTTTTAGAACTGCGCAGAGAGCCCACAGTGGTAAGCCCAGTCATATTTGTCTTATCACTGTAGTAGAAAGCACACTGGGTGCTGCAGTCAACTAGTGACATTTAACTTACAGGCCCTGGTTACACTTTGTAGCTTATAGTATGGTCTTATAGGCAAGTTGAAATGCTAATTAGAAGTATATTCATTTTCAACATGTTTTAGGGGTCAGATCACATGCACTGGTGCCTGGTTAGTACAGCCTGAGTGCACAGTCTCAAACCAAAAAGTAGCGTAAGTCCAAAAAAAAAAATAGGAGTGATCATGCAAAGATACATTTTCCTACATATACCTTTTCCTTTTGTGCAGTAGGAGCACACACTATAAATATGTCAGTGCTATGTGTTGTTTGAGAGGGTAGACCATGAACTGTAGACTACTTGTTGTATCACATGCCAGATATGTCTCTGACAATCCAGCAGATGGACACAATCAGGAACACCTCAGACAGGCTGTGTCGGCTGAGGCAGAGCTGGACATATGTCAAGTGTGCAGAGTGCCTCTGAAATGCCAGAAAACTCATGACATTGCTTGGGGTCCTTGTCCATCTCTGCTGCCAGATCAATATAAAATAACAAAATCAACTATAAGGTCTGAATTAGTTCTGTATCTGCCAGTAATTGGGGAATGCATGCACATAAATGTGTCTATATATATGTTATTGGGAGTATATGAACTACAATAGCACAATGTGTCGATTGAAATGACAGCAATGTTGAATTGCACTCCTGCAGAGGATAGAACAAAGTAGGCTGAGCTGCTGAATATTAACATTTCCAGCAGGACTGTTCTTAGCTCTTAGGTCTGAAACTCTAGATCTGAAAATCCAGTTTCAGTTTGTCAATTTGTATTTTACACCCGCCATATTATCCAGAAGCCCACGCCAACAGTTCTGTGGAAGACTATTTCCAGTTTCTGTACTAGGTAGGACTGGGTAGTTACTGCCAGTAATTTATGACATTCACAATATTTTTCATTTCACCCCTTTTTTCACCTGCAATGAACAAAGATTTGCTTTGGATTAATGTTGGGGGGTAGGGTGGTGGTGTCTTCTTTTAGATCCAATAAGAAACAGAATCCTTTATCATGTACTTTTGTTTAGGAATTCCTTTTTTTGCATGTCCACACAACTTTGGTGTAGTTAAGGTAGGGATGTGCTGCTGTTCTAAATACTTCTGCTGTAAAGAATTATAGAATGAATGGTATAATGAGTATCCAGCTATATAAATGTTCCAAAATATTAGTTTTGCATTACACTTTACAGAGGTTAGCGGAATGTCACGGTTTGAGGTTAGTTGAAATATGAAAAAGGAGAATGGCTGTGTAGGATATTTACCGTAACGGTTTAGGGCCAATTAACTTTTTTAAATAGTGGCATGATGCAGGTGAGTGCTGTGGACACTACAGTTTTAAGTGCTCAAAGAGGGGGGATAGGCTGTCTCAGTCGTATACTCATGACTCAACATGGAGTGTGCCCATATAAGTGTAGGATTGAGACAGTGACCATTGTTTTCAAGAGGTTAGGGAGAATGCTGCCTACCATTCATCTAGCAAACAGTCCATTGCAGGAACAATCCTCTCGTGTATCTAATAGGTCTTGCCATAATAAATTTAGTACAAGCTGGTTAATGGAGTGGGCAGAAGTCGATGCTAGGACCTTAATGTTCTGACAGGGCCAGTAATGGGCAGTCGTTTTCCAGGCTACCTAGGTTAGGAAGAGCCAAGGATCAACTAAGTGATCGTCAAAATCAAACCTTTTATGTTTTACAAAATTAATTGATCCAGTCAATACATTCTCTTGCGTATAGGAAGCAAATTGTCTTTTTAGATGTTTGATAGCTGGTAATATGGCTCTGCGTGTTAAACACTGGTGGGATGCAAATTCATGTCCTTTGTGATCGGAAGGACTCCGGAGCATCCAAGAAGAAAGGAAGACTCAACCTTCCAATCTGCCAAAGTCCATCAAATGAGCACAATTACATAGGTTTATAACATTAACTGTTATTAACAGTGAATAGGAACAGGAGAAGGGTGTTATGACACACTATTACATTATTTTGATCATGGCTCGTTATGCACTGTTTTTCCTACCCTTTGGCAGAATACGCCAGAATATGCTCTGCAGGAATTTCATACAGTTAATAGATCATCCATTTAAGATCTGTCAGCCTTAGGGTGGTCTTCCGCCACACATTTTTCCTTTTCCCGCCACTTTTGCTGAATTCGGGTTTGTTTGACTTAATACACTGTGCACTTTAATACTGTTAACCAGTGCTTACGTTCTTTTGCTCACACCCTAAAACATGGTAAAACTCGCTTGGCATATTTAAATTACTTTTACATTCTTGCAAAGTGGTACACCATTTACAAGGCTGGTAAAATAAATGCTACTAGTGGGCCTGCAACACTTATTGTGCCACCGAATTAGGCAGCCCCTTAAAACATGTTGCAGAACTGCCATTACAGCCTGCAAGCTAGACTGGTATTAACTGGGCTTTGCAAAAGAATCCCCATGTCAGGCCTTATACTCCCTTTCTATAAGTCCGCTTTAAGGATCTAAACAATGTATTTAAAAAGCAGGGCATATAACTACGTTTTACATGTCCTTGTAGTGAAAAACTCAACTTCATTTGCACTACAGTGAATCTTACCCTTATCACAGAATAACGTTAGGTTACCTTATTACATTTAACATGTTTGTTTGGGAGCAGGTAGGAATTTCATGTTTGGTGTCCAAGGAATTATAATTTTAAATTATCTTTATTGGCAACATGGGATTTTAAGTCAATTCTGAAAATGCCACCTTTAGAAAGTTGGAATTTTCTTATCCTAACCATTTGGTGCCTGCAGCCTGTTTTTTGGGTCACATGACTAGGTGTTGTTGGCCTTTGTGTATCCCTATTAGACAGCCACACAATACAGGGACTGGGTGTTGGCAGGGTGAAGGACAGAGCTGTGCACAACCCCACTTTCACTTGAAAGAGCTGCATCTCCACACACAAAATGTCACACTAGACTACTGTGTCTCCAGACATCCTGGGAAATAGGCAGAGAGGCAGGCAATTCTAGACACCTCTGTAGGAGGAAACTTCAGAAGTTTTTCACTTCAAACCTAGCAATGGGTATAAAACAAGGACCATCAGACCCAGTTTTCAGTTCACTTCTGGACCTGCAGACGGACTATCAGAGTACTGTTCTGCTGCCCATGTCTGCTGTGTACTTTAAGGGACTGTTCTGCTTCATCATGAAGTCTGCCCTGTTGCCCGGACCCTGCCTTGTGCCCTTAGAGGACTCCCCCACTACTTGAGACCTGCTTCTCTGCATGAACCCAAGACTTCCAGAGTGACAATAAGGGCTAGTTGTCTGACCTCCTGATCACACCCTCAAGCATTGAAAAGGCTCCACACAGCTTTGGCCTGCACCTGGAACCAGCCTGAGTGAGTCTTGACCCTCCAAATAGTGCTCTTCCAGTTATGAACCCTTTCTGCTCATCGATTCACATGAGATGCATTGCCAGCTGGTCTGACTTCACAGTAACTCCTGCTACATTCTCTGCATCAGTAAATCCTATTCACCACTTCCTCGCAGATGGAGTATCCAGCCTCATGGAGCCCTCATTCGCTTCAACCTGCACCTTGATCCTGCCGGAGATTTTTGACTTACAAAAGGAGACTAAGGGCCTGATTTATATCCTGGCAGACTGAGTATTCTCTGCTGGCCTGGTGAAGGAATTTACATTTGACAGGTCAAAAATATTCCGCCCGCCAGATTTATAAGCGGCCATCTATAAAGGCACTGACAGGAACCACCATCACAGCACTTCTTATCAATGCAATTTTATGTGTTTGCTGTAAGGCAGCATCAGAAGGACGCAGCCCTGCACTAAGCAGTGTTTTTCTCTTTTTAAAAAAATCAATTGACAGGATTTTCTTTTTGAAAATGAAAAAAGTAATGCTCTTCTCACTATGGGCAGCTTCCCTTAAAACCTCCTGATAACAGTAAATATGACATCTTCTCTCATCTACATTGGATTGGCAGATGTAGCTATTTCCTCGATGGCCCTTACTCCCCAGATCTGACGGAGGAGATTATTCATGGTGAAGACAGTCTCTGCTGTGAATAACCCCACGGTCTCCCCCATCCCCATGTAAATGCAATGGCAGACCACAACATTGGCTGGGAGGAAACTGTCACAGTTGGGATTGAGTTCCCTTTCTGCCAATATATAAATCAGGCACTAACTTCTAACAAAGAAACCTTCAGTGTGACTTTGTCCAGTGGCTCTCCCTCATGACATCTCTTCCTTGGACACCACCAGCTTCCTTGCCCTGCTGACCTTTACCCTCTCAGGCATTCTTCTTTAAAAAAAAAAATCATGTTCAAAAGTAAGCGGAGACTGGGCCCAATTCTCGTTGCGTGATCAGCCTTATCTTTCAACTTTGCCCCGGTTTCATGTGACTAGATGTCAGTGATTGGCACATTGATCTAATTAGAGACATTTTTAATTTAAACTTTTCATAAGTCTCGAGTCTGTCATTCTAGAGACAAATAATTTATGACAGTTTGCTTTCTTTTTTGAAATTGTGGGATGCTTCCTGTGTGGTGTTTTCACTTTATTACTGTAAGTGCTGCATAAATACTTTACACATTGTTTCTAAGCTAAGCCCGACTGCTTTTGGGCCAAGCTTTCAGAGTTTTAAGCAAAGGTTAGTTTAGTGACTTTTTGTGGTTTTCCCTGATCAGGATTGTGGTTGTTGCTCAAGCATGGTTTCACCTTCCCCAAAGAACCTTATTTCTCAATTCATATTTTGGTTTTCCACTTACAAATTAAGATATTCTTGCTGTTGCTTCCCACAAACGTTTAGCAATCTTTAATTTCTCCCATTTATTAGCGGTGCCTGACCTTATTGTTAATGGTTACTTCGCCAGATCTTTAGAAAAGAAATTTCACTTTACTAAAACTGTTGACATTAATTAATGGCATGCTTATTCTTACATGAATTATCCTTGCAGGGTATCAAGACATTTTTGACATTCTGCCCGCCCCGTCCACCATGGATAAGCGACTGAGCTATTTAAGAAACCACGTGAGGCGCCTAAATAAATGTTCGAGCACCAGGGTAAACATGTGAGGAGTTAAATTCAGTTGAACAGAAATCCTACTATGTGTAGCACAATTAATAGTCATGACTTCAGGAATCGAATTTTAAACATTACAAAAATGTCATTTATTCGAAAATATGTCCGAGCAGTTAGCACTGCATGGTTCAAAAAAGAACATGTTTGCGTTTATATTAAATTCCGCATGTGATGAACGGAGGTCGGGACAGAGGGTGCCGCTGCTGCGATAATTTATGCAAATTCTTCCTGTAAAGAATTAGGCTGAAAAATCGTGCGCAGGAATTATATCTTGTCACAACTTTATATAGTTTTGTAACTTGCAGGAGAGTTCCTCAATACAAGCGAAGTGAGCATCTTCTGGCGCTGGAGAGCCTGGTCATGTTGAACAGTTGGGGGATGGAGACCGAAGCCGCCAATAATGTGTCATATGCAGAGTCCGGGAAAGAGGTAGACAGTTCATGTAGTTAGGATCCTTTTTGGATTATACAATAAGCGCTGCTTAAACATAAGGGTAATAGGTGTTACTGTTAATTCATTTTTGTGTTTGTCCATTGTGTTGAATGGTTGTTAAAGTACCCTATGGAAATGGAGAGGGTAGCCCACCTATCCCCATAAATAGTTATCTTGTTTGCTCATCTGAAAAGACAAGGATAAAGCAGTTTTTTAGGGGATACCTCTTCTTCAATCTACTTGAGATTAAATTATTGAATACCCCATCACACATTACTGCCAGTAGAAAGGATTTGTGTTAGGGACTCTCCTTTCAGTTCCTCAAAACCCCATTTTAGAAAAATTCCACATCATGCAGTGGTGCCGATGGGGCTTGCGCGATGCAAATATAGAATACACCTACCACACTTGCAGCTCCCAGGCTAGTGGGACATATGATGGCTCCCATTCAACCCTCAACTGGGGGTCATTACAATTTACCACTCACCCTCACCATGTCATTTCAATGTCAATGTCTCCAATAGTAATGACCTGGCACCTGGCCAGCCATTTTATTTATAGATTTAATTTTTTTTGTGTCAATTTCATTCTGTTTGCATAACATATGCTAAATTTAGTATGGTTAAAATAAACTGGCTGTTTCTGATCTCTGTAGCATTTGACAATCGTCATACAGAAAGGTTCAAACAAAAGAATACAAAGAGCATGCATTTACAAAGCCAATAAGTCTAGCTTTGACAAGTGGGTGCAATGTTTACATTATTACTGTTCAATTGCAACCTTATAGCAAAGAATACAAAGAAAAAAGAAAATAAGTTGTCACCTAAATGTTTGTAATAAGTTTAAAAAACATGTATCATTGCATATTATTTTAATCTAACAGCCTGAGTGCTTTCTAGCAGACATGCGAAACAAACAAATATTGCTAGCCTTTTTCGTTTTAATGCACACCACAAGAAATGATTATTTGAGTTGTTGAAAAGAAAAAGGTACCCTGGTCTTTGGGCTGTTTTAACTTGAATACATAGTTTAAACTAAAAAATTTAAATGAATACAGAATGAAAAGAAAAATGCAGAGCCATATTAAAGCACTTGCCAACTAGCCTTCACACAGACGTTCACTTCTTTATAAGTGGATGTGGACGTGATGAGGGAAAACGCCGCTCAGTGAAAAATCCAGCAGCTTTGGTGAGCGGACACACTGCCATATACTGTGCGCTTGTGTGTAGCGCAAAATATGAAGGACAGTTGAATGGACAATGGATAAAGAGAGCTCTCCAAAGCCCCACAATATATGAGTGTCACTTTCATTAATTTTTATTACAGAAGGCTGGCAGGCTAACTAAAAGGTATCTATAGGACAACCTTAAAATGACTGGATGAGCTATACATGTTTGGATTCCAGAAACTTGACAGCAGGATCATACCACTGTCACTGACCAGTTGCCAAATTCAGCCTTTGATGCCCTAGTTATGTTATTCATTCCAATACATTGGAAGCATGGCCACTGTGCAAGTCGGAATTATATTTTCACCAGTGGAATAAATTAGGTTTTTGGTTGACTGAGGGGTAAGTACTGGTCAAGCAGCAACAACAATCATTGTGGAAGACACAAGGAACAAAATTAACCTGTGCTCAACACCTGGTAGCTTGGCACAGAACAGTCAGGTTTACTTAGAGGCAGTTTGAAGTGGTGTACAAATACTTTATAAACAGTAAACAGTAAACAAATGAATACACACCACAAAAGGAGCCCACAAAAGTTTGGAAAAATAGACTGTGTGTTAATAAATAAAACAAGACCACAACAAAAATCCAGTTAGTAGAAACTGAGATATTGAATTTTAATATTTTAAGTAAAAATAGCGCAAAAAAGCACAAAGCGCTATTGGCGATATCTGGCCAGGCCGGACTGGTGCAAAGTCACAAGTTCAGGCTAACTGCAATGAAGCACAGGCCAGCTACATGGACCCAGTTAGGCCAGCTAACAAATCTTTATTGCAGAGGATTGCATGAATCCACAAAGATGCTGCGGTGCAAGATCCTGCTGCGCCGACATTGAGGATCCAGTCCATGGGGCTTGCAATGCAAAGGCTGGTGTTGGGGATATGTTGCGCACTCAAGAGCTATGCAGAGGAGAGCATCAGGCAGAGGCAGTTCCAAAGGCAATACATTGGTCCCATGATGTAAGTTGTGGCAGAGAGGAGTCTTTTGCGCTGGTCCAATCCAGAGAGTAATGGCAATGCATTGGTTCAGCTCAGTGATGCGCTGATCTGTACAGGAGATGTGTTGAATCTGCAGAAAGATGCATCAATTTTGCTTGAGGATGCACCACTCAGGAAAGGTGATGTCAGTTCTGCTGGCAAGCACCTTCGGCCCACTTCCAAGTGTCAAAGGCTGGAGTGGCAACACTTGTCAGGGTCCAGGTGCAGAAGCAAGGTGGTTGGAAGTCTTATGTCCCGGAGAATTCTCATCAGAAGGCCAGCAAACTAACTCTTGGAGTCACTCTGGGTTCAAGGGATGCAGGTCCAGTTCTTCTCACCCAGGCAATAGGGCAGCAGGTCAGCACTGCAAAGAAGATGTCCAGCAGAGAGCAGTCCAACAGAGTGGCAGTCCTTCAGCAGCACAACAGTCTTGCTGGTAGAGTATCCACAGGTCCAGAAGTGTATCAAAGTAGGGGTGTGTGAGGTCCAGGTCTTATCCCAGTGTTGCCCTTGAAGTGGTTGACACTTCAAAGACATGCCTTTGAAGCACATAGATGTCCTGCCCTCCCTGACTTGCCTCCAGACTAGCTACAGGGGGTATGCAAGTCATTTGTGTGGGGCAGACCACAGCCCATTCAGGTGTGAGGCTGGGTACAGGTCCACCCTACCATCCTGCCCAGGATAGCCCATCAAGTTACACCTAAGTCCCCATTGTGTGTGGCTGTGTAGGGGGATACCAAAACCCAACTGCTAATTACAACTAGTTATCTGACCAGAGATGGGCTGTAGGCACCAAATGGCTAAGGTAGGAAATTGCTAACTTTCTAAAAGTGGCATTTGCAGAATTAAATTTTAAAATATGACTTCACCATGAGTTATGACTGTAAAGTGTGATTCCAGAGACACCAAACTTGAAGCAATATCTCTTCCCATTTGGAAATTATGCTTATAAAATATAATAAAGCAACTCCAATGTTATCCTATAGGCGAGATAGGCCTTGCACTGGTGAAAAACAATTAATGGTTTTTTACCTCCAAAACATGTAAAACCTAATGGTACATGTCCCGCTTTTTAACATTGCACCCTGCCCTCTGGGCTGTCCAGGGCCTACCAAAGGGGTGTTTTATATGTATTAAAAAGGAATAATTGTTTTTTTGCCAGGTCTAAATGACAGATAAAAACTGCATACAAACTCTGCAATGGCAGGCCTGAGACATATTTAAAGGGCTACTTAAGTTGGTGGCACAATCAGTGCTGCAGACCCACTTGCAGAATTTAATTTAAAGGCCCTGGACACATGTAGTGCACTTTACTAGGGACTTAAGTAAATTAAGTATGTCAATTGCAGATAAGTCAATGCTACCATGTTTTAGAGGGGAGAGTACAAGCACTTTAGCACAGGTTAGCAGTGGTAGTGTGTGCAGAGTCTAAATACCAGTACAAACGAGGTCAGAAAAATGGATGAGGAAGGCAAACATTGGTGGGGAAGCCACCCTAAGGCTGACAGGTCTAACAACTAGTAAACCTGTATGTATCCATGACCCTAATTTCCTTAGTATTAGTTAACTGTGCAATTTGAGCAATAAGCATCTGCTCTCTACATACAAGCCTGTGGCATATACACCAGTAATGAGCTACTTCAGCTCACCGGCCATCAAGTAGGCAAATAAAAGAGTGGAAAGCACAATTAGTCAGCTCGCTTTTCCAAGTAGGATTGTTGAAAATGCATCCGTAACTCAGTTTGGAATTCATACTGAGTCATATGTATAAGAAATCCTAATTTGCGAATAGCATATCCTGGATTTGTCTACACTTAAAGGACTTATTTCACATCTGCTAGAGGCCTGTGTATCCAGCATTGGACAATATTGCATCATTTAACAATTACAAACGTTATCATTGGTCAGACGTTGGCCACTGACATTTTGGTTTTGCAACTGCTTATTTTGTTTGTGAATGGTTTTTACATGAAGACACATTGCATGAAATCAATCATTTTCCTAAAGCCAAGATACATATATTTTAAAGTGAAAAAACAATGCACCAATAGTCTCTGGCACTCAAAAAGACTTAATGTGTGAATGTACACATTGTACAAGAGCAGAATGCCTTCACTTACCAACAGCTAAGCCAGTGGCTGAAAAGGGCTGAATCTCTACTCCATGCTCTATGCTGTGGAGGGAGTAACCAAACTGTGAATGAAACTAATGAAGACCAATAGATAGAGGGCTCACTGAAATCCCAGGGTATGTTGTGAGTCCATTTTAGTTAGTCGCTTGGGCACAGTGATAGCTTAGGCTTGCGGCCTGTGTCCTTTTACCTAGTTACTATGCTCTGTATTTTTGTATTTATTTTTTAGTCATTTTATTCCGGCTTTTTTTAGTGCCATTATTTTAATTTCACTATCAGATGCTCTTCTGCGAAAGCATCATTATCAGTGTTATGGACGACATACTTTGCATCATGTTCTTTTTCTCAGACTCAAAAGATGTAAGGCACACAGAATAATATTTTGTATTGCCGGCCCCAAGACTGCATAAACAGTCCAGCGCTTCGGTACATACCCGCATCAAGCTTCAGCGCACATACAAATATGTACCCTATAAAAACATCTTGTAGGACTAAGTGTATTAGAGGGGTTTCCAGACAGAATTTCCATCCATGCTGAATGCCGGTTTTCCGTAGACCTCAGCCTTTGTCTCTCCACGGATCCTGATCTGGAAACTGGCAGCCTGACCTTGTACCAAGGTAACAGGGGGTGAAGAGTGTGCTTCACATGGACACTGTACAGACAGGTTTGGCTTACATCGCCAAGCTCTCGCTTAGGGGCTAGAGATTAGGCTTTCAGGCAGCGATTGTATATTCATGACAATACATTGGGGTTGTTTATATTCACATCTTTAATTTTCACAATCCTGATTGTTATTCCTAGTTATCCTAATCATTGCAGCTCATGCATTTTATGATAGATTGCAGTCTTTTCAATAAATGTACTGAAAGCTGGTGCTGGTGCGTGTGCGTGTGCGTAAGAGAAAGGGTAAGGCTTATTTCACCACAATTTTCCCTGACGGTTTCCAGAGTTCCATGCAAGGCTGCCACAAATAACCTTTAACGGTAGTGTTTTGGTGAGGTGCTGCTAGTGAGCCAGGAGGGTTGGGCTGGCAGATGCCAACTGGTGTGGGAGTGACTCAGTCACCTGCAAAGCAGAGGTGCTGCCGCCCCAAATCTAGCAGTCTCTTTGGAGTACGAGAGTCCTTATGAGAAGTATGCTTAGTATATGTAATGTTATTAAAAACAAAAAGGTCTTCTCTAACACCAGACCTTTCTGAGCACCAGTGCAGCCCATTTGCATGGGACTAGTCTGATACTTGCAAAAGTCACCAGTCAATTACTAGGATTGGTGAAATATTAATAAATACTACAATGCTGCACTGTAAGCTGGCTATGTAGATAGCCCATGAACGGGGCAGGCTCTAGGGTGGTGCAACCAGTGCAGCTGCACCTGGTGCGGACATCGGGGTATTAAAGGAGCAGGGGAGGGTGTTGACTGCTTAGAAATAACGGAGGTTTTAAAAGCACCTGCTGCAGAGTTCCTAGTGTGTCTAACAGTTTTCAGACAACAATTAAAATGCCAAGATAACTAAGGTGGTTAATGTTCCTGCTGAAGAGAGATCTTTAGTCTAGCAGCACTTCTCACTCATTATGAAGTAGCTCAAAGGGTTAATATTCCTGTTGCAAAGAATGTGTACCACACAAATCACTTAGCTGTACTATGGGTATCGCTCCATTGGTTACTGATTTTCTCGCAGAGATCCTTTTATTACTTGCAGTTCATAAGTCAAAACCCTAAAGTAGCACAGTGAGCTATTTACTATCAAAGAGCAACAATGGGTGATGGATGGAATGCTTGGGCCTGCATCCCAATCCAACATTTTCATCCACCATGCCACCTCAGTTTGGATCCAGCCATATACAAATAAATCTTAACCCTGCTACTCCTGGGAACAGTCCAGACCAACTGCCAGGTCAGGTCCTTCCTGAACAGGAACACAAGCAGCCTAGGACTGGATTCACCCTTATCTGGGCTCCAAAACCATTCCATTGCAGAGCAGTTTACTGCCCACAGGAGAGGAAGGGCCCCGCTACAGCCAGGTATTCAAAAAAACTCACTTTTTATTCGAAAGTTTCGATATCTTCACTACAGAGCACTTCCAAAGAATAGATGCGCTGAAATGCAGACACAAGTGAACTATTAATCAAATGAAACTGAAGCAAGCACATTTCGACTGGCATTCATGATATACGGGTTATCACCCGAAATCTGTCCATAGTTTGAGACTACGGAGAAAAAGAAAACGCGGGTACTGGCCGAATATTTTCTACCGGTTTCAGGGTAAACAGTGTTTGCAGTTTTATCATATCACAGAGAACTTAACAGCAAGTAAGCAGCAGGCAGAATTAAGAACTCGTAATGAATCCAGTCAATGCCCAAATACATCACCCAACAGCCAATGCAATGACACATTTAAGATATATTTAATGTGTAAGATAATTAAAACAGTAGAAAATGAAAATGGCCTAGGTTTATGCTTCACTCCTATTCCATTTAGTCCCTTTTTAATAATGTATACATTTCACTTTGATATTATTTGCATAGTTAGCTTTTTATAGTTTTATTTTTTCTTACCTTTAATGTGGGCATTCATATTTTAATTTCAATACCTATATACATTCGTCTATGTACATAAATATGTAACATTTTTTCCATCGCCTGTGAGACAGTAACTCCCAAAGTAAAGATTTTAAAAACGTACATGTGAAGTAGTAACACCCAATATACTACCTACACTGCAGTGACCTCAAATGAAGATGATAAGATAGACTGGGGATATACAGCACTGACTCTACCTGGAACACCTTTCATATTTTACACAGAGATTATGCTGAAAATCCAGCAGGATGCTATCTCTTCTGAACCCATTTTAGGCACTGTATGCCAACAGTACTTTTGCTACCTTTCGATGCAAGGTTAAGATGTAAAGAGGCATGGCTGCTTCATAAAACATTCATTCTGACTCCACGACAGCTTGCATGGACACTGCTCACCTCTGGCGGGTAGAGGTGCAGTAAGAACTATACTTTTCTCCTACTCAAAAATGAGAAAAAAGCAAACCCTTAACAAGTTGTTTACTAATTTAGTTTCTGCTGTCTCATTCTGAGGTTTTGACACTGTGGAAGTACATGAAAAATATCAATGGCGCTTTGGGGCTTCCTTGTTGATTTTGTCTGTTAGTGTATTTAATAAAATGGTTCTTCATTAGTCACAAGCCTCTGTTGAAAAACCCTATATCCATAAAATATTCATGTGCATCCTAGTGTTCGTGCTGTGAATCTTACCATCTCCACTGCAACTTCTCCTCTTCCTCTTTCTTTTTTGCTTTAAGGTCCGCAATCGCATCCTTCTCTTCCTTGGTTCTTTTCTTCTTTGTCTCCTGGTTTCCCTTAACAAAACAGAGAGGTTTAATGGGCATCCTCCTCAGACCTATAATTCCAAAATGTTAATCGGATGCGAGGTAATTTCTTACTTTCAAAATTAATTTGAATCATTTACTGGTTTCAATAGTTCCAACGGAGAAATGATCTTTCATGGAACCAAGTGCAAGCCTAGTGGTACCAAAACAGCCACACATTCGATCTTGTAGCATCACATTTCAGACCTACGCAGCAGTCCACTGATGCGGACCATTGATATTCACTTACCTTAAATGTTTTTATCTTTAAACTACACAGCACAAGACTCCTCCATATGTGCCTAGGCATTTACATTTGATTCCAATTTAGTATGTTAATCAGCTCACCTCTTAATATAGATAGTATTGCATATTAACTTGTATTATAATGAACCGTGCATGAGATAGAAACCTAAAAGGGCAGTCACTAGCTATCTTATAGTACTTGTTTGCTAATGAGAAATGTTACTCTCCCAATAAAAGAATTGCAAACGTCTGTTGACATCCCCCTGCTCCTTCACCCATTTCACATGGTAAATATGCAGGTCTTGTTACTTTCACTTCAAAAAGAGGTAGTTTAGGGCCTACCCTAGGGGTAAACATGCACACCAGCTGCAATGACAGACCTGAGATGTGCGTTAAAAGGCTACTTAAGAGGGTGGCACAATAAGGGCTGCAGGCCTACTAATTGCATTTTACTTGCAGGCCCTGGATATATGCAGTACCTTTTCACTAAGGGTGTGTAAGTAAACTGAATGTGCCAATTGAGTGTGCATCAATGTTATGTTTAAAGGAGTCAACAAAGTCGCGTTAGCACTGGCTTGCAGTGGTGAAGTGCAGAGTCTCAAAGACAACAAAAACAAATTTCAACAAAAGAGGCGGGTAGAAGGCAAAACATTTGGGAGGGGAGTGGGGTAGAGATACCACTGTAAATCTGTCCGGTCTAGCACTTGGATACTGAGTAGCTGATACTACCTGCTCATTTAAAGCACCAAGAATACTGGGGTAGAAAGTAGTGGGGATAGAGAAGACAGAATGGAGGTGGATGGAACAGGCAGAAAAGGAAAGGAAAACAGAGGGGAAAGGAAACAAGATAGTAAAAAAAACGATCTTATGGCAGATTGTTGAAAACAAGACACCCAGAAAGTGGACAGCGAGATGAGAGGCAAGCTTTTCCCTTTATTTTTTTGATGTTGCATTCAACACAGGCCTTGCTGTATACTGGTAAGCTCAGAAGCTGAAATCCACTTAGTATATTGATCAGTTCTGCAATATTCTTGAACTCTGCACCAAAAAAAAGCTCAAAGTAGGGAAAAAGGATAATGAACCCACCAAAGTTATATGTTCTTCAGGTATTTAAGTGTGTTAAGCACTGGACTGTGACAGGAGACACTTTATAGACTTGTTCCTTTCCTCAGCAGGAGTGTTACAGTGGTTGTGAGGAGTCCAGAGTCACTTGCAATTCACTTCTTAAATTATTTCACGTCAACATCAGTTTCTTTTTGTGACTATCCACACCAGAAGTATGGATCCACAGAGTGCTGAAGCACTGTTAGAAATGGGGTCTTTGGTTGACAGTCAGGTTACCCCCTGTTCAAGCAAGGACCCTCACTCTAGTCAGGGTAAAAGAGAATCACCCTCAGCTAACCCCTGCTTACCCCCTTGGTAGCTTGGCAGAGCAGTAGGCTTAACTTCAGAGCGCTAGGTGTAAAGTATTTGTACCCACACACACAGTAACTTAATGAAAACACTACAAAATTACACAACACCAGTTTAGAAAAATAGGAAACATTTATCTAAACAAAACGAGACCAAAACGACAAAAATCCGACATACACAAGTCAAGTTATGAATTTTTAAAGATTAAACTCAAAAATAGCGCTTAGAAACAAAAATGCTTCAATGAGATGTTAACACGGCGTCGTGACGGAGTCGTTCCCAACAATCCGACACCAGCTGCGCCGGACACGGAGTCGTGTAGACCCCCATGTACAGTACCTTTGGTGAAGAGTGAGAACAAGCCGATGCGCGAAGTCGGGATCGCGGCGTCTGTGCGAAACGTTGAATCCGTGCACTTCGAGCGCCGTCAGTCACGACGTGGTGCGACGACTTCCACGGAGTTGCAGACTTCAGCAGGGCTGCAGCGGCGTCGGGCCTGCGAAGAGCATCGCGTTCCAGCGAAGGTCACGGCGTCCGGTGCAGGCAGCGTTACCGGATTCAGCAGCGGCGTCGGTCCGAAGTCGTCCGAAGTCGATTTCCTTGGATTCCACCAGCTTTCCTTTCAAGGGCCCAGGGACTGGATAGGGCACCACTTGTCAGAGCAGGAGTCTCTCCAGAGACCCCAGGTGCTGACAGAGAGAAGTCTTTGCTGTCCCTGAGACTTCAAACAACAGGAGGCAAGCTCTAACTCAAGCCCTTGGAGATTTCTTCACAAGATGGAAGGCACACAAAGTCCAGTCTTTGCCCTCTTACTCTGGCAGAAGCAGCACTGCAGGAAAGCTCCACAAAGCACAGTCACAGGCAGGGCAGCACTTCTTCCTCAGCTATCACCTCTTCTCCAGGCAGAGGTTCCTCTTGGTTCCAGAAGTGTTTCTAAAGTCTGTAGATTTGGGTGCCCTTCTTATACCCATTTTAGTCTTTGAAGTCACCTTTCTTCACACCTACTTGTGAAATCCTGCCTTGCCCAGGCAAGGCATCAGACACACAGCAGGGGGTTGGAGCTGGCATTGTCAGAGGCAGGCACAGTCCTTTCAGATGAGAGTGACCACTCCACCCCTCCCTCCTAGCAGAGATGGCTAATCAGGAAATGCAGGTTACACCCCAGCCCCCTTTGTGTCACTGTCTAGTGCGAGGTGAAAAACAACCCAACTGTCAAACTGACCCAGACAGGGAATCCACAAACAAGGCAGAGTCACAGAATGGTTTAAGTAAGAAAATGCTCACTTTTTAAAAGTGGCATTTTCAAACGCACAATCTTAAAATCAACTTTACTAAAAGATGTATTTTTTAATTGTGAGTTCAGGGACCCCAAACTCCACATGTCCATCTACTCTCTAGGGGAATCTACACTTTAATCATATTTAAAGGTAGCCCCCATATTATCCTATGAGAGAGACAGGCCTTGCAACAGTGAAAAACGAAGTTGGCAGTATTTCACTGTCAGGACATATAAACCACATTACTATATGTCCTACCTTATCCATACACTGCACCCTGCCCTTGGGGCTACCTAGGGCCTACCTTAGGGGTGCCTTACATGTAAGAAAAGGGAAGGTTTAGGCCTGGCAAGTGGGTACACTTGCCAAGTCGAATTTACAGTTAAAACTGCACACAAAGACACTGCAGTGGCAGGTCTGAGACATGATTACAGAGCTACTTATGTGGGTGGCACAACCAGTGCTGCAGGCCCACTAGTAGTATTTGATTTACAGGCCCTGGCACCTCTAGTGCACTTTACTAGGGACTTAACAGTAAAACAAATATGCCAATCATGGAGAACCAATTACGTACACATTTTAAACAGGAGCACTTGCACTTTAGCACTGGTTAGCAGTGGTAAAGTGCCCAGAGTACCAAAAACAGTAAAATCAGAGTCCAGCACACATCAACAACCTGGGGAACAGAGGCAAAAAGTTAAGGGAGACCACGCCAAGGATGAAAAGTCTAACAAGCACTATCATGCAGCTATATGGTCCTCAGAAGGGCTATCCTATGCAGAAAACAGTTCATAGCGGGTAGGATGGGCTGGTCTGTAAGAAAGCCTTGGCTAGATAGTCTCTCTACTAGATAAAGTGTTACCATAGATAATTACCTTGTTTAGCTGATAGACTTCTAGTCACAGATTCCTTACCTTAGAATAGATACTCAAGCAATACCTCCCCAGAGACAGGCGTGTGAGCAAGTCAGACTCAAATGTCTTGTAGGAACAAACAGACAAAATGCCCATCATGACTACTCTGACTGTCCAGACAGTAATGCATGGTGAACATCTACAATGACACCCGCCCTGCTGCCCAATAGGTATGCAAGACAGGGACTCTGCAAGCTAATAGTAATTGTAGCCCTAGCTTTGGCAGAATCAGCGCACAAGCCTTCATGGGTTTGGCTTTTGGACCAAAACTTAGCAGATTATGTGTAGCAATATCCATAATTAGATGGTATGTTTCTGCACAGCCTTCTTTTTTGCCCAGACATGTCAAAAGAACTGGTGGTCATTCACCCAAAGTCTCTGGTATGATCAAGGTTGAGCAATGCTCTTTTTGCATCCTAGTGGTGGAGTCTTACCTCCTCTTTGGAAGGGTGTGGATGAGCAAAGAAGGTGGGTAAGGTGATATTCTGCCTACATGAAAGGGTGTGTCAACTTTTGAATGGAAGGAGGTATAGGTTCTCAGAACTAGTTTGTGTTGATAGAAAGTTGTGTAAGGACGGTGCAAACGGAGTGCTTGCAGTTGGCCGACCCTCCTGGTCAATGTTATGGCCACCAGAAAAGCGGTTTTGATGTGAGATAGCTAACTGGGCAGTTGGGCTGGGGCTCAAAAGCCACACACATGAGAAACGTTGAGACCAGATTGCGAGCCCATAGTGGCATGATGAAGGGTCTGGAAGGCAATAGATGTTTAAGTGCGATAAGAAGCATAGTCACAAAGAGTGTCTTAGACAGAAGGTTGGTCCGACAACTGCAAGAAAGCAGATATGGTAGACATAAAACCTATAACAATACCAAGAGCAGAGCCTTGCTGGGCCAGAGAAAGAACAAACAATAGAACTTGGGGGAGAAGTGCAGAAAGAGGGTCAGTGTTCTTAGGCGCTCACCATGTCAAGTTTTTCCCAAATGGCAGGTGTATACTGTCTTGGTGGAGGGCCACCTGGCTGCTAGAATAACATCACTGACTTCAGGAGGAAGGTCAAAAGCTGTCAACTGTCACTGCTCAATCTCCACATATGAAGGCAGAAAGAATGCAGGATATAGTGCAGGACCCTACCTTGCTGCTGCAACAAAAGATTCTCTCAAAGGGGCAACCCAATCGGAGAACAGATTCTCAGGTGTTCAGGATACCAGACTCTCTGTGCCAAATCTGGAGCCACAAGAGTGACTTGGGCTCAGTCATTACTGATCTTCTTGAGAACTCTGGGCAGTAATGGTATTGGCAGGAAGGTGTACAGGAGGCTTGGCTGCCACTTGAGGTGAAGTATCTGAGTGAGAGCCAAGCAAAACTGAAGACATTGCGCATTGGTGTACAGATCTAACCAACTCTCTTCCCAATTTTAAAAGAGACCTTGCACCACCCTAGGATGGAGACTCCATTTGTGATCTACTAGGCATTGATGGCTGAGTTTGTCTACTCTGGCTTTCAGAAACCCCAGGTTTTGAAACTCAGGGAAATGCCCAGACATTCCAACCATGTCCAGAAACGTAGAGCCTCTTGGCAAAGTGTTCACGGCCCCACCTCACCCATTTTGTTGTAGTACACATTGCGGTAGTGTTCTCCGTGAACACCAGCACCAGCCTTCCTCCGATCGAAGGAAGAAAGGTTTTCAATGCCAACAGGATCACCCGATGCTCCAACAAGTTGATGTGGTGCCTGGACTCTGCCAGAGACTAGAGTCCTCTGATCTCTGTCTCTAGCAGGTGGCCACCCCATCCCAGGAGTGACACATTTGTCACTACAGTTTGGTAAGTGAAAGTACCAACAAGGGATTTACTTAAAAACGATCTTTCCAATGAATTTGTTATATATTTACTATGTCCAAAAATGACATCACAAGTGAATTGAATAATTATTTTGCCTATATAAAGTAATTAAAGAAGGAAATAAATCTAAAATGGAGAACTATGTTTTCAAATTTATATTTAGAAAGGTCAAATTTTAAACCAAGAATCACAGAGGTTCAGAATGTAAATCTTAATGTACACTGACAATGTTAAGATGCTTTTCAAGTATTATCTAACATAAGTCAATGTACTAAATGCCCACTTTTAAACATACAACTAATGGCTATTTTTACAAAAGCACAGCACTTCATAGGTGTTAAGTTTCTTCAAAGGAAGTTAGGTTATGCGATGATGTTTCGGTGTCTGTTGTCATACATCTGGGAGACCATCTTCAGGACTGTCTTTTAATGAAGCTCAAGGGCCCCCTTATAAATACTGATAACGGAAACATAACCAAACATCCAAAATCTTGTCACAGTTTAACCTTCATAGGTATATACACCTGCAGTAGAAGAAACCTGAAACAAACATGAGGATAGAAAGCCATCACTGTATCGATGATTCATAAATGTGTCATGATATATCGTAATCATTTACAGTATATAAAAAGTCATCAAAGCAACATATAGGAAAAGCCGGAGAAAGACCAAATGATCTCAGTATTCAGATTTCTAAAGGAGACTATGAATAAGGAAACAAAGAATTTGAGAACCTTCACCGAACTACACCGGCCACAGATCTATTACGCTGTAATGTCAAGACTGCATCTATGCCTAATATTAAGCTGGGAATGAAATGGCATAATGCTCGAAAGTTGTGCATTATAGAACTCTTAAAGGTTCCAAAGTTGTATTCAAAAAGATATCCTGAGTCACTGCATCCCAATGGGTCAACATCTAATAGGGTACTTATCTAATTGCCATCCTGTAGTCTACTTGATGTTAATGGTATCTAAAGCTGAGAAATCAGAGTATTCTTCTGAAACTCCTAGAGAAAAATCATTAAAGGACTGCATAAAACTGATTTGTGTACAAAATTTTAAAGTTGACAGAGCTAAAAAGCTTTTCAAGAGGACAGAAAACAGGTTTCCAAAAAAACACTATGTTTGAAGAGACTACATGTAAATTATATAAAAGGAGTCATAACAATATGTTGCCGGCGTGTTAAATATTAGTGAACATCAACATTTTTGGTCAGCCTTGAAAGGTAAAAGGTGTGGAGGCATATACCTGTAACATACTTGGTACATAATTATCCTTCAATTAACAGGTGGCTCCATATCTTTCCAAAATGTCAATGTCCGATAGAGGAAGGATAGCACCATTGTAGAGACCACAACCAGTAATGATGCGTTTACGGATGCATAAAACATTAATCATCTGGCATATAAGTCTACATAAAAATAAGGAAATCCTGTTATTTCAGTTATCAGCGCTTAATAGCCAAATAGTCACTACTGTCAGCTCCGGTTGGGGAAAGGAGAGGGGTCCACTGACCCAATCACAGGATTCACCAGCTACCACTGCAGGTATTCTGCATTTCCATCTGAGATCTGGACCAGGTTGGGGATATTTCCTTGAGGTCCTGCCAACTGGACCTTCAGGTTCCACTGCAGTGTCAGTAGCAGGAACCAGAAAGGCCAGGAGGACCAACAGTCCGTCATTCACCAAAACGCAGGTTAGAGGCTGAACCATCAGTAAAGTAGCTCGAATAGCCTAGACTCACCGTCCAGGGGGTTAGGACTTAAACTGCACTGTGTCCAGAACTGCTCCAATGAATGAGTGCATCTGAGAGGAAGTCTGGTGTGACTTTGCCACCGAAAGTGAACCCCAGCGAATGTAGGTCCCCTGTGGTTTGGAAGTGGGAGACTACTGCATGGGAAAGACCGCCTACAACAGCCAATCGTTGAGTTGGAGAAAGACTTGGGGTTCGTGGGGAGGTTCTAGTAAGGGGATGGAGTAACCCCTCTGGACACCTTGTAAACCCCACTTGTTTGAAGATATGGGCTGACAGTTGGGCAGATGATGGTGGATCCTACCTCCCATTGGGTGCCAGTGTTGGCCTAACGGCACACAAAAGGGTTTTGAGGATGCCAGGAGGTTGGGGGAGGGTGGGGGTTGAAAGACAGTGGCCTGGCCAGACCTCTGGCTGGTATTACCATGTGGTGTGTGGGAACCATGGCTACAAAGGCTGACAAGACTACTGGCATTGGTGTTTGGGGGGGGAGACACTGTTAGTAGCAGATCTGATAGCTACAGAAGGGGCAAAAGGCAGACAGGGTTTGGCAGGGGACCATGGAGAGGCCCAAAGACCTGGCTGTAGCTTTGCTGTCTGCAGTTTCACCAAAAAGGCGAGAGCCATCAAAGGGCATGTCTATAGGAGACATTTGGACATCCCTTGAAAAGGTAGTGGTTCTCAACCAGGCCTGAACTCTAAGTGCCACTACCAGCACAATTCCTCTGCCTAGGGAGTCATTGTGCCCAGCCAACATCTGATGGTGAATTTTGCTGCATCTTGCTAGTCAGCCATTGCTTGGGTGAGTATGGCTCAGGCCTCATCCAATACCATAGGCAGCAGAGTTCCACGCATTGTGAGAACATCAGCCCAAAAGGCACGCAGCATTCACTGACCACAGTGTTAGGCAACCCAAAGTGAACATCCTTTTGCAAAAGGTATCCAGCCTTTTGGACTTCCTATCCAGTGGAGTGGTAGGGAACACACGAAGATTGAGTCTGGAGGTGAAGGGTAGGACCACCAAGCTCTCCAGGGTGGGTGCTGGGTGAGGAAATTCAGATCCCCAGGAGCAGGGCCAGGGTGGTGGGCAATCATCCTGTGCACAGGAGCCCCTGCACAGGGCCTGAGCCAGGCCCCAGGCAGAATATTAATGAAGGTTTTATTAAATAGGAAGAGAGGTTCAAAAAGTGTAACTCCTGGCTGAGGCACATTTCCGTCTAGATGTTCGTCTTGGCGGACACCAAGTGGAAAAGAAGGTTCAGGACCTCAGCTGCCCTCTGCATCAGCATTGCAAAGGAGGCTCCCTCCTCTGTAAACATGGTAGGAAACGAGACTGAGCCAGTGTCTGGTGAGGTGTCTAATCAACTAGCATCCGCTGGTCTCTCATACTAGTTGTCTTTTGGTTCATCTAGGGGGTGATGGAATGAAAAAGATCCTCAGATCCCTCACAATAATCTCTCTTTCCAGGCCTATCAAAGGACAAAGGCCCTGCCTCTGACTCAAAGTATGGTACTGCCTGGGTCAAAATCAAGTGATGCTGATCATCTCTATCAGTCTGGAGTGACATTGGGGTCGGTGCCACTGCTTCAGTGGTACTAGGAACGACAGCACTGGAACAGGCTTGGTGCAAGGTTGCAGTCTTGTGAATGGAGTAGCTGCAGATCCATGAGGTCCAACTGGTGCCAAGGAAGAACCTGCCAGCAGGAATCTAGTAGGAGCACCTCCCCGAAACCTGTGAAACAAAGGAATTTCAGAGGGTTGGGGCTGCCAAAATATGAAGTACATGGCCTCAAAACTTCTTGAGTTGGGCAGGGTTGCTCCAGCTCTAGGAGGCTTGGAGGCATTGAGCGGACCCAGGCTCATGCTCTACATAGGAGTAAAGCCTCAAGCAATGTCATAATCTAGAGCCACATCCAATGACTTGGACTGGCGATGAGAAATTGAAGAACCCTTCAACTTTTGACTTCTTTCTCCTGAGGGACTCACTAGACTATTTTGATGACAATAGTCTGGATTAGCCCGGAGACTGGTTCTGGGACCTTTAGCACAACTGGGATTGAGACCACCACTGGGATGACGGGCAGCATTGAGTTTAAGGGAATGTTTTCTCCTCACCTTCAGGTTATTAGCACAGTGGTCCCTGCAGGCCTCAGTCATGTCCTGCTTCAAGCACCACAAACCAAGCATGGGTCTGTCACAGACATGTGCCTGTGACAGGCACCACTAGGTTTAGAACCAGTTTTGGTCTCTTGGGTGACATACCTCAAACACCCTTAAGAAAAGATCTCAAATATATATTCGAGAAAACTTTGAAAAAAGTTCAGACTAAAAGTGACTGGAAGTAGCTCTTTCAGATCTGCACTGACTGGCGAGGAAAAAAAAGTGCTGAAATGTTGCCTATATGGGCAACATGCATGTCACTTCTGGCACTGACAATGCAGAGCCAATCAACACCATTTACCGTCATGCAGGTGTACTGCTCAAGAATTTCCAGATCCAGTGTGAAGCTTGGGTTTTATTCCAAGGTAAGGAATCTAGGGCTAGAACTCTATCAGATAAATGAGCCAATGGTCTCAAGTGAATAGCTGACACTATTGGAAGGGATCACTGTGGGTTGAGGAGCCAATTAAAGGTTGATCTTGGATCTAAATGACTGAAGCAACTTGAAGGCTGTACTGGTGATCAGTGTCATTTTACAGCCTCTCCAGCAGTCTTGTATGGCCACCAGGTCATATATTGCTAAAAGATCAAAAAGGATAATAAGTTTGTTGTTCCATATGAAGGAAAGTGATCAGTTCTTTACTAACTCAACAGAAGTAGGAGTTTATCTACCCTCTCTAAAGCCTGGTGCTAAATTATGGAGATAACCATTTGTTCAACAGATTCTTGCACTCTATATGAAGCCTCATCGTCCATTACATTAGTGATAAAGGGAAGGTTCAAGACAGATTCAGAATTTTGTAGGTTGTCTGATGGTTTTGTTGTATTAGTCAGTACTGATAAAATGTTTTAGGTGAAACAGGAGTTGCCAGTATCTCTAGGCCCAGTGTAAAAACATATTTGTTTTTTTTTAACAGGTAAGCAAGGGTCAATAGTAATTTTTTAGGCTTTTAATTTATCAGCAACAAAAACCACGTGGGCGCTATGGATGAAACCTTCACATCAATAGCATTAGGTATCAGATACCATTGACTTCACATTCATGGACCCACACACTTGCAAATTCTTGGTGCTTGCATCAAAGGACTTCCTACATTTCCCCATCATGAGAGCAGTCTTAATTCTGTTTAGCCCACCCCCAGCTCACACACCTGATTTTGTTTTTCCTTAAATGGCACACAGCCTGCTTACTCAGCTCATTTCACAATTTACAACTGTAAGGAGATAACATTTTCTGCATGATCACCCACCAGTTTTTGGACTGATGTTGCTGTTTTGTGGCTATGCTGCATGGAGGCCCTGCTAACCAGGCCCTAGTACATGCCCTCTTAAAACATGTGTACATTTGGCTAAACCCTGACTGGAATATTTAACTTACCTGTATGTCTCTAGCATATGGTAGCTCGTGTACCCAGGGCCTGAAAGTGAAATGGTACTAAGAGGGCTGCAGCACTTATGCAATCATTAAAGTGGCTGTGTGAAACAGGACTATGCCAGCCACTACAGCCTAGCATGGCAATTTTAAAACTGATTTCAACTTTCTCAAAAACACAATTTTACCAGGCCTAAACCTTCCTTTTTAATACTTAAGAGTCACCCCTAAAGTAGGCCCAAAATGCCCATAAGGTGGAGTACATGATATTTAAAAAGTAGGACACATTCTAAAGTTGTACATGTCTTGGCAGTGAAAAATCACCAAAGTTGTGTTTCATTGTGGAAAGGCTGGCTTTCCCAATAGGCTACACTATACCAATTTATAATGCACAACTTCAGTTTGGAAATAGCTAAAACCATAGTTTGAGAAATTCATTTTATAGGAATTTAAAATCCAATCTGATGGTCAAGTTGGATTGTAAATTATTACTTGGAAGCTGCCACTTTATAGAAAGTTGGCATTTTCTTGCCAAAAGTAGCCTTTTCAGAGTTGATCTCAAACTGTCTGCTAGCAGCCTTCTGGGAGGGATGAATGGCTCCCAGAAAAGGGCCTTGTCTGGGAGGAGGTGTGACCTCATCTTGACAGGATGGCCTGTGGGGGATATCCAAATAAATTCCATAGGTTTTAAAGAGGCATCCTCAGTCATATAACCAGGATACTCACACCTAGGTCTATCCCTGCCATTTTGCAAGTAGCCACAGTAGCAGCAATCCCAGTGGGAGAAAACCTATTCGAGAGGTGGTTTGCAGGGATAGTTACTTATTTCTCTAGAATTACCTGACGGGTGTGCCGAGAGCTCTGTTGAGGAGAAGAAAGGTTCTACCATGTTGGATTTTGGCAGAGCAGGACACTGTTTAGAGTCAAACACCAGGGAATGATGTCAAAGTGGGTAGGGTTGCCCCAGGAACTTTTCCCCTGTGGCCAGGGTGATACTCCCACCCACAATCTAGTTTCAGGAATAAAGATAGCACCTCTGAGTGCCTTCTTAAGGACAGCTCTGAACCTGTGGAAGACAGAACAGTAGAAGTTTAACCTGTGGAAATATATCTCAAGGGATGGACCTGCTCCTAACTATCCAGGACAGAAAATGTACTCCAAAGGCTAGTTGGATAGACTCCTGTTAAACTCTAGGATTACAAATGCTGCAAGAATCCCAAATCTCTGCTGAACCCAGCTGACCAGTTCCAACTCGATTTGCCTTGGACCTGCTGGTGACTTCTGGGAGATTGAGTAGTAACCGCCAAGTAGTGGACCAATGGTCCTGAACTCTTGGCTGATGCTAGTGTACTCTTTTCCCTCCAAAATAGCAAGACTGGACACTGATTCATTTTCTGAACTTTTCCCAATAAAATGTAAAAAAAACAGAGGTTACCACCAGCCCGCCGTCGCCACAGCTGCCAAAGTTAAACTGCCAGTCTGATTCAACTTACTAGTTTTCAGTTCTGAAAGGATCTTAGCTTTCCAAAGCATTTTAAGTCCAAACGTAGAGGAGTTCACCGCGACCAATGCAGAGCATCATCTCACTGCCAACATCTTCCTGGACTTGATCATCAGACTTCGCACACTCCGTTTTCTTGCCTTAATCATTGAGAGCCTCAAAATATTTTCACCAATCCAGAGGTTCCTACGAAGGAATCTAAATGACTGAAGCATTTTGAAGGCTGTACTACCAGGTCCTGCAAAGCAGACGACTGCAGGAGACTAATCCTTAAGGATCCAGCTGGCTCCCAGACCTGCAGACGACCCAGTCGATTATGTTCTCAAAAAAAAAAAAAGGAAAAGTCAGAACGTCAACTTTCCACGGTGCAGAACCTGGTCTCTGTATCCTAGCCGCAGATCCATCACAGTCAGCCTCAAATTTTGACTTTGACCCAGTCTACCTTGAGCAAATACCTATGATTGGTGCTTTTTAGCCCTAGAAACATCTAAAACTTTGAAACATATCTCCAGCTCCCTACATCCAATTTGTTTTTTTGGTGTTTATCTGCTCATTCACATTGTCTCTAGTTTTATAAACTGGGGTGGGATTTTCACTGTACTGTGTTTTCTAGTTTGTAACTGTTCTGATACTGATAAATGCTATTCAGATTTCTGCTAAGTTGAGCCTGCCTGATCTACAACTACCAAGGGTTGAGCTCAGGTTTAAATTGAGACCTAACTGGACCTAGTTAGGAGTAGTGTTATTACTTTAAGAGGGCCAGCAACCACTTCAATTTATAATCCAGTCTCACAATTGCAAGCCTATAAGTATTCAAGCCATTCTGGTACAGCCAGAAGTTAGTATATCTATTCTCAGGCTTAGCTCAGCCAGACCACTGATTATCTTGGTAATGCTACAGTTTGAAAGGAGAATCTTGCCTTACCCATGATCTCAGTCTTCAAAAATTCATCCTTTGGGATCTCTGCAGGAAGTTATTCCTCCAGAGCAGGTATCGCCCACTAGACCACTTGAAATGCTGTTTCTTGGGAAAGCTATCCCCCCACCAGAACAAATGGGCTAGATTCCCATATGATTACAGCCACAGCAAACTTAGCTTCCCTAGAGGGGCAGGTTGAAGCGGATATGCCCAGTAGACCAGTGATCTGGGATTTAAGAAAAAAAAAAAAAGCAAATTAATTGAGGTTGGGTGACATGGGACCACATTCCAACTCCTTATGTAAATCCTTGGTTCTACTGCTCTTGGCTTACCCCCAAGCCTGCCATCTAGAGGTTCTTATAGAGCCACCTACCCACCAGGGCTTTTTCTTGGGAGAACTGCCCCTTGATATGGCCCAGGACTCCTAACAAACATGCAGGAGCAAACAGCTTGTCAACCTCCAACATTCTGGAGAGACCCCCAACCTGCCATGATGCTGAAAGGTCCAAGAGACGCATGGTGAAATTTTTTAGAATATTTAAATATGTATATATTGGAGAGCCTATCCCCCTTCATGCATGGGGTCACATGCAGTCTCCTTGGGCCAGAAGCCCATGCAGTACTTCAAGTCCCACTAGGAAACATAAAAATACAAATTAAGTGGAGGGCCATTCTGATCATACATGGAGCTGCATCCCAACCATTTATCAGCATCATAATTTCTAGACGACGTGGAGGGTCATATTTTGTGCATTACATTCAATATGCATTGCAAAGAAGGCTATGTATCAACTAGACTGCAGAGGCATTACAACCAGATTACATAGAACAAAACGAGTGGGATCAGACCTGTCCTGGAAATGGACGCACCTCATTCTGTCTAGTGGGCAATGAAGACTACACAGGTTGCCAACTGGTCGATTTATGCCAAACTTTTCCACACCTGGGAGGCTGAAATACGTATTAGAAACCAGACAATTAAGTGGATTACTGAACATAGTTTAATGGAACGGGTGCATTATGTCGTGGCATTATGTCACACTCTTGTATTGCATGTACACAGATTAGGTTTCAGCACACATTTTGGGATGTGTGTGGTGTGTGTGTGTGTGTGTGTGTGGGGGTGGGGGTGGGTTGGGGGTTGACTGCCTTTCACTGACGACTTGTACATGTGGTGTGGAAAAAGAAGAGGATCCACTAATTGGATTGGATCAAATGAATGAGTTGGTTAATTTCTGTGCTGGAAGGACAAAGGACAGAAGCACGTGTGTCTATGTGCTTCTGTTTCTTCATGCGTGCGCAGCTGCTTTCTCATAGTGTCTGATGGCTGTCAGCATCTGGTTAACAACATCACCCCAATACGGTAGTGCTCCTTGCCTTATTACGGTATTCCATTTCTTAGTAGTGTGCTACCCGTGGCCTATTGTGGGAAAGCTGGTTTCGGATTCTCATCTTGTTAGTAGATTGGCATCCCTGATATTTGGTGGTGACCACTTGCATGTGACGAGCATCTCTAGATGACACATGCTCATGCCCATCGGATGTGGTCCATGCAGCATAATGGTATATGTAAGTAGTTTTTCCAAATTGGATGGCTGATATTCGGGTTTTTACATATTATCACTTGTGTCCGACAACTGAACATGTAAGATTAGTAGAACCGTAGGCGGATGTAAATGGCCTGAAACTTCAAGGTGGATGTTCCATTTGAAGCTTTCACATAGACCCGAGGGATAGCTCTACAGTCAATAGCCAGATATTCTGTGGTACCTCTAACTTATTCTCCCATTCTCGTCTCTTCAAGTAGATTCTTATTAATATTATATTACCGGAAATCTACATGCTAAGACCAGGAGGAAAAAATAAAAGGACTGTTAAAGTTTATTATTATATAAACAGTTTGAAAAATGGACAGAAATCCGAAACTAGATTTCGAAGTAATTCTAAATACAAATGTTAGCTTTAAAAACCAAATACGAGCAAAAAGTGTGCGAAAAGCGTAGTAATCCACTCGTTTCTACACCTGAAACAACAGAACTGGACCAGTATCACGGTGCAAATTACTCCAAAACATAATCAGACATTACAGCTTTAAAAATGTACCTCCTCGTTATGTTTTTTTTTTTGTTTATTTTTTTTTTTTATTTTTTTTTTTTTAAATAAGAGACCGGGACAAAGAAGGTATTGATCCCCCTTGTGATCGGTTTTAGGTTCTCTTGGCAGAAAGACCTAGAAAGACGCTTTGCAAGGAGGAAATTTAACACATGCCACACTAGTACACATGTACAGACAAACACCCCAGCTTTACTTTGCTGCAATAGGTCTGCTCTTTGCTAGCATTTTTCTTCACTTCTACTCATGGTCTATTGCCAATGGTTTCATTGCAATGCATAATATATACGTTTAAAAAGTAAATTAAAAAATATATATATTTAAAAAAAAAAAAAGAAAAATGAAAACTAAAAAGGCGTGAACGGAACCTGCTTAAGAAAACTTCGCAGCGCAGTTACAATGCATTTCACTAACGGATTCTATTAAGAATATAGCAAACCTTTTAGTTTCCTGTAACTAAAAATATATTTTAAAAAAACACTCGAGAATGCTGTTAAATGGCACTGGTTACTTTCAAAGTCTGACAAGCACGTCTAAAGTACTTTCAGTAGCAGTAGGGGTGCTATCAATCTGGTCTCTAAAATATCACGGGCGTCTGTTTATCCAGGTGAATATTTTTTATTTTAGTCTTTTCTCTTTGCAGTCAAGTACATAAAGTTACTGCTGATGTATTCATTTTGTACTGCAGTACTGCTCTCAATCAGACCCCTGCCGACTTTGTGGCAATCCGTCACATCGCAGAGAACACTACAAGTGTAAGGTACCAGAATAAAACACTGCTCTCTACCAGCCGAAGACGTTTTAGGATAGTTGAGGTACTTAATGAACTAATGCGTCTAACCTGGTCAGGCTGTGCTTTCCGCCGCTGTTCTGCCAGGCGCCTTCCTCCGAGTGAGAGGAATGCATTTTATTTGTTTCCACTTTTACTGCCGATTTTCTTTTAAAGTAGAACGAGGGTAAAACATGTGCCCCTCTCCCACGGCAAAAAAAACATGGTTATCAACTGCCTAACAAGAGAATGTTTATTTCAAAGCATTTAGCGCATACATTAAAGATTATTCATCATTGAAGTCTCTCGCATAAACTAGAATCCGATCGG
Organism: Pleurodeles waltl; assembly: GCF_031143425.1. NCBI lineage: Eukaryota > Metazoa > Chordata > Amphibia > Caudata > Salamandridae > Pleurodeles > Pleurodeles waltl. The sequence goes on along the minus strand of NC_090451.1, from coordinate 169,774,843 downwards.
TAGCATGCTTAACTGAGTCACGTTAATTACAAAGGATAATTCTAGAACTATCACCGAATCGAGACAAAACGTTAACAATAGGTGACCGCGGCGCCAATCCAATGAAGGCGTATGGACCTCCTAGCTGAGCACTTGCTGCACGAATACAGGCTGTGTTCCTCTTAAGGAGTATAGTCAGAGTGGAAAAAAATATTAAGTAATACTACTCTGCCAGAATAGGGGAGAGAGATGCGAGCAAGTTGGGCGCTGGGAGGGACTGCCCAGATGCAAAACTGCCCAGCGTGTGGGGCACAAATACCTGCGGCATCGTCCGACGTAGTGAATTCGATCCCTAAGACTACTTCTCTACAAGGTACAAGGCAAAACCAAGCTTGCTTGCAACCAGCATCAATAGTCAAACCACCAAATGGTTGCCAGGCCTCTCCCCACCGTGTGACATGACGACAGTAACCGAGGGACACGATTCCTTTGTATGTGGACACCTCCATGAAACTATAGCCGCGCTCATCCCGGGTTAACAGACTGCAATCAGCTCCTCAGTACAGACAAGTGTGCAAACTGCCCGTATACACTTTGAAGGCCATCATGTTTTAAATATACTTGCCAATGGTGTCTTAGTTCTCTATTAAGCTCCTTTCGTAGGGGTATTGATCTGTGATCAAATTGTGAGATGAAAAACATCACCCAATGAGTTCAACACGGATTGTGAAAAATTGGGGAGATGATTGATGGAGATCTGAGGCCTGGTCAAGCAGCAACCACAATTATTGTCGGGTTAAGGCAAAAGAAAACACCAAATTAACCTGTATTCGACTTCTGGCAGCTTGGCACAGGGCAGACTGGGAATGTGTAAAACACTTCAAACAGCAAAACAGTGGAAATGCCACACAAAAAAGGATCCCACACCTAATTTGAATGGTAGAACTTAGTTTGATAACTAAAATAAGACCAAAAAAAATCCAATATGTAGAACTTGAGTTATGAATTCTTAAAGAATAAACTGTAAAATAAAGGTTAGAGGCAAAAATCGGCAACCATGGATATCTTGTCATGCCAGACTGGGACAGCCAAAAATTCAGGCTGACCGCAATAGAGCGCAAACCAGCTACATGGACCCAGTTAGGAGCACTGGACCAAGAAACCTTAAATCCTGGTTGCAGAGCATTGTGTGGATCTGAAACAAAGATACATCATCCAGCCGAGGCGATGCCTTGGTCCAGAGATGTGTCAGGGCTGCAATGGTAGGTCCTGTTGCAACGATCCAGCCAATGAGGCTTGCGATCGAAGGCCGGTGTCAGGATTGTGTTGCGGAGCTGAGGTGATGCGTCTGATCCAATGTGCACTGAAGCTGCAATGCAGAACTGTAGGGTCGCCAAGGAGGAAGTCTATGAGGGATGCGAGGAGCTGGGGCCAAGGAAAGCACTGTGCAGAGGCGGTTCCAATGGAGAGTCGGTCTCAAGATTCAGGGAGTAGCAGTAATACGAATCTGCCACTACTGTGTGGGGCAGAACTCACGCAACTATGACCCCCCCCCCCCCATTCTGCTCCAGCAGTGGAGGATCCATCAGTTCAGATAGAACTAACATCTTAGGCCCAAGGGTCCAGTACTGGGTAGTACCACCTGACAAGGTAGACTCACAGATGGCAGGGTCCAAGTGCAGAAGGAGGGTGGTTGGAAGTTTGTCCTTGAGACTTGAGATCTGGAGGCAGTCACTCTGGATTGGAGAGATGGAGGTCCAGTCCTTCTCACTCCCAACCAAGAGGGCAGCTGGACAGCATACCAAAGCAGAAGTGCAGCAGAGTAGCTGTCCAGCAGAGTGGCAGTCCTTCAGCAGCACAGCAATTCTTCCTGGAAGAGTATCCACATGTCCAGACGTGTGGAAAGGTAGTGGTACCTATACCCAGTTGTGCCTTTGAAGTGGGGGATGCTTCAAATATGTGTCTTTAAAGGGAACATGGTCCCTGCCCTGACTCCAGACTCACTACAGGGGGTTATGCAGCCCTCTGTGTGTATGGACAGGACACAGCCTATTCAGGTGTGAGACTATGCCCAGGTTCTTTCTCCCAACCTAGCCTTGATGGCCCATCAATGCCCATCTGGACATACCTAAGCTCCCATTGTGTGTGACTGTCTAGAGGAATACAGAAAGGCCAGCTGTCACCTCTGCCCAGGCATGTGATCAGAGTCAGGCAGCAGGGCACCATATGGCTAAAGAAAGATAATGCCAAGTTTTTAAGAGTGGCATTTTCAGAATTGCATTTTAAAATCCAACTTCACCGTAAGCGGTGATTTTAAATTGTGATTTTAGGGACACCAAACATGGAAAATCTCTCTTCCCCATTGGAAGTTATACTGGTAAGAGGTTACAAGGCAACTCCAATATTATCATATGGGAGAGATTGATCTTGCAGTAGTGAAAAACAAATTTAAGCGTTTGTCACTACCATAACATGTAAAACTTGAAAGTACATGTTAAATTTTTCCAAATACACTGAATCCTATCCTAAAAGCTGTTTAGAGCCTGCCCTAGCGGTGACACTTATTAAAAAGGAAGGTTTGGTTCTGGCAAAAGGTTTACTTTGCCAGGTCGACATGACAGTTTAAAACTGCAACCCCAAGTTCTGCAGTGGCAGATCTGTGGCATGTTTCCAGGGCTATTCGAGTGGCTGGCACAATCAGTGCTGCAGGTCCACTGGTAACATTTAATCTACAGACCCTGGGCACAGGTAGTGGACTTCACTAGTGGCTTATAGGTAAATTAAGTATACCAATTGAGTAGATGCCAATGTTACCATATTTTAAGGAAAAAGCACAAGCACTTTAGGACTGGTTAGCAGTGGTAAATTACAAAGAATAAGGCCAGCAAAACAGAAAGTCAGCAAAAGCAAGAGGTCTGAAAGAAAAGAGTTAGGGGAAACCACACCAAGGATGCCAGGTCTAATTCAGATTTTCTCTTCTATCGTTAAGGGGACAGTGTTTGGTCTAAATGATCGAGATGGCAACTATTTTTTCTAATTTTAACATACAATAAACTTTTCGTAGTCTTTGTTTAAATATTGTATTTTCTTAGCATTACATGTTACCTTTTACTTCACAGTGCAGACAAACGCGACAAACAAATTGTTTTGTGAGGGGAGTGAAGGAATCAAATAGGTAATGGCGAGTCATTGTGTTCAATAAGCATCACTGGCAACCCATGTTCTGAACAGAGTTCAGTTGATTTCACATTTAAGTTGCTAGGTTTTCACATGCATCCTGAACCACAGAAGTTGGATAAGAACTTGTTAGGCTTCTGGCATTCCTCAGTCTATAGCCCTGTACACCTAGTGATCTGCCTCTGTTTCATCTTCTTGAAATATCACACACCATGTTCGAGGTTTCAGGGACTGTGCGTGACTGAGCTCTGGATAGTGGGCTGCGGACCACAAGTTAAGGTAGCCTATGATCAGTTGTCTGATATTCTGGTAGACTATCAGTTCTAAGAATTCATACAGGAAGGTAGGGTTGAGATTGTGGGCTGGGCAGTAGGGCACAGCTGCAATAAGGGACCTATTGCAACTTAGGAGAAGAGCTGAGCAGTAGGATCTGGAGAGGCTTATGGCAATTTTTTCACAATAAACACTGGTGCTGGTTGCGTGGTTGACCATGAGAGACATGGAGTCTAATGACTACATTTGGAGGTGAACCATTGTGATGGGGCACATGTAGGTTTTAAGATAACTACTGTATAATGTGTTTATATTTGTTAGAAACTGGGTCTCTAGTTGGGAGAGGTATGCACCCTGTCCAAGTAGAGACCACAATCCTAGACAGGTTAAGGCACAACTCATTATCCGGTACTCACCCACTGATAGCTTAGAGCGGTCAGGCTTAAGAGGCAATGTGTAAAACGTTTGTGCAATACTCAAACATTAACAGTGAAAACACCACAAAAACTCCTCACCAGGTTAGAAAAATAGATTATGATTTTTTTTAAAAGACCAACATGACAAAAAGCCGTGCAGTAGAAATCAAGATATGATTTGTTAAAGATTAAATAAGCACATCGCTTAGAAGCAAATAGTGCGTAAAGTTTATTGGTCACACTGGATTGGAACCAAGTCAAGAGTTCAGGGAACCTGTGATGAAGCGCAGGCCGGATACAGGTCCCACGCAGGGCCCAGTGGGCAAATGTGCCTTAATCCTTGTCACAGCATCAAATGCAATGGTGATCCTCATGCATTTGAGGTGTTGCGCCGAATTCCCCAAGCAACTTCAGCAATGCATCGGGCATGTGAGCAAAGTGTTGATTCCAAAGTGCAAATGTTCTGAATGCAATGCACTGAAGAGCTCTATGCTGTATAGTTGATGCGTCAATCTTCTCCACAAGACTTATGCAACAGGAGGCAGGCCAGGAAGACCTTGGAGACACTGCGGTCAAGTGACGCTGGTCCAGTCACTCTCTCCCAGGCAGAGAAACAGCAGGCAGCATGGCAGCTCAGCAAGGCAAGAGCAGAGCAAGGCAAATATCAGCAAAGCAGCTGTCCAGCAGAGTAGCAGTCCTTTCAGCCCAGTAGTCCTTCTCCCTGGCACGGGTCCAGAAGTGTGCTCAGTTGGTGGTGTCATGGGGTCCAGTACTTACACTATTAATACAAAAGTATACCTACACCTTCTGGCATGTCATAGTATGGACCATGATAAAGGAATAGCCTCAGGTGTCTTATCCAGAAGATGTTTTCTTCTTTTTTAGTGACCCTCACCCACTCTATTAGTGGCATGCTTCATCATTGGGTGCACTCTAGCTCCTAAAGGCCAGGGTGGTCTCAACCGACTTGTTGGAGAACTTATAAAGATCCTACTGGGGGTCTAAAGGAAAATAATGAAATTAATGACCTCTTCTGGGTCAAAAAAGTTATGCATTTTGTTCTGCTGCATGATCTTCAGGATCACAGTAAATCTAAGCTGGACAGTGGAGCCCAGTTTCCTCAGCTGCTCTGTTTTGCTACCTAGCTCCCACTACCTATCCATTGTCTCCCTGGAGATCAAATCAAATCAAATCAAATCATTAACATTTATAAAGCGCGCTACTCACCCGTGCGGGTCTCAAGGCGATATGTGACCTAATCTTAAAAGTAACCCCCACTGCTTGCAGAGACTGCTCCCTCAGTGGTAGGCTCAAGATCTTCACAGACTAAGTCGAAGTTGACAAAGATTTTCCATGCCCCCCCCCCCCCCTGGATACAAGTTAAAGGGATCCCTGTGAACCTCCTGAATCTCAGAGTTGAGACTGACTGGAGTGGCATCCGGCAGGGAGATACTATCCAACAAACTAATCTGTCACTCCCAGGATTTTGATGCTTTTCCTCCTACCATTATTCTCTAACCTTTCAAGATTCTAGACAGAACTTTTTCTTTTTAGCATCTCTTGAGAATTATCTTGGACTGAAAAAGGAAGGTCCTGCATTATTTTCTCCAGATCCTGCGTCCACTGGGCTAGGTTCTCAATATTCCCTTCTAGACTAGAACAGGTCCCCTTAATCTCCTGTTGATTGGCCACAGAAATGAAAAAGCGCTCTTTGATTTCTTGTGCTAATTACGCCAGCATTTCTTGGAACACTTCCTAGCTCTTGGGGTTAACCACCCCCACACCAGTGTTGACACTATTGTGATTGGCAGCCTGATATGCCATTGTCACACTAATGTTCTTCCCACACTGCCCCTACGGTGCCAGCTCCTCAATTGCCAAACAAGAACATTTGTTTTGCAGCGGGATGGCTGGATGCTCAACAGAAACTGTTTGAGAGGTTATTAGGGTTTCACCACCAGAGCCCTGCACGCACACCTGGTCCTTAGTAAGTAAACTTACAAGGGTACGCGTATAGGCCGATGAACCTTTTGGATCGCATGAAGTATCCTAGCTATGTAGTAATCGATGAACATATAATCAATCAACAACCACTAAGTCATCAGGTTAGATCAACTTTATTCAATCAATTCAGAATTAGTTAATTAATGACCACCAATAACACAATCTAATCAGAACTTGAGAAAAAATATATGTGCATGCTTCAGCATAAGCCAAACAAGATGAATATAACAGCATTAATAGAGAATTGCAGAGTTCAGCAATCAGTCCGTCAATCATTTGTCACTGTCAATATCACCCAAAGGATCCTACCTAACCCAAATTAACATTTAGCATGTGGTACTTCATGCAAAACAATTTAGAAAACGTGAATTTGGAAATCATCTAGCGAAGAGAAAAACTATAAAACAGCGCAGTTGGTACCTTGAAAGAAAAGTATAAAAGTTAATCAGTCACATTGTCATAGCTACCTATCCACGAAATGGATCAGCAACAAAGTCAGTCTTCATCCTCAGGTCATCAATCGATCAGCAATGCATCAGGCTCTCAATAGCATGAGCCCAATGATAGAATCTTGGACCGCGTCTCTTGACATCATCAATTCTCCCTTCGCATCTCAAATTTGCCCTTGCATCTGAAGTTTTAGCCCCTTGTCATGACATTGTACTAGAGTTTCAGTCCATCCCCCTAATTCCTAATTGGTCAGTCAATCAGCAGATATGACTGACCTATAACATTCATTTTACAAATCTATGAGTTCTAATATTTCTCCATCCCCAATTAGTTGATTGGTTCGCTGTACGATGCCTTCATCATCTGGCTCATCAGGTATCGAAAATGTTGCATCTTCTTCTCCAGTCAGTGCTTCCATTGTTCAAGTCCTGGAAAAGTACATCAAGTCTCTCTTACATCAAACTTGTTACATTTCCTAGTCCCTCATCTCCTGTTCGTCGGTTCATTGCAGAAAATTTATCAAGCAGCAAAAAGTTCACGGTCAGTTCAATGCACCAGCTTCTCTGCAGCACACTAGAAATTCAGCTTCTGTATGAGGCCCGGAAAAACTAAGCCACAACTTCGGCTAAGTTAATTCTACAATTTAATGCAAAACATAGGTTATACATCTTAATATAATAGATTACTACATTATTATTATACATTTCCAATATTTCACACATTTTTTATCATTTTAGAATAAATTTGGTTAAGCGGCTACCACTCCCCGTGGGCACATTTTCAAACTTGCACATTATTTTCTCTACGATTAATTTCTCTATGAACTTTTATAAACCATAACATAGGAGCATTTATTAATAATTTCTGATTATCATATCTGGGTCAGCAGCCCCTTAAGGAGCTACCCTTGTCCCCCTTGCTCATCCAGCCCTCTTGTTCAAAGAGCTTTCTCTCCACCTCCAATTAGCCCCATTGAGTCAGCCTTCACCTTTCTTTTATAAAACAAGGGAACATGGCAGTCGGCTAAGGCAGATGATCGGGAGTGCGTACCTTGAAGTGTCAGCCACTCTGGAAATGTGGTGCTTACCTCCCCTTAGCACAGTGAAGGACAGGGGTCGGCAATGCAGTAATTTTCTCCTCGCCTGCCCTGAGGGCAGCGAGTCCTTGCAGGCAGTAGCAGAACGGTGACAGCAGGTGGCCAGGCTGTGGTGAAATCTATGGTGCAGCAGAGAATGCCGCTCTGCCATGCAGCAGCAGAAGTGCTCTGGGATCTCCATGCCGCTCAGCGCATCCTGCGAGGCTGCGGTGTAGGCACTCTCAGCGCCTGCAGCAGAGACAGCACAGGCTCGCTGTTGGGTCAGCAGCACTACGGGGCAATTCTGTGAATGCAGTGAAAGGAGGCGGTCGGCAGAAGGAAGCTACATATCCCTGCATGGCGCTTTGCTTCCATGAATGTTAGTGGCGGTTCAGGTGAAGGTAGAGCGGGGCCAAGAAAGCTGTTGTCCCAGGTAATTGGTCAACCTCTTACGTTCTGTATAGACAAAGCAGTCAGAGATCCTGCAGACAATCTTGCCTTACGACTAAGAGAAGGTAGCGGGTCTTCTCTTAAGCCTGGCAACCGGTACATGCTATGGTCCAAGAAACCATATTGGGTGAGGGGAAGTTTGAAAATAGGAAAATTACTCCTCAGTCACCTACTAGAGTACCTTTAAAACAGGGCACATGTGGGCCAGTACCAGCCAATCAAAGGATCATGCAAACAGAAAGCAGTCAACCGTTGTGTTGGTTTCATCTAGATTGGATGACAGACAGAAGTGCAGAGCTGTTACCTCCAAAATTACTCCATCGGCAAGGATTTGTCTTGCCCTATATGTCCTGTTAGGGGTACGTCATGAGCCAAACTCAGTAGGAAGGACCAGTAACACTGGGGGACCACCAGCACATGTTCCACCCCAGTGCCAGGAACCTTAGGCTCGCTATAAAGGAGATCATTCTCCCAGTAGATTAGGTGATCCACAGAGGATTCACTGGCTGCATGGGTGGACTACTGTTGCCTTGAGCACTCAAGAGTGGGACACACTCTTCGCTTTGTGGAATTCCTCCTGATGGACCTGATGCCAGAAAGCTCAGGCAGGTCATCTATGGTAGCAATGTCTTCCCCAGTTAGCTCAGGGGCTTCCTCTTCAGAGACCAAGACAATCTCCAACATGGGAATTTCAGAGGCTAGTTTCCCATGCCTGGCCCCTCTTTGGCAGCTGTCTGGCCATTGTTCCAGGCTTCAGACACCCTTGACTTCAATGGACCGTGTGGTCATACAGATGCACCCAGGGAATCCCATCTCCAAGTAAAACCTGAGCTCTACCTCCTTCCAGGCAGTGTGCTCCAGGTTGCTCCCCAACAGACAATCAACAGGCATGGCAGGGCTCACAGCAACTTTGAAGGGACCAGAGACTCCCTAACTCATTCAAAAGAAACCAGGACCACCGGCAGATGTATTTCTTGATTGTCAGCGACTATGACTTGGTGAAATGTGTTCAGTAGGACCTGCTCTGCAGACACCATCTGACAGCTGTCATGCGAGTTCCAGCGTCTTACCACTTATCAATATCATCTCCCTCTACATAACTGGTATACACACCTTCTCATCTTCATCGGGTACTGTATGTATGCTGCCACCATCACCGCTGGACTCCACCTGTCTGGCTTGGATCTACAGCTCTTTTAAGCTCCTCATGAACTAATAATTTTCAGCCTTTCTCTTCTCCATTTTTACTTTTGCCAGCTGCAATTTGAATTCCTTTTTCTCCTTCCTCTCAGTCATTCCTTCCAGGCATAGGTCACGGGAGGAGAGACTGTTTCCTACTCTCACAGGAAGCTCAAATTCAGGGATGTCTCAGTCAGCCTTTACAGGTGATTTCTCAGAAGAGCCATTCCCAGATTCTACCAATCACTCTCCTTGGAACGGACTTCTGCCGAAGCCCACAGAACCTTTTGAAATTCCACCTTATTGGTGGCTGCTTTGGTAGGGACTCCCATCTCCTTCCAAAGGTCTTTAAGCTTGGGCACAATGTAGTTATCCAAATTGGCCACCTCAAAATCCATGGCTCTAGTTGTAGAGCCAGCAGGCAGAGACAAAATGAAGAGGACAAATTAAAGAATGCAAATCAGGGAGAAATGGGAAACAAATGGATTTGGTCTTTGATGTGGATGGTAGTGTACACCAAATTACTGCAAGTCACTGCACAAACAAGTACTATCCTCATCGCTGATCACCAATGTTAGAAATAGTGTCTAGTTGGCAGAGGTACGCACCCTGTCCAAGTAGGGACCACAATCCTAGTCTGGGTAAAGCACAACACGCCCTAAATTATCCTGTACTCATCCTCTGGTAGCTTGGAGCAGAATAGTCAGGCTTAACTTAAGGGGCAATGTGTAAAGTATATGCAATACACAACAGTGAAAACACTACAAAAAGACTCCACACCAGGTTAGAAAAATAGATTATAAATTTATAAATAAAACAAGATCAAAATGGCAAAAACCCAGTTACAATTTGTTATCGATTAAAAGCAAGTATAGCGCTTAGAAGCAAATGGCACTTCGAGTTACTTGGTCACACTGGACCAAGACAAAGTCAAGAGTTCAGGCCACCCACAATGGAGCACAAGCCACACGCAGGACCCATATAGGCCCCACTCAGCAAAAGTAACTTAATCCTTGTCACATGAAGAGATGCTTTGTGATCCTCATGTAGGTGAGGTGTTGCAGAATTTCTCCACGCAACAGCGGCAATGCATCTGGTACATGAGCGAAGCCTCGATTGCAAAGTGTGGTGGTTCTGAATGCGATGCCCTGGAGTTCTTTGCTCTGTAGAGACAATGCGTCAATCTCAACCCATGGAGTGCAGCGATGCGTCAGTTTTGGTGCTGTGGTTCTGAGTGCGATGCAGTGATTCCAAGTGCGATGAGCCGGTCTGATTCCTGCAACGGCAGCAATGTACTAATTCTGCTCTTGTAGCAGAAGATACAGTGGTTCTGATGAAGCAAACCCCTAGGTCCACCTCCAAAGGTGGAGGGCTGGCACGGTACCATTTGGTCAGGCAGAATCAAGTAGATGAGCCCAAGGGTTGGAACATGAGGGTTCTAAACCTTTTGTGTCCCTGAGATGTAAGCAAAAGGAGGAAAGGAGGAAAGCCGGCAATCCAGCAAGCCTTTTAAGGCAATTTAGAGTCAAGTGATGGAGGTTCAGTCCTTCTCATCCAGGCAGGGGAACAGCAGGCAGCAGGGCAGATCAAGGCAAGAGCAGAGTAAGGCAGAGTTCAGCAAAGCAGCTGTCCAGCAGAAAAGCAGTACTTTCAGCACAACAGTTCTTCTTCTTGGCAGAGTAGTCACATGTCCAGAAGTATACTGAGTTTGTGGTGTCAAGGGTCTAGTACTTCTACCCAGGGGTACCTCTGAAGTTTGGAGACTTCAAAGACGCTCTGAAGTGCACAAAGGCCCTGTCCATCCTGCCCTGGCTCCATAACTCACTCCAGGGGTTTATGTAGTTCTTTGTATGGGGACAGTCTCAGCCCTTTCAGGTACAAGTGTCAGCTCCTCCGTCAAATCTATCCCAGGTAGATCCATCAGCCTGGTGATGGGCCATCAAGAAGTGAATGGCCCATCAGGCTCACTTAATCTCCCTTTGTGTGGATCTCTGAAGGTAATGCACAAAGCCCATTTGCCACCCAGCTCAGATGTGTATTGGAGACAGGCAGAAGGCACAGAATGGTTTAAGTAAGGAAAATGTCCACTTTCTAGAGGTGGCATTTTTAGACTTGCAACTTAAAATCCAACTTCGCTATGAGTTAGAACTTTAAATTGTTAGTTAAGGGACACCATAGTTGAAATATACATCTTGTTCCAGTTTGAAATTACTCTCTTCAAATGTATTGAGGTAAACTAGGCCCTGCAGTAGAACTGGAGAGGTTTTTCACTACTGGGACATGTTAAGCTTAAAAGTACATGTCCTACCTATTAAGCACATTGCACCCTACCCTTGGGTTGCGTATGGACTTCCTTAGGGGGTGACCTATATCTATAAGAAGGGAAGGTTTAGGCCTGGCAAGGCATTTAACTTGCCAGGTTGAAATGGCAATGTAACTGCACACACAGGCTCTGTAGCGGCAAGCCTGAGACATGGTTAAGGGGATAATTATGTGGGTGTCACATGCTGTGCTGCAGGCCCACTAATAGCATTTAATTTACAGGCCACAGGCACACGTAGTGCACTTTACTAGGGACATGAGTAAATTAAAAAGGCCAGTCGGCTAGGAGCCAATGATACCATGTTTTAGCGAAAAAGCACATGCACTTTAGCACTGGTTAGCAGTGGTAAAGTGCTCAGAGTCCTAAAGGCACCAATACCAAGATCAATCAATCAAAGAAATTTGTAGAGCGCGCTACTCACCCGCGAGGGTCTCAAGGCGCTGGAGGAGGGGAGGAACTGGGGGGGGGGCAGGGAGGGACACTGGTCGAACAGCCAAGTCTTGAGGTTCTTTCTGAAGACCAGTAGGTCTTTGGTTTTGCGAAGGTCGGTGGTGACGGAGTTCCAGGTTTTGGGGGCGAGGTAGGAGAAAGACCTGCCTCCTGTGGTGGTGTGCTGGATGTGGCTAGGGCGAGGTCGGCTTATCAGAGGTTGCATGTGGGAGTGTGGAAGTTTACTCTTTCATTGAGGTAGGTTGGGCCAGTGTTATGGAGGGATGTGTGTGCGTGGATGATGATCTTGAATGCGATTCTCTTGTCTATGGGGAGCCAGTGAAGGAATTTGAGGTGTGGTGAGATTCGTTCGTGGCAGGGGAGGCCAAGGACGAGGCGCGTGGCTGTGTTCAGGATTCTTTGGAGTTTGCGTTTGAATGTGGTGCCGGCGTAGAGGGCGTTCCGTAGTCCAATCTGCTGCTGATGAGTGCATGGGTGACTGTCTTTCTGGTTTCTGGGGGGATCCATTTGAAGGATTTTTTTTTATTTTTTAGAGTGCGGAGTGTTTGGAAGCAGGAGGAGGTTAGAGCATTGATTTGCTGTGTCATGGAGATGGAGGGGTCGAGGATGATTCAGAGGTTGCGTGCATGGGTTGCAGGTGTGGGTGCGCGGCCTAGGGCGGTGGGCCACCAGGATTCGTCCCATGTGGTTTTGTTGGGGCCGAAGATGATGATGATGATGATGATTTCGGTTTTGTTTGAGTTGAGCTTGAGGTGATTAGTGGTCATCCAGTTGGCGGTGTCTAGGAGGGCGGCGTGTAGGTTGGTTTTGTCGGTGGTGGGGTTGGGGGTGAGGGAGAGGATGAGTTGGGTGTCATCTGCATAGGAGAGGATAGTGATTCCGTGTGCTCGGAGAATGTTGGCTAGGGGGATCATGTAGATGCTGAAGAGTGTGGGGCTGAGGGAGGACCCTTGGGGGACTCCACAGGTGATCTTGGTAGTGTTGGAGTGAAAGGGCGGAAGGCAAACTCTCTGGGTTCGGTCGATGAGGAAGGAGGTGAGCCAGTCTAAGGATTTGTGGCCGATTCCTATGCTGTGGAGGCGTGTGCGGAGTGTGTGGTGGCAGCGGTGTCAAAAGCTGCGGAGAGGTCTAGGAGGAGGAGTGAGACTGTCTCGCCTTTGTCGACTTTGGTCCTGATGTCGTCAGTGCATGCGATGAGGGTGGTTTCTGTGCTGTGGTTCTTGCGGAACCCAGATTGTGAGGGGTCAAGGGTGTTGGTTGCTTCGAGGAAGTGGGATAGGCGGGTGTTGACTAATTTCTCTGCAACCTTGGCGGGGAAAGGGAGGAGGGAGATGGGGTGGTAGTTTGAGAGGATCTCCGGGTTGGCTATTTTTTTTTAAAAAAAGGAGAGCAGTAATTTCCACGTGCTTCCAGGGGTCTGGGTAGGTGGCGGATTCGACAGAGGAGTTGATTATGTTGTAGAGAATGGGGGCGATGGTAGGGCTAGCTTTGTTGTAGATGCGGTGTGGACACGGGTCGGAGGGGGAACCGGAGTGGATGGAGTTCATGTTTTTTTCGGTTTGTGTGTGGTAGGGGTCCATGTGGATAGTGTGGTTGGGGGGGTCTTGAGTGGGGGTTGAGTTGGGTGAGTAAGGGATATGTGTGGTGGGTATGTGTGATATGAAGCTGTTGTGGATGTCCAGGAGTTTGTGGAGGAAGTGGTCGGAAAGGGCGTCACATAGGGGCTGTGTGTGTGTGTGTGTGTGGGGTCTATGTTGCTGGCTTTGGGTTTGGCAAGTTCATTGATGATGGTGAAGAGTTCTTTGCTGTTTTGGGAGTTTATGTCAAGGCGTGTCTTGTAGTGATCTCTTTTGGCAGTGCGTATGAGTTGGTAATGGGTGCGAATGGTGGTTTTGACGGTGGTGAAGTTGGTTGAGGAGGGTTCTAGTCTCCATATTTTCTCAGCTTGCCGGCATTTGCGCTTGGAGTCTTGGAGTTCAGGGGTGAACCATGGGGCGTTCTTGATGTTGCAGGTGGTGATGTGTTTTCTGAGGGGTGCTAGTGTGCCTGCGCAGTTAGTGATCCATTTGGCGAGGTTGTGTGCTCCTGCTTTGGGGTCGTTGGTGTGGGGGGGGGGGGGAGTTATGGGCCAGTTGGGAGTTTAGTCGTTCTGTGGGGATCTTGTCCCACATGCGGTAGGGTGTGGTGTGTTGATGGTAGTGTGTGGGGGGTTTGGTGAAGGAGAAGTGGACGCAGCGGTGGTTAGTCCAGAGGAGTTTGGTGGTGTGGGTGTAGGATATGTGTTGGCTTGAGGTGAAGATTGCATCCAGCGTGCGTCCTGCTGATTGGGTGGGTGCGATGACTAGTAGTTTGAGTTCGAGGTTGTTGAGGTTGTCTATGAGGGAGGTAGTGTTGTGGCCTTGTGGATTTTCTAAGTGAAAGTTGAAATCACTGAGGATGATGTAGTCTGTGGAGGTGAGGGCGTACAGGCTGATGCTGTCGTCGATGGTGTCGCAGAAGGCGGGGTGTGGTCCGGGTGGTCTGTAGATTAGTGTACCTCTGAGGGTGGAGTTGTTGATGTGGATGAGGAAGTGCATGTGTTCAGTGTTGCCGATAGTGTCTTGGGAGCTGGTGGACACTTTGATGGTGTCTCTGTGTAGGATGGCGATGCCCCTGTCTGGCCTGTTGAGGCGGTCTTGGCGTTGGAGTTTGTATCCCTTGGGGGTGGCTACGGCTATGTCGGGTTCTGAGGAGGAGTTGGTCCAGGTTTCCGTGAGGAAGGCGATGTCAGGTGAGTGTGAAGTGATGAGGTCCCAGAGTTCTATGGCATGTTTGTGTAGGGAGCGGATGTTGAGGAGCAGGCAGTTCAGGTGGTTGTGGTGGGTGGCTTTGGTGTGGTGCGTGAGGGTGTTGTTGCGGGGTGTGTTCTGGTTGGGGGCTGGTGTGCTGCGGGGTTGGTTGGTGGGGGCAGGGTGGGTGAGTCTTGTGTTGGGGGTGTTGTGTTTGTTGAAGGTGGGGTCGCTATGGTTGGTGTGAGGGATGACGAGCAGGAGAAGTGGCAGGTGTAGCAGGAGACGGGGCTAGGAGTATGTGTGGGGCTGGAAAGGGTGCAGGTGGGGTGGGGGCCTGGGTTGAGTGAGTGGAGGATGAGGGGGGAGTAGGTGTGTCTGAGAGGGCCAGGGGGACTGCCGCTGGGCGCGGTCTTGGAGCAGACGGGCTTGCCTTTCGCACCCGCTGCACGCGTCCGCTGCTCGTCCGCTCTTCGGCTGCCATAAATTAGGGGGGGAGTGAGGGAGTGGCAGCTGGGAGGAGGGAGGGCTGGGCGAATGGGAAGGCTGGGGCCGCAGCGCCGGAAAGGCAAAGAGGAAACAGTGAGAAAAAAGGAGGGGGAGAGGGGAGGGGCCACAGGGGACGCAGCGGCGGGAAAGGCAAAGAGGAAACAGTGAGAAAAAGGAGGGGGGAGGTGGGAGGGGCCGCAGGGGACGCAGCCGCGGGGAATAAAGCAAAGCAAAGAGGGAACGAGAAAGGAGGTGGCGTGGAAGGCGGAGCGGAGAGCGACCTACCTGCAAGCAGGGTCAAAGGTTGCTGATCAGGAAAATGGAAGGGGTAGGAAAAAAATTTGGAGGGGGGGGGGGGGACCACCACACAGATTGCTACAACTTTAACAAGTGGAAAGCCAGACATGACATTTCACAAATAGTGTCTGAGGAAAGCGAGTAAACCACTGAAGGGCTTTCACTTGACTTCCTGGATATTAATAAAACCGTGATGCAATAGTTGAAAAAATTATTTCAAGAGAAAGGGGTTACTGTAATTCCACAAAAAAGTGAGGCAATCAGTCTTAATTTACGTGTTTTTCTATGATTTTCCAACACTAGATGTTTCATCTATTCCATGACCTAAGCTTACACCGGCCTTGGTTTTAAAAAATTGGAATTCGTGCATCATCTCAGTGCAGCCATCACCGGACTTATTTCATGTCAGAGAACTAGGTTGTAATGAAGGGCTATGCAACACAACCATAACCTCCTATTGCAACAATAAGACATGGAAGTCAATGGTGATTTATTAATGAAGAGTACACACACAAGTCATCCCAATACTTTTGGGCAGACAACACAGAAAACAAGAGTGAACTGAGGCACCTTGATGCAGAGCCACATCTCAGTCAAATAAGTGTTATTGAGTGTACTGCTACCTATGACAGTCTCCCTGGCAACAAGAGGAACAATACATAGAAGCAAAGCATTGCATAAGCCAATAGGTTGAGACTCTAAAAAAAAAAAAAAGGCTGAGCTTTCGGTTTTGCCAATTACACACACTTGGTTAAGGTGCATGGGTACCCATGGCTGGCAATCTTATAGTTTTCCCATTACAGAAAATTCATCCCAAGATGTCAGTCTATGCACTTGAATTGTGATGCATGGGTCATGACACGTATTTAAGAGTACTGATGGAGGTAGCCATTTTTAATTTAGCATTCATGCTAGCAAGGTATAAAATAATTTATTATGGTGTATTTTAACATTAAAAGTGTTCTCGTGTATTTTGGACACGGACACATTTCTTGATATAGCTCAAACAACTAAAGTACCACAAACGGTGCGTCATGCCCAGTCATTCATAAATACCCAATGCAAAAAATATGTAATTACACACTGTGGTGTCATAGCATAATTTTGTCAACTTCACTTTCGAGTGATATGAAATTACCAAAATGATGCTTGCCTAATATTTTTTCTAGGCCTAGTTCTCACATTGTAAACAGTCTATGTAAGACAATACAATTAAAATGAAGAAAAAAAAAAGCGCACGCGCAGTAGAGGAAACGAGCAACCAGGCAGCACTTTGCAACTGTGGATCCTATTTCAAAAAAATACAAAATAAATAAATAAAAAAATTGGCCAAACAATATCCTCAACGGTGTAGAGAGGAAGGGGGAAGGGGAGGAGGGAAAGCAAGGAAACGCATGATGCACTGATGCAGTGCTGGTTGGGATAAACATAACAATAGAGAAGAAAGCCATTGAATCAGCAACTAAAATAGACAACTAAGTCATCCAATCATGAGCAAGGGACTGACTAAGAGCTCACACCAAGTATATTTTATGAATTCAAAACAAGTCTGCCTATAGATCGCTGAATATTTCTGTAGCCAGCAACTACAAATCAGCAATGTAACCCCACAAGCAAACTAAAGAGAACAGTGTTGAGTGTTTTGTGGAAGGGCAGATGATTTTCCACTTTCCACAAATTTTATGGTAAACTGTAGGAGAATGTGGGCACCAAACTGGTGCATGAACATTCTCTGGTATGTGCTGTGTTCATTTAGGCTGTGCTTTATTTGTAAAAAAAAAAATATATATATATATGCAAAAAACAATTTATGCGCATAATTTATGCATCACTCTAACCCTGAAAGGGCCTTGTTTTGACTTATACTGGGTGCTCCCTTGTGTCTGGACAAATCTATACCCCTCTGAAGAGCTCTAATGAGAGCGAAACACGTGTCAAGGGTTGCTTTACTCATTCCAGGTTGGCTTGGACGGTATTGGACCAGTCCAAAGCTGTAATACTGTGCCTGGAGTGGTAAATGGCTTTTGTCATTTTGCAGCTCGGCGAGGATGACACTGTCAATCCTATGCTTAAAGATTTTGCTGTACAAATGGCAAAAGACTTTGTCACTGTCTAGCTCGGCAAGGATAGCACTGTGCTGATCCTATGCTTAAAAACTTTGCTAGATAAGCAGACATTTGAGGTGAGCAAATCTAGAGTGTCACTGGTGTTGCAGGGTGCTCCTTACTAGAGCAGCTCTCCACCTAAAATTGGGAACTTCCCAGAGTTCTCCCTTGTTTTTTGCATAATTTATGCGTCACTCTAACCCTGAAAAGGCCTTGTTTTGATATATATATATATATATATATATATATATATATATATATTTATTTATATATAACTGCCAGAACCCAAGATATTCATCTGCAACCAGCACCACCCACAGCTGCTGCCACTCATGCTGAACGGCAGAGCCACCATTAACTACTAACTACCGCATTTAAAGTGTGCCATTTTAACTTTTGCAGGTCAATCCCAACCTGCGGGGATGGCTTGGAAGTGCAAGTTTCATTATTTTGTAATACACTGAATAAGCAAAACCGTGTTATATTGAAAAAATAGTCTAGAGCGCCACAATGCGGTGTACTATCAGAAATAAGTGTTGGTGTTTAGAAATAAGTGCCAGAAGTCACTGGCACAAATTGAGCAGTGCATTTAGAGAAGCTGAAAAACAGATTTTCATACCATGGGGGACCCAATGATGGGCATGCTTTTTTTTTTTAGCAGCAGTGTGAATTCAGATCCCTCATTATCAAAGACCATAGTGTGATCCATACAAAAATATTAACATTGTATGCACTGAACTACCACTAACCAGTGTAGACTTCAGCAAGTGCCTCTGAAATGCAATCATGCTTACACAGCTAATACATTAATCTCTCAGCATGCTCTCTGAAGGGAAGGATTGTCATGGAATAAGCCAAAGTCCCAGAGACAAGCTTTCGTATTGCTCAAATTTAGCAGCATCACAAAATAAAATGGACTGAATGTTGAAACTTTTCAAACACTCACCCCGAGACACAGATCTGGGTTTAATCAATTGTTATTTTGCTCACCACGTCACCCCAGTTTGGACCCAGCCATATGCAAATCAGTCTTGACCCTGCTCCCCATGGGAATAGTCCAGCCTGAACTGCTAAGCCAGGTCCTCCCTGGACCAGAAACAAGCATCCTGGGACCAGTTTTGGGATCTCACCCCTCATCAGCCAGGCTAGCTTGAATTATGTGGCACAGTGAGCAAGGGACCTATGTCTGGGCATACCCTAGCCACTTAGGGTGCACATAGCAACATCAAAAAATAAAACCATGGACTGAGGGTTGAAACTTTTCAAACACTCACTGAGGGTCACAGATCTAGGTTTAATCCATCGTTATTTTGCTTGCCACATCAAATTTAGACATAATGCAAGGAGTGACCAACAATGGTTTATCAGGAGTAAGGAAATAACTTTACTAAGTAGGAGGATGGTAGACAACATTTTCATGCTAACCTGAATTAATAGTCAGTATTTCTGGTCAACTATCACAGCTGCTAATTTCAGTAAATGCAACCAACATGTTTAGAGGATTTGTGGAACATTGTCTGCAGAACCACATTACATACTTGTGTGCTACTAATTATGCTACCCGGTGGTGCAACTTGAGATGGTATATGGCCGAAATGTATGACTGAAAGCATTCACACACATTTACAGGAAGTAATAATGTTGAAAGCCTATTTAGCAGCTTGAGCTTCAAAGGTTGCCATCATAATGTGTGAGGTGGGGGGGGGGGTGAAGAAACTTGAATTGAGCATGCAGCTTCATTTGGGATCTTCTCACACCCAGGTCCTTTCATAGAGAGCAACTGAGGCAGATATTCTTGTGCCCTACAAGACAACCAAAGATAGCGGCAGCAGAAGGTGTTTACATCCCTTGATTGGACTCGACTGGTTGGTTGTGGGTAGAGCTGGACAGAAAAGAAGAGCTCATTGGCCATAGAAATGTGGCAATGCAGCTTACATTGGAGGACTATGGTGCCACTGGATGTACAGGTTATTGCATAGAGCAGCAGGAGAGGGATGTGTGGGAACTTTAGGAAATAGTTTAGGACCACTTTTCAATGAAATGCTAATTCCTTTTTTTTTAAAACCCCTTGCTTGAAGAAACAAGTGGAATGAAAGAAGACTAAAATGGTCTTCTTGCAGGGAATAATACTTCGGTGCTCAACAGCGAGTTTGTTTTCTCATTGGTCATGAATCCTTGTTTGCAGGACTTGATTTCAGAACTGGAGATAACTTTCCTGACAGGTCCATCAATATTTTAACGTTCATCTCTTGGGAAGATCAGCTGTAAAAGTCACCTCCAGGATGATGGATGCTGGGAAAGTTAAAGGATCCTGGAAACTAAGTTGTTGGACACAAATAACCTGAATATAAAAGCTTGAGACCACTAGCACCAGAACAGGTGTTTGGTAACTTTTGTTTACTCCTCTCGGTCTTCGAATTAGCACAAATGTCTTTCACAACAAAATGAGGAGCTGCCTAACTGTGTGCAATCAAACCAGCATCAAAACTGTAGCCTGGGAAAGGATCCAGCACGGAGTTTAATTGTAGATACTGCAAGGGCCTTGGAACCACAGAGGAGCGAGCAGCTCTTCACTAGTGCTGGCTCAAACTGCATCCACAGCTTTTACTTCGGCTTAACAGGAACCGCGTGGCTCAACACACAACAGCTTCAAACCATTGACTTCGGACTCTTACATTTCTGAAAACTACATGCTCAACATCCTTGCGTCAAAGAATCAAGAGCTGCGAAGCCTTGGTGAGTATAACGGAGTGTCCTGCACCCAGGTGAGATGCCATCTCATCAGACGACATCTTGTTCAACGTGTTAGATGTTGATACAATATAAGCAATACAAATCAGAATATTTAAATTCAAGTAACTAGTGTTTTCTCAGAGGTTGAGTGAACACGTGTGGTAGTCTGAATTGTCGCAATGATAGAACATTTCCCGTTTTGTCCCTTGCTCGGCATCCCTTTACAACTTTTTTTGCTCTGAATGACTCTGTGGTCGCAGAGGTGTGATGAACAAGATCTGAGACAAGACTGTATTTAAAGTGAGACTACCACTCGGAGCAGCCCGGTAACATGACTCACCTGCCTGTTCACAAGTGGCTGGCAAGCATTATGACATATCACCTTGTATGTTTGACTGACCATATGCATTCCCTGCAACCAATGATGAAATATGGAACCGCCAGAGAAGAAATGCACAGCAATGTAAGGCAGCTTTTATCCCTGTGGGGCACAGTCGACAGCAGAGCAGGAGCCACTCTAAAATCACAGACGTGGAGTAAGTACAGCAAATTACCTTTACAGCAGCGGAACCATCTCTACATTCAAACGTGCATTTATGCACGCGGAGTTAAACACAGGATTAGGTAATCTGAAATAACCTCTTCACTGGAAGCACAGATTTTCAAATCTCAGTCCTGACTACTTGAAGGCCTGTTCAGACACTGAACATATGCTTACTAGTCACACCATAGTCCTCACAGGGAGCCACAGAAGATAATGACACGTTGGGGAAGAAGTGGAGATCAACATGGCCACGATGAACTACAATGCATTTTATTTTCTACACTGAGGAATTTTCATTTGAAGCATTCATTATATAATATTTTTCTAAAATGGTTCAGAGTTAGCAAGGGGAACTCGAGGCAGTAACAGCCTAGATTTCCACTAATGGTTTTGACAACTTTAGACCGGTTATCGTAACATTTTTTATGAGTCAGGTTAGTTAGACGGGAAGGGTGCTTGATAATATAATTTGGAGAAATCGGATTGAGTATTTATTGATTTGTCTTTATAAGAGTAGCAATTGCTTCCTTACATATCACCAATTATCTACATGTTGTTTCATTTGTGTTTCACAAGCAAATACTAGTGTCCGGTTTTTGGCAGACCAATTTTTCTTCTGTTATTCAGCATTTGAGATACTGCATATTCAGTGATTAAACTACAATTTTTTGCAGGAACCCAAGTTGTTAGAAGAGATTTTTTTGCCCAAGAACTTTGAAAGTAGTGTCACGGTGAGCATGATTAAACCTCAAATAGAAGTCAGAGTAACTTTACATAATGTTTCGAATCATAATGAACCCCTTGTTCCAGTCCTGAGAAGTTTTCAGAGCGAGCTTTGACAAAAATATGTAGGAAAAAACAGCTCCAGCTTCCATCTACGATTCCAACTTTCAAACCTCTTCCTCTCAGTGCTTTCATTCTCTGAAACATATTTCGGAGGGGCGGGATCAGGCCACAGACTAAGATGGTTGCTTCTGCATGAAGCTCCAGCGATCTATGGGGAGGCACGCAGTACAAAAAACATTACAGAGCACGACACTTCAGTGGACCGAACAGAAAGGTGAACCTCAGGGGATCAGTTGTGCAGCATTTTTGACCAATCAGGGCTTGCAAGAGCATAAAAAAAAAATAGCACGCAGGCGCTGGCCCCTCCCCCTACCCACCCACCAACCAACCCACTGGAGCAGAAATTAAAGAAGGCGTGTCTTAAACCAGGACACTGGTAACCACATTGCATACCAATAAAAGGGTGAACAGAAGCCATCAATTGCCACACAGGGAAGTGGCAAGCAAATAGCTCCCCGCCTTCACACCCAACTAGCCAATGCTGCATCTATGCGGCCCTGGATTGGCGAGGCGACTGTGGGCCGGGGTGATACAGACCAGACTGCCTTTTTCTTGCAGTCCCCCTAATATTGAAGTGAAACCAGTAAACTGGTTCACCTCACCGGTCTCTCCTTAGCAGCGACTCCCCTTGCAGATGGGACATCAGTTCCTGTGAAAAGGGATCTTATGAACACAGAGGAGCCACAAAGCGACTACCTGTGATTTCTATACGTAGAAACCGAGATGCCTTACCAATGTCCCATGCCCAAACTAACTCAAATGTGATCATATACCCAGTTACATGTTACAAAGGCCCACCAGTGACTTACATAGGTTCATATTTCCGGGCCCAAGGGGCTGGGCCTGGACAGGAGTGAAGCCAATAAATGACAGCTAACATTTTCATGTGAGACTGAGAAATTGGGTTGTTGGTTGAGTGGGGTTTGAGCCCTTCTCAAGCAATAGCCACAGTCCTAGTCAGGGTGAACAATAAACAGTCACTAAAACAGCCTGTGCTTAACCCTCTGGTGGCCTGGCGCAAAGGTAGTCAGGTTTAACTCTGAGGCAATGTGTAAAGTATTTATGCAGCACAAAGAGCAATAAAACGTAAAAAAACATGAAAAATCCCACACAAGTTTAGAAAAATAGGGTACAATTTAATAAATTATTGTACACCAAAAAGATAAAAAGAATCAGAAGAACCAGAGATATGCAATTTTAAAGGTTACATTTAAGTATAGTGCCTAAAAGCACAAAGTATCACTCGTGGCAATCTGGTTGTGCAAGACCAGGTGAAAGTGAAGTTTAGGTCAAACGCACTGGAGCATGGTCCAGATACAGCTGAAAAAGTAATGTTCTAAATTGCAGCACAAAGAGTTCTATTAACAGTGGAGGAGGCCGGGTGTCGCAGACTGTCGTCACTGTAGCATGAAGATCCCATTGGGCATCATACGGTTATTGTTGGAGATTCAGATTGGTGGTCAGTGTGGGCTGTCAATGCTGTCGCGCGAAGTGCAGATCTCACTTTGCCAGTCGTCACTGGTAGTCACTGAAGCGCAGAGAATCAAGTCCGCCAGGGCTGCACATTGGCAGCCAACAAGATCTTGGCAAAACGGGTCCATTTGTGGTCGCAGAGAGCCCAAAATTTCAGGGTTTTCTGCAAGGAGATCAACTGATGGCACACCAAGGGTCCAGGACCTGGGAAGTACCTCTTGGACTAGGAATACACTCCACCAGAGACCAGCAGGGCTTTGGCAGTTGCAGGTGGTCAGCTGATCAGTTGCAGGTAGGCCTCTGGAGCTTGGGGCTCTGCAGCTCAGTACTGGAGGCCAATCAGCTGCTCCTGGGAGTTACTTCAGCCTGGTATGAAGGATGCACAGCCAGTTCCTTTTTCAGACAGCAGGGCAGTTTTCAAGAATCAGGGTAGCCAATTGGTATCGGGGAATCCTTCTGTAGTATTCAGAGGTCCAGGAGTGTACTGAAAAGAGAGTCTGAGGGTTCCATTTGTATACCGGGTGCCCTTGTTGAAATGGGAGAAGCTTCTGGAGTTCCCCCCTCTCACAGAACTGTCTAGAATTTCCTGCCCCCTCCCCTGGTCCCAGTGTGTCTGGGGGCACAATAGGATAATGTGAAGTCCTTTGTGTGTGAGCAGGTCCAGTGCCTTTGAAGCGCTTATGTGGTAGGTGACAGTCCCACCTTCCTCATCAAGTCAGGGTGGCCTATCCTGCCAGTATTATTGAGAGGCTGCCTGGGAGGAATACACAAAGGCCAACAGCCAACTACACCTAGTCATGTGACCAAGGAAACAGGTTGCTGGTACCAAATGGTTAAGACAAGAAAATGTAAACTTTGAAAAATTGCCTTTTTAGAATTGTAACTTAAATTCCTACTGTACCATTAAAGAGGGTTTTAAATTACAATTCTTCAGACACGAATCATGATATCCCTACTTGATTTAAAAGAAAGTTTTATTTTTAAATATAAGGTAACCCAGTGTTATCCTAAGGGAAATGTAGGTCTTGCAATACTGAAAAACAGATTAGTTTCACTAGCGTGACATGCAAAATGTAAAAGCACGTGTCCAACTTTTTAAATAGAACACACCCTGCTCTATCTGCTCTTTAGGACCTACCCTAGGCGTGACTTATATTTGTTAAAAAGGGAGGATTAGGCAGGGCAAAAGGTTTATTTTGCAGACAATGTTTGAAATGCACTTAATTACACAATATTTAACCAAAGTGATTGAACAGTTTGAACTTTAGAAACAAACTTAGCGAGCAGTGCTGTAACAAGTCCTGCCTAGGCTCATGCAACAAATTGAGGAAAGCTAGATCACCAAAGTGTACTAGAGACAACACGCACAGCTGGTGCCCTAGGGCTTCATAATGAACAACGTAGATCCAAATATTCCAAAGAATCAAATGATACAATGCTGAAAAAAAGAATTGAAGTAATGATGCAGTTATGCAAGATGATTTAACGAGTTGCTTGTAGACTTGTTGCGCTGTTACAAATGTTACATCACACTTGTATGCAACAAAAATATTGCATTCTGATCTTGAGAAGATGTTCATATTACATAACCCAATGCATTTCAGGTGAAAACACTTCACCAGGGGTAGCAAAAATAAACCAAGGTTGTCAGCTTTGTATCATTCAGTGATCTAGCTTTCCCCAAAAGGTTTATCTTGCCAGGTTGAAAAAGCAGTTTAAAACTGCACACGGGCTCCAATGGCAGACTAGAGACATGTTTTACAGGATTACCTATGTGGGTGCCGCAATAAGGGCTGCAGGCCCACTAGCAGCATTTAATATACAGGCCCTGGATACAGGAAAATCCACTTTACTAGGGGCTTACAAGTAAATTAACTGTGCCAATTGGGTGTAAATTAACTGTGCCAATTGGGTGTAAGCCAATTTTACCATGCTTAAGGGAGTGAGCACTTTAGCACCGGTTTGCGGTAGTACAGTGTGCAGAGTTCTAAAGCTAACATTTTTTTTTTTTTTTAGCAAAACAGTAGGGGTGAAGGAAAAAAGTTTAGGTGTGACCCTGCAGAGGGATACACCACAGATTGACCTTTCAGGAAACCGAAGGAAAGTGAGAAGGTGATCATAACTGTAGAGGAGATCAACCATGACAAACATGTCAAATTGAGATCAGCATTGCAAGCTGAATAACTGGACAATGTAAATGTTCTACACCTTACTACTGACTCACAACAAAGGCAAATGAGTATAAAATAGACATGTTCATGCTACTCAAATTCCTTCTCCCTCCTATAACGCTAAATGCTTCAACTGTTAGGGGTGTGTTGATATTCTGTAACT
This sequence comes from Pleurodeles waltl, assembly GCF_031143425.1. Taxonomy (NCBI): domain Eukaryota; kingdom Metazoa; phylum Chordata; class Amphibia; order Caudata; family Salamandridae; genus Pleurodeles; species Pleurodeles waltl. The sequence goes on along the minus strand of NC_090451.1, from coordinate 169,749,478 downwards.
ATTGCCAAATATATAATCAACATATACATTTCCCTGTTCCCTTCCCCAACCCTCCTCTTTGAATGACACTAAATACCCATACCACCTCAAAGAGATACGGGTGTTCCACCCTCCCATCTCTAATAACTGACATCTGTAACCTGCAGCAAGATCTCCACATACATAAGTGGCTCATGTCTAAATTCCCAGGAGTCTGCACATAGATGTCCATGAGGGGGGGCATGCTAGTCTATAGATGGATCAGGCATGGACCTCAAAGTACAAATCAAGCATTCCACCGCAGCCTCATGAAAGTAAACAATGTTCCTACCTCTTCCGCTACATCCCCATAATATTCTGCACCACACAAAACAATCTGGTGGCCAATGTTCCTACCTGTGGAGCCTTGAGATGAACCAAGAAGGAAAACTCACCTTTGGAAGGTATGCACCCAACAAGCGTACCTCCTGTTTGCAGAGTGCTTTGGATATCCTCCACTTATGTCTGATAGCTACCTGCTCTGCACCTTTCTATATATATATTACACACACACAAAACATACATATACACAAACACATATATATATATACACACACACACAACTGCTCTGCACAACTCTCCCTATATCGCTCCGTATCTCTACCATCTCCCCCATCCTCCCTCTACCTAGAACTACCTACCAATATCTCACTATATATATATATATATATATATATATATATATCATTGTCAACTGCTCCGTAAGGGGCCACAGACCCTGCAGGGCTGCCTGGGTTACTGGGGCAAAGCATCCCACAGAAAATATCTCCAAAAAACGAAAAGCCCAGGCACCAGTCCATGTTAAAATCCAAGCATTTAATAGCATTTCTGAGCAGCAAGACACAAAATCCTGACGCGTTTCGGCAACAGCATGCCTTGTTCACAGGTAAGTAAGAGCAGGTGTGAGTGAGCCAGTGCTTTTTAAATACACAGTCATGTGACTTCAATAACCAAACTCCAACTCCCATAATGCACAGTTCCATATAAATAACTTCCTGAACTGGAGCGCTTAATTTCCATATAGCTGCAATAGCGTCACAGGCACCTCAGTTCACCATCTAAATGTTCTTGTGTGCATTAGGTATCCATTACTTGATAGTCCACTTGCTTTTACAGTTGCTGCCCAGCATGATAACAGCTATACAAGGAATACATGAAAAGTAAGAGGAGAGGCACACTGTCTCCCTCCTATCCCTTGCTCACCTCCATCACAATATATTTCTCGGATAAATGCCTTGTTTGCATGAAGGAGAGCGGGTCGGGCCCCTTCCATAAAACTATCATTGTCAACTCCTGCTCCGTAAGGGGCCACAGACCCTGCAGGGCGGCCTAGGTTACTGGGGCGGTTATTGAAGTCACATGACTGTGTATTTAAAAAGCACTGGCTCACTCACACCTGCTCTTACTTACCTGTGAACAAGGCATGCTGTTGCCGAAATGCGTCAGGATTTTTTGTCTTTCTGCTCAGAAATGCTATTAAATGCTTGGATTTTAACATGTACTGGTGCCTGGGCTTTTCGTTTTTTGGAGATATTTTCTGTGGGATGCTTTGCCCCAGTAACCCAGGCCGCCCTGCAGGGTCTGTGGCTCCTTACGGAGCAGGAGTTGACAATGATAGTTTTATGGAAGGGGCCCGACCCGCTCTCCTTCATGCAAACAAGGCATTTATCCAAGAAATATATTGTGATGGAGGTGAGCAAGGGATAGGAGGGAGACAGTGTGCCTCTCCTCTTACTTTTCATGCATTCCTTGTATAGCTGTTATCATGCTGGGCAGCAACTGTAAAAGCAAGTGGACTATCAAGTAATGGATACCTAATGCACACAAGAACATTTATATGGTGAACTGAGGTGCCTGTGACGCTATTGCAGCTATATGGAAATTAAGCGCTCCAGTTCAGGAAGTTATTTATATGGAACTGTGCATTATGGGAGTTGGAGTTTGGTTATTGAAGTCACATGACTGTGTATTTAAAAAGCACTGGCTCACTCACACCTGCTCTTACGTACCTGTGAACAAGGCATGCTGTTGCCGAAACGCGTCAGGATTTTTTGTCTTGCTGCTCAGAAATGCTATTAAATGCTTGGATTTTAACATGGACTGGTGCCTGGGCTTTTCGTATTTTGGAGATTATATATATATATATATATATATATATATATATATATATATATATATATCCATCCCACTCTCTCTCTCTCTCTATAGCTCACTCTCTCTCTAGCTCACTCTCTGTTTATCTCTCTATCTATACATTTCATGCATATAGGTATTCTATACAGAATAAGGGCTGATTGCAGCCGGCATACATTTATGACAACCCAGTTGGTAAGACCCATATGTTGGGGAGAACACTTCCAGTTTAGAACACTATATCAATCCAGCATTTAGAATAGGAACCCCACGATCAAAACTCTGAACATTATGTCTCTAAAAGACAATGAGTTGACAACATTGCACTACAAAATAAAATACTATCCAACAAAGCCTCTAAACAAAGTTTTTCTCCATAGGAGGCTCACCTTCTGAAAGGAGAGACTGATTAACTTAAAAGGAACTGGATGGGGTGGGGGAAATCTATAGTTGCCAGGACTACAAGTTTGAATCCTCAGTTTACCCACTCACAGACTAGTTCTAGAAGATGTGGGGTAGCAACGTTTGTGAGAAAAATACTTCAATGTACAGTAGTGCAGACCAAGGTGGATGATGGACTGTACATCTTTGTCAAACTTAGAAGGGGCAACAATATGGCCAGTGTGGGTGCCATCTGAATCATGAATGGGAACAAAATGATCTTTCTCCTTGAACTCAGTCATAGCTGAACTGGATAGGACAATGGGGGTGGGAGGGGGGGAGGTGGTGAACTGAACCTGCCAATGGCCATAGGTATGGGACAGACAGAGCCAGTTAACCCCCCCCCCAAAAAAAGCAAATACAGGGCACTTATGAGAGGTTTTTGTCTCCTGCAGGCAATCCACCAATTTGCATAGTCAGAATGACAATTTTACAAACTAGTAGTATGGAACCCAAGGCCTCTTAACCTCATGTTACAAGATTCTCGCTGGGATTGACCACATGAAATCCAATGTGGTGGCGCATTTGAAGAATGGCTTTGTGAATTTGGCACAAATTTCAGCAGCAAACCACACCAAAGGGCAAAATATGATGGATAATGCACTAGCCAATAAATGTGGGGCAGCAGGGCTGCGGAATTTAATAAAATATTGGCTTGTACATGGGACAGGTTGCCTCACAAGTCCACTTGTCCTGTTAAAAAAAAAAAAAAAAAAAATCTTTCTTCCTTTGGTACCATGTAGTGCGTTGAATTATGGCACCAATCTCATTCAATAGGAGCTCTGATAATAGCCTCTCTAATTATGACAGGCCTAATACTATAGTAGGGCTTAAATTCTAGCCATTTCCTTATTTTACCACCTTTCAGCTGATCTACACACTGGGTGGGGCTGGAGGAAGTAAGTAATAGTTCCGGGGTTGGAATGCCCTTCAGTCTGTGCAAACCTACCAACTCATTTTTAAGGATTTTCACCAGCTCTTCTCCAATCTTTCTGCATTGTGAGAAAGGTTTGAAATTTACTCCTGACAAGGGCAAAAGTGGATGTTCTTGCAGATTTGGGGGAAAAAAAGTGGTTGGAGGGAAAGTGAACTTGTAAACGCTCAACAGATTTTCGCATGAGCAAACCTACACATGCACATTTGCTTATGCTAAAATACAGCTCACAAATATTTTCTAGGAGTATGGTTTCCTGGTCCACTTCTGTAAATACTTATGAATTCATTAAAGCCATAATTTTGCACTAATTCAAAGACATGCACCATGAGTGCACTTTTGTGACTAAGATTTGGGCCCCTGATTAGGTCTGGCTTAACCAAGACCTTCTGTTTTATAAAAATTACATTCCTCTCTCAATCCATTTATCAGCTGGCTTTACTGTGAGAAATAGCATTCTGCTCTTCCACAAGGAGCATATTGGCACACAAAGTAGTTTTGTTCAGTGCCAGGAACTACTGTGGCAAGGTGTGCTTTTTGAGAACAGAAAATTTCGTTTTGCCAATGTTTGTTACAATGGTGAGGGCCTGGCAGCTCCCACAACAATGTTTTACAAAAGCCATGCCAAAACATGACACTCATTGACAGAACTAAATGAGTGACCACCAATGTCGGATCGGTTGGCTTTGCCAATGCTTGTTTCTTTTCATGTTTTCCATAATCTTTTTAAACTGGTTACACTGATTTTCTTTTATGAATATATTTTTGGAACTACTAGCATGCATCAACACATTTTTACTAAATGAAGCTTCAAAGAAATAGTATGTAACATTTCTCATAAATTAAGCAAAACATTGCAGAACATCTTATTTTGAAGACAAAGAATCATCAATCTTGCTTACAAGCTTCTAAAAACATTGGCATCTAATCAGAGCGTTCTATGTAGCCTCATAGTTAAACTTTTCAAATGTGTGTACACATTTTTACTGGAACCACTGTCAGTAGTGCAGTGTGAGCTTCCAACATTTAGATGCTCACATTAATAAAGGCTTTGCATTAATGAACCACAAATACAAGTTTGAACAGCATGAACATATGGACACAAGTATTACTTCAACTGCAGACAATTATTTTCCTTGTAAACTGGCAGCCAAAGAGTTTGTACTGCAGGGGGTTGGGCATACTCGTCCCATGAACAAGATAAACATGAAAACTTGCTGTCTTTGACCCCAAACAATATATCCTGTGTGTCAGGCTATAGGAATTTCACAACCCTGGGGGCAGAGCTACTAACCACCCTAGAGTACACAGGGAATTCCACAGAAATTAAAAGACAGGCGCATGAAATAACAAAAACTGACCTAAACTACCTCTATAGTGATAAAGTGGAATACATGCTACACAGACTTTAAGCTTGCCATTATGAGCACATGAAAAACACAATTATTCTGCTGGCTGCACAGCTTAGACAGTGGCAATGGTTGCTATCCCTGCCCTTCAGGATAGTAATGGTCAACTAGTCAGAAAAACACAAGATCACACATTGGCATTTTCTTCAGAGCCATTCAGTCATCTGTACTACATGGAACAGGATTACAGGGACCATGAGGAAAGATCTTTTAACTTATTTGAAGTTACCACACTTGAAGGAGGCCGAGCAATTTTCGAGGGAGAGATAACAAGGAAGAAATTGTCCAAGCAATATTCAATCTCCCAGTGGAGGCTGGTGAGGTTTGAGTGGTGGGGCTGTGCTTGGTCAAGGAAGGGACATCGGTGGGATCAAATAGAGACCTTACAACATGTATAGTCACTATATAGCAAGAACTCCCACCATAAGTAAGTAGTAGCCTCCACAGATCACCACTATATGCTTTGCATGCTACCATAATCCATGAATGAATGCCAGTTATCAGGGAGGCCCATCATATTATAAAGGGGGTCACCGTGTTGCTGGGGTGAATGAGATGGCAGAGAGTTCCATCTAAGTCCACTAGATAAGAGGGATTGCCATGCTAATTCCAGGAAGTTCATGCATGTATTCTTTATCTCTCCCCACCTCACCCCCCCAACACTCTCACACAAACACTCTCTCTGCCTCTCTGTCAAATTTCAGGGTTGCTAACTAGGCATGTTATTACAGTAAGATCACTGGTCAGCTATTTGACAAGCGCCAATGGAAGACCATCTGCCATACTAGAGATGGCTTTGATACCTACTCAATAAAAGTTCCAAAGACGCACTATTTGTGAACCGAATTTGAGTAGTGTTAACCAATAATTAAATGGGCAGCAGAAGAAAGTGATCTCTCAATTCACACTGCATTGAAATCCTAAAATAGCTGCTTCACCTAATTGAAAGACGTATCTCTGCGCACATTCATAAAGCTCCTCTGAGCATCAGCTTACTTAAACGCTAACAACCAGTGAACTGTTTCATGCAGTCTATTATTTTATAGTTTCTTTTTTAAGAAGTCCAAAAATAAAACAATGGAGTAGGACAGTGACCTAGACCAATAAAACAAGCATTGGCAAAGCCAATCACTTTCGCCTTTGCTTTCTTTATATGTAACTGGATGACAAAATATAAAAATGATATAATAATGTTTGTTTAAAATGTGATAAACCATTAGTAGTTGTTTATGTTGTTGCTTATTAATTGAGCATACATCACAGCATAACTTAACGGTTTATCAAATTTGAAAAAAATAATATTATAACATTTTCTAATATTTATAATCCAGTTAGATAGTAAGATAGAATTCAAAAGAAAAAAACAAAGGCAAAACCCATTGGCTTTGCCAGTGCTTGTTTAAAATTAGTTTGAAAAGCTGAAAAAAAACTTGAACATTAGCCAGTTCAAGGATTACACCCTCTCAGCAACACAATTAAACAGCCAGCATGTCTAATTACTCCAACAAATAACAAAGAGCCCTGTGAAGATGCATTGGGTGTTCCAGTAGTGTCAGCAAAACAGGAGCGTGTCCATTCACCTGCTTAACTCAACTCATCACTACCCAAGACTACAGCTTTATCATATGGTGGACACCAGCAAGGCACTGCCTCTAACAAAGCCAACACCAATGAAAACATAAGAGAATAGATAACTAAAAAACGCTCCGTGACTGCCAGTTTCTGGAAGCTGAATTTGGTCGTCAACACACAATTCTGCGTCGTGGAAAAGCCTGGGTCTCAGCTCAGCATTACCGCACATGCACAGAAGCACAAGCTTAAGTGAGGCAATTGTGCTCAAACTTCACCAGTATTTTACTTCAGTGGCTCACGAGGGCTTACCAAAGCCCAGGGCTTCGCTCTGGAAAAGATGGCGCCACCATCGAGACTTCCCTTTCAACAATTCAGATGAGATCAGTTGCTTCTGCAAAGCATGCCAGGAGGGTTGTGCTGCCATTGATTCTGTGGAGAAAAAAAAAAGAATTAAAGTTTTTTGCAAGCCCAGGCAAGGGGGACAATCTAACATTGCTTGATTGACCTATAGCTGAGGCCAGCTGGTGTCAAAAGCAAATAGTTTGTCAAGGTTGTACAAGCGTGGGCCACTTTTTTTGGCTCTGGTGCAGAACATTATAGCTAAAAGGAAAACATATACCCGCAAACGTGGCACAACGAAAAGCTGGCCAGCTATTGAAGCAGGTAAGTCTTGCTCCTGTGTTTATAAAACAGTGGGGAAGGGCCATCAGCCAGCTGGCTAATGGGGTTCATATTTGTGGCCATTTGATTTCCTTTTGAGACCGTGTGCTACACAGTTAACAGCCAAGTGCATGTTATTTGAATTGAATGTTGGCTACATGCACTGTTGAGTGAACGAATGGGAACTGAGAATTTGAGATCAGCGATGGGGAGGAGGTGGTTGGGGGACAGGACAGCCCTTTACAAATGTGAGAGTATGATGAGTGCTTTGTATCCAATTTTTTTTTTAAAGTACCGTTGCAGGCATGTGGACACTGGGCAGAGGAAGCCGTAGTTGGTCCAAATACCACTCATGACAACAGTGGCGAGGAGGACTTGCTGACCAGCAGTGACTTGGAAGCCTTTGTTAGAGCCAGTCAATGGTAAGTGAGTGAGGAGGGACCCACCTGGGAGCCAGCCAATGGAAGGAGAAGTCACGTAGGAGCCATATGACAGCCAGTCAATGTTAAGTATAGGCAAGGAAGGGGTAGGCTCCTAAGCCCCTCTTAAGATTTTCCTTTTTTTTTTTTTTTTAAACAACAAAAGGCTTCACAAGCACAGCACATGCATGTACAGGTGAAACCTCAAAAAGGGAAAGGCAGCCAACCATTGCACTACTGTACTTTCATAGTACTGCCTTCCTGGACAAGGACTGCAACCCATTTTCTTCAGATAAATAACATACTTTCTTTTTAAGTTATCAGAAGTTAATTTTTCACAAATGCCTTGTTATAAATACTGTGTAATATTTTGAAGAAATTAGCTATCCAACAGTAACAGGTATCTGGTAGAACAAACTGGATAAATGATTTTAATTTAAAAGAAAAGGAGTGGATAAAGTGCCTTGTTTAACATAATTAGCCCCCAACTTTTTGCCAGGTATTTGATGTAGTTTCAAAGTCATTAGTGCCAGGGCCCCTGATAGCCAGGTTCACTAGGCCAGATCTCTTTCCCAAAACTGTTATGATGCACTAGCACAATTGGCAACACCTTTAGCTGCCACTGTAAGTCCCTAGTAAACTGCTTAGGTACACAGGACATGGGGTACTAAGGGTAGGCCCCTGAGGGCAGCACAGATTGACCCACCTTCAGGGGCCATGCATCCAAGTGCACCCAGCACCGCTACCACACTGCATGGAACATAGGTAAATCACCCATCTGGCAGGACTAAGGCAGGGTGCACTATACTGCATGTGTAGGCATAGATCAATGAGCAATATGCCCCTACTGTGTGTAATGTGCGGACACTTGTCAGTACGAGTGTCGCAGCTACATGATGAACACTCTGAACCCTCAGTTGTTTGGTAATAAACAACTCTGAACAATAAATCCAAACTGGTACCAGTATTGGATTTATTGCAAAGGTATCTAGAGGCCACCTTAGAGGTGTCCCCTGCCAAACCTAACCCTGGCATGGTTCCTGGAGAGTCCCAATTAGCCTGTAACCACCAGACAAGATTCTGGAACCCTGTGGTGAGAGCCTTTGCTTGCTGGGTTCAGAAAACAAAGCCCATCCTGGGAAGAGGTGTTACACCTCCTGCCCAAGAAATGTGCACAGCTGTGCCTAAGAGCTTCAAAGGGCTTGCCATCCTTGAAACTCGACCCGCCCAGCCCTGTGGTCAACAGCCGATGGCTTCCCCTGTTGCAAACCTCTACTTTTGGTTGAAGCTACAGCAGGAAAATGCACAAAGGACAGGACGAGTAGCCACCTCCAGCCTGTACCACCCCTAGGGTGTTGCATGCAAGATGACCCACTCCATTTCATTTTCCTCCATCTTTCATGGTAGGAAAATAGCCAATTAGGGATAGGGAATTGACCTCTGCCCACTTGAAGTGGTCACATAGTGGGTGTAGCAAACCTAAGATAGATGACCCATTGATCACTACTAGGACCTCCCCTAAACACCCACTAACAGCAGTATTTAGAAGGCACCCCTAGACCTTCAGATCAGATCCCAAGTACCCAAGAAGGCTAGCAACAAAGAAGACCCAAGACTCGAGAACAGAAGCCCTGCTGCACAAAGAAAAAGATGCTAAACCCTGCCTGCTGCACCCGGGACTCGACAATAGCCGCTGAGGGGTTGACTGGACACCAAGCGGACTCTACAAAACCCAAGAGGACCTCCATCCTTCTGAGAATTGCCAAGAACCTCCCTCGAGAGGGAAGGTATCACTCCCTGCAACAAAGGAGCAAAGACCAGTGAAGTCCAGTTTACTGACTGTCCGCTAACCAAGGAACTGGATATAGTAGCCAGACTGAATTCCACCAGACGGACCCTGAGAACAAACCCTGCAAATGTGGCATGTTTGGTGGCACTGTGACCTCCAGTGGCTGCACCAGGCAATAGCCAGGGGAACTGGACCACCAACACTGGACGCCCAGAAGTAAAAACACTGGACACTCCGAGGACCAAAAGTAAGCTCCAGTCGAGGGACTTCAGGACACATAAGAACCACCCTTCAAAGTGGCCCTATAGACCTGAAATCCACCCTCAAAATGACCTGCCTCCTAGTTCCATGGGGAACCTTTCTGCACAACTCTTGGCTTACCTATCTGCTCTGCACCTGGTGTCCCAGGCCCCTGCACCAAAGAACCAGCTGTGCTCTAAGAGTGCGACCTCTACACTCCAAGGGGACCCACCAGACTCACCACGAAGTCTGCCTGTGCAGTACATTTCCATGTAGCCCCCCCTTATCTGTCCTGCACCAGCTCCAAGACCTTCAGCAGCTGCTTCTCCTTGAACCAGGAACAGCCGGAACTTCTCCGGCTGGCCCACAGGACCCCTCGATGACCTAGACCTAAAAACAGGAGACATTGGTAAACGCATTCCTTGATTTTATATGCATTTTTAAAGTTTTCTCCCAATGATTCCTATGGTGCGTAATAACGCACAAAAAGACTATTTTTGCTAAACTTTGAAAAATCATAACTTAAAAAGTACCAACTCAATTTTGATGATCTTGGTCTTAAAAATGTTATAAAAATCTGAAGTAGTTGTGTAAATTGGTCTCAAGTTATTCTTTTGAGTCTGTCCACATTTGATACGGTGTCTACAACAAATGCTTAACACTTCACCAAGATTGTCCTAACTGCTCGACCAGTCTACCATAAAAATTAGAGCATGCAGTCTAGTATTTACCTCTGTAAACCAAGGTGGAGGGATGCTTGGACTCTGCACAGTGCACATTTTTGTACACTATATAAAGAGCGGGCTTCCTACGCCGATGCTGATCACAAGGAATGATAGAAGAATAGTTCTTCCCAAGCTGCAGCCAAATCCACTTAGAATGTCTTAAAACAGACGTAGCAGGAGAGGCTGTCACTGCACTCCGCTCACCCCAGAAGTCTGTGAACATTAATGCTGCACACAGCTTGGACCCCTCTGTGGGCCATGGACATATGAGAAGGTTCTAGGTACGAGTTTGTGCTTTTGCATGTGGTGCTCTAGATTTCTGTTCCTGTGCAGGGCTGCTAGGCTTTCAGATAGCTAAAGTGTGGCATCTTCATTTTTAACAGGTAACATTGTGCATCACACTGCCCTTAACATTATTGGACAAGTCTTGTGTCTTTCAGCACAAGCTACTACTCTGTCCCTGGATGCCTCAAACTCACTCCCAATTACTCTTCAACGCACCTTCTGAGGCCTCATTACATGACCCAGACAGTACGTGCATAAATGTCCACAGTCTAACTGGCTCTTATGGTCAGTGCACTCATTAACAGCCCCAGGATTTAATGCACATGTGCAATGGCTTTAGGAAACGTGTTCGTCAAAAAGCAGTCGCCCCCCTCATTCAGCTACCCCCACCTAATTACCAGCTTCTCCACCAGCACCTTTAATTCCTGGCTTACCAAAGGACAATGCTGTGTGGCCATGTTTTGCATGGATCAAAAACATACAAGAGAATTAAGTGACTTACATGCATTAAAACAGTGCCTGACGTTTCCATATCAAAAAGATCAATTGTAAACGAGAGGCATTAAATACGTGAGCACACCAAACAAGCCGATTACAGACCCTCAATGGGACACATCTGAGAAGCGCTGCCAAGTTGGGACTGAAGAAACACCTTTACAAACTTGTTTCAGGGCATGTTTCAGCAGAAAAGCACACGTTTTACTTTATCCAAGTCATTCCCCTCCCAAAACCCCTTCCCTGCCCTCCACTTTTTTTTTTTTTTTTTTAGGTCCAGCGCCCAAGAGCTCTGACATGTTGTAATCAATCTGTGGGCCTTTAACTACGCACACTGCATGCCCATCACTATCACTTGTTCATGGGCTTGCCTTTCATAAATCCTTTATCATTGGTCAATGGTTTACATTTGTCTCTCCTTGTTTGTGCATCAGGAGCTTCGGTCGTCTTTGAAAAAACTGCTTTAAGAAGGGAAGATAGAGCCCGGCATGGTGGGCTCGGCTCTGTGATGTTTTGTCAGCCCCAGGTCCGGGCTAGACACCTGGCGAGGGCCTGGCCAGTGCTTTGCTTAACGTGATGGCCCGCGAGCTTCATTCCTTAGCACTTGTGAATTCACAATTTAACATTTATTTCTCCAGAAATTTCCTTTCTTCGCTCTGCAGCACAATTATATTAACAATGATAAGCTTTAATTTCATTTTTAAAAAGCTCAAGAAACTTATGTGCGTCTCAAAATTGCCTTTGTCTTTATAAGAATCATCAGGTCAGGTTTGTATTATATAAGGCAACGATGGGTCATGGCGCTAAGTTGGTAACGCGCTATTAGATACTTTGGTGCAGCATGGACCGAAATTTATTAAAAGGACTATTAACATAACTTTGCAACACTTGACCTAAATTACTCAAATTGATATTAGCATCTTGCTGTCTTGAGCAGGGATGTTGCTGCCCCCGTTTCTGTGACAAAGTTATTAGTACAACCATTATTTGTACAAACTTGGTGTAGGGAAATGTTTGGTCCGCATCCTAACAAGCAAACCCGAAAAGTGGACAGCATACTAGGGTGAAGTTCTGGAAATAACATTTAGAAACAGATCTGTCATTTCCTCACATGCTTGATGTTATGATACATGTTGAATCTTGATGTGTCATAAGGGCTCGTAGGGGAGAGTTGCGGGATTCGAGAGAAGGCGGTTGGGCCGGAGTTGGAGGTGCAGCCAGGCGGCAGGTTGTGACTTGGGAAATAATCTTGATTTCATACAAGTTTACGTGTTCCTGCTGTATTCATTCGTGACATTTTTGGCGACGAGCTTAAAGGCACAATCTGCGCTTACCTGGAGTTTTCCTTTGCTCGCTGGAGGGCTGTTTTAGGCGACCTGCTTGAGGAGATTCCCTTCTTCCTCTCTGCGCTGTGCCCGTTGGCAAACAGCCTGTTGTGTGTGCCAGGAGTGAAGCGTGCGGCGGAGCTCTGTGGAGAAGGGAGGGGTCATTGATAAAGACTAGATCGTGCTTTGCTGCTGGGCCCACCGGCGAGGGCGGTTTTACATGCACTTCCACATCGGAATGACTAGTCTTGCAGAGGGAGGGGCGCACATTTCCTCAACGCTCTTCCTCATTGGAAAAGACTAGACTGTATTTGCTGAGCCACCGAAGTAAAGAGTACACGGACTCTGTGCTTCTGGAGACAAGGAAGCTATTTTAAAGCACCGAGACTGTTTTTTCCCATTCTTTATTTAATTTAACACTTATTGCATGTCCATGTTTGAGGCTTTGTCACCTAGCAAGGTGTAACCATTTATGACCCATTAACTGTGTGTGGAACTCTTGGCAGCTTCATAGTCACTCAACCAGTAACGCGCAGATTTCAAAGAAGCTTGAAAATAAAGGATTGTTAGTTACTGGTCTATTCAAGAGCAAAGGCGAACAGATCTTTACTGTTATGGCTTCTGTCGGGAACATTATTACACCACCCTTTTTCCTACAACATGCAGGCCAGTCTGACATTTGTTGGGAGGATTGGATTGAAATTTTAGAAAATTACATCACAGCACTTGACGGTTAGGGCTTTTCGTCTGCCAGGAAAAAGGCAATTTTATTGAGTGCTCTTGGTAATGAAGGGCAGCAAATTTTTAAATACTTGCCAGTAGCATTAGGGCCTAACGGTCAGCCCATGAATGACATCTACAAGGAAGCTGTGAAAAGGTTGGAAAATCGTTTTGCAAAGGAAGTCAATTTACTTATGGCAAGATACAAATTTTATACACAACGTCAGGGGGAACATGAGTCCATTGATGAGTTTGTGGCCAGGCTAAGGGAGCTTTCCATCAAATGCCGCTTTGGTAATATGACTGAGGAATTGATTCGTGATCAGCTCATCGTGCAGTGCAGGGAGAAGAAGATACAAGAGAGGCTTTGGGCGGCGAAAGACCCTTCTCTCATGGATGCCCTTGGAATGGCTAAGATAATTGAAGAATCACAAAGGTGCATGAAGGTACTTAACAGAAGGGACAATGCAATGGATGTTGCAGCGATTAATCCGATCAACAAGACTGATGAAAATGAAGTTTGTGCAGATAAGAAGAAAGGCTATAGTCTGTCCAGGAGCAAAGTCGAACAGAACTTCTCCAGTGTCAAGAGCAAAGGGGACTGTACCCGTTGTGGCAGCAAGTTTCATAATTCTGACTCAAAGAATTGTTATGCCAGTAACAAAATGTGTAGGAAGTGTGGGCGGAGAGGCCACTATGCTAGAGTATGCAAAATGAACCGAAGTTCTAGTGTGGGAGTGGTTGAAAATGCAATGGGAAGTGTGAGTACAGACAGGGTTCTGGTAGTAAGGGAAAATACTAACTCGGACAGTTCGGCTTACTTTGAAAAGAAGGGGAAGTTGTCTAGACATACAGCATTTTTAAGGTGTGTGGGAGAAGTGTTGAAGTTATGGTGGACTCCGGATCCATGTACACAATCATACCTGAGCGTGTTTTCAAAATGTTATGGCAGAATGTCAAACATCTACCTAAGGATATAAACCCGGGAGGATATCAGGGTGAATCCACAGACATTTTGGGGTACCTGGTGGGCAATATTCAGTATAGTATGGCTCAAAGTGTGTCAAAGGGAAAGTGTATGTGTCCTTAGAGGGACAGTCTATCCTGGGATGGATGCACCAGTTTGATTTGAACATTATTCTGTATCCCAGAGCCCCAAACCAGGTGTTGGTGGTGGACGAACTTTCCCTGGAAAAGGTGTTGTCTGAAGCAAGGAATGTGTTTAGCAAGAAGTTGGGATGTCTGAAAGGGTACGTTCATAAAGTAAATGTGAAGTTAAATGCCATTCCAACTCAACATAAACTAAGACGGGTACCACTATCAGCACGTGAGGGTTTGAAAAAACTGTTGGTAGAGATGTTGAGAGACGGTATTATTGAGCCTGTTGAAGCGGAGCGGGTGTCGCCTGTGGTTATCACCAAGAAGGCCGAGGGTCGTCTTAGGTTTTGTGTTGACTTACGCTCAGTGAACCAAAATATCGTGGTGGATGTCTTTCCACTTCCCAATATAAATGAATTACTTACTTGGGTGAAAAATAAGAGATACTTTTCCAAACTGGAGCTAAGGAGCGCAAGTCACTTACCACTTATCACTTCAGAGGGAACATTTCAATTCACTCGCTTGCCGTTTGGGTTGGCTTCCGCTGCCAGTGTTTTTCAACGGGTCATGACAAAAGTTTTAGAAGGGATGAAGGATGTGATTTATTTCCAAGATGACATTTTGGTGATGGGAACATCGGAGAGAGAACATAATGTCACCTTACGTTTAGTGCTGAGGAAATTAGAGGAACATGGTCTCACACTTAATCAGGAGAAGTGTACTTTTCTGGCTGAGCAAGTGGAGTATTTAGGCTATAATGTTGCTATGGGTTCAATCAAGCCAAAGCATTCCTTATTGGATGCTATAGGAAGGGCACCTGTTCCAAAAGCTAGAGATCAACTAAGGTCATTCTTGGGATTGGTAGAATACTATGTTAAGTTCGTGGAAAAATTTGCAGAGAAAACAGAAGGCCTAAAGAGGTTGTTGTGCAAGGGCAGCAAGTTTGAGTGGCAAGAGGAGCAACAATGTTTTGACAACATAACAGAAGAGATATGTCAAGCAGGCATATTAACAGTGTTTGATGCAGTTTAAAATCTGCACTTACTGTTGATGCTAGTGCTTCTGGTCTGGGAGTGGTTCTTTCTCAATTTCATGGTAGAGAAGAAAAGACTGTAGCTTTTGCTTCTCGTACTCTTACGACTTCGGAGCAAAACTACTCAGTCATAGAACGTGAAGCATTGGCAGCAGCCTGGGGGGCTGAATACTTCTGTGTGCATCTATGGGGTTTACCGTTTGTTATATGGATACGGATCATAAGCCGCTGGTGAGAATTTTAGCTCCTGGTGGTGCAGGGAAGGGTTCAGCCAGATTAGCCAGGCTTGCATCAAGGCTTCAAGAGTATATCTACACGGTTGAGTTTATACAGGGGTGGAAGAATGTTCAAGCAGATTGCTTGTCCAGACTGTCTTTGAACTGGAAGGAAGTGGATGATGTTGGAGTGAGAGATACAAATTTGGAGGGTGCAGTTGCCACTGTACATGATATAGTGGAAGTGGTTCATTTTCGGGGATGCAGTGGGAAGAGGAGATGGCAAAGGATCTGGTGCTGGATGATGTAATTAAGATGATTAAGTTTGGAGCAGTGAGGGAGAGTGTGTTGGCCCCTGCTGTCAGACCATATTTAAAGGTGTTGGAGGAGTTGTCTGTTTGTGGTGGTGTTGTGATTATGAAGGGAGATTGCTTTGTCCCTCCTGTCGGGTTGCGCTTCCGAATTTTCCAGCTGGCGCATGAGGGCCATCTGGGCCAAGGGTTGACTAACAGGAGGGTGAGGGAAAGCTTTTGGTGGCGAGGGATGGACAACCAAATTAAAGAATGGGTGCATAATTGTTGCTTTTGTAAAGAAAGTGAGCAGAGACTGGTTCTCGAAAAGTGTGAAGGTGGACATATAGAGGACCCTGGGAAAGCTCGGCATACTATTTGCTTGGATTTTATAGGACCACTGAGGGAATTACCTCCAGATATGAAATTCGCAGTGGTGGTTGTGGATATTCACTCTAAATGGTTGGTGGTAGAATTTCTAAGAGATATCACTACAAAAACCACCATTGGGGTTTTGAAAAAAATCTTCAAAGAGGAAGGGGCTCCAGCAGTTCTCATTACGGAGAATGGCACACAACTTACCTCAGATGACATGGTAGAGTTTTTAAGAGCTTGGGGAGTCAGGCATTCATGTACTTCCTTGTACAATCCTAGAGGGAACAGCGTGTCCGAAAGAGCTGTTAAACTACTCAAAGGGTCTTTGCAGTTGGCGTTGACGAACCAGTGTGATATCAGAGAAACCATTTTTAATATTGTATGGGCCTTCCGCACCATGCCACACAGTGTTATCCAGAGGATTCCTTTTGTGGACATGAGGGGGCAATTACCTGGCACCAAGTTAGTACCAGCCTGGTTAAAAAAAAGTCTTGCATGATGGAACAGGTATCAAGGGCTCAGTCGAGTCTCCCAAGAGGAGTGACATACGAACAAGTGTACGAGTTAAGATGGGTGATTGGGTCAAAGTGAGGTCGGGTAGGATACAAAGCGGGTTAACCAAGTTTAGGGGACCTTTCAGAGTCCAACAGGTTGGTACATACTTTGTGATACTGGAGAATGGTGAGAGGTGGAATCTCAGAAATGTAGCATTATATCAGAAGGGTGGAAGGGTTGATAAGGAAGTTGCTGAGGGTTGTTCAGGATTGATGTTTATGAGTGATGGTGAAGTGGATAAGGAGAGAGATGGGATGTCTTTGGATGATTGTACGGATGAGTGCGGGAATGGTTCAGTTGAGAGCATGAATGTTCCGGTTCTTCAGAAAAGGGTTAGAAAACCACCTTCTTATCTTGAGGATTTCATTAGATGAATATGTTTATTGTTAAAAGTTTTATTTATTATAATTTGTGTATAGGTGTTTAGCCCTTGTTTTAGATTTATTATGCTTATCTTTGACTTGTAATTTTTACTTCCTTTTATCTTTTACTGTTATTGTGTTGTGAATTGTTACTATTTTTGTAGTCTGTTGGTGAACAAGAGAGGATGTGTTATGATGCATGTTGAATCTTGATGCGTCATAAGGGCTCGCGGGGGAGAGTTGCGGGATTCGAGAGAAGGCGGTTTGGACCGGAGTTGGAGGTGCAGTCAGACCTTTTGTGCCTTGGGAAATAAACTTCATTTCATACAAGTTTACGCGTTACCGCTGCATTCATTCGTGACACTTGACAAAAGAAGCCACAGCGCTTTTTTCCCGTGAGCTGCAATGCATCTCTTATGACAGAATTCAATAGGCACTGTGGCAATGAAAGTCAGGCTTTAAATTTCCAAGGCAGCGGCACAAAAATCGTGCGACTGTCTCTTTGCCACCCTTGCCCTCTCTGCTTTGGGATGAAGGAGCCCTCCCTGGGGAAAAGGACACAGAAACGGGCCCAATTACAACTAACCCAAAAGGCCGGGCCCGGCAGCTGGCATTGGTACTTTTCTTTACCTCACCTGCAGAAATGCTGACTGCCAACTCCTTCGCATACAACGTCGACAACCTTTGGTTGACCTCACTGCTAGCTTCCAGTGGCGGTATCAAATGTGTCTGAAAAGATACACACTGGAGCTAAAATGGCATCAAGCATCTCCAGCTTGAACTCACACGCGGGCATCAGACACCACAAGTCAAGTCTGCACAGTATCTTGAAGTCCTGATGAAAAACTGCACATACTATTTCTTGGCTTCCTGCCTGCAGCCTCTACCACACGCTTTCCCAGCTCATCAACCTGTGACGAGTTGGGAAAGGGTGAGGTGACGGTGCTCTCCACTTCCCGATTGCCGTGGAGGTTTAGCGCTACAGGGCTTGAGTCTGACACGTCCAAGGATAACTTTACATCATCAGGGGATGGTGACAGGTCCTTGATGTTAGGTCTTTGCCAAGCTGATGACTTCACAGGCCTCGGGGCTGTAAGTTTGTCACCCCGGCAGATACTCTAGACTTTAGCCTGCACAGAGGAGCAAGTAGGGAAAGTGCCTGCCCTAAATGCGCAAGTGTTACCTGTGAAATAAATGTACGAGTCTGTTCTTGTAAGAGGCTGAATTTGTACAAGATAGAATACAAGGATTCGGATTATGCTTCAAGATAGCATTTTATTGGCTGCAGCGGTCACCTTCAAAGATGATCAAAATGGAACTCTTTGGCCAAAGCAACTGACCTTTCCCTTATCCTTTGATGTATTTTATTGCAAACCCTCCCCCCACTTTACCACACTATATAAGCATCACAATTTCCAGACGCCTTCAAGCAAACATTTCCTGTTGCACCTTTAAACCACAAGAACAGGATGTTCAAAGACAGAGATAACATTTCTAGAACATAGGGTGATTAGCCCATCTACAAGTTTAGAAAGCAACTCTAAGAAACCAGCACATTTGCAAGGAAAGAAAATTGTGCAGGGCTGAGACATAATATTTTGCTCGTAGCACAGAACAAAAGGAACTGAAATAATAGACAAAATCGAGCACTCGCGCCAAGTTAAGAAATCCATTTTTCACAATCACAGCAACAACGGTGAGTCGCAAGTGGCAGACATTGCCCTGAGTTCTAGTGGTGGCTTTATACCAGTAGAACAAGATAGCTTCCCCTCCCCCCCCTCCAAACTCCAGTAACGTTCTCCAAATAAAATCTTGGACACAGATTATATATTGCTTGCAATTACTGCCCTCAGTAGGACCATTCCAGGTCTCCATGTTGGTCACTGCAGACCTCTGAGATCTCAGGCTACAAAGTTAATTGAGATATAAATGAAGCAATGCTTGTACATGCTTTACAACAAAAGCGTCCATCACCGAGCATAAGTTTCAATGGAAACCTGAAAGAGATATACATTGACAGAAGCCTGGAAAAATCTATTGATCAGCTTACAGTCTTAACATGCAAAATGGTCAGAGCTACGTTTGACAATGTGGGTTAGAATACTAGCAGTAAAAATAGTAATGGCGCCCTAATTTACATATTTATTAGGTATGTTACCACTACTAGTTAAAATCTCACTGCTGACAGTAATATATACAGCTATTTAGACCTGTGTCTTAGGCACTACAAAGTAGATGCTAAAAATTCATGAGGCAGCATGGGTCTTCCCTGCACAGAGCACCAACACACAGCATTAGCACGGTCTCACTTTATATATGGACAAAACCAAAGGATGCCTTCTTATGGACCACATTGAAAATGAGTTCACGTCCTGCAGACCAGGCCTACAATTGTTTTACAATTGCTTTACAAACTCAAGTCACCCCTATTCCTTTAGGCCAAATCCTATAATCCATTCCATACTGAAGACCAGGACACACTCACACAAAATACAACAGGCTAATGCCAAATTACATATATGTGCACCCATGTGGCACAATGCTAGCATCTGTGTGGCAGGATGACCCCTTCAATGGAAAGTGAGGCAGAGAGCCAACATCCTCACTTTGGACTATCTATTATCCCAGTGTGATCTCAAAGCCTTCAAGAGAACACAAGAAGAGTTTCACCAACTTCTCTGCCAGAAATGGAAATATATCCAACTACAACATTGTCTTAGAAGCAGAGTAGAAACCCCATCTAGAGATATCCAGGAGTCCATGCTAATATATATTAAAAAAAATAGGGGCTACATAAGGGAGTAATGGCTGGGTTTTACAACTTAATAGTGAACCATTTACACTACAAACCCCTAATACTACACATGTGTGATAAATGGCATAGGCTCTTGCAGACTGAATACACAGAAGCAATCTGTAAAGAGATAATCGATAATTTGGGTGGCAGGGTTAGAAATCTCTAAATAAGTTTAATTCCCTTACACCCCCCCCCCCCGAATCGATTCAGGATTGAAACTGGGCCCTCAATCTAATGGCAAGCCTACTACACCACTGAAACTGCTGGAGGATTCGAGGTCAGGATGCAACAATACAAATTCTTCATTATTGCCCAGATGTACTGCGGCTTTGTCTTCAGATTGGGAATACTTTAAGCAGGGCACTAGAAGTTATGAGGATTTGCAGTGTGTGCTACCACTCAAGAGGGTATCCTGGAGCTGGGCAGGTGTAGCCCAGCCTTGTCTATGGCAGGTGGGAAGGACACCATTAAGAACCAAGTGCTCAGTGTCTTGTGTAACTCAAGAATTGCGGGAAAGACTCTGAAGTGTAACAGTAGGTCATGCCATGCTAGAGTTGTGATGAACATCAGGGTACTCTTGGGTGAGATGGGAGCTATACAAACACAAAAAGTGTATAAGACTTGATCTATGCATCTGTTCTGTATTAGTGGGATATGTGCAAGTAGGAGTACTGCCAAGGTAAGGTGTCTGGTGGGCTTGGTGAGAGGTGCAGCTGTTCAGGTAGGCAGCTTGAGGTATAGGGCTTTGTAGTCTGATGTGTCTGTGGCATGGGAGGTTGAGTGTCATTCTAGCTGTAGAGTTCTGAATGGTTTGCAGACATCTGGTGAGTTGGTCTTCATACAACTGGTGATTTCATGATTTTGCTTTGCATTTTGGGAGTGCTGTCCAAGAGGGAGGGTATGCGCTGAGTGTCATCAGTGTGGGAGAGGATTTTGAGGTCTTGTGAGTGGATAATGCCCCCAAGTGGGATCACGTAAGCGTTGAGAGGGTCACAATCAGTGAGGAAACCAGTGGTACTCCACAGACTGGTTTAAGTGCCTCCAACGGGAAAGGGGCAAGATGATGGACTGTCCTGGCAGTGAGGAAGGAGCAGATTCAAAGAAGGGCGAGTCTTTGGATTCCAATCGTGTGTATTGGTTGGATACCCCGTTGTATTTCCTCAGTCTAGAATCATGAGGATGTAGTATGTGGCAGTGATGAGGGTTGTTTCCGTGATGTGGGTAGGTCTGAAGGCAGACTGACACCAAGGAGTTGGTTGTCACAGAGGTGGTTGGAAAGGCATATGTTGGTGAGTTTTTCTAGTATACTACCATGAAGACCAGTCTGCAGTTGGCAAGCATTGACAGGTGCACAGAGGGTTTGAGTAGGGGAGGAAGGTGGTGTGCTATTGTGTGACCAGTAAGGTGGCTGAAGGGATGGAGGTGTTTAGAATGGATGTGAGTGCTGTACTTTTTGACTGAAATTCTCTTACAAAGGTGAGGTGGGGGCAGGGGTCCGTTGGGACCACAGAATGGATGGAATGCATGGTAGTGGAATTTTTATGGCTGTGGGGGTCCATATTGTCATAGTAGTTTCTTTGTCATAGGCTGAGAGATGTGTCTGGATGAGAGTCAAAGTTGCTGTATACAGATGTCAAGAGTTTACTACAGAGGTCCTGTGAAGGCATGATGCTATTGGAGACAGCTGCTGGTGCGGTGAAATCTTTGATGATGCAAAGATATCTTGACTGCTGTTAGTACATGTGTTGATGTGATCTGCAAGTGTGGTGTGTTTGGTGGTCCAGATCCATTGGTAGTAGCAGCTCAGGGTGGACATGAATGTGTCCATGTTCTCATGGTGCATTTTCAATGTGTGTTCCAGTTGTTAGCAATGGTGTTTATTCATTCAGATTTCCTCTGTGTACCAACTGGCTTGAGATCTGAATCTTGAAGCTTTGCTGTGCTTGAGGGGAGCTACTGTGTCCTTGCAGATATTGAGCAAGTTTAAATTGACGACTGCTTTGATACATTGTTGCTATTTTTGGGTTGGAGTGTCGGGAGTGAAGTCATCCAGTCTTGTTCTAGAATGTTGTTCAAGTTTTGGCAGAGTAGTTGTGACAGTGGTTAGTCTGTGGGTGAGAGATGATGCTGAACTTGAAAAGGGTGTGCTCTGTCCAGCTGACCGGTGTGGACTTGTTAATAGATGTTGTTGAGGGTGGTGAAGATAGGGTCCAGAAGGTGTCTGGTGGAGTATGTGGGACCTTTCACATGTTGGGTGAGGCAGAGGGTGTTTAAGTCTTAGTAGTGGGGTCAGCACAGTCCTCCAGGTAAACGTTCAGGTCTGATGAAGGTGCTGGAATCCAAAGGGTGGAGGGAACAAAGTCTGTGATGGTGCTGGTGAAGAATGGTCCTGGAAGTCTGTAGATGAGGCTGCCCTCAGGGTGTAAGTGACTGTGATAAGTTTGAAAGAAATGTGTTCCATATTGCTGGCGGATGTGTCTGTGGAAGTGCTGCAGCTGAGTGGGTGCTTGAAAATGACATCAATTCTGCCTCTGGCCCGGTGCCGTCTGTCCTGCCTGGTGATCTTGAAGCCAGGAGAGTTGGACCTAAGCAGTGTGAGGAACAGTAGGTTTGGGAAGTGGTTGTGGAGCAGGTCCCAGAGCTCTGTAGTGTATTTGGTAAGTGAGTGGGTGTTGAGGAGTATGCCTGCGAGCGTGGAGTGTCAATCAGATGGAGGCTGGTCGGTGTGATTCTGGGCAGGTTAGGTGTTGTGGGTAAGGAGTTAGGGAGCCTTGGGTGTGGGAGCATGTAGAAGAACTTGCAGGAGAACTTTCCTTTGGTTTTTGTGTGGTGGTGTGCGGCCACAGTATGGCTAGGTGGGTCCAGGGTTGACAGCAAGGAGGGTAGCAGTGTGTTGGTGGAGGTGCAGGGTTTCCAGCACTAGGTGCATATGGACTTGACTTTAAAGCACCTTTAGCACACCAGCAACATGTGCCTGCTCTGCAGCTGCCATTAAGTAGGTCTTGGTAGATAGAAAGAGTAGGGGGCAGTAGGTGGGGTGGGGAAGGGGGCACAGGAGGTGGGGAGGTATGAAACTAGGTAAGGAGCATGCTGGTTAGGATGGGGGAGAAGATGCTAAAAGCACAAACAATGGCAAGCAAAGTATCAAAAAAAGGTGCAAAGGGCAAAACTGAAAAATAAGGCACAAAGAATGCACAAAGAGCAAAGGATAGAAGACAATGGAAAAACACAAAAGTGGAATTAGTGTAATGAGCGAGGGTAAAAGTGACAAAGAACGAGTGAGCAAAAATGAGAGAGTAGATCAGAAAAGAGCAAGCAGGAACCTCAAAAAAAGGAAATTAAAGAGGCAATGAAAAATCATGATTAAAAGAGGGGCAGAAGATTTAAACAGGTGGAGTTGACAAAGACCAAAAATCAGTGGCAGAGGCAACAAAGGCAGACAGCGTGAAAGAGAGTGAAAGTAGCATGAGAGACGGTGAGAGAAATGGACAGAGGAGAAGGAGCAAGGCAGGAGCCTTAGACAGATTCAGGGTCTGAAAGGGCTTTGCCTGGTCAGAGTACCAAGCATAGGGTAAGTCCTTGGGGGCTAGGTTGTCATCTGCCTAATGTATATTACCCTACCCATGGTCATACTGCATGATACCACTATGAAAGTCAGTCACAACTTTTGGCAACATGGTACGAGTCCACAGTAAACACTTCACCTGGAAAACTGTCATGTAGGGTACCTCCAGTTCAATCATGTGATGAGCTGATGTAATTACAATGAGAAAAACAGTCTTCCAGGTCAGGAGAGGTAACAAGCAGCTAAAGGTAGGCTCAAAAAGTTCACACACAAGAAGTGTTAGGGCCAAATTAAGGTCGGATTGTGGCATCTCAAACCATTTAAGAGTACGAGTCAAATCTTTAGTAAACTGTATCACAGCAGGCGATTTAAAAAAAGAAAGCTGATCTGGCAAACATACAAAGGCAAAACTAGCCAAAAATAACCTTTTACAATGCCCGCTACAAGACATTGCTGGTCTAAAGACAAACAAAACGACATCAGACACCTTTGCCTGCAAGGGATTAATATCCTAGGTACTACATCAGTTTACAAACATCTCAAAAGATTGATTTCATGGAAGGGTAGCTGGTGGAAAGTCTGAAATCCATCATCTAAGAGAGCAGATTGAATGCATTTACTGCTGCTCACCCACCATACACGGAGGTGCAAGCTGCATACATTCAGATGGAGAACTCTGCACTGCTGCTGGGACAGAGGATCTTTCCAGAGTGGTAGCCAGATTGGAGGACAGATGCTCATGCTGTCTGCATAGCACACTGTCCTGGCTCAATCTGGACCTATTGTTCTTAGCAGAACTCAGGGCATAAGAGGTATCAGTGCGAAGGCGCTTCTTTTTCTATTCTAGCCAGAATGCTGCAGACACCAATGCGCAAAATCATTGACACTGCATGTTTGATAACTGCAAAGATGTCTCCCTGCCCCAGTCCCTGCTCCCCAACCTGCCCCAGCTTCTCCCACTGTGCCACAAATGTGCCCGCCTCCTCCTCCCTAAAACAGTTGGAATACGGACTGTGCTACCTCCGCATGCAGAAAATGTGCTCAGATTAACCGCTCTGGCATTCAGCGACCCCATCAGATGGTTGGTGACCAAAAAGCTGCCTTGATACTTTAGCAACCTTCACAGGTGCAAAGTCATATGGCGCATGATGCAGGACCACACTGTGTCCTGCTTGTTGCAGTATCACTTGAAAGTGGGAATGTCCCTAACATAGATCAGCCTCTCCTTGAGACAGCAGGGCCTGGCAAACGGCTCATATCTCCAGTCCCTGGATGTGGAGCCTGCCCTCTACGTCTGACCAGAGCCCTCTTATCTCCAACTCTCCTGGTGTCCTACCTGAACAGCAATGAATCAGTCACTACTGTCAGCTAAGGGTGGAGAAAGCAAAGTGGCCTGCCAAAGGACAAAGTGTGATTTGTCAGTCATCACTACAGATCTTGAGAAGTTTCCTCAGAGACAGCGTTGGAAAGGTGTCTTGATGCTGGGTCCACTGGGCTTTCAGTCAACACTGAAGGGCTTGTACGTGCCACCTGGCATGGTTTTCATTAGGATGCACAAAGCTAAAAAGGCCAAGAAGCCTCAGAACCACACTCACCTGGATCCTAGTGCGAGCCTGAAACATTAGGATCATAGCCTGAACATCCTAGACTCATTGCTGTGACGGAAGATACCTGGAGTACAGTGTTCAGGATCACTCAAATGAAAGGAAGCCTCTGTACGGGAAACTGATGTGATTTCTGCTCATTTATGGTAAATCCCACCGATGTTAGAAGCTCCGCCATTATCCACAGGTGATCCACAACTGTGGCAAGACAGTAACAGCCAGCCTTTGAGGTATGAAAATACTGGAACTCCCGATTGCTTGTAGTTAACACCTCCAACACGTTCGTGAACACCTGAGGGGGAAAAGGCCGAAAGGAAGCAAGGCAAACTGAAAATGCTCCTGGCCCACCTTGAACCGCAGTAACATTCGAGTCTCACAAGTGAGCAACCTACTTAAAGTGAAAGCATACACAAAATCTGCTTGTATAGGGTTCACATACACGTATAAAGAGAAATGCTAGCAAACCTACATGTAATCATGAACATATCAGCTATTAGTCATATATGACTGTTGTCTTATTTTGCTTAACGTTTTTCACAGCATTGTATTATTCACACACCTTTTACAGCCTTGACAGGCCATGAAGCCATAATGCAGCCTGTTGTACGTAGCACATTTTTCAGTAGCGTAACCACATTTTTAAACCTAGCAAGGGAAACAGAATTTTGTGAGAAGAAAGAAGCAGAAGCTAGTAAACAATGAATGAAACTACCCCTTCAAGGCAGCCCCAGCTCTTCTTTAAAGCTAATCCATGGTATCCAGATAAATGTGGATAACCTACTTTGTTTCATCCTCCCGAGCATGGAGCATTTGAGCCAGAGAGACTCAGAGTTAATCGTGGGCCTGCCAGCAAGATCTCACTGGCCCGCCTCTATTGGTATGCGTGTAGAGGACCAAGAGACACTAAATTTAAAGTTCATAGTGCCAAGCTGCCAGTGGAAAATATTGCCAAAGGCAACAATCATTTTAGATTCTCGGTCTGAAGGATTTGTTGAAGGTGAAATAGGGTTTACCTTACCGTTCGATGCCTGTACAATAGGAGCTCTGGAGTGGGGTGTTAGATGAGAAAATCCAGCTCACTAGGCGCTGGTCTATGACGACTGGCCTCTTGCTTGTTCAAAGGCAGGCAAGAACATGGTTTCAACTGGGCAGCCATCAAAATTTCCAAGAGCATCATTAAATGGAAAGCAGGGGCTCAGATCATGCTGGCTCAGGATTTAAGATTTTTATCAAAACATTAGTCTCTGCTGCAGTGGATGGCAGCTGTAATTACAGTAGTTCAGCTGCCCTCTCTGCACGACCACTGTAAATGAGGCCCTTTCTTCTGTTGTTGGTCCATGTAACAAGCCCAGTTCTGTCTCATGGACGATTTTAAGCCCACTGGCAATTTGTTAATTAAGGGATAGGACATCATCAGTGTAACAAGGGTGTGGGCTTGGCAAGCCATCCTCTCCATCATGAAGCTCCTGGAGTGTACCCTGCTCTGGTACATGGTCAGAATCAGAAAAAAAGGAGAATTGAGCTGCTGCTGATTGCTACCACTTAGTAGGTGCACATGGCGAGTACAACATCTACTCAGGATCAGACATTTGAACTACCACTGTCTCAGCCAGTGCTGAGACTGTCAGGATATCACAGACAGTAGCAGCAGCTAATCTAGTGTTTGGACATGGTGTGTACCAGGCAATAATGGTCCAGTAACTGATTCAGACAATGGCTGACCAGGACCCACTAGCAGAAATCCAACTGGTGGCATCTGCGGTTCCATAAGGCCCAAATGTACATCAGAGGGAGCCAGAAGTGAACAGAAAATTTGCAGCAGAGTGGCACGCTGTCACCCAGCAGTGTGCAGGATACAACTATGAAAAATCTCCGGGTCTAGTCTGGTGCCTGGGGGATATTCTAAGGAGGAATGTGCAGTGAGAAGTATCGATCAGAAATTTGCAAATGAGTGACAAATGCTCATCACCATATACTGGCCTAACACGTGTAACTGTGAATCAGTGGCATCAATAGCTGTGAAAACTGTGCATCAATGGGCAGTGTCTCTAAATACTGGCCATTGCCTGCATCGCATAACACAACTAGAGTCTATTTCAGAGGGTTAATGAGATTCATGCAGCTGCATCAAAGATGTACAGTGCCTGGTCAGGATCCCTCAATCTGCCAATATCACTGACATTCCACAGCTGGCCCTACTCAATGCTCCCATTACCAGAACCTGGAAAACACCACAACGTGATGGAGGCTCGTTTGAGTGATCTTACAAGACTAGCACCATGCATCTGCCTTTCCTGAATTCTTCACTTAACAGCGTTCAGCCATGCAGTGCCCATCTTCAGCCCACTGGTTAAAGCTACCACTCGAACACTGTTTTGACAAAGGATTAAAGGGACCATATTATCCAGCTACTGCTCCGCCTGACCTGCAAACTCTACAAGCAACACCCTGTTCTTCCTTTGCGGTTACCTTTTAAAGAGTAATAAAGTGTCACCTTTATTTACTTTAGATCATTTTTGCTCTGCAGTTTAATGATTGCTTTTAAACTATTCATGGTTTGACCTGCGAGGCCCTTTCCACCTTAACACTGTTCTGTACTACACTGTACCTTGGACATTTTTCCTTTAAAATTCATATGAACTGTTTGACAATTACAGTTTTCGAAATATTTCAGTCATCTTTTGTCCATCTCTTTACATACAGTTGGTGTGGATCTTTATATCTTTTTACCTAAAACTCCGCTATTTCTGGTCGTGCAGTTTTCTACAACTGTCAGGGTCTACTTTCAAAAATAATTATTAAGAATACTTACCTGTTCATCTGAGTCAACCGGACTACTGAGGTATCACAGCAAAGAAACTTAAGATGTTGCTGCATTTAGAGTTCAAGATAAATCCAAGTGCAAAAGAGCAATGTTGTGCTTTGTACACAGACAAAAGTGCTTTCAGAGGCAAGTTCGAGATAAAATACCAGGAGTCTTGCAAGTTTATCTGAAGAAAGAGGACTGTGCTCCCTTGTGAGCAGTAGCGGCCCGTCAATACAGGCTGAAGGGCCACACCCCTCTACCTTTTTTCTGACTTGAAGAGTATCTGTTAGCCTGAACAAAAGTCAGCCTGGCAGATAGTATTCAAGTTCAGGTCAGGTAGCCAGGAGATGGACATACACTAAATGCGCAGACTCCTGGCTGCTAGAGGTGAACTTTGCTGGGCTGAAGACGTCACACCCCTGTGGGTGTGGCCTCTTCAGCCAAGCAAAGGTACCTCGAGGCCCTCCCCCTCATGACGAGGGGAAGGCAACAGATTGCCTCGGACCTGGGAACTTCAGTTTTAAGCCCTGAAGCACCCAGTTCTGAGTGTTAATCATTGACACCTCGTCAGAGAGGGGTGGGATAAGCAGCTTCACTGTCCCCACCACACTGGGGCGAGTTCAGACTGATGCCTTCCCTCATTTGCAGACTTTAGGCCAACCAATGAAGGAAGGCAGCAGTCCCAACCCTCCTGGGGCCTCCGAGGCTTCCTAATTGGAGCTACTGAGGTAAGTTTTCTATATTTTCTTTTTTTATCTTTGATGCGTGCTTGAAAGTATTGGTATTTGTTGGTGAGACTTTTGAACAGGTGTGTGAATGAATGGGTGTGAATGAAGTGTATGTGTGCAATGTACCCCCCACCCACACCCGCTTTCCTCTTAAAATTACCGGCCGCCACTGCTTGTAAGGATAAAAACAATAAGAGATGGCTAGAGGAGAGCATCCATTTGCTGGATACAGCAAACTGTCAAATTACATCAAGGTCACCTAGTAGGTAAATATAACTGGTACTTAAATGATCTAACTATCCGTCAATGCAGTTAATATAGTTGATGAATCTGGTATTAACTGGAGGCTATTCTCCTCGCAGTCAGAAAATTATGGCATGATGACAAATGCAAATACCAAACTAGTTGAAGATGGATCATAACCACAATCCGTGCACTTAATCTGACGACACTAACTTAAAGGGTCATTTAGAGTCTAATAGTAGAATCACTGCCATTACTTGGCTTTGCTTCCACCCCTCCAACTTGCGATTACCCTCCACTAATTAGAGGTAGGGGAGCATTGGGTTTCCAATTGCATAGCTTCTTCTGCCAGTGTCATCAGAAACCTCAGACCCGACAGCCGGTTTGCCACTGGATTCCCAAGTTATAGTCATGGTCAAGACGCCCTATTTATGGTCAATAAATGTCACTTTCCAGAATCACCATGCAAGGCTTGTCAGTCCCAAGCTCAATACTTCCCCGCACAGAGAAAACTACCTGTTGCCAAGAGGGTATATCAAGCATGGCAATGGTTCTGCAAAACTTCAATGGAGCTACTGCAACAGCTTCATTGACGACATTGCAATCCCCACCTGCATGGTGAAGATCTTTAAATAAGGGAGGCAGTCCTCTGCCTGGGAAGCGGAAGTCAAAGCCTCAAGGCAGTTAAAGGTTATAACCAGTATGAACATTGATACTAATCAAAAACGTATTTGTTGGAATAGTTTATATTGGGATCACATAAGTAATATAAAAAGGCAAATTTTGTTGCAGTTCATTGATTAGCACTAACAAGATAACACTTAGAAGACATGCATGTGGTCCCACAAATACTGGACAATATTCTTTCATCACCTCACTTTAGCCTGGGACAATATTACCACAGACAAAACAAATTAAATTAACTGAAGTAAACAGGGTAAAAAGTATGTGTAAAGACACTTCCCTTTCGAACAATCAGCAATTGTTTATCTCTTACTTCATTCTTTTCCTTTTTGGGTTTAACATCAGATCCACTTTTTTCTTTTTTCTTGGTGTGCGTAATTTCTTCGCTGCTCTTTTCCTTTTTCAGATGAATTTCAAGCTCGGATTTTTCAACCTTTATCTTCTTTTT
This sequence comes from Pleurodeles waltl, assembly GCF_031143425.1. Classification (NCBI taxonomy): domain Eukaryota; kingdom Metazoa; phylum Chordata; class Amphibia; order Caudata; family Salamandridae; genus Pleurodeles; species Pleurodeles waltl. Next base: position 169,719,510 of record NC_090451.1, on the reverse strand, counting down.
CTCCACAACACTATAAACCAAAGAAAACAATCTAGCACAGTGAATAATAATTAAAAGCCAAAACTCACATCATCTCAAACTCTTTCCCTTCCTGTTTTCCATATAATTTCTTTCAATTTTCAAAATATTCTTGTAGTAACGCACATGCCAATAAGTTGAATACTGGTTTATTGAACAAACTCCTTGCACAACACCTCCACTTCTCTTCTCTCAGATCCCCTCATCAACATTCTAAGGTGCACTCGCGGTTGTTCCACTCTTCAACATTCTAAAGGAGAGTCTTGGAGCCTACCAACTCTTACATAGAAATAATATACTTAAAGACATAAGTGGTTGTTGCTTATAAATTGATGACATACAAATACAGCTTGAGTATGTGCCTTATATAATTGCGAACTACACTACTATATGAGTGTATGATCTATGTTATCACACTTCTCGCCCCCTTTCAATACCGTAACCGAGTCTGCCTGTCACAAGCATACTTAATAATGTAAAACATAGTCCTTATGCCACATTGTACACATTTTTTTTCCTTGGAGGATTAACTGGGCTTTTCCAATCCGAGGTATTCCCTGGTTCCTTTTCGCACTCCTGTCCTGTCTCTGACTCGATGTCTTGGTGGCGAGATATTCGGTCCATACTCCATGTCCGGCCATCCTCCAGAGTCACTACGTTCTCATGTACCCTTACTATCCTGAAGGGTTTCGAGAATTTGCTGCCTTCCCTCCGTGAGGGTCCAGGAAGTTGGACTCTGACCCACTGCCCTATGTCCCATTGTTTATTCCTTGTGCCATATTTGTTATGCCAATTCCGGTACTTCCGCTGGTTCTGCCGCACTTTTGCCGCTACTTTCTCACGTCTCACCCAATATGGCTCACCACCTTTCAACCAGTTAGGGTTTAGTTTTGTCCCTGGTAGCCTTCCTTTAAGCAACAGGAAGGGGGATATCCCTGTAACCAAATTGGGTGTGGTATGATACGACCACAACATTTGTTTAAGTGCAGTTTCTCCAGGTTCACGTGACATGGTTGCTAATTGCAGGCACTCCTTAATCATCCTGTTGATCCTTTCCACAAGACCATTTGCCTTGGGGTTATACAATGTTCTAAAATGTTGGACCCCACTTTTCTTAACGAATTCTTCCATGGCTCCCGAGGTGAATTGCACCCCATTGTCGGTCACTATAGTACTTGGGATGCCTTCTCTTGTAAATGCCTCCTTCAAGAAATCCATGACATCTTGTGTTGTTACATTACACACAACCTGTTATTACCCAATGTGAGTGATAATAGACCAAAACCAACAGGAATCTCCCTCTTGAACCAAAGCACGTAAGAGGTCCTAGGATGTCCATACCTAGCTTGTCCCATGGTTTGATAGGAACTTCGATGGGAGATAAGGGAGATTTCTGTGTAATCTTGGTTTTGTCACTCATTGCTCACTTCACAAACTCACACACAGTGTTCTCTACCAGCCTGTCCATGGTGGGGAACCAGTACGTTGCCCTGAGTTTACTTTTGGTCAAAGTTCATGCTAGGTGACCCTTGTGTGCCAGGCTTACAAGCCTGTCCCAAAGCTTATGTGGGGGTATAACTCTCTCCCCTCTCATTACCATGTCCTCAGAAATATGTAACTCTGATCGCACCTCCCAGTACCCTCTCAAGCCTTCCTCCAAATGCTGGGCTCTTTACGGCCACCCCTTCCTTATCTTTTATAGCCTGTATCACCTGGTCCTTGTTTATTGCTGCAACCCACTCATCCTTGGTAATGCCTGCCAAATCTACATGCAGCACTAGTTCGAGGGTCTCCTTAACCAAGTTATGTCCTCTCTTCCTAGGTAACCTCGAAAGGCAGTCAGCTAGTATGTTTTTTTACCAGGAACATACTGCATCTCAAAATTAAAACTCTTCAACCCCAAGATCCATTTAGCTATTCGTGGGGTGGCATGGTCTCTACCTTTAGTGGTAAATAAGGAATTGAGAGGTTTGTGGTCCGGTCTGACATAGAAGGGTAAACCCCATAGGAATAACTTAAAATGGTTAATTGCCCAATAACATGCCAAGGCCTCTCTTTCAATCGTGGAGTAGTTGAGTTCTGCATCCCTTAGTGACTTAGATGCAAGTGCCACAATCCTTTCTTGCCCATCCACACACTGGGATAAGGTGGCTCCTAGTCCTTTCCTACTAGTGTCAGTAGTTAGCCACGTTTTTCTAGTGGGATAACAAATTCCTAAGCTTGGACATTGGACTATAGCTTCTTTCACTTTTTCAAAGGCCGTTTGGCAATCAGTATTCCACTCAAAATTTATGTTTTTCTTTAACAGTGCTCTCATTGGGGCTGTGACCTCTGCAAAGTTGTGCACAAAATTTGCCATAAATTCGGCTAATCCCAAAAACTATCTTAGTTCTTCCTTATTGGTGGGTGCCAGGGCTTCCTTCACAGCCACTACCAAATCACACTTGGGTTCTAGTCCATCCCTGCTTACTTTATGCCAAAGATATTCCACTGAATTTACTCCTAGTTGGCACTTATTCCTCCTAATAGTCATGCCAGCATCATCAAGGGCTTTGAACACACCTCTCAAGATGGAATTTTGCTCACACTCCATACTCCCATACACTAGTTTATCATATTGGAAACACATTATTTGCCTAATCCCTTGCAAAATCCTTTGCATGATCCGTTGGAACACCGCAGCAGACGAAGCGAGGCGAAAGGGCATTCTCCGATATCTGAAGGCTCCAAATGGGGTGATAAAGGATGTGAGCGAACAAGACGCTGGGTGCAGTTCCACCTGGTGGTAAGCGGATGATAAATCGATTACACTAACATACTTGGCTGATCCTAACATGCTTACCATTTCATTTATTTTTGGTAAAGGGAATCTGTCCACCCATATATTGGCATTCAAGTCCCTCAAATCAACGCATAGGCGTTTGCCTCTACCATTCGGTTTCCTAGTGACTACAATGGGAGCCAACCACAAGGAACTTTCTATGGGTTCTATGACTCCCAACTCAACCAACCTATCTAATTCTTCCTTCAAAGGTTCTCATTAGATACGGAATAGATCTGACCTTATGTACCACCGGTACAGCATTTTCTTTCACTTTAATTTTGTGTTGATAGTTTTTCAGCCAACCAAGTCTATCCTCAAATAGTTTGGGGAATTCTTCACATATTGTAGTGTGGTTGGTTTTACATATCCTTTGCGCGTTAGCTTTAAGCTTTAGGCCTTTGTGCACTTTGCCCTGGATGTATTTTATTCATTTGCTGGCAGCTTTAGAGCCTCTGTGCACTTTGCTCTAAATGCTTTTTATTAGGCTTCATACTGTTATTTTTCAAATAGCCAGTTCTACGGTGTTGTTTTTTATTCATATCACACTGTTTTGCCTACTTCAGCACTGGAGTTCTTCATAACATATTCACTCTGTGCTTCAGTCAAGGATACAGTCTGGTACATTGCCGATAGATGTGGTAGGAGTTTAGACTTGGCGTTCCTGCGTAGGGACATTTTGTGATCACGATGACATGTTAGTTATAAAATCACTTCCTTGTCCCAATGCACGCAAGAGGGAGATTCCGACCAGGGAACCACAACTAGACGCTGACTGCCTCGTTTCAGATGCTGAACCAAGATCACAGGCCTTTGCTCAGGTATGAGGGCTGATATCTCCCCAGTGATACAGACAGGCAAGCTAGAAGCTTAACATGCTGTGCTCGAAATAGAACAAGCAGAGGGAGAGTAGAAACTATTATACACGATGATCGCTTTGTTCTTATTTTTTACTCTCCTGGTAACTATTTCAATCCTACTATGTTGTATGGTCTGGTTATTGCGGCTCATGCCTTATTATCTAAAATACAGTTGTTTTATTAAATCATTATATAAAACGTATACTGTCTTTGTCATTTGTATATGAGATCATATTGTAAATGAGAGAGTTGGTTTGGATCTGAGTGACCACGACTTCCCTGAGAAGTTCCAAAGATGTCATGCGCTCGGCTGCCCAATCATCTTTTCCCCGTGGGAGAAATGAGGCACTGCTAGTTAGCCGGAGCAAAAACCGGATTTTGGGTGACAGAGTTCCTTACACGTGGGTCAGACTCAGTCCCCCACACCGTTATCGATCCTGCTGCCTAGAAATCCAGTAGTCTCATTTAGGATAATGAGAGCCCACGCGACAATATGCTTTCACTAAACTTTGGCATGTCCAGTAACAGTGCCTGTTCTCTGTTATTAGGATCAAGTTTGATCCCTATTTCCCTTTGGTGTCTCCATTCTAACAAATTGGACCCCTTGTCCGTAATATACACCATTCCCTCGGTATGGTGATCTTTGAAGGATATGCATAGCTTCAACATTCCCTTTAGGGGGATGGGCTCACTGTTGTCCCCCCCCCAGGTTTTATGTTGGCAGGACCCTTGATTTCAAAACTTGTCTTCAAACGTTTGGTAGTTCATGAGGGTAAATGGTGAGCATGAGTCTGCGAACGCCCTCACACTTATACCATTTAGTTTAATGTCACACATGGGGTATGAGTTGTCAGAAAGAATAGTTACTTGTGTTTCCTTGAAGGACAAATTTATTACCTAAATCTGTGATTTCTTCCACTTTATTTACCACTTTCTTATTACTTCTATCATTCTTACACACTCGAGCATAGTGCCCCCTGGCTCCACATTTCCTGTACAAGCAATTACGAGCTGGAGAAAAAGGCCTGTTAGCCAGGTGCTTGTAATTTCCACACCTAAAACACTTGCTTTTATTTGTTTCTTCAGTTCAATTTTTTTTTATAGAAGTAGCCTGTAACACGGAGTCTTCCTCCTTGTTAGACACCCCCTCTTCCTGTTTATGATAGGCTTTTATCTCCTTCACCCCTTGTGATTCTGGTGTGTTTTTGATCTCCCTCATACATTCAGATGTATGCTCTATGCTTTTTGCTATGTCTGCAGCTTCCTTAAGGGAAGGATTGTGAGCAAGGAGCTTCTCCTGCACTCTTGGATTGTTAGTACACCTCACCAACTGGTCACAAATCAACAAATCTTCTAATTCCTCAAATTCACATGTATGGGCCAACCCTCGCACGGAAGCAATGTAAGTGGCTACTCTTTCATCCCTGCCCTGTATCCTACTAAAGAATCTATGTCTCTCTAGAACTATGTTAACTTTGTGGGCAAAATGACTTTCCAATTTTTTGAGCGTTTGTTGGAAAACATCTAAATTTTTCCCTTCTTCTTCCCCTTCATCCTCTAGGTCTGACAGGCTCTCGTAAACCTTTCTTCCTTGTATACCTAAATTATGCAGAAGTATGTGCTGTTTCCTTAAGGCAGTACATGTTTCCCCTGCTATGTCAATCAAATATGATTCAAATAATTTTGACTACTCTTTCCAGGGTAAATTGGGTTCACCTGTTTCATTCAAGAATGGAGGAGGTTGGGACATCCCTGAAGCTGCCATGACTCTTAGCATATCAATGTTGCACATAAAGCTGTAATAGTGATCACCCTTGTATAGGTTTTTGTACAATGTTGTGCCTTAACACACAGTTACTGCTGAAATTAAGTTATGCAGTATACCGTTCTACAAGTAGCAAGCCCCCACATACACACAATTCAGTAGATAATTGTATTCAATCAATCAGGGATTTATAAAGCGCACTACTCACCTGTTAAGGTCTCAAGGAGCTGGGGGTGGGGGGGAGCCATAAGTGGTTGTTGCTTATAAATTGATGACATACAAATACAGCTTGAGTATGTACCTTATATAATTGCGAACTACACTACTATATGAGTGTATGATCTATATTATAACACTTCTTTAAACGCTGTTTGATATATTTCCTGTTTAGGCATCAGAATCTTCGGTTTGAATAACCCAATATGTGTTTTGATTACGCTGGTAAGAAAATGTAACAATTTCCCTAATATACAAAAAGGTAGCCAGCTTCGACAATATACTGTTAGTAAGCTACAAAACGGAGTCCACTTTGGCCTACAGGAATGGTGCTTGAAACAAAACTAGTAGATCAGTTTGGTGTCCTAGTGTTGTGGGAATTTTTGGTTACGTAAAAAGTTGCAGTCTAGATTAACTATTTCTTGTCAGGCACTAATGTGATGAGAGATCCGGGAAAAAAAAAAAAAAAAGCTTAAGCACAAACTTTATAACATACAAAATCAAACATATATAGATTACCTACTGAAGGTCTCCAGTAGGTGGTTAAAGTTAGGACCTTGTTTCCATAGAAAAAGTGTTTTTTCACTTGCCTATATGTTTGGCAAATCTTCAATACATTTTCCCAAAAAAGTAGCCTGGTGATTCTTGTTGCGCACAGGATGTTTCAAGGTGATTTATCCAGCAGGTGCTGAGAAAAAGGGAGCTAAACAAAAATGTTGTGTTTCTCATGGTAATTCCCATAGGACCTGTTAACATATCTATAGCCCGAATCACTGGATGGAATTAAACCAAATTTTGCAGAAAGCTGGCTGCCGGTACGCAAATTGTGCTTTTTGTTATTTAGTGTAAATCCATTTAGTAGTTTAGGAGTTATTTAAGGACAAATAAATTTGTGCATGTCTGGCCGCGAATAATTTGCAAACTTGGAGAATTTTCATGAATACGTGTGTGAAAAGCATTACAACTGACTGAATGCAACCTGACTAGAAAGTTGCGACCGCCATTTTATTTCACAGGACATGGTACCTGGGGGTGAAAGTTCAAAATGAAAGTGGCATAAGGGATCAAGGTGAGGGTATACTGACCCCCAAGGATGTGATATATGTGCATTTTAAGGGCATATTATAGGTTTAATATAATTATGCACCACGTTGCACGATATTTGTGAAAGTTTGCACATTTCTGTGAATTTTTCACAAAATATTTGAATTATGGAAAATTTTGAAAGAAAAGTCAGACTCATCCATACATGCACTCAGAGTCTAAACGTGCCCAGTCACATACGCACTCACACTCCCGAACCCACTCAGACTCACACATCCACTGAGACAGGCCCTGTGGCCAACAAGCACTGCGCAGAGCCAAAGGCCATGCATGGCATGGGGTTGGGTGGTTATAAGGGCTTTACTGCAAGGCCGGGCCTTGCAACCAACCCCTGTCGCGCACGGCCAAAGGCCATGCGAGGTGGGGGTGGGGGTTGGAATAACATAGTAATTAAAGTTACTTTACATTTAACAAAAACGAAAATTCACTGAAAAAAAAAAAACAAAGGTAACAGGGACGTTCTAGTTAGGTTCTGAATTTACTCATACAAAACCCATAGAAATTCAGAAGCTATAGTTAGAGTTCCCTCAGGTAACTCCAATCCAAACCAGCCAAGTCTGCTCCACCCAAGTCCAATCCACCCTGCTCCAAAACAATCCACTCCACCCCATTCTATTTCACCTCAATCCAATCCACCCCAATGCACCCCACACAAATCCACTCCACCCCAATGCAATCCACTCCACCCAATGCAATCCACCCCACTAAAATCCACTCCACCCCACCCAAATCTACTCCACCCAAATTAAACTCATCCCACCCAAATCCACCTCCCTGAAATCCAATCCACCCCACTCAAGTGCACCCCAGTCCAATCCACCCACCCCAATTAGACCCCACTCCAATCTCATCCACTCCACCCCGTTCCATTCCAATCCACCCCGTTCCATTCCAACCCATCCCAATCTACCCCAATTCACCCGTTCCATTCCAACCCATCCCAATCTACCCCAATTCACCCGTTCCATTCCAACCCATCCCAATCTACCCCAATTCACCCGTTCCATTCCGTCCCAATCCAATCCGTCCCAATCCAACCCGTCCCAATCCAACCCGTCCCAATCCAACCCGTCCCGTCCCAACCCGTCCCGTCCCAACCCGTCCCGTCCCAACCCGTCCCGTCCCAACCCGTCCCGTCCCAACCCGTCCCAATTCACCCCAATCCATCCCAATTCACCCCAATCCATCCCAATTCACCCCAATCCATCCCAATTCACCCCCAAACCAATCCACCCCAATCCAATCAAATCCACCCCACCCATGCCAATCCAATCCACTCCAATCCACTCCAATCCACCCCAATCCACCCCAATCCACCCCACCCATCCCAATCCCATCCACCACATCCATCCCCAATCCACCCCAATCCAATCAAATCCACCCCACCCATCCCAATCCCATCCACCACATCCGTCCCCAATCCACCCCAATCAAATCCATCCCACCCATCCCAATCCACCCCACCCCCAATCCACCCCACCCCATCCACCCAATCCACCCCATCCATCCCAATCCACCCCATCCATCCCAATCCACCCCAATCCATCCCATCCATCCCACCCCAATCCACCCCAATCCATCCCATCCATCCCACCCCAATCCACCCCAATCCACCCCACCCCAATCCCAATCCACCCCAATCCACCCCACCCCAATCCATCCCAATCCACCCCATCCCAATCCCATCCCAATCCACCCCACCCTAATCCCATCCACCACACCCCAATCCCATCCACCCCATCCCAATAGACCCCACCCCAATCCAATCCACCCCATCCCAATCCAATCCACACCATCCCAACCCAATCCACCCCACCCACCCCAATAGACCCCACCCCAATCCACCCCATCCCAATCCAATCCAATCCACCCCACCCAATCCCATCCCACCCAATACCATCCACCCCAATCCCATCCACCCCATCCCACCACAATCCACTCATCCACTCATCCATCCCAATCCACCCCAATCAATCCACCTATCCTATCCCAATCCACCCAATCCCATCCAAATCCCAATCTCATCCCATCCACCCCAATCCCCTCCACCCCATCCCAATCCACCCCATCCCAAGCCACTCCACCCCACATCCACTCCACCCTGATCCACCCCAATCCAATCCACCCCATCCCAATCCATCCTAATCTACCCCATCCCAATCCATCCTAATCCACCCCATCCCAATCCATCCTAATCTACCCCATCCCAATCCATCCTAATCTACCCCATCCTAATCCAGCCCATCCCAATCCATCCTAATCTACCCCATCCCAATCCAGCCCATCCCAATCCATCCTAATCCACCACATCCCATCCCATCCTAATCCACCACATCCCATCCCACCCTAATCCACCCCACCCCACCCTAATCCACCCAATCCCACCCCACCCCACCCTAATCCACCCAATCCCACCCCACCCCACCCTAATCCACCCCACCCCATCCCATCCCAGCCATCCCACCCCACCCCACCCTAATCCACCCCACCCCATCCCATCCCAGCAATCCAATCCATCCCACCAATCCAATCCACCCCAATCCAATCCACCCCAATCCACCCCATCCCAATCCACCCCATCCCAATCCACCCCATCCCAATCCACCCCATCCCAATCCACCCCATCCCAATCCACCCCATCCCAATCCACCCCACCCCATCCCACCCCATCCCAAACCCAATCCACCCCAAACCCAATCCACCCCCATTCCAATTCAATCCAATCCACCCCAACCCAATCCACCCCATCCCAAACCAATCCACCCCATCCCAAACCCATCCCCCATCCCACCCCCCACCCCATCCAATCCACCCCATCCAATCCACCCCATCCCAACCCAACCCACCCAATCCCAATCCACCCCAATCAATCCACCTATCCCAATCTCATCTCATCCCAATCTCATCCCAATCTCATCTCATCTCATCTCACCCCATCTCATCTCATCTCATCTCATCCCACCCCATCTCATCCCACCCCATCTCATCCCACCCCATCTCATCCCACCCCACCCCAATCTCATCTCATCTCATCTCATCCCACCCCATCCCAATCTCATCTCATCTCATCTCATCCCACCCCATCCCAATCTCATCTCATCTCATCTCATCCCACCCCATCCCAATCTCATCTCATCTCATCTCATCCCACCCCATCCCAATCTCATCTCATCTCATCTCATCCCACCCCAATCTCATCTCATCTCATCCCACCCCAATCTCATCTCATCCCACCCCATCCCAATCTCATCTCATCCCACCCCATCCCAATCTCATCTCATCCCACCCCATCCCAATCTCATCTCATCCCACCCCATCCCAATCTCATCTCATCCCACCCCATCCCAATCTCATCTCATCCCACCCCATCCCAATCTCATCTCATCTCACCCCATCCCAATCTCATCTCATCTCATCCCACCCCAATCTCATCCCACCCCACCCCACCCCAATCTCATCCCACCCCAATCTCATCCCACCCCAATCTCATCCCACCCCAATCTCATCCCACCCCATTCTCATCCCATCTCATCTCACCCCAATCTCATCTCATCTCATCCCAATCTCATCCCATCTCATCTCAACCCATCTCATCCCATCTCATCTCATCTCACCCCATCTCATCTCATCTGATCCCACCCCAATCTCATCCCACCCCACCCCAATCTCATCCCACCCCACCCCAATCTCATCCCACCCCACCCCAATCCACCCCAATCCCAATCCACCCCAATCCCACCCCAATCCCACCCCAACCCATCCACCCCACCCAATCATCCCATCCCTATCCATTCCAATCCACCCCATCCCTATCCATTCCAATCCACCCCATCCCAAACCAATCCACCCCATCCCAACCCCATCCCCATCCCACCCCCATCCCCCATCCCCCATCCCACCCCATCCAATCCAATCCACCCCAATCCACCCCATCCAATCCACCCCATCCCAACCCAACCCACCCAATCCACCCCAATCAATCCACCTATCCCAATCTCATCCCATCCCAATCTCATCTCAATCTCATCCCACCCCAATCTCATCTCATCTCACCCCATCTCATCCCACCCCACCCCATCTCATCCCACCCCATCTCATCCCACCCCATCTCATCCCATCCCACCCCACCCCCATCTCATCCCACCCCATCTCATCTCATCCCACCCCACCCCCATCTCATCTCATCTCATCTCATCTCATCTCATCTCATCTCATCCTACCCCAATCTCATCTCATCTCATCCCACCCCAATCTCATCTCATCTCATCCCACCCCAATCTCATCTCATCTCATCTCATCTCATCCCACCCCAATCTCATCTCATCTCATCTCATCCCACCCCAATCTCATCTCATCCCACCCCATCCCAATCTCATCTCATCTCATCCCACCCCATCCCATCCCAATCTCATCTCATCCCACCCCAATCTCATCTCATCTCATCCCACCCCATCCCAATCTCATCTCATCTCATCCCACCCCATCCCAATCTCATCCCACCCCACCCCATCCCACCCCAATCTCATCCCACCCCACCCCATCCCACCCCAATCTCATCCCACCCCACCCCATCCCACCCCAATCTCATCCCACCCCACCCCATCCCACCCCAATCTCATCCCACCCCAATCTCATCCCACCCCACCCCATCCCACCCCAATCTCATCCCACCCCAATCTCATCCCACCCCATCTCATCTCACCCCAATCTCATCTCATCTCATCTCACCCCAATCTCATCTCATCCCATCTCACCCCCATCTCATCTCACCCCATCTCACCCCATCTCATCTCACCCCATCTCACCCCATCTCATCCCATCTCATCTCACCCCATCTCATCCCATCTCATCTCACCCCATCTCATCTCATCTGATCCCACCCCAATCTCATCCCACCCCACCCCAATCTCATCCCACCCCACCCCAATCTCATCCCACCCCACCCCACCCCAATCCACCCCAATCCCATCCACCCCACCCAATCATCCCATCCCTATCCATTCCAATCCACCCCATCCCTATCCATTCCAATCCACCCCATCCCAATCCACCCCATCCCATCCCAATCCACCCATCCCATCCCAATCCAATCCACCCCAATCCAATCCAATCCACCCCAATCCAATCCACCCCAATCCAATCCAATCCACCCCAATCCAATCCAATCCACCCCAATCCAATCCAATCCAATCCACCCCATCCCAATCCACCCCAATCCAATCCATCCCAATCCAATCCACCCCAATCCAATCCTCCCCATCCCAATCCAATCCTCCCCATCCCAATCCAATCCTCCCCATCCCAATCCAATCCTCCCCATCCCAATCCAATCCTCCCCATCCCAATCCAATCCTCCCCAATCCAATCCAATCCACCCCACCCCAATCCAATCCAATCCAATCCAATCCAATCCACCCCAACCCAATCCACCCCAACCCAATCCACCCCAACCCAATCCACCCCAACCCAATCCACCCCAATCCAATCCACCCCATCCCAATCCAATCCACCCCAATCCAATCCACCCCATCCCAATCCAATCCACCCCATCCCAATCCAATCCACCCCAATCCAATCCAATCCACCCCATCCAATCCACCCCATCCAATCCACCCCATCCCAATCCAATCCACCCCATCCAATCCACCCCATCCCAATCCAATCCAATCCAATCCACCCCATCCCAATCCAATCCAATCCACCCCACCCACCCCATCCAATCCACCCCACCCACCCCATCCAATCCAACCCATCCAATCCAATCCACCCCACCCCACCCAATCCAATCCACCCCACCCCATCCAATCCACCCCACCCCACCCCATCCACCCCATCCAATCCACCCCACCTCACCCCATCCAATCCACCCCACCCAATCCACCCCACCCCATCCACCCCACCCCATCCACCCCATCCACCCCATCCAATCCACCCCATCCAATCCACCCCATCCAATCCACCCCATCCAATCCACCCCATCCAATCCAATCCACCCCATCCAATCCAATCCACCCCATCCAATCCAATCCACCCCATCCAATCCAATCCACTCCATCCAATCCAATCCACTCCATCCAATCCAATCCACTCCATCCAATCCAATCCAACCCATCCAATCCAATCCAATCCAATCCACCCCATCCAATCCACCGCACCCCAATCCACCCCATCCCAATTCAATGCACCCCAACCCAATCCACCCCATCCCAATCCAATCCACCCCATCCAATCCACCGCACCCCAATCCACCCCATCCCAATTCAATCCACCCCAACCCAATCCACCCCATCCCAACCCAATCCACCCCATCCCAATCCAATCCACCCCATCCCAATCCACCCCATCCCACCCCAATCCAATCCACCCCATGCACTCGGAGACTGCACACTACAAAGCCCTGCCCCCAACCACTGAACTCTACTCCCGGCTACTCAACTTTGCGACACTACTCCAACAAATTCACTCTACAATACTGTTACCCCCCACTCCTCTCTGACAGTCCACACCACTAACATTTAGCCCTGTGGAACAGCAGACACACCGGTGTACAAATGGCAAACCTACATTGCCAAACTAATAACTTGTATAGGCGAGACCTACTGGCTTTGCCTATGCTCCTTTTTTCCATGGTTATATTGTAACCTAGAACTGCAATGCAAGCCAAAAGTGAAGTCAAAGATTTTAACTAGGAACGTTAATGGATATGGTGCTACTACAATACGCTTGGTGAGGGAGGATTTGAAGGAACTTGGACAAGAAATGGTTTGTTTACCGCAAACATCTGCTAGGTCACAGTTCTTTTAAACTGGTACAGCTGAAATACAAGGTTCTGCTGAGTTCTACTCAAATAAAGCCCACTTGAGGGGTAGCATTTCTGACTAAAACACACACGGACGGTTATGTCGAAGATAGATCCTTCAGGAGGACAGGTAACCGGTCTGATTAATAGCGATAGTCTCCTTATTGACATGAGTTTTCTGTATGGCCCAAATATAAACAAGGAAATAGTTTAACCAGCTCAGCCAGGAATGGTTGCTATGGAGTCCCTCCTTACATAATGTATGGGGATAATAATCTTACAATCGACAGTAGAAGTGACTGCTAGCCTGCATACCGTTTTTGTAAATGTAGGGTCAAGATCTGCTTTGCTCTAAATGATTGAAGTTCTTAGCCTGGCGGATGCCTGACACATGTTGGGCTACTAAGAACATAGTTATACTTTTTATTCAGCCCCCCATAAGTCAAACTCAAGTACAGACATGTTCTTAACTTCGCCATTCCCTAATTAGCAAAGCAACAATAAACATCCATGCACAAATCATCTCGGATCATAACCCGTTGGGTCTCATTACTGATAAGGGATCACTGTGCGCCCTCTCTAATCCTACCAGGTGGGCATTGAATAGGACTCTTCTTAATGATAATTGTATCACAAATATAATAAGAGATCAAATATAATAGATTTGCATAAACTTACATGGTGCCTCTATCATGGCATGGGACTCCTTAAAGGCCATAATCAGGGGAGTTACACTACCTTACACAATTAGTAAAGATAAGGAGCAACAACAAAACACACAAAACAAAAAAAATCAATTAAATTGAGGAATAAACTTCCAAAGGTTGGAAATTGAGCTCAGTAAGATTCTCAGACACCGGGTAGGATGTACCTCCGACTTAGATGCGGTTTTGAATCAAATTGATAGGATTAGAATGCTTATTAAAAACTATTTTGGGACAAATCTGCCAGGTATCTATGCTTGACTTGCTCGAGACATTTTAAGAATGATGAGAATATGGGAAACATTTTGGAGAAAGATCAGAAATTATATAAAGGCAGTCTGCAATGCCCAAGGTCAGATAACACAAAAAAGGGGATTATCTCAACTTTTTAAGTAGTATGGAGACACTATAGTGAATCTTTGGCTTTGTCCCAGAGAGAAGCCGGCACCTATGTAGAGGATACCATGATTCAGCCAAGTACTACCAGGCGACATGATTTGTTAGAAGTCTCCTATCACAGTGGCAGAATTTAAAGCGATTGGTGACTTTCCAGCAGACAAGGAGACTGGACCAGACTATTCCACAGAGTTGTACTACAGGTTTATGACTATTCTTATGCTGTTATTTATGAATGCATTAAATTACGTTAATACTGATAATATGATCGTGCCCTCCTGGAAAGAACTGGCTTCTTCTTAAAGAAAAATAAGACCCTCTCAATTATGGGTTGTATTGTCCAATATCGCTCATTAATGCAGATTCAAAAATCTATTCTAAACTCTTGGCCAGTTGATTCAAATTTTGAATCAAATGCTGGGTCAACCCTTACAGCACAGCTTTGTGCCCATGAGAGATCATTCCTCATTCAAACCTAGCCGTTTCTGTTTGACAATTTAGCAGACTTTGGTACCAGCAGGGATGGTCCTGCTTGATGCCGCAAAAGTGTTTGAGGCGCTCTCTTGGCCTTTTCTCTGGTGTGACTTAAAGTTTTGGTTTGGCCTAAAGCTGATGCAAACAATACAGGTAATTTATCATAACCTTTCTGCAAGAGTGGTGTCTATGAGCTTGAAATCTGATATGTCTGCAATAATGTGGGGCACACACCAAGGCTGCTTCCTATCACCCTACCTGTTTATTTTACTTGGAGCACTATGTGAGGGAAATTGGCTCAAACGATGCATGCCTCACGGTTGTCTTAAAACAGATCCACTATAAAAGGTTGGCACGTATGCCAAAATGAGGCACTTACTACCACAACTAGAATAGATGTATCATTCCAATCAATTGAATGAAAAACTAGGAAATATTGCAAATTGTATGGTTATCCTTTACATTTAGATAAAACTCAAGATGTATACAATGGGAAACACCCTGCCTGAGACTCGATTTGTAATGACAGCTACTTACCACAAGTTCAGATTACACCCAATAATGATGAGGCTTGTATCCTGAATTACGTACCATGGATTAATATTGCACAACTTCTCACCAAATGGAAAAAATTACCTATTTGTATTCAAGTTAGATATAATGCCATTCAGATGTTAGCTTTATCACAAATGTAGTTTTTTTCAGGCTCAACCCATCTGGATCCCAAATTCCTTTTTTTATTAAGATGGATAAAATATAGTCCTAATACATATAGCAAAACAGGAAAACAAGGAGAGCTATCTGCTGCAACAGCCATCAAGCCAAGGAGGATTGGCACTTCCATGCCTAAAGTTTTATTTTTGGAATCGCTTTTCAATGAGGCTATCGCACATTTTGTTTTCTCTCTAACCACCTAGCCTCTTTGGGATCGCTATTGCAATTTAACATTAGCACCAGGATTTTTTTTTTTTTTTTTTTTAAACTTTCAAAGGAACAAGATTTAAGACCCTGCAGGTATAGGTGCAAGCCAAATGCAACCTCAAATTACAGACTCCTGGAATTAATAAACATACTTCTTGATGGCATAATCCATGCTTCCTCACTTTTTTTCAGATGGGTTAGTCGATTTCTGGTCTTGCAAAAAACTGCAGCCATCCAATTTGGAGAAAATTCTAATCAATGTAATACATTGTGATGAACCTATTAAATCCCAGATTTGGGATATTTTATTTACAGATTAAGGATTACTTCGGGGGTTAAGTGATTAATCAGAATGCCATTACTTTCTTAGAATATCTGCTGACTTCTAGACATAAAGGCATTATCGGTAAGGTCTATGCTCTTTATTCGGAGAAGCAATCTAACAGTATTCAAAAACTCGCTGATGGATGGTCCTGGAAGCTCCACACACAAATTTTACTCAAGTAGGTACTGCATAGCAGTAATTTAAAGCATAAGCTTATAAATATTTTTAGGCTTAAAATGCACCATTATTTAGTCAGGATGTTTATCATTCACCGGATAGGCTGCATAAATGGGGATAGCAGGTTTATGTAAAATGTCCCAGATGTCATCCTATAATGCTGTTAACATGTGAGGCTGTACAGGCCTATTGTGAGCAGGTGGAATGGGAACTCGGCCAGCTGCTAAAAATCGAAATAAAGTCACCTGAATTCATTTCGCTAAATTATTCTGACATACTTCCGCTAAATTTCAAGGGTATTTTCTTTTCCATCGATCTTGCCAGATTACAGAATGCAAGACAAAAGCCGGACTGTAATCTACCTGATTTGAAATAGTGGTAGCAAATTATTGATTTGTCGGGTATGGAAACGGCCATTAATAATCTTAACGACAAAATTAGCAAACGATCTGGGAACACAGGTTTGATTTTTGTTCAATACTTTGAAAGAAACAGCTACATTATGCCAAGATGCTCAGGCTTATTTGAAGTATTTTTATAATCAATTATGACTTTTTATTGCCATTATGCGTCCTGAAAATTTCGAAATGAATAAATAACAAAAACCACACTCTACCCTTTGAAGTGTAAGGATCTGGGAAGCTTTCCCGAAAGTTCTAACTATCTTGCGTCGGCAGTTGAGTCCCATCATCATTTCCTCAATCAGAGTTGAACAGATCCCATGTGGTTTTCCTCACTTCTGTTATTTCGCTACTATGCTTTATGCAACAAAATGTGGGTTTTCTCTGTAAAGCCTAGGGTCATGTTTGAGCTTTATAAAACCACTATAAATAAAAATGAAATAAATACAATGATTTAATTTTCTCTCCCTCACTTGACACCAATCAATCAATCAAGAAATTTATAGAGTGCGCTACTCACCCGTGAGGGTCTCAAGGCGCTGGTGGGGGTGGAGAGATCACTGTTCGAACAGCCAGGTCTTGAGGTATTTTCTGAAAAGCAGGATGTCTTGGAGGTTGGTGGGGAGGGAGTTCCAGGCCTTGGGGGCGAGATAGGAGAATGATTTGCCTCCTGTGGTGGTGCGTTGGATGCGGGGGACTGTGCAGAGTGCGAGGTCGGCGGAGGCGGGTGGGAGTGTGGAAGTTCACTCTTTTGTTGAGGTAGGTTGGGCCGGTGTTGTGGAGGGATCTGTGTGTGTGGATGAGGATTTTGAAGGTGATCCTTTTGTCTATGGGGAGCCAGAGAAGGGATTTGAGGTGTGTTGAGATGTGTTCATGGCGGGGGAGGTCCAGGATGAGGCGCGTAAATCATCTCACAGAAGATGTCTCTTAAAGTACATCTTTGTCCAAGTCTAGCATTCTCCTGGGTATAACATTTTATTTAACTGCAGGGTTCATGAGACTCTTCCTATGCCAAAAATGTGAAAACCCTCGCTTTCTCTCCCCACCAATCCGATGCAGACCCTCGTAGTTCCCCTCTGCAATTAGTTCTCAGCCACCACTAATAGTCTGTGGTCGAACACGCAGAGCTGCTCACAATGTTCTTCCTTTCTGCAATTAAAGTCCCTTGGTTACAGACTTTGTCATCATGCTTACTGTTTCGACGTAGTGCGCATTGATCACCCACTGACCAATGACGATTATTCATTTGGATTTAGTACAACTAGAATTCAGTTGGTGAATATTAAATGTGCGCTGAAGATGCGGTTTTAAGGTGAAATCTGTCGGCACTGTATGGCACATATGAATAACTGAAGAATACAATGTTGGGACACCACTCTTGGATTTGTTGATTTTCGGAGATTTGTGCCTCTCAAACTATGATCTTATATATTTAGGCCAATGGTCACGCTGCCGTCTTAGCCACAGCCCCTCGCTGGTTTGTCATCCTCTCGAACGATTAGTTGTGAACAGGTAAACCGTCCAGTTCTCTGAAGTTTTTTTATTTTTATTTGGAGACTCTATTAACCTTTTGGGATGTAATAAAGATCAGCTCCTAAAACATTATAAATAGTTTCACCTATTAGAAAATCTAAATTCGCTCATACCGGAAATATTGGGAGTAAATGACAAAACACGTCTGTCTATCAGTAGTTCGACAAAAGGCCACAGCAAATCTTCTGCTTTAGTTTTCAGTTTGGAGGGGAAGATGTCCAACACTGCAGTAATTTGGCATT
Source organism: Pleurodeles waltl (assembly GCF_031143425.1). Classification (NCBI taxonomy): domain Eukaryota; kingdom Metazoa; phylum Chordata; class Amphibia; order Caudata; family Salamandridae; genus Pleurodeles; species Pleurodeles waltl. The sequence goes on along the minus strand of NC_090451.1, from coordinate 169,700,754 downwards.
TGTAAAAGACCCGATTCAATTAGAAGGCGCAGAGATAGAGGGAGACCCGGTAAGCAGTTACAAGGGGAAACAAACTGAACATCATACAGTTTAAGAATAAACAGCCAACCCCAAAGAAAGGGCTCCATGACTAACAAAATAAAACTATGGCAGTCTACGCATTCTGGGCTCTTGTGTGGCTATTTTCTTTTTTAGCAACCAATCCCCAAAAGTGCGTATTTAACATTTTGCATGTATTGATTCACTTACCCAAGTGCTTGCTCGGCATCCTCTGCCAGGGATCTCTTCCGTTTCCCTTTCTTATGGGTGTTGACAAAATCTTGATCCACGGGCTCCTTTTTGAAATTTTTTAAGCTAAAAGTACACAAAATGTAACAGACAATTACATGTATACACCACAGTAGATATTAACGTAATAGAGTAACAATAACAAAAAGAGTTATAAAGGATTGGGTGTGGGGTAGCCCACAATTTCAGACACCCAATATTTTACCTTCATCAGATTTCCTACAATTTGATCAGAGACTGTGTTAAACCTCAGTTTCATGAGACAGTGTGTTCCTGCAACAAAGCATCACCCAACATATCCAGAATATCAAAATACCACAATTAAGTAAAAGGGCCTACTTAACTAGATCAGCAGAGTAGTTAAATATATTACACAATTAAAAAATAAAGCAATGCATTGAAAGCTGCCCATGAATAGGACTATGTAGAGAAATGCAAATAAAAAATTATTTCAAGTCCCAAACCGAATCGGGCAAGAAATGGCCAGCATCCTTAGTAGGACAAGAAACTCATGGCTCACCACCAAAATAAAGGATTTTTACACTTTTCCGGATATAAAATTTACAGAACTGAAAAATGTATCATTTCATCAGCAAATCAGAGCACACACCTATAAATTATCATAATGCCTTAACACCCAACTGCTATATCTCTACATTAATCATTAATCTGCCCCTTCTATGCTAATGTCATCCACACATTCTAGAAAAAACTAGATACATAGTATCTAATGTTAATTCTAGCATATAGAATTTGTGTGCTAATGATGCACACAAATATAAATGCATGGTATTCTTATTTAAGTAGTAAAAAGCAACATGTATGTTGTGATCTGGGAATAGCTTCTAACCAACAAATCAACCAACCAGAGTTTTTTCCAGAAGGTGGGAAGATCTCATCACTAGAATACTTCAAACTGAACCATGACAAAAGGAAGACAAATTACTATGGACAGTAGTTATGCCAAACAGCAACTGATTTTCATAGATTACCTCAACAATGGTTTTTGTACCACAGCCAGACACTAGGATACATGGACCCTAGTATATAAATGTAATGTTAGGACTGACAGGTTCTCTTACAGTATGGATTCAAAGGTTCATAGAAGTCCTAGCACATTAGACCAGTAATGGTCCTGCAGGAATGTGGGTCAATATTTCTGGTGATCTATAGCTTTCTATTGAAAGTTAAAATTAAAAACAGAAAGTGATGGAGCAGCCATCAACTATCCAGGAATGCAAGGTCCACCCACTGGATTTTCCAAAGAATTACTAGCTAAAATGATCTTCATCCTATCTCATCTTTGATATGAGGAATTGTCAAATACTTCTGGAATGTCACTTTGGTACATTCTTGCTAAACCAAGTGACACAACCTTAGTATCTTTAAGAGATCAATCAACTCGCAAAACCAAACATCTCAGGTGATAATCCAGCCATCAAGTACGCTAAAGGAATCCATTAAAACACACAATGTAGGCTTCATTCGAACAGCAGGGCAACTCATCCACTCTGACAAATCATACTGGACCTTCTGTTCCCATTGAACCAAGACCTGAAAAGTAGACCAGCTACACCACTTTTGGTCAAATCACACTGGTGCTGAATTACTCAAATGCCAAGCTTAGCACATTTAACCATGTACATCACCATCAGGACCTGCAGGATAAAAAATCCTGTGCTAAATGAATAAGTTGCCTCACCATACAAATCCAATAGAAGCCACATGAAGTCATTGGTTTAAAGAAATTCTGCTTAAAGAAATGAGAGTAGAATATCTGAGGAGATCAAACAAGGCATGAATGTCCCCTGATCACAGTTAACATGCTAGAATGCTTGAAAGATGGCTCGGTTAACAACTGGTGTGACCAGAGCTTAAATTTTGTGGCAAGTCTAACACAAGCCACAATCAGTGGTACATTAAGTATTATAAAACTAGATAAGTACATTTGTTATATCCTGTGTGTAGAAACTGAAGCAGGGTCCTTATAACATGGCTGCTCACGCTAGAACAGCAAAGGCACACCACCAGAATGTTAAAGCAGAGAATTTCACCAAGGACCTGTTTCAGATACACTGAAGTACTGACCCAGAACCCATGTCTCAACATCAGTTCTAATTTTCTCTGCCACAGCCTGGCAACTTTGTATAATCACAAAGTGGAATGCCTTTTTAGAAAATATTGAAACATCAGCCACTTTGATTGAGGCACATGGTTTGGAGTTAAATCCATCACATTCACTCTCCTGCATGCTACAGAAGTCAAAGTCCAAACATCTGTAAAACAAATCATCCTCACCACTTGCAATGGTAAACCCCTAAAGAAAGGCCCTTCAACACTTGTATCATGCATTACCAGTCAATAACATCACTGTCCCTGGATGACTTATTCAGTGTATAAAACATGTCATCACATCTCCATAAATCAGGCCCCTCGACATTGCATTCCAGGTTCATATTGAGGAAAACTCATTTGCATCACAATCCAAGTCATTAAATACTGATCCATCATCTGCAGCTATTACTTGATGTGCCCCCATTCCTATTTTCCTGAAAAAAGAAATCTTGAAGCTTACTGTGGTAACTTAAGCACTTGAAATATTCAAGAGTATTTACATAGTAGTCTCAGATATAACTCTTGAACTTTAAAGGGTACCCAAAGCATGTGCCATAGCTCATTTGGGTTATAACAAATATTCGTTCACAAACACCAACAGCCTTATGATACCTCACTAGAAGTTGATGAAACCAAGGTCACAATTGATGGTACTAGGCACATTCCAGAAAGCCCAGTGTGACCCTCTAGCATCTACAGATGCCAGGGTGTGGTGCATCTGCCTCTTAGCCTACATCCTGGACACTTTGGGCTCAGAGTTGTTTCCCAACTAAGGCATACCATTCAGAGCTCACCAACACCTCTTCCCCTTTGACTTGAAAGGCCCAAAAGACCATCCCACAACACTCACTCAATTAACAAAAAATTTACTTGATACCATGTGATCCAGCTCCAACATGTATGGCCCTTGCCTTAACTCAACGTCAATGAGAAATAGAAATCTTAATGGTTTAGATGCACTCCAAGTCATGTCTTAAGATTGGTGAACTGATCTAAGTCTGCATAATTACACTGGAAACTTACCTGACAGAGCCAGCTTCTTCTCTCAACACACTAATGGACCTGAAGAGGTTTAAAATCTAAAGTAAAGATAAGGAATAATTCACGACCCACAACAAGAGGGTTGGACAAAAATTCCTGCCAAACTATGCATTAGGAAACAAATGGTTCTTGCACTGCTGCAGAGTTTTTGCCACGGAATACTTGTCTTTGTACATTTCCATTGTGGTTAGTCAAACTTATGATAGAAATATATAATTTAACTTATGCTAGATGGAGCCCCGGGGCTAAGACTTCACAATTTACCCTCATAGAGAGAGACTGAGAAAATACATATTCTAGACAGAACATCTGTTAAATGGGGTGACAAAACTAAGTTTAGGGCATGAGGACCAAATTAGGATTCCTTAACCACTGGAACATTCCTCTCTTCAGCCATGTGCGAGTTAAACTTGGCATTAGATGGTGTGAGTAAACTGTAGTGTCCCATTTGTGTGCATAATTGGAATACCTATGTGATGCATATTTTATATTACACTGCCTTTTGACGCATTGCTGCTCTGTCCAGAAAAAGTATATTTAAGGGAGGTGCTAGGAAGTTGAGGAAAAATTACTCACTTCAAAATCAATCTGAAAGATTTAGAGTAGCCTCGATTGTCTTGACTGGGATCCACATGTAATGTGTGTACAAATCAGAGCCATGGAAAAAGACACTTGGACTTCTAGCAGCCAAGCTGTTTGTTTACCTAGCAATTTTTTTTTATTTTTTGGGGGGGTGGGAGGGGGGGGGAGGGGGTGAAATGTGGGGTTGTTGGGGGCACCAACTGAAAGTATCTCCCTTGGAGTATTTGTACGGAATGACGGCATGGTCAATGTTGGACCTGGCCTGCCCTGCAAGATCATCCCCAAACTTAGACTCCCCACTCCTGTTTCCTGAACCAGTTTTGTTGGCTTTTGGGGCTCAGCAGCGATTGCGGCTACTGCCCAGGATGACTATCAGTATGCAGATGTACCTCCTGTCACACCCAGCACTTCCTGTTTGCGGTTTTCTGGATAGAATGTGCACATGTAGCTGGCACCTAAACCCAGACATGTACTCAGAGACAAGCTAAGGCACCGGATGGTTAAAGAAAATTTCATATTTCTCAAAGTGGCATTTTCAAATCTGCAATTTAAAAACCAACTTTAACAAAATATGTATTTTATTTTAAATTTTAAGTCCAGAGACACCAAACTCCATTTTCATATATTTTCCCAATTGGAAATGACACTTAGAAAATGTTTCAAGGTAACCTCAATGTTAGCCTATAGCAGAGATAGTCTTTGCATTAGTGAAAAACACATTTAAGAGTTATTTACTACCTGGACATGCTAAACACAAAAGAACAAGTCAACCTTTACTATGCACAGCACACTGCCCTTGGAGATAGCCAGGGTCTACCTTAGTGGTGGCTTACATGTAATAAAAAGGAAGGTTTGGACCTGGCAAGTGGGTACACTTGACGGGTTAAAATGGCAGTTTAAACTGTGCACACAAGCTCTGCATTGGCACACCCGAGCCATGGCTGTAAGGCTACCAAAGTGGGTGGTGCAACCAGTGCTACAGGTCCACTAGTAGCATTTGACTTACAGGGCCTGGTCACACATGGTGCCCTTTACTAGGGACTTATTAGTTAATAATATATGTTAATCATGGAGAAGCCGTTGTTACCATGTTTTAGACAGAGTACATGCATTTTAGCACTGGTCAACAGTGAAAAAGTGCACAGAGTCCCAAAGTCAACAAAAACAGGGTTAGAAAAAGGAGGAGGAAGGCAAAAAGTCAGAGTATGACCTGCAGAAAAGAGCAATTTCCAGCAATCACCTTCAACTGGCTAACCCAAGAGCAAACAGGAACAGGCTTTAAGTTGGTGCAACGGATGCCTCCGTATCGGGCACCCAGCTCAGAGGGCATTGTCAGTCCAGAGATTCTAAGTCAGCAATAAAAATGTTGAGAACTCTGGTGATTAATGTAACTGCTGGGGAGAGATTGAGTGCTGTCTTGTGACATGTAGTGGTGAGGGTTAATATGCCCACCTCAAAGCATGTGTGCTATGCAGATCTCAGAAGAGTATTTTATGTATATAGCTCAGTGGGTTACCGCTTTTGTCAGAGATCCTTTTGTTACCTATAGTTCCATAAGGTACAATCCTAATGTAGAACAGTGAACAATGAACTGTCAAAGAGCTGCATGCAAACTTCACGGATAGGTTGAAATTTTATGTTTTTCCCCAATCTTTCATTATCCTAATGTTGCTAAAAAGACTTTGTTTGGGTAGAAATTAATTGTTATTGGTAAAGCCAACAACTGCTTTGTTTTAATTCCTGAGTGTGTGCTTCCCCCAGGCCAAGCACTCTTAAAATATACTGCCTACATTATGGATGACACATGGCTCCTACACCTTGTCATCCTCGGTCTTATGTAACATTTCCTATACAATGATTTGCACCTGTATGATTAATTAAATACAGACATTATAGAGAGACAATGAAAGTGCTTATACACCCTACAATGATATGGGCAGCACTATAAAACAGATTAAATATCTGTGTGAGGGGGTCTATACGGAGATATGGGGCACTGTTTCAGGGTGCAGTGAGGGAATCCAGGGAGCAGGAAGTCATTGGTGGGCACCAACAAAGACTGCCCCACCGGGTGCCACGAGTGCTAAAGCAGCCCTTCCTGCTAATGTATTGTCCCCCATGGCAGGAATAATCTTGCACCTGCCCTGTGGGCAGCACATTGGTGAAAAGCAGATTGGGTGTTTGAAGCACCCAGGTGGTCTTTCATTTTGTAGGTGGGTAAGTGGCCTGCATTTCAAAAGGGAACAGATATCACCTTGCATGCAGGGAGTGTTTGCACACACCAGCAGTGGGATGTCATGAAGGGGACCATGGCAATCTTTCCCCCTGCCAAAGGGAACCCTTTTGAGGTGTGCTGGTGTGCCACCTCATAATGGACAAATAATCAGTGAACCTCCCGACTGCTCGATTGCCTCTGCATCTATAATACAGCATGGTCACAGGGACAAAGTATTCCCTTATTTGCATGGACCCACACCCTTAAGACTGCATTGGTGCACACTCAGTGCTGGCAAAATCTGTATTACAGAGGTGACTGCATAAGCATATGCAGCCTCTTCAGTAATACGCTTGTGCCCGACAGTCAAAGAAAGAAGGCAGATAGGCCTGTTGCAACCTCCTGGCAACTTTGTGTAACATGGTATCTGTGAAGGAAACTGGACTTCTTCACAGAAGGCCCCCATCCCCCCCGCACACACTTTTTGCACCCTTTCGAACTACTAGATGCTGGTTTTCAACAGTGCACTGACGCCTGCTCTTCATACATCAGGGACAGTGTTCTTTCCCCTAAAACAAGTAAAGTCTAATTGTAACTCAACTGGTATGGACTTTTGTACCCTTGCAAGTCCCTAGTAAATGGAACCCCTGGTACCTAGGGCACTGGTACTGAAGCGGGTCCTTAAGGGCTGAAGCATGTTTTATGCCACCCTAAGTGACCCAGGGCTGGAGCATGTCTTATGCCACCCTATGGAACCTACACATAAAATTACACAGACTGACATTGCAGGCTGTGGGACATGGTGCAAACCATGCTTGAAAAGATGACATGCACACTCCAGTGTGCCATGCCAAAGAAACTGCATGGGGTATATGTAGGTCACCCTACATGAGGCCTTGAAAGGGTGCATTGTAGCACATGTGAGGTCATATCAGTATGAACAGATATGCCCCTTTAATGTCTAGTGCCACAGCTTAATATTACAAGTGAGAAGGAAAGCCATCTTGAGATATGTGCTGGGCACTGGTCAAACAAGTTACTCAGCTTCATAATAGCTTCACTGAAATCTATGGTATTTGGTATCAAACCCCTCTTCTTAATAAACCCACACTGAAGCCAGTATTATTTTTTACATGCACCCAGAGGGTACCTTAAAGGTACCCCTTGATGCCCTACTAGCTCTCTAGTGTGCCAGTTGACCGGTCTTGACCAGCCTGCCACTGCAGATGAGATTTTGACACCCCCCCGAAGGTGACAGCCCATGCTCTGATGTCAGAAATAATGTCTGCTCTGGCAGGAGGTGTTACCACCAGCAGGATAGCTAGTAGATCTGCATACCAAGGCCAGGAACTTTAAAGTCCCTGCCACCTTTGGTATGCAATCATGGCTTCCTCCACACCTGAGAGAGGCAACCCCCTGCCCTGAGGCCCATTTGGCAAAAGGATACATTGGAAATTGGATGGTCAGGAGGCATTTTACACTGTCAAGTTAGCCACAACCCTGGGGTGGAGTACCTGAAGTGAATATGAGAAGAATTCCACCATCTTGTGTGCGGTGAAATTAGAACTCTTGGACAGGGTTATGCCCACTTTCCATAGGAAGTGGTCATATACAGGGTGTAGTGACCACAAGGGTAAGTAGGCCAATGGCTACTACCCTTTAGTCACCTTAAGACTCTAAATTCAGTATTTAGGTGCCCCCTCACACCAAGAGCTCAGATTCTACTGACCTAAGGATACAGAAGAGCTGTGGAAATCAAGAACTGAGGAGCAGCAAGTGACTTGACCCAAATGTTGCTGGCCTGTCTGTTGTCCTCAACAATTGCACACAAGTCAACTAGTCCTGCAGCTTTTCTACCACCAAAAGCCTGGGAGGACTGCCCATACTTTAAGGAATCACCAGCATCCCCTGTGGAGTGGTGGCACTGCTCCTTTGCACCCTGCAGGGACACAAGAAGAACTGAGAGCCCCGTACCATGGAAAACCTAACACCAAAAAGCACCACTGCACTGAGCACTCATCCCAAGTCAAGTTGGACCAATGGTGCCAACAATGTCCTGAGATTATTCTCCAGAGGTGAATCCCACATTAGGTTTGACCAGACTTGTCCCCGCCGTCGCTGCCAGCACACTCTCTTGTACAGGAACTAAGAACTATGAGGAGTCTTAATGATGCAATGCTGGATGACAAAGCACAACTGTACACCCCCCCCACCTGTGTTGCTGTGGACCGACAGTGGCCCTGTGTGCCCAAGACCCTTGAGACCTGAACTCCCCTTTGGGTTCAGCCAGACTAGTCATGCAGTTTGCAGCTTCTTTTCCCTAGGACAGTTTCCCATTAATGTGAATGGGGCATCAGACGCTGTAAAGCACCTCTGCACCCTGACGCGCCTGTGCCTCCTGAAGTAACCCGTTAATGCTGCCTTGGACCTTGCCCCATACTTACCTTAACTCCAGAAAAACTGGCCTGTAAGTTGTTTCTAAGTACCCATATGTAGTATATGTTTTCCCATTGGTTAACCTAGGGCTCCAGATACTGAAAAACACCTCTGTACCCGGATCCTCAGAGCTGACTGAGGTGACCCATTGGTGCTGCCTTGGACCTTGCTCCATACTTACCTTTACTCCAGAAAAACAGTCCTGTAAGTCGTTGCCAAGTACCCATAAGCAGTAAATGCATCTTTTCCCAGTAGATAACATTATCAGATTAATTAAGGTCAAGGCAAGTGTATTTGCTGTATACTTCGTTATTGTGTAAGTACTTGTTAATTTAGCAGTTTCAAAGTTTTTGGTGTTACAAAAGTACATAAAAATATTAGCTTTTTTCAGAATTGGTGTGAATCTCCTTATTGAGTGTGTGTCATTTGTTGACGGTGTGCGCTTGCAGCAAATGTCTATCACGCCCCTTTGATTAGCCCAAGCTGTTCGACCACCCTACCACAAATAAAGCACTTGGGAGTTTTCAAGAACGTGCTGCCCACTTCCAAGGGGATACCTGGACTCCATACACAGCATACCTCCATTTGGTACACTAAAGAGCGGGTTTACTAAACCCCAATATTAACTGGTCCCTGCTATTCAGAGCTCAGGGTCTTTTATCAAAAGATCTCAGCCACAGCAGAAAGCATGGAAGCGTTTAACAGACAAGTTCACAGCTAATCATGCACTGATGTCAGTGCCAAATGAGGGAGGAAGATTAAAAGGGTTGACATTTTCATCTCAGATCGATAGGACACACTCTCCCTGGGGAGATAGCAGTGGAAAGAAAATGTAGTTCTTTCATCATTTTCTAAACTGGTTGTAAGAAACTGGGTTACTGGCTGAGGGGGTGAAGCCTTACTCCAGCAGCAACCATAATCCTAGTCAGGAAGAACTCACAAGAAAACCCCCCATTACCTTGTGCTCAACTCCTCTGATAGTTTGGCACGGAGCAATCAGGCTGAACTTCGAGGCGATGTGTAAAGTATCTGTGCAGCACTTCAAACAGTAATAAAGTTATAACTTGAACACAACAAAATAAGAATCCCACAACAAATCAGAAAATAGAGTAAATCTTAATAAACTAAGACCAAAACTCCATACACTCAGTCATTAGGGCCTAAGAGATGCAAATTTAAAGATTTCAGTGTAAATAGCACCAATAAGCACAAACCGCAAAATTGTTATCTGGTTGCGCCAACCAGGGACAAATTCAAAAGTTCAGGCCGACTACAATGGATCGCAATCCAGCTACAGGGGAACGCTTGTGTTCATTGAACATAGTACATTTTAGTACATTATAGTACATTTTCTTTCCACTGCTATGTCCCCAGGGAGAGTGTTTCCTATCGCTCTGAGCTGAAAATGTCAACCCTTTTAATCTTCCTCCCTCATTTGGCACTGTCGTCAGTGCATGATTAGATGTGAACTTGTCTGTTAAACTCTTCCATGCTTTCTGCTGTGCCTGAGATCTTTTGATTAAAGACCCTGAGCTCTGAATAGCAGGGACCAGTTAATATTGGGGTTTAGTAAACCCACTCTTTAGTGAACCAAATGGAGGTATGCTGTGTAAGGAGTCCAGGTATCCCCTTGGAAGTGGTCAGCACGTTCTTGAAAAATCCCAAGTGCTTTATTTGTGGTAGGGTGCTCGAGCAGCTTGGGCTAATCAAAGGGGTGTGATAGACATTTGCTGCAAGTGCACACCATCAACAAATGACACACACTCAATAAGGAGATTCACAACAATTCTGAAAAAGCACACATTTTTATGTATTTTTATAACACCAAAAACTTTGACACTGCTAAATTAACAAGTACTTACCCAATAACGAAGTATACAGCAAATACACTTGCCTTGACCTTAATTAATATGGTAATGTTATCTACTGGGAAAAGATGGACTGACCATAATTTACTTATTTTCCTGGTCACTGGGGACCTCCTTTCTCAAGCTTCTGGACCTAACAGCAAAACTGTTAGATTGTGGAAACAGGTTAAGCTGATGGAATTGGCTCCCATTCTGGAAGCAGAATGGAATAGGGCCAATGAGAGGTCTTTGCCTTTACTAGAGAGTTTCAATTTAGGAATTGCAATTGCAATGAAGCAACTTGCTCCTACTAAGTGTCTGAGGAGCCGTAAAATCAATAAACCGAGCCAACCTTGGTTTACAAAGGAGCTCAAACTCCCCCAGAGAAGATACCACCAACAGGAGCAGCATTGGAAGCTTAATTCTTCCCTTGTGGGAAAAGATAAAGTGAAGCTAGCACTCAAAGCATGCAATTTTATATGATTTAAAGCTAAATCTGATTTCTATCATTCAAAAATCAAAGAAGCTGCCAATTAGCCCCGAGAGCTCTTCAAAGTTAAGGCTCTGTCCTCCTCTCCCACTTTATCAGAATTGGAAAATTCCGAAGATTTCTGTAATAAAGTCGCCACATATTTCCACAACAATATTTTAAATATTCACTCCAATTTTATTCCTTCAGGAGGAATGAAGCATCACTCTGTTTTGACTGAGGGAGATCAGTTCATTAAGCCTGATTTGGAATCTAACACTAGCAACTTTATTCTATCTCACTTTTCACTTCTCTCAAAAGATGATATTCAAAAGTTAATTATGGAGACTTAGTCAGGCTCTCCTTTAGATCCGTGCCCCCCATCCATCTTTCAATTAACCCCTAAAATATTTTCTCAGGCAATAGCTCCTATTCTACAGGAGGTCCTATCATCTGGATAGTATCCTGCCGCCTGGAAGGAGACAACAGTGATTCCTTTGAAGAAGAAGGCAAATGGCGACCATCTAGATCTGAGCAACTTACGCCCTATCACCCTTCTCCCCTTTTTGGCTAAAATCTGTGAAAAGCATATAAATAAGGAACTCATGGCTTTTCTAACGACAAAGGGTGTACTAGACCCTTCACAACATGGCTTTAGAAAATCCCACAGCACTGAATCTGCCCTTATCACATCCTCTGATTCTATACGGAGGATGGTGGATGGTGGGAAAGGGGCTATTCTGATTTTGCTGGATCTATCAGCAGCCTTTGACACCATCTCACTCCAAATTCTATTAACTCGATTATTCTAGGCAGGCATTAGAGATCAAGCATTAACACTACTGGAGTCATTCCTGATGGACAGATTGACTTCAGTCAGTTGCGGGGATTTTAGATCAGCGGCTTATCTTCTACCGTGTGGGGTCCCCCAGGGCTCTTCTTTAAGTCCTACCTTGTTTAATGTTTATATGTCGCCTTTGGCCACTCTAATACGGTCGTTTGGATTTTTGCCAACGTCCTATGCTGATGACACTCCGCTTATTATACTCGTGGACAAGAACTGGGAGGAGGCGGCTGATTGCTGCCACAATTACATGCTAGCCATTATTAATCGGATGGGCAATAATTGAATGGGGCAAAAACCGAAATTATATGTTTCGGATCCGGGATAGAGCGATGGAATTCCCGCTGGTGGCCTGCTGAGTGTGGATCTCTCCCTGTTCCCACTACCTCCAGCAGAAATTTAGGGATCCTCTTTGATCACCATCTATCCTTCAAAGCACAAGTCACTCAGACGGTTTCAACCTGTCTATGGATATTGAAATTGTTAAGGAAAGTTTTCCCCTACTTACAACAGGAGTGGAAAGTTACTGTTACATTAGCTCTGGTTACGTCTAGGCTCGATTACTGTAATGCCCTCCTATCTAATCTGGACAGTGTTTCTATGAAAAAACTTAAACTGATCCAGAATATGGTGGCAAAATGTATTTTAAATCTCCCACGCTCTGCCTCAGCAACAGGTAGTATCAAACTGTTGCATTGGCTCCCAGTTGTCCAACGGTTGACCTTTAAAATCTTGTGCTTGACCCACAAAGCAGTATATGGTATTGGCCCGCGTTATCTGGTCACTCACCTCTGTTGGCATAGGCCCAGGTGAAATCTAAGGTCCCGTGAAGCCTTTAGGATTCAGGCTCCACAAACTCAAAGTCAGATGGGGAGATAAAACCTTCACTGTGGCCGCTGCTAGACATTGAATACTCTTCAAATCCATATTAGGAAGGAATCTAACTTCTTGAACTTCCGAAAACTTATCAAAACGTCTCTTTCCACGCTAATTGATGTCTCATTTATCTGGCCTTCTATTTTATCTTCGTAACTACTGCATCGCGCCTTTGTTTCCTTTTTCTCATCTATTGTTTAGCGCTTTGATGCTCTTTTGAGCTGGAATTGCGCTCTAAAAATCCTACCTACATACATACATAGTACCTTAATCCTTGTTGCAAAGTGATGTGGAGTCCTGTGTTGAGCATGCGCAGCAGAGGCAATGTGATGTCTATGCGTGGAGCTGTGTCATGCAATAGTGGTCCCGGTGGGCGATGTGAAGTCCTTATATCAGGCAAGTCTGCTCAGCAGAGGTGATACTTCTGTTCTGAAAGCAATGCGTTAAGCAGCAAAGTCAATGTACCGCAAAGGAGATACTTTGTGTTGGACCTCACCCTTTTTGCAGGCTCATCCCCAAACTTTTAGCCTCCTTCCTCCTATTTTTCCTGACCTGTTTTTGTTGGCTTTTGAACTCTAATCACTTTACCACTGCTAACCAGTGCTAAAGTGTACATGCTCTCTGTGTAAATTGTACTGTTGATTGGTTTACCCATGATTGGCATATTTGATTTACTGGTAAGTCCCTAGTAAAGTGCACTAGAGGTGCCCAGGGCCTGTAAATCAAATGCTACTAGTCGGCCTGCAGCACTGATTGTGTCACCCACATAAGTAGCCCTGTAATCATGTCTCAGACCTGCCACTGCAGTGTCTGTGTGCAGTTTTAGACTGTAAATTAGTCTTGGCAAGTGTACCCACTTGCCAGGCCCAAACCTTCCCTTTTTAGGTCGAGCATAGCAGCATGCAAGCGCTGCTTTTCCAACGTGTTGGTATGTATCGGGGCTTTTAACCACACCCACCACACACCCATCACTTTAAATTGCTCGTGGGCTTGCCTTTCAAAAATCCTTTTTCGTTGGCAACTGGTTTATGTTCCTCCCTCCTTAGGGCGGTTTTGTTACCGCCTTGGGGACAGACGGTGTAACATGGATAATTGCACGTTTGCCAAAAACTTTGAATGCAAGCAAACTTATTTTTCCTTTTATGCGTCTCGTTCACGGTGGCGCTTTGAACCGGCTCGCTTATGTCAACTATTTTACTTTTTATTTTCAGTTTGTGTGGCAAGAAAAGTTCAGTTAGTAATTTACAACACTAATCGCTTTAACTCGAGCAAACGTGAGACCCATTGCATTGCAAATGTTTGTTATACATGTAAGACACCCCTAAGGTAGGCCCTAGGTAGCCCCACGGGCAGGGTGCAGTGTAAATTAAAGGTAAGACATATAGTGATGTGTTTTTACATGTCCTAACAGTGAAATACTGTCAAATTTGGTTTTCACTGTTCTAAGGCCTTTATCTCTCATAGGCTTACATGGGGCTACCTTTAAATATGTTTTACATGCAGTTTCCCTTTGATAGCAGATAGAAATATGGCGTTTGGGGTCTCTGAACTCAATTTAAAAATACATCTTTTAGTGAAGTTGATTTTTAGATTGTTAGTTTGAAAATGCCACTTTTAGAAAGTAGGCATTTCCTTGCTTAAACCATTCTATGACTCTGCCCGTTTGTGCATTCCTTATCTGGATCAGACTGACAATTGGGATGTTTGTGCATCTCCACCAGACAGTGACACAAAGGGAGCTGGAGTGTTGCCTGCATAGCCTGATGGGCCATCTGGGCTAGAGTAGAGGAAGGAGTGGACACTTACACCTGAAAGGGCTGAGCCTGCCCTTACACAAAGCAGTCTCCAACCCCCTGGTGTTTGTCTGGAGCCAGGCCTAGTGAAGGCAGGATCCTGTTAACAACAGATACTGTTCTTTGAAGTTGGGCAACTTCAAAGGCAGAAAGGGGTTTAAATATTGGACCCAAAACCACAGACTTTTAGATTACTTCGAGGACTCAACAGGAACCTCTGCCAGGAAAAGAGCTGAAGGAGAAGTGCTGCCCCTGCCTGTAACTGTGCTTTGTTGGGCTAACCTGCAGCTGTTGCTTCTGCCTGTGAACAGGGACAAGGACTGGACTTTGTGGTATATCCCTGCTTTTGAGGTATCTCCAAGAGCTTGGACTGAGCTTGCCCCCTGTTCTGAAGTCTCTGGGCCATCAAAGACTTCCCCTAACAGCACCTGTACACTCTGCTGAGACTCCTGCCCTGGCAAGTGTTGCCCAATCCAGTCCCTAGGCCCTTGAAAGAAGCTGGTAAAAAAACATGAAAAACCAAGTGCACCGACGCCAGACGACTCCGGACTGATGCCGCTGCAGATCCTGTGATGCAGCCTGCATCTGAAGCCATGGTCCTCGCTGGAGTGCAACTACCCTGCAGGCACGATGCAACCTCGCCGAAGTCCACGACTCTGTGAAGTCCCGTTTCACCAACGTCCGTCACACACGACTTCCACGCACCATGCTGTAACCGCAGGATACAGACTCCACCAGAAGTGTGCGGATGCAATGCTTCGCAGGGACGCCGTCTCACCTCCACAACAAGGACCCAATGCCTCCGCTCACCAGAACAGATGCCGCACCAGATCCAATAATGCCTCAATCCTCGACTCCATGCACCAGATTGTTTGCTCATTTTCACAAGGAACTGTATGGGGGGGTCCGTGAGACTCTGTGACCGGCACCATTAGTGTCAGAGTGTTGGGAATTACTCTATCACGATGCTGTGATATCACCAAATTGAAGCATTTGTGTTGCAAAGCGCTATACTGAAGTTTAATCTTTAAAACTTCATAACTTTGCTTGTGTATGTTGGATTTTTGTCGTTTTGATCTTGTTTTACTCAGATAAATACTGGCTATTGTTCTAAAGTGGTGTTGACGTTTTTACTCAATCAATCAATCAGGAATTTGTAAAGTGCACTACTCACCCGTGAGGGTTTCAAGGCACTGAGGAGTGGAGGGGGAGGAGGGGGGGGGGTAAGTGCTGCTACTGCTCAAACAGCCAGGTCTTGAGAAGTTTCCTGAAGGTAAGGTGGTCTTTGGTCTGGTGCAGGTGGGTGAGAAGAGTGTTCCACATTTTGGTGGTGAGATGCGACAATGATCTACTGCCCATTGTAGTTCTGCGGACGCGTGGGATGGTTGTGAGGGCATGGTCAGCGGAGCAGAGATGCCAGGTCGGGGTGTAGGAGTCGTCTGTTGAGGTATTCTGGTCCAGTGTTGTGCAGTGCGTTGGGAGCATGGGTGAGGAGTTTGAAGGTGATTCTCTTGTTGACTGGGAGCCAGTGCAGGTTTTTCAGGTGGTCTGTGATGTGGCAGTGGCGGGAGGTGTCCAGGGTGAGGCGTGCAGAGGCGTTCTGGATGCGTTGCCGCCTCTTCTGGAGTTTGGCCATGGTTCCTGCACACAGTTCCTGCGTAGAGGGCATTGCCGTAGTCCAGCTTGCTGCTTCCAAGGGCTTGGGTGACTGTTTACTGTGTTACGGAGTGTGTTGGTACAAATACTTAACACACTGCTTCTGGGATAAGCCTGACTGCTTGTGCCAAGCAATCAAGGCGGTGAGCAGGGATTATCCAAGTGTGCTTTTTCTTTACCCTGATGAGTGAGGGACCCTGCATGGACAGAGTGCAAACAGACTCTCATCCAGATTAGTGGATCCTATTTGGTTTGAATGGGAATCAGGAGTTTATATTCGCCTTCTGGCTTGCAGGCTTGTGCCCCCGTCACCTAGTGACTTTTAACCTACTTAGCTTGCTCTGTTTTAGGACATGTATTTAATTATTTCTTACAAAATGGCTATGTGTATAGTTAGGAAGATGTTTTAGTATCACTTTATCAGTGCCTCTGTGAAGGCATCACTATCAGTAAAGATAAATGTTATACGTAGGTATTCACATGTACTTTCCCACTTTCATGTGACAGTAACATAATGTACCTTTTCATGGAATTGTTTATAAGATTGCCGCCCTAAGCATGCCTTCATATCTACTGTTTGGGAACATAACTGTCAGGGGTCCTACAAGATCTGTATAAATACATTTTACACAGATAAGATTATCAGATGGATTTCTACCAGATGCCATCAAAGCTATCTATTCTACATGTCGCCTGGATGCAGATCCAGCCTTTGTGTCACCACGGAGTCTGATCTAGGACCTCTTTCCAAGGTAACGAGGATTAGGGGATGGGGGGGGGGCTCTTTTCATGGGCATGGTATTGGCAGATTAGGTTTAACACACCTAGCTCTTTCGGTTAGAGATTAGGATCATCATGCTAAGGTATTAGGGTTTATTTCACACTTGCTTTACATCTTATGTTAATGCAAGATGGTTGGGGTCTTTGTATTCATGACTCATTTTTACCATTCTGTTTCTTGCATTGTTCATTATCCTAATCATTGCAGCCCATGCAATTTACAGTAGATTGCAGTCTTGTTAATAAAACCTTATGAAAACTCTACTGCATCTCTTATTGCCTGTGTGTGATCGAGATATTTTGCTGATGTGAGAGAAGGGTAATCACCATTTAACCACAACTCCCCTGAGATGTTGCACTTGAGTCCATGTGTAAAGGCTGCCACAAATCACCTTTCACTGTCTGGGTTTTTTGTGAGGTACTGCTTGTGAGCCAGGAGGGTGGGCCGACAGTTGTGACTTGCTGTAGGATTGGCCTAGTCACCACAAACAAAAGTGCTGTAATCCCTAATCCAGCAGTTTTGCCTAAAGCAAGAGTCCAACTACGCCCCCAGAAACCCCATTTCTAACAGTGGCATTTTCAGAATTGTGACTAAGTCTGACTACCATTAAAGAGGGCTTTTAATTACAATGCTTTAGATACTAAATATGAGCTGTCTATCTGGTCCCCATTGAAAGTTATCACTTATTAAATGTAATACGATAATTCCAATGTCATCCTATGGGAGATGCAGGCTTTGTAGAAGTAACAAATGAATTTAAGAATTCTTACCACAGTGACATGTAAAACATAAAAGTACATGTCCCACTTTCTTAATACACTGCACCCTGTCCCTGGGGCCGTTCAAGCCCTATGGGCGACATATGTATTAAAAAGAAAGGTTTGAGTCTGACAAAATGTTGATTATGGCAAGTGTGGAAACTGCACAACCAGGCTGCAAAGACAGGCCTGAGACGTTTAAAGGGCTACTTAAGTGGGTGGCACAATGAGTGGTGCAGGCCACAAGTAGCATTACATTTACAGGCCTTGGGTACATGTTGCACCAATTTACTAAGGACTTTCAAGTAAATAAAATAGGCCAATTGGATGCAAGCCAGTACTTCAATGTTTTAAGGAGAGAGCACAAGCACCTTAGCATGGATTAGCAGTGGTAAATTGTGCAGTTTTACAAGAAAAAAAATAACATTTTAGAAAAAAGGAGGATGAAGGCAAAAACATTTCGGGAAGACCCTGCAGAAAGGGTCACGTCCAACACGAGTCAACTATTTTCTTTGTTCTAAAACCTGTTCCCTGCAAACAGACTGTCCTTGTTCAGCTTCGCACACTCTAGGAACTACTAGTCTCAGTCCATTTCCTTTGTTTTCAGCAACTAAAGTTCCATAGGTTCACTCAAATAAAAATAGGACACAGAAGCGAGATACCGAACTATTGTTAAGAGTGGGGTGTCCAAGACACGTTGTATTTATCATTAGTTTCCAGAGTATTAAATACCTCAATTGCCGAGGGGAAGCCTTTCCTTCCCTCCATCCAATTTTGAAGGTGGCACCCATCTGCGCAGGATCAGAGGGTTACCAGTTACCTGGCGTGCTTAATTTTAATGAATATTGGCTCAATGAGCACATACTAGAAGAAGTGGTCTATGTTAGGCCTCTCTTTTACTGGTGTGCTTTATACACGAGTTAAAGGTTGGCCCTTTTAATGGAAATACAGATCTGAGGTAGGAGTAAAGGCCTCCATCTCCCTTACAGTTGAAAAGATGCAGAAAAAAATAAATGCAATAAAATTGGCGTACTCCAGCATTAATTATTCCAACTGACCCTCATACATTTGTATAGGATGCCGCACTTTATCAAATAAATTTTACTATATTCATGTTTTTTTTCTGGGCATTCCAGAGTTGGCTAAATCGAGGTTAAACGAATAGATTAGATGATAATAGACAAATCTGGGTGGAATATGTGTTTTAAACATGTGTGAAATAGAATGTAGCAGGTTTTATTTACACCAGTACCAAGCCCAAACAATCATTTGTATAACCATTAACATATATTGTCCTATTCCAAATGCAAACCCAGCAAGAATGTTTTGACAGGTCGAAAAATTGACTCGTTTAAATGGAGGAGCTTGCTATATCTTCAACCTTTATTATGCTAAAATGCGGTTTGTATTTCTGGAAAAGAGAAACTAATGTCAAATTTGTTCAAAAGCAAACAAAGGGCATCATGCAAGATGTTGATACAATGAAGCTATTCTTATCTAAATAGAAACGTTGTTTACAAACAAAAAAACATGGTGTAACGTCTGGCATGATTACTAGCAGGTAATGTAAAATATGCCTTTACAGAGACGTTCTAATCCCGGT
This sequence comes from Pleurodeles waltl, assembly GCF_031143425.1. NCBI lineage: Eukaryota > Metazoa > Chordata > Amphibia > Caudata > Salamandridae > Pleurodeles > Pleurodeles waltl. The sequence goes on along the minus strand of NC_090451.1, from coordinate 169,681,450 downwards.
ATTCCTAGCCTCCTAGTGAACCTGCAAAAGTGTAGAAAGTCTTGTTCTTAAAAAAAATATATATATATAAAATAAAATTACAAAAAAAATATGATTTTGAGGTAAATGTAACATCAGGAATACTGCCAATAGGCGGGTCTAGTTGAAGCAATTTTTTTTTATAGTCAGCAGCCTTCCTAAAATGATGTCCACCAGGAATTTGATTTTGTTAACTTAAGAAAGAAGCTTTGCTGCATGTAATCCTTCCTGAGCACTGGCACTTATTTTTCTGCCTCAAGCATTTACTACGAGCGAGAGACGTGAACGGCGGAGGAAGAGAAAAACGTTAAAAGGCGTCACAAACTGAGAAAGCAGAAGGATGCAGGAGTGAGCTGAAGTGTAGGGAGTGCCTGTAAATGGTTATAGAGGCCCGAGATGGCTTCAGGGTTAAGCGGCCTCAGTATTCCGTGTTTGCGCATTTAATTGCAGCAGCCGCGTGTTTAAAATGGGGGCTTTGGGCACCGGCACCTTTTTATTTACAAATTAACCATCGCTAAGTAAATAGATTTAAATGAGCATTGTAGAGAAACCAAATCGTCTAGGTGTTACATGTCTTTTTTTTTTTTTTACCATGTGATTGTGTTTACTTTCACGAAACCCGAGGAAATACTAATTATTGCCTTCACATACGACAGAGTGGGAGCTGCCCTAAAGATGGATTACCGGTCTGCATTAACAGGGCCAGAGTTCGCGTTAGACTGGTGTGACAATCCTTTGACTCGCCCCTTCCACAACACTACGAAACACACATCAAATGGTGTATGTTTCCTTCAGTGCTATTCATACTTCTACGGCTGTGCAATCACTTCACTTGTCATGGAATCATCATTTTAATTGGCCTGTACGTGACCACTGATTCCAGAGCCCTCATCCATGCAATGGCACCTCCTCCATCTGGTCTCCCCCACAGGGGTCGAGATGGGGTGGATGACCGAGCGGGGCAAGGAGGGAACACCCAAGAAAGGGGAGGCGAGCATTGTTCTCACACGGGCGAACGCCGTTGCACTCTACTCTGCAGAGGCGCCGAAAATTGGTTGAGCATAGAGTCTGGATACATTAATGATCCAGTGAGAAACTCATAATATCTTCAGCCTTAAACTAGAGAACATATCGCAAATTTTACCATATATTTCATACTTATGCTTGTTTGCAATTGAGTCCCATAAACCAGCAAGGGAAAGGGTAATTCAGAGAGGTATATCCCATATCACCTCATCCCAGACCCCTCAGAGCAACTTCTAACTGGGATCTAGGGGCATCCATCAGGGGAACAAAGAGGGCGTTCACTTTTGGAGCGCGCTCAGCATGGAGAATGTTTAAATCGTGAACTCCCGCTTTCTCTTCACCTCTTTGGTTCTCAATCAAGTTCTGCCCGAACACTATCAACTTTATTAATCTAATCTGTCTTTCCATTTCCTGCCCCTTGCCTTCCTACATCTTGCCATTCAGAGCTCTCTCTAAGGATGCCTTTTGGTTTTCTGACCCGCTTGCCTTTCCTAATCTACCTCTGACCTTGGCTCATGGTCCACAAGGACATATTTGTAGATACTTGCCTACTGTAGCTAAAGATCAAAGGTAGATAAGATAACCACTCCCAGCGCGTTATTTCGCAATGTTGTAGAAATCGCCGCCCTAAACAAATTAGTCGAAATATGCAATAATGGTAAATGTATTAACAAAGTTGTGGTAATAGATCGTAAGATGATATGTGAAGGAGGAGGCAAATGAGATGTGGAGAGAAAAATAGTGATCGGTTAAAATGTCGATAAAGGACAAAATGTCGATAAAGGACATATTCCATCAGTTTGAGACCAGGACTTGGAAGCAAGGCGTGTATTATATTGCCAAACATGCACATTTTCAGTCTTGTCTGGACCACTTTAAAGTGAGATTTTACATTTGCTACTGAGCACTCTCACTTTTTAACATTTGCATATCGGGAGAGAATGGAATGAAAAACAATGGGTCTTGACACTGCTCCCCCGTGGCTGGTATGCAACTTGCCCACTCCAACAACGGAGGGGACTCAATCAAAAGATCCCTTGCATAAAAAAAGTGCCGTTTAGATAAGTTACTTTAAAGAGAACTACTTTCTTCACTCACTTGCCCAGGGACTGAGACAGTTCTTAAAGATGAGCAGTATTACTCAATTATCCCTGTGATACATATTTTTCTTACCCAGGAACTGTGTCACCATCTTCAGACCTTTGCCTCTTCTGCCCCTGTTCTTCCTTTTGAAGAGACAGGAAGACCGAGTCTTCTGGTTCACTTTTGAGTGTTTCAAACCTAAGAATGGAGCCCAAAATGAATGATCGCATTAAAGGATCAAAGTTGGTGACAGACTCAGTACTGTGACACAGGCTATACATTTCAGTAACTCAAGATCGAAACGTACCCATGAGGGTCTTCCAGCTTGAATCCCTGAGATTTAGTTCTCCTTTTTCTCTGGTAAAATGCAAATAAATAATTAATGCAGATGAAAAATCATTCCATAAAACTAATGAGGATTCGAGTAATATTTGTGCTTACTCTACCTTTTCTTTAGAATCTTTCAGCTCATTTGTGTTACTCTTTCCTGTTTTTTCATCTACTTCATCCTCTTTATTCAGTTCATTTTCTTTATTCTCTTCATCTTTGGATCCATTCTTGGACTGACGTGGAGCTTGCAGTTCTTGTTCCTTCAATTCTTTTCTCAACATACTAAATTGTCAACACAGCAGTCTTTCAATGGGACAGCACAAAGAAAGGTGTTTCTTTACAAAGCCTAAATCATCAATTTGGTGCCTTTCATCAGTTGTCTACAATGCCACTAGCATTTGATGCTCTCAAACCAGAATTCTGGGATGAAAAAGTGGAGTTTTTCTATTTCCACAAGTTAGATATTTAAGAACAGAGGATAGGGACATGCATCAAGAACAATTACAAAATGACATTCTGGCTTATAGACAATACTCCAAGAACAGTCCGCAAGCCCTCTGGTCCCCCGATCTCTACCCTTGAGGTTTGTGAAACCTAGTTACGACAAGTAGGGGCCTGTAATGACAAGTGACTTGTGCCTTGTCTGTTTGGCAATGAAAGACCAAACTATATGCTTCTTCCTCAGCTTGTTCCCTTTTGAGCAGGTTGTTTCCTTCATTTTTCTTTGAATGGCTAATCTGTACCACAAGTTAGACTTTTCATTGTGATTTGATTCTCACTTCAAACTTAGACATTCCCCAATGGTTCTAATCATCCTATTAACTATATGAATCCTCCTTGGTAGCTGACCCCACAAACATTCTGCATCATCTTTGACGGGGTCAAACATCTGGCACAGATCACACCATATTTGCAGGCTAGTCTCCTTAACCTGCAGAGCAGGGGACTGCTAACAGACATCAACTTTATCTCAGGATCACAGTATGGAGATTAGCGGTACCATATAAGGTACCCAGGTCACAAATAACAGTGTTAGAATTGCAACCCCCGATTTCTAGATCATGCTTTGTAAGTTGAAAAGACAGTCCCCATTGAGATGTAACTTGTCAAGAGAAATTTTCTGAGCTCTATATTGGAACTCCTCAAAACCAAGCTTTCCTTTAGTCATAAGAAACGTGCACAGCAAACCATTCAAGTTTATTTTATGACCAACAAAGCCTCTGCCACACACCTCTGAAGAGCAATTAGGCTTCACCCTAATCCATTCATTGCTCCATAAAGGAAGTCAGTTCAGAGCCTGTTAACAATTGTTCAAGCTGTTACCTATATTGGTCATTCCAAGGGAAATGCTTATTATCCTCCTTGTTTGAGGGTGGTGCAGTGGCACACACCCACAGGGTCATTTGCTTCCCCACCACTCTCCACACTTCCTTTGCTATATAATTTTTTTATTGGTTGTGGAAGGGCCCAACAGCTTCAAACTGCTACTGGAGTGCTCCCTACGCCTGCTTTTCGCTGCCTCATGCTCTTATATATATATTTTTTTTTTTATGAGAATTCTCAAATGGCTGTCAGTCACCTTAGAAAGGTAAGGTGTACTTACAATAAAAAAAAAAAAAAAAAACATTCAAGGCAGCCACATGTTACTGTGCTTGCACAAATATTGGCAGCCATCAGATTGTTTTTCCTTAATTAGCAACAGTACAAGGTGGCGTGTCATGCCACATAAAACTATCTTGGAATTTGCTCTCTCAAAAAACAAACTATTTCGAAAATGGCAGCTGTAATGTTTTGGCTTTATTAAAAAACTTTCCAAGATGGCCACCCACAGACGCATATGTATGTATAAAGATGCACTAGTGGCCATTTTGGATTTTTTTCTTCATTTTGCTAACACTTCTGCAAATACACACAAAATAACAGCTCAGCACTTAACTTTTAAAAGGTGCGAACTACTGACTTGCCAGTGCTTAGTTACATCTGGTAGCGTATCAGAATTGGGCCCAAAACATAGAAATGAATTGAAAGATCTCTTTGCGACCTTTCTTCTCAGTGGACGTAGTTATTTGCCACATAGTATGTGGAAGCGCCCTCCTTGCCTGTAAGGAGGCGTCGACGCTGTTGGTGGCGCTTGTCGGGAGACCTTTTTTTATAGACATTTTTGCTTTCCATTTGACACCAGTAAAAATAAACACAAACTAGCTTCTTAGAGAACGGTTTATCACCACAGTCTCTACGTAAACGTAGCAGTAACAGGTGTTACTATCAGAACTGTACTCGTTTTATCATCCTTGGATGGAATAAGGGCATGGTCGAGGCACACAAGGATTAAAACCTGTGACTTTTAGGCTATAAATGCATTTCACACAAAAATGTAAGGTCAGTTGTTAATGTTTTTACAGTTGTGCAGAGCCACATCATGAGGTTACATTGCAGCATAACATTTTTACCACATATTTCTGCTGGCATCGTCCAAAAGAATGACATTTATCTAGAATTTTTCATTCACTCGCCCAATGAGGCAGTTTTGCTCCTGAAGATTACTTTAGAAAATAAAGCCATGAGGTGATCTGATAAAAGGCTCGAGGACAAGGAACACATTTTACAGCTGGTACTTAAGTACAAGGAGACTCTTGTAAGCATCTTTCTGCTGTTGCGGTTTCTTTCACATCTTCTCTTTAAACAAGATTTGGCAACGTCAATCAGCAGTGGAGGCGCGTCACCATCCCGCCCGCCAGCAGCGGCAGCTGCACAACCTTTATTAGAAGACAATCATACACTTTGTTTATGATTGTTTTCTGGTAAAGGGGGCAGGGCCACAGGGGTGACGTGCACCCCCTCAAACTCTGAGCATTTCTCCCTTTGTCGACAAATGCACCCAGATCTCGGCTAAGCCCCGCTTCAAATCCAACTTGCCCCACTGAAAACCAGTTTTTTTTTTTAAATATAAAAGTTTGTGTCAGAAGGGAAACATCCCACTGGGATGTACCGGATACCCGTGTCCGACAGGGGATCCATTGCAATCAGCCTTAAAGTTTTACTTTTACCCAGTCTAATGCAACCATATAACTGTGTTAAAACCCTTTGTGCTTTCTGGCACCCTTTTAATCCAAACTTTAGTAACTCATAGTGAGAGGCATTGGCTTGTGCCAGTAGGAAACAGCCGCCTACAACCACAGCTCTGCAGTGAGAACACAGATGAATGGCAGCCTCACAGTCTCAGAAGACCACAATGTAACTAGCTTCTACTGCGGACACAAACTGAACCCTCATCCAACCCATATACAGTGATTTTTGCTTGTTACGGCTGCCCCATCACCAGATCGCTTAACAAGAACGTGTCATACGAGATGAATCCTGCCATAGTGGTGCTCACACCATGCCAGTTGCCTACAATTCAGCAATAAGGCCCAGAGGCCTGCCTCAAAGCTATGTTAAATTCTTCCTGAAGGTGCATGTCTCTCAGGGGTGAGTGACACACAATGAGTGACTTGCAATCATTTCACCTATCTCTAAAATTTCCACGTCCCACTCCACCGCACGAGGCATGCGTTCTCTCACTAGACTCAACATTGCTGCAAGCCAATGGTCAGCCCTCTTTCGGTTTCAACAGCACTTTCCCTTATTGCAACCCCAGCCTTGAGCTCTTTATCAAGGCCTCATGTCCCAGCGGGCCTGATGTCAGCCTGCTTTTGGCTATACCAGCACTTTCGCTGTCATCTCCATGCAGTCCGACGACTTCCTTGTGGTTCCTGACTTTGAAGGGGAAGTCTCTGGAGTACAACAGATCTTGTCTGACACACAATCAAGCCCTCAAGTACTTTATTATACCCCAAGGTTTAATTAATGAGCCTCACAATAACTTTTCTTTCCCACTAAACATTATTGCTGCACAGATTCTACCCTTCAGCAGAACTTGTGCAGATCTTATTAATAAATTGCTAAGTTTGACGAACCATGGAATCAGTGACCTTTGGCTATTTTTCAATCTATGGCAGAGCACAGAGACTGTAAACAACCAAGGACAGTAAAGAATAGAAAGCAGGTCTAAAACGTACAAAAATAAACCCGCCACTTCCAGAATTTCTGATCAAAGGGAAAGCAAACACTAGCAATATGGACTCTCAATGATCTCACACAGTGCACAAAATCAAGTACAGGAACCTTCAAACAGAACTGTTGTCTGGTCTGTGAAATGAGGTTCAAATCCTAGCTAACAGACTAGAAGAGGTAGAAGCGTGGATCAATAAAAAAGAAGACAGACTAATCTGAATTAAAAAAAATCTCAGACTTCATGGCAAAGAAAATCACCTCTTCGGAAATAATTTATTGAGCTTCAATTCGTAAGAGCTTCTTCCTGAACTTCAGACAGGGCCCCAGATGACAGAATTTCTCATTTTCAATTGTGGGCCAAGCACAATTAAGAATTTCACGACATTCAAAATGTCAGCTAATTTGCTTTTTGCTTAACTACATAAAGTTTCAGAAAACGTACCCAAATTATGTTTAAATATGTGAAATGCAAAACTGCCATTAGGTGCTGCATATTTGCGCTGAATGTGGTTGCATTTCGTGCTAAAAAAGCACCGCAAACAACACTTGCTTGTGATTTGTCATTCGAGTTGTTCTGATAAATTCACTCTAAATTTTGTACCAGAATTATGCAAGGTGACATACAGCATAATAGATTGTGTCACAGGAATAATGCAAAATTACATTAACTGTGCCAGCGTAATGCAAATTTCATCCGGGCCTAATATTTAGCATGTAACTGAATTTAATGGTACTCCAGTTACTGCATTGGAAGGATGGAAGACAGAGAGGACCTTCCTCAGATTCGAAATATTGATTTACACATAAGATGTCAGCAGCGAGCGTTTAACTGACCAAGCACTAAAAGCCAGTAGAAATGCAGAACACAGGAGTAATTGGAGCGGCAGAAATATTTAAAATAGACCCATATCAAACCCAGGCAAATTTAAACACTAGTAAAATGTCACTGTCTCGCTTCCACCTTTGGCCCTTTCCCAGACCATACCGCTATCCCCTTTATTCCACTGACATCATACCTTCTTCTGTTGTGGAAAGTCCACTTTTGATATACTCTACAGTGATAAAACTTTCCACTTCTAAAGGCGTGAACCTGCATATCATCTTTAACTGTTAGTCAGGTGGGTATTTTTTTTTTTTTTTTAAAGCATACAGTTAAGCCAACAGCTCAGGCACAATATTAAGGCTGACCTTTAATTTCCTGCGGAAATATGCATTTAGAAATGTTATATGCCGGCCCTTTAAACAGATTAACAATCCATTTCCAAGAAAAATCTACAGAAATGTTCTTATATGGTTCTTCAGTATGAGAATGTTGAACATTTAGGCTTACTCTCTAACACTTTGTCTGCCAAGGTGTTGGCATCCGAGCAGGTGGGTTTCGTTTAAAAAATAAACAAACGTGAGTAGGTTGTTTAAATCCATGTATTGCTCGATCTTTATGCATCCAAACAACCTGTTTTTTTTTTCTTCAAAGCATCAAAGCATTCAGGGCTATGTAAAGGTGCGCCAAAAACAGATCGTAAGAAAATGTGGAGATTCTTTAATTGTATTTCTCAAACTAACAGGCAAATCTTAGAATGCTAAATGCTGGAAAGTGGGTTATTTATAAAGGCAGGTAGGTACCTACACCTAGCAATAGGCCACTGTCCCCCACTAGGTCCAGTCAAGGTCCAAGTAAGTTATTTATTGCTCAGCCCTTGGTAGCTTGACCCACGAGCAGTTAGGCTTAACTTAAGAGACGTGTGCATTGAAAAAACACAACAAAAAAAAACAGTAAATTAGTAAAAATGTAACAATAAAAATTCCGACACCCATTTATAAAAATAGAGACTATTTTTATCTTTAAAATGACACATAAGTGACAAATCAAATTTAGGTAACCGGAGATATGATTTTTAAAAGATTAAACGTTAAAAAAAACAAAAACAAAAAAAAACACTCTTTGACCTGGCCAAAGTGAAAGTTCGAGGCTGACTGCTTGGATACACTGAGCAGGAGGCCTCAGTTAAAGCTTAACCTTCACACTTAGAAATGTTTGTGGAGGTTTTCTTCACCAACGCCACACGGTCCTCTCCAGCAAGCAGATTTTAATGCGGCGTCGTTGGATTGCCATTCAGCAAGCTGGCAGTCAAATTCTCAAATTCTGGAGCTCCGGAGCTTTCAGGCCGGGTCACAGTTGAAAGTAGTTGGCTTAGCGCATGTCTTTTTTTTTTTTTTTTTAAATAAAGTTGCTCCAAACTTCTCCAAAGTTCTGGTTCTTCCTCCAGAAGTCCTTTTGGGTCCTTTAAGGGGCCACAATTTAATCCAAGGATCCAGACGCTCTGAGTTGTTCCTTGGGAGTTGGGACTATAGTTACCAGAATGCACCTGGTCAGAATCCTCAAATAGACGCTGGTCAGCTGGGCTCTTCCTGCAGGACCTAATGCAGGGACTCTGGTTTGCTCCTTTGGACCTGTAGCTTACAGGGAGTCCGCTCCGGGAGTTGCAGAAGCAAGACAAAGTCCTTTTCTTGATGAAAAGTAGTGTGCAGCTGATGCAGTCCTTCTGGGTGCAGTCTTACGTGCAGGCCAGGTGTTCAGTAGGGCAGTCCTTTCCTAGTATCTTCTTCCAGCAGGTATCTGAATTTTTGGGCAGCTCAGGAAAGGCCACTACTGGGCTGAGTTTGGTAACTTTCAGAAATAATTCTAGAATTCTCTCTGTACTGGTTATAATAAATCCAACCTTGGCAAGTTGTTGGATTTATTCTAACTTTTAATTTGATACCCAACTTGACAGATTTAGCTTTTTCTAGTGGAAATGAGTATTCATTTTAAATACAGCCTCCCAATGTTAGCCTATAGAGCTAATGTACTATAAAGGGGAAAACAAATTTGGCTGTTTTCCCCCTCACCAGAGCTTTAAAACATTTGATAAAGTTCCTGTTTATAATTACATTGCACCCACCCCTGGGGGCACTTAGGACAGACCTCAGGGGTGACCTATGTCAAAATTAAGGTAGTTTGAGACTTTGTAAGTACTTTTAATTCCAAAGTCGAATTAGGGGTTCGCTTTAATTTAAATGCTGCCAGCCAGGAAAGCCTGCTTTTACAATGACACTAGGGACCACTGCAGGGCTGCCTGGGGTGCCCCAACTACACTGGTGTCTCTAAACCTACATGCCCTACACCAAAATACTACGGACTCAAAGGTAGGTTGTCAGAGCCAATTATAATGATGCCTAATTTGCATATACCATTTTACCCAGAGCACTGGCCCAGGGACTGGTTAGCAGTACCTAGGGCACAGAGTCGGTAACCACCAGTTTGGGGGATAATCAGGGCCAAAAGGATGACTTTTACACTAATCAAGGAAATATTGCACTGAATGTTTGGTGTCTGGCAATATGAAGTGTGTGGGATTTCCTGGAAGCATAGTTTGCACAAACAATTGTTATACTAGCACAGATCACAAAACTGTGGCAGAGCTGGTGATTTATAAAATATCAACTTCCGAGCTACAATAAAGGACTATAAACTATATATTTTCTAATCCTGTGTGATCTAATGAATCCTTTTGCAAGCCAACTCTCACTAGGGCTGACTGGCTGGCAGAACGCGCTTAACCGGTTTGTCAGGTTTTTAATATTTTCCCCAAAACATGATAATTCCCTCAGACTCCCATGTAAAAAAAATATCCCTGCCTAGGCTTGATCCCAAACATTGTTCATCTGGGTGTCCTGAGTGCTGAGGTACCAGACATGTATGGGTCTTCTATAAGTTCAAGGTGCACATCAACTGGGTGAAATGCATTTTCCAAATCTGGAAAGCAAATACATATGAAGTTCCAGTTTTGGGCACCAGAAGTTTGGGTTCATGTTTCACCCCAGAACTGCATGGAAACATAGCACAACCATATTAACATCTCCTTCTCAGAGGGTCTGTATCATTCGCTGTCATGCATCACTGTCAATAACTGGGAGAGATGACCTGGTAAACATTTGTCTTCTTTCAGCATTTTTCCTCCAAAATAGTTTTTAGCCATTTTTCTCATGCATGAACATATCTGTGCCAAGACTTGCCCCAACTGTGGCCCACTCTGCCTTATGGGTGAGACACTATCTAACATATGGGGGTGTTCTAAAGGTTTGAGCAGGGATCCACAGTACTCACCAGGGAATGCTTTTTACTGGGGGAGATTTTGTGGCAAATGTCTGCAGTATTTGAGCCCAGGGGTCAGAAAGCCCACAGGGTATCCTACTAAACCAAGCAGTTCTGACAAGTAGGTACACCCAGTAATCCACAGTGATGTGGCTTGCATATACCCAGATTTCTTTACTTTTCTGCAACTTTTTAACTCAACACGGCCTACGGGCAAAGTTCTACCAATGTCACCACATTCTTCCCAATGTGTGGATGGGCCTATTGTATTCAACAGGAATAGACAAAAACTGTGACTATGTAAATATCACATTGACTTCACACTTACTTTGGATGGATGGAAGGCACACTCTGACTTACTGTGATTAGAACTCTTGGCTTGCAGATCAGTATTTATTCCAAAAATAAAAGCGTAACTAGAGTCCCTGGCAGCTTCTTCAGTGAAATCCTAACAATATGAAGCACTTGCTGTGACCTACTGTTCCCTACACCTAAATGTAAATAACAAACTTTATACTTAATTGTAAAATAGAATGGTCTGCCTAGCCTTACTCACTTCTGAACTACGCTTGCACTTTTGAGACCTGAAAGACAATTGTCTTAAGCAATCCATGCACTCGAGAACAGGATTTCTGAAGACTGAGCACTAAATTTGTTAATGAGGCAGCCTATCTACCAACGGGCCTCAAAGTAACTCCCCTTCCCTAGGATGATGCACATCATAAATCAAAGGCTTATGATCCAGTGGCATGATTTGATCTTTTTCTTGGATCCTGCATTCACTTACCCATTTGTTTCAACTGTGTCTTCCACTGTAGATTTCTTCCTTTTCCCTTCCGTATGTACTTCAAGGAAGTGCTGATCTCCTGTTCCCTCTTTGAAAATATTTGCACTAAAACGAGGCACAAATATGAAGACAAATGACCATAATCTCACTATTGTTCTTGAATCTCACACATACCATGTCATTGAACAGTCCAAACCAATCAGTTGAATCAAGTTAAAATATCACTCATTTACAAGCATCAGCCAAATAAGCATTTTGTCAAAAGGAAATCATTCTGCCCAGAAACATGCACCATAGCACTATCGCAATGAACCATGCGGTTATAGAGCCAGAGTTGCTTGTGTAGGCACTATATGGATGATGGATACTGTGACAGCATGACAAATTATTAATTTGTTTTCATTTGCCTATAGTGTATTTAAGAGTTTTAATTAAGTCTGCTCCTGTCAAATGAGCAGTACAATATCATACTGATTCTTATATGTTCAATCAGACTCTTATAATGATACACCTTGGAACTGTAGGCACATTTTGTCACCAAATGCTGTTGTGCTTGGAAACTATATTGTGGTTGAAGGGAATGGGCTGCAGATATAAGAGAAGGCAGGTGCAATGGTGAGAAATGGCAACATATGGACAGTGGTTCCAGTTACATACCTCTCAGAGCCTTTTTGCTTCAATCCCGTAGATTTTGATTTACTTTTTCGCTGAAACAAAATAAATTGGAAGATCAACAATACAGTTGTTGAGATAAACATTACACTTGTTGTTTTTACTTCATTTACCCTTTCCTTTGGATTTCCTTTAAAGTCATCTTCATCACGACTCTTCATTGTCATAGCCGGTCCTTTGATTTCACTGCTTTCTGATTCTTTTGTTTCTGCCTTTTTTTGTTTCACGTTCTCCTTCGACTTATTGCCACTGCCAAGTTCATTTTTATTGGAAACATCAGTCAATATTTGCCTAGAATGTGCGAAGTGGGGAGATCAAAGGTAAAGCGTGATTTCATAAAACACTATCATCCTAAATTTTCATCAGAAATATCTCAACTGTGCCAGAAAAAGCAAGATTAGTGACTTACGTGCTTAGTTTCGAGATGTTATAAGCTAACTTGTTCTGCACCTTCTCTCCCACTAGGAAGCTTCTAATTTTCACCAAGGACTTAAGTTATTACATTGCCTACCTAGATCTTAGTAATAGTATTGGCAAAGGCTGATTTAATTCTTGTAACTGAACACCCCTGCATTTCACAATATTTTTTTCCCTTTTACACTGTAGATCCCCTGGGGCTAACATGTGGAAATTAACTAGTTTTGCCAAAACAAGGGGCTGCAACAAGAAAAAGTTGCTTCTCGGCACCCAGGTGACATCTCTCTGGGAGGTCGATACACAAAACCTGCTAGGACAACCAAAGCCCTTAACAGCATGGAATGGGAACAAATGGGACCTAGCGAGGTGGGTTTTTGCTTTGTTTCTTAGGTAGAAGTAGGATACATTAGGAAGAGATTTGTCCATATTTTAGTTGGATGGTCCACTCCAAGGTTTTCAACAAAAACAGAGATACTTCACAACCACAAAGATAAGCCAGTCGTGTGAAGTCCTCTTTGTCACACCTTCAAGAAATACACTGCTTAAGAATTCCAAGCTCCACATATTTTCGAAGTCCAAACTTAAAATAGCAACCTGGTCAAATTAGCATCTAGACCATAACACCGAACCCTCCCCAGATGACTAGGAGGGCCCTCTAGTACCTTTCTGTGTGTTTTTATGTTTGTTTAAAATATATTGATCCACAACTTCCAACAGTACTCCATCATGACTCCATTATAAACTATGCATGTAGTATGCAAACTTTTTTTGCAACTATTTCTTACATATATTACATTTTCTTAATGTATGCATCGTTTTGCTTGTGTTGTTCTCTTTAACGGAGTGTGTAAATCTGAAGGTCTTTATTATTGAACTGTAATTTTGTTTTGGTGATGCTGCTCATATGCCACAGACTTTTCTTGAAAGAAGGCGTTACTGTATGGGTCAGCTATTATTCACACTAATCATATGAGCTTCCAAAAATCACATTACTTATTCTCTGTAGGAGCTCAGGCACAGCTCATACCAAGATGGCAGACTAAGCCAACCCCTGCAACAAGTTTAATCTTACCTTCCTACAGTAGTACTAAGAAATATTCAGACACAGATTAGCCCTGCTGAGGCAGAATGATTGTCAGCACACTTGAGTGACCCCACTCAACTACTGCGAGATGGCAACTATGTAGGAAGGTCAGTCAATGCTGGCAATAGTTATGCTACTAGAAGACTAATGCTTTAGAGGAGTAGGTAATACTGGTTTATCTCACCAGTTCACCATACAGTGCTTTGGTGTAGCAACCTAGGGGTTGTGCTATTCTTCATCCTCACTTCTTGGCTGAGTCCTCTAAGAAGTACAAGTGACCACTACAACAGTTTGGTTCTCAAAATGGGAGTTACAAAGCCACAAGAGAATATAGGTGAAATAATGTTCCAAGTGACATTACCAAACATGTCTGCTGAACCTAGGGTAGCACCCATTGATAAAACACCTTAATGACAGCCGGGTCACTCATGTTCAGTTAGCCACAATGAGTATAAACAAATGAAATGTTAGTGCTCTATACCATGGGAGATTCAATTTAACAGGGTGAGGAGGGCTGAGTGAAAAGGTAATTCTTAAAAAAAGCTACATGAAGCGTGCCACTTGGAGCTTTAACATAACAAAAGCAGGTTCATTATAGGAGACTCATTTAACTCACTAAAAGGCAAATGCATTATATATATATATATATATATATATATATATATATATATATATATATATATACACACATATATTAAATAAAACAAGAGACAGAAGTAGTACAGTAAAGGTTACTTTCATTACTGTTCAGGTAAAAAATTTAGACGTAAAAATATTTAGTATTCAGAAAATAGACCCTGCATTAGTAATGTTTTTGGACCAAAAGTACATTTGCTAGTAATGTATTAAACTAAACAGATCTATGCAATCTCCTATATTGGGAACCCACTGCCTGCTCAACCAAAACAGCCCGGCACTACTTTGGCTGTGGTACCACCACAACCCATTATCTCCCAATAGTGAATGTGCTCTTAACATAACAGCACAGGAAAATTAGCTCATAAAATAGGTATTTGAGCTCTCAGTATCAGACACAATACAAGCTGTCCACCAAGCACTTACTCAAGTGACACCACTATAACCAGGATACAGATCAGGACCACTAAATACTCACCTTATCACTTTATAAGGTTTCCTCAGAGTGTTTTTTCTTCAGTTAGAGACAAGTGCGTACTTCTCACCCACACTTGTAATTATATTAATCTAGGTCTATTTCTTTCACGATTATCATTCACATTTTGTTTTGAAGGTGCCAACTGTTTTCTTCTTGTTCTGTTTGTTTTATTTTTTTCCTGGCTCATCAAAAACATATTTTACCAATCTTTGAATTCATATACAGCCTTGGGAAAGTCTCAGCATGCGTGGCAATAACTGGGCAAAACATGATGGCTGGTTCTTTTCTTTTGTGCGTAAAGGTCAGAAATATTTAGTTTTCAACCCATGTTTAATTGTTTAAATCAAAAACTATATTGTTTTTGTCAGTCCCAGTACATTTTATTATATATTTACACAAAATACTTTATAAATACAATCACTAAGGTTATTTTTTAACATTTTTGTACATTTTACCCTAAACATTGCAGATCATTAACTGTTTGCTGTGAGATTAGAGAAGTGGCTCACAAAGGGTAGTCTTTAGTTCCAGACCAATCTAGGCCTGCACAAGAGGCATAAACCCTAAGGGTTTCCACCACCTTCCACAAATAAATGAATCATGATGTAGAAGAGTTTCAATTTGCTACAAAATAATGAATAATTTAGGCATGCTTCAGTTAGCATAGAGAGGATGCATTGACAATCATTCATGAAATGCTTCAGAAAAGTCAAACAATATTCAAGTCACACGCTGAAGTATATAGTACATCTCAGGCTAATCTTTATTTACAGATATTGTAAGAGTGTACACTAAAATAGCTACCATTATCTATATCAGCACATCGTAATTCAGTCCAATAGCATAACGTACTAGAGTAAAACTCTTTTAGTTCTTATATATAGTGTAATTATAACTTTAAACAGTAAATCAAAGGTTCAGTCCTCTTGTAGTTGTTAAAACTAAAGCATGTGTCAAAGTTGAAAGCATCATCTGATGGATTCAAAAGGACTGTAATCTTGCTCAGTTGGATAATACACAGAAATTAGATCTTCAGCCAGCAAATACAAGAGGACTGAACCTTTGATTTACTGTTTAAAGTTATAATTACACTATATATAAGAACTAAATGAGTTTTACTCTAGTACGTTATGCTATTGGACTGAATTGTGATGTGCTGATATAAATAGTGGTACCTATTTTAGTGTACACTCTTACAATATCTGTAAAGAAAGATTAGACTGAGATGTACTATATACTTCAGCGTGTGCCTTGAATATTGTTTGGCTTCGGTCAGTCATTGACTAATCAGGTTTTTCATGGGGATGAGGGTATAATCTCCCTACAAGAGCACTGCTTTGTTGATTTTTTTGATGTAACACGTTGTCTACTGGGTTTTTGAGCGCCATTCCTGTCTTGCATAAACACCCGTCACTTATATTGCTTCAGAAAAGTGCATTTGTATTTTAGATGTACACACTTTACCCATGCACCTGTCTCTTTTAGATCATCAATGAAGATAAATCTTCAGCATAGTGTAAAACATATACATATATTGTCAGAGTGCATCACAAGAAAACCTCAAATTAACCTGTCGAAATCCTCTGGTGGCTTTCCTTAACTTGGAGGCAATACGTAAAGTATTTATGCAGCACACAGAGTAATAAAGTGAAAACTATATCAGGAAAAAATCCCACCCCAATTTAGAAAGAAAACTGTTAAATTATTCAACAAAAAAAGATATATTCAAATTAATAGCATCAGAGATGAGCAATTTTGAAGATTTAGGTAAAAAGTGCTTCAAAGCTAAAGCGTCAACAGGGGTTATCTGTCAACTGGGATTATCTGGTCATGCTGGACTAGGACAGAGTCACAAGTTCAGGTTGACCAAGATAGACTGTGGGGCAAATACTTGCTTTCAGTTAGAGCAACTGTATAAAGTACTCCAACTCCCTGTTGCAAAGCATTGAGATGTCCTTTATCATGAATGTGTCACACATCAGCAGTTGAGTGGAGTGTTCATGCACCGGGGATGAGTTGTGCAGGAATGTTTCCAATACAGAGATGTGAGGCCATGCATCTCACTGAGTCATTTGTTAGGACTACAGCTGGGCTAGCAGAGCACATTCAGGCCCACTTCCAAGTTCCGGGACTAAGATCGCAACACTTGTGGGGAGGCAGGACTCACAGCAGGCAGGTTCCAGGCGCAGGGTTCAATTTGGAGCCTTTTCTGTCACTGAGGCTCTGATCAGGACGCCCACCAACTAGACCTTTGAGTCACTATGGCAGTGCTGGGTTCAAGATGCAGGTACAGCCCCTCTCACACAGGCAGCAGAGTAGCAGTCCTCCTTGCAGTAGAGCAGCACAGCAGTCCTAAGTCTTTCATAGGTGCAGGTGTGTATAGGCAAGCTGAGTCAGAGGGTCCTTTCTAGTGCCCACTCAAGTGGGAGAAACATCTAGAGACCTCCCTTAACATAGGTGTCTAATTTCCTTCCCACCTGCCTTGCGCCAGCTTGTCTGTGTTTTGTGAGTGTGTTGACATTCTTTGTGATGTACAAGTGTAGTAGGTGACAGTTCCATATCCCTGTCAAGTCAGAGATGGTCCATCCTGCCAGCACCCATTCCCCCTTATCTCACTGTCTGGTATTAATACACAAAACACAACTGCCAGCTACACCTAGTCATGTGACCCAGGATATAGGTTGCAGGCATGAAGTGGTTATGACAAGAAAATGCCAACTCTAAGAGTGTAATTTTCGTAATTCTGACTTAAAATATGAGTTTAAGGTTTTAAGTGACAATTCTTCAGACCCAAACTCAATTTTCAACTGGGAGCAGGTAGGAACGAACCTCTTGCAGTAGTGAAAAACGAATTTAAGAGCTTCTCTACCAGGACATGTAAAAGTCAAACCTACAAGGGTCGCAGTACCCTGAAAAATTGAATAAAACATAAGGTGGCAGAGTAGGGGTAACCTAACACCCTGTCACTTGTGGGAGGTTCCTTTAGGGTCCGTGTGTCCAAGCTTGCAAATATTCATAGAAACACTGCTAAATAACAGCAAGATAACCGTATGACCAAAAAAAAATAATAATAAATAATAGTAATAATTTGGTAGGGTGTCTGTTGGTGTCGCATGTATGTGAGATGTTTGCTGCCTGTGGGTGAGTGGGATGGACCCCGGGGGTTTACCACAGGCAAAGACCTGTGCCAAAATTCCCAAGTTGCACACCGCTGAATGCCTAGTGCAGCGGAGGTTGGAAGCCCAACCCTATGCTGTGCCTACCCAAAGGCAGAGTGCAGGGTGGTTAGGAGGGTTTGGGTGCAGGGTCTGGCCTCTGTAAATCCAGTTTAAAAAAAAAAAAAGGAAATCAATAAAATTTCTAGCAAGTTCACTTTAACCTTTAATAATTTTTCATTGAATTAAAAAAAAAAAATCATCAGAAATAGGATGTCAATCACCATGTCTGGCGTGTGGTGGGGTGAAAGTCCTGGCTCCTGCTGGGTGGAATCAATTATGTTTACCTGCCCTCAAGAATACAGGCATGGAGAAACGTGAGTTCTCACCTTTTTCTATGTAAATGTGGTAATAACTAATACTAGTCAGTGGCAACCGCTTATACCACTGGCACTGTTTGATGATCTACACAAATCTTTCAACAAAAAGTCTCATCCCCTTCTGCTCCCATCTCGTCCCTTTCTGCTCCTCCAGAAAAATGTTCAGTATAATCAATCAAGCTGGGGCAGACAAAAAAGGGGATCAAGGCACACTTTCCTCATTCATTTTTCCATAAGGAAAATTACACAGCTGAAAAAAATACATCAAATTGGGAAGAAAGCTCTATTTTGGCCCAGAAAGCATGCTTTTTGTGATTTGGTATAAGTAGTTTGGGCAAATTAAGTTTAAATAAAATATGTATATATATTTCATCACACTGTATATGAACCACAGCTCCTTGTCAGAAATCACACATCCACAAGCTCAAATATGCAGTCTGATTGGCTAGCCCCAACCAGAACAGCAAATTAAGACCACCATCTTATGACTCAGTCTTCAGCATCCTCAAAGCACGCAAAGAATATGATGAAAGGGGGTAGGGTAGAAGTACCCTGACCCACTGTATGGTTGGGGGGAGGGAGGTTGCACACGGACCCCCCCCCCTTTGGTTGAAACTGTTTAGGGAAGTTTTTTTGGCTGTTCGGTAGATCTGCAGCACGGTACCCCTGAGGCTCTGTGAAGCTTTTGTACATTCAAACATTAAGAAAAAATAAATAAACTCACTCACTCAACCCCTCAAAACCCAATACTCACATGCAACCCTATGCTCATGAAACATCACACTAACAACCATACATGCTCAATCCCACACAAATAGTGGCATCTACACAACAGCATACACATTCATACACCCAGTGTAGACCACCCACACAACTGTACAGTTCATGACCTTATACAGTCACATACACACCAACATGCGGACCTAGATTCACATATACAGATATGCTCAAAGGTTCACTGAAATACCTACACTTCATTTCAAATTTCTCAAAAAACATACAACCCCACAGTCACACACACCAACACAAGTCGCACAAATTCCCTCATACAAACATATATACACACATTCAACTACTCCCACACAATGAGGCAGACACAGACAACTACATGAACAAACGTTTTCACACAGGGAGACACAGCAACACAACCCACACATACAGCACAACAGTCTGTTGCGTGCATACACAAACTGTAAACTCCCCCAAACACATTTGGGAAACATTTTTTTTTCTCCAAAAATACGTTTTATTAAATCTGCACAGCCTCAGTGGAGCTTTATATTGCCACAATCAAGGATGCTGTGCTAATTATGGGCATCACTGTGGACTTAGTAAATGCATACAAAATTATTGTGAAAAGGAGACATTTGTTCATTGGGTGTCTCTGAAAAGAAGGAGAACTGGATATATGACTTGATTTTGTTAAGGAAAATCTGGGTCCCTTCTGCTGTCAAATGTACTCTGTCCTCTGGGAACACTCCGTGCATGTTAAAGTGGATATTATAGTGGTAAATGGAACCCATCCTATGATCAGGGAGAAATGGCAACATTGTTTTATTGACATGTCTCCTCGATTTCTCAATCATTGGACACAACTTAGATGACAACTGCCATGTCTCTCTTTGACATATGTTGGAATATCCCAAGGCAGTGTGAGGAAAGAATCATCAATTGTGCATACATCTCATTTGAATTTCAAGTGAGTGTGCCCAGATTGTTTCCATCACAGTGGGCAAACATGAGCTCTGGTTGCTCACAATCCAAAATTCCCTTAGTCATAGGCAACAACTGATGCCACTTTATACCTCTGTGGCCAATCCAAATTATGTCCACTTGAGAAAATCTAAGATCTGTCAATGCCACCATTTTTGGCATGCTCCCTGGCCCAAATGAAAAAACTGGGCCCCACAATCCACACTAACCATGATGCTTGTATGCAGACGGTGGATACTGGAGGAGTCAGTAGCATAATGGGATTCTCACAAACAGCATGGAGTAAAGAGAAATAACAAAGAGGCAGTGCAAATCTTATGGTTGGCTGATGTATGATTGGGTAGGTAGTCAGTAACTGCTGTCTGAATTGCGTATTCTGATTGTGAGAAAAATATATTACTGTTATAGTGATTCGAATAGGTTTCTATCTTAACTGAATTGTGTACAATGATTGAAATAACATGAAGTTAGTGCTCCATCACCTAGTAAAAGTGAATTCTTGTTAGAAGAACCTAATGATAGTATTAATGCCTAGTCTAACTGTCCCTCTAACCTTCAAATTTCATTTGGCCAACAAAGGGTCTACAGATTAAGTAAATATAAAAACTGTCTCCATAAAATTGTCCAGCTTTCTTTGATCATTCTCTTCCCCATTCCTCAATGTGGGCTTGCATGTGTATTTTATCTGTGACATGGAAATGCATTTGTGCCTGAATGTTTGCTGTTTGAGCATGTGAGCATCAGTGTGTTTGTTGGTATGTGTACCTGCTTCTCACTGGCGTGCTCTAACATCTCTTCACTGTACAAGGCCACACTACTAGCCACCACTCCTCGCCTAAAATCTAATTCGTAGCAGACTTGTGGATCTGGAGGACACTTGTTTGAGACAATTACATTCACAAGGCTTCTTCCACATTTCTTCCCACTTCAGCTTTGTCTGTGCATGCAGGTCATAGAGCAGCACAAAATGCATCACAAGCAACCAAGATTAAAGAACAAATATCTCTTGGTCTGTGTACCTGCATTTTGGGTTTTCTATGTGCATGGGTGCCTGTTTGTCTGCCAGTCTTACTGTGTGGCTACCTTCAAGCTTTGTAATTTGTGTGCGGAGATGCCAGCAGCTTTGATACTCTATTTGGTATAAAAGTCATATTTCAATGTGTGTAGTGATATGATGTCTGTCTGCAACTATACAACGATAAAATCTATTAACCATGTCAATTCTTGTTTTAAATATTTCCAGGAGAAGGTAAGTAGCAAGAAAGGAATGTATGTGGATGAAACATGTTTTTTTTCAGCTGTTGAATGATCAGTCTTCTTCATTACCTCCCGTCCCTCCCTCGCCTTCCTTTAAACCAATGAGGCTTCCTGCCTCCCACTAGACCCTCCCCTTCCCTTTTAAAACCCCCCCCCCACCCCTACCCCCTCCTGTTCTTTTTGTCTAGCCCACGCTAGACTTTCCCTTTTCACTTACCTTCACGGCGGGGCCTGGAGGTCATCGTTGGATGCACTCCTCGGGAAGCGGAGCTCCGCGAGGTGTGCTTCGGCCGGGTGCGTCTTTTCTGAGCAGGCGGGGCTGCTCGTAAGACGCGTCCTGGGAGGCGGCTGACGGGGTCAGCCGGCTCTTGGTGGCTGGGGCGTTCAGTTCCGGTTTTTCTTCGCCGCGGAGGGATGCCGAAGAGTGTTTTTGGGTTTCTGTGCGGGTAAGACGGGCGTTCTGCCCGCATTTTGACTGATATTCTTGTTTTATCCTTTATTTGGATTGGTTCTGGGATATGGTTCCTGGGCCCTGTATATTTTATCTGTGGATGAGATCGTGCCTACAGATTCAGTTGATGGCCGGAATCCAGGTGCTAGAGCTCAGTGGCGAGGTCAAGTACCTTTGGTGCGGCAGGTTACCTGTGTACAGTGGTACGACTCCCGCCTACACCCTTAAAATGTCTTATGAGGATTATTTCTTCTTCCTCCTCAAAGGAGGGAGGTGCTGATGGCATTTCCACTCC
This sequence comes from Pleurodeles waltl, assembly GCF_031143425.1. NCBI lineage: Eukaryota > Metazoa > Chordata > Amphibia > Caudata > Salamandridae > Pleurodeles > Pleurodeles waltl. The sequence goes on along the minus strand of NC_090451.1, from coordinate 169,659,480 downwards.
TGGGAGCCCCCAGATTCAGGGTGGTGGTGCTGCGCCCATCATGTCCAGGGAGGAGGTGCAGGAGGCTGTTTCCAGAGCTCTTCATGCGGGGATGGCCTGGCCTAGTGGGGCTAGGGCTACCCATTCTCCTGCAATTGCAGGGAAGTCCTCCTCAGAGTGTGGGAGGGGATGCTCCAGCTACGTCCTCTGGGGGGTGATTTTGGCTCCTGGAAGGTGATGTGGGTTGTGATGGCACATGTACGGGACAATTTGGGGTTTCCTGTGTTTAGTCCCGCCAACGCTGGCTCTCACTTATTTCCACGATATCAGACGCTGTCTGAATTTTCCATGCCTTTTCGGGGACCTGTGAAGGATATGGTGTTTTGGGAGTGGGGATGTGGATATGGCTCAGGTTCCACGGTTCATTCAGATACGTTCTTTACTTTAGGGTAAGGAAGTATGGCCTCCCTCGGTCCTCCTGGTTTCACGTTTGGCTCCCCTGATTGGCAAAACAGCTGTCAATCCGGAGGATTGTGTGCCTGCTGATGCCACGGCCCGTAGGGTGGACTCAGGGCTTAAGAGGGCTTTTGCGGCTGAGACTCTGGCTCTGAGGGCAGGTATTTCTTCTGCTTATGCGGCCCAGTCGTTGGTGCAGGACTTGGATGACCTGGCAGTGGCTGTTCAGGATGGGGCAGAGTGTTCGGAGCTCCTGGCTGGTATGGGGCAGCGGCCTGGTTGTTGGCAGATGTGTCTTCAGATGTGGTCCGTACTTCGGCTCTGGCTTCTGGGGCTTTGTTTGGGGCTCGTAGGTCCCTCTGGTTGCGTTCCTGGAAGGCTGATCCAGGGGAGAAGGCGGCCTTGTTGAGACTGCCTTTTGAAGGCCGTAACCTATTTGGTGGGCATTTGCCGTCCATGCTTTCCAAGGCATTTAAGGAGAGGAAGCATGCCTTACCTTATAAAGGGGGTTCTTCTTCGGGTAAAGGGTGGAAGAATCATTCCAGATCTTCTCCTACTAGGGATGCTAAATCCTTTTCATTCGGGAAACAACGTTTTCTGCCGCGTTTTTCGCCTAAGGAGTCTGCTCCTGCGACCCGGGGTGGTTTCAAGTAGGGGTCTTGACAATCACTGTGGGCCTGGTAGAGGGCCAGTTGGGGGAAGACTGTCACTTTCTGTCAGCTTGGGAGGACAGTGTAGACGATCATTGGGTAATAGACATTGTGACCGATGGTTATGTCTTAGATTTTGTTGTGGTTCCTCCAGATTCAGGGGTACGTCCCACACCTCTGCCTTCAGGGGGGTCACGGAGAGGAGCATTGTTGAACGGAGTGCGAGACTTACTGGTCAAAGGGGCCATTTCCTGCGTTCCGCTAGACGAACGGGGTCAGGGCACTTATTCGGTCTTGTTTCTTGTACTGAAAGTTTTAGGGGGATTTCGGCCTGTGCTCAATCTAATGGAGGTGAATACCTGGATCGGGACAGTGCATTTCCGCATGCTGTCCATTCAGACTATTTTTCCATTGGTCAGACGTGGGGACTTTCTGGTGTCACTGGATCTGCAGGATGCTTACCTACACGTGCCTGTGGCAAGATCCTCTCAAAAGTTCCTGAGGTTTGCTGTGGATCGGGTGCACTGTCCGTTTTGTTTTCTGCCGTTCGGCCGCAAGACTTCTCCTCAGATTTTTTCGACGGTACTGGCCCCCCTGGTGGCTTTGCTACATTCAGAAGGGGAGTTTACTCATCCATATCTGGACGACATTTGCTCCATTCTACCTCGCAGGCCCTATTTCGGGAGCAGGTTGCCCAAGTTCTGGTGTCCGGCAGAACCACGGTTTTTTTTAATCAACGGGGGGCTATCGGTTTAGTCCCATCCCTGGATCTGAGTTTTCTGGGGTCTCAGTTTCGGTCTCTTCTTGGCTTGGTGGCAGTGTCAGTGAAGAAGTTTGTGGTGCTCCGGTCCATGGTGTGGATGGTTGTGGTACAGACGGCCCTCCGTGCTTTTCTATGATTGCGGCTGCGAGGTCATTTGGTGGTTCTGCAGTGCTTGTTCGGGCAACGTAGTGGCCAGGGCTTATGTCATACTTCAAGGGGGGACCTGGTCTAGGGCTTTGTTCGGTCTGGCCTGGAAGATTTTTGTGTGGGCTCAGGAGTGGGTTTCTGCTCTCAGGGCTGCATACGTTCGGGCATTGTGTTACTTCCTCTCAACTTTTCTCCATCCAGAGTTCGCTGTTTCTTCATCTGGTTCGGCTCTGGGGTCTTCCAGTGCTGGATGTGTTCGCGTCCGAGAAAAACGCGTAGCTCGGTCACTTTCGGCTCCCGGTTTTCGGTGTCCCCAAGCCTGGGAGGTGGACGGGATGTCGTGTCCTTGGTCGAGGGGCATTTGTATGCGTTCCCGCCGTTTCAGCTACTCAGGCCTTTGCTGTTAGGGGTGCGGCTTCTGGGGGCCAGGGTTGTCCGGATTGCTCCCCATTGGCCTAGGGCGAATTGGTTCCCATTGCTGCGGCTGTGGGCATCCGGTCGGATGTGGCCTCTTCCTCTGTGTCAGTCTCCCCTGGAGTTTATCGGCCTCTCGTTGAGGTCTTAGGGGAGGTTACACTTGACGGCCTGGGAATGGCCCGCCGAGGTTTGACGGGTCTGGGGGTGCCTGTGGCTTTAAGTTCTACTTTACTGGGTTCCAGGCGGCGTTCCACTTTACTTCCTTAGGGTAGGCTGTGGAAGGTTTTTTTCTTCTTGATGCTTGAGGCATGTATTGGATCCTACCGGCACGTCTCTCTTTGATGTGATGCAGGTCTTGCAGGACGGTGCACAGTTGTGGTTGTCTGGGGTGTCTCTGCTGGTACAGTGGGCGGCTATTCAGGCATTTTGAGGTCCGTGGCGCAGCCTTCCGGTTAAGGGTCGTTTGTTGCCGGGATTTTTTCAGGGGCTTCTTCATTTGTTTCCTCGCCCTGTACGTTCTTTTCCTTCAGGGGATCTTTCCTTGGTATTGGAGGTTTTAACGGATTAACCTTTTGAACCTCTGGGGGACTGTGTTTACGTATTCTTTCCTTAAGGACGTTCTTTTTGGTGGCCATTGCTTCGGCTCGCCGTTTAGTTGTATTGGGGCCTTGGCCTGTTCCTTTCCTTTTTGGGAAGTTTTTCCGGATCGGGTGGTTCTGGTTCCGGTACCTTCTTTTATCCCGAAAGTCAATTCTTCTTTTCATGCTTGCCAGGAGGTCATCCTTCCTTCCTTTTGTCCGAATCCCGCTTTGGTGGAGGTGGTTCGTTTGCATTTGTTGGATGTACGCAGGGCTTTGTTGGAGTGCCTGAGGGTGGTGGCTCCTTTCCGTAAGGGTGATTCGCTTTTTGTAAATTTTGGGCCGACCCGTAGCGGAGATGCCTTCCACGGCTTCCTAGAGTCGGGGGGTGAGATCATTGATTCTGTTTGTTTTTTTCCTTGATAGGGGTTGTTCCTCATCAAGGGGTTTGAGGTCGTTCTACCAGGGGTATGGCGGCTTGGGTGGCAGAGTCTCAGGGGATTTCAGTGGTGGTAATTTGCAGGGCCGCCACTTGGGCCTCGCCTTTGGCGTTCGTTCGGCATTCTGGCCGGTCGGACTTGGGTAGTTTGGAGTCGGTATTGGTTCACCGGGTCTTATCCTCTATGAAGTCTTAGGGGTGGGGTTTTGGTGGCCTTTGTGCATGATATTGAACTTCTTGCAACTCAGTGTCCGTCTCCTGTGTGCTTCTTGCTATGTCTCATTGGTTTAAAGGAAGGCGAGGGAGGGACGGGAGGTAATGCGTCCATTTTTTTGCGATAATGGCATTACTCCTAGTCCTACTCCCTCGCCTTCCTTTCCGTACCCTCCCGCCCTCCCGGTACGGACTGTCTGAGTTGCTGCTTGGGCTTGGTCTTTGTACAGGAGGGGGTAGGGGTGGGGGGGTTTTTAAAAGGGAAGGGGAGGGTCTAGTGGGAGGCAGGAAGCCTCATTGGTTTAAAGGAAGGCGAGGGAGTAGGACTAGGAGTAATGCCATTATCGCAAGAAAATGGACGCACTAGCAAAGTTCAGTAGTACTATGCCCGGGCAGGAATATGAGGTGCCTACTCAGAAAATTCAATTGCTCACTGAATTCTTAGAGAAACGTGGATTTCAGTGTAATTATATCATAACCAACTGCTGCATATTAACTTGACCTCGTTCGGGTTTCCTTTTGGAAAAAAAAAAAATCATGGTTTTCAGTTATTAGAGGTTGCTTGAACTCACAAAACTCTTACATATTTCAAGAACTCTGAATTTGGCAGGGACCTGATGGCCGTCACCAACTACTGCTCTGAGAAAGTAAAGCAAGAACATTCATTTCAGTAAGAGACATAAGCAACATACCCATTATCTTTCTGCTTCAGTCCACTGGAGGAGGATTTGCTCTTTCTCTGAAACAAATAGATTACAAACAGGAATTAAAACGATAAGACAGAAAAATATTTGATCATGCATTCAAAGCAAACATGTATTCACTCGTTTACCTTTTCCTTCACTTCCTTGTTGTTCTCTTCTGTGCCCTGATGTAGTATTTTCTCTTTATTCTTTTTGCTTTCTTCTGTTTTGCAAAAACTTTTATTGAAGTTCCTAGACGTATCAAGGTCCTTTTCCACAAACACGTCATCTATCATTGCGCTAGAATATCAACAAACAAACATTACAAAGAGAAGGCGATCCTAATTTGAATTCTGTTCATGTAACAAAACTACCAATGCTATGTTTGACAACACTAGCCTTGCAACAGGTTATCAGCTATGGAATCACATTTTAATCATTTTGGTTTAAACTTAGCTAAGCATTACGCCATTTCAGTTAAATGAAACATGGTTAACTCATTCACACAGCTCACGAGTAGCTCATGCACAATGTTGACCATGAGTCAAAGAATAGCAGGAATTAGACTTTGGTAAGGAAAATAAAAAAACCCATAGGAAGTGTAGCAAAGGTGGCTGCTGCGTGAAAGCAGTGTGGCTAGAATGGAAATGATACCCTGGAAGCAGGCTATTCCATCATTGACGGGGTTTATCACAAAAAGTAGTTCCCTCCGCAGCAAATGCACAACATATATCGCTGTTAAAGCCACCTCTGGCAATGGAATAATTTGTCAGCCGCACTCAACTGACAAGCAACAGATTCTTCAGCACAGACGGCGCTCTATGGATGCGCCTCTACTATACACAATGTAAGAGATGTACCAGATGTCTCCCACAACAATGGGGCCATTAAGAGAGCAAAATGAAGAAAGAAAGTAATTGTGTGTCAGTTTATTCGAAAAAACAGGCCACAAATCTGACCTGGAATGTTTGAATGCTCCAGAATGGATTAAAAGCTCTGACTGAGTGACTTCAAATCAGGCTAATTTCTACACACAAATTTGTTACTGCTGAGAACACCTATTGTAAATATTAACAAAATGAACAATTAAATTTCCTCAGACACAGCCAATCACATAAGACACTGAAACCACTCAACAGAAGTTGCATTGGACCTACCAGACATTTTCCTTGCAAGATTTTATTCTTTACAAATTCCTTGGCTACATTTAATTGTTTTATCAGTTTGCATAAGCCAATGCAGAACAAAAATGTAACAGATCATGACCAACGATCTTTCACGCATAAAGTTTACAGATCAGTGTAATAGCAGAGGATTGCAGCAATAGTAAAGCAAATATTGCCCATAGGTGATGAACGTAATGTTTAAAGAAAGGGAAGAAATGCTGTAGAGAGGGTAGAAAAACATTGTTTAAGTAGCAAGTAAAAGGTGTGTGTGAGTCGGCGTACATTTACCAATGAAGTAATTGCCAACCGTAGAGTTAAAAGCATTGCAATAAAATGCACAGACACTATAATACATTGCACTAGAAGGCGTTCTGACGATAGGTTATCATTTAAGACCTATCAAACAATACTTCAAATGGGCACGTGTGACACTTTCAGTGCAGCACAATTTCCACTTCTGCTTAAATCAAAACCTATAAAAATTCAAAGTATTTTTTTCTTCTTCAAACCATGCCAATAGCAGTAGACTTCAACCTTTATTTGAAGTATGGTAAAATTAAAACACTAGACACGCATTTTTATGATCTGAAAAGTCAAACATTCTGGAAACATGATTGAAAGGATTTAGTTGCCCCAAGGATAAAAAATGTAAAGCGCAATTTGTGGTCAACTATAACGTTCTTTCTTGTCCAACAGGCACACAACTGCCTCTAGACAGTTGTTGAAAGCCATCAATTTCTTGCAAAATGTAATCCTCCGCAAACATTTGTTTAGATCGTGCTAATCAGTAGATGCTGTAAGGGAGTTCTAACATTTATCCATCTCATCATGCTCTATCCCAATGCAGAAACTAGTTGAAAAATATAAAGACATGCAATTGGATGTTAGACATCTAGAGTATGACCATTAGCTGGTTCTTACATCTGGATTAACCTTAAGCAGCAATAATGAAAAACAAAGGCTATAAGTGTAGTTTGAATATGATTAATCTCAAAACCTGCATTGTCACAGGACCCAATCCAATGGGTCTACCACCAGAGTTTTATTATGGGTTTCACAAGGAACTAGCTCAGTTATTAATGGATTTTTATGGCCATTAGGAGAGTAAAAACTATTCTGCCAGAATGGTAGGACATTTCTATCTATACTTTATTAATGAAATCAAAAACAAATTTTCTTTACACAGGTCCATCACCTTGCTCAATGGTTTCCAAGTTACTCAGCAGATTTGAGTTCAGAAGCAACTCTGCCTATTAACTCACATCACTATATTGTTTACACAGGATCAATCTAATGAAGACAAAGAAACTAAACTTTAAGTGAATGACTTGATGAAGGAATGAACCATGAAAGAAAAAATGATAAGGCTAGGTCTTTAACAACCAACATTAAATATAGTTCCCACAACACAACTCAATTCATTAATTAAAACTCCAGACTACTGTTGAAAATGTTCACATTTTCAGAGACACTAAGTTCAACCTACCACAGAATGGAATACATCAAAGCTTCACCTCCTAACCTGTGACAACACATCTCAGCTAAATTATTTCTGCTGCTATTTTACAAATGACTGCATACAACCTTCCACGCACAATCACATGCCTGTCATTTCCTATAGCAAAACAATAATCCTTTCCACCATCCAATAATTCTGTAAGAGGTTTGCAGTGTAAACGCATTGCATATTGTCCGCTATGGAGGTCATGGAAAATAAAATAATGCATGCCAGCTACCCTTCATGTTCAATGCTCACAATTATATTGAATTTCCAGCTAGTACAGTTTTGGCAGCACAGCACAATGCCCCAAACCAATAGAAGATCCTTGTAATAGTACTTCAACAATATGCAATAAAGGGGAAATGGCCGTACAGGGGTGGCTAATATGGAAACGGCCTCCACCCGCAATACTATGAACTTCTACTTCTGCCCTCAAAGTTATCTTTTTCAGCTAACAACTGGTACAGCAGAAGCTCAGCATGAAGAACCTCAATACTTGCTCACTGTCTACCAATTATGTGACTCTTATTTATGGTATTTCATTTGTAATGTGCAGGACTATAGCCACAGGATGAGCAGACTGCTCTACATAAAGCATTTCAGTTACACAGAACCATTACGACATTAGCCTGCAATAACTATTCGGGCAAACACGAATACATAGAACAAGTTACTTGGGATGGGAATACTAAAGTAGAAAGTTCCTGAAAGGTGTTTTTTAGGGTTTTTACTGATGGTAACGTGGTTTGCTTATATATTATATAAATAAAGTAGATTTGCAGATGCACAGAGTAATATGCCATTTATTTTCATTGCTGGTCATGGTTAAGGGCCACAACGCAACAGGTGAAGCTTCAAGGGAGTCATGATGCCCATCCCTCCATCATTGATATAAATAAATAGCTTATTGTAATTTCACATCAACAGGTATGGTTCATGCATTGGTATTTTATCAAGTAGTTTAATAAAAAGGTTGCTACACGGGGTTGAATTTATGTAGTAAGGTAAAACCACATTGACTGCATGCCTATGATAGTTGATTCCATGTATAAAATAATTTTAACAGGCAGCAGACAATGTTTTTTTCATTTGAATTTCATTTCTATGGTGAAAAACTGGAACATGAACAACTTTGCACTTAAGTAATAAATGTTGTGAACGAGCATTTATTACATTAATATGTTATGGAGCCACATTTATTTTCCCTGTTGTTGCATATATTATTATATAAATAAATAACTATAAACACACACACAGTTAGACATGACACCCTTTGGTAGTAGTCCCAAGCTTTTTGCCTTCATCCCTCCTGGTTTGCATAAGTTCTTATTGCTGGCTTTAGTACTCTGCACACTTTAGCACTGCTTACATGCTAAAGTGTCTGTGTTCTTCCCTGTAAACATGGTACAATAGGCCTACATCCAAAGGGCACTTTTAATTTAAAGCTCCTAGTAAATGTCAGGCTCTGTTCCCAGGGCCTGCAGAACTTGTCATGCCAACCATTAAAGCAGTCTTTGAAAACATGTCCTAGGCCTGCCGCTGCAGCCTGAATGCAGTTTTTAACTGCCATTATGACCAGGCAAAGTAAACCTTTTGCCGAGTCTAAACCTTCCTTTTTATTATACGCCCCCACTAATGTACGCCCTAATTGCTCATATGGCAGGGTGCATTGTATTTAAAAAGTGTGACACGTGGGTTTAAGTTTTACATGTCCTGGCAGTGAAACACTTCTAAATTGTTTTTCACTGTTGCAAGGCTGTCCCCGCCATAGGACAGCTTAAGTGATGACTAATTTTATGAGCAGATGGGAAAATGACGTTTGCTCTCAAATTAATTGCATTTTAAAATCCTCTTTATTAGTACCTTCTAGAATGTTGGGAATGACATGTCCTAAAAATTTAGTGCCTGCTGCCTGTGTCACATGACAGAATAGCTTGGCAGTTGTCCCTTGTGTACTTCTGCCAGACAATGAGAAAAAGGGGTCTAGGTGTTGACAAGAAGGTACACCCTGCCAGGATGGTTGAGGTGGAGCGGATTTCTGTCCCACTTACATTTCAAAGAGCTGCATCCAGAACACACAACAGTACCTCAAACCAGTGGTTTGTAACCCCAGACTGCATAGAGCCTTAGCAGGTGAAGGGAAGAACTTTTCAGAACCAGATTGGGGGGGGTAGTGTAAGGAGTAACCCCCCCCCCCACTTCATGGGCTGATGCCAGTCAAACATGGGACCTCCTGAACCAATCATCAGTAAATTCAATGTCTCCAATTTGTTTTTTAATCAATTATTTATTACATTTTCAAGACTAAAAAACAAACAAATATTAAAGCAGTATATATGCATTACAGGAACTAAAAGTGTACAAAACAGATGTAATCCTAAATGGACATAAAGAGAGTGAAGAAATAATGAACGAATAGTTTCCATATACAAATAAAAATTAAAGTAATTCAAGAACATGATAAATTACTACAATAACCTTTCAAAGTTGGTTCAAGTAAATATCTTCAAGAAATAAAATGTTGAAAATAAAACTCTGAAACAAATATGATTTACATTCCTAGAAAAGGGCCCCATATACAATCAAAAAGAAAATGAAATACATTTCTCAAAATGTGCTACTTCAAACATATCCATCGACCAAGAGTTAAGAGTCAGATTTCCAGAAACATAATATATCAATTTTGGACACACTAAGCTGGGGATAGCCATTTAAAATTATATGTGGAAATGGATGTCAGACTTGTTGCATCAGTAATAATGATATTCGAGGAGTAAGAGAAAAATGAACTTGTGTATATATAGGTAACTCAATTTGTGACCAGAAGGAACACATTTTTGAACAATCCCATAATATAAGAACTATGTCACAATTTTGCTATAAATGTTGCCAGCACTTTCAACGGGGACTACGTTTAGTTACCTAAAGTTTAGCAGGAGACCAGTGCCCATGGTGTAATATTTAAAAAACATTTAATTTGAGACCTGAATCTACGACCTTTGTTATTTTCCAGTAGAGTGACCCCCTTCCTTATCTGAAAACAAATATGTAGTCTATTGAGAAGACAACTAGGATCTGAAATTATTGGATGTTTCAATAGAGGGAGTGTTCAATCAATATAAAATATATCCCTGAAACCATATTTTTAAGGTTCTTCCAAGTATGAATGTATGGTGCAATTGGGGAATGAAAGAACATTTCTTGGGATTCAATCGAAATTGAATTGAGCGCAGAAGTTAATTGGGAACAAATACTGACATGTGAACTTGGGAGGTTCAATTCCTCCTGTTGATTTGCAAAGGATTGTAAATAATGTTGTTTCATAAACATATTGGAAACTGTATTTATTTTAGGTTTAGTCCTAATATGCCAGTTGTTTGTTTGCCATACATTTAATATCAGCATTATTCTATAATGAAGCTTGGTAGTGTAATCAAACTTAAGATTTTGTAATTCTGAGTGCTTTTTGCCAGGCTATCTGAGAAGAATATATAATAGGGATGGAGAACATCATAAAATGAGGACTTTTAATACAAAAAGTTGTAACTGAAGATTGTTCAAGTTTATTCTAAAGTGGAGTATTCTGATATGTTGAAAGCATATTGGAGCAGGCCAATTGTTGAGCTATCCAGTAATGTTCAAGATAGGGGAGAAGTAAACCACCTTTCAATGAGGAAGAATGTAACTTTGAACCACTCAGCCAAGGTCTTTTATCACTCCAAACAAAACAAGATATTGTGGAAGACATGGTCTTAAAAAGGTATGTAGTTGTAGGTAGTGAAATCACGCCAAATATGTAATTCAATATAGGGATTATATTCATTTTTAGACTTTGTATTCTGCCCCATAGTGACAAATTTGGGAGGGACCAACTGTTAGAAATGGGGTCTTTGGGTGACAGTCAGGTTACCCCCTGTTCAAGCAAGGACCCTCACTCTAGTCAGGGTAAAAGAGAATAACCCTCAGATAATCCCTGCTTACCCCCTTGGTAGCTTGGCAGAGCAGTAGGCTTAACTTCAGAGTCCTAGGTGTAAAGTATTTGTACCAACACACACAGTAACTTAATGAAAACACTACAAAATGACACCAGTTTCGAAAAATAGGAAATATTTATCTAAACAAAACAAGACTAAAACAACAAAAATGCGACATACGCAAGTCAAGTTATGAATTTTTAAAGATTAAACTCAAAAATAGCACTTAGAAACTCAAAATGCTTCGATGAGTTGTTAACACGGCGTCGTGACGGAGTTGTTCCCAACAAGCCGACACCAGCAGCGCCGGATATGGAGTCGCGTAGATCCCCAAGTACAGTACCTTTGGTGAAGAGTGAAAACAAGTCGATGCACGAAGTCGGGGATCGCGGCGTCTGTGCGAAACGTTGAATCTGCGCACTTTGAGCAGAGTCAGTCACGACGTGGTGCGGCGACTTCCACGGAGTTGCGGACTTCAGCGGCGTCGGGCCTGCGAAGGTCGTCGCATTCCAGCAAAGATCACGGATTCGGTTGCAGGTGGCATCACCGGATTCAGCAGCGGCGTCGGTCCAAAGTCGTCCGAAGTCGATTTCCTTGGATTTCCACCAGGTTTCCTTTCAAGGGCCCAGGGACTGGATAGGGCACCACTTGTCAGAGCAGGAGTCTCTCCAGAGACTCCAGGTGCTGGCAGAGAGAAGTCTTTGCTGTCCCTGAGACTTCAATCAACAGGAGGCAAGCTCTAAATCAAGCCCTTGGAGATTTCTTCACAAGATGGAAGGCACACAAAGTCCAGTCTTTGCCCTCTTATTCTGGCAGAAGCAGCAACTGCAGGATAGCTCCACAAAGTACAGTCACAGGCAGGGCAGCTCTTCTTCCTCAGTTCTTGTCCAGGCAGAGGTTCCTCTTGATGTCCTGGAGTGTTCTAAAGTCTGTGGTTTTGGGTGCCCTTCTTATACCCAATTCCTCCTTTGAAGTAGGCCTACTTCAAAGTAAAGTCTCTTTTGAATGTGAAATCCTGCCTTGCCCAGACCAGGCCCCAGACACTCCCCAGGGGGCCGGAGACTGCATTGTGTGAGGACAGGCACAGCCCTTTCAGGTGCAAGTGACCACTTCTTCCCTCCCTCCCAGCACAGATGGCTCATCAGGAAATGCAGACTACACCCCAGCTCCTTTCGTGTCACTGTCTAGTGTGAGGTGCAACCAGCCCAACTGGCAAACTGACCCAGACAGGGAATCCACAAACAGGCAGAGTCACAGAAATGGTATAAGCAAGAAAATACTCACTTTCTAAAAGTGCCATTTTCAAACACACAATCTTAAAATCAACTTTACTAAAGATGTATTTTTAAATTGTGAGCTCAGAGCCCCCAGACTCCACATGTCCATCCGCTCCCAAAAGGAAAATCAGATTTAAAGGTAGCCACCATGTTAACCTATGAGAGGGACAGGTCTTGCAACAGTGAAAAACAAATCTTGTAATATTTCACTGCCAGGACCTATAAACACACATTACTATATGTCCTACCTTAACCATACACTGTACCCTGCCCTTGGGGCTACCTAGAGCCTACCTTAGGGGTGCCTTACATGTAAGAAAAGGGAAGGTTTAGGCCTGGCAAGTGGGTACACTTGCCAAGTTGAATTTACAGTTAAAACTGCACACACAGACACTGCAGTGGCAGGCCTGAGACAAGATTACAGAGCTACTTATGTGGGTGGCACAATCAGTGCTGCAGGCCCACTAATAGCATTTGATTTACAGGCCGTGGCACCTCTAGTGCACTTTACTAGGGACTTACTAGTAAATACAATATGCCAATCATGGATAAACCAATTACATACAATTTTACACAGAGAGCATATGCACTTTAGAACTGCTTAGCAGTGGTAAAGTGCTCAGAGTTCAAAAGCCAACAGCAACAGGTCAACAAAATAGGAGGCAGGAGGCGAAAAGATTGGGGATGACCCTGCATAAACAAAAAAGTCCAACACCAACGTTGAAAGACTCTCTAACTTGGTCCATATTAGGATTTAAATTATTCATCATGTTTTTTAGGCCAGACTGAAGAATATCCCAAGATATTTGTTTAGAGCATTTCCATTTAAAAGGATGATTACAGATAGAAGCAATAGTACTAGTGTTAGTCATTGGTAAAGCTTCAAATTTGGACCAGTTAATTTGTGAGCCTAAGAAGTATGAGAAATTTAGATGAGAAATCAAACTTGTGGCTGAAGATTCTAGATGTGGGAGGCAAAAGATTATCATCTGAAGTGTAAAAGGCTTTAGTTTCACCAGCAGCAGATACAAAACCTTTTATATCTGTATTTTGTCTTATGACAATGGCTAAAGTTTAAAACGTGATAAGGAATAACCAAGGAGATAGTGGGCATCCCTGTATTGTGCCACAGTAAATATTAAAGGATGGAGAGGTAAAACCATTACAAGTAATAGCAGCAGTAGCTGACTAGTACATTCCTTTCATTAGAGTGATAAGTCTTTCAAAAGCCTGTCCTTTCCATGGATTAAAACAAATAGCCCCATTCTACCCTGTCAAAGGCTTTTTCCACATCTACGGATAATAGGCATTCTCCTTAATTACTATAAACGTAATATTGTACAGAGATGATTAATGACAGAATGGCCTGGGACAAAACCATCCCGAGAAGGGTCGATGAGAGAATTGATGACAAAATTGAGTCAGGTGGCTAAGATTTTTGCCAATATTTTAAAGTCAGTTTATTATTGAGATGGGCCTATAACTGGATCATTCTAAGGGATCTTTGCCAGGTTTGGGAATTGCAGTAATGAACAAGTTACTTACCTTCGGTAACGATTTATCTGGTAGAGACATTCTAGTTGCAGATACCTTACCTTAGAATTTCCCCCAGGCGTCAACTGGATCTGGAGATTTTTCTTTGAGCAGTACACTTGCACAGAGTCCGGTGGCATCAGTCGAGTCTGCGTGCATCACTGGTATCATGGTCGCTGTGATGACTGTGAGGTTGTATATAGGCGCCACCCCGGTGTTCTGATGTCAGTTTCCTTTCACAACTTTCCATGCCAGGAGCCCAGAGCCATGAAGAACACCGAAAATGGTGCACCAGAACTAGGACCCTGAAAAGGGAATCCCTGTCCCTAAAAAATCAGTTTGCAGTGCGGGGAGGATGGGGAGGTCGATAAGGAATCTGCAACTAGAATATATCTCTACCAGACATATATTTACCATAGGTAAGTAACTTGCTCATCTGATAATGACTTCTAGTTTGAGATTTCTTACCTTAGAATAGATAACCAAGCAATACCATCCTTGCCAGTGGGATGCGAACCAAGTTAATACTAGAATGTCCTGCAGGACCAAACAATTAAACTAGCTGTCTCTTCCGACCTGACTGTCCAGGCAGTAATGTCTTGTGAACGTGAGCAGCGATGCTCACAAGTTACTGCCTGGCAGATGTCCAGGACAGGAACTCCGTGTACTAACACTGTAGTGGCAGCAATTGCTCTGGTGGAGTGAACATGCAAGTCCTCGGGTGGTTGCTTCTTTGGCAAAGCACAGCACATTCTGATGCAGAGCACCACCCATCAGGAAATGGTTAGCTTCTTCACTGCCTGTCCTTTTATCACACCCAACTATCCCACAAAGTATTGATCGTCCACCCGGAAATCTTTGGTACAATTGAGGTAGAATCCCAATGCTCTTTTTGGATCCAGACAGTGGAGTGTCTTTTCTACATGAGAAGGATGTAGGCATGCATAAAAGTAGGCAAAGTGATGGATTGGCCTACATGAAAAGGCATAACAACCTTAGGATGGAGGCCCTGGTACAAAGCATCACTGTCAGGATGGACAGATGAAAATGGTGGCTTCGACAAAAGAGCTTGAAGCTCACTCACTCTGCGGACAGAGGTGATGGCAAAAAAGAAGGCAGTTTTCAATGTGAGGAACCGCTAAGAACAAATATGTGGTGGCTCAAAAGGGGCACACATAAGGTAGGTAAGGACCAGGATCAAATCCCACTGGGGCATTATGAACGGGATAGGTGGGTACAAACGGCGGAGTCCCTTAAGGAATCTCCCAACAATGGGAGATTTGAATAGAGAAGGTTGAGCTGGCAATCTGAGAAATGCTGCGATGGAAGAGAAGCAGCCTTTAAGGGTGCCCAAGGCAGAGCTGGGCAAGAGAGAGGATGTACAGTAGAACCTCAGATAGAGGTGCAGAAAAGGGATCAATAGATTTATGGCTACACCATGCCACAATTTTGTGCCAACAGGCGTATACCGTTTTAATGGAGGGATGCCAGACTGCCAAGATGACATTACAGACTTTAGGCTGAAGGTGTCAACTGTGCCGGTCAATCTCCACGCAAGAAGGCGGATGCCGGACAGGTTTCAGGTGGAGAACCATCCTCTGCTGCTGCAATAGAAGATCTTCCCAAAAGGGCATCCGATCATCAGAGGATCTGTGGCCATGCTCAGGATACCATACTCTTTGTGCCCAGTCCAAAACCACAAAGATTCGTTGGACCCGGTCATTCTGGATCTTCAGAACTCTGGGCAGAAATGGTATTGGTGGGGAGGCATAAAGGAGGCCAGACTTCCACTCGAGACAAAGTGTTGCCGATCGAATGCCACCTTGGAAACTCCAATGCTCAAAACAGATGACATTGCGTGTTCTTTGCGGAGGCAAACAGATCTAAGCAAGGCTCTCCCCACTGCTGAAAGAGACCTTGTGCCACCTCAGGAGACACCATTCATGGTCAACCATATATTGACGGCTGTATTGGTCTGTTCTGGCATTCAAAGAGGTTGTCAGATGTCGAACCATCATGGTTATGCCCTGGTGTTCCAGCCATGTCTAGAGGCGCAGAGCCTCTTGACAAAGGGTCCACAACCCCACTCTGCCTTGCTTGTTGCAGAACCACATTGCAGTGGTGTTATCAATGAACACCTGCACCACTTTCCCTTTGGGAAAGGGAAGGAATGCTTTCAATGCAAGCATGATCACTCAGGCTTGCTGATGTGGAGTCCGCACTCTGCTGGAGACCAGAGGCCTCTGATCTCCGCCTCTCCCATGTGGCCGCTCCATCATAGGAGCAATGCATCTGTCACCACAATGAGATCTGGCTGGGCAAGGGAGAGAGATCTGCTGTTGACCCAATCATGAGTCGAAAGCCACCACTGCAGATCTTGCGCAGTCCCCTCCGAGATCTGAACCATGTAGGAAAGATTCCCCGGACGCTGTGCCCACTGGAACTTCAGGTCCCACTGCAGAGCCCACATATGCCAGCGTCAATGCTCTCCTGCATCACATCAGCCTAGCGAGGGGGTGCAGTTGAAGAACGTTAGCCTGCGACTTTTTATTTTGACCCAAGTGTACAGAGGATTTAGAGTGGGCCAACAAAGAGTGGTGGTGAATCCACGAGCACCCTTGTGAGCTTCCTCTCTAAAGAGATCAGAAATCATGCAGAGTCGAGTGCCGGGCTGGCATGAGCTTCAGGACCACTCCCTCATAGCCTCCGTATTTATGGCCTGTCACACGGAGCATGACTTTGGGGAGTGGTCGTGCTCTAGGCATCACAAGTACACGCGGTGGGGATTCATCACTGACATCATTTGTGACAGGAGTCACGCGGCTTAAAACCGGTCCTCGATGACATCCTCTACACACCAAAATGTAAAAAAAAAAGAAAACAGTCAAAGTTAGTCAAAAAATGACTAACAGTAGCTCTCTTCGATCTGCGTGTAGGTTTGGGAAGAAAGAAAAGAACTGATGTCAGCACGCCAGGGTGTCAACTATATACAACCGCAGTGTCATCACGGCAACCACAACGCACGAATCAACGACCGATGCCACCTGCCAGAGCGCAAAGGTACCGCTCGAAGAAAAATCTTCAGATCCAGTCTGAAGCCTGGTGGAAATTCTAAAGAAAAGAATCTGCAACTAGAAGTCTCTATCAGATACGAGCATGCAAGTTGTCGGAAGGTAAATGTCTCGATGTAATGTTTCATTAAAAACAGATCTCAATATTGTGACCAAATGTGCTTTAGTGACTCTATAGAATTCAATGGAAAAACCATCTTCCCCAGGGGCTTTACCAGTTGCAGAACAATCAATAGCCTTAACTATTTCATCCATTGTAATTCCCCCCTCTAAATTTTCTTTGTTCTTGTGTTAATGTTGTAAGTTTGAGTTTTGCAAAAAAATACATCATCTTCCTTATCTGAACGATTAAGAAAGGGGTCAAGTGAAACAATTTTGAAACTGCTACAATATTTGAAGGGTAAGTAAATAGATCCAACTTAGAACTTTTAATAGCAGGAATTACTCTGAAAGATTCTTGTTGGTGGAGCTGATAAGCTAAGAATCTCCCAAGCTTTCTCCACCGCTTTCATAATGACTGAGAAATAAGGAATAAATATTTTTCAACGTCTGATGCATACAGATGATTTATTTGAACTTTTCAGAAAGTAATTTCCTCCAAACGTCCAGGGAATTCCGCTGCAGAGTAATTATTGGTAGGGCAGAAACTTCCCTCAAGATTTAGCCTGACATCATTTATCTTTTTTTTTTTTTTTCTTTTTTTTAAAGACTTGCTGAATCTTTCATAATCAAGCCTTTTATAACTGTTTTACCGGTGTCCAATAATGTACCTGCACTGTTAAATGAATTCTTGCTATCTTAAGAATTGTTCAACACGTAGACAACAGCTTTTTCTTGGGGTGTTTTTTTAAGAAGAGAGGTTTGTCTCAACCCCCAAAATTTACATTGAGATTCAACCTATGTCTAAGTGAATATCAATGAGATCATTATCTGAGAGACTGCACGGGATCATATCTGTATCCATTACAAGTTGTAAAAGTGAAGAAGAAATTAAAAAATAACCAATTCTTGTCAGGGCCAAGTGTGGACATGTGAAAGTGTAATTCCTTTCATCTGGATGCAGTCACCTCAAGGGTTTTTGAAGTGCATAATCCTTAATAAAATAATCTAAACTATATCTATCACTTTTATGATGTGTGTCAGGTGTCCCTGCTCTATCAACAAATGGGTCAAAAGCTACATGCCAGTTGCCTCCTAATAATACACAAGTGGCTCCAAAAGAAAAGAATAATCTACTAAACTGAGAAACATAGGTTGTTTGAGAATCCGTAGCGGCATAAATCGGACAATCAAAAAAGTGTGACATACACAAATTTCGGCAAGAATGTTTCTTCCTTCTAAATCTTCCCAAGTTTTTATGATCTCATAAGGTGGATTTTTTCATTACAAAGAAAAGCAACACCACATTTTTGTGTAGGAGTAGGATTTGTAGGTAACTTATTAGGAGTGATACAAGTATATATAACCTGTCCAACCCAAATCGCTCTTCAATTTATCACATTCTGTTGCAGTAAGACAAGTCCTGTTTAGTAATGAAAGGTCAGTTTTTTGTATTTTAAACCAAAAAAAAGCATTTTTGTCTTGTTATAAATTGTGCAAGATCATGAACATGCCAGGACACAATCTTTACAATCTTTAATGGTTTTGTGTGAGAAGATTGCATAATATTGGTAACGTAGAAGTGGAGAAAAGAAGGGAAAGAAGATTTTATTGCAACTAGTAAAGAAGAATGGAGTGAAGGAAGAAAAAGAATAAAAAAATAAAACTTGAAATCTAGATATGTTAAATAGAGTTTAGTATGTATAAACTAAGAAAATGTATGTAGAAAATCTAATTTTGTATTGTAATCTGATTAGGAAAGAAAAGAAAGAAATATCTTAAGAATGATAACCAATAAGATATAATATTACATTATTTTGACCTATGGAACTCTGAAGGAAGAGCAGTTTAGAGTGTCCGCTATTGGAGAAGCATTGTTTTTTGATTGTATTAATAAAGGGTGTTGATGTTAACCACTGATAGAAGAAAATTGTTCAACAAAAAAGGGAAAAAACAATGTACACTTTAAGCTGAGGAAGTGAAAATCAGACACCACGGAATGAGGAGGAAGGGAAGGTAACGGTTCCAATAAAAAGAAAAATGATTAATGATATTTGTAATAGAGGCCTCACCCATACCAATAATTAGAAGAAAAAAACATTTATAAATATATAGTTTTGAACTGAATAAAGAATATACCTTCAACTTTTCACATTCAAACAAACCAAACATAATATCTATTCCTTTAAAAATAAAAAAAAGAAGGAGGAATGAGAAAAAGAATTAGGACATCAGGTAGAATCAGTATTTCAAAGATGATCTATACTTATCTCTATGTTGTGAATTGTTCCAAGCCTTTAATTTACTGCTGTGAAACCAAGTGCTTTGAACAGTTTCCCGGAGTCTGAGGTAGAACTAGCTGTTGAGTCCCGTGCTGGTGGCGGAAAAGACTTATGTTCCATTTGCAAATCTTGTTCATCCAAATCGTTGAAAAAATATTCTAAGTCATGAGGATCTGATCATTCTTTGGTTTTCCCTTGGTAAGTTACAATTATTGCTGGTTCCAAAAGACCAAATTTAATTCAGTCTGGGATTGAGTGTTAAAAATGTTCCTTTTGAGGTTTGTAAGTGCTAAGAAACCTGCTGTAATAATTTGTGATTGATCATGTGTATAAGGGCCATGTTTTCCAGCTTTATTGAATATTTGACAAGCGTGTTGATGTCAGACAAAAGGCTAAAATATGGCAAGGTTGTGCGCAAAGGCTTGGGGTTCTTGAATGTACCAGACAGGCACATTGGAATTCCAGATGAGGAGTAAAGTTACTGTTAAGTAGAGTAGAAATTAGGTTAGTCAAATGATAAAATATTGTATTTTTCTATTTGTTCAGGAAGTCCTATCATTTGAATGTTATTTCGTCTGCTGCGATCTTCTAAATTTGATTTTTTTTTCTTGTAAATACGAAATATCTTGACCATTATCAGGAATTTTGTTAGTACAAGATTCACCTTCTGTTAAATGACCTTTCATTATTTGCATACGAAATTGGAATTTATTTACTTTCCCCTCCTAAACCTTGTACTTCAAGTATTTGCAGACACTACTGTATTCACCAATGAAATTGAATTTATGTCAAGTAACTAAGTATTCTATCAATTGCTGACGAATGAATATCTGGTGAACATGCCATTGTGAGAAAGAAATTATGATTAGAAGGGCTTGATATTAATGCCTCACTATATGATAATCGTCTTTTCCTTCTGAATTTGTATATGTAAAGAGCAGTATGTAAAAGGATCAAAAACACCATATAAGTAATTGCCTGAATATTGATACTGATTGAGTGAATACATTTTTTTCAGATAAGTTAGTAGAACTAACTTTTTGTTGTTGATATTGGTGAAATTTTCACAAAAGCCTTCTTTTCAAGATCTCAAGGTTAATTGTGTTTCAAATATATGAAAGAGTACAATCTACTTTGTCAAATAGACTGCATGGAGGAGAAACTCATTTTGTCCATATAAAATGCCAAAAGTGATGTAACATTAGATCAGGGAATTTGTCTTAAACTGAGTTACAGACCTTTCTTTTATTCTCTCCTTCAGTTTGGTTTATTCTCATTTCTAAAAAAGAGTTTGCATAAGGTTTGATTCAGTATGAAAAACTATCAGGTCTTATGGCCACATGAAAATATTTAAGGGAGCAAGGGATTCCACACTCAAATCTTTTTCATCAGAATATATAAATCACAGTATCACATAGCATAGTGAGGTTATAATAGTAGGCTGCTATAATCAGTATTGTAGAACACCACTGTCTTATAGGTGTCTCAAATCACCATGATCAAAGTTATTGAAGGAGAACAATCAGGGTATTTGATGTTATCCCATACAGGTATTAAAAAGAAGCAGGCCAAACATAAGTAAAGTAGCCAAATCACAGTCCGGTCTCCAAGCTCAGTGTTCCAAACTCCATCCTCTTGTTGCTTTCAATAATGAACCACCATCTACCTCTGTGACACCCAACCTCCACTTTTTATCGTATCATAAAGCCTCTTGTACTCCGCACTCCTAGCAGCTTCAGAACGATTCAAAACCAACAAAGGTAAACATCTAGCTTTTCCACAGGGAGACTGCCATACTTGCTAAGAGATTCCATCTTAATTGTAGCGTGGGGCATTTCAAGGGGAAAGCCTTTGAGTTGTGTTCTCACCTTCTTTCGTTTAAATCCAGTAATGAGCAGCCATCTTCAGTAGCTTAGTTCACTGCATCCTTCCTGCAGTTGGAAAACATAGATAAGGAGGCAGACAGAGCTGAAGTTTTATTCTCGAAATGGTGTCCTGCTGTTTCCGATTAAAAAAATGTGCTGCTGGTGAGGAGTGAGGCGAGTAGTAATGTAGATAAAGAACCACAACGTCTCCTCCGTCCTCGATGCTCTAACAGGAACCGCCATTTTCCACTGCATCAAGCGCAAGCTCCACCCCCAATGTCTAGTTCTACTGCTTATATTTTTGTCATTCTGGTATCACTTTATTTGTTAAAATGTTCTCTATTTTTCTAAATTGGTGAGGAGTTTTTTATTTTGTTTTGTTATGTTATCACTGTCTGAAGTGCCGCATAAATACATTATACATTACCTGTTAGTTAAGCCTGACTGTTTTTGTGCTAGCTACCAGAGGGTCATGCACAAGTTAATTTAGTGATGTTTGTGGCTCACCCTGACGAGGAGTGTGGTTGCTTGAGATGGGTTTTCACCATCCTCAACCAAAAACCCATTTTCATATATAAAAGGTTAAAGTGAAGTTATGGTGGCTTTGTTTTAACATCTCACATACATAAAAAAAGGTATGACAAGCGTTTGGTGTGCAAATTTATGGTTTGTAAGGCTGTTGAGAGCTTTGCTTTTCTCACAGGTTTTCTGCCAACAGGCTTTGGCTTCAGATCAAAACATACTTGGACACATGACTTTGCAATCCATATCTGATACGCTCAGGCTTTACCTTTAGATGGGGTGCTCCTTACATTCCAAACTTCCTCCAAGGCATGTGCAGCAAAGGTTGTGCACAGAGCCTGATATTTGGCCAGGCTTTGCAACTAACCTGGTCTATTTGGCCCTACAATGTATTATTTTAGGATTCAGATCCAAAATCCCTGTGTTCTGTAATATAAGCTGCAGCATTTTCTCCTGATGTTGCAGCCAGCCAATTGGATGGCATCTCAGTATCTTGAAATCAGTAATGGCCAAGGTAAGAAAAGCATCCCTTGTGCAATTAAAAAGTTTTGGATTTGTAGAAATATGCAGAACCCATGAACTAACACTGCATACCTTTCTAAAACGGTAACTCTTGGGATCCCCGGCCTAGATTTTAAATGTTTATTTCTCAAAAAGTACTGAATAGATTTTATGTGCTAAAAGCTTTGGTGCTCAGAAATGAATCGGCTGGAAATTTGGAATGTTATTAGCACACTGATTCCAGATAACGGGTGGGGAAGGCAAAGTTAAATGGTGTGGTGTAAGAAAACAGTTCACTGATTCATCAACTTTGGAGCAGTTTTACAGATCCGCATAGCACTCGAGACACTGGCCATGTTTAGCTTACCTTTGATATTTTGAATTTGATATAACCCCATCCTATGGAAGGTGGGTGGGGTCATGTCTGAAGTTTTGGTAAAAAAAGCAGCAGTTTTGTAACTCGCTTAGGAAGCTATGCTTTCTGCTTCAGAAATAAATATCTTGAATGTCTTGAATGACAGTACAATTTTTCTCAGGGAATTGGTGTGACTTGGTTTTGAGTACATCAGTTTAGTAGTCTTCAAGATTGGGCATTACAATAGTGTGTTAGTGGCTTGACACGGTTAAAAGATGGTTTTCCAATGTTCTATGGATCAATATTTGAAAATAAAAGAACCCATTGGACAAAAGCTTTTAGCTCCTGTTTGTACCGCAGAATGAAAGTGGACAAAGTTTGGTCTGCAAGCCATTTAAAATTGGGTTCTTTATCTTTGCAGGGCCATGTCATCTTCCTGAAATGTAAGATTCTTGCACAAGCCTCAACTTGCTAACAAACTATTAAATATCATGCTTGCTCGTTAACCCTTACAAAAAAATTTGGAAGTAAAAGCACACTTTTTGAATTCCTGCACCTTCATTATTTAACTCCGTCAAAGCCTTAATGTATTTGCATGAAACACAATATATCAAGACTAAGCTGAACAGAAGGGCCTCCCAAATGTAGTGAGGGTTGACTGCCAACAGAGGGATGGGGACAGAATCCTGTAGCCAACCCATCTGCTAACAGCCAAAAGGTAGCAAACTGTAAATATACACATATATATATATAAATATACACACATATAGATAGATAGATAGATAGATAGATAGATAGATAGATAGATAGATAGATAGATAGATAAAAACCTTGTGGCAGTCATAAGGTAGTTAGGATCTTGTTACCACAGGAAAAGCACTTTTTCACTTGCCTATAACTTTGGTGCTGTTTGACGAATCTTCACAACATTTTACAAAGTGTCCTCCTGCTGTATTTTGTTGTGCATGGTACGTTTCGGGGTGATTTGTCAAGCGAAGACTGAGACAAAGGGTAGGGGTTAAAAAAGTGCATTTCCCATAGGGATTTTGAACACTACTATACCCCGAACCAATGGATGGAATTACATCAACTTTAGCAGAAAGCTAGCTGTTGGTCCAGAAAGCGTGCTTTTTGCGATTTGTTGTAAATCTGTTCAGTAGTTTTAAAGATAATAAGGGGGGAAAATATAGGTATACAAGGATGAGGAGGCTCCGCGAATCCCGGAGATGATGTGCTGAGATCCGATTGGCTGCTAACACTTCAAGTGTTGGCAGCCATTTTGGGACTCTGCTTCAGCACAGTCACAAAAGGAAAATGTTACAGAAAAGCGGTCTGGGTAGAAAAACCCGGAACCCCTGCTAAGGTTAACCCCTGGGATTCCCAACAGGGCAAACAAGCATTTATTTATTTGGAATTTTTGAAATTGAAAATTCTCAGAGGATCCACAAATCTGCTAAACAAATCAGCTATAACTCGCACCCTCACCATACACTGCTAATTACCCCACATATTACAACAGTATTGACATCTTTGATAACATCATTGATAACATCAATGAAATATTTGCAGTAGAATTGAGGAGAAATCGGCATGGCAGGGGTGGGAGTTTTAGTTACCTTAGGGCATTAGCTATAGCTACTTTAGAGAACCATAACTATAACTGCTGAATGTCTTTGGTTTTGTGTTTGCAAATTCAGAACCTGGTTTAAAAAAAAAAAAAAAAAAAAAAAAACTATTCCTTGCCCCTTAGGGACGAAGTAACAGATTAAAAAATTGACAGACTGTGGATTATAACATAGAACTTTATTAACACTTAGAGGTCCATTTCACAAACTATAAAGGAGGAAAGGCGCAGATGAATCGAATTACATTACCCTCCAAAAATAACATTAGTGATGTTAGGTATCCTTGTTCTTCTGATGGTTACTTCTGACAGCACGTCTCATCTGTTGAACAGATGACTGAACACAAATTCACCCATATTTGTGCCTTAATACAAGGTTCACTGTGAAGACACTAATGTGCATGCATGATTCATGCCTTAAAATGCACTATTGATTTTGATTAATTATTTGCTATGTCATTTTTATATCAGTTTGAAGACCACCAAATTCTTACCATTGCTGTACATTTATACATTTTAAAATGTACTAGGGCCCTGTAACTCCAGGTTCTACAACTACACTTTACAGATCTGTGTTAGTTAACAGTAGCCTCATTTGGAGGCTGGCACAACTAAGTGAGAATTTTAGAACACAGTGGCGTCTGGTATTTGTAGTAGGTTCCCAAAGTCTTCTCAAAATATTCCCACTAGAAGATATCACACCTACTCATTAGTTGTTGTCTGAGTTTGTACTCTGTCACCTTGCTACTATCTGCTTGCATTTTAGAGAAAATGTATAAACATTTGCAAATATCTAATGGATTTTAGCGTTACATACTCCAACTGATCAAGGGGGAAGCTCTGGACTGTTGAGACTGCAGACTCTTATTTTGGATTGATTGCTTGATATTTGGATTTTTTTTATTAAACTCATGTTAGACTTTACAGTATCACAAGTGTTGTGTTTTTCTTGTACAGTGCCTCTGAAGTACCTCCCAAAAAGAAGAAATTCTGAAAATTGTACTTCAACACTTGGAAATCCGGAAGGACCAAGCAAGCAAAATGGTCTTCCCTTAGGAACTAAGTCTAGACAGTAACGTCTAGTGAAGGTGTATATGGATGCCCAAGTAGCCACATATCCAGCACCACAACACCATTGGCCCAGGCAGTAGTGTTGGCATAGTTCCTGGTAGAATGAGACAGCAGGTCCACAGATGGCTCCTTCTAGGCCCCAAAGGCTCGTTCTTGACAAGAAAGTGAATGATTTATCTAGCTAAAGTTCTTTTCAGGATTGTCCATCTGTGACACCCATGAAAAGCTGGTCATACACGTTAGAGGGATGTGGCAGAGGGAACAAACTGGAAACATGGACTGCCTTTATGGAAAGGAGACACCAGTTTTGGCAGAAAGGATGCCAGAGTCAAAAAACAAGCTTGTCCACAAAGAAGGTGGTGTATGGTAGTTGTACTGACTGTATCTGTAATTCACTGACACGGAACACAAAGGTAATCACAATGAGGCAAACAAACCTTAAGGGTCAATAGCTTCAAGGAAAAGCTGCGCATATGCTCAAAAGGCGGACACATTAAGGTAAGAACCAACTTTAGGCCCCAACTATTGCCTTAAAAAGTGAAGGCTGTTCAGGCAAAAGTAGACAGGCTCAGAGGGCAGGTAAATTTATTATCTAATCAATCCTGCAAGGGCTCATGACAACCAGAAACAAGTCCGAAATTTTAGCCTGCCATGGATCGATCAGAAAGCCTGTGCTCCATGCAACAAACTTTGCTCAACTGCCAGAAAGTATCAACTTCACATGCAGCCACCCTTGACGGTCCTGGAACTCATCATCAGAGAGAGGGATATTGTCTGACCGGCTCCTCCAGTGTTGAATTCAGTGAAAGCAGAGGTTCCACGGAAGAGTCTCCATGAGTCAATAGACATATGGCACTGACAGGATACACATGGTCAAGACACCAAGATGCCTAAAAACCATCTATGCTGAAAAACAGGATCAAGACCATATTCAGAACTTCCCCTATAAAATGACTCCTCTGCATTAGCCAAATATGGTATTTCAGCTCATTGATGGAGAACAGAAGGGAAAGTGTTAGCAAGAGTTTTGTCTGCATGTGGTCTACAACTGACTGATTAGCCAACCTTCAACAGTTAGTCCCTCGAAGTATGGAGATCCTCAACAAGTTAAGACTGGCTTCAACCAAAGCTATCACCTTTGTAAATACCAGGAAGATTAATTAGAAGGTCCTTTACAACAACAAAGTGGAGGAATCTTCTATGGGACTACACTACTTGTACATGAAAATGTATACCCTTCAATTCTGTAGATACCATACAATTGCCAATATCCAAGGCAGAGAGATTCTGGGCCAAAGTCAGCATCTTGAACTTGTCCTTCGAACAAAGGTGTTCAAGAAATAAGCACATTATTGGCCTGAGCTCTCCACCTCTTTTGGATGCAAAGAAGTGGCGACATTAGCACTGTTTGCCCATCTCCTGCTTAAGGAGTCCTGGCAATGAGTGAACCTCTTTGGAAAGGAGAGGCATGTACACTGAACACTGAGCCAAATAGTAAAATATTGAACGATTTGGAGGCGGGGAATCAATAGGAAATGAAGACACTAGCCAGGATAAAAAAAACCTGCAGGACACATTGGTCAGAGGTAATTTCATATCAGCTGGTAAGATATTAATGTATTCTTCCCCCTACTGGCCACAGATGACCTCCCTGCCCCTCGCCAAAGGGGGAACTGCAGATGTTTAGCAGTGGCAGAGACAAGCGGATGAGAGACAATTTTGTTAACTGTCCTCTGCCATGCCCCTTGGACCTTTGAAAGGGCTGAATAGAAAGAAATGGCTTCTTCTGGTAATAAGTCAGGCCTCCAAAATTACCTCAACTTCCAGTATTGTTGATGAAATTGGTAGGCTGTGGTGAGTAAGCCCAATGAGTATGCTGTTACATAGCCAGCCATCTTTACATCTTGCTCTAAGGCTGAAACCACTGTCTAAATAAATATGGCAAGAGCCATGGAAAGGCATATCTACAAAGAATGCCTGCCTACCCACAGAGAAACCCACAGCACACATCCAGATGTCACAGCAAATTACAGCACTAATGCCCAACGCACAATCAGTGGTGTTTATTCCAGCTGTATTACATAGTTGACCGCATCTAATATGCGGTTGGCACCCTGGACAAATTGCTCGCTATACCTGGGGGAATTGGGGGGGGGGGGGGGGTTCAG
Organism: Pleurodeles waltl; assembly: GCF_031143425.1. NCBI lineage: Eukaryota > Metazoa > Chordata > Amphibia > Caudata > Salamandridae > Pleurodeles > Pleurodeles waltl. The sequence goes on along the minus strand of NC_090451.1, from coordinate 169,632,146 downwards.
TCTGTGTGTGTGTACACTCTGGCAGACCAATATTTAGATTCCTACTAGACTTCGAATGTTAAGTGCTATATCGAGAGGGTCATATCACCTGTAGCAGGCTCATGGGTCCAGAACTGGGGAGGTATACCAGCAGCAAAGATGGTTTTGCCCACAGAACAGACAGCGTTTATCAGTGCTTCACTGAAAGGTAGCAAAGGTTATGAAGTTGAAGGGACAACTTGCAAGATTTCTGTAAGCAAATTAACATAGGTTTCCACAGTTGGCAACTGAAGTTCTTTCATCTTGGCAGCCCCATGAACCATTGTGCAGATGAAAAGCTTTTCTTGGTGGTCGACCAATTCCGTGTCTGGACAGGTATCTGACTACTAACATTTTGAAGGAATAATTCCAGAACAGCAGTATTATGAGGGAGTAACAAACTGCCACCTCATCTTCCCTGTCAAGTGGTCCTTTCTGAGCACCCTGTAGGTGCCAGTGTCTGTACTAAATAAGTCCACAAAGCACTGGATAAAGATACTCAACCAGAGGCAATGACACTGCTGGAGATTCCTCCCACATCAAAGGCTGTACTTTAGTAAACTAGTAGCAAGACACTGGTTGACACCTACCTAAACTCTGCTCCAGATCAAAAAACAGCTACAGACCAGCCAGAACTAATAATGCTTTCAACAAAGAGGGTGTGATGCAGCCTGACATTGGCAGCGGGTCAAGCAGAAGCCTAACCAAGTCAAACAGTGCTCCAGGAGGCCCCACCGGTGGAAGACTGACTGGGGGCTGGCAGATCTTTGGAGCCTGAAGGCACTTCATGGGGAGCAACAGTTGTTCCAAAAAACTGCAGCATAGCCTCCTTGACAGTCTATAAGTGCTGCCCCATTGAAGGTTGCCTCTGAAATTCAAAGTACATCAGCTCAAGGTGTGGAATAGGGCTGGAATCAGGTGACTGGTGCAGAGTTAGGCTTTTTGAGTTCTGACTGCATTATCTCTCCCTTAAGTAGAGGTGATGGGGAGAGGAGTTTTGTCCTTTGACTTTATCTTGGACTTAAAGAATGAAGACCTGGACTGCGACTGGGCTTTGAGCATGCTGGGCCAGTTTACATGGCCTTTGCAACATGTAACCTTGGCGCCCAACCACTGATGGCTTTCAGATGTAATAGAGAGCAGTTGTCAAATGACAAACGCTTGGCTCTGAGAAAACAGACTTGATGCAGATCCATAAGACATCTACTTTCAACTCTTGCAGTTGCAGCACAGCATGTAGTTAACAGTCTTCAGGGGGAAGATATTTCTTTAGCACAACGGCACTGAAAATATTTTTTGATATTGCTCAGGAACAAACTTTTGGAAGCAGCGCTCTAGATCTGCATAAAAAGGCACATAAAATAAAAAACTGAAGTCCGTGTTCAGGAGTACTATGTAACTGACTCCATGCCGTCACTTCAATCCATATTGAAGCCACAACACTCTCATGGCACCACTTATCGGCGTGTGGGAGCATTTGCTGAAAATTTAATTAGATTCAGCCTGACTCCTGTGTGAATTCCAAAAATGGGAAATCTGTGGTTAAGAGTACCCATGTAAAATGTAAAGAATAATTTAAGAAACAACATAAACATGACATTGAGAAACAATACAACAAACAAAAATGTGGTCTAAAAATACTTAATAAAAAAGAAGCATATTCTTATTCAATATTACAGTTAAACAAGAATAATGATTTCCACTAGTGGACGCAAACAACCTACCCATCAATTTCATCTTTCTGGTTCAGTCCTTTGGATGATAATGTACTTCGCCTCTGGAAGAAAAAAAAAAACATAAGAACTATAAATGAGTAAAACTGAAGCTGTTGTAAGGGTCTTGTATGCTCAAGCCTGGAGTAATAACTAGCTTTTTATTTGCCTTTTGATGCTTATCGCCTTTCCCTTTAATATTTTCTTTTACACTTTTATTATCTTTGGTTTCTTCATTCTCTTCAGCAGCACTTAAGGTCTTCTGGGATCCATTGTGCATATCGATTTTCTTTGACTCTGATACTTTGTTCACCATTTTTCTAGAAAAATCAACAGAAAATTGACTTCACCACTGGAAAAAGAGGCTTTAGGTAGAGTGACTTATCAAAAATTATCATTCTTGACAATAGACACTAGCCAAATCTCAGTAGACAGTCAAGCAATGTTTAGTTAAACTGTGACTTGGGACCAAGAGCGCATACTCCCCAATATAGTGACAGTGTAATTGCTGGTATCCAAAATGCTCACTGGTGTTTGGTGCTCTAAGAGGAGGAAGAGCCACACATCTTCCCCTATTGAGACAATTCGACACAAAGTACAGCAGATCTCTGAGCAGTCCCATAAAGTTCACTTCTAGTATGTAGTAGGCACCTTTCTGCGATTCCTGTGCACATGATGCTGTGGGTCCACTTGACCTAGGTGGCAGTTTCTCATTATTATTTAATATTAACTCCTCTCTTAGTCTATGTATATTTCTAATTTTAATTACGGTCTGGACAAAAGTCAGATGCTACACTGTAGTGTATGATGAAACTCGTGTTGGCATGGGCAGGTGTGACCTAATGAAAATAAAGGCTTGCTTTTACTACATACTAGATAGAGGAACTTTATGGGAGTGCTCCTAGATCTGCTGAAGTCATGCAAGGTTAGATTCCAGATGATTCACTATGAGGGAAGTCAATTAAATAAAACCAGCAAAATTAATCAATTAGGAAACAAACATAATTTCCTGAAAGTACCAACAGACGGCAATTAGGCACAGGACATCTGTAACTCAGCTATTAAAACAGGACATCTATTGTTTAATACGGTGATGTGTTTTGCACTAGAATCTCAATTGAGGGTCCCATCATCCAACATCCAGACTCAAAATTAGATCGAATCTTGGTACTAGTAAGGAACAAACGCCTTAAAATAACACTAAATTGCAAAGCATTTAAGACCCAAGTAATTGTTTTAGGTCTGGTGGCACAGTGGACTTATGCAAACACTAAGGATCTGGCATTTTACCTCATGGTCCCGATTCAAATATCTGCATCTTTTCATTGTTTTGAGATTGATAAAATGAGTGCCGCTGAGTTGAGTAGCAAGAAGTATCCGTTATTCAGTGCCAAGATGCCCCTGGTGATGGACATGCAATTTACAGATTCAGGAGTTCTGTCATGTACTTACATTTCATCTTTGTTGCTGGCCAAGTGGCCTTGGCCCAGCACCCACGTCATCAATTTCTACCAAGAGTTAACTTTGTGATAGATAGCAATCTGACATCTAAAACTCAGATAAAAACTGAGGAAAACTGCACCATTGCTTTAGTTTAATGTCAGGAAACATTGTCACCCCAGTCGTCAACTTGAGATTAGATTAATACTATTAAGGATATGTATGGCTATCTCGCACTGCCTTCCACAGAGTACAAACCACTCCGAATGAAGCACAGCGGTTGATCTTTCTCCTGCCTTGACGCTCAAATCTTACACATCTTTTGACAGAGCTACACTGGCTTCCGGTGCAGGAGTGTATCCACTTCAAAGTATGCTGCACAGTATTTAAATGTCTGCACAGAACTGGCCCTAGCTTCTTGGCAGATAGAATTAAGAAATATGTATCCTCTTGAAATCGGAGACCCAGCTAGTCAACTTGACTAGGCGTTCCAAGATTCTGGAAACAAAGATGAGGGGACACAGTTTCTCAGTTCAAACTGTCCACTTGGAACTCATAACCTTACACTAGCTCCCTGGAACACGGTCTGGGGAACTTTCAGAAATAACTAAAAAAAAAAAAATGGTTATTCAAACAGGCATATAGCATTTAATACTTATTTGCCTTGGGTTAATCTACCTAGTTTAACGCAAAGAACAATTCGGTGAACACGTGCTTTATAAGCTTTAATAACAAAATGCACAACCAGTGTACTGAACTGCATCTCTGCAAAAACGAAAGAGCAGAATTAATGGCGGCATTGCAGTCTTAATGGTTGTATGACAATATCTACCACTAAAATATCAACCACACATACTTATGTACAAAAACATTGTCAAAATTATGTTGGCACAAACTGTAGATATAGCAATGTTAACTATATACTTATGAATGTAACTCCATCACTAGTATAATTTAAAGTAAACTAAATTATATTTACATTTTTAAAACATTTAAAAAAATAACGAGAACATGAACTGTAAATAATGTTTTAAAAAAACATTATAAAGGTTATCACACTACAAAGTATACACAAAAAGTTTCTTAAATATAATATACAATTGTACTTTGTATCAAGTAATAAATCACATAAAAAGTATTAATACTTTTAAAAAATGTATATTTTATTCAACATTTATAATTTTTTTAAATAAAACTTCTTGTATTACTAAAACACTAAAACAGAATTTTACTAAGACATAAATCAATACAACTAAAATAGAACATAAATTAAAAAAATAAAATACTTTATACATTACTGCCTACGTTGCCCAGCTTACAACAGTAGCAGCCCGCCCACTTCCCCCCTCCTACAAGCCAGGAGGCTCAGGGGCTTCAAAAGGAGGTCATGCCTCCTGCAGCACGGTACCCATTACTGCCTACATTGCCTAGCTTGCACCATGAGCAGCCCGCCCACTTCTCCTTTGTTATACCAGGAGGAACTGGGGCTTTAAAACGAGGTTGCACTTCCAACAGTGTTGGACGCATGGAGGACGTGACCCGGCCAAGAGCAGGCCTGACTAAGCCTGTCCACGGCCAGTTGAGGCTAGGCTGGACCAACTCTTTGGACCTGCTAAACTGGTGATCTGGTTTTCTGTTTGCTGGAGGCAAGAACTTAGTGAGGCTCACTCAATAAAGAAACGTAAGGTTGATGGGGCCTTCATTAAGTTGATTTCTTCTCACTCCAACATTACTGTAGAAAACATGTTAGAACAGGCTGTGGGGCTCATCTCAAAGGAGATTACTTTCACTGAGAGGAGACTTACCGGGGGCTGTTGTCCTAGTGGAGGGCTTCCTTCTGCGAACACTACATCTAATTGTTCTCTTGTAAGCCCAAGTCTTGTAGAACCCCTGACCTCTCCTTCAGCCCTTGCAGTTTTGGATTTGATCAGTGGCTGCACGGAGAAGGCCCTTATCCCATCTAGTTCTGCTGGTTGCCCCATAGAACCATAACCAGTAATGAAGAAAAGATCCATTATAAAAGTGTGAGCAGGGGCCAAAGAATCTCTTATGAAACATCAGGGTCAGTTATCTTCCTGGTGTTTTAAGCAGTGCTGCGACCAGTCGCCACAGACTGAGATTTCAGATCTCCGAACTCCTGCCAAACCAGAGCAGAGGAATTCGAGGCCTCAAGGAGCTCACTGAGCCCAGCCGGGGCCGGGCCGAACTTTAGCCCCAAACCTCTGTCAATACCAGAGCGGAGCCCAGCCACAGCGCTGCAACGGTATTTATAACGCCGGTGGTGGGTGGCCAGTTGGGACATTCTTTTCTTAGTCGTCCACCCCTCTTCTCTCCTGCCAACCCCGCGCCTCTGCTCTTCCGGCTTCTCTCTGCTGGCCGTTGGGCCCCCTGCCTCGTGCCCAGATCCAGTCCGCCAGGGCTGCCCTTCGAGGGGAAGGGAGTCAGGGGAGGCTGCAGGAGAAAGGTGAAGCAGAGTGAGTGAAGTGGAGGGGAAAGGAGACACAGGGATGACAGCACAACAGCCGGAGAAGGCAGAAAACAGGCAGCGACGTACTCACTGCAATCTATTCTACCTCAGTCGGACATTGCTGCTATCGCTGCCTGCCAGACAAGGAATATCTCTATATCTCCATATTTGATGCCAGCAGCTCCAAGAACATCAATAGTTGGAGCATCAGTAGCAGAAAGGCAGGGCCCACTGTCAGCACATGAGTCTGGTTCAGGCGGGGGGGGACGAGCGCAGCTGCTGAGCGTAAGCCCTGTGAACTCTCCAGTGAGACCCTCTCGCTTCCGCACCTAGAGTGTACACCTGAGCCTTCCACTCTCCAAGTCTGCCGGGAAACTGTCAGCAAGGCTACAGATTTTATCTAGTCATTGACAAAGCACACACACAAGCAGTGAATCTGTCACTTGGAGAAATAAGGACTCATTTCAATAAATCTCATCATTGCTGCTGCCCTGTTCAACATCAGCAGTTAAGCTAGCATAATGCGATCCAGCAAGCTGTGGGTGGATCCCAATGGAGGGAGGATAAGACCCCTAAGAAGAACAAAGCATTACTTCCCAGTGAATCCACCAGTAGTATGTTTAAGCACTTCTGGAATGGAAGGGATTCAGCCCATGGAACAGAGTGAATCAATTCGGAATCATCATCAATGTCATCAGTGAAAAAAGTAGAGTTCAAAATCACAGATTTCTTTACTACAGGGTACCTACGATCACAGGAAAATAAAGAACCAATAGGTCCAACAGATGCAGCAACATGGCATAATTCTGAGAAAGATCTCCCCCCAGGAAATCAGTCTTCTAATCCCCAAGAGCCTTATAGGTTAGATTCCAATAAGGAAAACTCAAAGGTTGAAATTGACAGTCCAGATCGTTTGGGGTCGATTTTAGACCTGGATTTTAGCATCTGGGAGGATCAACCCCCAAGCCCTCGGACAAGTAAGGAGACGGACTTGCCAGACTGTTTGTATTCACGACCATGCCCTGATAGAGCCGGTTGACCTGGATTCCCTTGAGGGTGACACAAGCACGGCACAAGGGAAAAATTTTCTTCCTCATGAATCCAGTCAAAAGCATGAAGAGGGGTTCCCGTCGCCTCCCCCGGGCTGTGCTGGTTCTGGGTGAGGTCTGAGCTCGGTCGCACCAGATGACTCGCAGCCCCGACTTTCCTTCCGGATCAAGACCGGCAGAGTCAGCACTGGAGCTGACAGGCTGCCGCTCAAAGGCAGAGGAGCTCCAATCTTGAACCCGGCAGAAAGGTGGTGTGGTGGTAATACTGCTATCTGCTCACTGCCCAGCAAAGGAGCGTTCCAGGACAAGGTAGGAGGTGGTGGGAGCAGGGAAAGTCAGCCTGGCCTTGTGTACCGTAAATTGGATTCTATGAGGCGCCATAATCCTCCTGATAGGCAAAGTTTCCCTCACGCTAAACCGGAAATTGGGGAAGGAAGCGAAAGGGGTGGGTTAAAGCCCCAAAAAACATTAAAATCAGAAAGAAAACTGCAAGTTCTAAGTTGACTCCATCTGTGAAATCTTTTCTTAAAGTTAAGTCCCCAGCTAAGTTGGTTAGTATGGAAGATGGGAGTAATGGCAGTGCTCCAAAAGCACTGGTTATGGAGGCGGAGGGGGAAGGTGGCTGTCAAGGAGGGAGACATCCTTATAATCTGCGACAACAGTCTTTGATGGCGCCCCATGGAACTCTGGTCTGCCAGGAAAAGGGTCTAGAGACTATGGGTAGTGAAGTTGTAGTCCCTGAATGTAAAACCCCCTTGGCTGCGACACCATTACTGAGTGGGGCACCTGTTTCTCCCCCTCTGACCTCCATTTCTGGTTCACTCTTATTTGGTAGCAGCCCAGTCTCCCCTATCGAGTAAGCGTTCTTGGCACTGTTGAAGGATATTAAAAATGGCTTCGCCATCTTTAAGAATAATCAAGGGGAAATAAGGGAGGCTTGCGGAGCCCTGAAAAAGAAAAAAAAAAAAAAAAAAAAAAAAAACCACGAGACCTTTTGGTGTTAAGAACACAAGCAAGTTGTGGTCTTTGCTGGAGCCATATATTTCATTTACTGCCCTGAGTTGTGTTGTATTGTTTATGTTTATACTTTCAGATAATAATAAACAGATTTGATCCATAAGAACACAAGCATTGGAGGAGGCGGTAGAAGAAATGAAAGAGGAAATCAGAGACCATAAAAGAGAAATTAACATTTTAAAGGGAAATGAGCAGTCCCTACAGTACAAGCTGGAACAGCTGGAAAATAACTCTAGGAGGAATAATTTGAGTGTGTTGAATGTTCCGGAGGGTGTGGAAGGCGAAAATGTATAAATGTTTTTGAGCTCTCTCCTTAAGGGCTCGCTTTCATTGGAAGAGACTCCGGAAGAAATATCAAGGGATATCCAGCAGATTCATACGGACCCCTTTAAGAAAAGGCCAGATAGTCTTAAACCTCGGAAGATTTTGATAAACTTCCAAACATATTTTTTGAAAGAGAAAATCCTGACCCTGGCACAGACAGAAAACACTAAAGGGAGACCATTTTACGTTTGAGATTAGGTCTGATTTGTCCAGTGCAACTATAAACAGGCAGTGAGAGCTGGGGAGGTGGACAAGGTGCCTCGGTTCAGATGAGATTCCCGGCGACCCTTAGGATTATGTATAACAATAAAATGTATAATATAAGAGAGGTGAAAGCAGCAGATGAGCTGCTGGAGACTATTAAAGATAGAGGTATTGAGAAATAATTTGTGCCCGCCGAGGGATGACCAATTGGTGCTTCTAAACTGGGTCATTGACCCATATAAAGGGAGGGTTCTCCTAGGGAGAGGCAGGGGGCACATCTGGGGGGAGGGGGGTTAGGGGAGCACAGGGTGGGGAGCAGATGGGAAAAATATTTAAAAAAAAAAAAAAAGTCCTGTACACCTCAGCATATTAGACAAACCGTAAGGGATGTATACGAAGGGACAGCTCAAGGTGTTAGTTGTAATCAAAGATTTCAAATGTTGTCCTGGAACGTGAATGGTGAGAGGTAAGAGAGACAGGATTTTACAGTACCCGAGGGACTCTTCTGCTCAGGTTTTGATATTGCAAGAAACGCACTTAACTGGGGATGAATGCAAAGCCATGTTTAGAAATCAGAATTGGGTTCACCTCTGTGTATGTACTGAACAGGGCTTTCATACTAGGGGGGTGGCAATATTGTTTAAGCATCAGTGTGAGCCAGTAATATTAAAAGTCAATACAGATAATACAGGTAGATGGATAATAATTAAAGGTCTACCAAGTAGCTTAGCTATCACACTGGTAGGGTATTATGGCCCCAATAGTGACAATATAGAGCCTCTCAAGAAGCTATTTTGTCAGCTTTTGGATTTTTCTGATCCAGTGTTAATGGCAGGAGATTTCAATATAATACTTGATAATAAGCTGGACAGATCAACTAAAAGCAGATCGACAGTTAACTCGAATTCTCAGCAGTTTGAGAAGGATGATGAAGGAAAGGGTATTGGATGATTGGTGGAGGGATAGAGCAGGTTCTCAGCAGGTTTTGTCATATAATAACAAGAAATACAGCCATTCTTTGCGGATTGATTATTTTTTGGTTGATCAACTATGGCGTAGTGCGATAGTAAATATAGTGTATCTTCCTCCCCATTTATCTAATCATGGAGCGGTTGTATTAAAAATGAACCTACTAAAGGAGAGGGGGGTGAGTCGGTGGACGTTAGACCGCTCCTTATTGTTAGATGAAGAAGCTGGAACCAAGCTGCGTGTAGAGACTGGGGAGTTTTTGAAAGAGAACTTAGGTACAGCCTCATTCGTTGTGGTTTGGGACGCCTACAAGGCAGTGTTATGAGGGATACTTATGAGCATTGCCAGCTACAAAAATAAGCTGCACAGGGAAGAATTAGAGCACCTGGAAATAGAGATGAGGGACTGCAGAGAGCAGTTATTGAAGAGTACAGATGAAGGGGAGAAGCGGGTAAGGCAGCAGAGATTGGACGTTTTTAAACAGCAATTTGAAGCTTTTTTACAATCAAGGGTCGTAAAGCGATGGGAGCCAAGCAAGTTGGCGCACTTTGAATATGGGGAAAGCCCAGGGAAACTATTGGCATGGAAAGTTAAAAGGGATCAAGTGAGGAACTGTATCAAGGAAGTTGAGGTAGAGCAAGGACAGAGGACCGGAGAGATTAGAAAAATAAACATGGCCTTTTTGCAATTCTTTTCCCAACTTTATACGGAAGAGATTAAGGTTACGGAAGCAGCTGTTCAAACCTGGTTGGGGGAAGACACTCTCCCTTTTCTATCCCCAGAGCATCAGCGCTGGTTGAATAGACCTATCACCTCAGGCGAAATTACAGCTGTCTTGAGGGGCAATAAGGGGGGGGGAAGGCTCCAGGCCCAGATGGTCTCCCGGGTAAATTGTATAAAGCTCTGGAGCAGGTATTAATGCCCTCCTTGTTAAGATTGTTCTCTGAGGGGGGCGAGGCCGGGCCACGAAGGAAGATGGCCACCTAAGCCCTGAGCTCTGTGCTGTGGCGATCCTGGGGAGGCGGCGGGGGCCTCACAGCGGCCGCGGAAAATAACCTGCCCGGCGTCAGAGCTCTCTGGAAGGGGCCAAGACCCCGATACGAGCGAGAAATGGCCAGCAACTACGACCGGGAGGGCCCACAGCCATCTGACAAGAAGTGGCCTGCCCGGGAGGCAGAGCCGCGTAGGCCTGGCCCCAGCCGACCCTCCGAGACAGCAAGAAAGAGAAGAAGAATACTGAGAAGGGCCTCGGGGACCCTTTCAATGCCTCGGACCCTTGACCTGAAAGGAGAGACCAACAGAGAAGCCCCGTGATATGATGCGATTCGGTGCTGGAGGCCTTGTCATGGGGGTGGAGCCGTGCCCTTGAGCTGGATGCGAAGCGGCTTACCAGACCCTACAGCGCCCGGCGTCACCGGCGAGGACCTCCGTGCTCTTATCCCAGCGCTGGAGGGAGGTGAAATATCAATCCAGCCCCCAGCACTCCGGCCTGACACCGACCACAGCGCTCCCCCCCTCCCTAGGGGAGAATAGAAGAAGGGCCTCGGGGACCCTTTCAACACCCCGGACCCTTGGCCAGAACGGAGAGACCAACAGAGAAGCCCCGGAAGCCCAGTGACATGATGAGACTCGGCGCTAGAGGCCTTGCCATGGAGGTGGAGCCGCCCCCTTGAGCTGGAGGCGAAGTGGCTTACCCGACCCTACGGCGCCCGGCGTCACCGTTACCGGTGAGGACCTACGTGTTCTTATCCCAGCGCTGGCGGCAGGTGAAATATCGATCCAGCCCCCAGTACTCCGGCCCGATACCGACCACAGCGCTCCCCCCCCCCAGGGGAGAATAGGGGGAGGGCGAGGGTGAGTGACTAGCGATAGAGGAAGAGGGATAGGGATAGGGGCTACACGGATAGCCACCAACCAACGTGCCCTGTGCCTTTCCCCCTTCTCTTAATGGAGCAGGGAGGAGGCGGAAGAAGAGGGGGCACTGAATGAAACTGGCAAAAAGCGACATAGCAGGGAATGTACCAATAAATTGACAAAAACAGAGACAAATCCGCATACAAGGAGCGGGAAGGAGAGGACCGGGGGATAAAGAAAGAAATACCAAAAAAGGGAGAGGAAAGAAAGGAAAAAAAAAGAAAGAAAAAAAAAGAAAAAAGAAGAAGAGGAAAACCTCCTCTGCTTCTTCCCCCCCACGCTACTTGAAAACTGGGACAGGAACAAATACCTCAACTAGGAGGGGCGCTCCTCAACAGGAACTGCAAAGTAACTGTTTAACAGAGACAAATAATTGGCGCTACCCTCACAACATACCCCCGATCATTACGAGCCTCACACCTGTCTCATCGTCCTAGCATCCTTGTAGCCACAGCCTTTTTACCTATTGACAACAGATGGCCGGACCCTACAATGGCCCATGGGACAGTTCAATTATAACGGGGACAAAGCAAAGAAAAGGACCAACAGAAACCAGAACGAAAACAAGAAAATAAACCATTGAAAAATGGACAGGTGAAGAAATAGAAACGAGGACCGGCCGGCTCATAAACTCTGACCCTCACTGAATCCCAAAGAAGATCTCAGGCCCACCCAGGTAGCCCTCGCAGACCAGCAAGGCGATGCCCGGCAGCAAACCGAACCACAAACCCGCTGGAAAGCCAGTACGACAGCTATTATTTTCAGAGGCGCTCCACCAGAAACGAACAACCCCCATGGCAACAGAGACCCATCCATTACCACCTTCACCTCAGCCCGTCACAACGCCGGACAAGGAACAATCAACAACTATGGAACGGATACTACACGAGATAGCGGCCGTCAGCCGCCGAATAGAGGGAATGGATGCTTCCATATCCTCGCTGACCCTAGAAACCAAATCCATGCGTTTAGACATTGCAGGTTTTCAATCTAGAGTGACAGGTCTGGAACATCGCATGGGATCATTGGAAACGCAAATGGCCACATCCCAGGATAGAGACCAGGACCTACTCTACCTTAAGAGTAAACTCACAGACTTGGAGGACAGGAGCCGAAGAGACAATATTCGCCTACGTTGGATCCCAGAAAACGAAGAAGGTACAGATATACAGGCCTTTCTGAGCTCTGCTCTACCCACACTGACCTCATTGAACTTTGATCCACCTTTAGAATTCCAACGAGCACATAGAGTAGGTCCGAAACGCTCCGACCCATCTCTAAGGCCCCGCCCGATCATCACCTGCCTCTTACGCCGCAATCAGACCCGGCAAATATTACAAACAGCGTGCAGCCACGGTCCCTTTCGGATAGGTCAACATGACATCCGAATAACAGCCGACTACTCTAAGGACACTAATGAGCGCAGGAAGGCCTTCCTAGCTTTAAGACCCCGACTTCGTCAATTAGAAATGAAATACGGCCTCTTTGACCCCGCAAGAATGTGGGTTACCAAAAACGGAGTATCCAGGGACTTTTACAACCCTGAAGAATTGAAACTATTTGACTCCTTTCAACACCAATCTACGGATTCTACAAGCACAAATCGCCCACTAGACGACTCGGGGGACAACGAGGATAACCGAACATTACCCCCAGGCCTGGAGACCGAAAGCACAACTCGTCATGATACCAACACTGCTCAAAGGGGCAGAGACCTAGAGAGACTAGCCAGATCGTATGATGATAGGGGACAGGTCCTACACGCGGTGGCAGTCCACACCCAGTTATCGGAGAGAGATAAATCCCGCTCACCTCTGAAGCCAGCGGCCGCGTCCCCCTGAGATAATGATCCACTGCAGTGCATACACAAGACAACTATGACAACACCGAAGGGCGACCGACGACAATCCTACGGACAGATGAGTACACACTTGGACTTTGCATTTGTGCTCACTCTATAGCTATTATCACCATCTTCAATAATAGATGTCTAATATGCTTATACTCTCTATAGAGTAACATAAGGTTCTATGCTGAAACACCATGGCATGGACCGTCAGCTAAAAGGCACAAGGTACACGTATTAGTGCACAGATTAGACTTCACCGCCCCCCACAGGCCACACATAAATCAGGTCTTCGTTCTACAAGGACGTACCCAGACATACTACTAAACTTCTAAGAAATAAGCAGGCACTCCCCTTACTACACGACAGAACATTCCACAGTAACAAGGCAACGCAGCTACATGTGACATAACATATAAACTATATCAACAAACTCTCCCGCCAGATTTCACTACCCCCAATCCTTACACAGAAGTCAAAATAAAAACGAACCAAGCCATGCACAGGGACACAAACTCTAACACTCAATAGGACAACAGAACGGTGGGAGAACCCGTAACAGGGGATACCATATCACATAAAACAGTGCGTCGTGCGACCATAATCACATCACCGACTCAGCTAATAAACTGACATTTCCTAAATGTACCCCACAGTACTATGACGCAACGATATGTTACAAGACACATATTCTAAAGTAAGAAGTCCACACTGGATACACATAGATCAGGACTCATTAATCCATACTACCAACCATAAGATATGCTCTAAGATACACAACCTAATAGATAATGATGCGATTGTATAATAAGGAATTATATTATGCTATGCAATGCCATGTTATAAGAATCAATAGAATATAAGGTTACTAGGATATATGTTGCAGTGATACTATATAAGTGTGGAAGCATCTAAATTTTTAAATTGTTATAAATTATTATACGCAAAATACATTCTATAGTCCCCACCCGGCCCCATACCGCCATGCCCTATGCCCCCCCCCCGGCCTCCCAGGCCCGCACCTCCCCCTTATTCCCCATCTCATATATCATATCTTATAACTTATATCCTGTCTCTCGGTGCTCTCCCCCCATTGCTGCGAATTCTTCCCACTCCCTTTTTCCAATATAGTACCCCCATACCACAGCACCTACTATGACGGCACCAAGCAAGCACATAGGCCACCCAACACCCCGCAGGTATGAGTATGTCAGCCGCACGAGGCATTGCATCAGATACCGATAGACACCAGAATTTCCAATAATACGCAGACATTTACATCAACACATAGTCTCCCTCCACCGCTCGTACGCTGACCTCCCTCTCCCTGTTGCCCCTCGCCCCTCCCTCCCCGGACAGTAAATCCCGATCATGATTACCAACAGGGCTATCACCCCTCCTCAAGCTCCTTCCATGGCGTAATAGCGGCTCCCCCCCCTTCTGTCAGGAATCAACACCGGCTGTCCTGTGCCCGCCCGCCGCCTCCCCCGCAGAGATCGCGCCAACGGCATTGAGAGCTCCGATAGGAATCAGACTCGCCGTCTACAGATCTACCCACAGGAGGCTCCTGACCCCTAACCTTTATATCTATATCTATCCCTGCCTCCCCCTTTCCTTTCCCTTATGATCCTCTCCAGCACCTCACTCTATTTCATCCTATATATTAACATTAACACCCCTCTCCCCCTCTTTCCTATTATTCTCTCTCTATTCTCTTTCCCTTATTTAACTTCTTTTCAACGTTCTGCTCCTCTTCCCTCCCCCCCACCCCGTTGGAGTGTCTGGCCCCCACCGGCTAATCTCGCTCTCCCCTCCCCTCTAATTTATCATATTTCAGTGACCATGGTCCCCATCCCACCGGCCAGGGAACTCCCGCTCCCCCCCCCCCCCCCCTTATTTCCCGCCTGCTACCCATAGGATCGCTGAGATCTAGCTCTACCAAATAGAATGCCAGGGAAAGCCTCCCATACGACGTGCCCATTACGAATCCTCTCATGGAATGTTCACGGCATGACGAACTATATCAAACAGAAAAAGATTCTATCCTATCTCCAATCCAAGAGAGCAGATATAGCTCTGATTCAAGAGACGCACTTGGATAACGCAGAATCCAGCAAACTCAAACGTGACTGGGTAGGAAGGGTCGCCTTCTGCTGCTGCCCAACCAGCTGGGAAACTGGAGGCAATACGGCTAGTAAATGTGGTGTAGCAATCCTAATACGGAAATCCCTTCTGGTCACGATCGTTGAAACATGGAATGACACGGAAGGGAGATACACATTCACTAAACTGAAAATAGGAAATACCTCCCTATGCGTGGACTCTGTCTATGCACCAACCAGCACGAAGCGCCCCTTTTTCTTGCACTTAAACCGCCTACTGACCGAAATAGGACCGACCCACTACATTATAGGGGGAGACTGGAACCTCGCCCGAGATTCCATACTAGACAGGACAGGCCCCATAGACGTGGGCAACAACCATGACAGGGCATTATTGATGGACCTAACCACGGACGCAGGTTTAGTCGACTGCTGGAGGCTTACACATCCAGAGGACAAAGAATACACCTTCCTCTCATCCGTTCATGGCACCCAATCACGCCTGGACTACTTCCTTGTATCACATACCATAATTCTCCAAATACAAGACCCTCGTATCCTAGATAGTGGGCTCTCAGACCACTCCCCAATCCTCCTCTTGATACAAACAGGGCTGGCCTCTCCCGGTCGTAAACCATGGCACTTTGCTATACACAGATATCGCTCCCCACAAGGGAAAGAGCAACTTAAGGCCCACATATCCACGTACATGACTGAAAACACAGGCTCTGTGGCATCCAAACGGGTGTTATGGGCAGCTGCGAAAGCCACACTGAAAGGGAACATGATGCGAGACGCAGCACTTGCCAATAGAGATAGGAAGGCCCGTCAGCACACCTTAGAAAGCGAGATCCAGAACCTCAAACAATATGCTGCCCATCCGACCCTTGAGCTACGCCGATCACTTGAACAGGCCTGAATGGCACACAATGAGCTTTACACAACGCAGGCGGAATACGCGCTGCAAAGATTGCGCAGCCACCACTACGAACAAGGAGAGAAGGCAGGACGTCTCCTAGCAGCACTGCTCCTGCAAAGAGAAGCTGCCTCTGCCATTCCGGCCATAACGTCCTCCTCAGGAGAGGTACTGACCAGCCCGCAAGACATAGTGAATGAATTTGCTACATACTATCGGCATCTTTACACCCCTGAAACACTGACCGACCAAACACGGACTGAAGCGTTTCTTGCCGCAGCCAAAATACCCCGCCTATCGGAGGCTGGCCAAGCCCTACTCGAGGACGATATAAGCAGGGAAGAAATAGTACAAGCAGTCTCAAACTTCCCCTACCATAAATCTCCGGGAGAGGATGGGTTCCCAGCAGAATTTTATAGATGGGCGGGAGAAGAGGCAATCACGGCAGTACATGAGGCGCTCTCGGAGGCATGTCAGGAGGGCTCCTTGGGCGCCCTCTCCAATAGACCCACAATCGTCGTCTTACCTAAACCAGGGAGAGATCCCCTACTCTGTGGCAGTTATCTCACTCTTGAACGGAGATGTCAAACTACTGGCCAGCATCCTAGCAGCACGTCTACGTAAAGTGATCCCGTCCCTGGCCCATAACACCCAGGTGCGATTTGTGCCGGGTCGCACCTCCAATGTATGACACAGGGTGCGCATGTGATTTCTGATCGAATCACTACATCTACCAGAAGAGGCATTGGCCTTATCCCTCAATGTGGAGAAGGCATTTGATCGCATCGAATGGCCCCATCGATTCACCACCATGAAACACTTCAGCCTTGGACACCAATTTATTTCCAAAGTCCGATTACTGTATGACCATCCCACGGCACAAGTTAATTGCGGGGGCTTCATGTCAGACCCATTCCCCATCGGAAGAGGCACCAGACAAGGCTGCCCTCTCTCACCACTTTTATTTTTACTGGCAATGGAACCCCTGGCAGCCACCATACGGAACTCCCAACAAATAAAAGGTATCCTTCTACCAGGGGGCTCCTCCAAAATTTACCTATACGCAGATATCCTGCTAACCCTATCTGACCTGGAAAGATCCTAACCATCACTGCTCTCCATCATAGAGGACTTTGCGCCCCTATCGGGATACCGGGTAAACCGGGACAAGAGCGAATCACTGCCTCGATCTCGCATGACAACGAGGGCCGCGATCCATGGCCTCCCATTCAAATGGACCCCGACCCGCCTTAAATATCTAGGAACATATATCAATCGAGGCCTGGACGTATGGTTAGGGATAACCTCGACCCCCTCATAACCCAGATGAAACAGGACTTCGCCAAATGGTCACTACTCGGCTTATCCATGTGGGGCAGGACACAGGCAGTCAGAATGGTTACTCTAACGTGTTTTACATATGTACTAGGCATGCTCCCCTTGCAGGTACCTCTCTCCCTCCTCCGAATGATCGATACCTCAATAAGGTCTTTCGTCTGGGGCACTACACGCCCAAGACTGAAGCCTGCAATAATATTGGCACGACGACCATATGGAGGATTAGGTCTACCCTCAGTAGAACAATACTCTCTAGCCCTACAACTATCGCAACTGGCCTATACATTACCAGGTATACCGGACCCTCCACAATGGGTAGCCACGGAGAATGTATTGCAGGGCAGCACACAGAGCTAGGAGGGGTATACACTGATCGCTTCCATCCGGCCAATCCTATCCTTATGGCTACAAAAGTAGCATGGTGTAGAGCACACCGCCTACTAGACATCCATCCCTTCCTACACGCCCAGGCTCCTATTGCAGGAAATAAATGCATAAAAATAGGAGGAAACGCTCTGCGGTGGCCCCAAAGGAGTACCGCTGGATTTCACAATTGTTAGACCTGACAGCCTTAGGGTAGTCACCCCTAACTTTTTGCCTGCCTTCCTCCACTTTTTGGACACTGTTTTTGCTGGCTTTTAGACTCTGCGCACTTTACCACTGCTAATCACTGCTAAAGTGCATATGCTCTCTCCCTTAAAACATGGTAACCTGGAATCATACCTGACTGGACTATTAATTTACTTATAAGTCCCTAGTACGGTGCACTCCCTTAAATAGGGCTGGTAGATTAAATGCTACTAGTGGGCCTGCAGCACTGGTTGTGCCACCCACTTAAGTAGCCCCTTTTCCTTGTCTCAGGCCTGCCATTGCAAGGCCTGTGTGTGCAGTTTCACTGTCACCTCGACTTGGCATGTAAAAGTACTTGCCAAGCCTAAACCTCCCCTTTCTCCACATATAAGTCACCTCTAATGTGTGCCCTAGGTAACCCCTAGAGCAGGGTGCTGTGTGGGTGAAAGGCAGGACATGTACCTGTGTAGTTTACCTGTCCTGGTAGTGTAAAACTCCTAAATTCGTTTTTGCACTACTGTGAGGCCTGCTCCCTTCATAGGTTAACATTGGGGCTGCCCTCATACAGTATTGAAGTGGTAGCTGCTGATCTGAAAGGAGTAGGAAGGTCATATTTAGTATGGCCAGAATGGTAATATAAAATCCTGCTGACTGGTGAAGTTGGATTTAATATTACTATTCTAGAAATGCCACTTTTAGAAAGTGAGCATTTCTTTGCACTTAAATCTTTCTGTGCCTTACAATCCACGTCTGGCTGGGCTTAGTTGACAGCTCCTTGTGCATCCACTCAGACACACCCCAAACACAGGGTACTCAGCCTCACTTGCATACATCTGCATTTTGAATGGGTCTTCCTGGGCTGGGAGGGTGGAGGGCCTGCTCTCACTCAAAGGACTGCCACACCCCCTACTGGGACCCTGGCAGACAGGATTGAACTGAAAGGGGACCTGGTGCACTTCTTAGCCACTCTTTGAAGTCTCCCCCACTTCAAAGGCACATTTGGGTATAAAACAGGGCCTCTGCCCTACCTCATCAGACACTTGCTGGAGAAGAAACCTGAACCAGAAACTACATCCTGCCAAGAAGAACTGCCTGGCTGCTCAAAGGACTCACCTGTCTGCTTTCTACAAAGGACTGCTGCCTTGCTGTTGGCCTGCTGCCTTGCTGAACTCTTGTCTGGCTGTGAAAGTGCTCTCCAAGGGCTTGGATAGAGCTTGCCTCCTGTTCCCTGAAGTCTCAGGACCAAAAAGACTTCTCTCTTTCACTTGGACGCTCCGTGCGCCGAAAATTTTGATGCACAGCTTGTTCCGCGGCGAGAAAAACACCGCACACAGACGCTGATCGACGCGACGCTCTTGGGACGATCGGAAACCCGATGCACGGCTTCGCAAGGACAACGCCGCCCGGCCTCTAGAGGAGAAATCGATGCGACGCCTGCCGTGAGATCGTAATTTCGACACGCAGCCCCGCAGAACGACGCGCAGCCGGAAAACAAGCAGGAAAATCCACGCACAGACCCGGGACATCTGGTAATCCCCGCGACCCACAGAAAGAGAAAGTCCGCGCACCGGAAAACGACGCACGACTTCCCCGCGTGGAAAATAACGACACAAGTCCGTGTGTGCTGGGGAGAAATCGACACACACCCTTTTTCCACGCACCTCTTCCTTTGTGGCCCTCTGAGGAGATTTTTCCACTCCAAACCAGGTACTTGTGCTTGAAAGAGACTTTGTTTATATTCTAAAGACTTAAGACACTTTATATCACTTTTCAGTGATATCTCTACAATTTCCCATTGCAACTTTATTCTTTTGACCTACAATTATCCTGATAAATATTCTATATTTTTCTAAACACTGTGTGGTGTATTTTTGTGGTGCTATATGGTGGTATTGTATGATTTATTGCACAAATACTTTACACATTGCCTTCTAAGTTAAGCCTGACTGCTCGTGCCAAGCTACCAGAGGGTGGGCACAGGATAATCTTGGATTATGTGTGACTTACCCTGACTAGAGTGAGGGCTTTTGCTTGGACAGGGGGTAACCTGACTGCCAACCAAAAACCCCATTTCTAACAACAATATATCCCAAATAGTGGACGGTGATCACCTTCAAACTTTTGACTCCCTGCGGGAAGAATTCGGCATCGACAACAAGCAAGAGTGGCGATATATGCAGCTTAAGCACTGTACCTGCAAGGCACTAGGAGCCGCCCCGTGGACGGTTAAGATCTCACCCATTGTCACCTACCTGCAGACGTGGGGTCGACACAGAGGCGTCATGGCTGGCCTATACGCAGAGATAACAAACCACCTTTACTCGCAACCCTCCTAGAGCGACTGCGTCTAAAATGGCAAGAACGACTGGAGACAGTCTATACTGAAGAAGAGTGGCCGGACATAATTGAAGCCCTTGATAGGGGGGTCCGAGAGGCCCGCCTGAAATTCTGCCTATTTAAAATTCTCCAAGATTGGTACTGGCCCCCCATAAAACTCTTCAGGGCAGGCCCGATACCACACGCAAAATGTTGGCGATGCGCGGAACTCCACTGTGACCTACTTCATATCCTATGTCATTGCCCAACGACACAACCCTTATGGGACACAGTACGTCGCACACTCGCGGATTTAATACAAATACCAGACCCGATACCACCAACACTCATTTCCCTACATGACATGCTCCCATATCCTTCCCTATCACGATCCCCAAAACAACTGCCACAGCTAAAATCTGCATACTTCGACATTGGAGATCTAGTGTTGCCCCAACGTCCGCAGAATGGACGACAGCATTGTTCCAAACTGCCACTCATGAACGTGTAATTTACAACCTACAGGACCAAGCAGCTTTATTCGCTGAAGTTTGGAGGCCCTTTCTGACAGGATCATGAGGCAGCGGGAGGATGACCGGTGGTCAGAGCCAGCCGACACTCCAGGACCCCCTCCATCCCTGCCCCCCACCTGCCCCCCCTCCCCTTCTCATCTTCCTTTTCTACTACCCCTCAGATCATCCGCTGTGGGAAAAGCCCACCTCCCCGGCCATATATGCGCCAGATGACTTGCTCCCTCCCACCCTACCTGGCCAGCCCCAGAACACTCAACGCATCTAAAAAGACCTCGACCCCTGACACACCCAAACCTAGGCCTCCACGGACATCCCCCGCTCACTTACCCAAAGCATTTTCTCATCCCTCCGGACAGGAAACATTTGGAACACCTACTTAATTATCTTGAAGCACTAACTCTCGGGCCCTCCCTCCCCCCCACTTCTCCCTCATCCACTCTTTTCTCTCACTCCCCTTATTTCTATCTCTTTTTCCTTCCCATCTATCCCTCTCACCCCTATTCCTCTTTCTCATGGTTCTTTCTCACCCTTTCTCCCCCACACCTCCCCCAATTCACTCCCTACTCTTCTAATCACCACCTTCCCACCTATTAATCAGTATATTTAGCGGACTGTATATATCCACATATGCATAGTGCAATTATCTGATGTAAACTGGAATATTGATATTTTGTATCGTCATATCATTTTCCTGAATAAAAATGTTAAAAAAATAAAAATTTAAAAAAAGGATTGTTCTCTGAGGTTTTTACAAACGACTCCCCCATTCCAGCTTCTTGGAATGAGGCAGTCATTTCACTGATTCTGAAATCAGGTAAAAATCCAGTTAGGTGTGAGTCATATAGACCCATTTTGCTGCTAAACTCGGACTACAAGTTATATGCCAAGATTTTATCGGATAGATTAAATCTTGTGGCGAAGGATTTGATTAATACAGATCAGAAGGGGTTTGTTAAGGGCAGGTATTTACACGAGCTTATGCATACTCTAATCGGGCAATGGATTTGTCAACCGTTGGGGGTCATAGCTTTGGATGCTACGAAAGCCTTTGATAGGGTTAACTGGGGTTATTTAGCTCGGATTCTGAGGAACTACAATTTAGGAGATAACTTTTGTATGGCTATAAAACGGGTTTTTATGACCCCTCTGCTAGAATTTTAATCAGTGGGAAACTTACAAACTCTTTTAGGCTATCGAGGAGTACTAGGCAGGCCTGCCCGCTATCTCCACTTTTGTTTGATTTGTACATCAAACCTTTCGCTAGGAGAATGAGACCGCATCCTGAAATAGCTCCTTTTAAATCGGAGCAGTGGGAAAGGAAAGTAGCACTCTACGCAGATGATTTAATGGTATTCACCGCAGACTTGTCGACCGCACTCCCAGCCTTATTAAGGCTAGCCGAGGATTTTGGCTCTGTCTCTGGCTATCAGGTTAACTCAGAAAAGACTGAAATAATGGCATGGAACCAAGAATGGGACGGCTGGCACGGGAAGGCTGAAATGCAGTATTTAGTTTTATTAATTACACAAGATATTGAGAAATTGGTTGTAAAAAAAAATAAAAAAAAAAAAAAATCAGGAAACATTGTTAGAGGAGTGTATTAATTTAATGAAGGGCTCGGTCTATCTTCCGTTGACAATACTGGGAAGGGTAAACCTGATTAAAATGATTCTTTTGCCCAAAATTAATTTTATCCAGAATGCTATTCAGCTACAAATGAATGGTGGATATCTCAATAAGCTCCAACAGGCTATCACTTCATTTATTTGGGCATGTAAGGGCCCCAGAATTGCATGGAAAAAGCTGTGGAGGAGGAGAGAAAGGAGGTTTATCACTGCCGGACCTACAGCTGTATGCTTGGGCCTTTCTGTTGAGGAATTAGAGGTTATTTGACTCCCTGGATGATACAGCTATGGGCGCTATGTTCAAGTCGATGACACGAACTATCCAGGGGGCGGCAAATCATTTTCTTTTTGAGTTTGGTGATCCAAAATTCTTTAAAAAAAATAAGATTAGAAATGTTGAGGGATGCAGCAATGCGTTGGCACCAGGTGAAATCCATCATCAAGATTGACTATTACAATCAGCGAGCTCCGAGCTGGGATTCTCCGGGCACTCCAGAATGTTTCAAAGATGCTTTGGCCAAACCAATAAGGCAAGCCGGTTTCGAATACTGGGGTGATCCTATGTAGGAGGCGGTGCTACTCCCCTGGGAAGAACTGAAAGATAACCGGAGGTACCCTGTCCAGGTTTAAATATATTCAATTGGCAGCCTGGGTACAGTCTACTCGACAAAGCCAGCAGGGGGAAAATCCCCTAGCAGAAGATCTTTTTAATGGCTCCCCCAACAGCAGCAAGTTTGCAAAGTGCTAATGGGAGATTCTGGAGTTGATTGATGGCGATTTTAAATTGCCGGAGCAGCTATGGCAAGGTACTATGATGAAAGAAATAGCGCAGTCAGGATGGCAAGAATCCATGAGAATGTGTTTTGAGGTAGTAAAGGCTGCCCCGCTGAGGAAAAACCATGTATATGTGGTACACCTAGCTTATATCACCCCAGCAAAACCTACGAAAAAGAAAGAAAGAGGAAGTGATGAATTGCGTTAAATGGAGTTCCAAACGCCACTGATGTTCACATGTTTATGGAGTGCCCAGGAGTTGCTTCTTTTTGGTCTGGGGTGGTGGGAACGCTGTCCCAGATTACAGGGAAGGAATTTATTGTAAATCTCCCCCTTATTATTTTTGGCAAACTGCATGATTCGGTAGGGTGGTCGAGGAATAGTAGGAGCCTTCTGTTTTTCGCTATTCTATTAGCCAGAAGGGTGATTTGCTTGAAGTGGGTGATGGCAGCCCGCCCCTTACACAGGAGCTGGCTGGACATGCTTGTGAACACTGCCAAATTAGATCTGAAGGTGGGTGTCCCTGAACAGAGGTTGAAAAAAAAAAAAAGGAAGCTATGGGCTCTGCTCCGGAAATGGGCCCCTCTCCAGGGATATATCGGTCAATGATTAAAAAAAAAAAACCCTCTTACATCCGTGCCAGCCACAGGTGGTGACACCAGGAAGGTGATATGGGGCCCTCCTTGGGCGGAGTGTTCACTTTTGTTTTGGATACAGAAGTAAGAACTCTGCAGAATTAAGGTGCGACAAACCTGTGAGGTGTACGAAGACAATAAAAAATAAATTAAAAAAAAGCAGCATTTAAAGGATATGTTGCATACCATCATTTCCCTAGCCCATTTCAGGATAGTGCCCATGATTCCCAGCCCCAATTGGATGTCACAGCCAACACATGAGGCTCACTTTTGTTGACATTGGATGTTATGACAACTGCAATGAAGAATCAGGCAGATAAACAAGATTTTCAAGTCGACCTGTTAAACATCATGGCTAAATATATTCTGGGCATGAATTCAAAGCTATAAGCCCTCAATGACTGGATCCAGAGCCCAAAAACATAACTATGTACAACATGTGGCATGTGACTGTGCGATTTTAGGGAATAATCCTCAGATTATTGTCCCCATACTCAATGATATATTAGTGGAAGTCAGAGCCCAGGCCCTAAGTGCGAGGGAAAGGCTGTTTTAGAATGTGATGAACCAGAGAAATGTGAAGAAAAAAAAACATTATCATGAAAAATATGTCAAGGGAACCTCTTAACGCACCTACCTCACAGGCTACGGGGCAAACGGAGCCTGGAAATTTACCCAGCGGTCCACCTGAAGGGGTCCACCATACAGGGAACCATAGCAAGAATGTAAGTACTATCATAACAATGGAAGTGAGTGCCTCCCACAGCGATTCACAAAGCCTAGCGTATCGAAGGTCAAAAAGGGAAAAGAAGAAGCAAAGGAAAGCAAGAAAAAAAACAAGATCAGTTAAGCAGAAAACCACAGGTCAATTCCCTATGCATCAGAAGCAGCCAGTTGTACTAAACATCAATAATTCCAATGCTAATGCTCTTTTACCATCTGATACCAAACAATCCGTAGCTGTTGAAGAAAGTCCTAGTTCAGGCTCAAATTCTCAAAGAGCTCCTGCACCCCCAGTAGTGGGGGCCAAAGATGTAAAGAACAAAGCTCCTTTTTTGGACAAACGGTGGGAAAAAATAACGCAGCAAAAGTGTTGTATTCAACCAGTAAGTTGATTAGCAAAAGTCCTGTCCCAGCAAATGTAGGCCAGAGAATTCTTCACCAATTACAGAGTCTTGTGGAATAGTAGAACATCTGCATACATCAACAGAGGTCATCAATCAGGAATACAAGATGGTGGTCAAGGGCCAAAGAAGGAAAGAATTGAGTCCATCTAGCCCTAGCTTGCAGTCAAACTATCTATCGCAGTATCAACTGGAAACCGGTCATAAGCGTTTGACCCATGGCATTTAAGTATTTTCAAAAGTCTCATTAACGGCGCTGCATACAGAGGCACAAACTGCTCCTCATTCTGTACTTTAAATCAGAGGGGAATTTTGACACCCTAAATAGTGGAAACATTCTAAAATTACCAGGGGAAATAAAAGACTTAGTCCAGATCTCATTGGTGGATATGCTTTCTGTTGAATTTAAACCCCATCTACTTACGAGTGATCGAGAGGCCACACTCACCACTTGGTCCACAGCAGACCTTGTGCATCAACTAATATCGTACTCAGACACTTTATTCATGGGGCATCGAACTAAGACAGACCGTCCTCGCTACCCAGGTCCCCACGGGCCCTCAGAACCTGTAATGAATCAGTACTAAGAGGGGCGACAGGGGCAGATACAATCTCTTTGGCAACAGGAAATTTAACAGTTGTGAAACACAATGGTGAAGCAGGTCTACGCCGAAATCTCTGGGCCTCCAAAGACTCCCTGCCTCCTATACTGCAAAATTGTCAGTCAAAAGGTCAGGAACCAAGGTGCAGTTAGTCTATATGTCAAAATTTGCTCATGGAATGCCCATGGCATCCAATCACTTCTTCATGAACCAGAAGTACAATCTTTTTTCCAGGAATATGATATCATGCTACTCCAAGAAACCCTGAGTACAGAGCCGATTGCGGTGTCTGGGTATGATGCCTCATACATTCAAGCAAGGTCCAATTGCTAATACGGTCATGCAAAAGGAGGCCTGGCAACCCTGGTCTCCACGGCCCTCATATGCTACAAAATCTCAATTGACAGAGCCAAAATGGATCCAGGCAACGAAGATCACATTAGGAAGACCACATTGCAGCCAATTAGATTTAATCCTCATAAATGTATATATTCACCCAAAAAAGCTCTAAAGGTGGAGAAAATGGAAATTCTAGGTGAACTCATCAAAACCATGCTGAGACAATATCAGGAGCCCACATTTCTCATTAGTGGCAATTTCAATCTTAATCTGTTGCCCCAAAAGGAAGAAATGTGAAGAACCAAGTTGCAAGTGTTTATAGGCAACAGCTAGAGAAACTAGGTCTAGCTTTACTAAATGGAAACAGCAAGAAGGACTCTCCAGCATCTATAACCCTTGTAAGTGGTAAAAAAAAAAAAAAAAGCTCAACCACCGATTACACCCAGGCAAATATCTCTGGGAGGGTCCTGGTAAGGAGTTTTCAAATTAAATGCAGAATGAAGAGCAATCATTTTCCACAATCATTGGAGCTAGCATATAAACCAGAGTTGTTGCTGCCCTCGAATGATCTAGTAAGTCCTCCAGTGATCTTAAGAGACTGAAATGGCATGAGAAAGGGACACCGGTAGTGATGGACGAGGTGTACCAGTTGGCTGGCGCCCTGGAAAAGAGAAACTCTTACGAACAGGCAACAAAAGGAGCCCAATTCAAAAGTGGATTGGAATGAAGACTGGGCCGTGCTATGTCACGGCTTGTTAAGAAAATTTCCGGCCACTTCCTACTCAAATTCCCAGGGTCCGTGTTAGTCAACCTTGGTTCCACAAAGCTTTGCGCAATCAGAAATTACAAATTGCACATTACACTAGGAAGCTGGTCAAAGTGATCCATCGGGGATAAGGCGGAGAGAAATTAACTTTATGGGCCATTAAAAAAAATAAAAACTATTGTTTATATTGTTGGTTCACAAAGAAAAGCTTTCAGGAACACACATGGTCCAAATTATTGTGGGCAAGCCGAAAGCTAAATAGTAAACTCTTTTGGGGGTTAGTAATCGATCTGGCATTGGGGAAAAACAGACATCACTACTGCGGGATATCCCGAGGCACCTGGGAGAGCCATGTCAGCAGTCTGTATGGGCTGACAAGAGGTGGAGCTAGGCTTCCTCCAGTAGTGACGGGGACTGAACCACATACGAGTAAGAATCACTTGCCAAATTTCCAAGATGAGGGTAAGCTTTCGGCCATCACAGAGAAAGAAGATAAAATTCAAGTTTGGGAGGTAGCACAACTAGCCCGAAGGGTCAGCTGGACCAAATGGACTTCCGAATGCAATCTTCAAAGCCGACCCAGTATATTCGGCGCAGTATTTTCTGCCACTCAACTCGATCGTTCACATCAATCAGATTCCAGAAATCATGGAGAGTCAGTGTAATACATACCGTCTATAAAAGCGGAAATCCCACTCTGCTGTCAAATTATAGGCTGATCGCCTGCGCTGATGTAGATGGCAAGCTATATGGCTCATGTTTGTTGCAGCACCTTCAGACCTGGGTTGATGAAAACAAGCTAAGCCCGAGGTTTCAAACAGGCTTCAGGGCAGGTATGGGAATGTAATCAAATTTAATCGCACTTTCCCTTTTAGTGGAAATAAGCCAGCCATAGGATGCTGGGTCTTTACACATGTTTCCTTGATCTCAAATCAGCCTTTGACCAGGTCCCCAGGGAAAGGTTGTGGGCTAAGCTGGCTAAATGGGGTATCCCTCACAACCTACTGAGGGCCATTAGAGATGTGTACACTGATACCTGGGTCCAGGTCAAAGTTGGATATGGTTCAAGATTAATAAATAAAATACTGACAAAATATGGCCTAAAGCAAGGTTGTGTTCTGGCACAATCCTCTTTAACCTATATCTGGCAGATCTTGCTGGCATGTTAGCACAAGTGAACAGTCTTCCCCCAGCGTTGGGTTCAGAGAAAACTGGGTGCTTACAATAAGCAGATGACATCATACTGCTGAGTCATACCCCTCAAGGTCTGCAACGGAGTTTAACAGTGCTTAACACCTTTATGGCCGAGCAATGCCTAGTAATAAATCTGGACAAAACTATAAACAATTTATTTGGTACCTGGGAGAGGAAAAAGTGGAGATGGTGCAGTCGTATAAATATCTAGGAGTTCATCTTGAACCACATCTGAAATGGAAGGGCCAATTACAGTCGATCAAGGCAAAGGCCAACTTATTAACATATAGCTTTAACCTGCTCAAAAAGAAGCTGGATTGCTCAAACTGGTCTCATCTATTAAAAATAATGTCAGCACAGCTGCTTCCAGCCATTTCTTGTGGGACAGAAATATTGAAGGGCCGGGAGATTTATGTGTTGAACAACAGTCAAGTCAAAACATACAAGGCCGTTTTTAATATCCCAAAAAGTGCCTCCCCGGCCCAGGTCATGCTGGAGATGGGCTTAAAAAATTAAAAAAAGAAAAAAGAAAATCATCAAAGTTTCTAGCGTCAGGGCACCCTTCCTAAAGTATCATAGACATTACGAGTGTCAGAGAATTCCATCTTACTCTACTCCTGCTGGCAAGAAGTGCAGGCGAAACAACTAACAGGAAAGGAACAAGGGGAAGCTACCTAAACCAGGTTATCATTAACCTGGGAATGGAAGAAGTATGGAAACAGAACATGGGGAAGTCCGAATTTAACAGATTAGTCAACATTGCTGTTCTCTCACTCTCGCTCATTACAGACAAAGCCATTTTGGCCAAAAGACGGCATGCCTGGGCAGTCTTGGGTTCTTACTTGACATTGTCCCCACAGGGGTATTTAGCTCAGCACTTTTATGTTCACATCAAACATCAATTCCTGCTATATCGTATGGGATTATTCGACACAAAAGAAGATAGTCCATCCTGGAAAGGCCAGTATATTGATCTAAACTGCCGCTAATGCAGTTATAACCAGGAATCATTGCTGCATGCCTTTTGCATTTGCCCCGCTCTTAGTCTGGAAAGAAGAAAATTGTTAAAACATGATTACCTAGTTAAGAACATCTGCTCATGTAGACCTGCAGTAATAAACTGGCTTAAGGCTGTCAATTCCATTTTGCTGTAGGGGGTAAACTTTTTACAACTACTCCATAAGAAAATGAATAAGGCAGACTTGGGAAATTGCTTTAGGGTAATTTATAAAGAATCAGCTTAAACATTTTATCATGGTTGTAAATGACATTTAGCTGCCAAGCTTTTAATTGTTTTATTATTAAGGGCCTGATTACAACTTTGGAGGAGGTGTTAATCCGTCCCAAAAGTGACAGTAAAGTGACGGATATACCACCAGCCGTATTACGAGTCCATTATATCCTATGGAACTCGTAATACGGCTGGTGGTATATCCGTCACTTTACCGTCACTTTTGGGACGGATTAACACCTCCTCCAAAGTTGTAATCAGGCCCTAAGTGTCAATTTTATTATTTGTAGCACGTGGCCATGTTTTATACTGCAATTGTTTTTATTAATTGAGCAATAAAGTATTTGATTTGGTTTGGTAGGATAAGCAACTTTTTTATTAAGATGTCCAGCTTGGAGATCTCCGTGAATGTGCCATTAGCATTCAATAAATGTGATACTTGCAGAGGGGTGAGTTTGCCATCACAAGCAGATAGAAAGAGACCCTTGGAAGGTTCAAAGAGCCCACCTAATTATATCCCCAGACCGCCTCTATGGTCTGTAATTGACTCTACACCAGAGCCTCGTGGTGAGGTCACATCGAATGCTGGGGGAGGGACGGATGGCTCCCTTTAGGTGGGTAGCGGCAGAATCTGTGGAAGTGCTAGTAAAGAGCAATTGTACCTACCTCCCGCCCATATGTTTTAGTGTTGGCTGGGGTTCCTCCTCTAAAGCCTCACAGAGTGAATCGTGGATGGAATTACACAGTAAGTGTGTGGACTGGTTGAATAGGTATGAACATTTTAGTGCTGATTGATCAAATGAGATTATAATGTTGCATAGAGTCGGGTGGGTGATTCATACAAAAGATATTGAGGGCGATTGTATTGTGGTGAATTTTCGAAGACCTTCTTGCATGAAATCTGTTGTAATCGCAGGAAACCGAGGGGACAGGGTGGGGGGAGGGGGCAAGAAACATACATTAGTGCTCTTCCCCTGGGGTATTTTTGTAAAACCACCTATGCAGGCAGATAGCAGCGGTTGCTTCTATAGTCACTCTGCCCTCCCTCAGTTTGTTTCTCAAAACAGGTTTTCTGCAGTGCGTGATCTTAACAAGCTGGACTGACTTTGTCTCATACTGTTTATAATGTTGTGTCCCCACTCAACTTAGTGGCCCAACTGCCTCTTTCAGATCTTCCTATAGTCCCCCGAAAGTAAGTGACTTTGAATGATTCCACGCTGTGGATATTGAGTTGGATTGTGGCATGCCTCTCCTCAAAAATTTTTTTAAAAAACACTTACAGTTCCAGACTGGATCACTTTCATTAAACAATAGGTTATACTAATGTTTCAGGAAACTTGGTCCATGCAGGATCTGTTTAAGGATGAGTTTGAAAGCAATTGTATCCCCACAATCCCTTCCTGTACAGGGCGAGCCTCGGGCAGGTTAGTGATGTGTGAGTATTTCTGCTGGGGGGAATTCTAGAGTAATTGAAACTCCTAGTTAGAATTTTCAGGTGTTGAGATTTAGGAGGGAGCATCAGAGTTTAGCTATTGTGTTCTCCCCACATGTCAGCCACTAATCCTGGGTGGTTTCACCACAAGTGTGCGTCGGCTAACCATTTGTTACGTAGGGCACGGTCAGCTAAGCCGAGAGATCCTATAGAGGTGGCTCATCATCATGAGGCCTACAGTCAATTAAGAGAAGGAAATCAGAAGTTCCCCAGTCCCAGTGGGATTCTTTGGCCGCAGCAGCAGTTAAAGCAGTCAACAATTTTGG
The DNA here is from genome assembly GCF_031143425.1 of Pleurodeles waltl. NCBI lineage: Eukaryota > Metazoa > Chordata > Amphibia > Caudata > Salamandridae > Pleurodeles > Pleurodeles waltl. The sequence continues at coordinate 169,601,363 of NC_090451.1, read as the reverse complement.
GAGACTGAGGGGCACGAAGGAATTGAGTCAAGTTGTACCTCTGAATAGCTGCCATGGTTCTAGTAGGGCTTGGAGACATATTTTGCTAAACTTTACGCTTTGCCCCAAGCTTCATGAGATTTTGGGGTATTCCTGGGAGAGGTGGAAGAGGCTATTGACCAGAGTGTTGATGGGAGAAGGCCCTGGGGCCATATGGCATCTATATTGATTTGATTAAGTCCCTTCCAGAGTTGTGGGCACCACTGATGGTGAATGTCTTTAATGGACTGGCCCAAAGTCAACTCCCTGTTACAGTTCCATTCTAAAAAGGGAGATTGCTCTCAGCCCTGCTGTTCCAGGCCATTTCCCTAATTGAGTCGACAGTTAAGGTCTTGAGAAGGGTCCTGTTCAACACCTCCACCCCGGTCATCTTGGCTTTAGAAGTCATTTTGGGACCACAAATCAATACTTAAATCTATCCCTGTTAATTGGGAAATACACAATCACCAAGCACTCTCCTTTGTACTTGGCCTTTATAGACCGGTCGTCAGCATCTGACTGCTGACAAGTTTGTGGGACATCTTCTTGCCATGGATGGATGAAGCATTGGTCCATTTTTTAGCTTACTTACAAATGGATATGAAGGCCAGGGATAGATTAAACACAAATGATGAAGTCTCCCAAGCTATAGAGATCTTTCGAGGTGTGAGGCAAGAGTGTATTTTAGCATCACTTGTTTATTTTGTACATGAACAAATTATACCCTTTTTTTTTTAAAGAATTGAACCCCAGATGTCCCAAGAATCAACAGTTCTGTGCTGCCTGTACTCTGGTATGCAGACCGCACTGTCTGGCACGAACTCCCAGGGCGTTGCGTCTTAATTTTTGGTTTTGTTGAATTTATGGCTAAGCTAGACTTACAAATTTTATTAAGTCTTACACTATGGCATGCAGTCCAAAGAAATATTTTTCCACTGTGACCATAGGCAATGGTAGTTTGAAATGTACTAGTACCTCCCCCTACTTAGGAGTAATTTTGGCTGATACCGGTTTTTGGCCATTGCATATCACCCACTGCAGGGCTCAATTAATGTACCTTGCTTAGTTTACCACAGCTGAAGGGAGGCGGTGCGCCTATTCCATTATTAGAAATGCATAAATCACAGTGCCTACCCGTAGCAACCTATGGAGCAGGAGTGTGGGGGTATTCAGAACTGCACCCCCATTCAGACTGAAGAGAATAGGTTCTGCAGGAGGGTTTTGGTGGTCCTCATTTCTTCCTCTCATTTGATTAGTCATAATGAGTGGAGTACTTCATATATTGAAGACTACATTAGAAGTTGCCCTAAGCTGCTATGGTTCTCAGTATGGAAAAATAAGGGTGCCAACTCTAGAGAGAAATCAGGGACAGTCTTAATTGTGTAAAAGGCACTGAGATTCCTTGGATGGGCAGAGTAAAATCGTTTTGTGCAAAGCTTGCTTCCCTCAGGTTTTCTCAGACCCTGAAAGTAACCATAACATTGATTAAAAAAAATGTTTTAAAAAAAAAAAAACAGCTGCAGTTGGCTCTTCTAAATCTGGTGGAGTCAAAGACTGGCCGCTGAGAGGAAGAAGGCCAGTGTGGAACCATATGTGAATCTTTCAACAGACATTTGGCCTGCGGGGTATATGAGCAAACCTAAGGCTGGTGGGAGCATAGCATGTCGTGCTACAAGGCTGGCACGATTAGATCTTAGCTGTGTATTCCATTGGGCTTTCATCCTCGGCCTTGATTCTACCCCCTGCCTTTGTGATGAGAGGTCTGGACAAACAGTAATACACTTTACATTCTTTTGCAAATTTATCTTATGTATATCAGACTTTTCTTGATCCGCTTAATAAAGAAACATGGTATCAGGAACCTCTGGGTTGCATTTCACACTCTTTTGCAGCTTGATGAAGAAATAATTAAGGGGCATTTTAGCACATTCAATAAACACAGATTAACCAGGATGATCATAAAACAATGCTTGGTCAATTGACTAGATTGAGCTGGACATTTTTAGATTTTGTATAATTAAAAAAAAAAAAAAAAATTTTTATTGCATTAATGTTGCACTTATGGATATTTTTAATGTCCGAATAAAGTTTCTGAACTGAATACTTTAAAAAACAATTTTAAAAACAAATGTTCAAAATTCCACCATAAAGTAACATGTATTAACTCTACTCCAATCTAATAAGATTTAAAAACAACAAAAACAATTCATATATATTATTCTAACTGAAATCGTATTCCAGTCTAACCAACATTGGGCCTACTTAGGGGAGGGAGTCGTTGCATTTACTATTCTAACTCAATCTAACATATATTGTGGAGAGAGACCTTGGATTTCAAATTCTTCACCCCTTAAATATGTTCAAACACTGGAGAAACCAGAAAAGCAAGAAAGCTAGTACCGTCAAGTAAAGCCACAGATCCATGGAAGAATAAGATAAGTTACTTTAAGGCAGTTTATCAGCTTACCTGTTTTTGACAGTTCAAATGGTGTCGAAGAGGTGAATGAGTCCGAAACGTTGTCATTGATGTCGGCAAAGTATCCAGAAGCAGTTTGTGCAAAAACTGGAACCGTATTTATAGGTGGAGTGGGTATTTCCCGCGGTGGCTCAGAATAAATAGCGCCATCAGTCAGCATTGAAGTTGTGTCAAATCGATCAGTAATTTCTGAATTATTTGATGTTAGTGGAACTAATGCGATATCATTTTCCATCCTCCCCAAGCTCTAAGAGGTATCAGTGTTGCTGCTTACAACTTGTAGAGGAACTTCTTGACCAGTACTGAGAGGGATTTGGGAACTACTAGCTGTTCCTTTTGGTCGGCTGTGCAGGATCGGCCACATGGTGTAACTTGACATTGTCAATAGATACAAAGCGGTTTTCTTTAACACCAGCCAACAGTGGTAGAATGACAGTTCTGGTACCGTGTATTCCCAAGACTGGGACAAGTGCACGATAAGAAGGACCAAATTCCTTTTTTACAGCAACCTTTTCACATACTTGATCCCCAACTTTAGGAATCCAGCCTGTAGGTGTTACAGGTGCATCCTTAATTCCTATGGAGGCAGCACTGGCAGAAGCATTGTCACGCAACTGTTGCAAATCCTTTAAGACAGTGAGACGTTTATTTATATCAAAGGATGTTTCTGCCGCCTCCACGACAGGACCATCAAGATCTGGAACATACATTCAAGTTCCAAACAGGCACTCATATGAAGTACACCCCTTCTACCCAGGGACCTTCTAGGCAGATTATTAAGTGCTCGCTGGACTTCATACAGGTGGTTAAGCCAACTACGACCCATACCTAAGACTCTGGCTGTTCAGGATTGCTTTAAATCATGGTTTAATCACTCCATTACACTATTTCCCTCGGGATGAAATGGAGATGTGTACTGGAGTTAGACCCCCCAACAAAGCTATGGAGTCCCTGAATGCCCTTGAGGCGAAAGCAGGGACCTGGTCCAAGTGGAAAGCCGCAACTGCATATGTACCGATAAAGACTCACAAATCTTTAATAACAGTCAGAGCGTCAGCCGAGCCTTGTGGCCACACCCATAGAAATCTGGAGCAAGAGTCAACAGCAACTAAGATGTATGCACTGCCCGGTGTTAGGGGACCACAATGGTCCAAGTACACACATTCTAAAGGTTTGTTGGAAATTAAGAGGGGTGTCTGCGGTGGGCGCTTAGCAGAGGAAACTTTAATTTGTTGAGAGATGTCACAACAAAGGACATACTGCTTCGACTCTTTTGTATAGGCCTGGCCACCACAAACGGGCTTCTAGAAATGATATTGTAGCTGCCACACCAGTATGGGCAGATGCTGCCCCCTCAAGCGCTGCTTTAATCAACTCTGGTCTTATATCTTTGTTGGGAATTTCTCACACCCCTACGTCTGGTATCTTAACCTCAGCGTTTAGACAGCCTTCCATTCGGAAGAAATATTTGGAGAGGGCGTACCATCAGCAGTAGCTTTCACGGCAGCCCATACGACTTCGTCCGGTTTCACAGTGGCCGTGGCGACTGCTGACTTTGCGGCTTAATCAGCCAGTGTATTCCCAGCAACGTATACTCCAATGCGCTGGTTTCCAAGTGTATGTACGACATGGACATTTGGTAGCATTTCCTTAAGATCCGCTACTCCCCCCCCACAGAAGTCTGTATTTAATGGTGCTGCCTTTATAGTCTCTGCACCCCTTCTGGTGCCAGTAATGCAGGTATTCATTGAAGGACTGGACACAGTAGTACGAATCACAAACAATCAGTGTTAACTGTGAAGGATCAGCCTTTAGCTCTGCTAACTGTGCTGTGCAATTCCCTAGGGTTTGCGTGTATGCATGTTGGGGACAAAATGTATTATCCTCCATGTAGCCACTTAAGACTGCGCAAGCAGCGGAGTATTGATGCTTTGTGCCAATTGCAGGTTGCGCTGAGCCCTCTGTGTACATGACTGATACTGGTCAATAGGCGTTGTGTTTGCTGGAACTCTGTATTCTAGCTCACATTGCAAAAATTTGTGAGTTTGTAATTTTGGGTCAAAATTGTAGTCTACATCAGTGGCTGTCAAACACGTGGCCCATTGTATCCAACGTGGATGTAATGCTTTAGCGTTTGGAACGCTGGCTTTGGCGACAGCCTAAGGTTCTGGAACTGGAGAGACTACAATAATGCGTTTTCCCTGAGCTAGAGGTCTTTCTTTAATGACAGCCATCTGTACAGCAGTGAGAATTTTCTCAGTGGTAGCAAAGCGTTGTTCTGCTGCTGAGTACAAGTGTGATTTGTTTGCAATCGGGACGGTCCCACCTTCATTAAAAGTTACATAGGTGAAACCTATGGCACCAGCAATCACTCTGATGATTAAGTGTGTATTGTTGTCCCTTGTATGTAAATGTTTTGCTGCAAGCATGTCTGTCTGCAGGTCTCTGAGAATGCATGAATGTTAGACTGTCCAAAATTTGCTTGAGAAATCAGGACGTATTTAGTCATATAAAGGTTTTATGCGTGTTGCATAGTCTGGAATGTGAATTCTGCCAAAATTTAGGAAGCCCAATAGTGATTGGAGTTTTTTTTATTTTATTGTGTTTGGAGGTTGCAATTGTGTGCATTTTTCAAAGAATTGTGGCGCTAGGCTATTTCCTTCACTCAATAGCTCATATCCCAGAAACAGGACGCTAAGGAAGGCTAATTCAGGAAATCCCACAACAATGCGGGCTACTCGTCATATGTTTCGGCAATTCATTATCTGTGAGATAGATATCCTCTACATAGGACAATGCTTCAGGATCAATGTCATGCAAGATTGAAGTCAAACGAGCCGCGAACAGTCCTGGACTGTTCTTGTACCCCTGGGTAAACAACAGAATTTTTTCTGGGTGCCTAGCGCGCAGAAACTTAAGTCTCTACTCTCAGGCACTGTATTCTGGCAGAAGAAACCATTGGCAATGTCCAGTGTTTTGTATTTTTTGCACACTAGGATGTTCATCAGTGCTGTGCTATGTGAGTTTTGTATAGCATATGTGCGTGTATGACTATTTTTTAGGTGTCTGTAGTCTAAGACTATTCTGTATGAATGGTCCGGTTTAGCTACTGGGAATAAAGGAAAATTTATTGGGGAGACACAGGGTTCAATTATGCCCTGGTACTCCAGTTGTGTGAGGATTTCCCTCACAGGTGCTTTAGCATCATGTTTTATTGGATATTGAGGTTGAGGTTGATTCTTTGTCCCAAACTACATGATTGCGATATCACGCGGGTGCCTGCAGCAATGCCCAATTGATGGAGTAGGATTCTGCAAGCTCCTTGGGAACAAGGGGTGTTAAAGAAGGTTTAATAACATCTTTCCCATATGGGCAGGTACGGACAAATTCAGGTGGCCAACCTTGTTCGGCCAACAAGATATCATATATGTTTACTACACAATCCCAAACGATTGAGTCTATTGTGCATTCATTGTCTCCTAACTGTAGTGTTACTTTGTACACCCTATCAGGTGTGGAGAAACGTATGTCCGCAGTTTCTACTTGTAGAAAGTCATCAGTTGCTTTCACCTCCAGATGCTCTAGAAGATTCCGGTGAACTATTGTGAACTCTGCAACAATGTCTAACAGCGCGAGTGCCCACTTCTTGTTCATCAAGAGGACCCTCTTCTTGAGTGGCATGTCGAACTGCAAAAGATGCCACCTTTTTCTTTTTAAATTGGGGTTTTTGTTGTGGAGGTTTCTCTTCCTTTTTAGCAGAAACCTCTGTTGAGCGTTGTGATTCCTGTCTCGGTATCACGTACTCTGTTCGTCGCTCTAACTGCCCACCTCTCACTGCATTTTTCCGATGAGTCCTGAAAGGAACTAAATTGCCGTTTATCACTATATTAAAGTCAGGTGTTTTTATAATATTTCTAATTCTGAGATTTAATAAATTCTGTGGGGTCTCCGTGCATGGAGATTCTCCCCTTTCTTTTTTAGGAGTTTGTTGTTTTTCTATCCCAGCGTTTCTTATTACCCTCAGGAGCTTGCTTGGCAAAATCTTTATTAGATTTACCCTGAAATTGTGGTTTTGTTGGTCTGGCCCCCAGACTATCTCGACCAGTACTAGAGTAGGTGTCTGCTTACATTCTTGATCCTGTTGAGGAACATCCCAGAGCCACATGGGCACTGCTAATGCGACCCCTTCCCCTTTAAGGTTACTTAAAATAATTGAGGATACTGTGGCAAAGTTGCCCATTAATTGCATCCCCAAGTCTAGGGCCGGGGAAGCCCAGTATTCATCCTGAATTTGTTTCAACACTTCTGGTAAGTTAGCAAGTGTACTGTGTGTGGTAGTATAGAGAGCGGCCCCATGTATTACAGTTATCGACTGTGGGAACCATCCCAAATGGCAAGCACATTGTTAGTATTCTATGTTTATCCTGAGGTCCTGTATTGGGAAATACTGCTACCAGGGCATTTATTTTTGGAGCTAACCAAAATGGATTTTCTTCTCGTTTGGTGGGTACTTTACCCTTGATCAAATGTACAGTCACAGGATTAATGTCTGGCGTTACTCCATGTGGTTGCACCGGAGCAGCACGTGCTGGGTTTGTATTGAATGTTTGCATTACAAACTGTACTAAAGGTCTGTATATTTCCGTCAGCTCAGTATATAAGCGACAGACTTCAGCTACTGCTACGTTTGCTACTGCAGGATGAGGTGTATAAGTGGCCAATAAAGGCCAGGTGAGACCATCATTATTTAGAGGACCTAACCTAACTGGTAAAATCGTGTGGGGTAGAGCGCCATCAAGCCAATTATTATGTTCATGTTAAGATAAAGATATTTCTAAATATGCATATGCTCTGTATTGTCCAGGTATGTTTGCAAGTGTATAGTGATGAAATGTATTTGTGTTCCCATCAACTGTTGGAAATGTGACCCAAGAATAAAATAGTTCTGTCCTATAAGCTGCATCTGCATGAACAACAAATGTGACTGGACCCCCCTGGGCTGTTAAGCCATTTGCCAATAAATGTGCAGTCAGCTGTTGTCTCCTACGGACTGCAATTGCTACTTGTTGGGGATTCGCCATACTAGATGGTAGATTTGTTCAGAGATGAGCACACCAAATGGGGATTTTCCTTTTAGAGTTCAAGTTTGAACAACCTCTAGTATCAGATAGGTGTTTCCTACTTCGCCAAGGAGGAAATCCTCAATACCACGGACGTATCAGTATATAGTACTGAGGTGTCTTTGAATATAGTGAGACAGATGCTCAGGAGGACCCAAAAATTAGAGCCTGACCAAACGTTGGGGGCGCCATGTCCCTAGGTTCTCATTATTCTAATCAGACTACTGGATTTTGAGAAGTAGAATCGCCTGCAGTGTGGGAGACTGAGTCTGACCCACTACAGGTGATGCCTGTCGCCCCAATCCGGGTTTGCTCTGACTAACTAGCTGTCCCTCATCTCTACCCAAGGACAGGGATGATTGGGCAGCTGAGGGTATGACATAATTGATTTCTCAGGGAAACTGTGGTCACTCAGGTCTCATCAGTTTCTCTCAGTTACATTAGTCTCACATACACGATGACAAACAGAGGCAGTATATGTTTCAATAAGATTTTAATGAAGCGACTGCAACTTAGATAGCAAAGCATGGACTGCAAGACCCAGGACGATAAAGCATCACAAGATTAAAATGGTGACAAGGAAAGTAAAGCATAGAAATAACGCTACCATATTGTCACTACAGTCAATAGACTAATTCCTACCTAGGCTATAATAGAGCGCAGCGTGTTAAGCTCTAATTCTGCCCTTCACGTTACCCTGGAAAGACATCATCCCCCATATCTGAGCAAAGGCCTGAAGTCTGCATAAGCAGCTGTAGCAAAACTTTCAGGATTCAGCATACAGTTGTGGTTCTTTGGCTGGAATCTCCCTCTAACGTGTAAGGGACAGGGAAGTGTTTTTATAATAAAACAGCTGGTGTTCTGAGAAAATGTCCCTTCGTAAGGATGTGCGTTTTGCAATGAATGTCAGAGACAAAACTTGTACCACGTTCATTGGCAACCTATCTTTCTACAGCCTTGAAAGAAGCACAGAGCGAGGAAGAATGCCCTCTTTGAGAACGTAGTGCTGGCCTGGCAAAATCAGCTAGACAGAGAAATAAAACAAGACCGCAGAAGTGGCTTATTGTAAGAATAATAAGCCAAGCTGAATAAAATATATCTATGTTAAAGTGCACAGCAGTAGGCCTAGTATGCTAAAATAGCATGCATGAAGCTATAACTAAAATGGCTACACAATAAGAAAAGCGCTGCTTATTTTCAGACAAGTCATAGCACATGGTACACAAGTAACTTCTCAGCCATGCTCCAGCCTGCAAATAGGTACAGCCATGAAGGTCTTTGGTGACTCCACACTGCCAGAGAAATGACAGGCTGGAGCTGCAGAGAAGTTCCACCCCAGCATTTCAGTGTTTTTTTTGTTTTTGTTTGTTTTTAAATCGCTCTCCTTCCAAAACCCCACAAGCAGAGAGCTAAAAAAAAAAATTACAAAAAATGTGCAGGTGACCCATACTAAAATGTATCTAAGACCTTATTGTGATGTCCGGGATTCCACCCAAACAGAATGGGGGGGGGGGTGGGAGGGAATTGAGGAATGTGGTTACATGGAGTAGCGCATCACAGGATGTTAGTAACAGGATGTTAGTAACTTGTCCTTTTGATGGATACTTCAAGCTGCAGATTCCTCACTTTAAGAACAAATACCACATCAGTATCTCCCAAATGTGGAGGGTCTGGGAAATGGAATCAGACCAAGGCACTAATGTTTTGTGAAACTGTACCGACATCCACATCCCAGCCTGGCAGATGTCCAGAACCAGCACTCCCATTGTCAATGCTGTCAGTGGCCTTTGAATGGCCTGCATGACTTCCATGAGTTACTCCTTGGCCAGTGCATAGCAAAGTTTCATACAGAGAGTTATCCAAATTGACAAGGTCCTTCTCTGCATCATCTTCCCTTTCTTTTCTCCAGAAAACTGGCCATTCACATGCTGGTCTCTGCAAGCAGCTGTGCATTGGCTCAAAGGCATGCACATAAGTCACAACACTCAAGCCCATATTTATACTTTTTTAGCACCGCATTTGCGTAATTTTTTTTACGCGAAATCGGCACAAACTTACAAAATACAATTGTACTTTGTAAGTTTGCGCCGATTTTGCGTCAAAAAACGACGCAAATGCAGTGCTAAAAAAGTATAAATATGGCCCTAAGTTTCAATCTCATTGTGACATAACAAATGGCTTGGAGGCCAACAAGCAAGTCAGGCCTTTGGAAAAAATGCTTTAACTTGAGATTCAAGTAGAGAGGGTTGATCAAGTAAACGCAGAAAGCACTTGCAGGGTCAAAGACAAGACAAACAAAATGTGAATATTTGGAATGCAGAAGGTCAGAACGACCAGCACCAGACCAGGCAACTAACTTTGCCTAGCATAGATCGTCTTTTTCAAAAGACAATAGGCTCCAAGGAGAAGACAGACGAAATGCATTTAACTGTTGATGCTCAATCATGGAGGAATAAGTTGTGTAGAATCAAAAGCCAGACTTGAACCTAAGACAGTAGGCCCTCCTGAAGTGGTAGCCAGATCACAGGGCAAATGCTCATGCACAGGAGCTGCAAGTACCATAATAATTCAGGCATAATAAAATGACGTGGCCCACACATTCTTCAGCCCTACAGGCAGGAAAGGCAGTGACTGGAATGCATAGAGGAGACCAGTGTCCCACAACAGTTGAAATTCATCTCCTACAGACTTTCTTGGAGGAAACTCCAGAGCGCAGTAATGCTTCGCTGTTCAAAGATGCCCTTTGTCACTGAGGGGAAGAAGCTCCTTGCAATCCACCAGCCGGCATCTGCTCTGGCATTTAGAGATCTTATTACATTGTTGGCTACCAGAAAGATGATCAGCTGATCTACCACTTCCAGAGATGTACAGCACCCTATCACAGGATCAAAGACTCCACCCTGCTTGTCACAGTACCAGAGACAAACGGTCTACAAGGACCTGCACGGGTCTCCCCTTGATGGATGGCAGGAAGGCTTTCCAGGTGAGAAAGATTACCCAAAGCTCTAAAAGGCTGACTTTGATCAGACCATTCTTTAGAGATCAGATGCCCGATATCCATCTCTTAGGTAACCCACAACCTAGAAGTGAAGTTTGATTGTGGAAGGGCAGCATGGCCTGCTGCATGTCAGGTTGTCACTCATCTGCCACCACAGAAGATCCAGAGTAATCACCTGCAAAATCTGGATAGCGTGAGAAGCAGCTTTGATGCTGGGCCCACTGAAATCTGAGGTCTGCACGGACATCTGATGTTTCAAATAAGGAGGCTGCATGACACTAGGAGTTCAAGAAGCCTCCGAGCGAGCAGTCCTCACCAAGACCTCCAAATGAACCAGGAACATCAGGATTACAATCTCAATGTTGTAGACTCACTACGGTGGTGGAAAGGTCCGGAATGCCACTGTGTATATGATGACAACAATGAACTGAATCCTCTAGTTGGGACTTTAGGATGGGTACATGAAAAAAACAACTCTTCAAGTCTTGTGACACTATCCAGTCTCCGGAGTTCAGAGTGACAAGAAAAGCATTCAGGGGTAGAGATCAGTACTGGTCTGAGAGGTCTGTCATTCAGTAAAAAGTATTAGGCGAGTAGCACCCCTCTCCAGTCTCAGAAGCAGGCACATGCCCATTGGTGCCCATGGCCAGCAGAAGGTGAAATGGTCCACCAAGAGTTGCATGATGTTGGTGGGGGGAATGAAGAAGGTAGAAAAAGAAAGGCAGGGAATAGTCCCTTTGAATAATTTGCAAGACAAGTGTCAAACGTGATGAATCTCTATCCGAGGACAAAATGTCATATTCCACCTCGGTGCATGTGCCCGCAAGGGCAAGTTGAAGCTTGGCAGATTTTGCACCAGGGGGAGGAAGTTAGAGAAAAACTGTCCCTGTTGGTGCAATCAGCCCAAGCAGCAACCCCAGCTTCAGCACCAAAGGACGGGCATGCAACACAGGTAGGGAGGGCTGGCCAACTCTGTGGAGTAATCCTTAAACCTCTGTACTGGTGGTTCAACTACTAGGCAGGTTACAAGAGTTTCCAAGTAGTATGCTGATGCAAAACAGCTTTAAACTATTCAAATATTAACCACCTTCTCCTCAAACAATGTTTAACTGAAGTGCATAGCCATAAAAGAATATTTGAACATTCCCTGAAAATCTAGTAGATTGCGTCCAGGCATGCCTTCCAAGTACTACACTGGTGACAGCCGCTCTATCAACTATTGCATTGTTTGAGCCAGCAAGGTCCTGAGGTCATTCAGACTGCCAGCACAATCTCTCAGACCTTGTACAATAACCCGTAAGACTATTGTAAAGGATTCTAAAGTTAGACTTTGACAAGAGAACATTCTGTTTTTCAAAGGGATCACTGTTTCGACTTTATGCAAAGGATTGCCCAGAAAGGCATTTGAAGTGACTACTCATCAATGGCTGTACCAGCAGACTTTCAGGCATGGGGTAATTTGTTAGAAAATTGGGCTTGCTGGGGATGGTTATGTTACCTGGCAATAGGTCAACTGACAGAATGGCCTGAGCAGGTCTTAAACAAATTGGCTACAAGGGTGTCTTTAAAGGCATTGTTCAGTAGCCACAGAAAAACAAAAGAGGTTGGGTCTGGTTCAAAGATCTGTTAAACATGCCATGGTTTTAAAAATAGTCAACTAATTCAAGTACCTGTGATGCCCTTTGCACAACTAATGCAAAGGGGGCACCTTTTCCCTACTGGTGTGGCTCAGTTGGCAGGTCTAATTCAGTCTGAGGATGTGTGCAACCCACTGGCATTTTGAAAATCCAGGTATAGTCGATCATCAGTACATTATGGGCAAAGAAGGCTGTCCACCTTGTTGTCACGTGTTATGGGGAACATTTAGCATAACCCTGAACTGCGCCAGACTCGGAACCAAATAAGGCCTCTATCCTCCATTAGTACTGGTTGTCAAGACAAAGGCCAAAGCTTTGAGTGACAGCAAATTCACTGTGTTTAGGCAGAAAGTCTTGTGCATGCGGAAATGTGTATCCTTGCATTGAGTACCCAACTGTACTGTTGTCTGGATCTCTAATGATGATTTTTGTCATAGGCGGATAAGAATGATCACTTTGGGTGCCCCTTCCAGTCCAACAAGACTGCAGTCCGTGAAACAGGCCTATATCATGGTGCACATCACCATGATGTAGGCCTGTTTCACGGACTGCAGTCTTGTTGGACTGGAAGGGGCACCCAAAGTGCAACCCCATAGCGGTGGAAGGCTACTGCCTTCACCTGATGTGCCTAAGCATGAGTGCAGTGGTGGCAGCATACCATGTAGTCAGTCGTAGTGAACAGGACCTTTTAACTGTCACTGGAGGGAGGCCTACAAGCCCACTCACTTTTTTTTCAAGTTCCACTACTGTATGCTTAACGCACCCTTGACCTACATCAGGTAAGATGTGCAATACTACATATTGTAGGGGTAGTGACACTGTTAGTTGTATGTGTGCCTGGGAAGGGTACAGCACAAGGATGGAGCACTGCTGTACATGTGTGGTTAGCACTGAGTGTATGTATGCCTGAAAGAAATACATGACATGAGATGAGATGAGGTGCAGTGCTTGTGTGGCTAAAGCATGTGCAGAGCATATGTGTGCTTGGAGTGCCATACATGAAGAGTGATGTGTTGCATAGCATGCACACAATGACTGTGCTGGCAGTGCTTGTGTTTTGAAACACCCTGGTTAACAATAGAAAAGCTTTAGTGCTGAGCAGTGTGCACATACTAAACATGTGTGCTGAATGCATGCATGAGTAAAATGCATAGTGGAATTAGTGCATATTCACAGCATACTTATGGTCCAGCATTACATGGAGGACTCTGGGCTGCATTTTGGGAAGCCCAGTCCAGCCTTGTGAAGACAAAGTGGAAAGGTGTCCCCCCCCGCACCCCCCAGACATATTGGTTGATTGCTGAAATACTATGAGGTGGGTGGGGACAAAGTGGAGGGAAAAGGAAGAGGCTCCTTTTACATTTCAAAAGACTGCTCTTTGAATCATTGGTATATCACAAAGAAATGGCCCCAACATCTCAGGAAGGGAGATGGGGCTGCTAAGCCAATCAGACAGAAGGGCTGGGGGTCTGGGATTAACTTTTTTTTTTTTTAATGCAAATATCTTTGTGGCAGACATCAATGTGTGAACTCTAGTAACTCCAATGAATTGTGTTGTGTAATATCAGCTTGCTGTGCCTGCTACAACAGTCCTCTTCCATAAGCGAGGATGAAATGAAATGCCCACTTCATAAGAAGCAGAAATCCAACATAAAACTTCAAACTCCAAGTCCTTCAATGACTTGTTGTCTGAAAAAGGTCTACAAGAGCCCCCAAAAATTTGTCATTTGCCAAGGAGCCTGATGGGCTGCATGAAAAGGGTACGTTTTGAAAGAGCTCTGCCTGTGGCTTGACTTGGGGCCAAGGTCTACTAGTCTCCCTGCTGAGTGAGGGGACATCACCTAGGGAAATCAAGACCCCCTGCCCTGAAACACTAGCACCTGCCTGCTTGCTGAGACCAATGTGCCCTGTGAGGAAGGAAAGTGCTGGAGGGAGTGAGATCCAGTAGGGAGTCCCACCATGAGGACTCCCTGTGTGACGTGGGAGGATTCGGCTCTGCATCAATCAGGCCAAGCCTGTATGCAAGACTGTTTTTGGTGACTTCTGTATGCCATTCAAGGGCCGCCATAGACTGTACTAAGTATGGAGGGCTGTGCAGAGGGCGCCGAGCACACAAGGCCTTATTGTGGTGAGCCTGTATGCCACAGGGGACCACAGGTGAAAAAAGTGGTTATGACCAGCATATTGGACCTGTGACCGCCTGAGCAGCAACCCCGTATGCCAGGAGGGGCTGCTGCAGTGCAGGCGCTTGCGCGTAGAGTCTATTGCATCTGGAGAGTACCCTAGCAACCCTGAATGCCAAGAGAGGCTGTCAGGACCAAGTCAAAGACCGTGACATTTAATGAAACTGAAGTGAGGTGTGACTGGCGGGACTAGCCACTCCGAAGGATCTGCCCTGACTGACCACAGTGGAGCAGAAGGATGTAGAGGAGTATAACGCACCCCTGCAGGACTCCAGCTAGGGCCCAAGGACTGAATTCCACCCACCGAGGAGAATCTGAATTACTTTGCTGGGAATTGGAAACTGATCCAATTGCTTGGGAGAACAACTACGCCACTCCAGAAAATGAGCCTGCACCCACCGTACACACATACTGTAAGCAGCCAGACGTCTAAGAGCAGGATCTGATCTTGCAAGTGCCTGTGCTGAGAGCACCTGCTGTAATACTTAGCATTTCTGCACTGCATTGGGGGGGAGGGGGAGGAGGGGAGATTTTAATTAGGGCCTTTGGGTCCCGGGAGAATTGCTGTGACTCAAATCCTGAAGAGCCAAAAGGGAACTCTTAAGTAAGGCCAATAGTTGGCACCCCCTTTTGCGGCCACAAGTGAATGGGGAATAACCCTGAAGGAAAACGAGGGGCAGGGATTTGCCTGATAGCTACTACAGCCCTGATCTTTTGGGGGATTGTGTTGTTGCATTTAAATGTTGCACCTCTTTGCATGTTTAGACTAAGAAGTAAAATACTACTTTCCTTATAAAAGCAAGTATTTGGTTAGACTGATTTATTGCTCATACTGTTTATACTTTGAGTTAGGAGTCACATCCACTAGCCTGTATCTACACACCACCCTGAGGGCACCTTGACTGCTCTACCACGGCTGCCACTAACTGTCAAGTGGTTAAGGGGTGCTTGACCCAGTTGCTCAGGACCCACAGTAAGCCGTGCTTTGTGACACCAGGAGTAAAAGGCCTTAATCACCATGGATGGGCCCAGTAAGCCCTGCATGCCTCGTGGACCTCTGAAAGGGGTGATGACACTCGCTTTCTCATTGTGATTTCCTAGCAAAACGTATGCCTGGACCAAGCAAACAATGGCTTGGTTCAGACACTGCAGGTGCTGGCCCAGGACCCAATGTAGATGCCAGTCTCCCCATCAGTGTTATCACAGAAGGGAGTTGCATGGACCCTGGAGTCAGAGTAGAAGCATGAACCAGCATTTCAATGTTCTCTGATTAGACTACTGCTGTGGTGGCTCTGAGGGGGCTGATTACCTTCAATCATGGCACAGCATGAATCATCTTGTCGTTAGGGGAGACATTCCCTTCCACACGGTCTGCATACATTTTGATGTTGGAAACACAACAACATTTGAGTTCCCCATCTGCAAAGGGTATCTAAAGAAAGAGAATGACATCAGCATCCCTGGGTGATGCTTATATGCAGCTCTGGTTCACCACTTCCTCGATGGTGTGGAGTCACCATTGTGCCACATAGTGCTACCCATCAACGTGCTTCAGCAGTACAGAGAAAATTCTCAAGGTCCACTCAGGTGCCTGGCGAAATATTTATGGTGAGTAGTCTGCATTTAGATGTATGGAGCAGAAAAACACAGTTTAATGATGTACGAGAGAAATTGTTACACCTGGAATCCTTGGCTTGGTTTCCCCCAAATCTCCTGTTTTCACTGATTTAGTTTTTGCTGGTCATAGGATCCTGCACACTTTACCACTGCTAACCAGTGCTTGTACTCTCGGTCTAAAATATGGTACTATTGACATATCCCCATTGGACATATTTAATTTACTTGCGAGTCCCTAGTAAAGTGGCACTATCTGTGCCAGTGGCCTGTAAACTAAAATACTATTAGCGAGCCTACAGCACTGATTGTGTCATCCACCTAAGTAGCCCTTTAAACTTCTCTCAGGCCTGCCATTGCAGTTTGACCTGGCACAATCTTTTCTTAATACGCAAGAGCCACCCCTAAAGTAGGCTCTGGACAGTCCGTATGACAGAGTGCAATGTATTTAAAAAGTAGGACATTTACTTTAGTTTTCAATCAATTGGTGGTAATGAACTCTTAAAATCATTTCTTACTGATGCAAGGCCCATCTCTTCCATAGGAGAACACTGGAGTTACCTTATTACATCTAAGAGGTGTAATTTTCAAATGAGAAGAGAGAATTCCTTCAAGTTTGATGTCTCTGGAATCACAATTTAAATCCTAACTTCTGGTGAAATCGAATTTTAAATTGCAATTTTCAAAATGCCACTTTTAAAAAGTTGGCATTTTCTTGCCACTTGGTGCCTGCAGACTATCTCTGAACACATGACTGGGGTAGTTGGGCTTTGTGCATTCTACCTAGACAGCTACACAGAATGTCAACTTAAGTGTGACTGATGGATCATGCTGGGAAGGAAGGGATGGTGGAACTAGACCCAGACTCACCTGAATCAGTGGTGTCCCATCACCACACAAAGGGCTGCTATTCCCCTGTAGTTAGTCTGGAGCCAGGGCAGAGAAGGCAGGTAATCAATGCATTTCAGAGGTATGCTTCTAGAAGCTTATCCCCACTTCAGAGGGGAAACTGTGTATAAAAGGATCTCAGACACAACCACTTCAGTACACTTTTGGACCTGTGGATACTCTGTCAGGAAGGACTGATGTGCTGCTACAAGGACTGCCACTGTGCTGGACTGCTGTTCTGAAGGACTGCTTTAGTGAAGCACTGCTGTCCTGCAGTGCTTGCCTGCTTCCCTCTTGCCTGAGTTAGAAGTTTCAGGTCCTGAGCTCGCCCCCCACGACCGCAGCACCAACCTGCTGCCTCCTGCCTCTGTCCCCTGACCACGCTGCTGTTTGCGTGTTCAAGGCCCTCCTCCACCCGCAGGCATCCTCCTGCGCCTCATCCCTGGGGTCTAGTGGGCTCTGACTAGCTTCACTTGACCCGTGTGCCGCTTTCCGCCATCCCGTAAGTGTTTTTCGTTTTTTTCGCTTTTTTCAGCGTCTCGCCGCCGGCGCTTCTGCCCCCTTTGTGCCCCCCTGATTGCTGTCTCCCCGATCGTATATTGTGCCATTTTGTTTTTCTGTTTGTGTGCTTTTCTTATTGTAACTGCTTGTATTTTGCTCGTTTTCAGTGTTTTGCCCCTTGTGCGCTCCCCGTTCCCTGCCGCTGCCTCCCTGCGGCCCTGCCCCCCTCGCGCCCCCATTTGCCGCTCCCTCCCGCCTCCCAGCTGCTCCTCCCTCCCCCCTCCCTTCTTAATGGCTGGCGCTGCGAGTGAGCGACCTCTGACCTGTTTCAGGTCCTGAGCTCGCCCCCCACGACCGCAGCACCAACCTGCTGCCTCCTGCCTCTGTCCCCGGACCACGCTGCTGTTTGCGTGTTCAAGGCCCTCCTCCACCCGCAGGCATCCTCCTGCGCCTCATCCCTGGGGTCTAGTGGGCTCCGACTAGCTTCACTTGACCCGTGTGCCGCTTTCCGCCGTCCCGTAGGTGTTTTTCGTTTTTTTCGCTTTTTTCAGCGCCTCGCCGCCGGCGCTCCTGCCCCCTTTGTGCCCCCCTGATTGCTGTCTCCCCGATCGTATATTGTGCCATTTTGTTTTTCTGATTGTGTGCTTTTCTTATTGTAACTGCTTGTATTTTGCTTGTTTTCAGTGTTTTGCCCCTTGTGCGCTCCCCGTTCCCTGCCGCTGCCTCCCTGCGGCCCCGCCCCCCCATTTGCCGCTCCCTCCCGCCTCCCAGCTGCTCCTCCCTCCCCCCTCCCTTCTTAATGGCTGGCGCTGCGCATCGCGAGTGAGCGACCTCGGACCTGTTTCAGGTCCTGAGCTCGCCCCCCACGACCGCAGCACCAACCTGCTGCCTCCTGCCTCTGTCCCCTGACCACGCTGCTGTTTGTGTGTTCGAGGCCCTCCTCCACCCGCAGGCATCCTCCTGCGCCTCATCCCTGGGGTCTAGTGGGCTCTGACTAGCTTCACTTGACCCGTGTGCCGCTTTCCGCCGTCCCGTGTTTTTCGTTTTTTTCGCTTTTTTCAGCGCCTCGCCGCTGGCGCTTCTGCCCCCTTTGTGCCCCCCTGATTGCTGTCTCCCCGATCGTATATTGTGCCATTTTGTTTTTCTGATTGTGTGCTTTTCTTATTGTAACTGCTTGTATTTTGCTCGTTTTCAGTGTTTTGCCCCTTGTGCGCTCCCCGTTCCCTGCCGCTGCCTCCCTGCGGCCCCGCCCCCCTCGCGCCCCCATTTGCCACTCCCTCCCGCCTCCCAGCTGCTCCTCCCTCCCCCCTCCCTTCTTAATGGCTGGCGCTGCGCATCGCGAGTGAGCGACCTCTGACCTGTTTCAGGTCCTGAGCTCGCCCCCCACGACCGCAGCACCAACCTGCTGCCTCCTGCCTCTGTCCCCTGACCACGCTGCTGTTTGCGTGTTCGAGGCCCTCCTCCACCCGCAGGCATCCTCCTGCGCCTCATCCCTGGGGTCTAGTGGGCTCTGACTAGCTTCACTTGACCCGTGTGCCGCTTTCCGCCGTCCCGTAAGTGTTTTTCGTTTTTTTCGCTTTTTTCAGCGCCGGCGCTTCTGCCCCCTTTGTGCCCCCCTGATTGCTGTCTCCCCGATCGTATATTGTGCCATTTTGTTTTTCTGATTGTGTGCTTTTCTTATTGTAACTGCTTGTATTTTGCTCGTTTTCAGTGTTTTGCGCCTTGTGCGCTCCCCGTTCCCTGCCGCTGCCTCCCTGCGGCCCCGCCCCCCTCGCGCCCCCATTTGCCGCTCCCTCCCGCCTCCCGCCTCCCGCCTCCCGCCTCCCAGCTGCTCCTCCCTCCCCCCTCCCTTCTTAATGGCTGGCGCTGCGCGTCCGCGCAGCGGGCGCGCCGCTGGCGCGCCAGAGGCAAGCCCGTCTGCGCCCGTCCGCGCCTGGACCGCGCCCAGCGCCACACCCCCTGGCCCTAGCGCCCCCCGCATCCGCTACTCGATCAACGAACTCCGCGCCTTCAACCCCGGCCCCTCCACTGAATGCTACCGGGCATCCCCGAAGCACACTAAAGGACCTTTTTCCTGCCGTACCTGCAACTTCTCCTGCATCAGAACGACCAATCCAACTACTGAAACATCCAACCCCAACCACCTGAACTGCATCCTCATCAACACCCGCTCCGCACGAAAACACGCCATCGAGCTCTGGGATTTGCTCGACACCACTGCTCCTGACGTGGCTTTCCTGACCGAAACCTGGTGGAACGACTCCTCGTCACCGGACATCGCCATCGCCATACCGGACGGCTACAAAATCACCAGAAGAGATCGAACCAACGGAATCGGCGGCGGAATAGCCATCGCTCACAAAGCTACCCTCAAAATCCACACCCACTCGGACGACACCCTCAGGACAGCCGAACACCTCCACTTCCAGATCCACACGGACCCCAACACGACCCTCAGAGGAACCCTCATTTACCGCCCTCCAGGACCAAGAGCCCCCTTCAACGATACCATCGCTGACCTTGCAAGCACCCACGCCCTCGCTTCCCCGGATTACATCCTCCTGGGAGATCTGAACTACCATCTGGAAAATGCCAACGACATCAACAACGCGTCACTGACCTCCAACCTCCTCAACCTCGGTCTCCGCCAACTAGTCAACACACCTACCCACATCGCCGGTCACACCGTTGACCCCCTCTTCACCTCTAGCAACCACATTTCCTTCAGCCACACCTCCGAACTCCACTGGACTGACCATCACTGTGTCCATTTCACCTATAAGAAAACCACAGAGCAACACCGCATCCAGCTACCTCCCCACCGCCGCTGGGGCAAAGTCACCCAAGAACAACTGACCAGCACCCTCATCAACAACCTTCCACCCGACGCAATCGACCCGAGCACAGCCGCCATCAACCTCCATCAATGGATCCTCGACTGCGCCAACACCCTTGCCCCTCTCAAGAAACCCACCACCATCCAAGGAAAGAAAAAACCAGCCTGGTTCACAGACGATCTCACCACCTCCAAAAGCAACTGCCAGAAACTCAAAAAGAAATGGATCCAAGAACGCACACCCGACAACCTCGCCGCCCTCAAAAACGCCAACCGCGAACACCACCAACGGATCCGCACCGCCAAGCGCGCCCACTTCACCGAACGCATCAACAACAACGCCCACGACTGCAAAGAACTCTTCGGCATCGTGAAGGAACTCTCCAATCCGAAAGCCAACTCCAACGACATCCCGCCCTCCCAGAAACTCTGCGACGACCTCTCCTCCTTCTTCCACCAGAAAATCACCACCATCCACGACAGCTTTATCACCGGTCCACCGCCAGACCCCACCCCCGACGTCTCCTCCCGCGACTGCCGCCTCACCGCCTGGACCCACGTGGACGAGGCAGAAACCTTAGCAACCATGAACACCATCCACTCAGGCTCCCTCACGGACCCCTGCCCCCATCATGTTTTCAACTCAGCCAACGCCACCATCGCCCCCGAACTCCGCAAGATCATCAACCTCTCCTTCACTTCTGCCACCTTCCCGGACAGCTGGAAACACGCAGAAATCCAACCCCTCCTCAAAAAACCCAAGGCTGACCCCAACGACCTCAAAAACTTCCGTCCGATCTCTCTCCTCCCTTTTCCAGCGAAAGTCATCGAGAAGATAGTCAACACTCAGCTCACCCACTTCCTCGAAGACAATTCCATCCTGGACCCCTCACAATCCGGATTCAGACGAAACCAAAAGCACTGAGACCGCCCTCCTCGCCGCCACAGATGACATCAGACATCAAATGGACAACGGCGAAACCTCAGCCCTCATCCTCCTCGACCTATCAGCCGCTTTTGACACCGTCTGCCACCGCACCCTACTGACCCGCCTCCAGGAAGCCGGCATCCAAGATAAAGCCCTCCACTGGATCTCATCCTTCCTCTCCGACAGAACGCAGAGAGTCCGTCTCTCCCCTTTCCACTCCAAAGCCACCAACCTCATCTGCGGCGTCCCCCAAGGATCCTCCCTCAGCCCCACGTTGTTCAACGTCTACATGGCCCCCCTCGCTCAACTGGCCCGCCAACATCATCTCAGCATCATCTCCTACGCCGACGATACCCAGCTCGTCCTCTCCCTGACCAAAGACCCGCTCACCGCCAAAACAAACCTCCACGAGGGACTAAAATCCATCGCCGATTGGATGAACAACAGTCGCCTGAAACTCAACTCCGACAAGACAGAAGTCCTCATCCTCGGACGCACTCCCTCAGCCTGGAACGACTCATGGTGGCCCTCCGTCCTCGGACCCCCACCCACCCCTGCCAGCCACGCAAGAAACCTCGGCTTCATCCTGGACTCCGCCCTCACCATGTCCAAACAGGTCAGCGCCGTCTCCTCCTCCTGTTTCAACACCCTTCGAATGCTCCGCAGAATCTTCAAGTGGATTCCAACAGAAACCAGAAAGACGGTGACCCAGGCCCTCGTCAGCAGCAGACTTGACTACGGCAACGCACTCTACACAGGCATCCCAACCAAAGACATCAAACGCCTCCAACGTATCCAAAATGCCTCCGCCCGACTGATCCTCAACATACCCCGCCGAAGTCACATCTCCCCTCACCTAAAGGAACTCCACTGGCTCCCGGTAGACAAGAGGATCACCTTCAAACTCCTGACCCACGCTCACAAGGCACTTCACAACACCGGACCCTCCTACCTCAACACCAGACTTAACTTCTACACTCCAACACGTCAACTCCGATCCGCCAACCTCGCCCTCGCCATCGTACCCCGAATCCA
Organism: Pleurodeles waltl; assembly: GCF_031143425.1. Lineage (NCBI taxonomy): Eukaryota > Metazoa > Chordata > Amphibia > Caudata > Salamandridae > Pleurodeles > Pleurodeles waltl. The sequence goes on along the minus strand of NC_090451.1, from coordinate 169,579,129 downwards.
GCGCAAGACATCCGGCGGCAGATCCTTCTCCTTCCTCGCCGCCAAGACCTGGAACTCTCTCCCCACATCTCTTCGCCAGACCCAGGACCTCCTCGCATTCAGAAGGCTCCTCAAGACCTGGCTCTTCGACCGCTAAACCAGCAGTGCTCCCCCCCCCGCCCCCCCTCAGCGCCTCGAAACCCTGACGGGTACATAGCGCGCTTTATAAATACTATGATTGATTGATTGATTGATTGGAAGGACTGGGCCTGCATCTCTTGAAACCAGAACCCAGAGTAACTCCAAGTGATAATTGGCTGGGATCTTGATCAGAAGTGGCTGGGACATAACAGGCTTCCAACAACCTTCAACACAGCACCTAGACACTGCCATCAGCGATTCCTCCCTCACGCCCTCTCCCCCACCCAAAGCGCTGCCTCCTCCATCCAGGACCCATGTAAGTAGGCTTCAAGGTGCTTTTGCCACGCCCAGCTGTAGTCCTCATAGGGAAAGAGTGACAACAAGCCCTGCTTAAACAGACGCCAGATAAAGCAAAGTCTCACAAAGCAACACTGTACACCAGGGTTTAAGGTTCTGTGTTCAGCAGCCTCTAGTGGGTGCCTGTAGCGGTCTTGCACTCCATGGAGTTTGGCCTGAACTTGTGACTGTCCCAGTTCAGCAAGACCAGATTCCACAGAGAAGCACAAAGTGCCAGCTGTGGTTATTTTCACCTGAATCATTAAAATTACATATTTCAGGATCTACGGATTGTACTTTTGTTGTTTTGGTCTGGTTTTATTTATTGATTTCTGCTCTGTCTTGCCTGGTGTGGGATCTTTTTGTGTGGCGTTTTCATCATTTTATTGCTTATAGCATTGCCTCTAAAGTCAGCCTGACTTCTCTGTACCACGCTACCATGAGGTGAGCACGGGTTTGCTTGTGCCTTACTCAGACTAGGATTGTGGTTGCTGCCTGACCAGGGCTCACACCCCAGTCAACCAGTAACCCAATTTCCAACAGAAATTATGGATCCCCCCCCCCCCATCATCTAAGCAATAGATATGTTGCTTTTTGCCCAAGTTGATTTTATGAGAAACTATTATGCTATCGCACAAACATGATGATATACTACCTTTAGGGCTGGAGTATTTTGTAGGGATAATAAAGTCAATCTAATGGAGATGCAGAGGCATACCTCTAGCTAATATCTGATGAATATAAAAGGAGAGGACATCATCAATCAGCTAATAACTCAGCACTGGGGACAATACTTAATCTGCTTCAATACTACTGGGGGTGTTAACGCTTGAAAGATACAGGACAAAAACTGATCAACTAGCTCTACTAAAGCAGCTTATTGCCAAGAGAGGCACACCACGTAGAGGCCAGCATAGGCTTAAAGCCAGAAAGAAGGAGGGTATTTGGGAAAAAAGGGATACAGGTAAGAATAGTACAGGATATATGATCAGGGGCTCGCATGTGGTACCTGTGAGTGTTTGTGAAGTTACTGAGTGCTCACAGTATTTGGAAGGTGCATTTATCAAATGAGCAATCAGTTGGTAATTGAAAACCGCTATCCAAGGCTGCAGGGGAATCATAATGAATTAACAACACTACAGATGTTGCAATGGAGCTCTAGGAATACTTGGTAAAACTATTTAGAGAAGAAGGCATCTATGTCGAGCGTTACAGCCAAGAAAATAGAAAAATTTAAGAATTGCCATAAGAAACATACCCATCAATGTTGTCCTGCTTCAATCCACTGGATGAAGATTTGCTTTTCCTCTGAGAATAAAAAGGATTACATTAAACTATTTAGAAAAGGGACAAATAATGTACAGTTGGCCTAATCAAACAAATGATTTGATGCTACCTTTTCCCGTTCTTGTGTACTGCCTTCCTCCTTTGAGCTTTCATTTAGTTTTTCCTTTTTAAACTCCTTTCCTTCACTCTTTTCACCACCACTCAAGCTTTTTTTTGATCCGTTGGACATTTTGGACTTCTTGCCTTCAAACGCTTCATTCATCTTGGTTCTAGAATGGCATCAAAAGTGGAATGATCTAAGATGATAGGTCCAGTACAATCGGTGTCACAGTTATCTAAACGTTTTAGAACAAATTTTTTAACACTGATTTTATTAATGAATATTCATGTATTCGGAGCGTGGACTTTGTGTAGAAAATTTAATATAGAGAAAAATAATGCACGCATTTGAATGTGTGCCCACCAGTGTAGCCGTCAATGTTCACGAAGTGTATTTGGTAATGGTTTATTAATATGAAATGTTGAGCTTTTGTTGGATTAAGGTAGTAATATGTCATTAAGGGTTATGCATTATGTATTAGCTTTATTAATTATGGGCCTTAACTTAGCCACTGTCTTGGCCTAGTTTCCCGGCCTTATGTTAAGCTGCATTTCTAGAGAATTAAATTGTGATTTTCCACTGTGCTGATCAAATGCTTGTAGCTAAAAGTCTCTCTCATGAGAACCACTTGCTAGGAGATGCTGTACTTGCTAATGCAACAAAGTTGTATGTAACTTTCTCAGGAGAATACAATGGAGACACCGACTGGAGTATAAGCTGCAACAATATTGTTACCTGATGAGCCGACTGACAGGAGCAGGACAAAAAGAGCCAATCATCAACATGTGAACCATGTACTAGTAAAGATGTAGATTTGAGGTTTTAGTTTTATTGGACAAAGTGTGAACATGCGATTCCTCGACCAATTAGGATGTGGGAAGTAGTTTTAGGAAAAATAACTTAGCTAGACTGCACTGAGAAGAGGACACCATTTGCCCATTTTCTATCTTGCCGAAAGCCCTTTACTTTCTTGAGCATCTTGAGATTAGACATACTTAATTTTATTGCTTAGAGACTTTGCCTTTTCTTAACTTTGATGCTGTATCCGGATGCCTTGCTAACCAGACTGATGTCCTGAAGACAGGACTGTCAACTTGCTGATCCAACTGAGGATAGGTATATTGAATATGATATTGTTTGCTATGTCTATTTGCTTTCATTTCTAGGTACCAACCGCTATTTTGATGGATCTATAGTTAGATGTTTTCCAAATTTGTGTGACTAAATTGTTTTCTATGAAGTGCAAACATGCTATTCTAATCTTATGTTAGTTAGGGTTCTCACTGATGAAGCTCGCTATAAGAAATAACAGCCAATGTTTTTTCATTGCTGAATCTAAATGTATGTAATATCGTTTGCAGAGTTATTCTTGCCATTAATTTGTACTGTAACTTTAGAATGTGTAGTAGCTCAAGCTTTGATTAGATTGCGATTCTTTCGTCATTTTGGTCTGCCAGTGTTGTTTCTGTATGTATATAATTTGATTCTGAGGTTACCTTACGTGACAGAGTTGTTAATATAGGGAAATAAATACTCTAACATAAAGGTGTGGTTATTCATGACTGCAAGGTCATGAGTGTGACATTTACTGACTCCTATTGATTATTAATGCTAATCATTTATTATTGATAGGTATTGATAGGTATTGGGGCGGGTTTATATGGTGGGAACATCTTAAGCGTAGTCAAAAGGCTCATCGACCTATTCACATCCCCTTGTAAGTTTACTTATTAAGGTCAGACGTGCTAACAAATATGAGCCCAAACGGGCAGCATTATATGCATAAAAAACGTTCATAACATGGTTCAACATCTTCTGAAGGGAGCCCGTCTCCGAAAGCTACTGGACAATAAATCTTTAAGGTTCTAGAGGCAGTCAATGCCTTATGTTATATAAAAGTTGAAAAGGACTGATACTCTGCTTGGGGAGCTGGGGAAGGGGGGGATTAGAATATGCAATATCTGTCAGGGAGATATGTTCTCTGCTTGGTTGCGGGGGCTTTACTCCGGAAACACAATGAAGTAAACGGAGCACTCTAGGTCAGTTGCAAGAAAAATAATATCCAGTATCTCAAAATAATGAGAATATAAATCTGGAAAAGGGGTAGACCTACTTCTACAATGTAGTTCCGAAAACCATTTTCAGGTCATACTGGCCAAAGAGGTCAGTTTGTCATCAGACCATGTGTCATTACAAGAAACAGATGCTCTTTACCGTCAACATTAAACATCTCCACCTTTAGAGAATGGAGTCTGCTCCCTACCATCGCGGCACCCCTTTGGGCCTAGAGCTAACATCTGTTTGGCAAATGCTACCAGTTTCACAATCCGTGGGTCTTGCTTCCAGACCTTAAATAATTTCACTTGAGGGACTCGGTGGCCACATATTAAGCCTCCAGAATACAGCGTTTTGTAGAGTAGCCTTGACCATATTTTCATGGTGCATGTATTTAAAACATTTTAAGTATAAAATACCAAAAATTAATATATTGATTCAAGAAGAGATTAAAAACTACATTTTGTTTTTTAAAACTTTGGTAAAGTGAACACCAGCCATGGGGCCAAATATCTATATCTATATATCTATTTCTATATATATATATATATATATATATATATATATATATATATATATATATCTATATCTATATCTATATCTATATATATATATATATATATATAATCATCTCCCTGCCATTACGTTTTTTTAATCAGTGGATAATTCAAACAAACAGGCTTTTTTGTTTTCAGTGCTACTTGTAAAGTGTTGCTTGGTACCGCACTATATGTGTCTTTTGAAAGTTAATTATTCCTTTATTATTTTTTTCAAGTTTTAGAAACAAGAGGTTGCCATCGCATCAAAAGCACGATTTAGCTACTTAATTTCCTATGCTCCACATTCCATGTTTTCCATACTAGTCTAGTTGTTGTTATCAACATTTAGACCGAGTTGTACTCGTCCACTGCTGATATTAAGGAAATGTTTTATCTTTTCTGTTTTTGCATTCAATATTAGTAAATCACTGTCTTCTCTCTCCTTACTCCAAACCCCCCATTGTCTTTATTCCAATTTAAACCCCTTTGACCTCATTCCTTCTCCCTATAACTACTCAGCTCCCACCACGGTTTTTTTTTTATTGCCTTTTGCGAGAGCCTGTGAGCAGAGGACTGCTACGGGGCCACTAGGTTGTCCTCATTGCACGGTATCCGGTGCCATTTTTTATTTACTATTTAAATATGGCCGACAGACATCTTTCAGTGGTGACGTAATAAGTATACCAAAAAATACTTCCATTATTTGTGAGGATGTATGCACATGCGTGCATTTCAGCCATCTTGAAACCATATTTCATTGGCTTTAGGAAATATTGTCCCAAATGGGATACTATGCTTGTGTGTGTGCACATGGACCATGTTAAAAAAGCAAGCAAACAATGGTAAAGATAACAAGCCTTGAAAAAGGCCTGGGGATGGTGGGATGATGATGTAACTCAAGAGATGGGTTCAATGATCCAAAGGTAACTTGTGCTACCAAACACATGTACTGGTTACAATAACCAACATGTGTTCCCTTTGTTTATAGAGTAGGAACAAACTAAAACATCTGGACCACAAAGGACGTGAATAACATTAATATTAAATAACAGCACTATGGTATTTGGTAAAGAAAAAAAACGGTCAAAATAAAACACTTAGTGTCAGGAATCACAAGCTTAAGAAAATGAGAGCAAAAAAGAAGGAAACGGGAAAGCGAAAGCAATAAAGGCATGTGTGACAAGATTTAAAACAATATAGAACCATTAGAAAAAACAAAATCACAAGTGGATGAATTATACAATTTATTTAAACTAGCCAATGTAGGAATATATTTGAATTAAGTCTTAGTGGTGAAAAATATTTTGGAAGGGTAGGAATATTCACTTTACCTCTACAATGTATCTGAAAATCAAATTGCTTCTTGTGCACTAACACCTGTGCAGACATATGTACTACAGGAGGAGCAGCCGGCTTAATGGTCCATTCCAATAGATGTTTTTAATGGTACCCCAAGACAAAAATGAAAGAGTAAATCAACCATTTAGCTGAGTCATGGCCTGGTCATGGGAATATATCCACCAAGGTTAAAATGAGTTTGACCTTGGGTGGATCCCTACAGTGCATGGGAGTATGTAACTCTGCTATGAACTATGCAAAAAAATAATAATAATCGCACAGCACCCGTGATGAAATTAATGACATTGGTCATCTGAGCAGGAAGCCAGTGGTGCTGCCAAAAGCGAGGAGCAGGAGTTCACATGCAAACCATGCAGCTACTTTTCACCCTACACTGGTCTTGAGGAAGAAAAAAAAAATGACGCTGTAATGCTGCTATCCAAAAGCTGAAACTGGATACCTGTAGGACCTGCACCACAGAAAGGAATTTGGTGTTGACGTTAAGTGACTGAGTGAACATTCTTCGATCCCATGGGGAACTGGGGGTTTGAGGTGGATTCAATTCAGAATGGACAAAATGACCTAACATTAAAATTCAAAATTTTGCACTACAAGATTTTCATACCCAAATGAGGAATCCCAGAGACCATGGTAGGCACCATCTTGGATTGGCTCTTAGTGAATAAACTCACACTGGTCTGAGATAAATATAAATTAGGCTGGTAAAATTGAAGAAATTCCCAGATCCCATAATCCCATAATTTTCCATGCCGAACTGGTTTCTGCAGAAAGTCTTATGCTCAAACTAGTCTTCTGTTGGTATATCATGTAACTTTTACACAAGGAATTACCTCATGTGAATCAAAAGTCATGTGAAATTCTAGCAAACAACATTTTGCACTAAAATTTAATTTCTGCGAAATATTAATGAAGGTTTGTGACATTTTGTTGAAATACTTCTCATAAACCTAAACTTAGGGCTGCAAGACTACACAGCTATGTCCTAGGCCCAACTCTGGCTGTATACATCTGTCCAACAGTAGGTTCTATGGAAACTGGGAGCAACATATGGCTGGAGGACGTATTGTAACACCTGCAACACATTGAACAAGTGATCATTAGGTACTGGGGCTGCCAGAGACCATGCCTTGTGCCCAGCTCATGTGTCACTATCATACACTGTACAAGGCCTTTGTTCGTCTGCACTATGATACTGATGTATAGCATGCCTTTCATCACACACCAAATTCTCTACATCCCTAGAAGCCATAGCCTAAGTGCTTTGGCTTGTATCTGCAGAATCTGTGTTCAGAATTGGCTTCAGGGCACACCCAACTCATTCGTAGCCCCAAACTTGCTGCCCACAGCCTTTGAATGTGCACACTGCGGTCATACTCTTCACACAGACCCCATGGGTCTGATCATGCACTTAAGTCTCTGGGCGCATGCACTGGCCACAGGGGCCCTTGAGGGCAAGAAAACTTCAGCTACTTATTTTATGTTTGTTTTCCACGTTATTTTTGCTTTTTTTTTTTTTTTTGCGGCTCGAGGAGAGCTTTATGGTTTATAAATTTTCTGTGCCATTTTAAGCTTTTTATTTTTTAATAAATTAGATTTTCCACCTTGCTGTTATGTTGCTGGTGGGAGACTGAACTGGGAGCGAGCTCCTGAAGTAAATGAAAGTAGCAAAGACATCAGGTTATGTGCACGGTTCTGGACCACAAGGAGGAAGCCCCGGGTCCTTTTATTAACTTAGCCATCTCGTGACGGCCCCTACCACTGGGTCACAATGTGACTGGGAGCTTTACTCTCATCCCCCATGCGCTAGTTATAAAATGGGACCTCCCAATTTCCCTAACACAACATTCCTCCTTCACCCAAAACAAAACACAAACAAGGAAAGTAAAAACTGAAAAAAATATGAGAAAATAAAAAACTCAACAAAAGAATATTATTAGACCCGCTCGCTGATTAACCATCGTCACTCATCAGGTGAAACAATGTCACAAACAAATATTAGAAACACTTGCATGGTAAAGAGAAATACACCTCAGGCACAGTGAAGCCACATGTTCATGGAGGACACTTTTCAGATTAACAGAAAATCCTTTAATTTTGTGGAGGTCACCGGTCGAGGACACAAGTCATTTCCCCCTGTGCATCGCCGACTGAGACCACACTCCTTTCCTCCACCCTCTTCCAAAAGAGAAGGAATCCCTGCCCTTGGACTGGCACTGCTAATGTCCCTTCTAGGACTATGGAGACTCGCGTTTTTGGTGGGTAGCATTGGAGCGCCTTGGTGGGAACAGAGGGGAGGAGCATGTACCATTTTGTGGACTTCTTAGGTTGTTCTCATCCACTTAAGATTAAGACCTGGGAGACACTCCACTAGAACTCCCAGACTCAAGCTCAGGCTTTTGATACAGTTTGAAGAATTAAGTATTCCTCATAATTATTTCCGCTTGCTTTCTGGCAGTGATCATAGCTCCTGTCACAGCACTCACTCTCCAGGGCTGAACCTCGAATGGCAGGATAAATCTGCCTAGTGCACATCCCTTTTTGACAAGTACCAGGTCACCAATTTGAAGCTTGCTGTTTGGCCTGGTGTCTCCTTGACATGCACCATTTATAGCATGACACTGCTGCAGCGCCTCTGCAGCTGCTTCTCTGATCTCAGACAGTTCCATCACATGCAGGTGCTTGGGGGGATTCCAGTGGTAGCAAGAGGTATGAGACGGTACTCATGAAGAAAAGCATATAATGAACACACTATATTCTGACCATTAGCCAATGCAATTCTTAGAACTTTAAGTTCCTCATGAAGTGCTCTGCTTCAATGTTCACTTGAGGCGAACTAGTAGTAATGTTTCTGTGATAGATGCATCTGGAGGCAAGGTAGTCTGCAAATTCTTGGCTCGAAAAGGGAGGACCATTGTCAGTCTCAAATTTATTCAACAGACCATGAGTTGCCATGACTTTCTCCACCAGAGGTATGGTCTGGCCAGATGTCATTGATTCTAGAATCTCAACTTCTGTGTATTTTGAGAAATCATTTATAATCACCAACATGTGTGAATCATCAGGCAAGCTCCTAAATTCAGCACCCGCCCGGTGCCATGGAATGGGAGCAATGGGTTCAGTGATGAGGTGCTGGTGAATCTGCCGGGCTAGCGATTTGGCACATTGAGTACTGTTTCACGGTGTGTCCCACCCATTCATCCAAACCAAGGAACCAAGCCTTGCATCAGAGCCTGGACTTCACCCTTACCATTCCTTGATGTGCAGAGTGAGCTAGTTCAACCACCCCTTTTTGTAGTGACTCTGGATTTACCATTCGGAGACCTCAATAGACACTCTTCAGGAGAGATTACCAGTTCATGCCGGGCATTATGTAGTGAAAACAGCATCAACTGGGCATCATCCATCCTGTGGGTGACATTTTGAGTGCGGGTGCCCAAGTTTTCTGAAACCACTGCCGATATCGCTAGCTGAAAGCAGTCATGTAACTGGGTGGCTACACGGTCATTCAGAGAGATAGTCAGAGACCTGGATCACTCAACCCCCAATCGCACATACTCCTCAACATCTTTGGCATCAAACTCTTACTCAACAGTGGCTGGTCAGCTAGAGCCAGATAGCCAGCTGGGTTTTCAGACCCTGGGCTATAGACCACTGTGAACCAGTATTCTTGTAACGGAATAATCAATTTCTCACTCCTGGGAGGTAGAAGACCCTGTAAACAAAGGTATTAGTGGTTTGTGGTCTCTGTGGACTATAAATGGGTGGCTTTTACAAATACAGGTGAAGATGACGACATCCATATGGACTGCAATAGCTTTCTTCTCAATATGAGTAGTGCTGCTCTGTATCTGTGAGAGCACAACTGGTGTACACCACTGGAGCCCATTGAACATTTTCCTGTTTGATAGAGCGCTGCTCTGAGGCCAGTTGGGTTGGCATCAACAGACAGTCCAGATTAACAGCAAGGGTCGAAGTATGCCAATGTAGTTTATGCCGATAGTGCTCATTTGGTTGCTTGAAATGCTTCCTCTTTGGCAGGTCCCCATTCCCAAATTGAATTTGCTTTGGTCAGTTCTCGAAGAGGAGCTGTGAGTGTGTTCAGGGTTTGAATGAAACTGCCACAGTAAATGACCATCCCCAGGAAACTGTGCATGTCTGTGCACTGTTGGGTGCCGGTGTTGACCGAATGTCCAAACCTTGGCCGGATCAGGCATGACCCTTATGTTTAGAAAAAATAGGTATCCCAAAAAAGCAATTTCTTTTTGGAGAAAAGCACCTTTTTCCACAGTGCAAGGCAAGTCCACCGAGGGTGTTGGACCTTCTACTTTTTCGATGATATCCACCTGTTCTAGGTTTTTTCAGTTCGTCCTCCACCTTGGACGCAGATAGAAGGCCACCCAGATTTTTTCCCCCTGCAACTGGTTGAATGGATTTGTCAATATGGAGTTGCCTGAGAAGGTCTTCGAGGCAAACAATGCCTTGGAACAGCTGTGAGAATCCAGTCAGCAGATCTTCTGTGCTCCCCAGGTGCACAATGAAAGCGAATGCGACAAGGTGGATGCACTACACTGTGCGACAGTTCTTGGTGACTTATACCTTGACACGGGTGGATAGAAATTCATGAGAAATCTGTGGTGAAAACCCCTGCCAGAGGAAGTGGTACTGAAGTGGCAGAACAGGTTGTAAGGAGAGTTTTCAGTACAGACTGAGCAAGAATGTTTATTGATGTCCCATATCAATCAGGGTCGGAACTTCACGGCCCAATGGTCAAACTGCACACTTTTGAATGTGCTGTAGAGGGTACTCTCCAGGCTGCATGGCATGTATGACCTAAGTAGCCCCCGCTATGTCATCATCCATAACTCCTCATTAGCGTGTGCTTCAGGGGTGTTGGAAAGTGGATTATTGGTAAGAGCAGGGTAGTACCCACCCTTAGCCATAGGCTACTAACACCCACAAGGTCCAGTTAGTTCTCAAATTGACCCCAACTTAACCCTTGATAGCTTGGCAACTAGCATCAAAGCTTAACTTAGGAGACAAAGTGTGTACATATCACAAAACAGTAATAAAATAAAACACAGGAAACAGTTTAAAAATCCAAAACCAAGTTATGAAAATAGGAAATATTTTTAACTTTAATTTGACACCAAAACAAATAAAATAGGATAAGAGGAACCAGAGATATTAATTTTTAAAGAATGATTGTTTTAGCGCATAGAAACTAAAAGAGCCACTCAGGGTATGTGGTCGCACCTCAACCGGGGCAAAGTCAAAGTTTAAGGCCGACCACGAGGAACCCCAGCTCAGCTACAGCAAGTGGGAGGCCTCGGTCAAAAATTTACCTTCAGACAGTCTTTTTCTTGAAGATTTTCTTCAGCAGGACAAAGTCACCAATCCGATCCGACCTCCCTCGAGCCCTCTTCGGATGTGTGTCGAAGGAGACCTTGGTGAAGAATTCTGCCTTCAGACTTCAACGATTTTTTTTTATGACGGAAATCTTCACCTGGCCAAAGCTAAATCTTGATCAGACGTCCATGGAGTCCTCCTTAGATACACTGTGCGGGAAGTCCTAGTCAACTTTTTTATGTTTGTACTTAGTCATTTTTTGGAGCTTTTGCTCTCCAACATCAGACGACCTGCCATAGCAAGCCGATATCAAGTGAACATTATCAGATTACCTTTCCAGGAGCCCTGGGGCTCTGGAGCTTTTCAGCAGGATGAACCTGCAAGTCGGGCCGGGCTGTGGTCAGCACAAGGCAGATTGACTCACGTTGGGTCGGTCCCTTTATGGAGCTTTTTACCAAAAGTTCTCCAATCTTCTGGATCATCTTCCAGAAGGTCGCTGAAGGTCTTTTAGGAGGCCACAGCTCACACCAAGGTTCCAGAAGCTCTGAGTTGCTTCTTGAGGGTTAAGACTCCAACTCCCAGAATGCACCTGGTTCAAACTCCAAAATGATCCATGGACAGTGGTCAGCAGTCTGCTCCTTCAAGACGTGCTGCAGGGGACTCTGGTTAGCTATTTACACCAGTAGTAAGCAGGGAAATCCTTCTTGAACCAGTTAAAGCCAGGCAAAGTCCTTTTTGTGGTGAATCCCAAGTGTGCAGCTGGTGCAGTCCTTCAGAGTGCAGTATCCAGGTGCAGGTCAGGGGTCCAGCAGGTCAGTCCTTCTTCTGACATTGTTCTCTGTAGGGATCTGAGGTGTGGGTGCAGCTGTGCCAAATGTATCCTTACTCCTGGGTTGAAAAGCAACGGGCGGGGGCAACTGTTTGAGGGGGAAAAACATATTTGGCTATTTTACCTCACCAGGGTTTATAAAATAATTTTATAAGGTTCCTGCTTATAGTTACATAGCACCCAGCTCTAGGGGCACTTAAGGCACACCTTAGAGGTGACGTGTAAAAATAAGGTAGATAAAGACTTTGGAAGTACTTTTAATTCCTAAGTCAAATTTGTACGTAACTTCAGTTTAATGGCAGCGAGCAAGGCAGGCCAGCCTTTAAAATGACACTGGGCACCTCAGCAGCACACCTGTGGGGGCACTTCCTATGCTGGGGCCCCCTAAACCTACAGGCCCTACCACATACTAGGGACTTGTACGTAGGTTGATCCTGCTGATTATAATTAGCTTCATTTGCATATCCACTTTACACAGAGCACTGGGACTGGCAAGCAGTACCCAGGGCACAGTCAAAAGACAGTAACCACCAGTATCTGTCCAAAAAGTATGGGGGTGACCAGGGCAAAAAGGAGTACTTTCCTACAAGGGTCCTTGCATGAGGTTTATTGATTTAGATTTTCTCTTCTTTTGCGGATCACCATGCCTTGGCAAAATAATTGAATTTATTGCAGGTATTGCATCTTTGGGCTGGGCAGGGCCCCCGATGAGGGAAGGATCCTTCGCATGTGTAACATACCTTGGAACTCATCGTGGACTTGGGGCAGGTCTTTTTTTTTTTTCCCTGTTCCTGTGGTCATCACCACATTGATCAGTTCAGTCTGTCACTGGAGAGCCACTTCCATGTGTGCAGCATACACTTTGGAAAGTTCTTTTGACTGCCCCCACCGTAAGTATGTCTGCCATGGACATCCCCAGGAACTGTAGAATACTCTCCCTTAGTTTGACTGATGCGCAGTCCTGTACGAGCTGCGCATTAACTTCATTGTCGGTGTTGGGTAGCATGCAGGTGCTAGCAAGTTTTTAATTGCACATAGTACATGTTCATCAATTCCTCAGGAAGCCATTTAGCTTGCTACTGCAGGTAGTGTTCATAGTCTGGATTCACAAGTGGCTCAAAGTGTGCAGTGAGGGCACGCTGGCAGTGCTTCCTCTATCGATTTTGCTAGTTAGTGAATGGTTCCCATTTCGAGAATTAAGAGCATAGGTCGGGGGCGATCATTCTCTAGTGCTACTGCTGCAAAATAGTTTTCCAGCCTTTTGACAGAGTCCTTCAATTGTACTGCCTGTGCAGATGTGGGGCCCTGTACGACAAAAGTCTCAAGGGCTGGTACAGAGGCCGCCGTCAAATGCAGGAAAAATATTGTGCAGGAGTTCACTCTTGCCAAGCAGAGCAAAGACAATGACTACCTCCTTAGACGTGGAGCACACACTCTGGACAATGCAGCCAGGTCCATACACAGCTGCTAGGGTCACCTACTCAGAGTACTATAAGCAGCAGATATGAAGGGCAGGTGGTAAAGGTGAACTCACCCATATTGAAAATACAGGCAGCAGACTGTAGAGGAGTGGCAGCATTCTCAAGCCATGTTTTTGGGTTTTTTTTCTTTTCAGTCCAGAGAGGAAGAAAACAGCCTGGCTAGCCTCCTCTAGGCAGTAGAGGCAGGTGGCAGAAGCACTGTGGTCGGTGTCACTTTAAATCGTCCAGTGTGCGGTAAAGTCCGGCAGCCCGCCAAATTGCATGAACAGCTGTCTGATCATGGCGCACAGGAGTGGCAGGCCACACCCTGTGATTGCCGGTAACCAAAAGTAGCACCGACGGCCCCGACATGCACAGAATGCAGCAGGTGAAGAAGCAGCCAAAAGCAGGGAGAATGGGCGAGTCGCCCATTTGTTATGTTGGTGGCACAAGACCAAATTGGGAGCAAGCGCCAGCAGTAAATGAATGCAGCCAAGACACCAGGTTATGTGCATGGTTGTGGACGCCCCGGTCCTTTTATTAACTTAATCATGTCACAGCTCCTACCACTGGGTCAAGATGTGACAGGGTGATTTACTTTCAACCCCCCCCCCCCATGCCTTACTTATGAAATGGGACAGCCCACTGTCCCAAAAACAACAGCTGGTATGTCCAGCAACCCACTTGGATAGGAATGCCTCAATTGCCAAAACTGGATCTACTCAATGTAGGTTTGGGAACCACTTGAACCAGGTAATGAAAACCAGAGCAAATTTTCAACTAATTTTATTGTGGCAGTTCTCAAATCTTTTTCAAAGAACTACAGAATCAAATGCATGATGAGAAAAACAGCTGCTTTAGACAACAGATCATTATTCTAATTCAAAAATGGATCTTGCATGGTTCTCAAACCCAACTGCCAAAATTTACAAAAGCTTAAGCCTTCAAAACACACAGCACCATTATGTGCAACAACTGAATAACTGCAGAATTATTTCCACCAACCCTGAAAAAGAGCTATGCTGACTAGATTTCCATCTTAATGCCAAACTTGGTTTTATTCCACAGAGCAGTTTTTTTTTGTTGATTTTTTTTTTTTTTTACAAGAGTGCATATATTGGTAGGTCTAAGCTCGAGGCTTTAAACATTCACTGAATGGCATCAGAGTTATTAGCACATCAAAAAAATCCTAAATCAACTAGAACCAGAGATTACCACTGACTCGAATGTATATAGTGTTTTATTGTTCAGATTAGATGATTTGTAGCCTCCCACTGCTGGTGTTGCGGACATTCAAGAAATTATCTTTTTTTCCTTTTAGCACTCCATTAGTTTATTTTTGTTGCTCGCACCCACATATGCTGCTTTCCCCTTCACTTCCCAAAATGTTCCCCTCACTCTTCATGCTGCTTCCTCTCTTGCTTGAACTGTCTTTTTTTTATTTATTTTCTCTTACCTCTCCCTCTTTCTTTGCTCTCGCACCCTTCCTTGCTTTCATACTTCATTGCCATTGTTCGCTCCCTAACCCGCCACCCTTCCCCCCCTTTAAAGCAACTGCCAATATTGACTTTCAATTTCAGATACTTTCAAAATGTGCTGGCTTTGGCAAAGCATATTTCGGAGACTTGCCATTCTACAAGTATAAAAAACACTGTTCTCCATACTTTCAAGATGACCACCAACGTGATGACCTAGTGCCATGTTGCATGATGCAACATTGCAGACATCGAATGCATACAAAACATGTATTTTCTATGGTATGGGAATTTTGACCTACATTACTAATACCGACTGACATTTCGCCACCTGAACTACAGTGCTTAAACAGCGCTATAGGTGGTGAAATGCCTGTGAGCAGATGGGGAGGGCAGCAATGGGTATTGCACCCATCCACACCGAAAAAAACAGAAAAGAAAAAACAAAACAGGAAGGCACACCGCAAAGCACACCAATGTAAAGTCAGCAAATGTTTTTCTATCCTTTAAGAACGGAGACCAGCTGCTTTCCTAGAGGTTGGTCCTTGCTCTCTCATCCGTGTCACCATCAGGCTTTGAAAGAAAATAAGCACCCTGGCAACAAGCAATGCTTAATTTGTGCTGGTTGTTTCTGGTGCGGAGTACCGGCACTAATTTTTCTTCCTCAATCATTTACTGCGAGCAAAAAACATAGGAAAGACGGAGGAAGAGAAAAACAAAAAAGCGTCGCAATGGCAGAAAGCTGCCAGAGTAAACTGAAGGGGCAGGGAATGGCTGTAAATGGATTAAGAGGCCTGAGATGGCCTCAGGATTACGCGGTCACAGTATTTCCTGTTTCCACATTTAATTGCAGCAGCCGCGCGTTTAAGAAGAGGGCTTCGGGCTCCAGCACATTTTTATTTACAAATCAAGCACTGCTGGCAAGTGAAGGCAAATACATGTGAAGGTTGAGGGGACCCCAAGGGCTCCTCAAAGTTTCAAATTAAAACAAAAAACATGGCTATGTTGGGGGTTTTATAATCTTAGGCAGGCACAGGGAGAACAAAGATTGAAAGATAGCAGAGAAAGCAGTATGAAAAAGAACTTGCGACGGTGAGATAGAGGCAGGGAGTGTCTGGTGGCGGATTAAAGAAGCATTTGGTGAAATCAAGAATATGCAGCTGTGGTGTCTGACAGAGGCTCGAGCCACTGACTTCTAAACAAGACTTCAGCCCACAACACTTGCCCTTTTATAAATTAAGCTCTGGCTTGCAGTCTTGGTACCGCGTTTGAGGCCTATGGTTGCAGTTTTATGTGTACCATTGCACGGTCTTAAAAAATGACTTCTCGGACTACCAATAAATAAAAACCAAATTATGTCCACAATAAATTGTCCATTTAGTTGTGGGCTTGCATCATATACACGTAAGGTTGGGGGATGCACATAGTTAACTTTTTTTTTTTTTAAATAAATGTTTAGTGTACGTTGTCTTGGACGCTAGGTAGAAGACCTGGCAATGAGGAATATGCTTCTTATATACACCGTGGATCATTTGCCAACATATGCAGCAGTGTGTGTGTTACAATTAGTGTGCGAGTGTTTACATAGTTGTTTTGTGATTCTATATAGTAGTCCCAGCTAACAATGATGAGCTTTGTATTTTTTTCATTTTTAATGTGTAGTTGGTACTCACTCTGCGATTCTTTAAAATAAATATGTACGTGTATAAGCATATGTACATTCATACATATACAAACATATGCACACAGGTATGTCTCAGACAGGTATTTGGTCTGTAAACAAACAGGTTTCACGGATGTTAGGCAGATTCGAGTCTTGGAATTTGAATTCTCTTTATGTCAGTTTTTCTAGTTCACTGAGACAAGGTCAAGCCCTTAAGACAATTGCCATGTAAAATGACAGCCCTGGGAAGGCGAGCATTTGCCTAAAGGTATTATTTCAGGGGAACAGACTGTAATTTCTCTCTTCACTTACTTCACATTTCCATGTGGAAATTTAGATTTGGATAATCCCGAGCAGCTGGTTCATTGCATTTTCCTAAAACGATTTCACAGAGATTGACAGAACGTCTTAGCAGTTTTAAGCATTCACTTTCCCCCTCAGTACACCTAAAGACATAGCTGACTGACAATTCCATCAACGGGGTTGTTTACGCAAGAGCTAATTCATTGTAGCCTGCTGGGTTTGAGCCTGAGTCCTCTCATACAAAACAAATCTCATTTATTCTGGCAATACCTGCCAAACTTTAATGATGGCTCTGCTTAGGTACAATGGCACGTTCTCTGTGAATTGCTAGTGTGGCTTTGAACGTTTATAAGCATTGATAGATAAGGGTATTTTGACTAGAACGGCTCAATTGGCCAAACGTGCATCACGTGATAACTTGGCAAAGCCGTCCTGGGCAAAATAAATCTAGACGTCACTGCAGCTGGCAATCTAGTAGAGATTTACTTTTGGAAATGGTGGGAGAGCAGACGTGTATCCTTGATAGAGAAGGGAACATCAAAGATTTAGAAGGGAAACATATTATAGTGCTTTCCAAACTTTTTAGAACCACAACCCATCTTTTAGTATGACAAAGGTTTGCAAGGGACGTGAGGCAAGCGATTTTTTTTAATGCAAATAAAGCATCCTTTGGTAGCGCACTGTTAGTAACAGACAGCACATCTTACATACATCGAATGGCCATTAAATTAGTACAGACATACAGATTTAATAATAAAACTTTAATGCACAGTTGGTGTAGAAATAGGGTTCATTGAATATTTATCATTTGTACCTCATCAAGAAAAAAATGTGTCTTAATTTATTTTGATCCTATTGAAATCTTTGTTTCCATTTCAATTCACATTTACAAAAAATATGCTTCATTTTTACTTTTTGAACTGCTGAATGTGTTCAGTTAATTTACAGGTATTTACATTTTGTTCTGTGTTACAAAATGACACCCTACAGCCTCTTTTCACACACTCCTTGTAATCCAGCAACATTGTCACAATTCATTTAACTTTCTTTCTCTAACTGCAAAGTATGCGCAGGGGCGATTCCACCATTAGAGCGGAGGAACGTTGCTCCCCACCCCACACACACCAGCAGCGGCAGCTGCAAAACCTTTCAGAGAAAAAGAATAACAAACTATGCTTATTATCCTTTTCTTTGAAAGGGGTGGGGCCACGGGGGTGACTTGCACTGACGTGGAATACACTTCACTCAACTTCAATGCGCATATATGTTTGACCAGCCATCTCGGGCCAGTCAAACACACATGAATCTCTTTAGCCCAGCAACAGTTGCTGGAGAGAGCCTGCACAGGCTCCCAGTCTGCCTGGGAGCGCCCTGGCTGGGCGCTCTCAGCCAATCCAGACGCTGCTCACAGCAGCATCGGTCGCATGGCAGGCTGGGAGCCTGTGCCTGTGTGCAGCAGAGGAGTGGCGTGACGGAGAAGGTAGATTTTCTTTTCTCAACTTAATCTATATCCCCCCTGCCCCTCTGCACGCCGCCCTGCCCCTTCTGCCCCTTCTACGCCCCTTGAACCACCACTGAATATCAGGCGTTTGTAGACACCGATCCCTAGGTTAAAAAAAAATGATAATAAGCAGCAATTTCTCAGAAGACCTAGCCTGACATTTGATCTTGGCCCCTGAAGCACAGCAAATGTAACAAGATAAATACAGAGTTTTGGGGCATCTTTATTGCTTCAGCCTTCAGGACCCACCAAAAGTCAGTTGGTGAGCCACAGTTTGGGAAGCACTGATCTAGCAGTATGGAGAAAAAATAAGACATCATGGTGGGCACAAAGCATATGCAGAAGCACAATTTGATTGGTGCTGGTAAAGACAAGCTTGAGGGTGTTAGAAAAGGCACTGTAAAAGGTGGGTCCCAAGGCAAAATTAGGGGTAGGGAGGGGCAGTGCTTTAAATGGAATTATAGAAGTGCATGTACTCACTCTTTAGTATACCTGTTTGCTTCCGAGAAGTGCCGGTAGTGGCTCATTGCAGTGCTTAAAAGTGTAGGGACTCTCTTCCAAATTAAAGACATTCAGGCACTTAGTACCAGACAGTACCTGCCCATTTAAAGCACTGGGGTGTGGGCAATATAGCCTTTAATGAAGGCAATCAGACCTACCACTTGAAGCCATGATAAACCAAGAACATCTTTTTGTTTAGAAGCCGGTCCATGGTCATGGCTAAAAATACATCCAGCTGCAAAAAAATAATTTTAGTGGTGTAAGGGCTGCCAGCCCACTGTCCATATCAAGAATTAAACAATGTCTAGTTCTAGCATGACATTATTTTGGTAAAACATTACTGTAAATGTTGCCATTTCCATTGTACAATGAACTGGAATTTACACAAGCAGTACACCTGCTTCTACTTAAAGGACAAAATTTGTGTAACCTTCTTGTTCCATGAGTGACTCAGGTCTGTGCAGATTTTAATAACTGGCAGTAATTTACCATTGCAGTGGAGAACTGCAGTGGCTGGAGGTTGCAGGTGGGGCCCACTGGCACTCATTTTTAACAACTGACATTTATTTTTCCTTTTCAAAATGTTTACCATTAGCAAGAGAGGGGAATAACACAGGGGAAATGAGGCGGACGAGAAGAAGAGAAAGATGGAAAAACAGAAACTGAAAAAGCAGGAACCAGCCAGAGTGAGATAAAGGACAGGGAATGTCTGGTAGTGGATTAAAGCGGTGTGAGGTTCATTCAAGACTACATAGTCTTTGTATTCTGTGTGCTGATAAACAATAGCGCTAACTGTGGCTGTATGAGCAGAGCTGTGGTTACAGGCGAATTAAGCACTGGAGAATTGTAAGGTTAGTGGTATTTATTCCAAGTGAGCAGTTACTAATGAGTCTTCTGAATGCATTTGCTGTCATATTGGCATTTAGGCGTGGCTAGACACCATACTCCAGAGGAGTCAAAGCAACAAAACAAACTTTTTTTTAAAAAGCATTCAGATTATAAACAAGTGCTTTTGAGTCTGTCCCTTCAGTCACTGCATGTTTTAAGTGGCAGTCACAATTTGACATATCCTACCGGACAGACAATTGATGAAATTGTAGATGCGTTTAGACAAAGGTCTCACGCAATCCCTTTAAGGGCAGCAATTGGCACACTTATTTGCACATGTTTACTTATTAACGAGGAGGGAGATGATTGGAAAGACTGATTCTTCAGATGGGCTTTTGCTTTCTGATGTTTTTCAGCTCAGTGTCACCCTTTAAAATAATTCAGCTCGATGCTTCAACTCTCTATAGAGATTCCCAAATATGATTTTTTTTTTACACAGCCCTATATTTGGCTTAGAGGTACATCATCGGTGCAACTGAATGCCAAGGTACCAAACAAAGCCAGACAAGAAACTACTTCCCGTACCCTTTTCTTTAATCACCCTACACTTCCTGCCACTTTGTCACACAGATTTTTCATCCTCCATTTCTGGATGTTTTCCCATCTCTTCCTCCACCTTTCTTCAGTTGTAGCCCTTCACTCTTGCTGTAGGTCAAGGTCTGATGATGTTGAATTGTTTGAGGATGATGAATTGTGGACACAAATGCTTATTTCTGGGGGATAATGGTACTCAGTAAAAAAGCATTGTTCCCCAGAGTTTTCAACCATCTGCACATATTAATCACTGCTCCTTTCACATTCTAGAAGTCAACAACATTAGGTTGCATATCTGAAGGATTTCATCCTTTGAAGTATAAGTGTATTGCCTCTTCTTTGTTTTCCTTCTTTAGGTCTGGCCTGACAGCCCACCTCACTAGACCTACTGAGCTCGAGAAAAAGCTTTAGAAGTACAATTGGGAGATTTGTTTATGCTGTGCACACAAGACTAGTATCTTGAGTACATATTTGATTAAGACGTTGGGGTTTTTTATAAAAAAAAGTACATCTATTGCAAATGTTGACTGTTGAAAATGCTTACGCCAAGTATAGCAGGACTCAGTTAAGGTTCCAAGGCTACAATCAAGGTTATAGGACTGATCCATTTATTATGAAAAGATATGATAGCAGCAGTAAGCCTGGCTCATTTATTGTTTAAAAAAAAAGTTAGTCAATTGACATTAAAAGGTTGATTGTTATTAATCAATTACTGTTTGCAGAGAGGTACACAAACTCGCCTTTCTGCATTATGCAGAGTTTTGTTGATGTAAGTCCTAACAAACCATGAGGACAGATGATTGGCACTATAACACTAGTTATAACGCTGGTTATGTCCTCCTGGGGGAGCCAGCAATATACTCTCCAAATGTAATTTTTTGTCTCAGCTTGCAGTCAATACAAAAATCCTTCCTATGAGTAATGAAATTCAAATGTTCATCAATGCACAAATGGATGATGGACTAAATTACAGAGGATCGATATTTAAGAGGAGCCATGTAGCAGTATCAAAATTACATTTTATTGATTTTCTTAACATTGTCATCCAGTCCAGCCAAAGCATTTTATCCAACAATGGGTGAATATATCCATATGCGCATCATTGTTGTAGTGTTCATAATATTTCCCTGAACAAATTAAATGATTCTGAAGGACTGTGTTCTTCCCAAGTGGGATCTGTTAGACGAAGATCTCCTTGTATCAGGGCATCAAAAAGCAGGAATCTCGTGTGTGCATTTGAGATTTATCTGTATGATTGATGGCTGTCTTGTGGGAAAGCATACACTCAATACAGTAGGGCATTAGGTGTTAGATATTACAAGCCAATGATAAAGGCTACAGGCCTTATTGGTTCATTGGGAAAGGAGATTCCAATGACATTTCTTATCAGTTTATTATTACAAGTTATGACAAAGGTGGTAAGTCTTGCTATTTACTGTAAAAAATACATTTCTTAAAGCCAATAGGCCTTCAACAGTGGATTGGTATCACATCATTACAGATTTTTGACATTTTGCTTTCACATACCCAATTACAGTACTAGATATGGGCTTTGATGTTGGCCATCCACTCCCACAAACCCTGGGGTGGGGACGAGGGATGATAGATTTCCCTGTGTTATTTCTTCTTAGGCCCTTTTGAGAGGAGTTGTAGATTGGTTTTGCCCACTGTAAATTCACCCTTATTTTTTATTTTATATCCGTATGCATGATGGTTGCCAGATGTATGCACTTTGTTAGGTCTGTGTAGTTTATAGTGTCAGGCCAATGGTGATAAGCCAATGATAAAGACTGTAGGCCTTGTTGGTTACTTGGGAAAGGTTATACTAGACTCCATAGATTTGATCAGTTTTTTTAAGTTATGGCAAAGCCAGTAGGCCTAACATACTTATGGGAAAAGCATGTGCTAAAAGGAATAGCACTTTATGGTTGGATTGTTATTCCACCATCCCGACGCCTATAGGCAGGTATTCCATTGGATGAATTCTAAAGCATTCTAATAGTAGGCAAGGGTTTCGGCATTAATAACCCACTCAAACAAACTTTGGGGGATAAAAGATATGCACTAATATAATCCATTCTAGGAGGGATCCCTCCTAGGAGGGATTTTATATTGTTTTTGGGAACTGTAATTCAGAACTTTAATTTTGATACAGTATATGTAATGGTTGCCTGGTTGGAAAGTTTATGCTCAATACTGTAGATAGTTTGATATGGTGACACCAATGATTAGGGCTTTAGCATGGATTGGTTTGTTGGGAACATTTATTTCAGATGTTTATTGGGAAAAGTTATGGCAAAGGCAATAGGCCAGATTCATTTATCATGGAACACATGTTAAAAGCAATAGGTCTTTGTGTAGATTGTTATTGCATGTTAAAATCTGCACGTTACATGAAAATCTTGCACTACGTAGGCAAGGATTTTTATGTGGTCTCAACTCTGATAAACCTTATGGGGTAGAATATTTGCACTCAATTTTTTCTAAGTCTACTTGGAATGCCTGCCAGGTTCAATTTTCTAAAATACATACATTTATCAAAAGAGAAATATTGAGGCCATAACAATATTACAAAAATAAGTTGCATTATAAGCTCAGAACCCTACTCTCTTTGCCGGTTCTGCCGCAATTAAATGCACTGAAATCAGTCACCATTTAACTTATCAATCGTAGCTTCTTTCCAAAAACTTTGAATGTTAATTTGCAAATTGTTAACAGTCCTGGTGAAGCAACTTACAAACAAAAATAGAAAGTCACAAAATGCATGTTGGCTACCTCTGTACGTTCACAGCTTCTCAGATATACAAAAATAATACATTTTATATTCTATTAGCGGCGAGGAAAGTCGAGAGTCACGTGGAGCTCCCGTCATGCTCCAGGACCAGAGCGTTCATGCCTGGAGGAGCAATGGCAGACGCGGAGAGTTGTCTGGCCGGGAACAGTACTGTGGGAAAACAGAGCTCATTTGACTCTGGTGTTGGCAGCACAAAGGGGGTGTAACGGAAGCAAGGAAAGACACCTTCCTCTACAGGTAACTGCTCAGAGTGTCCTACCAGCGAGGAAGGCAAACAGTAGGGCACCTCGCAGTATGAAACAGTCTACAAAACAGCGGTCTCCAGCCCTGGTGCAGGAAGACAAGGGGGGGGGGCGGAATTACAAGCAGAGCAGGTGGAGCACAACACATCAACAGGCGCAGGCTGGGAACCTCCTGGCCCTAAAGTTGGTCATTTCAATTATCTTTTTAATCATCATACATCTTGAGGGCATACCTGGAGTAGGAAGCAGGAGGCACCGAGGCACGGACTTGCAGTAAAAGAGAGGAGAGGAGAGAGGCGAATTTGCTATTTTACAAATAGCAGCAGAGGGGAGGCGAATGACATGGACTATACATGGACTACAACATCGTCATCAGTCAGATAAGTGGAATGCTGGAGTGGGGTATGAGGCTTAGGGGAACAAGGGAGGTGTCATAAGAAGTCTTTTTTCTTTTCTACAGCCATCAGTCGTCGGTTATCAGAGGTTCCTTCAAAATTAGTAGGGGTCCGGGGGGTGTGTCGGAAGTAGTTTGCGGAGGTGACGGGGTTTTCTTGGCAGTCTCTGCTGCCCTGCCGCTCTTGCCACCCCTGCCGCCTAATTGCTTTTACGTGTCCTAAACTCCTTGCACCTAAGTCATTCAAGTTGCCTATCAAGTTTTCTAATTGGCTGCCACTCCATATAGTTTTCACCACTTCACCTCCGTCTACATCTCATTTCGACTTCCCCACCCCCCCTCCTAGAGCACGATGAAACGTATGACCCGGGATGGTGGCTTTAAAGCACGAACAGTGCCAAACCATTCAAGAGGAACAAAATCTAAGCTAATGCCTCCTGCCTTGACCCTGGCTAGGCATAGCTCTCATCAACAAGACGGATCGGTCTCTCTAAGAGATTCTACGGGGAACCAGGACTCTACACCCACCTTTTCAGATCTCCCCATCATGCTTGAGCTTGGTATAGGGGGGGACTTCGTAAAAATGGCAGTGCAATCGGTTGACCTACATTTTCAGGATTGCTCAATAAGTGCAACCCCCTCTTCAATTATCAAGCAATCTCCTGCCATCTCACTCTGTGGTTTCCGTTCAATCTAAAGGAAAAGCCTATCCACTTTTTTCCAGCATTGTTAGAGAATCACCTAAAGCCATCACAGGAGGTTCATCAAAAGAAGGGGGCTCTGAGAGCACAATTCGGCCAGAAGAACTAGTAACTGGAACCAGTAATACAGCACCTTCCATGGATGTCACTTATTGGGTGCCAAGCGGATCAAGGACACCTAATTCTACTCCAGAGAACCTAGCAACCAATACTCTGCCCTTGACACCCGGTTCCCTGTGGAGCCCCCCCCCCACTACGGGAAATATAGAAGGTACCACAAAAGGTACAGCAACAATGGAGGAGCTGATGGGCCAGATCCTAATCGAACTTTGAGCTATCAAAGTCTCGCAGGAAGAAACTCGCAGGGAAACAAGGGAACAGCTCAGACAACTAAACACTCATTTAACCCTTCTTTCAACTAGAGTATCACAGGTGGAGCAAAAGGTTTCGGATTTAGAGGACATCAATATTCAAGGCGAGATAGCAACATCTCGGATTCAATCCGAGCTAGAAGATTTACAAAACAAACAGGAGGAGATAGAAAACAGATCACGCCGTTCCAATCTTCGATTTGTAGGGGTACCGGAGGAGATGGAAGCTGGCTCATCCGTTGTCAAGGTGGTGACTGAACTCATCAACAAAAGTATTCTTCTGGATAGGGTAAACCAAGAAGGAGATTTATCCATCATGAGGGCTCACAGGGTACCCTTCGTGCGCCCGGCCAACTCAAAATATCCATGTACTATTCTGGTTAATTTTTGCGATTTTAGAATAAAGGAGCAAATTCGCTTTCAAGCCAGGAAAGCACATTAATTTAAATTGGACGATGGTTCTAGATTTCGTGTGTTTTCAGACATGTCAGTGGCAGTAGCCCATTGGCGCCAGGAGTTTGTCAGACTAATTGATGATTTCAAAAAATTGGGGGCCCCGGCTGGTATAGTGCAATTAGCAAAATTGAAAGTGTTGTACATGGGGCAGGCGAAGGTTTTTCAAAATGTTCAGGAAGCAAGGAACTTTGTC
The DNA here is from genome assembly GCF_031143425.1 of Pleurodeles waltl. Classification (NCBI taxonomy): domain Eukaryota; kingdom Metazoa; phylum Chordata; class Amphibia; order Caudata; family Salamandridae; genus Pleurodeles; species Pleurodeles waltl. The sequence goes on along the minus strand of NC_090451.1, from coordinate 169,553,682 downwards.
GCATCTAAAAGAACAAGAAATAGATAGCAGAACTCTCCATGTTTAATGTGACAGGCCAGCTTCTTGCATATGATGTATAGATATTTTAATGTCTCAATAGTGCATGTCAATAGTGTATGTCTTTCATGGTTTAGTAGTAACAGATATCCGTTTCCCCTCAATAACTAGGTAAAGGATAGTAGGTATGGACGGGAGGTGCAGGGGTTGGGAAATGCACTAAGGGTGGGGGGGGGTTAAAACTTCACAGGAGGGTTGGAGGGGCAGAACGAAAAATGCAGGTGCTAGTCATCCAACTAAACTGCTCGCCCCAAGAAAAGATACAAGATAAAAGCCTGGTCAAATTAGCAGTACGAAGACGATGGGACATGCCAGGAAGGATCACAACATTGCGCAAGGTTGGAATCTAAATTAAGAGTAGCCTCTTGTAATTTGAATGGGGCCAATAATAATGTGAAATTTCGCGCTGCACTTAGTTGGCTGGCAACAGCCCAGGTTCAAGTGTTTTTGGTACAGGAAACACACTTAAAGCTCAATACAAAGTTACCAAAACTTCCGCCATATATTGCCAACTCTTTTTACGCTTCAGTAGAAGCCGCAGTACGAGGTGTGGCAATTCTATTCTCCAGGAGATTCACAGGGAAAATAAACAGGGTTATTCGAGACCCACAGGCGAGATGGATAATAGTCTCCACAACAATAGCAGATAAAGAGGACCATTTCATAAGCTATTAGGGTCCGATAGAAGATGATATAAAGCCAATGCAGACACTATATACGCATCTTTCTCTTCTGCAAGAGTATTTTATAATAGGTGGGGACTTTAATGTTATGCTAAATACCCTGTGGGACCCATCACGCAAGAATAAAGCACAGGAAATACCAAAAACGTCTCAATTTTTGGCAAGCCTGATCAAGAGCTAGGTTTACTAGATGCGTGGCGAGCTGATCATCTGCACATTAAAGAGTGTACATGTTTTTCGAAAAAGTTTAACACAGCATCAAGAATAGACTTCATTCTGATCTCGTTCGGATTAGAATGGCATAGAACAGGAATATTTGCAAACCCTTTTTCAGACCATTCAGTTCCTTGGATCGATATTGACGATTTCAAGGACTTGGCTAACCAGCAGTGTCGTTCTCAATGGCGCCTCAATAGGTCATTTCTGGCAGAGGAAGATTGGGTAACTAATCTCAAAATACTAGTAGCTGACTTCCTGAAGTTAAATAAGGGATCCGCCCCTATTTTTTATATTTGGGGGGCAGTCAAGGCCTTCATACGAGGGGAGGCTATCTCATTCAAAGCCCATCTAGCTAGAATAGTTAGTGAAGAGAGCTCCAAACTGCGAAACAAGCTAGAACAGACATTAAGGAAAAAACAACTACTTTCTAGTCCGGAGACAATTCAAGGGTTGTTAAGGGCTCAGGCTAATCTAAAAAATATTTTTGTTTTTAAGGAAATACTCAGACATACTAATTATCAATGTCAATATGAAGAAAGCGAGCATGCCGGTAGAGTTTTAGCTTGGTCAATCAAAAAGCGCGCCAGTATTAATTTGGTAAAAGCCATCTTCGGTGAAGAACAGGGCAGGATGGTTATGCAATCTAACGAGATTGAAAAAGTATTTTTTTCACATTGTGCTAAGCTGTATTCAGAGGAAAAACAAGTACATAACTCACAAAATGTAACAATTTTTAGACACAATACTTCCACCCAGGTTAGATACGGAGGCTCAGACTTTATTATTATCTCCTATTACCATTCAAGAAGTTATTAGAGTAATAAGGGCAGCTTCCAAGGGCAAAGCTTCAAGAGAGGACTGCGTCCCGGCAGAAATTTACAAAATATTAGAAGACCAAATTGCTGAGATACTAACAAATTTACATCTCATAACATCTCAGAATGTTTTAAAAAATGAATACTTTTTGCCTCAGAAAGACTTTCACTGCATTTATGCCCACTTGATGTGAAATTGAGGTGTATAATGATACCACATCTATCTCAAAAATTCCTAACTGGTTAGTAGATGTAAACAAGGGCTTTTTTTGTTGCAAAAAGTGCAAAGCATGCAGAATTGGCTGCAACAAAAAGGCAATAAGAGACTTTAGGGGGAAAGAGATTAGGATTAGAGAAAGAATTACATGTGAAACAACTTTTGTGGTTTATGTCATTGAATGCCGGTGTGGTCTCAGATACGTTGGCAGTACTATATGACCTCTAAAAAGGCGTATTTTGGAACACATTAGAGCAGTGCAAAATGAGGATAATACTTATTCTATGACCAAGCATTTGAAAACCCATCCAGAATCAGATTGGTTGTTTATGAAATATTATGGCATTGCTACAATACAAAAAATGAACAGAGAGGTGATAGAGTTCAGAAATTGAGACGTTTGGAGTCCAGATATGTCATCAGATTAAAAACTAAGATTCCGTTCAGGATTAACTGTGATGAAGAATTATACCGTCATCTATAATTATGTTTAATATGAATTGAGTTATACTATCTATGAGAAATGAAAATGATCATATTACCTGTAGAAAATTGGACAGTGAAAAGTCCTAATAGTTTGGGCACTAGACCCTATAATGAGGTACATGGATATGATCTTAAATTATATATGTGGAATTAGAGATTGATTTAAACAATTATACACATTTGTGAATATTGGATTCAGATTATGACAGTATAAACTATGATTAATTTGTGTAATGTGTAGAGAATCATGTTATTTTAATATTTGTCTTCTAGTTTTCTTTGTTATGGCAATTTGGTGGGTGAAAGTAAGTGTTTTGGTATGGTGCTTATAATTGAGTGTATTTGGCTTTTGCTTTAGTATATATATATATATATATATATATATCTATATACATATATATACATATATGCACATATACATACATATACATACATACACACACTTTGCAAACTACATATCCCAGAATGCCACAAAGGCATGGCTGAGATGATTAGCATAAATAGGGCATTTAATGGATTGAGTAATCACAGTGATCAAGACCATGAAGGTCGAAACATGTTGGTGTTTGTTTGGGATCATTTTATATATTAAATTAAGATTTGTGCAATCCTGTGAGTGCAGCGTCTTTGACTAAAGTGTCAAGCTGGTGTGAAGATTAATTAAGGGAAAGGTCCTTCTCTGGCTCAGGCACTGACAAACTAAGCGTGCCTTAATTGGACCTTTGGGGATATATATATATATATACACACACACATATATATATATATATATATATATATATATATATACACACACACACACACACACACACACACCCACCCACCCACATATACACACACACTGTTGGAAAATGGGTTATTGGTAAGGGCAGGTAGGTACCTACACTTAGCAATAGGCCACTAACCTCCACTAAGGTCCAGTTAGGTCTCAGTAAATTAAACCCAGCTCAACCCTTGGTAGCTTGGCAACGAGCGTCAAGGCTTAACTTAGGAGACAGAGTGTAAAGCATTCAAATATCACAAAACAGTAATTAAATAAAACACAGGAAACAGTTTTAAAAAACCAATTAATAAAAATAGATTATATTTTTATCTTTAAAAATGACACCAAAATGAATAAAATCGGATAAGGGGAACCGGAGATATGAATTTTTAAAGAATTATTATTTTTGTTAGCGCCTAGAAACAAAAAGCGCCAATCGGGTCATCTGGTTGCACCTCGACCGAGGCAAAGTCAAAGTTTAAGGCCGACCGCGATGGAGCGCTGCTCGGCTACAGGCCGCGGGAGGCCTCGGTTAAAAGTTTACCTTCACACTTAGTCTCTTTTTCGAAGATTTTCTTCAGCGGGACGAACCTGCCAGTCCAATCCAACCTCCTGGTGCCCTTCTCCGGATACACGATGCGGGAATACTCGGAGATTTTTACCTTCGGCCTCAGTCGTTTTTGAGGTGAAAATCCTTCGACCAGGGTAAACCTAGATCTTGATCCGACGTCCGTGGAGCCCTCCCCGGATACACTGGCTGGGAGGTCCCGGTCAAGTTTTTACCTTCGGACTTAGTCCCTTTTTCGGAGATTTTCTTTACCGGGACGAACCAGCAAATCAGGCCAGGTTGCGGTTGAGGCAAGCCAGCTAGAGTTGCCGCGGCGGGTCGGTCCCTCTATGGAGCTTTTTTTTTTTTTTTTTTACAAAAGTTCTCCAAACTTCTGAGGCTTCTCCCAGATGTCATTTTAAGGTTGTTTTGAGGTCCACAGCTCACCCCAAGGGTCCAGAAGTTCTGAGATGTTCCTTGGGGGGTGCGGACTACAACTCCCAGAACACACCTGGTGCAAACTCCTTTTTGGCCATTGGACAGTGGTCAGCTGGTCGCTTTCTTCAGGAGTTGGTGCAGGGGACTCTGGATAGCAATTTTTCACCTTTAGCAAACAGGGAGTCCCTCCTTGAACCAGTTGAAGCCAGGCAAAGTCCTTCTTGTGGTGAAGCCCAGGTGTGCAGCTGGTGCAGTCCTGAGTGCAGGTTCCAGGTGAAGGCCAGGGGTCCAGCAGGGCAGTCCTTCTGTAGTTCTTCCTTGTTGGATGTGGTAGGGAACTGAGGTGTGGGTGCAGGTCTGCCAGTTTTATCTTTGCTCCTGGGTGAAAAGCAGGGGGGTCCTGGTTCTCCAATCAGGTGCAGGGTCTTTCCCCCTGTGATGACCACTTCCTGGGAAGTGTGGCAAAAATCAATCCCAGGAGGCAACATTCTTCAAAAATCCATCATGGTTGAATCAGATTTTTGCAGGTTACATCTGGCTGAGCCCACCCACAGGTGTGGCTACAAATCAAACACACCCCTCTCCTGCCCCCTCCTAATCTAATCAAGGGGGCATCTAGTGGTCTGGGGTTGCAGGATGTGGGGGTGTTGCTGGTTGCTCCAAATGTCCTTCTCTGCCTTTGAAGACCAGTTTGGCAGCCCTCCCCACTCCTGCCTCACCATCTGCTGAGGGGAGATTCCCTCCCACAGGCAGATTCCTTTGTGTGAAGCCAGGCCACTTCACACCTCATCAAGACAGCCTGGCCAGGCTGCTATAGGCTGGCCAATCAGGGCACAGCAGCAAAAACAATGCAGGGCTGAAATTGGCAACTTATCAGGTAAAGTTTAAAACTCTTTACCTGACCAAGTTTTATCAAGTCCAACAACTGGAAGTTGTGGGATTTATTATAACAATTGATTGGATACCAAACTCGTGATATCCATTATTTAAGGGGACTTTAAAAAAAAAAGTCTCCCCATTCTAGCCTAAAGGAGACCATTCACTACAATGAGTGAAAAATGAATTTAGCTGTTTTTACCTCACCAGGGCTTATAAAACTATTTTTATAAGGTCCCTGCTTATAGTTACATGGCCCCCAGCCCTAGGGGCACATAGGGCACACCTTAGGGGTGACATATGTAAAAATAAGGTAGTTTAAGACTTTGAAATTCCAAAGTCGAATTTGCATGTAACTTTAATTTAAAAGCAGCCAGCAAAGCAGGCCTGTTTTTAAAATGACACTGGGCACCTCAGCAGTGCACCCATGGGGCACTACCTATGCTGGGGCACCTAAACCTCCATGCCCTACCATATACTAGGGACTTATAGGTAGGTTAACTTTGCCAATTATAATTAGCCTAATTTGCATATCCACTTTACAAAGAGCACTGGCCCTGGGACTGGTAAGCAGTACCCAGGGCACAGCCAAGAGTCAGTAACCACCAGTACCTGTCCAAAAAGTGTGGGGGTGACCAGGGCAAAAAGGAGGTAGGTCAGGGTGTCTCTCTCTCTCTCTCTCTCTCACTCACCTGCTGATACCAGTATATATTTGTAGTTAGGACCATGTTTCTACGGAAAAAGCCTCTTTTTGACTTGCCTATATCTTTGCCACCGTTTGACGAATCTTCACAAAACTTCCCCAAAAAAGTGTGCTGGTGAATCTTGTTGCACATTGAAAATTTCAGGGTGATCCGTTAACCAGTAAAAACAAAAAAAAGAAGGGGGGAGTGTGAAGAGTCAAGAAAGTTGCATTTCTTAGGTTAATTCCCATAGGACCTTCAGACACAACTGAAGCCTGAACCACTGGACGGAATTACACCAAATTTGTCAAAAAACTAACTGTTGGTACGCAGATTACACTTTTGTTTATTAGGTGTAGATTCCTTCAGTAGTTTACCAGAAATTAAGGAAAATCCAAATTTGTATATCTCTAGCCAAAAATAAATTGTGAATTTTTGCGAATGCGTGTACATTTTTGCAAATAAAGGAGCACTGTAAATGGTTTTACACAAACTGACTAGCAAGTTGAAGCTGTGATTTTATGTTATGGGAGAGGGTCCCCGGGGCTGAAAATTTAAATAAGTGGTATAAGGTGTCATAATGCAAGTACCTGATCCCTAGGGTGTGATATAGGGGTGCTGCAGGTTGAAATTAATGGTTTGAAATGATTTTTCTTCACCATCCTCAAATATTCGAGGATATTGAAGAATATGCAAAAAAAAGTTAAAAAAATAAATAAAAAAAAAACACAACTCATTCATACCAATTTATGCGCAACTCACACCCCACTCACAGATCCACTGACAGACAGGCCCTGTGGCCAGCTACCACTGCGCACGGCCAAAGGCTGTGCTTGGCACGGGATTCAGTGGTTATAAGGGCTTGGCTTCAGCCAACACTCGCCACACTCTGCCAAAGGTCGTGTGCAGCGGTTGGCAGTTTGTGGCAGTGGTTGGATTAATTTATAGAAATTAAAATTACCTTGCTTTAAAAAAAAAAAAAAAAAAAAAAAAAAAAAAAAAAGACATTCACTGAAAAAATTAAAGGTTGCAGGGGTGTTCTAGTTCGGTTCTAATTTTACTGATACAAAACTATAGAAATTTAGTAGTTCAAGTTATTTCAAGTAACTATAACTCGTGCCCTGAGGTAACTATAGTAACTATAGGTCATGCCTGCACCATGCACAGCTAATTACTCCATATAATTATCATTAATGACATCTTCTGTGCCACCTTTAATATTATCACTGCAACTTTTGCAATAAAATTGATGTTAAAAAACTGTGCACGGCAAGGGCATGAGTTATAGTTACCTCAGGGCACGAGTTATAATTACTTGAAATAACTAACTATAGCTGCTGAATTCCCATGGTTTTGTATGAGTAAATTCAAAACAATGTTTTTTTAGTGAATATATATATATATATATACACACACACACACACACACACACACATATATATATATACACACACACACACACATATAAATATAACCACGGAAGAGAAATGACTACATTCACTCAGGAATGTAGGTAAATGAGGATAGTTTACTCCAAACACTGCCTTTGTGCCATTGGTGTAGCCTTGCTCACCTACCAGGTGACGGGAAACAGTGGATATACAATGCATCAACAATAAAGACAGACAAAATAAGTGCAAAACGGACATATCTGCTTGGGTACCATCATGGAACATACAAGTTCCAAATAAACCAAAAGGCACAACAATCTATCGAAGTAAAGAGGGGAATAATGACAAACAAATTCCGCAAATAGAGCCTTTCAAATCGACATCATGATTTACACTGCAGTCTGGACATCATAAAATGAAAAGCCAAGCATAGGTACGTAGGCATACAGCCCAAGTGGACACATTAAGGATGAGGCAGAAAAAAATATATATAAACTAAGTGTAGCATTGTTCCCTCTCTGGTCACATGTGTTTATATATATATATTTTTTCTGCCTCATCCTTAACCTGCCCACTTGGGCTGTACGCCTATGTATCTATAAAAACAGAGAGAGATGGACTCATCAAACGAGGGGCTTTTTTCTCAATGGATTGAAAAAGCTATGAAGGATACAAAAGCAGAAGACACCAAAAAAAACTTAACACTAGTCAAAGTTTAGAGGCTGAAAGAAACAACCCTAAATTTAAATTTGAATTAGAACAAATAATTCGAGGATGTTTGGATCTTGATCATGTAAATAACAAGGAAGAGATTTGTTTTACTTGTGCAGAGATTACAAGAAAGACTACATCTATACAATACATTAACAGAATTAGCAAATAAATAAGAAGTATATCTCTCTAAAAGCATCCCATTACACAGGAGGTTTAGGGTACAGTTGGATGAGTCCACATCTGCGTACACAGATGAGTGAGTTTGACAAATTAGAAAGTAAATGGTCACAAAAACAAAGGAAAAAGTTGGAGGAAGGAGCAGAGATAAAAGAAAGCCACTTCCAGACTCCACAGGGGATAAGGAAGCTGCTGCTTTTCCATCGAGAGACACCGGGAGGAGGATATGTTCATGTACCCAGGAGTGGAGGAGACATTGTATTACTCAATTTCCTTAAATTGGGAGAAAACCTAATGCAGTAGTATACTCAAGTTGAGTGGTTTGGTAAGATTTCGGAAGTATTGTGGGTTGATTTGAATGCGTTCTTTGACATTGTGGTTCGAAATGGCTTGTGGGGTGGGTGTTAAATTACTGTTCAGTGGCCAGATGCAGAACGTGCGAGAGATCCTCTTAGTAATACGCCTTAACCAGTGGCAACAAATAAGTTTAGTGAGGTGATTATTTTTCTGAAAGGTAGAGTCCCTGCAATTAATTTGGATTATCTAAGGGTAAATGGAAATCAGCTGGAAGTGAAGGAGTCTATGCTTGATTATTATTAGAGATTGTTGAAAGAATTCCAGCAGAATGTGGGTCAAATGCATCTTCAACCAAAAGATATGAGATTCTTTATTTCACAGTTTGTGCTCAGTCTGAGGCCTGAGATTAGCCAGTACATACACCAGAATATGATTTGTTGGCAGACAAAGTCACTAGATAAAATTCTGAACTATGCAAAGCATAGCATAGCACAGGTGAGCAGGAAGCTTAAAGAGAAGTTCATGCTAGCCCAAATGAAGCTAACACAGCGGTCTTCTGAATCAGTAGTTTGCAGAAAATGGTGGTGCGGAACAAGGTGTTGGTGTTCAAAAGGGCATGCAAGAAGATTGATTTCAAATTGAAATGCAAGGTGTTTTGGGAGGCATTATTGTTTCACAGGGTAGAGGACAAGGAGCTCCAATTGATCCAAGTACAGATGTGGATGTGGCAACGTTGAAGAAAGTGACTTATTTTTGCAATGCAGTAGGTCATTGTAAGCACGAGTGTAGGCTCAATTCAGACAGAATAAACAATCAAATGCAGAAAGGAAATCAAATGCAGAAAGGAAATCAAATGCAGAAAGGAAACCAAATGCAAAAAGTGTCCACACGTCAAATACAGATATTAGCAAAATCAAGTTCAAATAATACCAGTCCCACAAGTTTCTATGGCGCAGCAAAATATGGGCAACATGAGACTGAATCATAATCAATTGCTCGAGAAACTCAAAATGCAATCCAAATGCAGAATCAAAATGCAGTCCGGCAGTTTCCATGCTTGAGGATGAGAGCTTGGACTTGGGCATGCCACAATGACTGAGTGCCTGAGAGGAAAGGCAGATTGCGTACTTGGCACAGTCTTGCATGTAGACCAGAATGGACCACTTGTAAAAGATAAAGTTAATGGTCACCAAGCGTCATTCCTTATTGACACTGGAGCTACCCATTCCACTATTAGAACAGGGGAAGTCCCAGACTGCTCAGGAAAGAAAAAAACAAGTTGTATGAGTTACAAATAAACAGATAACAAATCCAAGCTCAAAAGAAGTCCCTCTAGAAATAGGTTAATTTTTAATCAAATAAATTTGTTAGTGGTTCAAATCCTGTAAATCTATTGGGAAGGGACGTATTGTGCAAACTAAATTATACAATTTATTGCACACCAAACGGGGAGCGAATTTCAGACCCATGATGAGGACATGGAGTTTAAATTAGCCCAAGAAGAAATAATAGCCAATGATGACAGCAAAAAACTTACCATCAGATCCAAAAGAGGAAGTGAATCCAGATGGGTGGGATTTTACTGGAAAAGATATCTGACTAATAAAACATGTAGAACTAGTCGAGATAAACGTTAAACCAAACAACATCTTTCCAAAAATACCACCTTACCAAGTGACTCCTAAAGTGATAGCAGGAATAACACCATTAAATCAAATACACAATACAGAAAGGGATCCTAAAATAAATAACTGTATGTCTATGCAATTTACCTATAGGATTACAAAAGCCCAATCCAAAATATAGATTTGTCCAGGATTTGATAAAAGGTTTAACAACATTGTAATCCCATGCTGTCTTGTGGTAACAAATCCAGCCCCATAGTTCATTTGATACCATGTACAGCTGAGTAGTTTACTGTTATTGATCTTGGCCAAGTTTCTTTCTCTATTCCATTACACGAGGCTAGCCGGTTTCTGTTCTCCTTCATGTTTCGAGAGAAACTATTAGCATGGTGTTGAGTCACACAAGACTATACTGAAAACCTGTCTATTTTCAATCAGATTTTAAAGAACAATGTGAAGACACTGATAATGCCCTGCAAATCAGTCTTTGTTCAATACATCGATCATTTAAGAGTATCAGAGACAAGAGAATCTTGCAAACAGGACAGAGATGAGCCATTGATCAGTCCTGTTTATTTCCATTTTATGGATGGCTCATGTTTAAGAACAAATGAAGGATCCTTGTGAGCAGCTTACGCTGTCTGTACCATGGAAGACATAATAGAAGCTTGATGGCTTCAAGGTGTTTTCTAAGCACAAGTTGCAGAACTGATTGCTCTTATTAGAGCTTGCAGCTTGACAGCCCAAATGAGTAACTATATTTACAGATATGCAGCATGGCTTTGGTTTGATCCCGGACTTCAGTCAGTTATTGTCACAAAGGGGTTTCATGACTTCTTCGGGATCCTCCATCAGAAATGGGGAACAGGTTAGAAAACTACTTGAAGCTTTAAAACTCCCAACTGAAATTTGTGTTAAATGTGCAGGGCATAGGACCAACAATGGTTATGTCACAGTCAGTGGCAGATATGCTGTTGAAGTGGCACACTATTGTGCAATTGTAACCTGTTCATTTGCTGTAGCATTCACAGATGGTTCTCAAGAGGACCCGGTCTTTTCTATGATAACAAAAATAGCGGACACTTGGGAGGAATCAAAAGCCATGCAGGAAAATGTATATGAAGCAGAGCAACAAAGCTGGATAAGAGGAGGATGTGGAAAAGACAAAATGGGGTTTCTCTAGATGGTAGACCGGTGTTACCAGATAATTTATTGTCACCAATAACAAAATATTTTTATGTAATTACACATTTAGGAAGGGACACTAATGCGAGGTCATTTTAGCTGAACAAGTTTAATTCCAGATTCAGAGCACACACAGAAGAATTACGTCACCAATATGTAACATATCAACAAATGAATGTAGGCAAACAAACAAGTTACATTGAGCCATATAGAAAGATCAGGTGATCCTTTCAACAAGATGCAGATGGACTTTGAGATGCCCATTTTTAACAGGCTAGAATATGTCCTGGTTATAGTGTGAATTTTCTCTAGACTGGGTGGAAGCCTACCCAACGAGCAGGAATTAAAGTCTCACTGTAGTCAAGTTACCGTTGGGGGAGTTAGTACCTAGGTAAAGGATACCATTTTCTCATGAATCAGTTTGAGGAACTCACTTTGACAGTGAAATCATTAAGATATTGTGTGCAGCATCAAAAGTTGAACAGTGCTACACTGCAGTTATTGACCTGATGCTATTGGCATTGTTGGGCAAGTCAATGGCACTATTAAATCAGGATTGCGAAAGGATTGTGCATCTACTTAACTGAAATGGCCCAATGCTTTACCTTTGGTGTTAATGAGTCTGCAAAGTACACCAGATAGAAAGACTGGTTTGACATCCCAATGAAGTATTGATGGGGAGAGCAATGAGATTACCTGCTGTTCCTGTGAATGCACTTGCAGACATAACAGATGACATGGTACTCAATTACTGCAAAGAATTAGCTGATGTGATGCATGCTGTTGTGACAGGTTAAAGGTGTAACAGCAAATCTACATCAAAAGCAGTCTCATTATGTCAGTCCAGGAGACTGGGTACTAATTAAGAAACACAGGCCCTCATTACAACCCTGGTGGTAAATCCCACTTACCGCCGTGCAGAAGACCGCCAACATACCGCTGCTGCAGCGGAATTCCACCACAGGTATTATGACCCACAGCCCGGAATCCGCCACAATACAAACACCCACACAAGTCTACCACACCAAAGGTCAGTGATAAACGTACTATAACAAAACCGACAACGTCACACCAACAAGAATACGCCCACACTATCACGATCCACAAATCAACACGGCGTTCTTTCAATCGCGGTAATCTATTGGCGGTACACACCGCCGCGCTCAAAATACTTACACACACTTACAAAACACAACCACATTGGACAATTTGAAATACACACACCTGATACACATACACACACCACACCCACACACACACACCCAATCCAATTTAAAGCACACACCCACAAACTCTTACTACCAGAATTTTGAAACCACACCAGAGAGAGCTACCACCTAAAACACTAGCATCCACAGACACACAGCACCATCACTCACACAACATCCACGCACCTCAAAGAACACACACCAACACACCCCCTCACACATCACAACAGACACCACTTCACACATCACCCACACCACATCATGGCACCTCAACGACACCCCAGGTTTTCTGAGGAGGAACTCCGGGTCATGGTGGAGGAAATCGTCCGGGTAGAACTACAGCTATTCGGATCACAGGTGCAGCAGACCTCCATTGCAAGGAAGATGGAGCTATGGCGCAGAATTGCCAACAGGGTCCACGCAGTGGGACAGCATCCAAGAACTAGGGATGACATCAGGAAGGGGTGGAACGACCTACGGGGGAAGGTGCGTTCCGTGGTCTCAAGACACCAGATTGCTGTACAGAGGACTGGCGGTAGACCCCCACCTCCTCCCCCACAACTAACATTGGAGGAGCAAGTCTTGGCAATACTACATCCTGAGGGCCTCGCAGGAGTAGCAGGAGGACTGGACTCTGGTAAGGCAAATCTTTACTACCTTATCCCCCACCCCACCTGCATGCCATCACATACTCCCACCCTTACCCTCACACCCATCACCCCAACAACCCACAGGTACCCCTCTAACACAACCCACACATCCCAAAACCAAGCCCTGCATGTAACACCAATGCATGGACATCCATCACCCAAGCATGTCCACTACAGAGACTCGCTCATGCCCAAAAATCACCAATCACACAAGGACCAAGCCAATAATGCAAGCATTGGAGTAGAGGGTCAACCACCCATTGCACACTATGGCACACACAGATACAATAATTATGAATTTATACCCCAAAAAGACCCCTACCCAACGTCACCTGACAGGAGGTGCCAGACATATCCAGTCCCCCCACAGAAGAGGCCCACAGTGATGACAGCAGCTCTGCACAACTGGATCAAGATGACCAGCCCGTCCCATCTGGGACCTCAGGGCAGTCCGTTCCCCTGACACTGTCACAAGCCAACACAGAGCCTCCCTCCTCAGGAAACACCAGCACAGCACCCTCCCTCAGTCCCCAGGACACGTCAATCAGCAGTGTGTCCACCACTACAGGGAACCCAGGCAAACCCACCAACCCAAGAAAATCAGGGACCTGGGGGCAGTGGCAATGGGCACACGGTTCAGGGGACAGAGGCACAGGATAACAGGGAAACTGGGAGGACTAATGTGCGACAGGGGGAGGACAGGCCCAGGAAACCCACTGTCCACAAAGCACTCTCAAACATCATGGGATCTTATCATTCCCAGGAGACAATGGCAACAGTACTGGCCACGTTTCAGGAGACCCAGCGGCTGCAGGAGGAACACTACCTTGGGATCAGGGAGGACTTGAAGTCCATTAACAACACCCTGGTCACCATTGCAGGGGTACTGGCAGACCTTAACACCAGGAGGGACACAGTGGCACAACAAGAGGCCCCTGACACTAGCCTGGACAATGAACAGCCCTCCACCACCACCGGCGCTAGTGGACAGGAGGCACCGCCACAGAAACAACAGGACATCAGCACCCCACCCCCTGCAGATGGACAACCACCCTGCAAATGGTCCCTGAGATCCAGGAACAAGAGAGAGAACATTGCCAAGACCCCTGCCAGGAAATGAGACCCCCCCCTGAATGTCACTCTTCTGTCCCACTATGTCACCCTGTCCATCCTTAAACTGCCATTGCTCCACTTCCTATGCCCCATTGAACAATACACCTGTCATGGACATTCCTCCATCATCACCCAAGCCCATTTTACAACTCCATCCCCTTATTAGAACAGGAGTAAACACACTTCAATCACAAAACAATCTGGAGTCAGTAGGTGCTTTCACAAATGTGTAATTGCAATAACTAAGGAATATAGCAATGTCAATTTACCTATTCACATACCAATGTAACACAGCTGTAGTCCAGCAGTAAACATAGCAGATGGCACAAAGTGGGACCCACATCTGTGAAATGGAAAGTCAAAGTGACAAGTCAGGGTCCATACACTAAATGAAAATGACACACTTATGCTAGTTCCAACAATCGAATGAGATGTGGGAAGCAGTGGCATCTTCTTACCTTTGTCTCACTGGAAGTATTGCATGATGTTGTTTCGGTTCTCGATATCCTCTTCTTCTGCCTCCTCTTCTCCACTGTCCACAGGCTCCACAGGTGCCACAAGATCACCATCTGGCCCATCCTCCTGCAGAAAAGGTACCTGGCGTCGCAAAGCCAGGTTGTGCAGCATACAGCAGGCCACGATTATCTGGCACACCTTTTTCGGTGAGTAGTATAGGGAACCACCTGTCAGATGGAGGCACCGGAATCTTGCCTTCAGGAGGCCGAAGGTGCGTTCGATCACCCTCCTAGTTTGCTCATGTGCCTCATTGTAGCGTTCCTCTGCCCTTGTCCTGGGATTCCTCACTGGGGTCAGTAACCATGACAGGTTGGGGTAACCAGAGTCACCTGCAAATGTCGAGGGACAACTGTTAGACACACACTAACCCTTAGGGACAGCCCCATACCCAGACACCTATGTCAACTGTATTGGGACCTTGGCCTCACCTATTAGCCACACACCGTGCCTCTGGAGTTGGCCCATCACATAAGGGATGCTGCTATTCCTCAAAATGTAAGTGTCATGCACAGAGCCAGGATACTTGGCATTCACATGGGAGATGTACTGGTCTGCCAAACACACCATCTGCACATTCATAGAATGGTAGCTCTTACGGTTTCTGTACACCTGTTCATTTTTGCGGGGGGTACAAATGCCACATGTGTACCATCAATGGCACCAATGATGTTGGGTATATGTCTCAGGGCATAGAAGTCACCTTTCACTGTGGGCAAATCCTCCAGCTGAGGGAAAACAATGTAGCTGCGCATGTGTTTCAGCAGGGAAGACAACTCTCTGGGCAACACCTTTGAGAACATTGGCCGGGACATCCCTGATACCATGGCCACTGTTTGAAAAGACCCACTGGCCAGGAAATGGAGTACAGACAGGACCTGCACTAGACGGTGGATTCCTGTGGGATGGCGGATAGCTGACATAAGGTCCGGCTCCAACTGGGCACACAGTTCCTGGATTGTTGCACAATCAAGTCTGTATGTGACTAGGATGTGTCTCTCTTCCATTGTCGACAGGTCCACCAGGGGTCTGTACACCGGAGGATGCCGCCATCTCATCACCTGCCCCAGCAGACGTGCTCTATGGAGGAGAACAGCGAGCAGAGAGTCATCCAACACTGAGGTATCACAATGTCTTATTTTCAGAAACGTTATTAATCCACAATGTGCCGGTATCGGTCTATAATCCTGGCCTGGATAGGTGTGACGCAGTTAACAACCATCCCATGTGGCCTCCTGAAATGGCGGCTGCCTGACCTATAAGGTGGGACAAGGGGATAGAAGGTAACTGCGCTGGCGTTGTAGACCGTCGCGGTGGACGGTCGAAGACCGTGGCGCAATTCTGCATTGGTTAACATTGGGCCCCATGGGTGCCAGGAGCCAATGACTATGTACGCCGGCGGTGACAGTACGCACTGCCACAGACGTGACTGTCATTTTCTGTCTGTTCACTCACTTGATACCTGACCTTCAACAGGAGAGGACCTACACTGCAAGTGCTGCTGTGACCTCAGTCTGGAAGCGACGATGGCTCATGAGTCTGGAGAAAGGGCCCCTGCCTTCACTTCGGAGGAGTTGGAGAAACTAGTGGATGGGGTCCTCCCCTAGTACAAGCAACTGTACGATCCTCCAGGCAAACAGGTGAGTACTCTGTGAGCATGCCGCATGGCAATGCCTGTTTTGAGTGGTGTGAATGGAAGATACATGGGGGGGGCTGAGGCCTGCATGTGCGGATGGTGAGTGTATGTGCGTCAGGGCAAGGGTGGGAACGGGGGGGCAAGGAGTATGACTGTCCGGACAAGTAAGTAATTTCATTTCCCCCATACCATTCCTCTACGTCAGGGCCCACCAGAAGAAGGGTATTTGGCGTGCCATCGCCAAGGACGTCCGGACCCTGGGGGTCTACCACAGACAGAGCACCCACTGCCGTAAAAGATGGGAGGACCTGCGCCGCTGGAGATAGAAGACAGCGGAGGCCCAGCTGGGGATGGCCTCCCAACGTGGGAGGGGTGCCCGTTGCACCATGACCCACCTGATGTTCCGGATCCTGGCGGTGGCCTATCCGGAGTTGGATGGGCGCTTGAGGGCATCACAGCAACCACAAGGGGGTGAGTACTCTCATTCAGCTGACTCTGCGCACTTAACGAGGTGTCTGGTTGGGGGAGGTGGGCAATGGGTTCCCCTAGGCCATGGTGAAGTTGGTAGGCAAGGTCCCTTGTGAGGCAGGCTATGTGGCACCCCAACCCCAGCAGTGGTAAGAGCCATCTACACCTAGTCAGGCTCCTGTGACTTCCAGGTGTCCAGCAATTGGTCTTCGGCCTCGTACCCCATGGTCATCTGAAATTTCTAGGAACTGTTAGGGAGCATCCCTCGCCACTACGCCATGCACTATGTGTTGTGTCCGCCAATGATAGTGGTGTTGCATGCACTGAACATGTCTTTCTTCTGTCTTTCCCCCCCTTTTTGTGGTCTCCCTGTTCTTGTGTGCAATAGAATCATCAGGTGGAGGAGCATTGCCACCGGAGCAGGAGGGAGCTGCAACCCACTTGGCCCTGGAGGGCGAAACAACAGAGTCTGAAGCCACCAGTGGGACGGAGGGAAAGGGGAGCTCCACGGCAGGGACAGGAGCAGACAGCAGTGACAGCGGCGACTCCTCTTATGGGAGCTCCCTTGCGCCTCTGTGCCCACAGCCTCACAGGTATGGCTATTGACCTCCTGAGATCCCTCACTGTTGGGCAATCTACTATTTTGAATGCCCTCCAGGGTGTTGAGAGGCATTTGCAACAAACAAATGCATACCTGGAGGGCATTCATTCTGGGCAGGCAGCCCAACAGAGAACATTTCAGGCTCTGGCCTCAGCACTGATGGCAGCCATTGTCCCGGTGTTAAGCCTCCCCCTCCAACTTCCTCCACCCAGACCCAATCCCCTCTACCTCAGCCTATCCTAGCACACCATCAGACAAGCATGCACACTCCAACACACAAGAGTGGCTCAGGCAAACATAAGCACCACACATCCCACAGGCACTCACACAAGCACCATCCCATGCAGACACAGCAACATCCACTGCCTCCACTGTGTCCCCTCCTCCACGTCGTCCTCCTTCCTCCCCGTCTCATCTCCACTCACACCTGCATGCAATACATCCTCAGCCACTACCTCCAACACCAGCACGCCCATCACCACAAACCGCTCATGTGCAATCACCACCCCACTACCATTCACACATCCCCAGTGTCCTCTGCAGTGTGTCAGTGAAACTCTCCTCCCAAAGTACGCAAACACAGGCACACACCCACCCAACAGCCATCCACCTCACAACATCCTCCGGCCCATGCACCTTCACCCAAATTCAGCTGAAGTACACCTCCTACAAACACTACCTTTACCTCCACTCCCAAACCCCCTCCATCTTACCATCCCAGTGTGTCTAAAAACTCTTCCTGGCTAACATTGACCTCTTCCCTACACCTCCTCCCCCGGCCCTTCCCCTAGAGCCAGGCTTTCCAGGTCCCAGCCCAGCACCTCAGCCACCAAATCCCCAGCCACAGTGGTGCCAGCAACTGTGGGGTCATAGAGTGTGCCACACATCAGGGCTGCCAGTGTGCCATGTAGTGAGGGAAAGGACATTCCGCCACCTGCCAAGGTGAAAAAGGTGCCCACATCCCAGAGGGAAAAGCCAAAAGTACCTGCCACCAAGGGCTCAGCAAACACCAAAGGGGATAGTGGCAAGAAAACTGCGGCACCATCAAAGCTGGGGAAGGGCCAAAAGCTGAAGAGCAGGTCAGGAGAGGGCATGGTGGCACCGACTGAGGGACCAGTGTCACACTTTTTGTCCACGACCATGCCAACCTATACGGCGGCAAACAACGCTAGCTGCCCCGCCACCACAACCGCCACCTGCACCGCCCCCGGCACGTCTGCATCCTCCGCAACAGTCCCCAGCCTCTTCCCCAGTGGGCAGCCGTCCGAGGCTGCAGGAAACGTCCTGCTGTGTCCCTCTGCAGGTGCTGACCCATGCACCGTCGCCAGCACCGGCGAAAGCACCGCCGCAACAGACCCCGCTGCAAGCACCACCACCGGCACGTCTACAGCCTCAGCGACAGTCCCCAGCCTCTTCCCCAGTGGGTAGCCGTCCGAGGCTGCAGGAAACATCCTGCTATGTCCCTCTGCAGGTGCTGAGCCATACACCGCCGCCAGCATCACCGCAACAGACACCACCACAAGCTCGGTCACCGGCCCCGCGGGGTCCTCGGACACTGGCACCACCGCGGACATGGCTACCATCCCCAGTGATCAGTCGTCTGAGGCTGGAGGAGAGTTCCTGGACCCTGGGCAGCTTCCATGAGGCATGTCTTCCATCACTGTTTACACCAGCAGGTGGAAGGTGCAGCTGCAGCAGTGTGGGGTATGTCGCTGCCTCCATGGCAGATCATGCTACCTGAACCTCACAAATCTCGTGGCACGCACACCCAGGTGAGGGAATTGTACTGGCTGCACTGCACGGGGAGCACTCTGGGCACCATGCCCCCTCCAGAACCAGTGGAGAGATACATCCACTACCTCAGTCCTTGGCAGGATGAAGCACTCTGGGCACCAGCCCCCCCCCCAGAACCAGTGGAGAGATACATCCACTACCTCAGTCCTTGGCAGGATGAAGCACTCTGGGCACCAGGCCCCCTCCAGAACCAGTGGAGAAAGGCATCCACGAGAGTCTGTGGCTTTGCACTCCCCAGGATAAAGCAGTGGGCAAACCACCCACTGGAGAGACTCGAGAGACTGTGGCTTTGCACTCCCCAGGATACATCAATGGGCATGGAGCCCCCTCGTGCAGCAGTGGCGTTGTGCTTTCATCAGGCCGAGGTACCCCACCTTCCCCTCCCCCTCCCCCTGAGGTGTCTGTATATTTTCGATCTGATGCCCCTGCAGTGTTCTCTCTGTTTCCAGTCAGGTATCATGTGTGGGCCTGGCCTATGCATTTTGGGCCCAGTGGTCCACGGACAATGATTGGAACACTATCCGGACTTGTGTAGTTGGTGTACATATTTGTACAAACTGAATTTTGTCTTTTGACTAATGGATTTTTCATGATCACAATGGTTACAATAATTTCCTTTTGTCTTTGCGTTCTTCCAGTGGGCGGGGGTGTATACGTAATGTTGCTGCATGTATTTGTGTGTATGTTGTGTGTGAGGGTGGGGGTGTTGCGTGTCTGTGTCACTCTCTTTCCTCCCCCCCGTGTTGTAGGTGCAGTACTCACCATGGTCGCCGCCGCCACCACTCGTACTCCTGGTAGAAGAGGAGGTAAAACAACATGGGCAGTACGTGTAGTTCGGGTTCCATGGTGTCCTGGTTCCTCGTTGGGTGTCGAGAGGTGAGTTTTCCCTTCTGTGTACTGTTTCCGCCGTGCTTTGGATAGCTTTGGTTCCACCCCGGAAAAGGTGGCGGATAGACCTCTTGTAATAGGGTGGGCGGTAGTACTTTGTCTCCCGCCTGTCTGTCGGCGGGGACCGCCGCGCTGTTTATTTCTACCGCCGTGGCGGTCGGAGTGTTAAAGTGGATGTCTATGTTGGCGGTTTCCGCCACGATCGTAATCCCATTTTTCTTTCCGCCGGCCTGTTTGCAGTATTACCGCCGCTTTAACACCGACCACCAGGGTTGTAATGAGGGCCAAAGTCCTGTCTGGAGGCAAGGAGTAAAGCCCCCTACCAAGTAATTCTGATCACAAATACAAATATTAAATGTGCTGGAGTTCCAAACTGGGCGCATGCTTCTTATACCCCGAGAACAAAATATATTTATGAAAAGAGTGTTCTATGAGCCAGATCCAAGAACACTGGTGAATGTACCACTGTACAAAAGAGCTAGAGTACCCAGTCAAAGAAATTCAGCACCTGAATTGACCCGTTATGTGAGTAAAGGTTTACAAATCCCAATTTCAGATTTACTCAACTTGAATAAAGAACTGCCTGAACCTCCTTGACACTATAGAAATAAAAATCAGGCTGAAACAATATAATAAAAAATAAATACATTTAAAAAAAGTCTCATTACATGAGCTGTACAAAATAATAAAGACTGAAAAGTTTTAAAAGCTAAGGGCATCTAGGTCCAAGAGAGCAGTAGAAGAGCCTGGGTAACATTATAAGAGAACAGAGTAGGGCTAATGAAGACTATACAAAGATTGCTATAAATAAAGTCACAAGAAACTAACCTGGAGAAAAAGATAATCAGAAATCAGTGCATAGAGAGAGAAAAGACATTAAGCTATTGTGAAACACAAAGACCTAATTGTAGACAGACGTGTGCCTTGACCAGAAATCGATGCAAGATATTTTTAGGGATTATATTTACACTTAGTTTTATTAGGCATAGCAATTTTATAGCCATACATTTTACATCAGAGAGAAACTGTAGCTGAAAACACAAACACTATATTTAGGCCAGATACTAATGAACATAAGATAAAAGCTGTTTTTGAAGTTAAAATGAAGGAAGATTATGTGACAAATTTATTCTAGATTTGTGCATGAATACACGAAAGACTGATGCAAAAGACAGCTATGTTTTTGCACTCATACCTTCTTCTGCTGATGAACAAGTAGCGTATAACATTCCCCTTTTCTATGCTATATCATGCAGTATATTGCTTTGTTTAGTATACAGACAGACTTTGAATAATAGTTTTCAAAAGTTTAAATGGTTCCTTCAAAAGTTTAACTGCAGAGCGTTCGTGAAGGTAATGACCATGTATTAATAGGAAAAAGAATGAACAAACCCAATCCAAACAAGGAAGGCAAATACAGTTAATAAAAACTGCAGATAGTTCTATGGACTAATGAAATATCTAGTTTTGAGCCAATCAGCTTACGTGCTCTTGACAATCTAGATTAATCTATAAGGCAGTTAAGTCACTGAAAGTCATTGACGTCGGCAAAATATCCAGAAGCAGTTTGTGCAAAAACTGGAGTCATATTTGGAAGAAGAGAACTGGCAGAAGGCTCCCTTGGTGGTTCATAGTAAACAATTCCATCCTATGAGTTGAATTTAAAAATAAATTGTTCAAATTGCTTGTCACAGAAAAAGTTAATGGGACTAATGAAAGATCATTTTCCACCCTCTAAGCTCAGAAAGGTGTCAGTGTTGCTGCTCAAAACCTGTAGAGAATTATCCTTGTCTGTGGTGAAAGGGAGTCAGGGACTACCCAAAAGTCCTCTAGGTCTGCTGTGCAGGATCGGCCACAGTGTAGCTTCGCATTGTCGATGGAGACAAAGCAGCTTTCTTTAGAAAGAGGCAGCGGTGATAGAATAACAGTTCTGGTATTGTGTATTCCCATCAATGGAACCGGATCATGATCAGAAGGACCAAACTCTTTTTTCTCAGCAAACTTTTCACGCACTAGATCCCCAAACTTTGGAATCCAGCCGATAGATGTTGGTGCATCCATAATTCCCAAGGAGGTGTCACTGGCAGATGCGTTATCACGGATCTAGTCCTGCAAGACAGTGACACACCGGGACCATCAAGATCTGGAACATATATTTGTGTTCCATACAGGCAGTCATGTGGGGTACGCCCTCCCAGGGACCTTCTGGGTAGATTAAGTGCTCTCTTGTCTCCATACATGTGAGTAAGCCAACTACGACCTGTGCCTAAAACTCTAGCTGTTAAGGATTGCTTTAAGACCTGGTTTCTTTGCTCAACAACACGGCTTCCCTTGGGATGATATGAAAACAGATAATAGAGTTGGACCCCTAACGAAGCCATGGTGTCCCTGAATGCCCTCGAGGCAAAAGCAGGGCCCTGGTCAGAGTGAAAAGCTACTGCATATGTGGCGATAAAGACTTGCAAAAATTTGATAACAGTTTGAGCGTCAGCGGAGCATTGTGGCCATAGCCATAGAAATCTGGAGCATGAATCAACAGCTACTAGGATATATGTGTATGCACCATCAGGCGTCAAGGGACCACAATGATCCAGGTACATACATTGCAGATGTTTGTTAGAAATTAGGAGGGGTGTCTGCAGTGGGTGTTTCACAGTGGTCCCTTTTATTTGCTGACGGATGTCACAGCAAAGGACATACCACTTGGTATGTTTGTATGGAACGAGCCACCAGTAACATGCTTGTAATAGTTGTAGTAGCTGCCACACCTGCACGGACAGAAGCAACTCCCTCATGTGCTAATTTAATCAACTCAGGTCTCTGATCCCGCTTGGGGATCACACAATCACCCATCCCTGGTATTGTTACTAGGGCAGTATTTAGGCTAGATATGCGGTAGCAATATTTGGCAGGATATGACTTTAGCAATAACTTTATTCAGCTGAATCTTTCATAGCAGACAATGTTTCATCCAACCTCATTTGTGAACGAGTTGTTGAATCAACAGAAGCCTGAGCTACTGCTGACTTGGCTGCTTCACCAGCCAAGGTATTGCCTGTAACGTGTATTCCAAAATGTTGGTGTCCCAAAGTATGAACTACGTGGACATTGGGTAGAATTTCTTTAAGATCTGCTATTTTCCCCGAGAGCAGTCTGTGTTTGATGGTGTTTCCTTTTGAAACTCTGAACCCATTCTGGTGCCAGTAAAACAGGTATTCATTGAAGGACTGGAAACAGTAGTAAGAATCATATGATTCATGTTAACTGTTCTGTATTCATGTGTTCCAGTGCCATCAACAGAGCCTTGAGCTCTGCCAATTGTGCAGTGCAGAGCAATCCCCCAAGGTCTGCATGTAGGTGTGCTGTGGATAGAATTCACCATCTTTCATGGTGGCCACTCACAACGGCACAGGCAGCAGAGTATTGATGTTTGGTGCCTAGTGCTGGGACTGCTGAACCATCAGTGTACATAATTATTTGATACGGTCTAATGGGTAAAGTGTTTGCTGGGACTGGGTATTCTTGTTCATGCTGGAGAAATTCTTGAGTTTGTGATTTAGGGTCAAAAACAATCTACATCTGTAGCTATCAGACATTGCCCATTGAATCCCACGTGAATGTAGTGCCTTGGCATTAGGAACGCTGGCTTTTGTGACAGCCTCAAGGGCTGGGATCGGAGATACAAAAATAATGCATTTCCCCTGGGCCAGAGGTCTGTCTTTAATGACAGCCATCTAAAACAGTCAGATTTTTTTCTGTGAGAGCAAAGCGTTGTTCAGCTGTGATTTGTATGCAAGAGGGACGGTATCACCCTCACTGACCAGTACATAGGTGAAACCAATGGCACCAGCAATTACTCTGATGACCAAATGTATTTTGTTGTCTTGTGTGTAAATGTTTAGCTGCACGAATGTCTTGTTGCAATACTCTAGAAATGCACGTTTGTTCGACTGTCCAATATTTGCTTGAAAAGTCAGGACGTATTAAGCCATATAATGGTTTAATGCATTGTGCATAATCTGGAATGTAAATTCATCCAAAGTTTAAAAAGCCCAACAATGATTACAGCTTTTTGATGGTGTATGGTGGTTGCAATTGTGCGCATTTGTCTGAAAATTGGGGCACTAGGCCTTCATCTGCTAACTCTTATCCCAAAAATAGGACACTAAGGAAGGCTATTTTTGTTTTTCTGAAATAAAATTTGCAGTCTAATTCAGCAAATCCCACAACAGTGCAGCTCACACGTCTTATATGTTGAGCAAGATCATAATCCTTATGGTAGATATCATCTACTTAGGACAATGCCTCAAAGTCAATTTTGTGTGAAATTGAAGTAACAAGCTGAAAACAATCTTGGACTGTTATTGTACCCCTGTGGGAGTCAGCAATTCTTTTCTGTGAGCCTAAAGTGCTAAAACGTGTTAAATCCCTACTTTCAGACATATTATTTTGGCAGGAAAAACCGTTGGCAATATCAAAGGTTGTTTTGTATTTTTTGTGTACTATATTGTTAATAAGTTCTGTACTGTGTGCATTTTGAATGGCAAATGTGCGTGTGCAACTATTTAAATGTCTGTAGTCGGACTATTATACATGAATGGTCTGGTTTAGCTATGGGGAACAATGGGATGTTCATTGGTGAGACACAGGGAAATATCACGCCCCTGGTACTCTAATTGCATGAGGAGTTCTCTCACAGTAGCTGTAGCCTCATGCTTTATTGGATATTGTGGTTGAGGCTGGGGTCTAATTGGTATTATATGGCATGGAGAATCTTTATCTGACCTACGCAACTGCAATATAACGCGGGTGCCTGCTCCTTCGCCCAATCAATGGCTATAGCCTCACTGAATTCTCTTGGAACAAGGGGCAAGAAAGAGGGTTTAATTACCTCCTTCCCATATGGGAGATTACAGAAATTCTGGTGGCCAATCTTTTTCAGCCAATAAAATATCATAAATGTAGTTACGTGATCCCAAAAGATAGAATCAATTGTGCGCTCAATGACTCCTAATTGTATTTTTAGTTTATACATCCTATTGGGTGTGGAGAAGTGCATGTCTGCAGTCTCGATTTGTAAAAAGTTGTTAGTTGCTTTCAACTCCAGATGCTCTTGAAGATTCCGACAAACTATTGTGACCTCAGCTGCGCTGTCTAGCAGTGCCAGTGTCCACTTCCTGTTCTTCAGTAAAGCTCTCATTCTGAGTGGCATTTCTAATTGAAGAAAAAAAAATTAAAAAAAATAATGACTGCCACCTTTTTCTTTTTAAATGTAGGTTTTTGTTGGGGGAATTTTCTCTCCTTTACTCACAGAAACTTAAGATGGGAGTTGTGACTCCTTTCTTAGTTTCATGTATTCTGTTTGCTATACAGACCACCAATCTCTCACTGCATTTATCCAGTGAGTCCTGAAAGGAACAAGATTGATGTGTATCAGTATATGGATAGCTATTAGTTTTTTTTAATACTATCTCTATTAAGATTATAGCTGTTTTGAGGGGTCTACGAATGTGGAAACTCTCCCTTTTTTTAAGAACCCTCAGGTGCTTGTTTGGTAGAATCCTTATTGGATTTTCCCTGTAATTGTGGTTTACTAGGTCCGACTCCCAGACTATCCCGACCAATACTAGAATAGGTCTCGCGATAATCTTTGGCAGCTCGCGTTCTTGATCCTGTACTGGAACAGTCTCAGAGTCTCATGCGCACTGCTAGTGCTGCTTCCCCTTTAAGATTATTTAATGTTATTGAAGATACAGTGTCAAAATCACCCATTAATTGCATCCTCAAATCCAGGGCCAGGGAAGCCCCGTATTCATTTAGACTTTGTTTTAACACTTCTGGAAGATTGGCAAGTGTGCATTAGTGTACAGCATAGTAAATACCATGCCTCAGGTAGTGCAGTTATCTACTATAGGAATCATCCCGAATGGCAAGCACATAGTGAGAATTCTATGTTTATCTTGAGGTCCTGTATGGGGAAATACTGCTTCCAGCTTATTTATTTTTTGAGCTGACCAAAATTTAACTTCTTCCCATTTGGAGAGTACCTTACCCATGATCAAATGTACAGTCGTAGGGCAAATGCCTTGTGTGACTGCATGAGGTTGAGCTGGGGCAGCTCGTACTGGGTTGGTATTCAATGTTTGCATTACAAACTGTACTAAGTCTATATATTGCTATAAATTAAACGTTTAAGCTGTAAACCTCAGCTACCGCCAAGGTGCCTTCATCAGGATGCAGAGTATATGTGACCAACATTGCTTAGAGGACCTAACCTAACATGTAGTATTGGGTAGGGCAACATCAAGCCAGTTATGGTCTTGAAAAGATAGATTAGGTAGATTAGCAGGTGTATAATGACGAAGTGTATTAGTGTTCCCATTGACGGCTGGAAAGTTGACTCAAGAATAAAATGTTTCTGTTCTATAGGCTGGAGGAGCTTCAACTACAAATGTTACAGGATTCCCCCCCCCCCTTCCCTGGCTGTAAGGCCATTAGCTAGCAGCGAGTGGAGGTTGCATGTTTACTGCAATTACCACCCTTTGGTGGTTCGCTGTGGTAGATATACCTGTTCAGAGATAAGGACACCAAATGGGGATCGATCCTTTATAGGTTCAACTTTAACAACCTACAGCATTGTATAGGTACGCTCTATCTAGTGGGGAAGTACTCAATCCCACAGATTTCTCTGTATATAGTAATGAGGTGCCTTCAGCACGTAGTGAGACCGATGCTCAGGAGGATCCAAAAATTGATGCCTGACCAAAACTTGGCAGCGATATGTCGAGTTGGCTCTCACTGTACCAATGAGGCTGCTGGATTTTGGCAGCAGCATCACCTAAATTGTGGGGAACCCGAGTCCAATCCCACACCATGAGACAACTGTCAGCCTAATCCTTTCTGACAAGCCAGCTTCACATCACCTATGCCCAAGAGCAGGGCCGATTTGTGGCAACCGGGCACGTGACATTGTGACTTCTCAGGAAATTTGTGGTGGGTCAGATTTCATCCTTTTCTCTCAGTCACATTAGTCTCACACATGCCAAGAGAAACAGAGGCAGGAAATGATTCAATAAGATTTATTGAATCAGCTGTGTCTTAGATAAAAACATGAAATGCAATAATTAGAATGATGAAGTATACTAGAAGCAAAATGGTGACAAGAAAAGTGAAACAGGAAAAGTCCCACCATACTGTCACGAAGCACGATATATATAATTCCCACCTTAACTATGTTAAGAGAACAGCAGGATAAGCCCTAATCCACCCTTAGGAATTCCCCCCCCCCCCCCCGAAAAGACATCCCCCATACCAGAATATGACAGTAGTCGAGAAGCCAGTTATCTTCTACATGGGGAAACAATATCCCCATGTGGGCAAAGAATCGGTGGTCTCAGCGAGCAGCTGTAATGAAGTCAGCCCGTATGCAGTAATGGTCATCTGGCAGGAACCTCCCTCTAACGTACATAGGACAGGGAAATGTTTTTATAATAAAAAATAAAAAATAAAAAAGCAGCCACCAGATGTTCTCAGAAAATGTCCCCACATAAAAATGTGCGTTTCTGTGAATGCAAGAGATGCAGTGTACAGTTTGTGCTAACAATCTTATTTTGCTGCAGCCCTGAAGAAAGCATAGATCGAAAGAATGTTGTGCTAAGAAATGTAATTATTTTCTATGCGAAAGAGACAACAAAATAAAGACAAACAAAACACTACCACAAATGTGGCAGATTCTAAAAGAATAAAATGAAACGATACTAGGCTAAAGGGCACAAGCAACTTCTGAAATAACATCACCACAGACATCACTAAAACAGCTCTACAACACCAGAGTACAGCCAACATCGAGTTTGCATTGGCCAGCTATGGTTTCCAGAAAGAGGCCATTGTCTGCTCTTTATCTTCCAGGGACCCACTGCAAGCAGTTTAGTTTAACCCTTTAAAAGCACTTCTAAAACTGGGGCACAAATTAAAGCAGAATTCAAGGCTTCAGTTCATTCTAAGGCATCAGCAGGTTGTTCCTTCTTCCCTAGTTCAGCTGTGTAGCAAAGGCTTTGTGGTATGAGCATTTCGTATAGTAGTGAAACATTAGAGGTCGAACATAGGGCTATTTCAAGAAAGGTCCCACTGTAATTTTAGCATGTTTCCTATAAATGGGATTCTCTTATGGTCTCTAGGCACTGGCACATATTAACAGACCGTTTTGTAGATTCAAAGGGTGAGTTTGTGAATTAGGGGGCTGAACTGATAGAAGCTTGGAATAACTATTATGCATTACGCTCTGTTCCTACACAGAGAAAAAAAATGTTTGGCCACAGATATTTTCTGTGGAAATCGCACTCCACACAACTCATAAATCGGGCCCTTAAACAACTGAATAGAAAATATGTTTTAATAAAGACAAATGTTGTGAACAACTCTAAAGCGTTAAGTGGCTCACACTCACAAGCCAATACTATAAAAATCAAATAATACAATGTGCAAGACAACAGCTTTTATTAAAAAATGTTTTATCACCTGCTTTGCCTCAGTTCTGGTACTTTCTGACATCCTGCAAGCACACATGGATACTGACAAAGAGGTGTACCAATACTTTGCTCTGGTTCCCAGTTTTTAGAATTCCATAGTTTGGGACCTTCAAAACTGTAGTATTCTGATTTTGGTGTCATCAACATTGATTCACCAGAGTTGACAGAAGTGAGAATGCTTTATTTGACCCCTTTAGACACAAGTCCCTTGCCCCCATAACAGCCTCCCATTTGTTGGTGCTGAGCTTAGGGAGAAGGGCAAGGAGTGCCAATTACAGAGAGTAAGCTGGGCTTGTAGAACTCTTAAATTGTATTCCTTCTCCTGATCAAGACCCTGAAGACCAGACGTAGCAAGAGCAATGCCAGGCAGCAAGTAATGAGTAATGTTTACCAAAGAGCAACAAATGCACAGCAGACATTTTGTGCCAACAGAGAATGTTTCATTGACAACACATGCTCGCTATGGAAAACAATGGATTGTGCCAGTGTCCAGTGCTCTTGACACAAAAAGGCCCTAAAGCACCATGTGGAAAGATTAGCAATAGGGAAAGCTGCAGGATATGGAGTCCTGCTCGGCTGCCACCCATGGAAACCTAGCAACCACAGACATTTTCAAAAACTACACAACCAGGGGACTCCAGTGTGGTGTGCCTTGCATGGATCCCATGAGGGTTTCTTACTCAGTGCCCTGTAAAACCTCAACATTTGCCCAAAATCAAGCATCCCACCACCCAGCATTATCCCACTTGTGTCAATAAAAATGCTGAGTTGCTTGTTTTGTTGGGCCTAGAGTCCACAACAGGAAGGGATCTAACCAAGGTCAACAGGAATCCACACAATGCGAGGAAAATGCAAGACAAATGTGTGATGGTAGTTTTCCAAAATTTCTGTGGTTCTTAGAGTTGCATGGGCAGCACCACAGCACAGTAGCAAATACCTCAGCTAGCCGACCCCCCCCCCCCCCTCCATTGTTTCTATCAGTGTAGCCCTTTAGGGCCTTTTATGTTGCACTCTTGGCCCACCCAAACAACTGAGGTATTGTTCTTCTCAGGGTCATGTGGAAACTCAGGGTGGTAGGAAATTTATGGCTCCCTAGATTCCAGAACTTTGTCACAGAAACATGTGTTTTTTCCCACCAAGGTTTGACATTTGCAAGGGCCTCTATGTTAAATTAACTAGTGACAGCCATGGAAGTCATGCACCCCTCGACTCCCATAGTTTTCCAGTCCTCAAACACTGGTGCAGGTTTGCTAGGTTTCCCTATGTTATGGCCGAGTTAGGACCCACAATCCACAGCTAACCACATTGAAAAAAGGGTCAGTTTTGAGTGGAAAAATGTGAAGTACCCATGTTGGATGTTAAGCCGTTTCCTGTTGCGGGCAGGAGGCCTACCCAAACAAGTGAGGTACCACTTCAATCAGAAGACTTGGGGAAATACTGGATTGAAGGATGTTTGTGGCTCAATAGATTCCAGAGCTTTCCATCACATAAATGTGAGGAAAATATATTTTTAAGTCAAGTTTTGTGGTTTGGAAAGAATTCTGGGGAAAGAAAAAAAACAACAAAAAAAAAACAAAAAAAAAAAAAGAAAAACACCACGTGAGAGCCATGGCAGTCACCCCAACCTGGATTCCGCCAGATGTCTAGTTTTCAAAAATTCTACTTTCTCTAGGTTCTGGTTAATATCCAGGGGCCCAAAGTCCACAGCTACACACTTTGCCAAAAAAGGGGCTCGTTTTGAATAGAAAAATGTGATGTGCCCATGTTGTGTTTTGGGCCATTGCCTGTCCTGTACAGTCTGGCTACTCACGCAAGTGAAGTACCATTTTGTAAATCAGAAGAGATGTGAGTATAGAATATTAGAATATTTGTTAGAACCAATCACATTTTGTTGCTTTTTTTGCCATCCAAATGTAAGCCAGTGTGTTCGGAAGACATTTTGAGAAATGTCATCTAAAATCATATGCTAGTATATGTACCCACAAAAAAAACTGCCCCTAACTCCACATCTTGCGCCCATTTCAAAAATATATATTGGTTTCCTAGATACCCATTTTTCACTCCACATATTTCACCATATAAATTGGTCTATAGTCTGTGCACAATGAAAATCCATTATACAGTACAGCTCATTTGTTGGCTCTGGGTACCTTGGGTTCTTGGAGAAACTAGAAACTCCACATATATCTTCACAGCCATAAGGGTCTAGAGCACGTAACTGTATATCGCTTTTATGAATTGGGCCATCATGACAAATTACAGACAAAAGCTTTGTCACAAATGGCTTTTATTCCCTACTTACTTCAATCTTTCCTTATTTCAGCAGTTAGTTTCTTTTGGAAAACCTTAAGGGATTTACTCATGGGCCCTTGCTAAAGTTGGGATGTTGTTACCTCCCAGAAATCTATAGCTTTCCTATGTCACCCATGGTTTCCACCACAAACTGGAAGTAGGATAATCATAATAATAGAAACAAATAAGCTATTGCTTTGAAAAATGTGGTAACTGATTAAAATATATAGCAGCCAAGGGAAAAATAAAATGGCGCCTCTGGAAAAAATGATATACAAAACTACATAAAGCACGCTTCTACATCTCTAATGAAAATCGTTTTAAATGCAACATAATAATTCATCTGTTAGAGCCATATGCATCATACAAAATCACCCAAAACAGCACGTCTCTTATTATGCATGCTTTTATAACATGATTACTTAGCTGTTTTCCTCATTTGACAGAACCCAAGATGTTTAAATTACTTGTAAAACAGGCACCTTTCCGGATCTCTAACAATACAACTAAATCTTCAAGGTATTCATGGCTGTTGAAGTTATTATGGCTGTTGAAGTTATTTTTGCTGCCAACGTTTAATTCGTTTCAAATATTTAATTACCTTGTGAAGGAGGTTTATTTTAACAAATAATCTAAACTGCAAAACTTTGGCTGTAGAACACAACGCAATTGTATTTGTAACGATGCGAGTTTACCAGAACCGATTAATATAAAGGTTAGGATAGGATCGATTTAGCTTAAAATAACTGCATCGTGGGGATCTCACTGTCAAAAATGTTTTTCACAGAATCCACCCGGTGTTTACATATTGTCCTGCTTCTTAAAAAAAAAAATTAAAAAAAAAAAAAAAACACAACAACAAAAACACACAGTATAGAACGTTATTAGATCTGGCACCATTACCCATTACCTTATGAAGTGCTGCCCTTTTATGTCAGGATCATTCCAATAAATATTGCCACATTGCTCAGACATTCGAGATGCAGCCTAAGATGATGTTACGAGCTAAATATTTCAAGTTAGAGATAATAAACTATGCTCAATGTGCCATTCTTTTCAGGGGTGATGCTCAAATAGGTCCATATTGCACAGGGCACCAGTGGTGCTGCTCCAAAATGGCCAGGGCAGTTCAGTGTGCCAGGAGTGACTCTCAGCTATTTCAGCCGTGTTCCATACGAAGGCTGTCCCAGTCAAGAGTAATAGAAAATTGCTGCTTAGGGCATAAAGTTGATGTAGCCCAAGGACCAGGCTGCCAATTAGCTTCTCTTTACAAGCAGGTTATAAAGGCTTACAAATGAGAAAACATAGCTGCTCATCAAGTCAGATACTGTCAGGATACCAGTTTCCAGAATGCCCAATGGTGTCATATCATATGAAACATTGTCCTAAGGAGTAAAGCACACTATACCCCTGCATTAGAATAACACGCATGCGACTTTCCACATTGCCTCAGAAAATAAACCACACGTTGACATACCACATTCAAATTAACAAAGCACACATTTCACTAAAACGGCCCATAATCCAGGCACAAATTACGCGTACCTATATATGCAGAAGCTCACATATACACCCGGAATCATCAGCAATTATCCACATCAGAAGGCTATTGTTTGTGTTACATTAGGTGTCTGTCCATAGGTACACTTACCTACATTGGAACACACACCCCTACATAAACACCCAAAGGGTTGTAGTTCTAAATATCTACTGTAAAAATATCAATATGCTAAAATATAAACATTAGCGCTATATATATATATATATATATATATATATATATATATATATATATCCAACACCAACAATTGCAAAACAATTGATTCGTATGCACTCCAGGAGAGTTTTATTGCTTCTATTCATGAAAAGTGTAAGACGACAGGTGTTCAACAGACTAATTTGTATGGTGAACAGTTCCAGACTTAAGCCCCAATCTAGAGCTACCCAGTGGATTCCCATAAATCTGGATGAGTTGAAGTTCTAGAGTTTAATTTCTATGATGAGCTAGATAAGGAATCTGCCACTGTCTTCACATTGGTCCAACAGTCCCTTGATAGCAAAGGCCATACTTCCTGCAACCATGAGTCGCAATTGGTATTTGCTTCCGCTTCGGTTGCTGCATTTTGTTGATAATGCTGCAGCATTGCCTCAAGATCACCAAGATTGTGACAGTCTTTTTAAGATTCAGGCTGTCCTTGATCACTTTGTGAATCGATTTTCATGAGATCTATGTTCCAGGAGGAAAAGAAACCGCTATGGACGTGTATTCGGTCCTGTTCAAGAGCTACTTGTTTTTTAGGAACATACATTCCTAGTAAGAATGCACCTCATGGAATGAAGATGAATATGCTGTCAGAGTAGTACAGGATAGGTCTAGAATTTCTGGATATATACTGATAGGGATTCCACTATTGACCCCTCTGGTTGTCCGTCTCCTTTAGGAGCTAGTGAGAATTTTGTGTAGGAGCTTGTTAGAGGAATTTTTAATAAAAGGTCATCATTTATATGTTGAAAAATTCCCTGAGCAATTGCTCAACAGTATTGAGGTTATCTATGTGGACACTATTGCTTGCAAGCGGCACTGCCATGGGGATTCCGACCTCATTCTCCACCAGCCTTTTAATGGCGGTAAACCACCAGGAAATGGCTTGCGGAGAACAGGTGTAGGGAGCCCCTGGACTGCCCGTGCACTTGGCATGGGCAGTGCAGGCCCCCCTCGTCCAGCACTATCACAATGTTCACCGACTACATTGAGAGGGTGCTGGTGCACCCTGCGGGCTACAGCATTGCCGCAGGCTCAATTTCGAGCCAGAGACAATGCTGTAGCCTGTTTCCCACTAGGCTGGTGGGCGGAAACGGAGGTCTTAATGGGGCCAGCAGGAAGGTAGCCTGTGTGGCAGCAACCTCCCTGTTGGACGTTCGGCAGATGGTAAAAACCGTCCGCTGAACTCGTAATGACCCCTCTAGTCTCTATATGTGAAGAGGTATGCGGAAGGAGAGTTGTATGCACTTCCCAGAGTGACCTAAACCTGGGCTTTGTATACCCACGTTAGGATTGCACCACAGGTATAAAAAATAAATTAAAAAATAAAGAAAGTCTTTGGGAAGCAACCGTGAGCATAAAAGTGAGCTGCATGTTTATATTTTTTTGTTCAGTTTCACAGTTGACATTAGTGTGATTTATTTAGTTAGAACTCTTTGCAGTTTTGTTTTTACTTACAATTGGTTTGTGTTTTTTTTTTTTGTTAAAAAAGAAAAAAAAAAAAAAAAAGGGTGATGGTGGTGTAAGAGAACTGGCCCTTGGCTGGCAGTGTGCGAGTATTGACTTGCTGGTGGTAACTACAAACACTTCTAGCCAAACACCAGTCCACAAACTCTGTCAACTGTTGTGATTGCTATGTCAGGCATGTGGGCACCTGAAAGATGTGTCTCACATGTAAAAAAGGTGTGTGAATGGCCTGTAAAGTGGATGGTCCCTTGTTGGGTCTTTACAGCTCAGGGGCTGCGAGTCATTGGTTCAGTCTTTTGACCTTTGAATTATTAACAGTGCATTTCATTTTTGTGAAATCTCTCATTAATAACATTTTACGTTCTGAACCTTAACTCACCCTCGGGACAAATACAACCATGATGTGTGTGTACCAATAAAGAGTGAGAGGAGAGGTTGCTTCCCAAATTTCTATCAACAACCACAAGAAGCGAGTATGCTACCACGTCCCTTACTTCTGTGGTGTCCCAGACACTGAAACGATGAAAACAATCACTGTTTTTAACCTTTGTCCAAAGTTACCACGATTAAAAACACACCCTATTGTTGGGTACCTACAAGACAATTTTATTCCCTTCTCCTCTCAGTTGAGAATTCAACTCCTGAAACAAACCCGCTTTGCTGAAATCAGACGTCCAAGCTCTCCCCTGACATGCTAGATGTCTCGGGTGGGACCCTAATGATGAAGCATGCCAACAACTAGGTTGGTGGGTGAGGGGTTTGAACCAAAATCCAAGGGTGTTGTTTCGCACAATTTGAGTGTTTGGGACACCAGACTTGAGACTTGGTAGTGTGCTAGCTTCCTGACTAGAGGAAAATCTACCAACTCCAGTTAGGTAAAAAATTAGACATCCAAAGTGGTTCAGGGTGCTGTTCCTGTTGTGGATCCCAACAAGTGTCCTTCAACTTCAATGCCCTGCTAACCTCCAAATGTGACACAAAAAAAATGTCCTTGCATTTCTTCACCATATTCTTCCATAAACAGAAATAAACCACAAATGTCCTACCAACCAGCTTTCCCATCGGTTTCCCAATAAAAATGATACCTCACTTGTGTGGATGCCCAAAGCAGAGTCAGACTAAAAACATATTTAAAAAATGCCCTTTTGGACTCGCTTTGGTTCCCCCTCAATCTACACTTTTTTGGCCCTTCCCTGTCACAGGCACTTGGCCCACCCACACAAGTGAGGTATCATTTCTATCAGGAGACCGAGGGGAACACTGACTGGGAGGAAATTTGGGGCTCCCCTCAGATTTCAGAACTTTCCATCACAGAAATGAGAGAACAATGTGTTTTTCTTAGAAAAATTGAGATTTGCAAGGGATTCTGGGTGACCGAACCTGGTGAGAACCACACAGATCACCCCTTCCTAGATTCCCCTAGGTGTCTAGTTTAAAATAAAAATAAATGTTTACAGGGTTGCTAGGTGCCTGCTGAGTTAGGGCCCAAAATCCACAGCTAGGAACGTTGCAAACAAAAGTTGTCAGTTTTCAGTGGAAAAACGTGAAGTGTCCACATTGCATTTTGGGCCATTTCCATTCAAGGGCACTAGGCCTACCAACACAATTAAGATATCATTGGTATTGGGAGACTTGGGTGAACACATAATAGTAGAAGAAATGCAATTACCAATTCTCTTCCTCTGCAATTGCACCTTCCAAATGTAAAACAGTGTGTAAGAAATACGTCATTTTGAAAAATGCCCTCTAATTCATTTTTTTTGTTTTTTTAATTGGACACACAGCAGTAAACAAAATTCATCATAAAGAGGGTGTCATAATTCATACATAAATCTCAGATATCAAATATTACCATCATCATATACAGAATAAAAACATTCATTTTTTTTAATCAGTCTGCTCTCAGGGCCCTGGAGCCATGAGAAAAGTGGTGCTCAAATTTTGGAGCCTTTTTTCCTAGCTGCGGCACCCTTCATATTATATAAACTGTATTCCAGATGATATACAGATAGGAGCCGCGTAATCCATTGACTCCAAGACGGAGGGTCTGATACCCGCCAATCAGATGCTACACATCCAAGTAATACAGACATTGCCACAAGCAGAAAATATCTTGATCGGTTCTTGCAAACAGAATCATCAACCCCCAACACCACCAGTTGAGGTGTTAAATTAGCATCCTGTTTCATAACTTTCTTCAAGAATTCAGATATTTCGTAAATCAATCTTGATAATTTCACACAGTTAAAAAATATATGGCAAAGATCTGCCTCCAAGCTTCCACATCGCGGGCAGGTATTACCCACACTTTTTCCCCAACTGGTAATCTTGGCCTGTGTATAATATAAATTATACAAAACCATATAATGGTGGGCTTGCGGGCCGGCCGACAGTAAGACATTCTGACCCATTTCTATAGAGTCGAACACTGCAGACTCTTTAGTGCCTACCCGCAATTCCCACTTCTTAACAAGCAGTGCTACATCATCCTGTAATGAATCTAGGAGGAGTGGGTACAAATTCTTAATAGTACAACCTATGGGTTTACACACAACCTCCATCAGCTTAATCTTACCCCCGCATGGATTATTTTTAAAAGGTAGTTAGTAAAAAATTCCTGATCTGTAAAAATTTGAAAAAAATCCCTTCTGTCCAAGGCAAACTCTACACTTAAATCCTCAAATGTCTTAATAGGACCTCCCGCAAGAAAAAAGTCCCCCACTTTCTGAATATCACGGCTGGCCCATCCTATGCAGTAATGATCTTTAAAAATTTCCGGAAACATTGGTGTACTCTAAAGCGGTGTGTAATAGCAGACCCGCCCCCATCCCTATCTTGCGCTTAACCTGCGCCCAAACCTTGAAGGCGGAGTTGATCATTTTGAATTTAACCTTGTTGTAGTAGCTAGGTTCCATGATCCGTAGGAAGACTGCGTCTGCCTTCTTACCCAAAATTAGTGTATAGATTGAGGGAATGGTATCTTGCATGGATCTATCCATAACATATAGTGTCTGCATATTGTAACACAGACACCAGGTAGTATAATTTGAAATTGAGGAGTGCCCATCCTCCTTTCTCTCTTGGAAGCGTTAAAAAACGATATAAAATTACTGGTCAACCCTTCCATTAATTTAAACCATTCCTGTCCAATTTCTAATGGTATGGTTCTAAAAAAGTAGAGCACCTTAGGTAGAAAAGTCATTTTAATCATGTTGCAACGTCCCATAAGTGATAGATGCAGGTTATTGATACGGTACAGGTCCTTCTTAGCCTTAGTTAAAACCGGGGCCAGATTTATTTCTACTAACTCATCAAGGTTAGCCATCAGCTTAACTCCTATACACTCATCCTCAGAAGCTGCCCAACCATTAACTAATATTTGACACTTAGTTTTATTCAATAAGTAATCGGACACCTTTCCAAACCGTGCAGCCTCCTGTTATATTTCCTGTAAAGTAGTCGTGGGGTCAGTTGTAACAACCGCAATATCGTCTGCATAGGCAAGTATTTTTGTACTGCCCCCTATCGATACCACTGGGCTAATCTGATTATTGTTAAGCAGTTTCCTTATCAAATTATCGATATATAGGGCGAACAAAAACGGTGAACACGGACAACCCTGCCGTGTACCTCTCTGAATAATAATAGGAGCTGATTTTAGCCCAGCTATTTGCAAGGTGGCAATAGGGATATGAGAAAGCTGCTGAATCGCCTTAGTAAAGCCAGGGACAATGTTATTCTTGCGCAAGACTGTCCATAGGAAGGGCCAGTGGACCCGATCAAATGCTTTTTCTGCGTCAAGCAGTATAACTGCCATTGGAAGCTTAGCCACGGCCCTGACATCCAACAGTGTGATAACATCTTATATGATCAGCAGTGCCTTTTCCTGGAATAAACCCATGCTGCCACAGAGATACAAGATTATAAATCACTGAGCTTAATCGGTTAGCCAATATCTTAGCATAGATTTTGGCGTCACTGTTGATCAAAGAAATCGAACTGCATGAGCCAGGTAGATGCGGCTCTTTATCCTTTTTAAAAAAAACTATTATCTTAGCCTCTTCCCATGTCGTCGGTTGGGGAGACCCGGACTGTATTTCAAGGAATAAGCTAAATAATTCCTTTCGTTATTCTAAAAAAAAAGCTCTTATAAAACTCAACTGGAATCTGATCTACCCCGGTTGCTTTACCACTTGCCAGAACGCTAATTGCTATACCAAGTTCCTTGGCTGTCAGAGGAGCTTCCAATTCGCTCTTATCTACATCCTGTCGCTGTCCCAATGGAGTATTCCCCATATTAAAAAGCATTTCCTCCTCCTGGGGTTGCCCTTCTTGCGAGTATAGTTTTTGATAGAACCGTCTAAATACTTCTAGAATTTCTGGGCCACTATTAACTAACTGCCCTTCTTCATTCTCCAGAATGCTAATACTACCATAGATCTGCTTCTGCCTTATTTTTAAGGCCAGCTACTTGCCAACTTCCCCGCTATATTCATAGCATTCCTGCCGATGAGCCAGGAATTTAGCAGCTGCCTTTTCCACAAAAAACTTTATGGCCTCCGCTTTTATAGCGGTTAATTCATATAAAATGTCTGAAGTCTCTCCCTTACTCGGCATCACCTCCCCTAGTCGATGTTCAGCGGCACTCCACTTTATCTGTATTAACTTTAATTGTTCAGTACGCGTTCTCTCTTTTCTGACTGCATACCTCAATGTTTCTCCTCTAACTGCCGCTTTAAATGTATCCCATACTATATGGCAAGGGGCAGAACCCCGATTTATCTCGAAGAACTCCAGGATCCAGACTTATTTTTTGTACGTACACTGGGCCCTTCTGTCCTTAACTCCACCACCAAAACCAGCAGGTTATGATCCGATATAATTCTGGGATCTCTCTCAACCCTTAATCCCCTTTGCAACGATGCTGATCTGAAAAAGTAATCCAGCCGGACTGACTGACTTATGTGGACAAGAGAAAAAGGTATAGCCTGGATCCTGCGGCCTGCACATCTGCCAAGCATCGATCAGGCCATAATTTGCTACTAATGTCTGAAGGACCAAAAAAAACGTTATTTTTTCTGCCCTGATACACTGTCTGTTCTTGAATGGGGGTTTCATTATCCAAGTGTATATTCAGGTCCCCACATATTACAACCAGGGTTGCCCAGGATACAAGTTCAAATTAAGTCCCAAATTTCCAGATCATCCACATTTGATCCGTAGACTGAACATATTGTGAACTTGGACCCTCTAGCAGAGCATTCCAGCAAAACCACCCTGCCTGAATTATCCATAAACTGTATTCGAACCACTAAAGACATAATTCGTGTGAGTATGGCCACCCTTCTGGTAGTAGTATTCTGATTTGTACATGCCACTAGCTTCCATCCAGGAAGTTCCATTAAGTGCTTTCGCGCGCCTACAATATGGGTCTCCTGCATGCAAATAATATCGGCCTTAAAGACTTCCCCTACCAGCTGATGCTTTTTACCATCATTGAGCCCGCAGACATTTACTGTAGCTATACGCATTTCACTTTCCTGACCCATTCTTTTACCTTTCATCTCACATACCTTCCCTGGGCCGGCCAGCTAATCTTTTCCAAATCTGCATTAAAGGCACCCCTCACATTGTTACCATTATCACCATCCTTCCTACTGTGTGTCCTTTTACACCCTCTGCCACCACCCCCTTCCCTGATTAATCCCAAACGACCCCCCAAAACATGCCCTCCCTTCCCTATCCCACCCTCCCACCCAAAACCCTACAAATAGGATCGCCAGGCCCCTGGGCCTGTAAGATGAAGTCGTCCACCCCACCAGCCCCACCCGTTCATTAAGAAAAATCGAATAAACATTTTTCACCACCACGGCAACTCCCACCTGCCCCCTATAGCACCCACAATAGAAGGAGAGAAAAAACAGAGGGGCACAAACCACACCAAAGCTGCAGGCTTTTAGGAAAAAATAAACTTAATTCGATGAGTGCACAGCCCACCGTTCCCCCTAATCACCCACACCTTAATTTTTGCTGCCTCTTAATTGCTGCACATATTCCCCTGCTTTTATTTCCGATAAAAAAAGTCTGCGTAGTTGATTTGTAGATAATTTTTAAACGTGCGGGGCTCAGCAGATATGCTTCTGCCCCTACCTCCTGAAATGGTGCAATCGGCTGCCTCAAACGCCACCGTCTCTCTACTGTGGCTTGTGCAAAGTCTGGTCTTGAAGAGAAAGTTACCCCTTCTACATTTATCTTTAAATTGGGTCGGGTTTTTTCAACTACTATTTGCCGCAGTAGAAAGTTGCCAAAATAGATAATGTTCCTTGGGTAGTTCTGTCCTCTACTGGCATCTGAAGTTTGTTTTTTCTTAAACAGTGGAAATCAATCTGCTCTCTGAATCTCTGTCTCCCAGTTCCATTCAAAAAGGTCTGGAAAGGCTTTCTTAAAAAATGACACTATGTAGGACCTGGAATCCTGCCCCTCTAGGCCCTCGGCTATGCCCAAAATCCAGAAATTATTCCGCCGCTGACAGTTTTCTGCATCCTCAAGTTTCCACTGAATATCCGAGATCTGCTGTCCCTGTGTAGCCGTTTGTGCAGCTGTGGCCTTAACCTCTGTCTCCAGCGCCTCAGTGCGAGTCTCCATTGAGGCAATACGGATACTTATGTCCTGACAAGATTTTACCACTTTTTTAATAGACAACTGGAGGTGTCTATTTGCAATTTTCGCCTTCCTGCTCTCTTTCTGAGTCTGTTCATGATAGTTACCGCACCATGGTACACAAAGTTCCAGCGAGGGGGCCTCGGCCTGTTCTGAAATCCCCATAATGGAGCCTGTTGGGATATCACTAGAGCTGTCAATCTTCAAAAATGCCTGCTGGGTGGCAGTATAGTCCCAGTGAAGTTCGCCTACACCGTCTTGATCATTTGGCTGCACCCTCCTAGGCCTTGTCCCCAGGTTACCCCCGGTACTAAGCCGCTCAATGGATTTCCTTCTACAAGTCAGTTTATTTGATGCCCAAATACTGTCTGAAGAGCTGCATTCTAAGTCAATATCTGTTAGTGGGATCTCTTCAACCGAGTCCGAGTCCTTAGATTGATCAGATAAGGAAACAAAACAAAAAAAAAAAAAAAACTTTCTGCGGTATCCGCCAGTCCACGATCGCCTTTGGCCCCCAATAGTTTATCCTCCTTCCCCCTATAGCTGGGGCTCAATGCTTTAACATCCGATATTGAAAATGTTTTGGGCATGTCCTCAATCTCTTGTGATACAACATTTTGGGTTAAGCTGCAGGTCACTGCATCACTGCTGATCTCTCCCAGTTCAATAGCCCCCTCCCTCGGCAGACGGTCATTAATCGTATCATCATCAACACAGGAAGGGCCCCCCTCCTTTCCACTATTTTTTAAAAGCATACCTGTTTTATCCGGACTGGCTGTCCCTCTGGCCCCTGTTCCTGTAAAAAGTATCTAATCTCTATTATCGTCCAGGGTGCCAGATGGTGCATTACATAGTTCTTTTTGAGGAGGTGTCAGTTTTATCTTTGCTATTTAGGTAAATATTGCAGGGACCTGAACAGCATTCCTTACCGATTTCTCCATTACAGGCGCGCCTTGCTGCGCTCCTCTTCCTCGGGCACCCGTTTGATCCTTTAGAGGGAGTGCAGGTTGTTTCCTCTCTCTTCGCCCCAATGGCTTCCAGGCTGGGTTTCCCGTGTAGCGTCCTGGTGATTTTCGGTGCCATTAAAAGCTAGCCACCGAGAGCCGTGCCTTTGGAGCCTCCGGAGCCGCACGTAAACAAGAGACAGGGCAGCGGTCACCCCTGAAGAGCTTGCATGACCGCGAGCCAAGCTACGCAGCTCTCCCCGCAACACACTTTGCCGCACGCCGCACTTTCACCAGTCGGGCCGCGCACCACCCCAGAAACACGGCTACTCCTCCGAGGCTGTCCGTAATCATGCCGCATGGCATGCACGGCGAAACAGTTGGAGCTGCCGTGGCAACTGCGACGAGACGGGCTGGAAGGCTGATCCGAATCAGCCGGAACAACCGGCCGCCATCTTGGATATGCCCTCTAATTCAGATGCTAGTATGGGCACCCACATATTCAGAGATGTGCAAATAACCACTGCTTCTAAATTATAAATCTTGTGCCCATTTCAGAAACACATAGGTTTCCTTGATACTTATTTTTCACTATTTACGTTTTACCCAATGAACTGCCATATACCGGTCACACAATGAAAAACCATTGCAAGGTGCAGCTCAGTTGTTGGTTCTAGGTACCTTGGGCTCTTGGTAAACCTACAAGTATCCCCGCATCCTTGATGGTCCAGCAGATGTAACGGTATATTGCTTTCGAAAACCTGCCATAGTCCGACAAAGTTACAGGTGAAAACAGACACAAACGGCAGGTTTTTCTTTTCCAACTTAGTTAAAATGTTAACAAATATTGAAATTGTTTCTTTCTATAGAAAAGCCTTGGAAGATTTACACTAATTACCCCTTGCTAAATTCAGAATTTTGTCTACTTTTCAGATTTTTATAGCCATCTGGGATCCACTATTGGTTTCACAAACATTTCTACCACTAACTGGAAGGAGGTTCAAAGCACAAGAAATTGGAGAAATGGGCTATGTCCCAGTAAAATGTCAAAACTGTTGAAAAATGTGGTTTTCCGATTCAAGTCCGTTCCTGAAAGCTGGGAAGATGGTGATTTTTGCACTGCAAAGCCTTCGTTGGTGCCATTTGCATGGAAAAGACTCAACAAGAGACTTTCTCCTGCAGCACTTTATTACCCCCATTCTTCCTAATAATTTTTTTTTTTTTTTAAACAAACAAAAAAAAAAACGAAATTTAGCTGTATTTTGAATAATTTCGAGGTCCCCTCCAAGGGAAACTACATACCCTGGGTACCTTTAGAATCACTAGGATGTTGGGAAAAGAGGACACAAAATTTAACATGGATACCTTAAGTTGACAAAAGGTTTTGGAGCCCAAAGATGAAACTACCCCAAATAGCCAAACAAAGGCTCAGTACTGAGTGTGGGTGTGGTGGTGGGGGGGTAGTTTGGAGGCCTAGCAGAGTAGGAGCTAAGACCAGTTTTAGCAAAACATTGTGAACTGAACTACACCAAATTTGGCAGGAAGGTATATCTTGGTTTGCAGATTGTGCTTCTTGTAATTTGGGGTAAATCTGTTCAGTAGTTTGAGAAATTAAGGGTGAAAAATAATTGCATCTTTTGGCAGTTGGGCTCACAAGAGAATTGCAAGCCTCCTCTGAGAGTGCAGGATAAAAATGGAGCCCTGTGATAGGTCAAAAGGCCCATTTTTCACTGTGAGCCTTCAAGCTCGCCCAGGAGTGACAGGTTCCTGCGAGTCCCACAAGCCCTCAGATTGTCTGGCTGTTGGAATGTTAAAAATGAAATGGCGCCATTACTTATTAATGTGAAAAATTGAAGGGGTTGTTGAAATGAAGTAAAAAGCTATAGAAGGGGGCAGCAGAAGGGCATGCTGCTCCCTAGATTAAGAGAGGAGGTGTCTAGGGGACAACTACTGTGAAGATTATAAATATATATTGCTTTTAACTAACTTTTTTAATCTCACGGACTCTTGCAGGATTGTGAACATTAAAAAAAAGGAGTATATGAGTTCTCAATACCCTCCTAGTAAAAATGCATTTTGTGGTCGTTATTGAGAGGAGTGTGTAAGATCAGCACTGTGATGTTTAGAAGATATATATATATATTTTTGGATTGTGAAAAACTGGAAGGAGTAGGTGGACTTTAAATACACTGGTATGTACACTTGTTACTGTAGGAAGGAGTCTTACGTAAGA
Source organism: Pleurodeles waltl (assembly GCF_031143425.1). NCBI lineage: Eukaryota > Metazoa > Chordata > Amphibia > Caudata > Salamandridae > Pleurodeles > Pleurodeles waltl. Next base: position 169,509,752 of record NC_090451.1, on the reverse strand, counting down.
TGGTATTTATTAGAGTCTGCTATTTAAGCACCTTGGCTTGGGTAGAGATGAGATGGGTCTCAGTGGAGAGGCTAGTTTATGCAAATCCCCTACTACACACCTGTCAGAGAAAGAGATGTCTCACAGGAGAGGCTAGTCACACCCTACTATGCACACCAGTCATGTGATAGAGAGGTCTCACAGGAGAGGCAAGTCTCTTTCCACACAAACACCTGTTATCAGAGACAGGTCTGAAAGGAGAAGTGAGTGTTTTATTCCTCTCAAGCTATATATTACCTACTGGCGGTCACCAGTAGGTAGTTATAGTTGGGACCTAGCTTCCATTGAAAAAGTGTTTTGACTTGCCTTAATCTTTGGCCCTGTTTGACAAAAAAGTGTGCCCAGGAACTTTGTTGTGCATGTGAAGTTTTGGGGTGATTCATCAAGCAGGTGCCGAGAAAAGCCTGGGGTGGGGGAGGGGGGCCCTGCATTTCCTAAGTTAATTCCCATAGGAGTTTTGAACACAGCTACTGCCTGAACCACTGGACAGAATGACATCAAATTTGGCAGAAAGGTAGCTTTGGTAGGCAGATTACAGTTTCGGTTGTTTGGTCTAAATCCATTCAGTATTTTAAGAGCGATTAAAGGAAAACCAAATTTGTAAAACTAGAGGCGTGAAGGCTTTGCAAAACCCCCTGATCACGTGCAGAGATCTGATTGGCTGTCAACACCTCAAACAGGAAGTGTTGGCAGACATTTTGAGACTCTGCTTCAGCCAAGTCACACACAAAAAAGGGGGGGGCAAGGTTACAGTTATTCTAACCCTCTAGCCTTTATCCAGGAGTCCCCCAGGAATACCCTCAGGGATAAAAACATATGTTTAATTCATGGCAAAATTCATGAATTTTGATGTAGATTTAAAAAAAAAAAAAAAAAAAAAAAAATGCTGCCTCTAGTGCTTGCTTATTTTGCCCCCAGGTGGGACAGGTCCCAGGGGCATTTACAAAATCTATGTGTGGGGGGGGGGGGGGTGGGGGGGTAAGGAAAAGGGCGCCCTCCTCAGGCTTATCAAATCACCAGGGACCACCACCTCCCCGGGGCAATGGTAGTAAAATATGTGGGTGCGCGGGGACCACCACCTCCCATGGGCCAAATTTACTGAATTAGATGGGAGGGGTCCCTTGGATCTGCCCCCTCCCCCGAGCCCTGGGGACTGCCATCTCCCCTGGGCTAAGCTGAAATGGAGGGGGCTACGTGCACCCCCACCCCCAATTGGAGCCATGTGTGTCCCTGGGGACGGCCCAACCCCTCCCCCAGACCTGGCTCCTTCTACCTCCTGAGGTGCCCAGCTGACAGCTCCCACCAAGCAAAAGCAAACATAACTCCGCTTTCAGTGAACGGGAGCTGTTAAACAGCTCAGACTCACTAAAAGCTGAGTATTCATCTCTTTCCCTGCATGCAAACACGCATGCAGGGAAAGCGATGAAATCATTGATCCCGCAAGCAGGGAACTGTTATTTTAAGCAACTTCCTGCTTGCGGGAGCAATCCCACAGGCGACTGGAGCTGGATGGGACCACAAGAGCCTTCAGCATCTCTCCGTGGTCCCCATAAACTAGTAAAATAGGTAAAATTAAATTGGAAAGTTAAACACACATTGTCACTGAATAGGTTTCCTTGGTGTCCTTTACACAGTTGTAGTGTGGGAGATGCGCTATACATTTACACAACGAGGTAGCACTTAATATTTAGCCAGTAGAAAGTATTCCAGTTGAGTTGACATTTTGCACAAAACAGTGGCCTCTTCTTGGATAAAAGACATGGCAGGATTCATTCTGCCACAATGCTCATTACACAGTAATTAAACCTCAAGGGGAAGCACTTACAGATATAAACAAAGGAGGTACTCAAGATGAAGCTCTACTTGTGTAAAATAATTATCATCATCCAAATTTCTAGTGCACCGTCAAAGGACATGCTTGGTGCGGGGTTGGGTGGCTATAGGTAGTTGGCCAGGCCCTACAGCCAACCCTTGCCGTGCACAGCAGAAGGTGGTTGGATTAATGTATAGTAATTATAATTACTCTTTAAAAAAATATATTAAAGAAATTCATTGAAAAAAAGAATGTTACAGCAACATTATAGTTAGGAAATAGAATTTAAAGAAACATAAGAAATTTACTTAAAAAAGGCTACAGAGACGTTATAGATAGGCTCACATTTTGAATGTGCAAAACCATAGAAATTCAGCACATAGCTATTTCAAACTACTGTAACTCTTGCCCTCACCATGAACTGCTAATTACACCAGATATTACATCACTGATGACATTACTATTACATTACTGATATCACAAACATTGGTCGTAAAATTATTCATACATAACTGTGCATGGTTGGGGTGCGAGTTATAGTTAATTCAAATAAATAAGTATAACTGCTAAATTTCTAGGGTTTTGTACATTTAAAATGTGAGTGTAACTAGAACGTCCCTGTAACCTTTGTTTTAAGTGAAAATATCTCTCTCTCTCTATATATATATATATATATATATATATATATATATATATATATATATATATATATATATCTCGCTCTCTCAAAACAAGGCCCTCTCTGGGAAGTTCCCAAATTTAGGTGGAGAGCAGCTCTTGTAAGGCGCACCCTGCAACACCAGCGGCACTCTAGATTTGCTCACCTCAAATGTCTGATTATCTAGCATAGTTTTTAAGCATAAGATCAGCACAGTGCTATCCACGCCGAGCTAGATAATGACAAAGTCTTTTGCCATTTGTACAGCAAAGTCTTTAAGCATAGGATTGACACAATGTCATCCTCGCCGAGCTGTAAAATGACAAAAGCCATTTACCACTCCAGGCACAGCATTACAGCTTTGGACTGGTCAAATACCGTCCAAGCCAACCTGGAATGAGTAAAGCAACCCCTGACACGTGTTTCTCTCTCATTAGAGCTCTTAAGAGGGGTTTTGCTTTGTCCAGACACAAGGGAGCACCCAGCATAAGTCAAAACAAGGCCCTTTCAGCGTTAGAGTGACGCATAATTTATGCAAAAAACAAAGGAGAACTCTGGGAAGTTCCCAACTTTAGGTGGAGAGCAGCTCTTGTAAGGAGCACCCTGCAACACCAGCGGCACTCTAGATTTGCTCACCTCAAATGTCTGCTTATCTAACAAAGTTTTTAAGCATAGAATCAGCACAGTGCTATCCACGCCGAGCTAGATAATGACAAAGTCTTTTGACATATGTACAGCAAAGTCTTTAAGCATAGGATTGACACAGTGTCATCCTCGCCGAGCTGTAAAATGACAAAAGCCATTTACCACTCCAGGCACAGCATTACAGCTTTGGACTGGTCAAATACCGTCCAAGCCAACCTGGAATGATTGATATATATATATATATATATATATATATATATATAGATATATTATTTATTATTTTTTATTCTATTTCCCAAATATAACATCCTGTAACCTTTTTTTTTTTTTCAGTGAAAACATATTTGCTTTAGTTACTGGAACGTTATAATCAGAATTTACACGCACAAAACCATAGAAATTGAGCAGAGTTATTTCAAGTAACTAACTTGTGCCCCAGTTGTGCACAGTTTTCAGATCAATAATTTTTCTGAAAATGTTGCACTATTATCAAAGATGTCATGGAAGATGCAATTACTGTTTTAATATGTGGGGTAATTAGTAGTGCAATGTGAGGGTGCAAGTTATTGTTACCTTAGGTCACGGGTGATAGTTACTTGAAGTAACTAATGAACAGCTGAATTTCTATGGCTTTGTGCCTGTAAAATCAGGTTCCAACTACAATGTCCCTGAAACCTTTGGCTTTTTTAGTGAATTTCTAAGTTTTTTTTATTTTTTTAAATACTAATGAGGGAAAAGCAAGGAGCAGGTACACAATAAATGGTGGGAAAAAGCAGGGAAAAGGCATTGAAAATGATGGAAAAGCAAGGAGAAAGCAACAAAAAAATAGGGAAAAACAAGGAGAAGGCACAACATGTTTTTAAAAAATGCAAGGAGAAAGCAGTAAGTTAGCGGGAAAAGCGAGGAGAAGACCGGAGCAAGAGTGATGTAGCAGCATAGTGAGAACGGGGATTATTATTTTTTTTTTTTTTAACTTTGTGCACCATCTTTGTGGCAAATTTTTAAAAAATAAAGAAAAAAGGTTCTTCCCTCCCCCCCCACTACCACCATGCCTGGGGGGGGGTCAGGTTAATCCGACTTTTTCCTTGGGACTCGGCTAAGTCAGAGTCCCAAGACTGCTGTGAACACTTCCTGGTTGAAGATTAATTAGGCGATTAATTCAAATAAAAAGTTTAACCCATGAATGACACTATCAAAAAGATTGCATAAAGGATATTGTAAAATCTCTCTCTCTCTCTATATATATATATATATTATATATATACACATATACACACACAAAAATACAAATGTTAAATTGACATTTCAGGTGGGTGAAAATTTCAGATACAACGCAACATTAAACTGCTAAAACCAATGAGATTCACCAGTTATAGTCCTCTAGAAGCTATAACTCATTACCCAAGGTAATTCCTCAGGGCTCTATCATGCACAGACTTGTAGTCAAAGATGTTTATTTCAAATGTTGGTGACGTTAGCACAGATGTTTTTAGAACATGTTGTGAGTGATGTAATATGTGGAGTCTTACTTGTCCATGGCCAGGGCGCCCCACACCTCAGACATGTCCTAGAGTGGCAGGATTTCCCTACCCAGCACCTTATTTAAGATAACCATAAGCTCAGGAAAGAGTCCTAAGTCCTCAGGTCCTGTACTGGCTGAAACATTTTTATTCATGTTGCAGGCAGCCACTCAAGATGTAAAAATAGAGTGTTCAGATTGGCGCACTGAGCTATTTTTCCCTTGGTCCAATTTGCTCCAGAGGAGTCAGACTCCTGCGTGAGCAAGCACTCTGACTGGCTGCCACTAACATGAGAAAAATTTTGCTGTCAGCCATCCCAGGACTTTGTGGGGAAAGACTAGAGGAGGAGGAAAAAACAGGACGAGAGAAAAGAAAAGAAAAAGGAATAAGTACAAAATTATTGCCAGACCTGAATTTGGGCCCACATTTGTTTCAAAAAGGGTGGGGTGCACGGCCCCTCTCCCAGACCCTTGAAAGGCCCTGGGGATCCCACTCCCTAGGGCTGTAACTTAAATTGAAAGGGAGGGGGCTGCGCTGCTCCCCCAAGCCCCCTGAACCTTTGATCCCCCTTGAGGAACTCATCTGCTGGGGCTCGCTCACCTACTGTATATGGGGAGCCTATTCTCTGAACACAGTAGTTTCCCTGCCCACACTATGGTGGGCAAGGAAACATGTGCTGGCTCCCATCCGGCGGGAATATTGTTTTAAAAATTCTCCCGACAGTCCAGAGCAGACTTGTGTTCCATTTCCCTGCCTGCACAGGAGGACTTTACATATGGTCTAAAAATATAACTTAACGTTAAAAAATATATATTTTTAAAGAAAGGTAGAAATTCACTAAAAAACTAAAAATTTTAAAGTAATGTTGCAGTGCAATAAAAAGACATGTTTGTTTAAAGATAAAAACACCTCGAAAATTCAAAGAAAAAAATGAAAGGTTAAAGTGATGTTCTAGTTCGGTGAATAGGTCAGTGAATGTTTTGAAAAAAAAAAAAAAAAAATACACAGAAATTCACCAGTTAGAGCTAACTATAACTTGTGTTCTTGCCATGCACTGCTTATGACCTCACAAATTATATGTTAGGAAACTATATATACATAACTACATGAGTTATGTTTCTTTGGATAAGTATAACTATAACTGCTGAATTTCCATTGTTTTGTATGGGTAAAACATCAACCCAACTAAAATGTCCTGGTTACCTTTGATTTTTTCAATAAATTTCAAAAAGGTTTTATGTAAAGTGATATACAATTAGGGTATGTTAATACAACCACCGCCGTGCACAGTCGAAGGCCAGGAACGGTGCGGGTTTGGGTGGGTGAGTATTTTTTTTCCTTTGGTTTCGGGGTCATCTGTCCATCGCCGATTTACACTGGTGATCGAGCTGAGCTCCACTGTGGATTGGCCCCAAAAAAAATTATATAAATAATAATAATTATATATACACACACACAATAAAAATCGAGTTCCGTTATTAGCCGACCTAATCCGCCTTTGTGGGTTCGGTGCAGGTCACAGCCACCAATAGCTGTAAAATAGAACAAAAAACAAGGGCGGCTCATCACAGGCATCAGAAGACCACACTCAAGATTTTAAGAATGCAATGCATTTCAAATCATACAAAGATCTTCCTCAGGGCCCCTGTCATAATGTGCACTACTGCATTTAAAAACAACATAATACACCAAACACAGTGAAAATACTATGATACAGCCACTACTTTCAAAAGAAAGATTCCCTGTGCAAACTTCATTGAAAAGTCATTTGAAAAATATAAATTGTGAAAACTAAAACTAAAATCTACATCACATATTTAGAGATAATGATAAATCTCAAACATTTCATGATACCTAACATGTTCTCCATTTCAAATTCAAATGCATAATCCAGGCCAAGTAGCCATAATAATTTTTATTGCAGGAAAAACAGAATATCTAAGTATAAAGAAAAAATATGTTCTTTATGCTCAAGAAAATATGCACATCTATATAAATACACAGAGCATATTCTGACAGCAACATAAACTAATACAATATCTCAAAAAGATACATAAATGGGAACAAGGGGGAATCCTGTACATCCTACAACTCAACCCACATGAACAAAAAGTTCCTCATCCACATTCAGACCCATCGGGCCTTACTATGAAGACTGACAATATATTCTGATTCCATAATGCGTAATCTCTTCTCCCTGTTGCCACCTCTTGCTGTCAACATCACCCTGTCAATACCAAAGAATGAGAGTATATCATGATTTTGAGAATTAATTTATTTCCAATATTTAGCTGCAGGATAATTATGATCATAGTTCTTGATTGCCCTCAAATGCTCAAGAATCTGCTTTTTCACGGGGAAGATTGTGCTCCTTACATACAACCGGCCACACAGGCAAGTAGGAGCAGAGATCCAAAAATCACAATCACACAATGAATTTGTTAACTCTCCCACAGTTTCCATTAGACAAGAAAAAGGTTTATACATTCTTACTTCCTCTGCATGCTTTGCAACTTCCACATTTATAAAAGCCCCTTTATTCTGATAGCCAACCTTCCTGCCTGGTTCTAATGCTAAAACTACTCCGAACCAACAGGTCTTTCACAGACCTGGATTTACGTTAGGTGAGCAATGGATATGGTGAAACCTTTCACCCAATGATAGAATCAGATCTAACCAGATGTCAATGTTTTGTAATAATTTTTTTGATTTTAACTGATTCAGCATTGAATGTGGTGATCAACCTTACACCCTGTTCACCACTGGGAACCTGGGCTTTCTGGACAAAAAGATCCTGTCTAGCAAGAGTGCTCACTCTCTCTCCTTGGCAGCCATCAAAACATGCCAGGGATAGCCGCTTGCTTTAAATCTTCCTAGTTCTCTCTTCCTTCTCTTATGCTTCTGTACTGCTGCATTTTTGTCTTGCTTTAAGGAGTTCCACATACGGAATACTCCATTTCAACTTGGTAGGATGACTGTCCACATGCAATAAGCTATTCTGCTGTCTTTTTCCGAAAAAGGAAAGTATACACTTTATCACCCTTAATCTCCACATGCAGAAAATCCAGCTCACTATTGTGTATCGGACGTGTAAATGTCAAATTCAAATCATTATGTGAAATGTATTCCAGAAAATCTTGTAAAAGGCTCTTGGGACCATCCCATATAATGAAAAGATCATAAATTTTCGGGTCCAGAATGTTATGTGCCTAGTCCACCTTACATTCTCTGCTGGCCAGACATGTTGCTCCTCCCACAACCCCATGAAAATGCCTGCAAAACTTGGGGCAAAGCAACTGCCCATCCCCATACCGGTGATCTGCTTATACCATACACCATTGAAAAGAAAATAATTATTTTCGAAACAAAATTTCAACATATCCAAACACATCATAGTATGGTCCTATAAATAAATGGCTCCCCCCCCCCAAAAAAAAGTGCCTGCATGCTCCAATACCTAAGTTGTGATCAATATATGTGTGCAAAGGTACCCATCAATGGTAACCATGAGATACATGGGCTGCCAAAGTATTTCCTCAAACCTAGTGATAAAATCCACACTATCCCTAAAGTAAGAGGGTACATTTAGTATATATGGCAACAGATAAAAATCAAGATAAATGGTGGTGGGCTCTAAAAGACTGCCATTAGCTGAAATAATAGGTCTGCCTGGAAGATCATTTTTCTTCTTATGATCATATCTTGGGGAGCATATAGGAACAGGGGGCTACAGGTTTCTGAATGGACAGAAATTGTAATTCATCAGTACTCAAAAGGCTTCTTTCTCTCCACTCACCTAACTGGGTAGGATATGGCAAGCTGGACTGCTTATAATCATGACACCTAGAAAGCTCAGTTATGCAACCTAGTAAGTTGTGTATTTGCCACCTGCAAATAATTCTGAACATCCCATAAGACTATGTTGCCTCCCTTATCAGAGGGCTTAATCACAATGGTGTCAAGTCACATTACATTGATTCAACTGAAAGTCCAAATGGACATTGCGGGATTTCAGGAATTCATTTTTTTCACCTCATGGCATTAAGATTAAGGATACATGTGGGCTAGGAAAGATATTATATAAGAAAATAACCAGTAAGGGCAAGACTCCAGATCCCAAAGGGGTACAATGAGGCACAAGGAAATGAAAATTCCAAGAATGAAGTGACTCAAAAAGATGTAATAATAAAAACAAAAATGTACCTACACTACAACATTTTGGCTTCTGCACTCCTTGGGTAGTACAATAATATTTGCTCAGTGGCTACACAGCTTACACTGCTAGATTTTCAAAAAGCATCATGAATGAAGATTCCATTTGGAATGTTGAATCAATGTGGTCTGGAGCTCAAAAGGGGGCAGTGGTACCCAACCTTTTGACTCATGAGGACGGCTACTGATTCATTAATGGAAGCCAGAGACCACCATGAAATTTGCAGGATTTAAATTTCAAAACATTAAATTAGTTTGAAAAATAAATACACAAACAAGTACTCACTAAACAGTTAATAAAGATTGTATTATTTTATACTGAACAAATATTCAGAATTCAAAACATTTCAGTGGGAAGGTTGGTGTTGCATTTTGGCGACTAAATTTTCAATGTTTAGTTTTATTTCAGACCGGTCAATCCTCAGGTCAGATCCTACATCCCCCAAAGATTTCTATTTTTATTAAATAAGATTTGAGAAAGCTTTTTCACCTAAGTATGTGGTGGGGAAGGTAAGTAAAACCTCAAATTATGTTTACTTGCAACTAGCTGGTAGAACGTTATATAGACCATACAAGAATGCAGATAAGTGATATGGAATGTTAAGAGGCAGTTGGATTCATCAAGTAAAACTGTACCATGAGAGTAAAAGCTTATCTACTATTATGCCTCCACTTGTATGTTACAGGTACGTATGCATGCCGTTCTGCCTTGCGTCGGCTGCAGCTGTTTTCCAAATGCTGATAAGCTGTTCATGGACATGACTGGCATAATATTCTTCCAAAGCAACATATTGCTTAAAGGGGAAATCAAAGGTACAACGATGTTCGAGTGAATGATCAGCTAGAGAGATTGTGAGCAAGTGGCCTCACAGCTGAATATGGTAAGGGCAGGTTTGGAATACAACCCTTGGATTATTTAGGGCACACAATTATTGCTGATGACCTAAAACCCCAGAAGGAATTGTTGAATGCTATAAAAAAATAAAAAGTAATAAAAAAATGCACTAACGCCTAGTGACAAGGATGAATTGTGGTCATTCCTTGGGCTGGTCCGATTTTGAACAAAATTTATAAAGAATTTCTCCAAAAAAAAAATACAATGAGACAATTGTTAAAAAATAAGTGCAAGTTTGTGTGGACTGATATTTTACAGTGTGATTGAAAATATCGAAGATATATGCAAAGCAAAACACTTCTATGGGTTTGATCCCAAACTTGCTTGTGTAGGGACTATTGATACAAATAGCAGATTGATGGTGCTGTGCTATCCCCAAAAAGTGGGGATGGAAGGGAATGTACACTAGCATTTGCATCTAGGGCACTGTCACCAGCAAAAGAACGGTATTCAGTCATCGAAAAGGAGTCTTGTGATGTTGAATGTGTAGGAGGCTGGACTGGCTTGTAGTGAGTACCAAGGGGTACTTGCACCTTGCACCAGGCCCAGTTATCCCTTATTAGTGTATAGGGTGTCTAGCAGCTTAGGCTGATAGATAATGGTAGCTTAGCAGAGCAGCTTAGGCTGAACTAGGAGACGTGTGAAGCTACTACAGTACCACTTAGTGTCATATGCACAATATCATAAGAAAACACAATACACAGTTATACTAAAAATAAAGGTACTTTATTTTTATGACAATATGCCAAAGTATCTCAGAGTGTACCCTCAGTGAGAGGATAGGAAATATACACAAGATATATATACACAATAGCAAAAATATGCAGTATAGTCTTAGAAAACAGTGCAAACAATGTATAGTTACAATAGGATGCAATGGGGAAACATAGGGATAGGGGCAACACAAACCATATACTCCAGAAGTGGAATGCGAACCACGAATGGACCCCAAACCTATGTGACCTTGTAGAGGGTCGCTGGGACTATTAGAAAATAGTGATTCAGAAAAATAACCCTCCCCAAGACCCTGAAAAGTGAGTGCAAAGTGCACTAAAGTTCCCCTAAGGACAAAGAAGTCGTGTTAGAGGAATAATGCAGGAAAGACACAAACCAACAATGCAACAACTGTGGATTTCCAATCTAGGGTACCTGTGGAACAAGGGGACCAAGTCCAAAAGTCACAAGCAAGTCGGAGATGGGCATATGCCCAGGAAATGCCAGCTGTGGATGCAAAGAAGCTTCTACTGGACATAAGAAGCTGAGGTTTCTGCAGGAACGAAAAGGGCTAGAGACTTCCCCTTTGGTGGACGGATCCCTCTTGCCGTGGAAAGTCGTGCAGAAGAGTTTTCCCGCCAAAAGAACGCCAACAAGCCTTGCTAGCTGCAAATCGTGCGGTTAGCGTTTTTGGACGCTGCTGTGGCCCTGGAGGGACCAGGAGGTCGCAAATTGGACTGGGAGAGAGAGGGGACGTCGAGCAAGACAAGGAGCCCTCTCAGCAGCAGGTAGCACCCGTAGAAGGGCCAGAAACAGGCACTATAAGGATGCGTGAAACGGTGCTCACCCGAAGTCGCACAAAGGAGTCCCACGTCGCCGGAGACCAACTTAGAAAGTCGTGCAATGCAGGTTAGAGTGCCGTGGACCCAAGCTTGGCTGTGCACAAAGGATTTCCACCGGAAGTGCACAGGGGCCGGAGTAGCTGCAAAAGTCACGGTTCCCAGCAATGCAGCCCAGCGAGGTGAGGCAAGGACTTACCTCCACCAAACTTGGACTGAAGAGTCACTGGACTGTGGGGGTCACTTGGACAGAGTCGCTGGATTCGAGGGACCTTGCTCGTCGTGCTGAGAGGAGACCCAAGGGACCGGTAATGCAGCTTTTTGGTGCCTGCGGTTGCAGGGGGAAGATTCCGTCGACCCACGGGAGATTTCTTCGGAGCTTCTGGTGCAGAGAGGAGGCAGACTACCCCCACAGCATGCACAAGCAGGAAAACAGTCGAGAAGGCGGCAGGATCAGCGTTACAGAGTTGCAGTAGTCGTCTTTGCTACTATGTTGCAGGTTTGCAGGCTTCCAGCGCGGTCAGCAGTCGATTCCTTGGCAGAAGGTGAAGAGAGAGATGCAGAGGAACTCGGATGAGCTCTTGCATTCGTTATCTAAAGTTTCCCCAGAGACAGAGACCCTAAATAGCCAGAAAAGAGGGTTTGGCTACCTAGGAGAGAGGATAGGCTAGCAACACCTGAAGGAGCCTATCACAAGGAGTCTCTGACGTCACCTGGTGGCACTGGCCACTCAGAGCAGTCCAGTGTGCCAGCAGCACCTCTGTTTCCAAGATGGCAGAGGTCTGGAGCACACTGGAGGAGCTCTGGACACCTCCCAGGGGAGGTGCAGGTCAGGGGAGTGGTCACTCCCCTTTCCTTTGTCCAGTTTCGCGCCAGAGCAGGGCTAAGGGGTCCCCTGAACCGGTGTAGACTGGCTTATGCAGAATTGGGCACATCTGTGCCCAACAAAGCATTTCCAGAGGCTGGGGGAGGCTACTCCTCCCCTGCCTTCACACCATTTTCCAAAGGGAGAGGGTGTCACACCCTCTCTCAGAGGAAGTTCTTTGTTCTGCCATCCTGGGCCAGGCCTGGCTGGACCCCAGGAGGGCAGATGCCTGTCTGAGGGGTTGGCAGCAGCAGCAGCTGCAGTGAAACACCAGGAAGGGCAGTTTGGCAGTACCAGGGTCTGTGCTACAGACCACTGGGATCATGGGATTGTGCCAACTATGCCAGGATGGCATAGAGGGGGCAATTCCATGATCATAGACATGTTACATGGCCATATTCGGAGTTACCATTGTGAAGCTACATATAGGTGAAGCTACCTATATGTAGTGCACGCGTGTAATGGTGTCCCCGGACTCACAAAGTTCAGGGAATTGGCTCTGAACAATGTGGGGGCACCTTGGCTAGTGCCAGGGTGCCCTCACACTAAGTAACTTTGCACCTAACCTTTACCAGGTAAAGGTTAGACATATAGGTGACTTATAAGTTACTTAAGTGCAGTGAAAAATGGCTGTGAAATAACGTGGACGTTATTTCACTCAGGCTGCAGTGGCAGGCCTGTGTAAGAATTGTCAGAGCTCCCTATGGGTGGCAAAAGAAATGCTGCAGCCCATAGGGATCTCCTGGAACCCCAATACCCTGGGTACCTCAGTACCATATACTAGGGAATTATAAGGGTGTTCCAGTAAACCAATGTAAATTGGTAAAAATGGTCACTAGCCTGTTAGTGACAATTTGGAAAGAAATGAGAGCATAACCACTGAGGTTCTGATTAGCAGAGCCTCAGTGAGACAGTTAGGCACTACACAGGGAACACACACATATAGGCCACAAACTTATGAGCACTGGGGTCCTGACTAGCAGGGTCCCAGTGACACATAACAAACATACTGAAAACATAGGGTTTTCACTATGAGCACTGGGCCCTGGCTAGCAGGATCCCAGTGAGACAGTGAAAACACCCTTACATACACTCACAAACAGGCCAAAAGTGGGGGTAACAAGGCTAGAAAGAGGCTACTTTCTCACAAATGGGGCCTGGAACACTTCAGGAACTTTATGTGGAGTTTCAAGTTTGAATTAAGATGTACTCACAAACCACTAATAAAGGTATTGTCCACTGAATGGTTATTGAAATCTGCACCTAGAACTGCAAGAATGCCTGTAAGGCTACTTCGTGACAGGCATTCCTTAGTGTGCCTGCCAGGTGTCCAGAACAAACTAGCAGACTGCTTGAGTAGGCTTCCATTACCCTTGGAAGATGAGCCTGTTGATTGGGAGGAATTAAGTGTGGCATGAGAAGTGATACCATTAGTGCCGAGGAATGAAAGGATGCTTGCAGGATGATAACCTTGGCAACATTAAAACTTTAATCATGAAAGGGTGGTCTGAGAAAGACTTTATAACCCGATTTTAGGAACTTTTGGAAAGTATGCAATGAACTTTCTTCGGCACAGAGAACATGTTGAGGAGAAAGAATAATTCCATCCAGGGGCTTGAGGAAAACTGGTGAAGTATCACGACAGACACCTTGGTGTACTTTAAAGCAAGAGAAGAATTAAAGAAGATTATTGGTGGCCTAGTCAATATGGTGATGTGGAAAGGATAGTTAGGCAGTGTGGTCTGTGTATGAATGCTGAAATTTCAGATGTTTTTGAAACCACCTCTTTTTCTCTGGTTCAATGTCCAGAAATGGTGTGGGAAACCATAGAATTTTATATTATGGGACCACTCAGTGAGGACAATGAAAGTTGGTACATACTAGTTGCTATGGAATATTTTTCAAACTGGTCTTAAATCCAATTTGTAAATAAGGCCAATACTAAAAATGCAATTCTGTTCATGGATGAGTTGTTCCAAAGGGAAAGTCTGCTTAAGAGTGATTACAGACAACAGGGTGCAGTTTGAGAGAGTGGAAATGGAAAGTTTCTTGAAACAGAATGGCATTGAACACAAGGTGACCTCAGTTTATCATCTTACTGGCAATGGAGAAGCTTATTCAGCTGGCAAAAGTTTCACTGCAGTTAGGTAAAAGTAAATCTCTTAAAAGGATTGCTGGGTGTCAAGAAAATGGTATGGATGGATCGTACCACCTCTACGGTTACAGAATAAACAGTCCATTTAGTATTGTGAGATGGAGAGCTCCTTTTACTAAGGATAATCAAGGGCAGTTGCTCAATTTTCGGTTTAGACTGTGGTCTCCTACGGAGGTTAGGAACAACAAATTGTAATCTCAAGAGAAATATACGAAGTGCAAAGATAGGAAGTGTTGAGCAAAAGATTCTTATCTGAAGAAGGGAGGTGCAAAATGTGTTACATTGCCATTTAAGGTTAAGAAGGGAGAAAGTAAATACTCCGGTCCATTAGAGGTTCTAGAAATCTTTACCAATTCAACGAGGTTAGGTGATGGACGTGTGTGGCATTTGAGTCATTTTGTGAAATGTAGTGAAAATATGAAACACTGGATTGACATGAAAGAGAAGGATTACAATTGGCTGGAGAGACACACAGTTGATGACACAGTTCACCTCAGTGGAGGACAGATAAAAAAAAAGAGTCTGGTGAAGTTATTCATGGGAATGAGGAGTGAAAACAATGTTCACAATTCTGAGAATATTTTATTTCGCACTAATTCAGGGACTTCTAGTGGTAAATTTGGTAAAGAAATCAAACGTCCATTGTATTTGGATGATTATGTGCCTTAGTTTATTCCATAATTAACAGTATAGTTTTGTCTATACAAGTCAGTATACTTTATAAGTATCAATAGAGTATAGATTTCTCTTTTTCCCTGCTTCAAACTTTCACCATAGAGTAGTAAGTTTATTTTTTTGTGATTGTTAAACCTGGCAACCTTGCCGTGGTCTCCCCTGTCTTTTTTTGCCTCTACTTCCCATGTTTTGACTGTGATCTGGACTGTTTTTTTGCTGGTTTTGGTACTCTGGTCACTTTACCACTGCTTACGAGTGCCAACGTGCAAGTGCTTCCTGTGTACATTGTATGTATAATTGGCTTTTCCAAGATTGGCACAGTTAATTTACGAATAAGTGCCTAGTAAAGTGCACTAGAGGTGCTTAGGGCATGTAAATCAAATGCTACCAGTGGGCCTGCAGCACTGATTGCGCCCCCAACATTAGTAGCCTTGTAAACATGGCTCAGGCCTGCCACTGCAGTGTGTGTACAGTGTTAAAATAGCCAATTCAACCTGGCAACTGTACCCACTTAAAAACAACAAGTGATGGACGGAATGCTGAACATTGTCAAACACTCACCCCCAGTCAGATCTGGGTTTAATCCATCGTTCTTTTGCTCACCATGCCACCCCAGTTTGGACCCAGCCATATGCAAATCAGTCTTGACCCTGTTCCTCAAGGGAACAGTCCAGACCGAACTGCCAAGCCAGGTCCTCACTGGACCGGAAACAAGCATCCTGGGACCGGTTTCGGGGTTTCACCCCTCATCAGCCAGGCTAGCTTGAATCCAGTGGCATGGGAAGCACGGGACCCACGTCTGGGCATACCCTTCCCACTTAGGGTGACAAAGCAAAAACAACAAGTGATGGACGGAATGCTGAACATTGTCAAACACTCACCCCCAGTCATAGATCTGGGTTTAATCCATCGTTCTTTTGCTCACCATGCCACCCCAGTTTGGACCCAGCCATATGCAAATCAGTCTTGACCCTGTTCCTCAAGGGAACAGTCCAGACCGAACTGCCAAGCCAGGTCCTCACTGGACCGGAAACAAGCATCCTGGGACCGGTTTCGGGGTTTCACCCCTCATCAGCCAGGCTAGCTTGAATCCAGTGGCATGGAAAGCACGGGACCCACGTCTGGGCATACCCTTCCCACTTAGGGTGACAAAGCAAAAACAACAAGTGATGGACGGAATGCTGAACATTGTCAAACACTCACCCCCAGTCATAGATCTGGGTTTAATCCATCGTTCACTTCTTGTTTTTGCATTTGTCGCCCTAAGTGGGAAGGGTATGCCCAGACGTGGGTCCCGTGCTTCCCATGCCACTGGATTCAAGCTAGCCTGGCTGATGAGGGGTGAAACCCCGAAACCGGTCCCAGGATGCTTGTTTCCGGTCCAGGGAAGACCTGGCCTAGCAGTTCGGGCTGGACTGTTCCCATGGGGAACAGGGTCAAGACTGATTTGCATATGGCTGGGTCCAAACTGGAATGGCATGGGCAGCAAAAAAACGATGGATTAAACCCAGATCTGTGACTGGGGGTGAATGTTTGACAATGTTCAGCATTCCGTCCATCACTTCTTGTTTTTGCATTTGTCGCCCTAAGTGGGAAGGGTATGCCCAGACGTGGGTCCCGTGCTTCCCATGCCACTGGATTCAAGCTAGCCTGGCTGATGAGGGGTGAAACCCCGAAACCGGTCCCAGGATGCTTGTTTCCAGTCCAGGGAAGACCTGGCCTAGCAGTTCGGGCTGGACTGTTCCCATGGGGAACAGGGTCAAGACTGATTTGCATATGGCTGGGTCCAAACTGGAATGGCATGGGCAGCAAAAAAACGATGGATTAAACCCAGATCTGTGACTGGGGGTGAATGTTTGACAATGTTCAGCATTCCGTCCATCACTTCTTGTTTTTGCATTTGTCGCCCTAAGTGGGAAGGGTATGCCCAGACGTGGGTCCCGTGCTTCCCATGCCACTGGATTCAAGCTAGCCTGGCTGATGAGGGGTGAAACCCCGAAACCGGTCCCAGGATGCTTGTTTCCAGTCCAGGGAAGACCTGGCCTAGCAGTTCGGGCTGGACTGTTCCCATGGGGAACAGGGTCAAGACTGATTTGCATATGGCTGGGTCCAAACTGGAATGGCATGGGCAGCAAAAAAACGATGGATTAAACCCAGATCTGTGACTGGGGGTGAATGTTTGACAATGTTCAGCATTCCGTCCATCACTTCTTGTTTTTGCAACTGTACCCACTTGCCAGGCCCAAACATTCCCTTTTTGTACATGTATGGCACCCCTAAGGAAGGCCCTAAGTAGCCCTGTGGGAATGGTGCAGTGTATGTGAAGGGTGGGACATGTACTAATGTGCTTTATATGTCCTAACAGTGAACTGCTAAATTTGGTTTTCACTGGTGCAAGACCTATCCGTCTCACAGGTTACCATGGGGGCTGCCTTTAAATAACTTAAGTGGAGTTTGTGGTCTCTGAACTCACAATTGAAAAAAATACACATTTTGGTAAGTTGGTTTTTAAATTGTCATTTTGAAAATGCCACATTTAGAAAGTGGGCATTTTCTTGCTTAACCCATTCTGTAGCTCGGCCTGCTTGTTTTATTCCCTGTCTGGGTCAGTCTGACAGTTGGGCTTTGTGAATCTCCACCAGACAGTGACACAAAGGGAGTTGAGGTGTAGCCTGCATATCCTGATGGGCCATTAACAGAGGGAAGAATGGTCACTTACACCTGAAAGGGCTGTGCCTGCCCTCACACAATGCAGTCTTCAACCCCCTTTTGTGAGTCTGGAGCTAGGCCTGGGCAAGGGAGGATCTTGTGAACAACAGATTCTTTCCTTTAAAGTTTGCCTACTTCAAAGGCAGAAAGGGGTACAAGTAGTAGACCCAAAACTGCAGACTTTCAGATTACTCCTGGACTCAAGAGAAACCTCTGCCAAGGAGACAAGCTGAATAGCTGGGGTACTGCCTCTTTACCTGTGACTGTGCTTTGCTGAGTTGGCCTGCAGTTGCAGATTCTTCCTGAAAGAGGACAAAGACTGGACTTTGTGGTATATTCCTGTCTGTGAAGTGTATACAGGGTCTTGGACTGAGCTTACCTCCTGTTTTGAAGTGTCAGGGCCATCAAAGACTTCCTCTTAAAGCATCTGAACTCTGCTGAGACTCCTACCCTGCCAAGTGGTGCCATATCCAGTCCCTGGGCCCTTGAAAGGTGAAGCTGGCGGAAACAAGGTAAAAATCAATGCACAGGAGCTAAGCAGGGAAAATTGATGCACCACCTGCAATGAAGCTGTAAAAACGCGACCTACGCACTTCGTGGATGAAATCAACACACCACCTGCATTGCGGCTGGAGAAACAACGTAATACCCGCTTGCGACTGCTGAAAAGTACACAACCCCTACACAGTGTGGTTTTAAACATGAACTTGCGCGGATCCGCGGTGCCCCGTCCAGAAAGCAAAGCATAGTTCCTTTATGGGAAAGAAAAACAATGCATCACTGACTTTTTTGATGCACCCTCGCCCGTGTGGCTTTATTTTTTATGCAAACAGGTACGTTGTGTAACAACATTTCCATGGAGTAATAATCTATTTTTTTAAATAATTCAGAACCTTACTTGTGAATGTTGGATTTCTCTTTTGGTATTGTTTGATTTAGATAAATATTTCCTATTTTCTAAACTGGTGTGGTGTCTACTTTGTAGTTTTTTCACTGTATTACTGTGTGTGATATTACAAATACTTTTCACCTTTTAGTCTTGTTTGGGACTTGCACAATCCTTTTAGAAAGTCCTCCTGTTGGTGGTTGAGGAAACCCATGTGCTTACCTATGCTCTCCTGGTCGCTGGGGGTCACTGGTACTGACCTCTTGGGGTTCCTATTTCCTCCAGCCACCCTCCACCAATTCCACATCCTTGGTTGTGGGACTGTATCTCCCATTCCACTTATTTGGTATATGGCTTGGCCCTCCCCTAGGGTCTACACTATTTTCTATTGTTTTTGCTAATGTTTATTACTTGTTATCCTCTTTACTGATTTCTAATGTGTATATAATGGTGTGTTTACTTACCTCCAGTTAGGGGACTGCCGATTAGTAATCTAGTATTTGTGTACCCTAATAAAGTACCTGTATTTTTATAACACTGTGTTGTTCTTTCATGTGTGCTACTGCTGTGTAACTATAGTGGTATTGAATAAGTTTTGAATGTCTCCTAGATAAGTCTTGGCTGCTCATCCACAGCTATCTCTAGAGAGCCCTGGCTTCCTAGACCATGCCTACACATCACTAATAAGGGACATCTGGACCTTGTATAAGGTGATAACACCATAGGTGCTGACCACACACCAGACCAGCTTCCTACAAGGTACATTAAACCACCAGAGTTATCTTGACACTTATGTTTGCTCAAAAACTGCTGGATATATAACAACCATTGCAGTGCTTGAAAAATTGATGCACAAATGGATTAACAAATATGAAAACACTTGCATTCCTGCTGGCCAAGGCCTTGAGATGCCTGCAGTCTGTGCGAATGAACCACAGGTTGGGAACAGTGTTCTTGGGGTATTCAGTCATCAGGTGGGATCATTAGTGATGTTCAGTCCATCTGGATGCAATGATTTTAAAGGGTATATCCAGAAGTTCTCTGGAGTCCTGTAGTTCTTCCTTTAAGATATGTTCCACACGGAAAATCTTCAAATCTGATAGCAAATTGTCCACAAGGTTAAAATTACTGGCTACAGACTGGTCAATTAGCTTATTAATTATTGCTAATTTGTGGTTCCTGAATTATGCACAGAGCCCATTCACTGTTTGACTTGCATATTGTTTTTACAGTTAAGCACTGAACCAAACACAAATAATGCTTGTTTATGGGCATGTAAGATTTGGTCTTATTCAAAAGGTCCTTGTAACAGAACTAATTACGGATGTTTATAAAAGGTATGCACCTTTCAGAATTACAGCAATGAAGTCCTGTATTTCTTACAGCTTGCTTGATTTCATCTCTCACAATAACAGATTGTAAATGAGGAGCTCTGTGGTAAGGAATGATTGGCAGTTTAGGAAAAGCCGTTTGCAACTTTTACATTTTTTATTTGTCCCCATGAGGAAAAATAAGTGGTGGTCCCTAAAAAATGCTGGTGGGCCCCACTTGGCCCAAAACCTCTGCAAAACACCACATATCAAATTCAACTCCAGATGACCAAACAGAATATTATGTTTGGTAAAATGTCGGCCCTAAACGTTTGTCTAGTATTTAAAATTCAGAAAAAGTAGCCTCGGGTGTTTTTGCGAACTTTGGATTAATGTTGTGCACGAATGATAATTTTACTATATGTATAGCACTATATAATAATTACAGCTGTTCAAACTCCCAGTTGGAAGCGAAAGCTCTAAGAACAGTTTCGCTTAGGTCAAAGGTACAGCCAGACAAGCAGTGTCATCCTTTTTTATTTGGAAGGCCACGATTGTGAAGTGCAGGAAATTCCCACAATAAATTCTCGAGCCTGCCAGGAAGCTGGCTTAATGGTCTCATCACCACATATGTTATTACTCGCACACATCTGAATTCTGCTGGTGAATGTTTAATGCAGAGTTTAAAATAACCGACAGTCCCAGAGAAGCGCCTGCAGCAAAATGTCTGCCGACATGGGTCGCGATGGAGATCGGCGTTTCAAGCATAATTATTTCTGCTCCTCCGAGAAGAGTTTATTGAGGCTGGAAAGGTGCATGGAAGTTCGGGCACTTTTTAAATTCAGCTTGAAGAGTAATCGTGTAACAAGTATCTAATATCAAGGGTAAGGCCCGGCTTCTGGAGGGACTTTGCGGATCCTATGGGCTAAACAGAGGGTAGGTCTCGCTCGGCTTAATTGAGGTGAAGCTAGTGGCGTAACAAAGGTCCCCGCAGCTCCTGGATGGGGCGAGCTCCTGGTGTAATGTGGGGCCCTAGGCCCTCATGCTAGTAAAGGAAGGGACGCAGACACAGTCGTAGGGTGGTACTGAACTGGCCTCAGGCACGTGCGCCCAGCCCCTTTTATTGGCAGGGTCACCTGACTGGTGACGCCTGTGTTGGGTGGGTGTAGGTTACACAAGTAAGACCAGCCCTCAGCAGAGTGGCTGGCAGAAAGACTAGAATGAGTCCAGCTGGACTCTACATCCCTCCCAAACTTTATTGAGGAACCAAACAAAAGTCCAACCTGTAAAAGAAACAATAACAAAGCACCACAATCAGTCTCTCGGCCTCGAAAAGGCAGACTGCAGAATTGCAGTGGACATGGTGCAGCTGGGAGCATCCGGACACCTCCGCACAAGTCCATAATTTAACCAGGTACAGCTGGGCACGAACACTGTGTGGATGAAGTCCAGATACTTCAGTCGCTTGTCCACGACCTCACAGTTCGCTGGATATTGTCGATCCGGTCCTGCCTGGGCTCATGTGGTCAAAGTCTATTTACAGTTTCTGATGCGGGTGCATCTGGAGCAGTGGGGAGTCCACTGTACACAGTTCTGGACGGCATTCTGACTCTGGAGATTGTCTACCTCCTCAGACTGCAGATGACGTGACGGCCTGGGGCGCCTGGGAGTCCAGCGGCAGAGAAAAAAGGTACAGATAGACTCAGATGGACAGAAAGGCACAGACGGACACAGATATACACAGATCAGGCTGGCTTTGGCACTGGTGGTGCCCTGTGGGACAATGTTTGTTTGTGCCATCAATGACCACCTCCACCACGGATTTCCCAACACCCTTTAACAGTGACCCTCAAGTCTCCATATCCACTCTCTACCAGATGCTTTTAATTAGATTTATAGTGCCATTCTTAACAATGTAGGAAATGTTACATAAAACAGGACTACAAGGTGTAGGAGTCATGTCATCCATACTGGTGGGCTGTATACTTTAAGAGTGCTTGTTCTGAAGAAGTACAAACTCAGAATTTAAAATGTAACACCATGGTTGGGAGTCCTTTTTAATAATAATTGATTTCTACCCAAATGAACCATTCTCTCCCCCCCCCCCCCCAAACATTAGGATAGCAAAAGGCTAGGGAAAATCAGGACTCTAATCTATACCTTGCTGTATGCATGCTGTTCTTAGATGACAGTTAATAGCTCACTGTTATATATCAGGTTTTTAACTTAAACTGCAAGTAAACGAAGGACCTCTGACAAAAGTAGTAACCCACTAGCCTATTTGCAATATATGCACTTTGTGATCTGCATGGTACACGTTCTTTGCAGCAGCCATATTATCCCTCTGTGCTACTCTCTTTCCAGGCAGAACATTAATCACCAGCATTATATTGACATATTTATTGTCGCCTGAAAATTGCTTAGCCAAGGAAGGCTGCAGCTTGTGCTTTTAAAACCATAATATATCTACAAACAGGGTTCCTCCACCCGAAGTCAGCACCCAGTGGGGTGGCACCTTTCACCACGCCCTAGTCAGCCCTGTTTCCAAGAGACCCCACGCCCACCCTATCAGCCAATATCCTGGACATAATACGATTTGGACATTACTCTGGCCTGGTCATTAATTGGTCTAAATTGGATATATTTTCCCTCACTGACTGCACAATGCTGAAACATCTACATTTCCTTATAGGCTGGGTTACCGACTCCGATACTTAGCCAAATAAGGACATTCTACTGCAACAAAACTACAGCCCAGTAACAGAACGACAGGAGACCCAGCTAAAGGGCTGGATAAACCTCCACCTATCATTTGTAGGCAGGGTAGCCATTATTAAGTAGTGGTCTTCACCCGTTTTTTTTTTTTTTTAAAACCTCTTTATGAATATTCCCATTACATCTCCCAAGGCCTTCTTTAATGTTCTTCGCTGCTTTCTGATCACATTAGTTTGGGCTGGAAGGCAGACCTGCATCAGCTAGAACATTAACACTACTATAAGACAAAGGAGGAATGAAGTGCCAAACTTGGAACTTTATTACCTAGTGGCACAATGCCTCTTTGTTAGACAATGGTACTTCCCCTAACGCCCAACTATCATACTCCTATCCTGAATGCGACCAAGCAGGGGATATGCTGGCCAAAACCCCACTCTGTTGGCCTTCCAAGAACTCCACAAGAAATTAAAACTTGTGACTATGTTTAGCCTAGCTTGGTTATTCTGCACTCTATTCACCAGCAAATTTCCTTCCTAGCAAGCCACCGCTACCACCCGTGACAGACTCATTAGTACAGCAAAGCCTGACAATGGAAGGCGTTGGACCTGGGAGATCTGTACTACCAACACAAATTAACAACACTGGAAAAGCTCACACGGCAATACTCCTTGTCCTCTAGAATGATTCTTGTATATGAGGCAACCTGCCTGGATTGCCAGATGATACTAAATATTTCCTTCCTCCGACTCAGATTATATAAGCGCAGCAGAGTCTGCTAGGTGGGTGTCTCGACTGAATAAGGCATGCTCCTCTTGATGTCCAAGACCGCTTGAGGAGTGCATGGTCCAGAGCTACAAGAACAGAGACCAGTGCATCCCAATGGACCTACTCTTGACACAAATCAAAGTTTTCTCAATGAATCAAACACAAATTCACCCATTTCAAATATCCACACCATACAGGTGTTTCTGGGAATATAAAAGTGTCTATGTACCAGCATCTCCAATGGATTGCATGCGCATTATCACAGATGAGTAAAGGAGAGCAAGCATCTGTTCTTGTCAAATGTGGTGGACTATTTATACATGTAGTCATCCTCTTATTAATACATACTTGGTGGGATGCAAGCCAAGACTTTCTAGATGGATCATTTCATCTGCACTCATTGACCACTGCAGAATCGTGCAGGGTAGAGATGCACAGAGCCCTTGGTTACAAATGTAATTTTAGGAAAACTAAAATAGACTTTCTCAGTGTAATGTTCCTGGGATATGAGCTATCAAATGAGGGCAAGAGCCTGGACCCACACTTTATGGAAATATTTGCTCAACTCCAGCCACCAAATACAATCAAGAAACTGCAGTCTTTACTTGGTTTCTTTAACTTTGACAGAACCTACATTCATGACTATGCAGACCGTATCAAGCCACTCTATGACTTAATAAGCACTGATTTTTCTAGCAGACACTGGACAGTAGAACACACACACATCCTTAGAGGACTGCAACATGACATGCTAGAAGCAAAACACTTACACACCAGTGACAAAACAAATTTGGTCATCAGAATAATTGCTGGTGCCATTGGGTTCACTTATGTCACCTTTAACGAAGGCTTTAATGATATTTAAAGGCAGCCCCCATTTTAACCTATGAGAGAGATAGGCTATGCAATAGTGAAAAACTAATTTGGCAGTATTTTATTGTCAGGACATGTAAAACACATAAGTGCATATCCAACCTTTAACATACACTGCACCCTGCCCAAGAGGCTACCTAGGGCCTACCTCAGGGGTGCCTTACATATTTAAAAAGGGAATATTTAGGCTTGACAAGTGGGTGCACTTGCTAAGTCGAATTGGCAGTGCAAGACTGCACACACAGGCTTTGCAGTGGCAAGTCTGAGACATGGTTAGGAGCTCCTTATGTGAGTGGCACAATCAGTGTTGCAGGCCCACTAATAGCATTTGATTTACAGGCCGTAAGCACATCTAGTGCACTGTACTTGGGACTTACTAGTAAATCAAATATGCCAATCATGGAAAGTCAATTACACATTCATTTTACATAGGAGCACTTGCACTTTAGCACTGGATAGCAGTGGTAAAGTTCTCAGAGTATTAAAAACAGCAAAAACTGAGTCCAGCACACAAACAACCTGGGGAACAGAGGCAAAACGTTAGGGGAGACCATGTCAAGTCTAACAGCCATGATGGCAACTTTCTAAAAATGGCATTTTCAAACTTGCAATGATAAATCTGATTTTACCATAAGGGGGGTGGGGGGGTATCATTACAAGTTCATAGATAACAAACATGACACATCTACCATCACTGGTTTAGGAATTACAGCTTATTCAATAGATCTTATAGAGAATTCTAGTTGCAGATTCCTTACCTTAGAATTTCCCCCCAGGCGTCAGACTGGATCCAGAGATTTTTTTTTTAGCAATACCCTTGCGCATCAGTAGGTGGCGGTGGTCGACTCCGCGTGCATAGTAGTCGCCGTGATGATGTCTGGAGTAGTACATAGATGCGTCTTAGCGCAGTGATATCAGTTCTTTTCTTTCCATGCCACGCGCTGATCTGAAGAGAGCTACTCTTGGTTGCTTCTTGACTGACTTAGACACTTTTGTCGACTTTTTGGTGAGCTTTTCTGGTGTGTCGAGGGATGTCCCCGAAAACTGGCTTAAAACCGTGCAAGGACTGTCATCGCAGGATGTTTGTGACGGATCTGCATCTGCTCTGTTTGTGGTGCGACCACAACCCGAACTTGTGCTCAGAGTGCCGGACCATGCACCCGAAGGCTTTGAGGGAGCGGTCCCTCAAGCTTATGGCGGCCAGGTACTAGACTCTGCATAGGTTCCGGTCTCACTCGAGGGGAAGGTCTCGAGACCGGTCACGGAGCCACCACCATTCTTCTTTGAAGTCTTCCGGTCAAGGGAAGAAGTCAAAGAGATGCCGTCATCCTTCAACTTCACCCCATCGCTCGGCTGATGCGACGCAGAAGTAGGGTTGACGCTTGAGGCTTCTGTCTTCGGAGCCTGCTTCTGGGTCTGCTCCACGCATCCTTGAGGTTCCAGAAGCTGGGGCGACCCCTGCTCAATTAAAGGAGTTTTATGAGGCAATGTGCCTCATTTTTGGGCAGAAAGACCTCGATACTACACCGTCGGGCCCAAGGGGTTTGGTCACCTCCAGATCCGCGCCGGTCGTAGTATTGAGACCATCCCAGGTGTAGGTTCGATTGTTGACGCTCCCGAGGGCGGTGGTGCCCACCGTCAACGTCGACCCGATCATCATCCCCGATGCCACCTCTTTCTTCGATGGGGCCTATTCACCCCAGGTTGGATTCTGTCCCTTTTTCTTATGGGTACAAATTCAGGGAAGTATTAGAGGAATCCCTGGACCCTTATGAATGCCAGGATGACCCTAACTTGGACTTGGCACAGATGTTGGGCGAGGCCAGTGGTCTGGATACCTCTTCAGACGCTGGCATGCTGTCTCCTCCTACAGTGGCTAGGGCGGAGGGAGCAACTTATTCCATGGTGGTCAGTTGGGTGGCTTAGGTCCTCGGCCTTGAGTTGCCTACTGTTCAGGTCAAGTCTAATCTCCTGACGGAGGTGTTTCAACCAGGGGCTTCTACATCTGAGCCTCTTCTTCCATTCAACGAAGCCCTCACCGATGTCCTTTTGGGTACTTGGTCCAGACCCAACACAGGGGCTCCTGTGAACAGGAACTATTGCACGCTGCCATCAGCCTGCCCCGATCAACCCTAAATTCCTGTCCCAACACCCCATACCTGAGAGCCTCTTCATCTTCTGGCGCATTCCCTTCTGCAACCCCAGATAGGGAATCAAAAAGGCTGGAACAATTTGGGAAGATGTTTTCTTCCCCCAGTTTTTTCGCTGTGGTCTGTGAACACCGCATGCTTTTTGGGGTGCTATACCCCACTCTCTGTTGGATACAGTCGTGCAAGTTTTGCAGCAGAAACTGGAGGAGGCCCATGCTATCCTCTCCGAAGCCGTCACCAATGGGAGAGACGCGGCAAAGTTCACTATCAGATGTGGGCTACCGACTCTCTAGGTAGATTGGTTACGTACATCTGGTTTTTCAGGGGATGTCCAACAGACTCCTATGGACATGCCCTTTGATGGCTCCCGTCTCTTTGGAGACAAGGCAGACTCGGTTTTGAAGAGGTTCAAAGACTGATGGGCTACGATTCAGTCCCTCGGCCTCCGACTGCCCCTCACCCGCAACAGTCTGCATTTCGCCCCTTTCATGGCAATGGAAGGGGCTCACTGTCACGTCCCAATCCCAGCCACTGTGCCATCCATGCTGTTGATGCCACTGCGTGGCTGGGGACATGGAATCCCACTTGGCCGTGGGATAGGGAACCAGAGGCCTGCCCAGTCCACCCCTGCCCCTGCTGCAGCCTCCAAACCCTCCTAGTCCATCCCCTCACTCCGGTACAGTTTGTGGCAGGATTCACCATCACCTGCCCCACTGGGAATCCATCACTATGGACAGGTGGGTTTTGCAAATCGTTGGGGCTACTCCTTCCCCTTCGAATCTTCCCCACCAGCCATGCCTCCATCAGTCAGCTGTATTCTGAAAAATCATTTGGCCCCTGCGCCAGAAGTAGGTCATGGTTGTTCTTCCCGCTACTTTCTCATGCCCAAAAAAGACCAGAGCTTTTGTCCTATTCTAGACCTTTAAGATCTCAATGTCTTCCTCAAGAAGGAGAAATTCAAAATGCTCACCCTGGCTCAGGTACTATCTGCCTTGGACTCAGGAGACAGAATTTTAGCATTGGACTTGCAGGACAATTATTTCCATATTCCCATCCTGCCTGCCCACAGGCGTTACCTACGATTCGTGGTAAATCACGAGCACTTTCAACTTACCGTGCTCCCCTTCTGCCTTACCTGTTCCCCTCGGGTGTTCACAAAATTGATAACAGTGGTTGCAGCTCATCTGCACAGGTTGGGGGGTTTCAGTCTTCCCTACCTCGATGACGGGCCTTTGAAGGTAGACTCTCCCCAGAAAGTAGTCTCCCACCTTCAGAGTATGGCAAACCCCCCGCACATGCTGGGGTTTACTATAAACATGCTGAAATCACACCTGACTCCCTCTCAGATGCTCCCTTTCCTTGAAGCTGTTCTGGACACAGTGCAGTTTCGGGCCTATCCTCCTGAAAAGAGAGTCCAAGATATTCAGGCTAAGATTCTGATCTTTCAGCCTCTGTCTTGGGTTTTGGTGAGACTGACTGAGGCTGTTGGTCCTCATGGCCTCCTGCTAGTAATACATGCCCGATGGCATATGCAGGCTCTGCAGTGGAACTGGAAGTTTGTTGGTGCAGCATCAGGGAAATCTCTCTGACATGGTCCAGATCTCAGAGGGGGCTACGAAAGACCTGCAGTGGTGGCTTTTGAATCTGCATTGGGTCAACAGCAGATCCCTCTCCCTTCCCCAGCCAGATCTATCCTTAGCGACGGATGCGTCACTTCTGGGATGGGGTGGCCACATGGGAGAGGCAGAGATCAGAGGCCTCTGGTCTCCGGCAGAGTCTAGGCTGCATATCAATCTTCTGTAGCTCGGGGAAATCAGGTTTGCGTTGAAAGCATTTCTTCCCACTCTCAAAGGGAAAGTAGTGCAAGTGTTCATGGACAACACTACCGCCATGTGGTACTGCAACAAACAGGGCAGAGTAGGGTCCTTGACCCTTTGTCAGGAGGCACTGTGCCTCTGGACATGGCTGGCACATCAGGACATTACAGTGGTAGTTCAACATCTGGCATGCTCTGAGCGCCAGAGCAGATGAACTCGGCTGTCAATGCACAGCCAATCACGAATGGAGTCTCCATCTGGAGGTGGCGCGAGGTCTCTTTCAGCAGTGGGGAGATCCTTGGTTACATCTGTTCACCTCCGCAGAGAACGTGCAAAGTCAGCTGTTTTGCACGTTGGTGTTTCCAAGGCAGCACTTGCTCAGAGACGCTTTTCATCTTGAGTGGAACTCTGGCCTCCTTTATGCCTATACCACTTCTGCCCAGAGTTCTCAGGAAGATCCGGAATAACCGGGCCCAAGTTATCTTGGTGACTCCTGACTGAGCACCGAGAGTATGGTATCCAGAGCTATTGAACATGGCCACCAATCCTCCACTCAAACTCCCTCTTCGGGAGGAACTTCTGTTGCAGCAGCGGAGAACGGTTCTCCACCAGAGTCTGTCCAATCTCCGCCTTCATGCGGGAGATTGAGCGGTGGCAGTTGACTGCTTTTGAACTTCCACCTGTGGGACGTTATCTTGGCAGCCAGGCATCCCTCAACCAAACGGTGTACGCCTGTTGTTGGCATAAATGTGGCATAGTGTACCAACAAATCTGTTGAACCCCCCAACCCCTCCCACCCCCCTCATTGAGGTTCTTTTGTTCATGCTTTCTTTAGCCCAGCAGGGCTCTGCTTTGGGCACCCTTAAAGGTTATTTATCAGCTATTTTGGCCTTTCTTAGGTTACCTGATCAGCCTTCACTCTGAGTCTCCTATTGTCAGTCGATTCCTTAAGAGACTCGCCCATTTGTTTCCTCCCACTCAATAGATCATGCCTCAGTGGGACCTCAATCTTGTATGTACTTTCTTAATGTGTACTCCCTTAGAGCCTATGCACAATTGTCCATTATGGCTCCTTACTTTCAAGACTGTTTTTCTTGTTGCCATCACTTCTGCTCACAGAGTGAGTGAGCTTCAGGCTCTTTCTTAAAAGCTCCCATACTTGTCTGTGCACCCTGACAAAGTGGTGTTACGCACTAAAGCTTCCTTCCTTCCCAAGGTCGTTACACCTTTTCATGTAAGCCACTCCATCACCTTGCCTACTTTTTACTCCTCTCCACATCCTTCTCATGAGGAGGAGAGACTCCACCGTCTGGACCCAAAAAAGTGTTGGCATTCTATCTCAATCGTACTAAAGATTTCCGGGTGGACAATCAACTCTTTGTTGGATATGTGGATGCAAAGAAAGGGAAGGTGGTGCAAAATCGTGCCATCTCTCGATGGGTACTTCTTTGCATCAAGATGTGCTATGCTTTGGCCAGGAAGCAACCTCCTGAGGGCTTGCATGCTCATTTCACCAGAGCGACTGCTGCTTCCACTGCTTTAGCACGTGGAGTTCCTGTCCTGGATTTCTGCCAGGCAGCTACGTGGGCATCCTTGCACATGTTTACTAAACATTACTGCCTAGACAGTCGGGCCCGCTGCGATGGCTACTTTGGTTGTTCGGTCCTACAGGACTTTCTAGTATGATCTTGGTTCACAGCCCACCTCTGAGGATGGCATTGCTGGAGTACCTATTCTAAGGTAAGGAATCTGAAACTAGAAGTCTCTATCAGATGTACAAGTTACTTACCTTCGGTAATAATTTATCTCGTAGATACATATTCTAGTTGCAGATTCCTTGCCGGCGCACCCATCCTTCCCGCTTACGAACTGATTTCAAGGGACAGGGCTTCCCTATTCAGGGACTTAGCTCTGTCACACCAATCTCTGTTCTTCGCTGCCCTGCGCTTTGGCGTGGAAAATTGTGAAAAGAAATTGATGTCACTGCGCTGAGGTGGCGTCCATGTACTACTCCCGACATCACGGCGACTACGACAAGGGTATTGCTCGAAGAAAAAATTTCCAGATCCAGTGTGACGCCTGGGGGAAAATTCTAAGGTAAGGAATCTGTGACTAGAATATGTCTCTACCAGATATATCGTTACTGAAGGTAATTAACTTGTACAATAAGAAATCCGCAATGTTATCCTATGAGAGAGGTAGACCGCTCGATGAGAAAATGAATTTGGTAAGTTTTTCACTACTGTACATGCAAAACTGAAGTACATACCCTATCTTTTAATTACCCAGTAGCCTGCCCTATGGGCCTACGTTAGGGGTCAGATATATGTAACAAAGGGGGAGTTTAAGACTTGGCAAGTGGTTCTAAATGGCAAGTTGGCGCCGCAGTGAGACACATCCCAGGCCTGCCATTGCAGCCTAAAGGCAAAGTTTTAAGCTGGGGTGTGGAATTCCTATAGCCTAATGCCCCGGACATTGTTTGGGGTCAAGGGCAACATGTTTCCATGTTTTGTCCTTGGGAGAAGTACGCTCAAACCCTTGCAGCACAAACCCCCTTTGGCTGCCATTTTACCTGTACCACATTATGGATCAGGGAAGGGCATTGCCTACAGTAAAGGTAACATTGGTTTCCATATGCTAATGCTGTTCGAACTTGCATTCAAGGTTCCTTAATGAAAAGCCATTATTATTAGGTTGAGCGTGTGTGCGCTACGGAAGTATTGTAAGCTCTGACAGCACTACAGTAGTTCTAGTATAAAAATATGTATACACATTTGCAATATTGGACCATATGGGGTTACATATAATTCACCCAGAATGCTCTCTGATTAGATACAAATTATGCAGAAGCTTGAAGACAATAATGAGGATTCTTTGATTTAAAAATCAAAGTTCATTAAAAAAAATGCAATGAGGAAAAAACTTTTGCTAAGCTGTCGTATTTCTAAAAAAAATATACATTCATAATGGAAAAATCAGTGTAAGCGGTTTCAACACGAAAATAAATAAGCATTGTCAAAGTCAGTAGGTTTGACATTGGTTGTCAGCCTCTTGGTTTTGTCAATGTGTGTCTTGTTTTGACGTGGTTTTTGTAAAAGTTTGTTGTGTGATTTGCCAGGCTCTCAGTATTCTAACAAACACTGGCAATAGCAAAAAAAAAAAAAGAACAAAAAAAAAAAATGGTCTCAAAATACACACATTGCCACATTAGTTTCTGGTATTGAACAAAACTACTTTGTGTGCTGATATGCTCCTGATGGAAGAACACAATGCTATCACTCTGTGAAGCTAGCTGAGAGACAGACAGACCTCATTAGGGACCAATTCTTAAAGGTCACAAAAGTGCAGCCATGTTATATGTCCTTGCATTAGTACAGATTCACAACTGATTCATTAACAAGAATGTACAGAAGTAGGCCAAGAAACACTACTCCTAGAAAACATTTGTGAATTACATTTTAGCTCAAGCAAATATCTATGTCTAGATTTGTTCATGCAAAAATCTGTTGAGCATTTGCAAGTTTATTTTCTCTCCAATTACTTCCCCCCCCCTCCCCCAGCTGTCAAGAATAAATTTCAAAGCTTTGTCAGTAGGAAAACAATCAGAGAAGAGCTGCTAAAACCAATAAAACATGCAATTTTGTGGGTTTGCACAGACACGAAAGGGCATTCTAAACCTGGCACTATTGCTTACTGCTACTTACAGCCTCTCTGTGTACCTCAGTGGAAAGGTGGAAAAATAATTAATTAGCTAGTACTCAAACCCTATTATAGTATGAGCCCTGCCATAATCGGAAAGGCTATTATCAGAGCCCGTATATAATGAGATTGCTGCTATAATTTTTTGCTACACTACATAGCCCAAAGGGAAAAGTGGATTATGTTCCAGGAAAATTAGTTTGATGAAGCAACCTGTCCTATGGACAAATAGATATTTAAAGTATCACACCCCTGTTTAAGGTGTTACTTAAGTGGGTAGCACAATAAGTGCTGCATGTCCATCAGTAATATTTAATTTACAGTCCATGTGTATATGGTATACCACTCTACAAGGGACTTACATGTAAAGTAATTTTGCCACTCAAATCATGTTTTAGAGACAGCACAAGCACTTTAGCAGTGGTTGGCAGTGGTAACATGCACAACAGAGTCCTAAGGCCAACAGTCCAGCAAAAAGTAGGAGGAGGATAACAAAATGTTTGAGGGTGACCCTGTAGAGAGGGCAATTTCCAACCATGACAGATCTTTTAAACGGAGAGTTACTAGGAGTGTGGGGAGCCCTGCAGGTGGTTCTTCCTCTTACACTTGCTAATCTCATTCCATGGTCCTTACACGAAAGCCAACTTTGTTTGCATGTGTCTGTCATCCACCATGTTCTCTACACTGTCCGTTGTAATCAACTGGGTGCAGTAGGTAGTCTTGCATCCCCTCGATATAACAGCAGGTAGTCTCGATTTTATGGCCACTGGAGTCTGTGTGTAAAGAGATATCCATATTTACTCTGTCTGTT
This sequence comes from Pleurodeles waltl, assembly GCF_031143425.1. Classification (NCBI taxonomy): domain Eukaryota; kingdom Metazoa; phylum Chordata; class Amphibia; order Caudata; family Salamandridae; genus Pleurodeles; species Pleurodeles waltl. Next base: position 169,476,987 of record NC_090451.1, on the reverse strand, counting down.
TCCATGGTGTGGTCATGAAAATCACTTAATTTAACACTCCTCCTCTAGTTTCAACAGGCCCCTCAAAGCTGCACTAGAAAGCAGCCATCTTGTGACTAAGCCCTGCCACCATCACTTTTATTCGGATTAATATGTTTGTGAAGTTTATGTAGGCTATGTTATACTGATAAATGTTGGAATGTGTGCATACGGGACATATTTTCTGATCATGTTGGTGTACCTGTTATTAGAGCTACCCTTACCTGAAACACACAACTTTTTATCTTTAGGAGAATGATAGCTGCAATTAAGGGAAGATGTGGTTCTTCTTTCTCCATTATTTTTGTTTCTGGAACATATCTTGGGAAATATACAAGGTTTTCCACATGCCTAGACTTGTAGTTTATACAAGCCCACAGCCAACTGAAGAAGTCAAGATGCAGTTGTGACTCTTCCTGGCAAATCCACTTTCTCTCTGCAGAGACCTTTTTGTTTTGTATTCTCAAGGACCCGACTGCTTTGGTGGCAGTCTGCCATTGACTTGTGGAACTTAACTGATCAAGGGAGTCCTACTTAGTCTAGCATGAGCCCTTGTGCTTGTTTGCTTATAATTGTTGCTGTGGGTAATACTCTGCTTTGCCTCCAGTGACCTCGAAGGTTGATCTTGTGGAGTATGAAATTGCTGATCTAAAACGATTAGGTCCCCTCTACAGTGATATCTACTAATTTCAAGGAACACCACCACCTAACCCTAAACTAAAAGATGGAGCGATCGTGTTGGCTACGTTAACTCACTTCCCTGAAGTTCGAGAAGCCGACCCTTTCATTTGCAGGTTACTGATGAGCTGTATTTTCAGATACCACTGTTTTTTGTTTTTCTGTTTTTAATGTTTGTATTAACTTCTCAATTTGTAGTGCTACGGAACACAAAGTACCTCAGTTGTAGCCAAAAGATTACGATGTTTCACTTTAGATTGATGTTGAAGAATTCTACCCATTTGCGAACATTTTCTTCTGAACATTGCTTGGACCATTCTTCAGTCTATTAACTGCATTATTTTTACACTTATTAGTTGAATGGTTATATTAGTGTTTGTGATAGTTTGAGGATCCTAAACAACCAGGGGCCCTGGTCTGACTGCTTCATTTTGTATTGACGTTTTTCATTTTGTATTGTGCTGTATGCTTTGCATTTGTTATGCAAATGTCTTTAGACTTTTTTCAACAATTCAAAGCTTTCTAGACTTCGTATTTTTAGTTTACTTTGGTACTCTATTTCAAGTAAACATGACTCCACCTCCTATGAACTCGGCCTTGACTGTTCATACATAATTCCCAGAGTTGATCTCCTAAGCCTTAGACTCTACTGAAAGCAGGAAGTATTCGGTGCCCTGCATAGCAAAGTGTTCCTTTTGATAGTATGGGCTCGAGATGAAGCTAGCCATTTGGATTAAAACATCCTTTGCTATAATTTCTTAGTAACTTTTCAAGTTAAGCTGGAACAAGCTTTCAAGCTGTAGCAAAATTACAATTTATGCTGGTTTTATGTCGCCATTATTAACAGCAAACAAACGTGCATGATCTTTACTTTTGGTCACACCTTTATGCGTGGCATCAGTCTACGTATGGCACTGAATATCTTGCCCAGGCATATGAGTGGTGTAAAGTTAGATTGAACGTAATATTGACAAAGCTCAAAGCCTAATTCTATATCGCCACACTGTAGACCTTGCGGATGGTGCCATTCCTCTTTTTGGTTGTTTTTGGTGTGCCTGCAGAAGAAAAGTCTTAAGAGACAGTGTGTCAGGGTCCCACTTAGGCCCTTTTTAGTGGGTGCAGAGAGGTATGTGCAGTACATACTTTTTCAATGATGTCATTTCTAAAATAGTCTGTCTTGTATGGAATCTGGAATATAGTATTAGGTTAGTGGTGTCACGGTTCGTCCTGGCCCTTTGAGACAGATCCGGCGCTCCAAAAGATCTCCAAACGAGTCAGCCTACCACAGGCAGCATCAAATGCTCAGCATATGCCATGGGAAGCAGTACCATCCAAGAGAAGGATACGGGCAGGTGTCGGGCCATCTAATATAAGCTTACTGGTAGAGGCACTGTGATCCTAGTTGGAAGAGCCGGGGGTGGTGACCTGCCCTGGCTCTTTCTGGCGCTGACTGCTACTGGACGGGCCTGGGCTTTGCCCGGTTGCATCCTACACCAAGGGAGGAGGAGGATGAGCGCTATATAGCATGCGACACAGGCAATCCAGATGCAGCCCTGCCTCCAGGAACAGCAGAATTCTAGGACACAATGTCTCTCCAGTCTCACCACGACCACCAGCACACCCTGGACGTCTGTGTGGTTAGTTGTTTTTAGGGGAGTTGATTGGATGTTTAGTTGGTGAGATCTAGGGAGGGTAAAGGATCTTTTGCTAGGGAGTGTCTGTCTGTGACTGTGGTGTGTGGTGGTAGAGACTATTTTTAATGAGACTGTGTTAATGTGGAGGTATTCTAGATTGTTCCATGAAGGCTGCAGGATAAGTTGGTCAACCACCTTTTTTTTTTTTTTTTTTTTTTTTTTAAAAGAAGGTCACTTAAATGCGATCGCAACTTTCAAATGTGAAGGGAGATGTTAAGGTACAGGTCATTTTAGGATCAGTGGAAGTTACTTTGCAGTGTAGGTCAGTGGTTCCCAACCTTTCGACTCCAGAGGACTCCCAATTAATCAAAACTGTAAGCCTGGACCCTCAAGCAATTTGTAGGATTTGAATTTCAAAAGTTAAAACAGTAATTATAAAAAGCTATACAAACAAGTGCACACCAAACAAATACTCCAGTTACTAAAGAAATAATTATTTTATATTGAAAAAATATGCAAAAATCTAAATTGATTTAATGGGAAGGTTGGCATTGCATCTCGGCGACTAACTATTCAATGTTTGGTTTTATTGAGGAAAGCTTAATCCTCAGGTCAGATTCTACGTTTCTCAAGTGATTGCTGTTTGTTGTTTGGGTGCATAACTTCAGAGAAAGCACTTTCACATAATTTTATGGTGGGGAATCAGAAACTGAGCCATAAGGGACTCTTATCTCCCCCCCCTTCTGTCGGATATAATTCATTTGTTTTATAGCGCCTCTCATATCAGTGTAGGGTGTTGAAGCACTTTGCAGGCGACTGCAAGGTGTAGGATTCACATGTAATCCACACTGGTAGGCATTTTCTAAGAATGCTTGGTCTGGAGAAGAACAAGCTAAGGATACAGAACATAACACAGTGGTTAGCTTTGACTTTATTAATGTATTTTTATGCAAACAAACCTTTTTTTAGCAGCATAAGGATCATGAAAGACTCTGGGGGAGCATCACTTTCTAATTCGTGCCATGCAGTTTGTATTCAGCTGTTTAATGGCAATGCATAGCTCACTGTGCTAGACGGAGTGTAACTTATGAACTGCACAGTAACAAAAGAATCTGTGACAAAAGCAGTAACACTGTAGTATGCACATAAAATACTGTTCTTTGCATGATACGCGTTCTTTGCAGCAGGCATATGTTTTGCTTTCACTAATGACCAAGCTGACAAAAATCTCTGGAATGCACTTCTCAGTTCAAAGACGACATTTATTATTACTTCACCACGAGGTTCCTAAAAGGAGATTAGTAGGTCGAATATACCCAAAATGATTCTCAACTGCACTGTGCAAAGCAAATTATGCTTTGGAATTATTCTATAATGTAATCATATAAGTAAAAATTAATCACCGTATGGCCTGCCAAGCTCTTAATCTTTCTCATGCCAGCAAGAAGAGGACCCCGTTCAACTGCAAGAAAGAGATATCCACCCTCTCGGAACAAGTGTGTGTGTGTGTCAGGCATTCGACATCTAATCCTGACCGAGGTCTTGGAAATTCCACAGATACTGTGCAGGGCCACCTTTTCATATCTTAAAAAACCGAAAGGGCTTTCAGGAAAAAAAAACTCACATGAAAGAGAAATATTCAAATACGCTGGCTATTGTAGGTCAGAAAACTGGCCAACATCTCAAGGCTCTCCTCCCAAGGCCGAACCGTTCCCTGCACTGAAAAAACATGTACATTCTTATGCTGACTGACTAACTGTTCGGTGAGAAAGAATACGAAAAACAAGCACAGTTTACCATGTGGATAAATACAGCTCAACTGCAATGTCTAACGCCACGATAAAGTCAATAGGCAGCTAAACTGAATACAAATTGTAATCTGCAACTGGTGAACACTGAACAACTAATCCAAATGCAAAGTGGGGAAACAGTCAGTGGTCAAACATATCTATTTTCATTACAGCATATTAACCATCTGCTCTATCTTGGATGAGTCAAAGCTGCCCACTATACAAAACTCCCATCTCTGTCAGGCAGGTACATTAATCACCAGAGTTAACTTGACGCTTTGCCAGCAAGATGCTGGCTGTACAAGGAAATTTGCAGTGCTTTTAAAACTGCTGCACAAAGGAAGTAATAAATATAAAAACATGCAGTGTTTTGGTGCCTTCCTGCTGGCCCAGGTCTGTGGACTCCCAGGGAACGTGTCACAGACCCCAGGAGGGGCTGCGGACCACAGGTTGGGAACCACTGTGATTTGATGGCAGTAGTGGAATGTTCCTGCCCTCAAGCCTATAGTTAAAAACTCCTGGTCTTGTTCATTCTTGCTTGGTTGTGGAACTTCGATATTTAGAGAGCTGTTGGGCATTTGGACGTCTTTTGGGCATTGTCAGCTCCCATCTTCCTGGAGGAAGAGTTTGGTAGTCCCGGTGTAGTGTCAAATGGAGAAGCTTTGTGCTCCATCTAGGGTGCTAAATAGGGGCTTAGGAATTAGGCCATAGGTGGTTGGATCCCCTAACCTTACCATCAGCTAATATTCCCCTCATGCCTTTAGAAGAGAAATCCCTTTAACAGGAAGTGAATACCCTGAATCCCTTGCTGAAAAAATGTCTCAAGGGCATAACATTTCTGTAAACTGTACACATTACAGAAAAACGTATGTCTTTCGCGTGACTATTTACTGTTTGAATCCAGAGTCCTTCCAAAGTAGCACATGATGATATTTTGAGATTGTCACAGCAGGTTTACTGTAAGATGCTCTGCCCTGCTAGCCTGTGTGAATTCTACCTTGTGGCTTGTGTTGGATGCAGCACAGGAAACTTGCTTTTGCACCCTTTGTTAGAAGATATATCTCTAGAAACTACAAGCCATTTACTGTTGAGCGGTTCACCCCAGGGATGAAACTGCTGCTAGATTTGTCAAATAATCAGCAGTGCCCTTTCAAAGATTGAAGGTTGCTACAATAGTTTGACAGACCACAGAATTTAAATTGTATGGTAATACATTGGAAAGTAGAGCGTCCTTGAATATGAAAGCCAGAGCAAAGTTCGGATATGGATTTCCATGGATGTGCGCTCAGTATACATCTCGGCTCCATTCTTCGTTAGTATGCTTACCCACGAGGCGATGGCTGGCGCTTCTGTGCGTTGCTTTTCTGCCTCAAGAAAAGAGACGTGAGATATGGAGCATCACAGAAGTATTTTCAGAAGTAGCTCAGTTAAAAGAATCCTAAAACATAGTTTGCTTTATTTTCATTTTTTTTTTTTACAGTGCCAGGCGCCATTAGGTTGGAGCTATATATTAAAAATGTAAAAAAAACACACACAAACATGGGCAGTCTTCTGTGAGAAACCGAGTGGCCTATTGTCTTAAGTACAGCCTTCTCTCTCGCAGTAATTTAATTTTATGAGTATGTATTAAATCTCCATCTGTTAAACACATTGGTTTATTTTCTTTCATAGGCTTTGCCTCTTCCATTTCCTAAGGGTTGAAATAAAATCGTAATAGCTTTGCAAAATGTTGTGCAGAGCACCTAATGATTGTTAAATAAGAGAAGAGCATTGGTTTTACAAAGCTTAAAGACTAGCAGTACCCTGCAATAACCACTGGCTAATACCCCTGGCACCCGTTTCCAAGAACAAAAGAAGGACTTGCATCGTTTGCATACACGTACCCTGGATAGACAATACTCCATGGTGTCTAGAGTAGTAGGCCAGGAGGTGACCCATTCATCTTGCATTCAGTGGAATCCTGCGGTGATCCGAGGGAACTGTATTCACTTTTTGTGCACGGCATTTGTTAAATATACTCTTGGGAAACTAACTTGAGATTTAAAAATACGTGTACCTATTGGACTTGGTGCTGCACTCTAAGGCTCACTTTGCTATTCACTTCCCTAAACAAGCCATGTTTGATGCTGTAAATGCAAAATGTTCTCCTATGCTTCCACTGTTAGTGGTGCCCTTGACTACCACCTAAAAGTGCCTAGAACTCCTAAAAGTTAGTATTACTTGATCTTTTTTCCTTCTTATTATTGACGGTTAAGTCTGCCTTCTTGGCGTTTTGTCTGGACTAATGACTAGAGAGGTGAATGGACTAGTAGGATATTAGGTAAAATATTGTGTGACTGCATATTTAGATATACGTGCAATAGTTCCTATATATTTTGCTGCATTCAGTGTGCCAGTCTAGCGACATATTTCTGGACAATAGGCAGTGGAACATAGCACATGTATCATGGGCAGGCAAGGCCTTTGATAAGGAAGACACCTTGGAGGTCCTATTTCTAGGTCCTTTTGATTGTGGAGTGCCAATGACTCTTCAAATAATGATCTATAATAGGATCACCAGTCTATGTTGGGGGAGTCGCAACAAGGATGAAGGGGTGTTAGTGAGTTTGGGACACCGTGTGTTGAGAGAATTTAGGGGTGAGAGGTGAGATTTGATACTAGGTGTGAGGGAGTCCGGTGGGGAATTGTACTGTGTTGATGGGATTTATTTTCATGAAGGGTGGGTAGAGGGCCTCAGAATGTATGAAGGCTTTTGAGAAGTGGTTCTTCGAATATTGGAGGTGGTGACATTGGCAGTGGTTCTGAGGCATTGAAGAAAGGAATTCCAGAAATAGGAGGCAATTGCTCTTAAGGATTGACCGCCAAACAAATTTGGGCATAGTAGAAAGGGGACTTGGGGAGGAATTGCATTAAACGCACCAGGTGTGGCAGTTTTAGCTTTGATGTGAAAGTTTGCTTGAGTGGTTGATTATTTTACCCAACAATAGCACCTTATTTGATGCATAGGGTTTTGAAACAGGATATCTACATAGAGAACAAATAGTTGTCATGGTGGGAGAAATGAGATCTCTATGATTTGCTATTGGTTAGGCTGCTGGGTTTTGTTGATTTGTTGCAAGGGGAGGACAAATGCTCCCCTTATATCTTATACCTATATAATATAGCAGCGTTTTTAGCTCTGAAGGAGTCATAGTTGGGACTGTGGAGGGTAAATGGATATCAGAGTATGCCTGACTGTTGTATTAGTGAGCTAATCTAAAATACCAGTGTTAAACCTGAGTAGAAGTTAAGTTAGAGGTTGTGTGATTCTGTGATTGATTGTTGCACTTGCCCTCTCTGCAGGGTCACTCTCAAACGTTTTGCCTTCAACCCTCTTGTTTTCTGAATTTCGCCTGTTGGCATTATGCTCTCTGCACTTAAACAATACTAACCAGTGCTGAAGTGCTCTCTCCCTAAACTACATAGGATACTACACGTCCCCAGGGCCCGTGAATTTAATGCTATTAGTCCTCAATCAACACCAAAATGGATTTTTAGAGTGGGGCTAATCACCTGTGAGTGCATCGAGGTGCTGAGGGTGTATCAGTTGAACAGTCAGGTCCGGAGTTCCTTCCTGAACTCAGAGAGTGAGGTCCAGAGGTGAAGGGGAGGGGAGGCCGTTCCAGGACTTGGCAGTGAGATAGGAGCATCCTCCACCGTTGCTTTGGCTGATTCAGGGGGTGTGGGCGAGGGAGGCTGAGTGCAGATGTCTGAAGTGTTGGAAGTTCATGCATTGGTACTTGATCGTGGAGGGCTTTGTAGGCAGGTATCAGCATCTTGAATTGGCATTCCTTGTGGAAGGGAGCCAGTGAAGCTTCCAAAGGTGGAAGGGTTGGGGTGATGTGGGTTTGTTTTGGGGAGGTTGAGAATGGGTCTGGCTGCCCAGTTATGGATGGTCTGTACGTAATTGGTGATTGCGACATACAGTGCATTGCCGTAGTTCAGCCAGCTGGTGACTAGTGCCTGCGTGACAGTTTGCCTGGTGTTGACAGGGAGCCACATTAAGACCCACTGGAGCATGTGAAGACTGAGGAAGCAGGTGGGTTAGACTGGATTGATCGGACTTTTCATTGTGAGTTTGCTGTCAAGGATGATGCCAAGATTGTGGGCATGGTCTTTCAGGTGAGGGTCCTAGTTTGGAGGGCCACCTAGAGTCCTTCCATAAGAAGGTGTCCCCAAAAAGCACCTCCTCAGTTTTGTCAGTGTTGAGTTTCAGGCAGTTTCTCATCCAGTCAACCCTAGTCATGCAGCACTGTAAACTGGCACTTGTGGTGGAGGGGTCTTGTGATAGCGAAAGGGTGAGCTGGGTGTCACCTGCATGGGATATGATCAGTCCATGAGCTCTGATGTTGGCTGGGGGTGACATAGGTGTTCAAGAGTGGGGCAGAGGGCTGATCCTTAAGGGGTGCTGTGGATGATGCTCTTGGGTTCTGAGATGAAAGGAGGTAGGTGGATACTTTGGGTTCTACCAGTGAGGAGGGGGGCGATTCATCTCAGAGCGTCATCTTTGATGTGATCCTCTCTTGATGAGGGTGTGGTGGAATACCATGTCGGACACTGCTAATAGGTCGAGGAGGATCAGGGCTGCAGTTTCTCCCCAGTCGAGGAGGGTTCTGATGTAGTCAGTGACAGCTATTAGGGAGGTCTCGTGCTGTGGTTAGTGTGGAATCCGGATTGGAAGGTGTCCAGCAGGTTGTTATTCTCCAGGTGCTCGATGAGAGATGAGGCGGTACTTCTTGAGCTCGTTTGGGTCAGTGGACGTTACTTGAGAAGGGGTTTGACCTCAATGTGCTACCATTCTTTGGGGAAGGCGCTGTGGTGATGGAAGCATTGAGAATAGATGTGAGCTCGCTGCTGATCTTATTGCTTCTGGAGTTACAGAAGTGTTGGGTCCGTGGGTGATCCTGAGTGGACAGAGTTCATGATGACTGGTGTTCTCTGTGGTAAACTGGTCCCAGGCGGTGAGAAGGTGGTTGGAGTTCTACTTAATGTCAGAGATGAGGGTGTGACTGTTGGTGGGTTGGGGTTGGAATTTTTTGTAGATGGCAGATATCTTGTAGTTGAAGTTAGCCAAGGTGTTGCAGAGTTCCTGGGATGGGGGTGTCGCAGTTTGACATTTGCTCTAGGCAAGACTGCTGGTTTAAGGATGACAGTACTTATGTTTGTAGGTGACTAGGCCAATCCTACAACAAGTCTAAACGATGTCCCAACCCTCCCGGCTTAAAAGCAGTAGCTCACCAAAAAAAAAAAAAAACAACCGTAAAAGGTGATTTCTGGCAGCCTTTACATATGGACTCAAAAGTGCAATATCTCAGGGAGCTTGTGGTTAAACATGAACAACATGTCTCAGTCAAACACGGGTAATGAAGGAGATGCATTGAAGTTTCAATAGGTTTTCTTAACAAGACTGCAACATACAATAAATTGCATGGGCTGCAATGATTAGGATAATGAAAAATGCAAGAAACAGAATTTTAAAAATGAGAGTCATGAATTCAAAGACCCCCCCACCATCTTGCAATAGCCTGTAATATGAAATAGATGGGAAATAGGCCCCAATACCCTAGCATGATGAACCTAATCTCTAACCTAAAGAGAGCTAGGTGTGTTAAACCTAATCTGCCAGTACCCTATCCATGGGAACAGCCCCCAACCCTCGTTACCTCAGAATGAGGCCTCTACATCAGACTCCGTAGGGACACAAAGACTGGGTCAGAATCAGGGCATTGTGTAGGATAGATAGTGATGATCGCATAAGGTAGGAATCCCTCTGATTATCTTGTCTGTGTGATATGTATTTATACAGATCTGGTAGGACCCCTGACGCAGGTGTGTTCCCAAATAATAGATAAGAAGGCATGCTTGGGATGGAAATTATATAAAACAATTCCCTGAAAGGTACATTATGTTACTGTTGCACAAAAGTGGGAAAGTACATGATGAGAATACCTACATATCTCATTTATCTTTGACACTGATAGTGACGCCTTTACAGAGTGGCACTCATAACGTGAATCTAAAACATCTTCCCAACTATAAACATGGCAGCCAACTTGGAAGAAATAATTAAATAAATGGGCTAAAACAGAGCGAGCCAAGTAGGTTAAGTCACTAGGTGACTGGGCACAGGCCTGTAAGCCAGAGTCTAAGCTAAACTCCCGATACCCATTAAAACTAAATAGGATCCACTTCACCCTCCCCATTGCCGAAACCAGTATGATGCCAGACTAATGACGCCAGAGAAAGTGAATGAACCCAAGCTAAAATGCCCTGGACTAAACGATAAAATCATATTAAAAATGGAACTAAAATCTAATAAAAACTTGTTAAAAATAGCTAAAACATACAAAAAGACCATGTCAACCATGGCAAGCACAGCAGGCCAAAGTTGAAGGCAATGTTGGCAAACTTTAAAACTTTAGAATAGGCCAGTGGTCAGATCAATTTAACTATAGTTGTGATCTTGAAGAATGTCTTCGAGGCCATCAAAAGGAAAGGCATTCAAAAAAGAAGCCACATCGTCAGATGTTAGATCAATGACAGGACTGGTAGACGGATCCACGGAGAAGTAGTGCGTAGCAGATTCTGGTGCAGGATCTCCCGTGACTGGAGCACCATCCAAAGTGCCCACAGGAGCCAGACAGTCCACCAAGGGTGGCTCATAAGTGGCCTTGTGAATCACTTTCTTGGGGCATGACTGTGAATGAACCCTCATTGGGAACATCAGCAGTTCCTTGTCCACAGGAGGTACTGGCAGAACAGCAAGGCACACTGAAGGTAAATGTTCGAAGAGGCACCAGGTGCAGTGGAAGACTAAGTTGTACACACCACTGGACTGGTCGGAAATGACAATGACCAATCATGCTTAAATTCCTCCAGCAACGGAGCACATAAGAACTATACCATGCAATCACGGCAGAGCTGGGCTAGTGGTCGTAGCTCCATCACTCTGCTTAGCTGAGAAGGCACAACCACTGCTAATAAGGAACAACAGCAGCAGTATTCCGTTGATCGATACCAAAGTTACAGGGAAGCCACCAAACACACTGGAAAAGAGTGAATGGATGGCTGAAGGAATGACTCCAAAGATAGTCTGAATGATGGATGCAAATCCAGACCCAACAGCCTTAAAGAAATGGACAATTCCCGTAGTGCTCGAAGCATTAAAAAATCTGGATACCATCTCTCCAAAGTGTTTGGGAAAGTTGGTATTTAATAGGGATTGCATCTTGGCTGATGACCTTGCTATCTGGAGAGCATAAGTCTCTAGCCAATGTCAATGCAACTTATTACTGGAACAGTAGTGCCTTTAGTCCGCTCAGCTTGTCATAATTTACATTAGTAGTATCAATGGGAGGCCACATTTCCGATACTCTTATCTCGTGTGTGGGGGGAATAAAACATGTCCGCAACACGTTACGATCTTGGAGACCGAAATTGCATAGGCAATTCCTGATTGCATACCGCAACAGCTTTGATAGTTTGGCACCACATAACTTCCATTAGAAAGTACATGAAATGCCAGATGAATCAAAGGGATGGGAGTACCCTTCAGAAAACATGCTAAGTTTGCCACCCCTGCATTGCAAAGGCCATGATGGGACCCCCGTTTACAAATCATTGAATGACTACCTGTCTCACGTTCGCTTCCGCTAAGAAAGACCTCTGTTTCGCCGTCAAAACATTTATTCAAAGGGCAACTCCCATTCTTCTTTAATCTAGTTACCGCCTAGCTGCTTGTATCTGCCTATGGCAAGATGTTTCAATGAAAAGTGGAAATGGGCATATTTATAATGCGTGTACGAGCCAAGCTGTCAATGGACTCTCTGCAACTGTGCAAGGCAACTTTTCTAGCTTTTCTATGTGAAGCCTGGTGAAACTATTCCCTTTTATCCATCGTCTGTTCCCTTGATAAATTAAAAGCAGCAAACATGTCACTACCATTAATATACTTCCATGGAAAGCGTCCAACCTAACTGCATTATGGAACACGGCTGACTTTGTCCATGGTGTAAAAAGGACATCTCATTCTGAATGATGTCTATCGCAGATGACACCAGATTATTAGGGGTGTAAATCCTGTTGGACAGAGTGTTCATGCCATTATTGACAACCGCTAAAACCTTTGCCAAATTATCTTTATCAATCTGCCTTAAAAGCGCAGCAGCTTCCAGTTGAGAAGCTTCCAGATCTCATTCTATATGGCATAGATAAATCTTTTAGAGCATGGCTTCCTTGGACGTAACAGGAAGTCCTGTAATTCTATATCTTCAGAAAGTCTGTTAAGATTTTCCTTTACTGCTACTAAGGTGTTAGTCTGTAACCACTGTTGCACAGTTTAACTATAGTAACTATACCAGAGACAAAGCGAGGGTCCGGTCGGCTAATCTTGAAACCTTTTGAGGAATTCACAAAACACGCCTGAGACCCATTTGTGTCTATTGGCCACAATAACCACCTGCCGGGACTGGAAAGTGAAGAATTATAGGTACCATCCTGAACATTTGCATCTAATTCTTCCTCTGTAATGATGAGGAAGGACTGCCAATTGATACATTTCGCTGGTGTAGGGGACACTGGGCACATTCATTTCCTTCATCTTTGCTAACCCTGGACAGGAAGTCTGCTGAATTGTGTAATTAAAAAGATCATTTGCACAGGAATAAGGCACACTAAATAAAGCTTCTGTACCCTGAATTTACAAATCTCGTGTTCCAGATATACTCTTTACATCAATAGCATTCTTCCAGTATTCGTATCCTTCAACTGAAAGTCGGGAAACAAAGGAATCAGAATAAATCAATTTTGTGGTAGTTAGCAAAATTGTCCTAATTTTACAAGCTGGTAATTGGAAATAGTAGGACTCTGCATCTTTAATGTCATGCCCCAAAAAAAATATGTGAATTTATCTAAATAATGTTTTGGACTCCCCACAGGTGGCGTTGAACAGTGTTCCCACTGTGTGTTAATTAACTATTGTTCTGTGTCTAGTTGCACGGTGCAGGTAGTAATGTCCCCAGTTGTTAGAACATCACCCCATAATTCTTCGCATTGGTGTACACATCACTTTCAAATACAGTGTGATCCTTCATTTAGTTTAACACGTTATACTGTTTGGACATCCCAGTCATCAGAAACAACACCAGGTGTAATTACAACAGTAATTGAAATTTTGAAAACATATGGAATTTGAATGACCTCAGTAGGCCCGTATATATAAAATGGAACTTTATTCCACACAATCCCATCAGGAATCGGTACTGCTGAAATATTCACAAGGGACAAGTCTCTTCAGACCTTATGCGAGGAAAGATATGGAGTTAAGACTTCATCCACAAGAGCGTTCAGGAAGGTAATGACCGTTTATAAACGGGAAGAAAACAGTCACGAAATCAATCCATAGAAAAAAATGCAAGCAATGTTAAATACCCACAGATAGCTCCATGGATAAACTAAATAGTCATTTTTATGCCATATGTAGAGCTTACGTCTTCTTGGAACAGTTTCAATAGCAAGTGCGGATGAAGTTGAAGAAGTCATCAATGTCTATTAAGTAACCAGAAGCAGTCTCTGCAAACACAGGAGCTGGTGCATTACTGGTGGATGAATCCACTTTGTGTGGAGACTCATAGTAGACAATGTAGTCAGTTTGTGTAGTGTTGGACTAGAAGACAGCCACATCTTGGACAGGTGTTGTAATTGAGGTGGTAACAGGAATTAGCAAAAGCTAATTTTCTGCCCTCCCCATGCTAGAGGACTCATTTGTAGCATTGGTGTACATGCTGTTGTCAGAAGTGGTGTTTCTTCTTTGAAGAGGTATGTCCTGTTGGGTAGTGAGAGGGGAATGGAAACTACCCAAGGGACCTCTGGGTCTACTGTGCAGGATCGGCCACATGATTGAGTTTAATAATATCAATGGAGACTAATCTGTTTGCTTTGGAACCAGGCAGCGGTGGTAGGATGACAGTTCTGGTACCTTTTATTCCCAGGACTTGGACCAGTGCTCTGTATGATGGGCCGAATTCCTTCTTCACAGAGATCTTCCAACCAGATCCCCAACTTTAGGAACCCAGCCAGTTGTTGACAAATCCCTTATTCCTAAGGGGGCAGCACTGGGGAGGATTTATCCTCACAAAATTGCCAAAGCTCCTGTAAGACAGTGAGACGTTCGTATATGTCAAAAGGTGTTTCTGCTGCCACCAAATCAGGGCCATCTAAATCTGGGACATACATAGGTGTCCCAAAGAGAACCTCATAAGGAGTGCGTCCTCCCAAGGACCTTCTAGGCAGATTATTCAGTGCCCTCTGGACCCCGTATAGGTGATGAAGCCAGCTTTGGCCAGAACATAATACTTTAGCTGTTAAGGACTGCTTTAGATCTGGATTCCCCCTCTCCACACCCAAATTTCCCTTGGGATGGTAGTGTGATGAGTAATGGAGTTCAACACCCATTGTCCCCATGGTGTCTCTGAATGCTTTAGTGGCAAAGGCACGGCCCTGGTCCAAATGGAATGCTACAACCACATATGCACCAATAAAGATCAGCAAGTATTTTATAATTGTTCAAGCATCAGCCGACCACTGAGGCCATACCCACAGGAATCTAGAACAAGAATATACAGTGACTAAGATGTGCTTGTATGCACCATCAGGTTGTAGGGGACCACAATGGTCCAGGTACACACAATGTAGTGGCCTGTTGGACACCAAGAGGAACATCTGCCGAGGGTGTTTGATGTTTGAGCCCTTTATCTGCTGGCAAATGTCACAACAAAGTACACATTGCTTAGTCTTTTTGTTGAGACATGGCCACCAGAGGTGTTTCTGTAAGAGTGTTACTGTGGCCGCAATACCAGCATATGCAGAGGCAACACCCTCATGCTCTGCTTTTATTAGATCTAATTTCTGGTCTTTGTTGGGGATCACTTGATCTCCAACCCCAGGAAGAGTTGCATAAGCAACATTCTTTGCACTGATGTGGTAAGAGTATTTTGTAGGATATGCTTTTGGGGGAGGCTTGCCTTCAGCCGAAGCTTTCACGACAGCCAGAATTGAATTATCCAAACTCATCTGAGAACAAGTCACTGCAGCCACAGAAGCCGTAGCTACTGCAGATTAGCCAAATTACTGCCAATAACATGTACTTCTACATGTTGGTGGCCCAATGTATGGACTGCATGAAATGAACACTCTGTTGCTTATCCTTAAGATCAGCCATTCTCACCCACAGAGTTCTGTATTTTATGGTGTTGCCTTTTGAGTCTCTGAACCAGTTCAATACCCAATGATTAAGGTAATCATTGTAGGACTGGATGCAGTAGTACGAGTCATAGAATCAAAGTGAGTTGTCCTGTGTCCGTAGGTTCTAGCGTTAGGATAAGGGCTTTAATTTCAGCCAGGCGAGCAGTGCAATCCCATAGGGTCTTCGTGTAGGTATTCTGAGGGTGGAATACACCATCCTTCATCATTCCGCTCACAGTTGCGCAAGCGGCTGAATATTGATGTTTAGTAAATATGGCTGGTTGTGCTGAACCATCAGTGTAAATGACAGTGTGATATCTGTCAAGTGGCAAGAGGTCTAGAGGTGCGGGGTATTCCAGTTCGTATTGGGGAGA
Organism: Pleurodeles waltl; assembly: GCF_031143425.1. Classification (NCBI taxonomy): domain Eukaryota; kingdom Metazoa; phylum Chordata; class Amphibia; order Caudata; family Salamandridae; genus Pleurodeles; species Pleurodeles waltl. The sequence continues at coordinate 169,461,213 of NC_090451.1, read as the reverse complement.
TTTGTGTCTGAAGTTTTGGAGCAAAGATGTAATCAACATCAGTGGCAGTCGGGGTGGTTGCCTACTGAATCTAGTGTGGATATAGTGCTTTAGTGTTAGGCATGCTTGCTTTGGTGACAGCCTCCAAGGCTGGAACAGGGTAAAGACAATGAGTTTCCCTTGGGCAAGTGGTCTCTCCTTGATGACAGCCATCTGAACAGCCGTCAGAATTTTCTGTGAGTGCAAAGCTTTGTTCTGCAATGGAGTATGAATGTGATTTATATGCTATGAGGACTAGAATTTAAAGTGGCCTTTATCGGTCTCATGCCTGAACTAGGCAGAGAATATAACCAGGGGTCTAGCACTCACCCTGTATGTTTATTCAACAGTATTGAAATCTTAGCAAATGTTGAAGTAACCTGACTATTAAAGCCATTCCTTGCATTATTCACGGCACACAAGTGAGTTTGTTCCCCGGTAGTTCCTCCAAGAACCACACTGATACACTTTCCAATCTATTGTAGCAAGTGTAAGAGGACCATGGGGTAGTAGTAGCAAAATCATTAGATGTTGTGTCGACTTTTGATCAAATGGAGTTGAGGATTACTTGTTTATGTTGCCAAAGAGCTGGTTTAAGCCACAAGTCAATTTACAAAGTCCAAATACTTTATTCGGACACCACAGCAGAAAGTGCCTGCAGAGGTTTTGTGTCAGGAACACTTAAGAGGTGCCCATAAACAAAGTTCCTTCCACTCTTTTCATGGTTCTTGACACTCGACAGCAGCCATTAGACAAAATCAATCTGGAAGAAACATAGTCCACAGCAGGCTGCTCCAAGCATATACTCAATGCAGACTATATATTGCTCATCTATCAGACCCCAGAATCTCTCCACACACCAATGTCAAAGTCTAACTTTTTCAGGCTAAAAAAACAAACTTAACTGGAAGTGTAAAGTATTGCATAGGTCTAACGGAACCCACCAGCTGCTGCGGTAGGATAGGATTTTGAATGACTATTAATCTTAAATACCTAGCTGTATAGTAGGTATGAATTGTTGCTGTTAATCTTAACCCTCCCACACACCCCTCCCCCTTAGTGTAGATCACTAACAACTAAGACAAACAGTCAAACTTCAGCTTTCTCTTTAGGGTACAGCCTAGGTTGTAAAATAGTGTCTTTAATCTTCTGCTAGGTATGCTACCAATTGAATTTCTGGAACTTACTTTAAAAAAAAAAAAACTTTAAAAAAAAAAACTATTAGGCCATAAAGCTTTTCACATGGGCAGGAAGGGGATCCAGATTTAAATGTCCCAATCTAGATGGAGACACCAAGAGTAGGGCTTTACGTTTACCAAACATAAAACTGTACCACTCACTTAAATTTTAACAATTGATGCATTTTGGTTTGTCAAAAGCAAGACACCTCGGGGGCATGACCTGTAAGAAAATGGGGATCAACAGATTCATACATTTTCCGGGTACCTCTCTTACTCAGTGCAAGTTTAAATGATGTTAGAAAACTAACTTTCCACTGGATGGAATAGTCAGCCAAAGGCACTAGAAGAGCTTTTAGTGGGAGGCGTTTTAAAAAAGTCCAAACTTTACAAAAGGATCTTAACTGTTCACAAATCTAGTGGTACAGACAACTCTCATATTGCATCAAAGGCTGATTATGTTCTACTCTGGCTCCTTCAGGTTGTCAAGGTTACTTCATAAGATAGTGAAAAACGTGTGAGTAACAGCAAGGCTACACAACCGCCTTTCAACAGACCTTTTTTCGAAGCATGGCCCAATACCCTTACAAAAGCAAACCAGTGCTTAATTTGATCCGATGTTTGTAGACGGGGCCCACCAAAACACAGGTTTCATCATCAAAGGCTGACCTAAAACAAGAACAAGTAAAAGAAAGGCACAAAAGGAGGAAGCGAAAGACATAAAAAAAAAACGTGTTTTGAGGTATCACCTCTTTTTCATGGCCAAATTCAATCCAATCTCCACCTACAGAGTTATAGTTCATCTTTCCTAATTAAGAACACCCCCATTTTCATATGGCATCAACTTTGATATTAATCTATAAATCTGAATGTGGATATTGGATTGAAGTTGGGCTTCAAGGAGAGCTGGTAGCACGAAACACGTTAGCTGTGTGGCAGTGTTTTTAACCCAAATATGAAATATTGTAAAAGATGCAAGGAACCAGGAAATTAACTTGTAGGTTCTTTATTAAAAGTATCCTATCCACAAATGCAGGAAAACACCTTCTGTCTATCAGCTCTCCTCCTGTCCAACCACTCTCCACCAAGATCCAACCCAGAACTCTCACCCCTAACACTCTAATCTGACGTCAGAGTGACATCAGCCCCAGCCAAACATTCTACAATCAACCACAAACCTTCCCCCCCCCTTAGAATGACAAAATATTACATCAAAGAAAAACTTAGAATATATAAAACAAATATTACAAAAGAGTGAATGCTAACATTTAGATACATGAATTTTTCTTTGAAACCACCACCCTATTGAGATTCCATACTCTCCCATCTCTGATCTTTACAGCGTTTCTAAACAATTTTATGACTTCAAACGGACCCATAAATTTACTTCCACTTTTATACAACGTTGGTTTCTTAAATAAAACTTTGCCCCCCACCATCACATCAATTTCACACGTGTTCTTCTTGTCATCATAATATTCCTTTCTCCTCTGCACACATTTCCTTTCATGCTCATCCTTCTCTCTCATGTCATACCACAACGCGCAGTCATTCTTCCCCCAACTTACCCAACCTGGTGCTAACAAAGTATTGGCTTTTCTGTCCTCTAAACAATTCAAAAGGAACTTTACCAGTTGTAGTGTGGGGAGAGAACCTATACGCACGCAAAAAACTTTTAAGACCCTCCTTCCAATTCCTGTTTGCCGCAACCTCCAATTGTATGCACTCCTTTACACATTTGTTAAATCTCTCGACCATACCATTTCCTTCAGGATGATATAAGGAACACTTATTATGTCTAATTCCTCCTACTTTAAGATAAAATTCCATTTCTCTTGACACAAACTGTGGACCATTATCCGTCACAATAGCATTAGGATAACCTTCTCGCTCAGAAAATCAAGTATTTTTTTTCGTTTCCATACTACAGCCAATGCATACTTCAGCCCATCTAGAAAATTGATCAACTAACACCAAAATATAGTTACATCCTCCCCTCACATGAATGGGTCCCACCACGTCAAGAGACACAACCTCCCATGGTTTGTGCGACAATTCTCTAACTCCCATAGGTGGTACTCTGGTTCTATAGACTTTGTCACTATTGCAACAATCTGGACAATCTCTAATTTTTCTTTCAATCATGAGATCCATGCCTGGCCACCAGTAATTGAGACGAATTCTGGCTTTGGTTTTGCCCATTCCCTGGTGTCCTTCATGTCCTAAACCCATTATCTTCTCCCTCAATCTAGCAGGAACTACCAATCTGGAACCTCGCAACAGTACACCACCAGCTACTGATAACTCCTCTTTCACTTTTACAAATCCTTCCAATTCCTTCTCACGTTTGGCATTCAAACTCCATCCCTCACTGACTTTTTTGCACACCTGTTGCAATACATCATCCTCTACAACCGCATTCACCCATTCTTCTCGACTTACAATTCCTTCCGTTACACTACACACACTTTGTTCACTTTCCAGACTATTTTCCAAACACACTTCCGTCTCTGTACTAAGTCTAGATAAACAGTCAGCCATCCTGTTATCAGATCCTGGAACAAAGTATTTTAAATGCAAAATCCTGTAGACCAACAACCCACCTACTGATTCTACTGGAAATAGTATCAAGACCTTTACTCATGAACACTTCCACCAAAGGTTTATGATCAGTGAAGACCAAAAATTCCTTTCCCCAAAGAAAATGTCTTAACTTGTAAAAAGCCCAAAATACACTCAAGGCTTCTTTCTCAATCATGGAATAGTTGATTTCCGCCCCCGCAAAGTTCTAGAACAATAAACTATAGGTTTGAGAACCCTCTCATCCGTTTCTTGCAACAAGACTGCACCTAAACCTTTCATACTTGCATCCGTCATAATGACACTTTGTTTTTCCGGATCAAACGACTTCAAGCTTTCAGCACCTGACAAATCCCTTTTTATACACTCAAATTCTTCCTTACATTCTTCATTCCAGACAAATTCACAACCCTTAAGTAACTTCCGCATGTGCACCGTCTTTGAAGCCAAATTCGGTAGAGAGGCTCAGAAGGAGGCGAAACAGCCGGGAAAATCCACTTATATTAAAGGAAACCCGGTAAGTGAACTGTTTATAGAAAAAGAAAACTGCAGGAAATAACGGTGTAAAGGAAAGGATCCACGCGCAGGGACACGCGATCCTTTAGGTAGCTCCACTGCACATTTTGTTTCACAATTGCAGGGACACGCGATCCTTGGGATAGTACGCGCGCAGGGACACGCGATGCTTTCAACAGCTCCACTTGATTCGCACAGTCACTCGCGCGTACACTTTCAAACTGCAGGAGCACGCGAGTAACCCTGCGCAGTAAAGAACGTTTGAAAACAAAAAAATTATGATCTCACCAGTGAACGTGGACAGTTCCAGTTTAGGCAGTTCTTGAATGAAGCAAACAGGAAATTATGAATGTCCATACAGTAGACTCTTCAATGTTCTTGTGTTAGGATACTCCAACGTAGTCACCCTCGTCGCCAAATGTAAAAGATGCGAGGAACCAGGAAATTAACTTGTAGGTTCTTTATTAAAAGTATCCTATCCACAAATGCAGGAAAAAACCTTCTGTCTATCAGCTCTCCTCCTGTCCAACCGCTCTCCACCAAGATCCAACCCAGAACTCTCACCCCTAACACTCTAATCTGTCAGAATGACATCAGCCCACCCAAACATTCTACAATCTACCACAAATAAAGGAAACAAAATTATACAAAGTGCTTGTATACAGTCATTTGGTATATCAACTTTTCTGGTAAATTAGACCTACTGAGGCAATATAGCAATGCTTGACCCCCGGAGTAAATATAGTCTCTTGCAGCGCTCTCCAACTTCACCCATTACCCTGTGGCTAGAACTCCATTTAAAGGACTGATTACCACTAGAAGAAAACAAAAATATTGAAGAATGGGACCTCCCGCACCCCCATTATCCCTCAGTCAGAAACAAAGGATTGATTATGGGATTTGTAACTTTTTATCTATACCCAGGTCCAAGACGCAACTGATTTACTGCCCCATGGCACAACAAGTTGCTGACCAGTATTTCTTTAAAGATCCTTATGGCGCAAATACGTAAGCACCCAACCCTTCCTCCCCCTACTCCTCACCCTTCCACTCCCCCCCCCGCCCAATTCATAAGCCCTTTTAAAACTCATGAAATATGGGCTTATTTAAGTTCTGCTAAGGTGACAAGTCTGATGTCGTACCAGTCTGACATTTTACTGAGCTCAGACAATATATTTTATGTACGCTGTCTACAGAAGCAGTCCTAGCGTTTACTTTTATTTTTTCACTCTACTTTGTGTTAACTTATTACTGTATGACAGAAAATATTTGCAAACAAATTTTTTCAGAAAAATAGAATACAACTAATATCTCCAAGTTACTGACTTCATTTGTACAAGGATATCAATAAACATCATCCCGAATGGAACCACTGCAACCCAGGACCTAACAGATGCTGGCACAGCCAGTGCGGCACAGTAGATGATTAGGGATGCTCAAAATTAAAGGGTGTGGAGAGCAATGAAGGATCTCCATTTTAGCACATATCAGGCAGTATCCTTCGGGAGCTCTGCTTTTATAACTTGAGGGACCCTTCTGGATCAGCTTTCCACAATTGTTTTGAAAAAGCATAGCATGACTGTGCCACTACATCTCTGAAAGTAGAACATGAAAGGGTTGCCATTATCTGATATTCACATTTCTGCATGATATAAATAGGTATTTTATTTAAAGGGTGCACTGCAATGCACATAAATACAGTGCATAGTTTGATATAATATGTTGTGCAATCATTTTGTATTCATTCACATACAATGCTTATTCATTCAAACAGAGTATATTAGTGTTTTTATTAACTTGGCTGGAGTGAAGGCCTACATACATTTTCCTTTCATGGGTAAACGTTCAGTGTGAAGAATGTGTTTGTTTTCTTCAAGATGCAGGTTTTGGGATCTGAGATGGAGTTGATTAGAAGTCCATTGTGTTTGAGATAAGAAAGTCTGAGTCAAGCTGTAATTTGGTGGTCCAAACTCTTGAAATTGCTGAGAACAAAGTGCATTAGGGTCTGGTATGCAAGGCTTCTGAAGTCGTATATCCTAATTATATTTAATTGGTAGTCCATGTTTTTCAACAAGAAGTTTCGATTGTGATGTCATCACCTTTGAGGAAACTATGATTTAAGAAAGACTTGGTCAAATAGAGCTGTAGATTTTCACCCTTTGAGCTGAATGGACCTTTCTGAGGTACAGACCTCATATATTCTATGTGGCTTTATGACACCACACCTCTTAACAGAATATTCTACAGAATTTCTGTTTGCAGACCCTTTCTCAAATACTCTTTTAGAATTAGAATAGTTTAGGTTTTAGTTTAAATGGTTATGAAGGGGAACTTGGTTCTAGAGAGAACCACATGCTTTTTCCGATTTTCTGTGCTGTGGTTATTGAAGCCTTAGTCTTGTGTATACTGAGTAAGCTTAATATTGTTTGACACTTTAACTCTCCATTGGCGAATTTATACATTTATACTATGGTTTTGAGATTCATTAATGCAATGTCGACTTAGGGTCTGAAATAAAGTTATTTTGAATATTCGTTTTGACTAATATTAATGTGTGACAAATGAGTTGCACTTAAAATGATTGAAGTGATTTAATAACCGACTCTCTCTACCCCTCGGATCTGAGAATAAAAGATTAATCGAACCCCAGCAATAGAAATAGGGGCCCCAGGAATATTCCGTTTCAACTTGGATGTGCCTGTGAGCTTCATGTGTCTGAATTTGGGGGTGCACCTAGTGTGTTCGAACACTTGGAGGGATTTAACCTTAGTATTAGGACAGAAAATTATGTTGGCTTTTCCATGTCGTTGGACCATTCCAGTAGCCAAATGTGCATTAGCGGGGTAATCCTGGGAGCCAGAACTGTAAGGATCCACTAAAAACAGTGACTCCAAAAAAACAAGCATTGGAAAAGCCAATAGGTCTTGGCGATGCGAGAGCTATTGGCTTTGTCAATGTTAATATCTTTTAGCTATGTAGCCAAGAGCACACAATGTAAGCATGAGACCCACAAGTTATCCTCGTCTTGTGGTCTGCCCCTCTATTTTAGTCTATTTTCTGTTTCATACAAAGCGTGTTAAAGCAGCTTTGAGGACAAGTAGACCACTGTACAGCTAATGATGTGTAATAAAAAAGGTACAATTATAACAGGGATAAAGCCCATCACAAATCATGAATAACAAACATCTCAGAAGCATCAGTAATGACTGTTAGCAACACTAGGGCACACTATATTTTAGCTGAGCACATGGAGAAAGAACTACAGTAATCAATGACATTTGTGGAGCCTACAGACCTTCTCTTGGATTTCCAAAGTACTTACTGGGCTCTTCTCTGCAAACCTCACATAAAAGCATGGTCACAGGCATGCCAGGAAAATCTTAATCTGCTGCCACATTGAGGTGCAGGGAGGGAATTTATGCAGAAGCAGTAATAGAGGGATAGTGGCTGCATTTAGCATTTGACTTCTCTGAACACTTCCCCAAACCTGAAAGCAGACCAAGGGTACTTCTGGGTGTCTTCTAGAGAGCATACAGACAAGAACTTTATACTGTATGTGATGTTAACGAGTTCCCACTGGGTGTTCCATCATTTGCAGGTCAAAAGCAATTGGTGAAGCGTTAACATACGAAGACTTTAGTGCCATCCCAGTGTTTACAGAGTTTGTGCACATTACTTGAAACACATATCAAAGATATCCAACATGGTGCTTGTGTGTTTGGGTAAAAACGAGAAAAGGGGATATTGGATCAATGTTTCTTGTTAAGCATTGTACATATGGTAAATGCGTAAAGGCACCAACGCAGTGTTATATAGAAGAATAACCTGGCTAAAAATAAGCGCTTGAGAAAACTAGTAAGTATGATGCACCAAAATTGGGTCCCAGGCCTGGAATCATTTTCTGGTTTGTAAAACAAAACGTCAGAACGAACATTTTCAAATATGAGTCTGCCTCCCAATGTCACATTGCCACGGAACTCTAACCAAACAAAACAATTCAAAATAAAATCCGAAAATAAAGACACCATACAACACAAAACATAGTCATCTTACTTTTCTTTAATGTAGAACATCGAACAAAATCATGTAAATATTAGATGTTTGAGTAAACCTCTCAGTTTGAGGGTGTCGTAAGAGGAAAGATGTGTAAAATAAGTTGAAACAATCTCAGGCTTGTTTATTTATAGCTGCTCTGAGGTGAATGCAAGAGCATTGGCGCCTACGCGGATAGACAGGACAATGCAGCAAGTCTTCCTAGAGGGAAAGCACTGAATGTGTGCGCGTGTGCTGGAATGAGACACTGCCAGTGATTGCGTGCACGTGAGAAACCATTCAGAAGCTGTGGTCACTGATCCTGGCGACCTGGTATTTAAGTATCAGTACAGAACGGAGGGAAATTGAGAGAATTTTTTCTAATGTTCCATTTTTTATGGACGCTACTGGAACAGCATTGTGTGGAAAGGGTATGTACGTTTCAGTGACGGATCGGCTGAAAATGGGGAATAGAATGGCCCAGGTGTCAAAAAGAGGCATGGTGCTTTTGTGCTGTCATCAGATGGGTGCGCAGTCAAAGTTAAAAAAAAAAAAAAAAAAGTGCTATAATGGGATGAGCGCTAGCACCGCTTCATAGTGCTTTTTTCAGACGGGTTGGCAGGACAGGAGTGCTCAAACACAAAGAAAAAGTAGCTCCTAAAACGGAAGCAGTAGACAGACCAGTACTTGGTCAATGCTCCGGGGGAGGGCTAGACACAAGAACAGGCATGACGCATGCATGCCAGTAACAAACTGAAACTAAGGATACAAGGGTAACTAATGATGGAGTGAACGAACGTTAAGCCTGTGTGTGTGTGTGTTGGGGGGCGGGGGGGCAGGTGGATATAAAGCACACTGAATTGTAAACATGTCTCTTCGAGACAGGACTCAGCTAGACAGCACATACACTAACAGAACCGCATCACTTTCTCAGTTTCTAGTAGAAAGGAGAGGATTGTTTGAATCCCAGGTGCTTCTGGGATAGGGTAATTATAAAGTAACCAGGCAATTTAGAGAGCTTCAGCAATGCTCCTTATCACAACCTAGCACTTGCTCACATATCCACATCTATCTAAATTAGACAGCAGTGCAATTAGCTCAATTACAGAACACCATTAATTAAAAGATGAATATTACAGGAATATTTAATTGTGGCTTGATGAAAATACTGTCAGCGAAAGGATGAAGCACGTTAGCAACACTTTCACAGAAGAGACGATATTGCGTCTCTAGCAAGTTGGTGCAACTTAATTAACGTAGTAACATCCACCGAAATGTGCTCGTCTCTTGCAGGCAAAGCGGACACAGGAGCAGTAGCAGTTTTACGTGAAGGCAAGAACAAAACATTTTGTACTCATTTTTATAGCGCTGAATTGCGAAAAATCACACAAATAAGAAGGAAAAAAAAGTCTATGGTAGGAAGATCCGTAACATTTATCTGCAATCTTTATTGCTCAGGTTACTGAATAAATAAGCAGGTCAATGGGAGACATAGCTACCAGTGGTGTAGCCAGTGCAGTGGGCCCGGATCCCCGAGCAGGAATGGCCCCAGCCAAGGAATGCCAGGCCAATCCCATTGCCTGGATTTTTCTCACTAAATTCAGACAGTAATTCATTTTCTACTGCCAAACTATGATGAAATCCCTCCATCAAACCTCCCATCCCCCCCATCCACAATCTTTTTAACAATTCCGGAACAGTTTAGCTTTCATATGCAGTATTTTTTCAGTTTTCTGTCCATGCACCAAGGCATTTGTTTCACAAATTAAACACTTAAAAATGTAGTTCATAAAAGAAGATGGTTATCCTGGTCTTTGCCGTGACATTCTTCCTCTTATTGTCTCGTGCCCCCATGATTACCACAGTTCTTTTCCTTTTCCATTCTTTTCTCCTACTCTTTCACTATTCTTTTCCTTGCTGCATGTGTGAGTTCCTCTCTGTGTACCTCTTTTTGGACTGTCTCCCCTTCATCCTCGCTCACACTCTAGTCTCCCTCCCCCATCTCGCCCCCACGTCCCGCCATCCTTCATCTCAGTCACATCCGTCAACCTCTTGAACCGTTTCTCTGCCTCTCTTCTGTCTGGGGTCTCCGTCTCCACTGTTCGTTTCTCAATAGCTTTTCGTCTCTACCTCCTCCCATTCTCTTAGTGTCATCTCTCTCCCGAGCTCTCATCTTTCTTTCAGCAGCCTTTCCCTTCATCCTTCTCAGGCCTTGTCTTTTCTTTGCATCATGTCCTGCTTTCCGCTATGTTTGTCCGTCTCCATCTTCGGGTCTCCTGATCTCTTCGTGGTCTCGATTGTTTGACAGTTACTAAGTGTGACAGACGTTATTTAAAGTAGTACAACGACGGCGGACTCTAGACTGCTTGGAGTCCTCAGCTACCCCGGTAGCGAGTGCTCCAGTACATGATCAAATGGAAATGCACTAACTACAATCTTATCATGCCCTCGGCCTGCCTATGGCTCCTCATACAACATTGATGCAAGGGAGCCTAGGGGAGGTCTAAGTGAGATGCTTCAGCTGCTGTTCCTGGCATTTATCAAAGCATCCACTGAACTTGTTATAAAGACTGGAGACTCGGACAGACATTACATTTAGGGCACCTGAGGATGCAGCCCAGGGAGCTTCTGACCCATGGGCTGTCAGGAAGAGGCGCTTGAGGCACAGAGACAACGTAAGGAGCTTGAAGCAAACTAAGTGGTGTTAGGTTTTAGAGGAACAGATAGATGACATTACAACAAATGCCTTCCCCACACATTAGTTTCACCATGAAATACTAAAGTATATATCAGGAAAGTGAAGAAAAAAAATACATAAGGAAATGTGTTTATTCAACTGCTGCCATGCAGCCCTTCCATCGTGCATGGTGGGGAGTTGGCAGCAGTGTCTGGCGAGTGGCGGAACCTCATCCCACCCCTCCCCCAGGAAGATGACCCCATACGGCCTTTGGCACTATGGACCCCAAACCTTCGGGGCTTGGTACAGTGTTATTGGGGGCGGGGGCAGGGAAGGGGCATTCAACTCCTCTGGTCTCTTCATCCCAGAGAATTCATTCTTGGGGGCCCAGCAACATTTCAGGATGAGGGGACTTGAGCTCCCACCCCGGTCTGATTTTGATCCCAGGGCCTGCATCCCTTGGGGCTTGCCATTATACTTATAGGGGGGGGGGGGGATGTGACCCCCCCCGCCCCCCCCACCCCCGGGTCCAATTTTGGCTCTGGGGAATCGATCCCCTGGGACCGGCCCTTTTGCAACTGGGGAAGGAACATGCACCCCCCTCCCCAGGTCTTTATTGGCCTTGGGGACCCCTTTACCCACAATCCAGCCAAGAAAGAATAGATGTCCTGGTGCCCATCCAGGGCACCCACCACACTATGGTTGGGGCCACGCAGACCCACCTGGCTCCTGACCTCTAGAGGGTGCCAGCATTATTCCCGCCCACAGGGAGCAAGTAAAAAAAATGCTGCTTTTTGCAGGTAAGAGCAATCTTTTGATTTGTTTCCCAGCCCGCTTTAGTGCGGGCAAGGAAACCAATGAAAATTCCCCTCCCAGCAGTTAGGAGCATTTCTCAGGCTCCCTCCTGCTGGGAGCAGATTTAGGGCCAGATTTAGAGTTTGGCAGGTGGGGTTAAAATGTCCTAAATGTGACGGACATCCTGGCTGCTGTATTCTAATCCTATTATATCTTAGGGGAATCACAATATGACCGATGGGCTATGCATCACGGTTGTGATGGAGAAACCCGACCGCCAAACTCTAAATCAGGCCCTTAGTGTTTGCACTAGCTTGACAGAAGATTTGAAATTGCTCTTGCCAAGTGATCAAGAACAGGCTTCCCTGCCCTCGACAATGTAGAAAGAGATACCTCTATGTCTTGGGGGTAGGCACCACAGGACATAGCATATGAGTTGGCCCTGGGGGAGGTGGGGGATTTGGTGTGCCCAGACCATGATTGGCTCAGGACGGTAGGTTGCGTGACCCTACCTCCCCTTGGTAATTGTGGCTGGGCCCCAGGGTATGGGGTCCCAGATGACAAAATCAGCCCATGAAGGGATTTCCTATACATTTATTTATAGATATATATGGTCCCAAGTGATGGAGGGCACATACAGCATCTTACAACCAAGTATGATAGATAGATAGATAGATACCCGAGGAAGAGGGCAACACGGGAAACCACACTTTTTTTTTTTTATTTCTGCTGCGGAGCCTCCACAAACTAGTGGCAAAATAAAAAAAATAAAATAAAAAAAAAAGGCTGGACTAGGTGGTCAATGTATTCTTATCCAGCCACCCCCCACCACTTGTGTTTTTTTTTTTTTTCCAATTTTTCTCGAAATTCGGGCCGTCCCCCGAGATAGCGGACACCACTTTCTAGTTGAAGTGGTGACAACCAATCACGGTATTGATGTTGGCACTAAGATACATAAATGTTTTCTTTATTAACTCCAAAACTATTTAACAGATTTAAACCAAATTACAAAACGATCTTTCTGGACCTAGTTCTAGCTTTCTGCCAAATTTGGTATAATTCCGTTCACCAGTTCGAGCTGCAGTCATGTCTAAAATCCCTATGGGAAATTGCATAGGTAAACTGTTTTGGCCCCCCCCCCTTTTTCTTGGCCCACGATGTACAAATCACCCCAAAACCTTCCAGACAGCCGCTAAGGTGACTGGCACACTAGTCTTGAAAAATTTGTGAAGATTCATCAATTGGCAGCAGAGTAATTAGCAAAACACGTTTGCTATGAGACTAGGTCCTAACTATAACTACCTATACATGACCGCCAATAGGTAACTCAAATATACACACACACACACACACACACACACACACACACACACACATATATATATATATATATATATATATATACACGCTCCACAGCAGAACGCCATCCGATCTCCTGACAATGAGTTTCATTGTTAGGAGATCGGCTGGCTTTCTGCCGTGGAGCGTGTTACATACTGCAATTATGAGCCCTGAAGAAGTCCGTGAGGACAAAACGCATTGGCTATGATGGATTAGATATTGTCATTGTGGATGAATAAAGAACAAAAAGTTTTCATACGAACTCTATTGAATTATGTGATTTTTGAAGAAATGTGATAATTTTGTGTATATCAATGGACACTTCGATGTGCTGGGTCTCCTTTTCAATGTTATGAGCCCATGGCTATTTGAGGTCTAGGGGGTTGGCCCTCACGACCCGTGCACCGAAAAGTGCCATAAATTGCATATACAGTAAAGGAAGAAGGTGCGGTTTCAATTCACCTTGATCCCCTTTTTTTTTTTTAATTTTAGGACATATACATACACACACACTCACTTAAAAACAAAGGTTACAGGGACATTAGTTAGGCTCACATTTTAAACCTACAGAACCAAAGAAATTCAGCTGTTAAAGTTAGAGTTCTCTCACGTAACTATAACTCGTGCCCTAAGGCAACTAACTTACACCCCGACCATGCACTTATTTCCCCCTCAAATAATTTACTGCAAATATTACAGGGATATTATCAATAATGCTATCAATATGTTATGAGTGATGTAATATGTGGGTTAATAAAAACAATGCATGGCGATGGAGCGAGTTATAGTTACCTTAGGGCAAGAGTTAGTTGTTTGAGATAACTAGAACATCTTAATTTCTTAGGGGCCCCCTCCCTAGGCTGATTTCAGCCCTGGGGACACCATCCTCCAGGGCCCAGCTCTGGCCTTCCTCATGGGTGGCCTGGCCCCACCTAGGGCACCCATTTTACGTTGATGGAGACTTTGGAGGGAGCCTCCAGGCCCCTGCGGTCCCAGCTGGCTCCCCGCCTCTTGTGGGAGCCGGCATTGCTACCTCACGCAGTCTACTGCATGTGGGGGCAATCTTTTCATCTCCTTCCCCCACTCACGACAGTCGGCAGGAAAGATGAAAACTCTGTTCCCAGCAAGCTGGAGCCATTTTAACACTACCATATGCTGGGAGCAGTTAGGCTTGCTTTTGCTTCGGAGAAGCTGTCAGCGCCCGCTACGCAAAAGTTAAGAGCTACCTCCTAAGAGTGGGCACATCAGGAAGTAGCAGGAGCTGGCTATTTGGGGTGGCGGTCCCCAGGGCCATGTATGGCTCCAATAAGAGGAGGAAGGGAGGTCACACAGCCCCGCCCCCTTCTTTAATCAGCACAGGACACCCCAGGGAGCCCCCCCCCACATAAAAAAATAAAAGAAAAAGGAAAATAAATTTGCATTTAATATGTAGCTCAAAGAGGGGAAAATGCCTTTGGGGGGTCCCCCTGCTCGACGGATCACCTCAAAACATTCCATGCATAACAAGACCATAGAAGGCACTTTTAGGAACATTTTGTGAAATCATTAAGTGGCACCAAAGATCTACGCAAGTGTGGAAAAAAAAAAAAAAAAAAAAAAAGCTTTTTCCATGGAAACTAAGTCTTAACTATAACTACCTACTGGCAACCGGCGGTAGGTAATTATATATATTAACTAATGCGGTCGCCAGTAGGTAGTCAGTTGGGACCATGTTTCCATAGAAAAGGTGTTTGACTTTTATACATCTTTGGCATTGGTTTGACAAATCTTCACAAAATTTACCCCCCAAAAAAAGTATGCTGGTTATTTGTTGTGCATGGGAAGTTCTGGGGTGATCAGTCAACTGGGGGCAAAAAAAAAAAAAAAAAACACACAAAAAAAAACAAAAAAACAAAAAAAAAACAAAAAAAACAAAAAAAAGGTGTTGAGGTGTCAAAAACATGCCCATGTAAATTCCCTTAGGAGTTTTAAATGCTATTGCCCAAACTGCTGGAGAGAATTCCACCAAATTTGGCAGAAAGCTAGATTTTGTTATGCAGATTGTGCTTATGGTTATTTGGTGTAAATCCATTCAGTAGTTTGAGATATTAGAGGGAAAATACATTTGTAAATCTAGGGCTGCAAAACCTCCTAGACAGCTTTGTGAATAAGAGGGGCTTGTGCAGAGTTCTGATTGGCTACTAATACTTCAAACCAAGAAGTGCTTCAGCAGAGGACCCCACCCCTCCCAAAAAAAAAAAAAAAATAGAGACCAGGGTAGCAGGGTAGGGGACACTCTGACCCCTTAGCTCCTGGGTTGGGGTCCCGGACAGGGCAATAAAAAATAACGTGCTTTTTTTAATGCAAATTCACAGCAAAAAAATCAAAAAAAAAAATCAAAAAACAAGCACTGTCTCCTGTCCTTGTCTTTATTAAGCCCGCAGGATGCTGGGAGTTGGCTAGAACCGTGGGGTTTTTGAGTCTTCTCTCTCCCCTTTCCCCCACCCCGTGGTGTTGTCATTCTCTCTCTTCCATTCCATAATGGAATAGAAGAGAGCAAGATAGTTATTGCAATGGTCACTCCATGCAGTGACTTCAAAGCGTCAAACTACCAAGATGTTTGAAGCAAATTCTATATGCACCTTTTAATGGACAGACCATGATCACTTCTGGGTTGAATGTCATAGCTAAGTCTGGACAATACACACTAAGGAGTCACCTCTGGCCAAGTGGCTAAGGTCTCAGACATGCACACAAAAAGTTATGGGTTCTACTGTAAGTGAGACTGGTAATTTCCTGCTTTAGTTTCTTTTCAACTATTAACGTTTAAGTTACATACTGAAAGGTGATATCACACTTTTTGACAAAAACATTTTTTCTTTTCAATAGGTCGGGATATTTCATTCTAATTCTATCAACCATCAAAACCTAAAGAAAAAAAAAAAAAAAAAAGGTTCTCTCAATTTCTCGCTGTGAAATCTTTCTCTAGAATCTCTTGATTTCTCTCACTTTCTCTCGCAGGGTTGGGGGGTTAGTGGGGCTGTCCGCAGGAACAGTCCACAGTCAAGGCCCTGCAGTCAACCACACTGCACACTGCTGAATGCCATGCACGCCACAAAGTTGGTCCGCATGCCATGAATTAACATATACAAAAAAAAAAGGTTTACAGAGACAGTTAGTAAATGGAATAAAAAAAATAAAAAAATAAAAATAAAAAAAATTGAAATTCACTTATAAAACCCGAAGGTTACTGGAACGTTCTGGTTAGGCTCACATTTTAAACATACAAAATCATAGAAATTAATCTGTTAAATTATCTCAAGTAACTAACTCGCACCCTCGCCATGCACTGCTAATCACCCCCCAAATTACGTCACTCATGTATTCTCTGATAACATCAATGTAATGTTTGCAGTAAATTTGGACCAAAAAACTGTGCATGGTGGGGCGCGAGTTATAGTTACCTTAGGGCATAAGTTATAGTTAGTTATCTCAAGTGATTATAACAGGCGATTATTATGGTTATAATCAACCTATATATCTTCACTGGGGGAGAGGGTGAGGGGGAACACAAAGGTTACAAGGACGTTATAGTTAGGCTCTGAATTTACTAGTACAAAACCATATAAATTCAGCAGTTACAGCCAGAATTTTTTCTAGTGTCTATAACTCGCACCTGAGCCATGCACAGCTGTCTCAATGTTTTTGCAAATGTTGCAGTAATATGAAAGATGGTATAGAAGGTGACATCAACGATATAATAATATGTGAAGTAATAAGCTGTGCATGGCTATGGCAGGAGTTGGTTACCTTAGGGCGTGAGTCCTAACTATAACTGATGAATTTCTATTGTTTTGTACGAGTAATTCAGAACCTAACTATAACATCCTTGTAATCTTAGTTTTTTTTCCCCCAGTAAATTTCTATGTTTTTTTTTTTAAATATATAGCAATTTATCACTATACGTTAATCCAACCACTACCCTATGGCCAACTCCCCTCCCCACTGAACCACCCAACCCCATGCTGTGCTGGACCTTTTGGCCATGCACGGCGGAAGTTGGCGGCCCTCTCTGGATGTGAGAATAGCTATGAGAGGCTGTATATGGGGGTGATAGGTCTGTTTGGGTGTGAGTGGGTCTGTGAGTGGGAGCATGAGGGTGGGTGCATGACAGTAAGTAGGTGTGTGAGCAGGAGCTTGAGGGTCTCAGTGGGTCTGTGAGTGGAAGAAATTGATTGAAAGAGAAAGAGGGAGAGTTTTTTAGTCTGATATCGGATATTCTTAGAATGAGTTATTCGCGTACAATTTAATTAAAATATGTAACGCATTTAAAAAAAATATATAATAATTTGTACTTTTTATTACAAAAAAAAAAAAAAGGGGAGAGAGGGGGGAGAACAAGTCCAGCTGGACTCGAATCCTCAATGATGTGACCTTCACACTGAACTACTGCCTTTTTTAGTCCTTCATGGGCTACCTGGGACTGTGCGGGAGCCCTGAATTGGATCCCCTGTGGCCTCTACATATGTATTTCGTTTGTTTGTTGTTTTAATCAATATTTATTTCAAAAAATGCCCGTTATGCGCTATTTGGCACCGCAGGGGAAACCTTAAGGCTTCCTTTATGGTACAATTGCTTCAGCAAGCACGGACCTGCTTTAACAGCAGCTCTGTGCTTGCTGAATCATTTTATTTCTATTCCCTGTGTGCATCAAGGGGACAGAGAGGAAAGCTCCAGTTTTTGACAGCGGACCGGTTTGACAGGTCCCGTTGTAAAAAAAAAAAAAGAAAAAAAAAGTGTTTACTGTGGCTTGGCTGCAGCTTCAGAGCTGCAGCCAAGCCACAGCAAACGGCGATGTCCCAGGAGTGGGCACGCTGGGACATCGCAGGAGCTGTCCCTGGAAGGGGTGGCGGTCTCCAGGACCATTATTGGCTCCATGAAGGGGGCCGCGCAGCAGCCCCCCCTCCCAAACACGAAGATAGCCCCACGGAAGTTGTGGTCCCTGTGGCCAATGGAGTCCAAAACAGACATTGTTTTATTGTTTGTCCTGGGGAGGTGGTGATCCCCGGGGCTGCAGGGGAGACACAAGGCCCCCTGCACCAAATTAAGAAATTGCCCCAGGGGAGGTGTGGGTGCCCAAGGCTGTGGTGGAGGCAGACTGGCCTCCCCACACAGCTAAATCAACTTGCCCCAGGGTGTAGGTGGGGACCTGCACTTTTTTTTTTTGCCGCAAATTCATTAATACCGTGAATTGCAGCAACAAAAAAAAAAATTAAGAATGCTTTTTTTGCTCTCTCGACAAGAGTTAAGGGGTCAAGGTGTCCTTACCCTGGACCCTTTTTTTATTTTTTTTCTTTTTTTTTTGTTACTGGGACTCAGCTGAAGTTGAGTCCCAAGATGGCTGCCATCCTTACTCGTAGTGTTGGCAGCCAATCAGAGCTGTGCATGTCCCTCCACGAGCTAGTCTGTGTTCGCCTGTACTTCGGGGCCAGAGATAAACAAATTAGAATTTCCCTAAATTTCTTGCAAACTACTGAATGGTTATACACTAAATAAGGGAAAGCGTAAGCTAGGTACCGAAAGCTACCTTTCTGACAAATTTGGTTTAATTCCAATTCCGTTCAGTAGTTCAGGCTGTAGACTTATCTATAGGTCCTATGTGAATTAACAATGGGAAATGCAACTTTGGTTACCCTCCCTTTTTTCTCTGGACCCTGCTTGATGGATCACCCCAAAACTTTGTGCGCAACAAGAATCACCATGACACTTTTTGGAAAATTTTGTGAGGATCTGTCAAATGGTGCCAAAAATACAGGCGAGTCAAAAAACACTTTCTATGGAAAAAGGTTCCCAACTATAACTACCTAGTGGCAACTGCCACTAGGTAAAATATGTGTGTATATATATATATATATATATATATATATATATATATATATATATATATATATATATATATATATATATATATATAATTAATAATAATAATAACTCACAGTAAATTACTGAACACTCTCAGGGTTTCCACACTATTTATTCGTAACACCATACAGCAAACTCGCTTCAGCAAAATGCCTTCCTCAATCCTATTTATAGAGTGCAACTACTCAGTCATAACGGTCTCAAGGCACTGAGGGAGTCAGTTCTCTGAGCTTCAGTTTAAAAGCCAAGTTTTAAGGTCCTTCCTGAATTGAGGCAACGATGGTGACTGCCTGAGGTGAAGAGGCAAGGTGTTCCAACTCTGACACAAGATAAGTGAAGCATCTTTCTCTAGTCGAGGTCTTTTGTATGGGGGTACGGTGGCTAGTGCCTGTTGATGTTGAACAGAGCCGGAAGGTCTGGCGGAGGAGTAGAAAGTGATGCAGAGGTTAAGTTAAGTGGGTTCTAGGTTGTGGAGAGCCTTGTATGCATGTACCAGGGGTTTGAAGTTGATACTCTTCTCGACAGGGAGCTAGTGGACATCCTTTAGGTGTCTGGTGATGTGTTCGTGGCGGGGGACATCCAGTATGAGTCTGGCAAAAGGGTTTTGGATGTGCTGTAGTTTCTTCAGGTTCTTCTGGGTGGTGCCAGCGTAGAGAGTGTTGCCATAGTGGAGTCTGCTGTTGACGAAGGCGTGGGTTATGGTTTTGGGACAGTCTTTTGTATCCATCTTAAGATCTTCCGGAGAAGTCAGTAAAAATAGAAGGTTGCAACAGAGTTGACTTGGCGGGTCATGGTGAGCGATGAATCCAGGATGAAGCTGTATTTGGTTGCATGGTTTATTAGGGTAGGGGAGAGGAAAAGTTCATGCCACCAGGATTTGTCACAGGCTGATGTTGAGGGTCCCAGGATGAGCATCTCGATCTTGTCACAATTGAGCTTGAGACAGCTGTCCTTCATCCAGGCCGCGACTGCTTCCATCCGATTGTGGAAATTCCTCTCTGCAGTTGTGTTGTTTTTGGTCAGTGAGATGATCAGCTGTGTCTCATCTGCATAGGAGATTATGTTCAGCCCGTGGTTCCCGACAATGGATGCGAGCGGGGCCTTGTAAAAGTGTGGGACTCAGGGAGGAGCCCTGTGGAACTCTGCAGCTTATCTCCATAGGTTCCGATAGGTAAGGTGGTATTCTGACTCTGTTCTGCCTGTCAGGAAGGAGCGTATCCATTGCAGGGCCTTTCTGCGGATGCAAGCTGCTGTATTGCTACATACACTACGTGCATGTGGTAGCACTACGTGCAAGGTAAACAGTGGTGCAGAGTGTGGACCATTGGCCTCTGCTTTCATTGGCCTTCGCTTCCATTTTGGTTCACGACTCCATTTTGTCGAGTCTGGTTCGGTGCGTAAGGCACTGTTCTGTGTTTTTCCACAAGCTTCGGCAAGCTGAAGGGTGGGGTGTTTTTCTGCTCAACTTCGCTCCATCTGCCTGGTACGAAGGGCGCTATTTACATTCCACGAGCTATCAGTTAGAACAACAGGGGGATGCGCCTGTACACAAGGAGGAATGCAAGCTTCACCTTGGAGTCCTCTCCTGGGAACTTGGCCCGTTCTGAGGAGACGTCTCGAAGGGTGAACAAGGTACCGCCGATTGCACAATTTGTAAAGGAGGGGGTCTTTTTCTAGAAAAGACTCCTGGGCGTTAGTAAATACTATAAAAGTTGGGGGCCTGGATGGGCTGGTTTAGGAACTCTTCTGGGTTGGACGCAACGCCAGGAGGACTGATTGTCCCGAACAGAGGCTCCCTGTGCCAGCTGATTTGGGTTCCCCAGCTTTGTGTACGGCGGAGGGATGCAGACGCTCTTTTCGGTGAAGCTTTTAAATTTATTAAGTGTATTGTGTGTGCGCGCGTAATGTGTACTTATTCTTGCAGTCATTTTCATGCTATTGAGCATTGAAGTATATTGTGTGTGCGCGCGTAAGATGCACTTATTCTTGCAGTCATTTTCATGCTACTGAGCATTGAGGTATATTGTGTGTGCTTGTATTATATGCACTTACTCTTGCAATTATTCACAGAGTGCTTATATCTTTATCATCATTCTCATGTTATTCTCCTGATGTATATATATATATATATTAGTGTGGTTTAGTTTTGCTAGCTGAGAACTTGCCCCTTAAATAAACTTGATTATTCTACTTACGAAGGTGTTTGAGAGTGATTGCTTTACATTGTGCCTTAAAATATCCTGAAGTGCATAGTTTTGATATTCTGAAGAGTAAAGCAGCACAGCTGCGTGGAGTCTGGAGCAGAGGATGCGATGTGAGACCATGTCGAAGGCGGCCAATAGGTCTAGTAGGATGAGGCCTCCTGTTTGGCCGCGGTCTTAGAGCTTTAAAGTGATCAAAATGTAATACACATCTTTCAGTTAAATTATATAACAATCATCCCCATTGGTGAATACATGGCCTATCAAAGAACAGCAATGTTTTTACATGTTTTGATATCAGCAGCCATGTCGCCTTAAGATTACAATGGCACCGCTTCTAATAATTCTCATTTTGAGCTCAATCTCCCCAAATAACACTCCTTCCGCAATAGGCTTCGGTTGCCAGTCCCAGTGTTCACCAACATTTATGGCCACAATCTATTTCAGTCCCTCCATTCGATAAAACCCAACATGGGCTGCCACTGTTGACTCAATTTGAAAACAACCCAAGCTTTGTGCATCTTATTCCCTCGTCAGCCTCAGGATATGTGGCTAGAGATGGTAAAATTTGCCACTGTCCCTATTGACAAAAAGTGATCAATATGTCAAAATAATGACTCCCAGATTTGATGTAGATGCCTAGGTCTGTTATGGCGTAAAATAAAATTGACAGTGGACTCCAACATTAACTGGTGTTAAATGAGAAAAACACAGTCTAGCACCACTCTCAGTGGATACTTTGCCTGGATTCTCTGGTACAGGGATTATCACGAAGTGCAAAATATTAAATAAGTGGTTAGCACCATCGGGCCATCTGCAGAATCTTGTCTCCCCTTGCACCTTCAATCATGCACACAAGTCACCTTTGGAGATTTTACTTTGCATATTATATTATTCTCTGAACAGACTCTAAGAGGACTACTTTAACCAGACATTTTCTAAATACCTGGCCTTTACATCAGCTCTAAAAATGTTGTTATTTCTACTATCCCGCTCAATTATCTTTTACTATGTTAGGTAGCTCCACAAGTACTACTTCAGAAGCCACTAATCTGTGTTAATTACTGGCTGTGGTCTCAACTATACTTTGTAAATCCTCACCAGAATTTGTTAATTTGTATTGAAGCCCTGCAGTGGTTGTACCTAATGGAGACTAGTTTTCAGGGCAGTCTTGTCCCAGTCCTACACAAATGCATGTTTACACCAGTATTAACTGAGTTGTCCATCAAGGTTAAGGATTTCGAGGGTGATTGGGTTGTCCCTTTGTTTTTTGTTGGGCTTTAGTGATTGGTGGATTATTTTTTTCTTATGTTAGACTGCAGATGCAACATGTAGCTTGGAACTGTATAAAAGCAGAATCAGTCCAAAATATCTCATGTGGCATTTTTAAAGCAAATATAAAAGGTAGAACAGTGGTTCTTAACCTTTGGAAATTGGACTCATGGGGGGGGGCGGTCTGTGATGGTTTAGAAAATTAAAAACGTTTAGTAGATTATGAAAGTACAAATACATAAAGTGCATCGTAAACATGAACATTTTAAAATGATCCGTAATTGTGAAGAAATCAGAAATTTGAGGCCAAAGAGGCCAGACATTAAGTTGATAGCCTTAGCTTGATTTGTGAGAGCAGTGCGAGTACATTAAACAGAATCTAGAATGTATGATTGGTAGCCTGAAATGCAGCGCTGGTATGTGCCAACCATAAACTTTCTTAAGAGCAAAAAAAAAAACCAACTAAGACAGACGGTAGAGCAATGGGTTTTTAATTTGTGGTCCAAGGACCCGTGGTTGGTCTGACTTCTACAAAGTTAAATATTAAAATAAAAATTCTATTACTAAGTACAGAAGAATCTTTTAAATTTTAAGACTTTCTAAACTGGATTGTGAGAAAAAAAAAAAAAAAAAAAAGTTTCAATATTCGGGCATTTGTTTTAGGTATACTACTTTCTAGACTGGAGTATGGTTTTGAAGTTCAAATCATATAAATTGCCGCGGCCGGGGGTCCCTGAATTCCAATAATGACTGTTACTGGATTTCAGTAATGATTCAGTAGGGGTCCAGAGAAGTCACAAGGTTAAGAAGGAATATTATCAAGTCAAGCGTAACACTTCTTTTAGAAAATAAATCTAATATTGAAAAGCTCCAACCTTCCTGTTAAAGTTACATTTCTGATTTTGTATATTTTTTCTTTTTATTTAAATAAACTATAGAGGGTCTTGCTTTATAGTTTGGTGTACACTTGCTTCTGTATTATTTAAGGTTCAACTCCTAGGCAATTACATAGGCAGGGGTCGCCATCGTCCACTAGTGATTCAGTAGGAGACCAACAGAGAAAAAGGGTTAAGAACCGGGGAAGTAGAAAATGAATATTCTCCCCTGTCAGAGAGATGTGGAAAAGTATATAAACACAAAATAACAGGGGTGCAGAAATCCTACACAGATCTATCAAAAGCACTGATTAAACACAAGATCTTGAGATTTAGGTTTTTAAAATAATCCATTTTTGAGAAGGGTAGATTAAAGAAGAGGGATAGTATTTAAATGTCGATGTGGTCGTATGTGCAGAAACTCACATTTCAATTGCATTCGCCCCACATCGAAACCAGAGTATGTCAGGATATTGAAGCCACTTTTCCGGAAAGTTGGAGTCCTATCAATTAATGAGACCGTACTGTTACACGTCTCGAGGCTGGAAGCAATTGGCAATGGTCGACAGAAAAAAATATATAAGAAATATATTGGATACAATGCAAAATAGCAGATTTTGGACACCATCCCTTTACAAAGGACTGAAACAAGATTAGATAGACTATGGCGGTCTGTGACTAAGATGAGCAACAATTTTTTATCCAATTGCTACGATATTTTACTGACTTCCTTGGTGAATTACTTGAATAATATCATTTGTACAAGAAATAGCTGAATGATTAGTCTTAATGGCACAAATATCTATTTAATAATTTTACAGATGTGAGTAGTTTATTGTATGTCAATTTTTTAATTATTTTTCTGAAACTGTTTATGTGCACTTTAAGCGCCTCCACAACCCAAGTGACTAACTTCTTCTTAAGACTATTCCAGGGTCACTTGGTATGGATGTTTCCTAGGTGTTTTGAGAGATTTTATTTTCATTTGTTTTGATGATGGTGTGACTAATAAATCAAACATAAAAGTACAACAACAAGCTATTAAGTTATTTAAAACTTCCCAAAAATAAGCGCACAATTTCTCTTTCCCCTAAGAAGATATTCTTACACCAACACTAGCAGGGGACACAGGAAACTACGGGTGATGATTTTTATAAAAGGCCCGCCAGTGAGGGGGTGCAGAGATATGTATCAGAATCCAAACAGAAGACATGCTTAGTGCTGGGGTCTGTAGGCCTCTAAGGGTGGGACATGGGCCAAAACGAACATGATGCAAGCACTACATGGTGCAAGGTCTGTGGATGAAGGATGTGTCATTGCTCTAGCTTCTGCCGACTTTTGCTCGGATAGCATTTGATGGCTAGTACAGAACTGCTTTACAGAGGGTGGGTGTGCATCATGAGGGGCGGTTACATGCCCTTGCCTCTCTAAGCCATGCGAGAAAGGTTCCTGGGGAACTAGGTAAAACAAAAATACTTAGAAAAACAACACCTTAGTAGAGGGTCACACAGTTTGACCAATGCATTTCAATTAAATTTCGGATTGAGAAGAGCTCTCAGAGGGCTCACACATTTGATAGGTTGAGACCTACTATCCCGGCGCTAGATGTAAAGTGTATTTAACCAAACAGGGTTCACTGGTGCAACATTAAAATATTTCCACTTAAAAAAAAAAAAAAAAAAAAAAAAAAACAACCGTGGTCAATGCTGTTTTACCTGGTTCGAATGCATTTTGCTCAATACGGTTGCACATCTGCAAACTTGTGTTGCGTGGGGCTTCAGGAACAGAAAATAAAATACCTGCGGTGTTACATCAAAGAGGCAAATGGAAATTGGACCACATACCGTCGCTTGTTTTCCTGCTGTCACTGGAAGTGATTTATAGTGCTTTTGAAAACATATGCGAGATGCTTTGATGTTTCATTGTCACCCAAAGGTGTGACTGAACAAGCAAAATAAAAACCTTCAAACACTTCTCAGTTGTCAAGGTGTCAATGGGCCATCTCCTTAGTTCGGATCAAAAATTCGGCAACTAGACTGCGAGGAACACCTAGCAAAACGTTTTCCATACATGTAAAATACATTGCATTCCATTCTAAATAATGGAAGGGGATTCAAAACAGAGCCTACACCAGCGCCCTCTGACCACCTTCAGTGAAGCTGGGGCTGGCACAACCACCTAAAGCATCCGCTGTAGGCATCTGTATTCACAAAACTTTAATCCGAAATACAGGAAACATAATTTAGAAAGAAACGGGAAAATAAAGAATTGCAGATCGGTAACAGTGAAGAACATGGGTATTTCTGTTTATCTGTTGCGAGTGGTGACATGGAGACCACGAAATAGACGCTCAAGTTTTCTTTTAAGTCACTCAGGACCATATTCAATTTTATGATATAAATACCACCTAAAGTCATCAGCCCCCCCCCCCCCTTTCACCAATGATGCCAGGGGCAGAGGAGTCATGTCACCGGTTTCAGACCCAGGCCTGTGTTAGACCTGGGGTCGCGTCACCGATCCCAAACTCGCAGTAGCCATCCCTCGCCTGCCCTTCTACTACGAAAAGAGATACTTGGCATCCTCTGCCTTCCTCGTGGTAGCTGTGCTCTCAGTTGAAGCAGAGATCCAGTGCCACACGGACAGGCAACCTCAGAGTCCTGTGAACACTGCTGGGAATTCATTTGTGACGAGGCAATATCAGAAAACAACCTTTGTTTTAAGGAGCCGGACTTAATTATTGTAATTATATTTATATAGCGCTTACTTCCCCTGAGGAGGCGTTGAAGCGCTTTTCAGCAAAAAGCACGCCACTCCGGAACCAAAAAGGATTACTGGTCGATTAGTATAGGGAAGTAAAGTATAGTATTAGTATAGGGAGGAACGGGTTAACTTGAGTTTAGGACATGTGAACCTGCTAGTTGGACTGAATAAAATAATGGAGGAATAGAAGAGGGAAGAACCCAGAAGTTTTAATTGGGATATCATAGCAATAAGATGAGGTTTGGAATGAGTAAAGGAGAGATGGAGGAGAGAAAAGTCTGTCGAAAGGGATTAGGGAGATTATCATAGTAAAATGAGGTTTGGGGTGAGCCAGGAGGGAAAAGTCTGGGAAGGGTTATTTTGGAGATCATAGTAATCGAATGGCTTTGGGATGAGTCAGAGTGGTGATGGAGGATAGAATAAGAGGTATAGGCTTATGGTACAAGACTAAAGCTTTCAAGAATATTTTTTTTTCTTTTGTACAGTAGGACTAAAGTAATATATAGATACATGATTACATAGTAAGAGAATATATGTGTAAGGAATATAATCGACTGGAATTTAAAGTTGAATCATAAAAACAGATATCAAGCATAGCAGTATTTGAGGTTAATTGGTTTGTATTCTTTTATAACATTCTTTCCTCAATATTTCATAAGTGAAATGCTTATAAATATTTAAGATATCTGCCTATTGTGACAGATAAAATAAATACTCTCATAAGCAGCTAACCAAATAATATATAGAAACTATGCAATGACCTATGAACACATTGATTTTAGAAATATATATTATTTTACCAAGTGGCAGTCGCCACCAGGTGGTTTTAGTTATGACCTATTTTCTACAGAAAAAGCATTTTTTGACTTGCCTACATCTTTGGCACCGCTCTCACAAAATTTACCAAATGAATATCCAGTCACGTCAGCTGCTGACTAAAGTTTTGGAGTGATCCATAAAGCAGGGGCTGGGAAAAAAGGGAGAGACAATAAAAGGTGCGTTTCCAATGTTAATTCCAATAGTGATTTTGAACAGGTCTACATCCCATACAACTGGATGGAAGTGCATCAAATTTTATACAAAGGTAGCTCTTGGTCCAGAAAACAACCTTTTTGTTATTTGGTATAAATCTATTCAGTAGTTTGAAAAATTAAAGAAGATCAAAATTTGTATATAGAAGGACAGTCTACGAGAACCCTCCCGATGTCATGCTGAGATTGGATTGGCTGACAATACTTCAGCAAGGAAGTTCTGGCAACCATATCGGGACACTGCTTCAGCAGAGTCCCAAAAAAAATGATGGGCAAGGGTAGAGTCACTCTGACCACTTAGTTCTGGTCCTGGGATCTCAGAAGAACTAGCCCCCCCCACCCGGGCATAAAAAGCATTCTTTTTTAAAAAGTCTGGCACAGATCCAACAAACCCCCCCCCCCCCCAAAAAAAAAAAAAAACGAAACAAGCACAGGCTCCTGCACTTATTTTGTAAACAGCCCACGGGTGGCCCAGGTCATGGGGCAATTACATTTTGAAATTGGGGGGGGGGGGGGGGGGGGGGTGGGGAGAGGGGCCTGCAGCCCCAGAAAACTATTAAAATGGAATGTGGGGGGAGGGAGCTCTGTGGCCTCCCCACAGCCCCAGGGACCACTACCACCCTGGGACAGTAATAAAATACAATGTAGGGGCGTGCTAGTCCCTCCCCCCACCCCTGCAGCCTCAGGGACCACAACCTCCCTGGGGCCTTATGAAAATACAATACAGGGGGACCACTCGGCCACCCCACAGCCCCAGGGACCGCCAACTCACCGGGGCATTAAGTAAAATAATGAAGGGGACCCGTTGCAAACCGACAGCCCTGGGGACACTCCTCCTCAGACCTATTTCCATGTTGGAAGGGGGACATGTGTCTTCCCTCGTGGAACCACAGATGCACCTGGTGTCCACCACCCCCCAGGGCCAGCTCCTGCTATGTCCCAGGTTGCCCACCCCTGGGACACAGCTATTTGCTCAGATTTGGCGGGAGCTATGACAGCTGCCGTAAAGTCCAAGCAAACACTAAATGTTCTGCAAGTGAGACCTGTTAAGAAGCTCCCATTGGCAGAAAGTGAAGTTTTCCCTACACACCAATAAGCATACAAGAAAACAGATTAAAACATTGCTCCCGCAAGCAGGGAGTCACAAACAGATGAAAACATTGCTACCGCAAGTGGGCAGCTGCAATTTAAAACAGCTCCCCCTGCCTGTGGGAGCAAGGTCTGCTCCTGCAGGACGTAGGGAGCTGGCTATGACCCCAGGGGCCTTGAGACTCCCCCACAGTCCTGTTGCACTCTCTCCCATCCCTTTGGGGAGAGGAGGAGGGAGAGGGAGAGGGAGAGGGATTTTGTAATGGTCTCTCCACACAATGACTATAGAGTCAGACTAACAAAATGTTTGGTGAGAATGTCATAGTTATGTTTGGATGCAGAGGGGTACAGAGTCACTTCTGGGCTAATGGTCACGGTCTTTTGCGGTCACTCAGCAGGCTGAAGTTTCAAATCCTAGTATTGCTTGATAACAGGTTTGCTTATTTAGTAGCATTTTGGCAGTTAAACCTTACCAAGTGATTAACATTTCTTTCCAATCTCATGCGTGGATTGACTGTCATAGGTATGTGTGGAAGATTCACAGTAAGGAGTCACCTACAGCCTAAAGGTTAAGGTCACAGATCTTCACCCTGAAAGTTGATGCCTCTACTCCAGGTGTGTCCATGGTTATTTTCCTTCTTCAATGTCTTTTAAACTTCAAAAGTTGATGGTTCATACTGAAAGGTGATCTCACTCTTTAATTGACAAAACAATTTTCTTTTCAATATGTCTGGAAATATCACGCTCCAAGTATATCATTCATCAGAGCCTAAATCGCTCTCCCTCTCAATCTTTCTTTCTTTCTCTCTCTCAGGATTTGGTAGGTAGGGGGTTGGCCACTGGCTAGGCCCTGCAGCCAACCGCTGCAGCACACATGGCCGAAGGCCGTCCATGGTGGTGGGATTAATGTATAGTAATTAAGGCTACTATATGTGTAAAAAAAAAAATATATATATATATATATATATATATATATATATATATATATATATATTCACTGTAAAAAAAAAAAAAAAAAAATAAGGTTTACAGGGACGTTATGGTTAGGTTCTGAATTTACACACAAAAATCATTGAAATTCAGCAGTTATAGCTATGGTTATTTCAAGTAACTATAACTCATGCTCCACGATAACTAACTCGCACCCTCACCATGCACTGCTATTTACCCCACAAATTACGGCACTCGTGACATCTTTGGTAGCATCATTGATAATATCAATGTAATATTGGTGTAAAATTTGATGAAGAAAACTGCATGGCGGGTGTAAATTATACTTACCTTAGAGAATGAGTTCTAATTACTTGAAACAACTAAATTTAACAGGTGAACTTCTATGGTTTGGTACGTTTTAAATGTGTATAATATATATATATATATATATATATATATATATATATATATATATATATATATATTTACAACAGAATAATTGGTCCTGCACAGCGGCGTGCCTAACTGTCGGTGCTGCGTCAGGGTAAAGGACCAAACCCTACATATCACATGAAGAAAGAAAATGCTGCACTCCCAGAGGCTGCTGATAAACTTGTCATTTATTCAACCTGATTTATGTTGTTTCAATACCATCAGTGCTCAGTCCAGCACCACAACGCGTTTTGACTGACTCGTCTTTTTCGAGATACTTATCCCCTGCGTGTGTATTTACACTGGAAGATGAATCACAAATGAGTCTACTTCCATCAGCGCTTTATGCTTGCTTCATTTTAGGCACTACACTACTGGTGAAATATGGTGAGTGGTTGCCTGATTATGGATCCCATTTTGCTGATGTGGCACCAATGGGGTCCGGAGACTGTTCATAGACTTTGGTTTATTTTACAAAGGCAGGCGAGCAGGAAGTAGTTTACGAGTTTTACTGAAACCATATGCACAGAGGCCGTGGAAAAAAAAAAAAAGGTGATTGGTATGTTCGCTTGACAATTAATATCGAGTTGCAGAACATGTGAGTATTGTGGGAATTTTATACCATCTCATGCTCTAGTGAAATGTATACTGTTACCTTGAAATATGAAGTCGTTATTGTCAATTAATTTTTACAACTAGAGCATGACGGAATCCAGGGATCTTAGTTTGACTCACATGATTCTGAATGAAGGAGGAATGAGCGTGCAGCGGACACAGTGATTGCCTCGATTGTTGGCAGGTGTGAGAACTTAGCAGACTATAAATACCAGAATGCCGCTTGCTATCATGATGGCGGATTTTACCAGGAAGGTGGGCAGATCTCACAGGTCATATGATGGATTGGGAGCACAGAGGCTTTTGAAAACTAAAACTAAAGTTCACGAGTGTTATTGACACCAGAGAAGGCACAAAGGCTTTTTGAACGGAATGAAATTGCACAAGTGTTTTTGACATCGGAAGTGTTTTTGACATCGGAAGTGCCTCGTTTGTTAAAGGACTCCGTGGAGAATATATACTGAAATGCCCCCTTGCTCATGATGGCAGGAACCACTTGAAAAAGACGAGTCAGTCGAAACGCGTTGTGGTGCTGGACTGAGCACTGATTTATTGAAACAACATAAATCAGGATGAATAAATGACAAGTTGATCAGCAGCCTCTGGGAGTGCAGTGTTTTCTTTCTTCATGTGATATATATATATATATATATATATATATATATTTCTTTTTTCTCTTAAAATACAATAGTTACAGGGATGTTATAGTTAGGTTCTGAGTTTACACACAACTATATAAAAATTCAGCAGTTATAGTTATCTCAAGTAACAATAACTCGTGCACTGAGGTAACTAACTCATGCCCTCACCACGCACTGCTAATTACCCCACAGATTACAAAACTCATAACATCTTTGATAACCTTATTGATGACAATAATGTAACATTTGCAGTAAAATCATTGTAGAGAAAATTGTTCATGAAGAGGGCTCAAGTTCTAGTTACGTTAGGGCATGAGTTACAGGAACTTCATAACCATAACCAACTAGAACTGCTGAATTTCTATGGTTTATCTCAAGTAACTATAACTCCGCATTACAATCTCCATGCAAGGACAACTGCTTATAAATCATCGAATGGCCCACATGTCTTGCATTTGCTGCCACTACAAAAAAAAATTAAATTTAAAATAAATAAAAAAAAGACTTCCTTTCCGGGATTGAAACATTTGTATGAAAAGGGTAGCTCCCACACCACGTGGATGTAACTGTCTCACAATTGCTCAAACCTACCCACTGGAAAGGTGTTTCAAACACAAAGTAAACTGGAATGTTGAAATAGGCAGATTAATTATTCCATGTAATAAACACTGCTAATGGAATTTCCGCCATAGTAAAAGGCAGCTTTTCAAACGTTGATCATAAGTATGACATACGTTGCATCTTTCTTAGCCATTATCTGTTGTTTCCATGTCAAATTAAATGTGGCAAATAACTCCTTAGAGTTAACATGCTGCCAGGGCACGCCGCCACATCTAAGAACTGGTAGTGTTCAACCCAACCGCATGATCGACCTAAGCAGACTGTCCAGGATGTAAAAATAACATAATTCTGAATGAGGTCAATAGCAGATGGCGCAATGTTGTTTAGTGCGTAAATGCAGTTGGACAATGTGTTCATCCCATTATCGATAGCTAGAGCTTGCTGCAAATTTTCCTTATCTATTTACCTTAACCGGGCAGCAGCCTCCTTTTGGGAAAGCTTCCAACTTTCATTATATATTGAATATAAGAAAGGTTTAGTGCATGGTTTCCTGGGACCCAACAAGAAATCTTTTAAGTCTACATCTTCTGACAGGAGACTAAGGTGTTTTTAAAAGCTGAAAATGTGAAAGATTTTAATCATTGTTGACATATTTTGCCCATGCAATATGTGGTGACAATACTAGAGTGTTGTGTGGTGATGTAATGAGGGTCAGGTCAGCTTGCTCAAAAACCCAGTGTGGAGTTGGCAAATGTGCATGACAAGCATTTGTGTCCATTGGTCACAATAACCACCAGTTGGGACATCAAAGTGTTGAATTAAAGTAGAGAGTCCGAACACATCCATTGAGCTGATCTTCAGTTAACATCTTTTGACATTTATCAAATTTAGCTGGTGAATGAATACTGGGCACATTTAATTTTCGCCAAGCCTAACCAGCTTGTTTGCTCCACAGTTTCATTGAGAAATTTAATTTGTAACGGAATAAGCCATGCTCTAATTAAAGCTTCCCCACCTTGTATTTGCTAATCTCTAGTTTTGCATACACTCCAAGTTTATTAACTTCAACCGAAAGTCATATCCCTCTAGAGCCAATTGGGAAACCAGGAAATCAGAATAAATCAATTTTATGTCTGTTAACCAACTATTTTGTAATTTTGAAGATGGCAATTTAAAATAAGATTCAGCATTTTTAGCAACATGCCCAGAAAAATGATAATTTTTCTACATAAGTTTTTTAACACCCCACAGGTGGTGGTCGGATAATGTTCCCATTGCATGCAATTATGAACTTCACTCAGGATGTCAGCGCTATGCAGAAAATAAAGTCCTTAATGGTGGTAGGAAAGCATTTCCCCATAATTTACAGTTGTCTGATAAACATCTTCTCTTTCAAATACAGTATAATATTCAAGCTCAGAAAGTATAGAACTGCTTTTACATCCCAGTCACAGAAAAATATTCAAAGAAACTTTGAATACACATGGAATTTGAATCATCTCTGTAGGGCCAAAATATCAAACAGTACCTTATCCCAAATACTCAAATAATCCTATCAGTTATTGGAACAGCTGAAATATTCACAAGGGACAAGTCTCTTTGGACTTTATGTGAGGATAAGTAATGTTTCAAAACCTCACCCACCAGTTCAACAGCAGAGCATTCGGAAGATAATGACCATGTATCATTAAGATAAAGACAATAACAAAACTAATCCAAAGTCAAAAATATCCACAGGTAACACCATGGACAATTCAAATAGTTATTTTTAAGCCACATGTAGAGCTTATGTGCTTTTGATACAGGTGTGGTAGATGATGCTGAATTAATTGTTGAGGTCAGCAAAATACCCAGAAGCAGCTTGTGCAAAAACGGTAGCCAGTGCAGGTGAAAGAACTTGCAGATGTATCCCTTGGTGGCTCGTAGCAAACAAATTCATCAGTTAGTGTTGAATTTGAATCGTATAAATCAGAATGTGGGACATTCCCCATCCAAGATGGGGTGACAGGAACCAATACAAGATCATTTTCCACCCTCTCCAAGCTCGGGGAAGTTTGTTCTTCATTGTTTAATCGTTGTAGGGGTACATCCTGATTGGCAGTTAGAGTAGTATGAGAACTACTCAGGAGTCCTCATCGTCTATGTGCAGGACTGGCCACTTGGTTTAACTTGACATTGCCAATTGAAATGAAACCGTTTTCTTTAGAACCAGGCAGTGGTAGTAAAATAACATTACTGGCACAGTGTATTTCCAGACCTGGAACCGGTGCTCTATATGCTGGGCTAAAAGCCTTCTTTAAAACATTTTTTCCATGTACTAGAACCCCAGCTTTAGGAATCCAGTCTGTGGACGCTGTATGTGCAAATGAGTTTATCATAGAACTGTTGTAATTCCGGCAAGACCGTAACATGTTCATTTATGTCAAAATTTCTGCCACTACCGTGTCAGAGCCATCAAGATGTGAGACATACATTTGGGTCCTAAAGAGGACATTGTAGGGGTACATCCTCCAAAAGACCTCCTGGGCAGATTTAGTGCTCTCTGAACTCCGTACAGGTGATGCAGCCAACTACGACCTGTACCTAGTGTTTTTGCTGTTAAGGATTTCTTTAAGTCTGTTTTTTCCACTCCACAATCACATTTGCCTCAGGATGATAGCAAGACGAAAAATGCAGCTGAACACCCAACATTGTCATGGAGGCCCTAGAGGTAAAAGCAGGACTGGGATGCTGAAACAGCATATGTCCCGATGACGACTTGAAAATCTTTCATAACCGTTTCACCATCAGCCAATCGTTGTGGACATACCCATAGACATCCGGGGCATGAGTCCACAGCAACAAAAATATATCTATATGCATTATATGGTTGTAAGGGATCACAATGGTCCTATTACACACACATTGAAGTGGTTCATTGAAAACTAAGAGGTGTCCACAGTGGGTGTTTGATAGTGGATCCTTTAATTTGTTGACAGATGGCACAGCAAAGGACATATGCTTTGGTCTGTTTGTATAGACCAGGCCACCAATAATGCTTTTTCAAAAGTGAGATGGTAGCTGCCACACCAGCATGGGCAGAAGCCACCCCCTCATGCACTAATTTGATAAGATCTCATCTTAGGACTTGGTTGGGGAAATCACACTACCCCTGGTATCTTTGAAAATGAAATGATTTGGCACTTACCTAGTAGGATAAGGGCTTGCCATCAGCTGAAGCCTTTACAGCAGCTAGTGTTTCATTATTTAGTCTCAGATGAGAATAAGTAAATCACATCAACAGAAGCTGTAGCTACTGCAGATTTGCCTGCTTCATCGGCCAGAGTATTTCCTGCAACATGTATTCCAACTCATTGATGATCTAATGCATGAACTACATGTGCCTTTGGTTGGTTGTCTTACCTGCTACCTTCCCCCACAAAAATGTGATGGTGTTCTTTGGAACCTCTGACCCTGTTTAGGTGCCAATAGTGTAAGACATCATTGAAGGATTGGTCGCAGTTTTCTGAATCACACACAATCAATGCATAAAGTTCAGGTTCCTTGTGTTCCAGTGCCAGGATTATAGCCTTGAGCTCTGAAAGTTCTCAATGTGTGGCAGTTTTTGCCAAGATGACTGCAACCTTTTTCTTTTTGAATTAGGTTTTTGTTGTGGCAGTTTCTCTTCTTTTTTTGACTGAAACTTCAGATGAGCGTTGTGAATCTTTTCTTGGTTTCATGTACTCGTGTCAGTGTTCTGCCCACCCTCCTCTCACTGCATTTGTCAGGCGTGTCCTGAAAGGAATGAGATCAGCGAGTGACAGTATATTGGCATCTATCGGGTGTTTTTAAAGTTTCCCTAATGTTATAGCGTTTCTCCTAGGTCACCAAATGCTGAGATTGTCCCCTTTCTTTTTTCTTCTGATTGTTAGGATTTTGTTTATCCCAGCGTTTAGAATCCTCTTGTGCTTGTTTGGTAGAATCCTTACTGTATTTACCTTGTAATTGTGGTTTACCTGGCTGGGCTCCCAAACTATCCCTAGACTAGGGTATAGGTTTCAGTGATAATCTTAGGCAGCTTGTGTTCTTGTTTCTGTTGAGGAACGTCCCAGAAATGCTTGTTATTGACTGCCTCGGGAGGGAACTGGGTGGGTGGGGAAAATGTTTCCAGTTGGGGAGGAGTGGAGGGTGTTGGTAGTGCAGGGGGGGGGAGGGACTTTGCGCTACATACAGTATAGGTGGCCAATACACCTCTTGGGGGTGGGAGAATGGACTATCATCAGGTGTTATGGCACGTACATACAGAATAGTCTCCTGGAATGTTTGGGGGGTATGTGAAAAGACACAGGGTGTTATTGCTTCCATAGCAGAAGCAAGTTGGTATCACCTGCCCGACAGAAACACCTCACAGAGCACAAAGCAGGTAAGTCACAACAAATGAGAGAGCAAGTGATATCCACAGACTCCTCTTATGCTCAAGGGGTGGTGGTCTCAGTGGGGCCTTGAATGATGTTTAGGTTGATATATTCTGAGATAGACAAGCATGGACGGTATGCATCAGTGCAGGGGACACTGGACAGTGTGGGCATTATGCTGCTTAACATTTATGCTTCAAAACATGGACAACAGGATGCCACTATGGACAGGATGCCCACCCGTCCACTTACCAAGCCGGGTATGTATGGTTTGTATTTGAATTTATAAAGCACATTAAACCAGAAAGGCATCAAAGCACTAAGGAAACCAGGTGAAATGAGAAAGGCAGAAATAGAAAAGTGCAAGGAAAAAACAAACTAAGGCAGACCAACGTTAAGTTGCTGAGAACAACCAGGTTTTCACCAGCCTCAAAGTTAGGTACGAATCCATTCCCTCGGATAGAGTTTGGCAACTTGTTCCATAGTCAGGCAGTTGGTACCTCAAAGAATTTTAAAGTTGTGAGAGCCCTGCTGATGGGTGGCCTTAAAAACAATACAAAAGGCTTTAAAATTAACTCACTTCCTAACTGGAAGTGAGTGGAAAATCCTCAAGTCCTCCCTAACTATACAATTAATGGCCAAGCCTAAGATTAGTCGTGCTGCAGCATTTTGAATAACTTGAAGCCTGCTGAGGGAGCACTGGTTAGTTTTTAACTAGAGGGTGTTCTAGTATTCTAAGCACAAAGTGATGGGCACTAGGACTACTACTACCCTGAGCTCCTCCAGTATGAATGTAAAAGTATTTTTTAAAGTCTTCATCATCCAAAAGCAAGAGCTCACAGTTTTATAAACCTGGCTCTCAAAGGACAGGGTATTATCAAAAATAATACCCAAATTCCTTGCCACATTCACCGGAGCAGGGGGGAGACCTACACAAGTCAGGCCACCAACAGCTACTCCAGATTGAATTATTAGAGCTTTTTACCATTCATGTTTGACAAATTCCGCTTCATCCAAGTGCTGACTTCTAACATTAATTACCCGATTTTTTCAGCTGCCTTTTCCCAATCATCTATCATGGGTAAGGGTGTTTAGCTGTCATCTGCATAGGAAGAACATTTGGAAGCCCCATGAATGTAGCAGATGTGCCAAAGGAGCAACAAAGATTAAATAATTTGAGATGTAAAGATCTTTGGAGAGAGGTCTACCCAACAGAGAAAG
The DNA here is from genome assembly GCF_031143425.1 of Pleurodeles waltl. Lineage (NCBI taxonomy): Eukaryota > Metazoa > Chordata > Amphibia > Caudata > Salamandridae > Pleurodeles > Pleurodeles waltl. Next base: position 169,424,150 of record NC_090451.1, on the reverse strand, counting down.
AAATGTCCTGCTACTCTGCCACACCCAACAGACTAGACACCTCCGTGGGTAATGCACCTACTCAAATGGCTATTTGTTCCATTATTACCAATATGGGTAGACACCCATCTGACAATGCCCCTCTATTACTGGAATTGGGGGGAGGGGTGTTTGAAGAGTTTGGCCCCATGGGAAAAGCACGCCAACTGGTGCCTCAGAGCAGACACCCTGCTGGATGTACCATTTTGGCAAATAATTGGTGCGGCAGAGGAGTATCTGGTGGGCAACTGGGGTACCACAGAGAGAAGGGGGAACTGAACAGTAAAGTGTTGAAAGCAGTAATACAGGGTGAATGCTTTGGTAAAGTGTGTGGTGTTCTTTGGCAACTACAGGGTGAGCTTACAGAACTGGAGAATAAGTTAGCTGAGGCCCAGCTAAACAAATGGGGTGGAGGGGGGTGCAGACTCAGGACAAGCTGGGGACATGACAGCTGCACTGCTAAGAAACATTGGGGATATCAGGGAGAAGCTTCACCAACTGAGGAAAGAAGACTAAAGGCAGCGCCCACTCCGGGAGGCACACTAGGAAAAATGTTAGCATGACTGCTTCGGCGGGAGACAGCCATGACATCCATAGTAGCCTTGAGCTGACAAGACAGTACAATGGTCCGATCAATACAGGACATCAATGACGTGCTGGGAAACACTTACAGGCACTGTAAGTAGGCGTATCAGCAGCCAAACCCAAAGCAGCGAATGTCTACCTTATTAGTGCAGACCTACCAGTCCTGGCTGCCCAGCCACGAGAGGAGCTAGAGGCAGACGTTACAGTGTCCTGGGCTTAACACAAAGGATGCGCCTGAGAGAGGAGATCTGCCTCAGCAGATTGTGAAGCAGGTTGGGGGGTGGCCAAACTGGTCTTCAAAGGCAGGGAAGGATATTTGGAGCAGTTAAGGACCTCCCTCACAACCTGCAACCCCAGACAATTAGGTGCTCCCCTAATTAGATTAAGAGAGGCCAGGATAGGGGTGCGTTTAGGATTTTTAGTCACATCAGTGGGTAGGCTCAGCCAGATCTAACCTCCAAAAATCAGTTTCAGCCACATTGGCTTTTTGAAGAATGTTGCTCCATGGGATTGATTTTTGCCACACTTCCCAGGAAGTGGTCAAAGGGGGAAGGAGCCTTCCGGTGATTGGATAACCAGCCCACCCCCCACTTTCCACCCAGGAGCAAGGATAAATATGGCAGAGCTGCACCCACATCTCAGATCCCTATAAGAAATAAGACAAAGAAGAAGGACTGCCCTGCTGGACCTCTGACCTGCACGTTGAAGGACCGCACTAGCGGCCGACTTGGGCTTAACCAGTAAAAGGAATTTGCGTATCTTCTACTGCTTCAAGAAGGGACTCCCAGTTTGCTACAGGTACAAAGGAGCTGCCTTGTCCCCTATATTAAGTCCAGCAAGCAGAGCCCAGCTAACCAGCGTCCAGTGGCCATTTGAGGATTCTGACCAGGTGTATTCTGGGAATTGTAGTCCCAACTCCCAAGGAGCAACTCAGAGCTTCTTGAACCTTTTATCAAGTTGTGGAGACTTCAATGACCCAAAAAGGACCACTGGAAAAAGATACAGAAGTTTGGAGATGTTTGGAACAACTCCATAAGTTGAAGAGGTGCATTGTGGGAGTTGTAGTCCCAGGCCCCAAGAGGCAAACCAGAGCCTCTGAATCCTTGGCTGGTGCTGTGGACCACTTTCCTGAATCAAGAAACACTTCTGAAACTAAGTGTTACCTCATGGGTGACCTGAACTCTGGACTTCGTCCCTCTCCATTGTGACCTTATAACTTTGTGAGCACTAGTTGCTTCTATGTGCTAGAAAACATTAACTCTTTAAAAATTAATATCTCTGGTTCCCCTAACCTGATTTTAAGCATGTGGTTTCATTTTAAAGATAGAAATATAATCTATTTTAGGAAATTAGTGTTGGATTTTTATTGCGTTTTGTGTTTTACTTATTTACTGTTTTGTGACTTTTAAATGCTTTACATACTTGTCTCCAACGTTAAGCCTGGTCGCTCATTGCCAAGCTTCCAAGGGTTCAGCTGGGTTTAATTTATTAAGACCTAACTGGACTTAAGTGGAGGTTAGTGGCCTGTTGCCAAGTGTAGCTACTTACCTGCCCTTACCAATTATCCACTTTCTAACATAGAACCTACGGCTCAAGTGTGAAACCGACATGTAATGTCAGTGGATTGAGAGGTGAAGAGTTGCCCCTTCTCTCGATTACTGTTTGCCCTGGAACTTATGGCTGAGTTTGGCATCCAAGTGGGGGAGGTTACCCATTTAATCTCACTGTATTCAGATATAAATGCCCTATTTTACCTATGAAGACAGACTGTCGGTCCTGCTTTTACTGATGCAGCTGGAGTTGATTCGGATGGGGTCAGGACCACACATAGACAAACGTTTCCACTTTTTCCATTGACGGCACTCAGTGGGAAGACAACTGGGGAGCTACCTTCATTGGGACAGAAATGTGAAGCAGTGGTCCTTCAATATCTGAGAGTCACGGTGGGGCACTCCATGGGCAATCAACGGGAGTAAAAGACTGACCCACTGGTCACTAGAAAGACGAATTTGGAATACACTGTATTTGCGGTGTCAAAAAATTGTGCTCTTGCCCCGGTGTTTATATATCGTACACAACTTATATACCCTCCCCTGTAGTCTGCTTTAAACCCATGACCGTTTATTGGTCTCACTTTTGAGGAGGGGGTGGGGAGGAAGAGATGAAGCCATATTTCACTGCCCCTCCACAAACAAGATATGATAGTGGGGAGCATGGGTCTAACAGACCAGGAAATGTACCATTATGCGTCTAAGCTACTACATGCCGCACATTGGTTTGCTTAAGACGATAACTGGGAGCAGAGGCTCATATAGGGAAAATATGGTATGCACTCATTATGGGCACTATTTATGGGAGGTTCTAGGCAGGCTCAAAAATTACCTTATGCTGTATGGCAGGTGGCAGAGATATAGGAGCAGACAGTCACTATAGTCTTTAAGAGGACCTTAATATCTCGGCACTCAGGCCTTCCTGCTGCATCAGGCTCAGGAATGATTTGCAGTAGCAGGTGGCCAATATGTCAAACTGGCAAGAAGAGCATGGGAGACATGGACAGGCTTTACCCAACAAACCAAAGCAGACTGAAATACTATACCATTTGCTGACAGTGAGATGGCACACAACTTGGTGACATTGTTTTACAAAACACTGAAGGAGGACAGACCTGGGATTGTATCAATGGCATGCCCAGCGGTGGGGTGCGGGAGGGGCAGTTGGGGGAACTTCTCATTTCTGCTGATGGATGGGGATTGGAATCAGACATGTGCACTGGTTAGGGAGGTTTCCTATAATGCATGTTTTAAAATAGCACACTTTAACTACATGTACCGCACATACCCGATGCTGGTCAGGCTTAGCCTGATGTACAGGGATAGGAGAGTGGACTGCCCCAGGTGTGAAGCAGGGGGCGCATCCTTCCTCCATAAGGCGTGGAGTTCCCTGGTGTTCATGCATATTGCAGGTGGTGGCAGGACTAAGACAATGAAGCTGTGGCTTGAGAAGCCACCCAAACGCTACTTGGTGGGACTGGTCAGCCGGACCAAGAGGGGCAAAATGACGTGGAAGTTTGTGCAGCTGGCTCTGGTGTTGGCCCTGGGATGGCTGAAAATCCATCATCCTTCGCTGGTGTTATGGATGAAAGATATTGCGGAGTGGGTGGTGGCAGAGGAATTTCACATGAAATTACTTTGATGAGACGATGCACTGTGGAGAAATTTGGAGGCCTGGGAAGGGATGCTAGAAACTTTTCAGCAGAAACAGGATAGGGAAATGGGAACACAGACACAGAGTGGTGTAAATGCAACTTCAATGGGGCAAAGGGTGGGGGCGGGAACGACGATAATGGGGACATGACCATCCATATTGCAGAATCCACTGATTAAAAAGGTGGCCTGGCAGTGGGAGCGGGACAGGACTAATGAGGAGAAGGGAGTGAGGGGGGGAGCTAGACCCAGGTCACAGGACTGATGACACATTACAAGTTAAGCATACGGGTCCTGCAAGTAAACTGCACCAGGGACTAGCTGGACCAGGAGGGATGCCTCTCAGGCATCTCCTACACCCCATAGGTTGGACTACTATAGACTATAAACGTATGTATCTTATTGGAGCTCTGGTATATATGTTAATGCTGTGGAAGGAATATACCATGACATGTTCATAGATGATGAATTGACTCTATATAGGATGTATGTTGACAATGTTTAATTGTGATCCCACCACGGTGGGTTAATTGTACCAAAACTAATACAAATATTTTAAAGAACCATGAGCTGCAACTATGAGGAAACAAAAAGTTCCAGCATCCTGTCACACTAATGAATCTAAATCCCTACCCACACTTCTAGCTTCTACCCGAGAGCAGAGTTGTAAAAGCCCTTGTTTGCCCATACTTATGTCTGGCAGGAAATCTCGGCACCACACCTGAATAATCAGCAGAGATCGTTTGCCAGTTGCCTGCTGGCAGTCCTCTCAAGTGGCTGGAGTGACAAGGTCACGTTCAGCAGAGCTGAGACCACATGATACAGCAGAAGATGGCTGGCTGGAATGTTCCCTCTAAACTAATTTGTGCCAGCGTGGTGTTTTTAAACTATAGTGTGTTGTTTTCTAAGAACTGCCTTAATGAGAATACATATTTTCTGTACATGGTGGACTACGTACTCTTGGACAGACAATACTTGATAGGTTATCATGTACAGCCTTGAGCAGAGCACATGATGAGAATGTTGTGCAGAAGAAACTAATAACAATCCTACGTGACAAGCAACTGATCAAAAATAATAAAACATCACTGCTAAAATGAAGCCATGCTAGAATAATAGAAGGAATAACTGAAAATAAACTAGGTAAAACAGCACAGGCCAAGAGCTAAAATAAGTGTGCTCCAGCAATGCGCTAAAATTGATCCACAACAGTATTTTCAACATAGAAAAATGTTTAAGTGGTATGGCCTTTTTTCAATTCTGCCCCATTTATGAGTTTCTCTATTGTCTGTTTTTCACCAAGGTCTCACCTCGGAAACAAGAAAGTAAAGTGCCAATATTTAACTACAAGAAAGTAAAACCATAACTCTTTGGATGAATTATTTGTTGCATAGTACATACTAGCCATCATGTCTCAAAGACCCCTGTTATACTGAATCATCTCATTCTGTTTTCAAGAATATAAGAGTTGGTCAATCTTCATTTCCAATATCTATTCCCATCACTGGAAATTGGCTTCCTGTAGTATTAGTCATTTTACATATTGTTGTTTACCAGTGTTGATACAGACCGATCTTTAACTTCATGGTCAAAGTATGATATTTCAGTGGGTCCGCTCATGCTTTCATCCACCCGAACTCTAATAAATTAGCTATAGTGAATTGGGAAAACAATAAACATCTGTTCTTTATCATGAAACTCAGCTGATGAACTTACAAATAAACGTTGTATGTACACAAGGGCTGCTATTTCTGGCTGAAACCATATTGTGAGCACTAACTGTCTGAAAATTGTTCTACCCGTGGTAAACAAAAGATGAAAGTGGACAGTCATTTGACAGAAGGCTGCACATTTGATAGGTAGTTTGTACTGTAAAGAATCGTAATTTTTCCAACCTGCTGTTTGAACAGCAGCAGAGACAACCCAATCAGTAGGAGTGAATGATCAACTTAATGCAATATTTATTCCAGTTATTACACACACCACAGCCACTACCCATAATTCAAATATGTACTTTTACATTGACATCTTGTCCTTCTTTGTCATTTCATTTGAGAAAAAATAAATCTTACCACCATCCATCCTTTTTGGTGAGGAAATGAAATGGAACATTAACTTGCAAGAAAGCAGCACATTTGTTTTCATAGCCCAAATAGCACTACATCTACAAACGAATTAGCTCATGTTGTAAGAAAGTGGGTTATTGCTGAAGTGGAGGTCAGTTCGCTTCGAGTGATAACGGCACTATTCCTTACTAGGTCGCAACGACGAGGTAGGATATTTCCCCAATTTACAACTGGTATTCTGAGTTATTTTCTTTGCACAAAATATACCCCTGCGTCCAAAATGGACAGAAGGGTGCATTTCGCAATATGAAACAGAGCTAAATGAAGCAGAACACTAATTACAGCCAGCCACTCGTTAAATGTGTTCGTTATGTGTTCTGCCTTTAAATGCTATGAACCCGGATTTAGGATTGGGGAAGGCCTACTTTAGGGGTGAATTACAAATACATAAAAGGGATGGTCTAGGCCTGCTAAAGGATGAATTTAACAGGTCTAAATTGTAATTTTAAAACTTTGTACCCAGTTTGCAGTGATATGCCTGTAGACTTGCTTTGAATTGTCACTTTAGTGGTGGCACAAAACATGTTGCATTCCACTAACTCGCAGGCCAGAGTACACCTTTCTATCATATATTAGAGCCTTAAAGGTAAGTTAAATATGCAAACAGGATTGTAGCAAATGTTGATGTGTTTTAGGGGTCAGAGCACATGCACTGGGGCCTGGTTAGCATTGTCACAGTGTGCAGAGACAAAAAAAAGCCAGCAGCAAAAAGAAAAAAAAATGAAAACAAAAAAAATGAAAAAAAGGGAGGTTGCCACTCAAGAGGTGCATTTTCCTACAAATGCAGCAAAATATTTGCCCCTACTAAACATTTTCTTTATACATATAATTGCAAATTAACTCTTGGGCTTTGTTGATGTGCTGGCAGCGTAAAGGGAATAAAAAAATAACAAGCATTTGTAAAGTAGTGGGTCTCGCGTTGCTAGAGTTAAAGGTATTAGCATTGTAAATTCCTAAATGGACTTTTCTTGCCACATACATTAAAAATGAAAAAGAAAACAGTTGACGTAAGCGAGCAGATTCAAATCGCCACAGCCGCCATGAGCAGGAAGGAGAGACACAAAAAGGGAAAAGAAGTTCGCTCGCAGTCAAACTATCGGCAAACATGCAATTATCCATTTAATAGGGTAGATGGCCAGGGCAGTTACAAAACTGCCCCAAGAAGGGACAAACGTAAAGCATTTATCAATGTTAAAGGATTTTTGAAAGGCAAACCCACAAACATGTCAAAGTGATCGGCATGCAGTGGGCATGGTTAAAAGCCCACAGATACCAACACGTCAAAAAAGCAGCACTTGCACGCTGCTATGCTTGACCTAAAAACAGGAGCAACAGGAAATGAGGATCAGGATTTTTGGTCAGTTTCAATGGTCACATTTCTCTAATTGGCCACATATCGGACCGTAGTGCCTTTTGCAAGCTGGATTTGTACATTGCATTCTGGCACTTTTTGTCCTGGACTCATAACGACAAAAGCAAAACTAAAAGAATATGAACTCCTTAAAGGAAAGGACTGGAATTACTACCCCCTAGTGATTTGGAAGAATTCTCTGAATGAGGCAGGGCTTAAATGATGAGCGTCATTTTTAAAATTACCCATTCCTTCCCTTGCCTTTCAAGAAGGCTGAGTGAAACAAAAAGTATGTTTGTGCTTATCCCTTTGAATGTGAATAAAGAAGGGGTGTACTCTAGAAAGAAATAACCCAGTTAAAATGACTAGAGTGACAGAGAGAAAAGTCATTTTATAGCGCCAACTGCAAACTAAGCAGCTTCTAGGTCCTGCGAATGCGGCAGCCCTGTTACAGGACCCTTGCAGCTTTTGGCACGATTATCTTTCCACTTTCAGACCTCTCTCCAACTCCCATCGAACATGAGATGCATTAAATGAAGCGTAATCTGGCGCCCCTAGGTGGCTATGTTACCTTATTTTAGAGCGTCACTTCACTGTGTGAATCTGTACCTAGGCTGAGGTTCACAAGGGAAGGTCTTGCACAGATGTGCACGGGTAGTTAGTTGGCCTTATTCACAGAGCTATAAGTTGGCAAACGACATGTAAAACATGATGTTATTACATTATGTAATAATTTCTTTACATTTTGCATAGTAGAATACGGACCCAAGGGATATAACTTCCAAACGTGGACGAAGGAAAAAAACGTGTAACAGTTACAGACATAATTGTTAACACAATCATGAACCCGTTGACATAAGCAAGCCGATTCAAAGCACCACGGCAAAGGACAGAGACAAAAGGAAAAAAAGTTTGCTTGCAGTCAAAATTAACGGCAAAAGTGCAATTAGCCACGTTACAGGGTCGATGGCCAAGGAGGTAACAAAACCGCACCAAGGAGGGACAAACAAAGCATTTATCAACGAAAACAAAGGATTTTTGAAAGACAAGCCCATGTACTGAGTGATAGTGATGGTGTGATAGTGATAGTGTGGTTAAAAGCCGAAGTACATGCTTGCACGCTGCTCTGTTCAACCTAAAGAGGGGGGGGGGAGGGAGGTACCATTTTTCCTTAGTGTGCTGTTTGGCCAAGTTTTATTCAGTTACTCTTAATTCTAGGTTTGAAAACGACTGTCAGTCATAGTGAGCATCACCGATTAATGAAAGGGGCACGTGTGTATGCCTAGGGTACAGCACTCATGTTGAGAGCTTTTAGCTTTTTACATTCCCTTTTGCTGATGCTGAGCCCCTGTGTTCAACGACCAACTCTTCAAAAAATGTTGCTTAGCCAGGCAGGTCGTTTTAGGCAAGAGTATTTTACTCCAGATACTACTTTAAGCAAAGATTGCTCTCCTCCTCTTCCCAGCCAGAGAAACTGGCTCGATTGTAGGGTGAAATTTGATTATGTCCCTAGAACACCTGTGTGGGCCATCATCCTGGAGTTTCTAACACCTTTAAGAAATACTGTTTGAAACCTTTCACCCAAGCATGAGCTGCTGCATGTGCTTCAGTGGACTCCTCAATAATACAGCACCTCAGACCAAGAGGTTTGCAGTACAGATTCACTCCGTCTTCTATAAACAAATTATCTGAGAGAATTGTACAGCATCTTTGAAAAAGCAGTGAGTCATTCTTTTCCCCAAAAGGGTACACATCTGTGGGACCACCACAACACTACTTTTGACAGTTTTCCATTTCTCTAGTATTCCACAGCCCCAGACTGTGGTGAGAAGTTTATCCCAGTGACCAGTAAAGCCATGCTAGTTGAAGTCTTGATACTCCATACTCCCAATCCAAGTCACGGGACCTTGCAGTGACCCAGACAGATTAGTGAACCCATTGTGCCCCATCCCTAAAACTTACACAAGTGGGGATGATCCAACCCCATTGAACAGATAACTTGACGAAAAACGTTCGGCAAACTAAGCAGATCTACTGTGGAGTCTGAAGAATAGGCACACTTGCTGGACTTGGCTGCTAACAAAACCCTAGGCTCGTAGAGTAGTGCAGAAAAAACATGTCCAACATTCAGATACCAGAAGAACTAGTTGGTCAAATTTTTAAGTTCTACAAATCTGCCATAAACGAAATTAGACAAATACTACTTGATGCACTATCTGCGTGGCAGCAGCGTTTTATCATGAGCATGATCCCTCCCTCACAACAATGCTAGATTTTCCTCCTTCTCTACCCAGAGGTATAAGCCAACATGCTGGGTTCTACTAGGAATTTGGTCCAATCAGTTGTCTGAAAATCCCTAGAAACCAAATCCCTCTGTGTATGGTCAATACTGAACGTAGCTTTCATTTTCACAGCGTCAAACGCTGTTCATATGAATTAAGATTCTGTGAGACTACAACCATCAAAAGCTGCCAAATGAACACCTCTTGAGGATCAACCCTGCCTAAGGTTTGCAGTTTTACCCACCTCCTACCATATCTTCCATACAGCATCACCGTTAACATATCTTAAGGTAAGTAAGCATGCTTTAAGTACTGAAGAGAATGCATTTTTGAATAATTACAAATCTAATTTTGTGTCCTAAGTTATTAACTTAGTATTTTTACTAATTCATGAATTAATTGAAAGCGACAATGTGCTCAGCCTGTTAACACATTTAGCAAGTGGATAACTTACTAATAAAGTTAATTTAGGCAACATGCCCACCAATAAAAGCTTATCCAAGCTTGAGGCATGTTTGCGGATGGGATGCAGTCCCTCTTGGACCTATAGAGTTCGGCAATGAAAAATGAACCCTCATTTTCTCTAACACGCATAAGTATGTGCTTAACTGTGTCAAGTCCGAACCACCTGCTAATGCATTAGATATGGGCAATGTAGATATGCTGACCTAAAGAAGAATCAGTATCTTGTAGTAAATACAGTAAACCGTCCTCCAAAACCGCCCAGAAAGAACTCAAATAGTTGTTTAGAGATAGAATTATTTGACTCAAACGCTCAGGCTTCCCAGAAACGACGAAACTGCTGAAACCTATATCCAAAACCAGTCCATCTTCTCTTTGGCTTTGCCAGTGTAGATCTACTGGCGTGATCATGCTGCTTGTAACCAGCTAAAAAAATAAATAAAAAAAAATAACACCAAAAGGTGTGTTTATTCATACATGTGCCTGCATAACGCCCGCACTTGAGCCCTAGCGCCATAGTGGTCATCACTTCCTGATGTATCTGTGTATGTGCTTGCATTACACATCATGATGCTTCTTACTTTAATCTTTCTTTTCAAAATAGCAGCTATACATCTTGGTGCTGAAAATACTTTAAAAATACGTGCAATAGTTCATGGAAAAGGCTTGGTAGTAGATTCAAGTTTGCAAACCACCCTTCCCCACCCCCACTCCAAAAAAACTGAAAGTGTGGAGGAAGTCAATGTTGTGTGAGAGCAGAGGGTGTGTTGGAATTAAGATTAAAAAAACGTATATCATTTTGGTGGGGAAGCAATGGAATAGACGGGGTGGAGGGTGAAGGTGTGTGTGGAGGAAGCACACAGGAGGGAGTAAAAAAACGAATGCATCCCCATGAAGCACGAGAAGAAAAAGAGTAATGTCCTGAATAGTAGCAGTAGAAGGATACAAAGAAGACAATCCGAAAGAAACGTTCTAGTGGCTGGATAAACAAACTGGAAAGGAAAGCCATCGAATAAGAAGCAGGAAAATGAGATGGACAAGAAAGCCATCAAGTCAAGAGCAAAATCCCACCCTTTGTACATGTATTAATGTGTTAAACAGCTAAAGCTGTCTGTAGGCGGGACCGAATGACTGTAAAAAAATGCAACTGCCAAGAATCTGTGGTACAATCAAAAACAAAGGTTTCCACGAAGCAATCTGGCACTACAAATAAGACAAAACATGATAAGATGTGATTTGGCAATCTAAAATGATTGTCAACCTCCTTCTCCATCACTAAAATGTTCCTCCTGACACAAATGAGGATCACATCACGGACAGCAGGAAAGAGGGGAAATGTTCTGGTCCCTCCTTAACAGTGCAAGCACTGCAGAGGGCTTTTGGTCTAATAGATGAATCAACTTCTACTGTGGGAAGTCCGAGACAAGAGTACAAAATCTCCTATGGTCTATAAGTGCTCGATTTTGATTATTCAAATTGATGTTTTTTTTCTTGGTATTGATCTTTTATCTGGAGCGAAGATGATATTGGAAACATTTTTTTTTCTCGAGGCACATACACAACCATCAAGGGTTCTTCAATTGTCACTAAAGACTAGAAATTGCCCACTTTTGTTCTTAAAGGTTTTATGCATTCAACAGCAACAAGCTTCACCTTTGGGACATTAGATATCACAAACTCAGGACACCAGAACCGTTTGAAAGCCAATTCTATTCTTCAAAACTAATATAAAATTATTATCACATTATGGGAGAAGAACACATTATATATTTTGTGACATACAAACTAGTGCCAGACTACTGCATGTGACAGTAGCGGTGAGCAGCACTTACCGACTCCATATGTAATTTAGTTCTAAGAGAGTAAAGAGACTGATGAAATCCTGAAAGAACATGGAGCCCTGCAGCAAATGTCTTACTAAAGGAAGAAATGGTTGACATTTAAAACTGGAATGTGTTGATTCTCTACTCTTATCACAGCCTTGGGGGATTCCATAGCCATTGCAAGGTCTATGGAGTATGAATAGTGAGCATATCAAGTCGGTATATTGTAGATAAGAAATGGTGATAATTAACTTCTCTTTTCAAGAGAGGGTCTATTAAACGGAAAGAGAAAATATTTACATAGCATAGCTAGTTAGCGACTCTCAAAGAAATTTAACACGGATGACGCAGTGTGTAGAAGTCACATTTTTGCTTCATGGTCTGTGTTTGCTCTGTTGGCGAGTACAGTGATTCTGTGCCCCCAGTCGATGCAAAATATAGCCCCACTTCTGTGTTTGTGGAGAATCCCAGTTTCTATTAACCCAAAAAACAAGAGGACTTTTAGAACGACAGTGTTAGGATGCATCACATCATGGTCACTTAGCATTTGGAGAAGTCCTCCGTACAATCGAGTTTATGGAAATTTTAATATAGTAGAAAAAGACACAGCCATGAAGTGGAGCCAGGCGACAATGGAGGCTTGAAACACTTCTATTTCCATCGATAACACTACGTTGACGGGTATTACAGATTCACAATTAAAAAGAAAAGTACGAACGTTAAAGTCCCAGCAGGCTAAGCGCATTTGACTAAAATACCAAGGATTGCTTTACGTTAACTTTCATGCCAAGGGGCCAGTTAACAGCTATGGAAAAATGCAAACCCTCAGGTTGATCATTCACTTCTACTTAACCACTTCCAGCTTTAACTGAAAATCTATTTAGAAATATTTAGTCCAGTTGGTTTCCATGCCAACACAATATAACTCCCAGAAAGCATTGACTTGTAAATTGAAAGCAGTGACATTCTGTTAGTAACTTATCAGGGAATCATAAGCATTAATAACCACTGTAACAACAGCCCTGAAAACAGCCCTAGGGAGGTAGATTTTCAATATTACAAATTCGGTTTTAAATCTCACAACAAAACGAAATAAAACAATTCTACCTGTGTGAAGACGTGGTATGGTGGACGTTAGACACACGGCTATAAATACTGAGATTATACTATGTTTGTTTACTTATAAATATCTACAAAGCACATTTTTGCATCTTTTCAAGGTTTGTAACTAAAGGATCTACACTGATGACTGTTTTTAGTGCAAACGCCTCCGAGAACTGCAACTGACAAGTGGCCGCTCCCCTTTTGCAGCACCTTCATCCAGTACTGGGTTGATGGCTACCTTCACAGTATCAGTGCCGTCTATTTAGCCATTGCAGGTATGGGCCTACATGTCCCAGCATTCAGAGCACTGTGGATTTCTAAATCGAAACTGGGCTCAAACTGTGGGCTAGTTGGCATTGAGTCGGTTTTCAAAAACAAGATTTTTGGACTAAATCGAGCATAACAGTTTTGCTGCAATGTGTTTTTTTTTTTTAAACCATAGCTTTTAAAACTCGCCCGTAAACCCATCTAAATAACGTTTAGATCAGCCTCGTTCAACTCAGAGCTCTGAAATTTTCCAGGCATGTGTGTGTGGGTGGCTCGGCATGTCCGGTTTTTGACTTTACAATATGCAACTTTTAGTCATCGGTCTCTAACATAAGTGAGGACTATAAATCCCAGATTGTAAATAAAAAACATGGACTAGACAAGTGGCTCATGCATGGGTCAGCGAAACCCGAGATCTCCGGCAACCATACAGAAATAGACTAACCACTACCAGCAGGGTTCAACCTGCAAACAAATTAACCAGATTCCTATCCCTGTACAAAAAAATGAAGTTATCAAAATTAACCTCACATGGTAAATGTCTCAAACTCCTGTAATGATAGCCCATGTCAGCCAAACACCATTTTCCTGCCATGGGTTTTCATAAAGCAGTGACTCTTGGGACAAGATTTGCTGTGGGTGACATATTGAGTCAATCCTGGTTTTGCAGCAAACACTGCACTCTGGGCCATGCTAGTTCATACCTATTCATTTAATTGAACGTTTTGCTAGAGGTCAACGGTACAGCACCGGAGAAGATAGAACACGGGGCCAGGTTCGGAGTGCAGATAAATCAAAAAATTACTTTGGTCACTCACCAGCTTAGGTAAAAACGCCCAGCCTCCGTTTGGAGGGAAATCTAATGGAGCGAGATTGAAGTCGGTTATCATAGCTTTCGGTTGAGACAAAACATGTAGGCAGTGCTACCAACTGCAAGCCAAGGGGGGGGGGGGGGGGAGTTTGTTTCTTCCATTTTCGTTTCCGCCTCTGATGGGGTTGGCAGAACAACAGAACTCTCAAACTTTAACAGTGCATGAGGAAGCAGTTAATCCAACCAGGTTTTTTCCTTATATTGGGGGGGGGGGGGGGGGGGGGGGGACTTGTTGTCCTGATTTTATAATGGGATAATGAGGACTACAGGTCAGAGTACACAAAGTCAAAAATCTGGACTGGCTCAGCTACGCATGAATGGCCCTGGGAAACTTACATTTCCCAGGCATACATTTCAGGTTGCAATGTCCCAGTGGCTAGAAACACAAAACTGACTCAAAGTATCTCAAAGGCATTCAAAGCAAAAGAAACTGTCACAAACCGCCAAAGGCCAAAAGAATAAACAGGCTAAGAACCGAATTCCGATACACGATTAAAAAAAAAAAAAAAATTAAAAAAAAATCAAACACCGCCAAAATCCGGAGAGAGACCCAAGACACCTTAAAACTCCGACTAAATATATACAATGGTCAAAACTTCAACAACCAATAAATAAATAAAAAAAGCATCACAAAATAAACGGTAATAAGGTTTAACAAACAGCTCGCAAACTCGCCAGGAGTAACCGCCACCCGAAAATTAACAACATAGTTGCTAAACCAGAAAAACTTTAAGTGTTTCTGAACGTCACAAGCTGAGAAAAGTTTGCTATAAACTGTGCATTTGAACGGCCGTTCGCTCATCGCAGCCAATAACTTACATGTACTATAAAAAGCCAACTTAACTTTGACAAATTTATTTTCACAGTTTTTTTCCCGCTCGGTGAGCTTCCTACCTCTGTCCAACAGCCTCTGCGAGCCTGAACTCACACGCGCACGTGCTCTCACTTATAATCTCTCACAGCAGGGGCCATGGTGCTGTACTCGGAGTCGTGCAATCTGCCTCCAAGGTCGTTATCACGGGGTGGCGGACCCCAGAGTGTAAATAAGAAGCAGGGGGACGAGCAGGGCTTGGTCAGCCTTTTTGGTGGCTTAAAACATATTACTGGGTTGTATTTATATACTATATGAGTACGGCTAACACAGTTTCTGTAAACAATACAGTAAAACTACGGCTGCTCTGTGGATACATTTACTGACGGGAAATCCATAAAATCAGCTAATTTAAGCATGTCCAGTATTAGTTGGTGAGCGCGTTTTTTTTTTTTTTTTTTTTTTTTAATACAGCCACGTTATATAGTTTAAAACCATTTTATGGGCACACATTTTTTCCATATCTAGCGGTAGATTCTTTTTTTTGTAATGCTCAATTTTTCAGTCGTCACTGGTAGAACAAAACCCCCCGTGGTGTAGGGGGGCCCTGAGCTCTAAGGGTCCCCCTCAACAAAACTGGTAAGTGGTGGGCCGGGGATGAGGGCGCCCCTCTCCATGTACTCCAAGCTTCCTTATGCCACTGCCAGTCATGCTTTATTACCATGACGCAGTGCTGCCATTTTAGTCGTTATTTGTAACAATCTAAAGCATTCTGGGAGTTGTAGTCCTGGATCAGTTTTGAGGAACCACATGAACGAGCACACCTGAAAAATATATATATGTAGGCCCTGGGCTGTTATATATGTGGATGTGTAGGGAGTTTCTAGGAGAGGTACATTTGATGGCAAAAATACACACCTCTACAACTATGTAGATCTATCATGTAAAGAAACAATACCATCAACCTATTCATATGACCCCTCAAGTGGAATACAAGTCAAAACCCATACTCAAAACCTCAGCTTTCCAAGTGTATCCCAAAGATTACACACATACCTGTGTCAGTACTTACTGTCCCCCCACCCAGCTGAAAGTCGTTAGCCCAACAGCCAATCACAGCCTGGCTGCGCACATAAAATCTGAGCTGCCAAACACAGTTTCAGACCTTACAGCATGTTGCTATGTGTGTTTGCCGGGTTGCCCCTTGTGATGTGACAGAATGATTTAAGGAGGAGAGCAGAGAGGATCTTCAGACAAAAGATCAATCTTGTGGATGTCCTGCCAAGATGTTAGCTCCAGATTCTCTTTTCCCTCTTATGTCATCTTGGCATGGTTTGTATATGAGAGCAGGACCTTAACTCTGAGACATGCTGCTCTTCTGCCATTCCAGCTTATGCTAAGAAAGATCATAACAGCTCTGAATTTCTTTGATACTGGGTCATTCCAGAGGGTGTCAGTGACGTTATAGGCATTTCTCAGGCAAGTCAATGCCAATGCTTGTGTCAGGTTCTGAGCTGCATAAATAAATGCAAGAAAAGGCCTCTTTTTGACCTGGTTAGCCCTCACCTTTTGCTGATGTTTGATGTAGCCTAGAAGGTGTAGTGCCCAGGGCCCCTTCTAACCAGGTTCCATGGGCCAGAGCTCTTTCCCTAAAACTGTTGTGATGCATTGGCCCAATTGGATACACCCTTAGCTACCACTATAAGTCCCATGTAAGTGGGCACCTATGTGCCCAGGACATGGGGTACTATGGGTAGGCCCCTGAGGGCAGCAGCACTTACTGTGCCTCCCTCTAGGGCCATGCATCCAGATGCATCCAGCTCTGCCATTGCAGGCTGAGTGTCCTGGTACAAACCTAAAACACAGACTCGACATGGCACTCTCCCTGTGTGCCCTGTACACCATACACTGCATTTACTATGGATAAGACACCCCTCTGGCAGGTCTTACTGCCCTAAGGCATGGTGCTCCATATTATGTGTGAGGCATAGCTGCATGAGCAATATGCCCCCACTGTGTCCTTGCTAAACCCAGGACATGATGATCGAACAGAGCAACCATTTTAATACATGTGCTGGACATTGGTCAACATGAGTTTCCCAGCTACATGATGGCCACTCTGGACCCTGGGTTGTTTGGTATTAAATAACTCAGAATAATAAATCCAAACTGGTACCAGTATTGGATTTATCCCTAAAAGTACCCAGTGGTCACCTTAGAGGTCCCCCCTGCAAAAGCTAACTATTCTGGCAAGGTTACTGTTAGACTTTTCATCCTTGGCGTGGTCTCCCTTAACTTTTTGCCTCTGTTCCCCAGGTTGTTGATGTGTGCTGGACTCTGATTTTACTGTTTTTGTTACTCTCTGAACTTTACCACTGTTAACCAATGCTAAAGTGCAAGTGCTCCCTTACAAAATGTGTATGTAATTGGTTTATCCATGATTGGCATATTTGTTTTACTAGTAAGTCCCTAGTAAAGTTCACTAGAGGTGCCAGGGCCTGTAAATCAAATGCTACTAGTGGGCCTGCAGCACTGGTTGTGCCACCCACATAAGTAGCTCTGTAATCATGTCTCAGACCTGCCCTTGCAGTGTCTGTGTGTGCAGTTTTAACTGTAAATTCGACTTGGCAAGTGTACCCACTTGCCAGGCCTAAACCTTCCTTATTCTTACATGTAAGACACCCCTAAGGTAGGACCTAGGTAGACCCAAGGGCAGGGTGCAGTGTATTTTTAAGGTAGGACATATAGTAATGTGTTTTATATGTCCTGCCAGTGAAATATTGCTAAATTTGTTTTTCACTGTTGCAAGGCCTGTCCCTCTCATAGGTTAACATCGGGGCTACCTTTAAATCTGATTAAAGTGTAGATCCCCTTTGGAAGTGGATGGACATTTGGAGTTTGGGGTCTCTGAGCTCAAAATTTTAAAATACATCTTTTAGTAAAGTTGATTTTAAGATTGTGTGTTTGAAAATGCCACTTTTAGAAAGTGAGCATTTTCTTGCTTATACCATTTCTGGACTCCACCTGTTTGTGGATTCCCTGATTGGGTCAGTTTGACAGGTGGGCTGGTTGTACCTCACACTAGACAGTGACACAAAGGGAGCTGGGGTGCAGTCTGCATTTCCTGAGGAGCCATCTGAGCTAGGAGGAAGGGGAGGAGTGGTCACTCACACCTGAAATGGCTGTGCCTGCCCTCACACAATGCAGTGTCCAACCCCCTGGTGAGTGTCTGGGGCCTGGCCTGGGCAAGGCAGGATTTCACATTCAAAAGAGATTTTACTTTGACGTAGGCCTACCTCAATGGAGAAATTGGGTATAAGAAAGGCACCCAAAACCACAGACTTTAGAACACTCCTGGAAACCAAGAGGAACCTCTGCCTGGAGAAGAGCTGAAGAGCTGAGGAAGAAGAGCTGCCCTGCCTGTGACTGTGCTTTGTGGAGCTGTAACAGGCCATTGCTAACAGCAATGGACCCGCCCGATTCTATGGACCTACACAGCTCTGCCACTCCCGACCCGGAAGGGCAATGCGAGCCGTCCAATCCTCTTGAACTTCCGGGAGCGGAGGGGCAGAGTCAGCAGCTTCGTGCAGTTGGACTTTTGAAAATCAGAGTTGGAGGGAGGTAGGGGAGAGGAGACGGACGGGAGATGTGAAAGGAGCGGCATCACGGAAGAGAGCCATGACGGGAGCCGAGATGCCACGGACAACGATGGATCTGAAGCACAACTCCGAGACCCAGAGGCCAGCACCAGCGGCGCGGGAGGCGCCCGACGCGTATTCCGGCCACGCTTAGGGAAAAGCGTGGCCCCCCCAGGTGGGTGGCAAGCCTAAGCTGGGGAAAGGAAAAGGTGGACGGGAGGAGGCTAAAGCGCTATAGTGGTTTTGTTTATCTCTCCTTTGTTTGTTTGTTGTTACTTAGGGAGAAGGGTGAGGGGACAGCACAGAAAAGGGAATAACAGATGGGTATTTTGGTGAGGGGACAGCACAAGGAAAGGGAACAACAGAATGGAATGAGAGGGAGGAGACAAGACCCCGAGAACTTATAAAGAAGTAGAAACTGAAGCAGGAGGCAGGAAAGAGCAGAAGGAAAAGGAAAGGAAAGACCCAGGAAAATAGAGAGAAACCTAGCAAGAGAAAAAGGAGCAACAATCAAAAGTAAGCTGAATACATATAAGAAGAGAAACTAAGAAAAGAGAAAAGAAGAAACAGCCAACATATGACAAAAGTAAAGGAGAGACAGAAAAAAGGTCAGAGAGAAGAAATAAGGGGAGAAGGGGAAGGAAGGACAGGAAAATAGGAAGAAAACAAAAACCCGTAACAAAGGACAGCCTACTTACCAGTTCTTTGTCTTGTGTTTTCCCACATGTGCCTCCTGGGAGCCCTGAAACGAGAAGACAAGGAGAAGAATTAACGAAACAGGCATCATAGACACGGGAAACATAAACTACTTGTCCCATTCCTTTAACTGTAAATAAAAATCACCGTAGCATTCGACCACTGACTACGTGTCCTCATTGCGCAGCCCGACTACAAGTGGTGTCAGAAGTGGGATTTCGACTCCGCCGTCATGGAGGAAAAGCCCACCCTCGCAGACATGATAGCTCAGTTGGCCGAGGAACAACAACACCTTCAATTGGTATGAGAACAGCAGCTGAAAGAGGCCAAGGAGGAATGGGAGGCCCTGCAGACAGCTCTGAAAAGCCAGGCCACCATCATGGCTAATAACCAACTGGTCCATGAAAATGCCTCGGAGAAACTAACTGATACCATTGCACACACCAAGGTACACCCAAACATTCCAAGTAGTGTGCTCCAAAAGTATCAGGAAAATGAGGACCCCGACTCATTTTTCAAGAATTTTGAAAGAGTGGCGAGTACCGCCAATTGGCCCATGGACAAATGGGGCCAGTGCATCGTCCCTCTCCTTACCAGCCATCTTCAGGCCGCATACCAGGTGGTAAACCCAGGAGGGGTAACACCCTACAATGAAGTAAAAAAGGCGATCTTAGAACGCATTGGTTTGGACCAGGCAAGCTATAGGGTTAAGTTCCGTCAGAGAAAATGGATGTCGCAGGAAAATCCACGTACATTATACTATAGGGTGCACTATGTAGGAGGGAAATGGCTGCACCCCACCTAGACCACAAAGGATGAAATGTTCGATGCCATTATTCTCGAGCAATACCTGGAAGCCCTTCCAGCAAGCACCTGTAATTGGGTCAGACAGCATCCTGATTTAACCAACCGCACGGCCATAGACCTTGCGTCTGCTTTTCATCAAGCTCCTGAGTTCCGAGGGGCCCAGTCCAAACAGACAGCCTCCACCTCGTCTCGGTTGGCCATAGGAAAACCAGTACACCCTCGGCCCCTGGTTACTCATAGTTCGGAACGAACAACCCCTACGCACTCCTTGTCCCCTCAAGAAACCCTAACCGGACCACAGTGTTTTCCCTGTTCCAAGTGGGGACATATCGCCCGCTACTGTCCCTTAAAGGAAAAAACTGATGAACCTATGGAGATAGGTATGATGAAGGGATGAGTGCTGTGGTCTGGCACCAAGAAAACGAAATACACTATAACCGTGGGTCTTAACGGTAAATAAAGAAAAGCTTTGATAGACTCAGGGTGCAGCAAGTGTGGTGAAACAGGACCTTGTGAAACCAGAACAATAGAATCCTCACATTCAAGTCCTAATAACCTGTGTGCATGGAGACCAAAGACTGTATCCTGTAGCTACGGTCTCCCTCAATTGGAGAGGATCAGAGGAATATATCTCAGTGGCAGTAATCTCTGCCTTGGGTGAAGACATGATTATAGGCACCGACTACGAGGACTTTGTGCCTTTGTTGACTAAGGCCAGTCAGGAATATCCAACCAGTACATGGTGGGAAGACGCGCCTTATAGCTCTGCGGACGTAGAAGAGACCACCATTAGACCGAAACTCAGTAGGAAAAAAAAACGCGAACAACGTCAGACTTACCATGCCAAACCTAAAGAAGAACCCACTCGTCCGGCCTAGCAACCCACGGCAGTGTTAACAGCGGCAGGTAGCTTTCGGCAAGCCCAAAGGGAAGACCCCCCCACGAAAAATGCCTGGCATCATGCGTTAGCCCCGAATGAGGCATCGGTAGGTCCCACCTTCTCCATAACTAATGACTTACTGTATAGGTCGTGTCCTAACAATCTGGGAAAACCACCTCAGCTAGTGGTTCCCCAAACCCATAGACAACAGGTCCTCTAC
Organism: Pleurodeles waltl; assembly: GCF_031143425.1. Taxonomy (NCBI): domain Eukaryota; kingdom Metazoa; phylum Chordata; class Amphibia; order Caudata; family Salamandridae; genus Pleurodeles; species Pleurodeles waltl. The sequence goes on along the minus strand of NC_090451.1, from coordinate 169,403,006 downwards.
TTGGCTCATGGGGATAACGGGGTAGGACATATGGGAAGGTAAAAAACCGAGGCCGCAATTGTCCAGCGGTTTTATTGGCCAGGCATATATGGGGATATTAGAAAACACTGTCAGGAGTGCTCGAAATGTCAACTCATCAATCCCTCATCCCACCGTGTGGCTCCCCTACAACCGCTACCCATCATAGATATACCCTTTTCACAGGTGGGTTTGGATATTGTGGAACCCTTAACCCCGTCTGTCAAGGGACATCATTATATCTTGGTATTAGTCGATTATGCGACTCGATATCCGGAAGCCATACCCATCTCCAGTATGCATACCAAAACAATATCCCAGGCCATGATTGAGTTCTTCTCCCGAGTTGGGTTTCCAAAGGAAATACTTACAGATTAGGGAACCCCTTTCATGACCCGGCTTATGGCCAAAATATGTCATACCCTGGGGGTACAACAGATTCGTACATCCGTGTATCATCCGCAAACGGATGGCTTAGTCGAACGATATAATAAGACCATTAAAACACTTCTACGAAAGGTCATCAACGAGTCAGGAAGAGACTGGGAAAGAAAATTACCCTTAGTCCTATACGCAGTCCTCACTCATATACAATCCTCCACTGGACATAGCCCCTTAGAATTACTATTTGGAGGACAACCCGCACCCTTCTAGAAATGCTAGCTGAACACTGGGAGGAATCAGAGGATGAGGTTAAAGATATCCTCACATACACTAAGGGCCGTATTTATACTCCGTTTGCGCCGAATTTGCGTCGTTTTTTTCGACGCAAATTCGACGCTAAACTAACGCCAACTAACGCCATATTTATACTATGGTGTTAGAGGCGAATAGCGCCAAAGTTCCCGGAATGTGCGTCATTTTTTAGCGTGAACCCCTTCCTTGCGTTAATGATATGCAAGGGAGGCGTTCCCGTCTAAAAAATGACTCCCAGGCCTTTACGTGATATTTATACTCCCGGGCAAAAATGACGCCCGGGAGTGGGCGTGGCCAAAAACGGCGCATTTGCGCCGCTTTTTAACGCCTGGGTCTGGGATGGCGTTAAGGGACAAGTGGGCTCAAAATGAGCCCACAGTGCCCTCCCCTGCCCCCAGGGACCCCCCCCTGCCACCCCTGCCCACCCCAGGAGGACACCCAAGGATGGAGGGACCCATCCCAGTGAAGTACAGGTAAGTTCAGGTAAGTATAATTTTTGTTATTTTTCATTTTTTTTTTGTGGCATGGGGGGCCTTATTTGTGCCCCCCTACATGCCACTATGCCCAATGACCATGCCCAGGGGACATAAGTCCCCTGGGCATGGCCATTGGGCAAGGGGGCATGACTCCTATCTTTACAATGATAGGAGTCATGTTGATGGGGGATGGGCGTCGAAAAAAAATGGCGCAAGTCGAGTTACGACGATTTTTTCGACGTAACCTGACTTGCCCCATTTTAAGACGCCCATGCGCCATTTTCCCCCTACGCCGGCGCTGCCTGGTGTACGTGGTTTTTCTCGCGCACACCAGGCAGCGCCGGTCTGCTTGCGCCGGCTAACGCCATTCAATAAATACGGCGCCCGCATGGCGCTTCAGAATGGCGTTAGCCGGCGCAAAACTTTTTGACGCTAAACTGCGTTAGCGCAGTTTAGCGTCAAAAAGTATAAATATGGGCCTAAAGACCTTAGAGATAATCTACACTCCCTGTGGGAAGAAGCCCACAATGCATTAAGAGAAGCCCAAGCCAAACAGAAAGCATACTATGACACCAATAGCACTCCCCGAAGCCTAAGGGTGGGGGATAAGGTACTGGTTTTATTACCCACAAGTGAGAACTAGCTGCTAGCACGGTGGCGGAACAAGTCAATCCCACCACCTATAAAATTGAGATACCAAATGGGACCGGTAGAGAACAAATATACCACATTAACCTCCATAAAAGATGGTATGAAACGACTGACACCCGCCCGACCATGTATATTGCCAATGAAACAGAACATGAAATACCCATATATCCTTTCCCAGATACCCAATCAAAAGAAACTCCCCTACCCAGGTTAAATGACTCCCTCACTCAAGCACAACTAAAACAGCTCAAAGACCTAGGCCCTCATTACAACCCTGGTGGTAAATCCCGCTTACCGCCGTGCAGAAGACCGCCAACATACCACTGCGGCCGCAGAATTCCACTACAGGTATTACGACCCACAGTCCGGAATCCGCCACAATACAGACACCCACACAAGTCCGCCACACCAAAGGTCAGTGATAAACTGGTGATACCAAAACCGACACCATCACACCAACAAGAATACGCCCACACTATCACGACCCACGAAACAATGCAGTGGTCTTTCAACCGCTGGAAGCCATTGGCGGTACACACCGCCGCGCTCAAAATACACACACATATACAAAACACAACCACATTGGACAATTCGAAAATCACCCACCTGATACACATACACACACCACACCCACACACCCACAACACTATAAAACACACACCCACAATACCCACAAGCCCTTATTACCAGAAATTTGAAAACAGGCCACAGAGTGTCAAAGCCCAGCTCACCTGAGTCCTTGTTCAGTTCTGATGGAGGTTGAAGACAATCCGACCCCACCCTGAAACTGCTTGTTCCAGCACACTAGTTTTTAAAACAGTGCACTAAGAACAGAAGCTCAAGGGAAGGGGGGAAGTGGATAAAATAAAATAAAGAGACAACAGCGTTCTTGCGTTTCCACTGTTGAAGTGCTGCACAAATCTGCGGCCCTCTCTGACTTCTGTAGAAACTGGTGCCTAATGAAACATAAACAAAGAACAGATAAGTACATCCTATTCCTAACTGGGTTCCTGACTATCCCTTTATTTATTAGAAATTTTCTTCTAAAAGTACCTCTTGGATCCTGGTCTCTAGTTTCCAGGTTTGGAATGTGTTACTGCTCTGGGATGTGCTTTCTATTACTCTAAAGCTTCTAAAACATTAAACAAATACCGTTATCAGAATTATCAATATCAAACATTCATCTTAATATAACTAAAGGCTAAATTGCCAATAGCAGACTCACTTTTCCCATATTTCCAGAATCTTTTATAAAACAAATACTGTACTTTTACGTCAAAATACAGCATGTAATTTGTGCAAGTCCTTGATTTACTGTTTGCCTTGCTGTTAATGGTTTCCAATGTTCGATTCTTAAAAGTTCTATAAAAAAATGTTTGTTTCACAAAGTTCCGCAAAGTATTGTTGTAACAAAGAGTTTGAATCACAATGTTCGTGGAAGGTATCTTGTTTCAAATTGTCTATACACGAATCCAGAAATTGTTGTCAAAGTTCTTTCAGGTAATAAAAGTTTTGCACTTACTTGTCCCTGGCAAGAGATACTGATCCGTCTAACCTTGTCTTCTTTCTCTTTTGCAGGTTGCTTGTAGGAGAGAGGCTGAGGCAAGGAGGAACCGGAAACCGGAAGAAGGAAGAGCCAGCAGCTGCGCCCATTGAAGCCAATGAAAGTCTGTAGAGAGCAGGAGTGCCAGCGCTGAGGGATCTGTCCTCAGGTAAGCGGGAGGTAGACGAGCACAAGCACTGGGCGAGGCTCGGGGGCTGCCTTTTATAGACAGGGCTGGGTGTGGTCCTCACATGCTGCACATGTTCTTGAAAGGTGTTCAGAGCTGGGTGTGGTTTGAAGAGCTGGGTGTGGTCCTCACATGCTGCACATGTTCTTGAAAGGTGAGCAGAGTTTCAGTTATTATGCAAATGAGTTAAATTAACACATGGCCTAGAGAGGAGTGTTTTAAAGAAGCCTTGGTAAAAGCAAGGCCCAATGTGTAAACAAAACAGCACATTAAACAACATACACAGAAGCCAAGGGGGGGGGGGGGGGGAAGGTGAGATAACAAGAAAGGCTTTCAATAGTAAGTTTAAAAGGGAGCTATTACAGAACCCACTAGTGCAGTGAGAGGGGACATGCTCTTTGCTGTGCACAAACCCTAACACAGAGAGACACTACTTAAAACAACACCAGCATCCACAGACACACAACACCATCACTTACACAACATCCACGCACCTCAAACAACGCAAACCAACACACCCCCTCACACATCACAACAGACAGCACCTCACACATCACCCACACCGCATCATGGCACCTCAACGACACCCCAGGTTTTCTGAGGAGGAGCTCCGGGTAATGGTGGAGGAAATCGTCCAGGTAGAGCCACAGCTATTCGGATCACAGGTGCAGCAGACGTCCATTGCAAGCAAGATGGAGCTATGGCGCAGAATTGTCGACAGGGTCAATGCAGTGGGACAGCATCCAAGAACACGGGATGACATCAGAAAGAGGTGGAACGACCTACAGGGGAAGGTGCGTTCCGTGGTCTCCAGACACCAGATTGCTGTACAGAGGACTGGCGGTGGACCCCCACCTCCTCCACCACAACTAACAACATGGGAGGAGTAAGTCTTGGCAGTACTGCATCCTGAGGGCCTTGCAGGAGTAGCAGGAGGACTGGACACTGCTAAGTCAAATCTTTACTACTACATACCCCCACCCCACCTGCTTGCCATCACATACTCTCACCCTTACCCTTACCCTCTCTCCCATCACCCCAACAACCCACAGATACACCACCAACACAAGCCACACATCCCAAAACCAAGCCCTGCATGTAACACCAATGCATGGACACCCATCACCCAAGCATGTCCAGTACAGAAACGCACTCATGCCCCAAAATCACCAATCACACAAGGACCAAGCCAATAATGCAAGCACTGGAGTAGAGGGTCAACCACCCATTGCACATGATGGCACACACAGATACAATAATTATGCATTTACACCCCAACAGGACCCCTACCCAACGTCACCGGACAGGAGATGCAAGACATATCCAGTCCTCCCACAGAAGAGGCCCACAGTGATGACAGCAGCTCTGCACAACTGGATCAAGATGACCAGCCCGGCCCATCTGGGTCCTTGGGACAGTCGGTTCCACTGAGACTGTCACAAGCCACCACAGAGCCTCCCCCCTCAGGAAACAACAGCACAGCACCCACCCAGCGGGCCCATCCCTCTATCCCCAGGACACGTCAATCAGCAGTGTGTCCACCACTACAGGGAACCCAGGCAAACCCACCAACCCAAGAAAATCAGGGACCTGGGGGCAGTGGGCACACGGTTCAGGGGACAGAGGCACAGGATAGCAGGGAAACTGGGAGGACTGCTGTGTGACAGGGGGAGGACAGGCCCAGGGAACCGACACTCCACGAGGCACTCTCCAACATCATGGGAGCTTACCATCATTCCCACGTGTAGGAAAGTACCATCTTGCCTGGCATGTTACCCCCATTTTACACTGTATAAATGTTGTTTTAGTTGTATGTGTCACTGGGACCCTGCCAGCCAGGGCCCCAGTGCTCATAAGTGTGCCCTGAATGTGTTACCTGTGTTATGACTAACTGTCTCACTGAGGCTCTGCTATCCAGAACCTCAGTGGTTATGCTCTCTCATTTCTTTCAAATTGTCACTAACAGGCTAGTGACCAATTTCACCAATTTACATTGGCATACTGGAACACCCTTATAATTCCCTAGTATATGGTACTGAGGTACCCAGGGTATTGGGGTTCCAGGAGATCCCTATGGGCTGCAGCATTTCTTTTGCCACCCATAGGGAGCTCTGACAATTCTTACACAGGCCTGCCACTGAAGCCTGAGTAAAATAACGTCCACGTTATTTCACAGCCATTTACCACTGCACTTAAGTAACTTATAAGTCACCTATATGTCTAACCTTTACCTAGCAAAGGTTAGGTGCAATGTTACTTAGTGTGTGGGCACCCTGGCACTAGCCAAGGTGCCCCCACATGGTTCAGGGCAAATTCCTTGGACTTTGTGAGTGCGGGGACACCATTACACGCGTGCACTACACATAGATCACTACCTATGTGTGGCTTCACAATGGTAACTCCGAGTATGGCCATGTAACATGTCTATGATCATGGAATTGCCCCCTCTATGCCATCCTGGCATGGTTGGCACAATCCCATGATCCCACGGGTCTGTAGCTCAGACCCTGGTACTGCCAAACTGCCTTTCCCGGGGTTTCACTGCAGCTGCTGCTGCTGCCAACCCCTCAGACAGGTTTCTGCCCTCCTGGGGTCCAGCCAGGCTTGGCCCAGAATGGCAGAACAAAGGACTTCCTCAGAGAGAGGGTGTTACACCCTCTCCCTTTGGAAAAAGGTGTCAGGGCTGGGGAGGAGTAGCCTCCCCCAGCCTCTGGAAATGCTTTCATGGGCACAGATGGTGCCCATTTCTGCATAAGCCAGTCTACACCGGTTCAGGGACCCCTCGGCCCTGCTCTGGCGCAAAACTGGACAAAGGAAAGGGGAGTGACCACTCCCCTGACCTGCACCTCCCCTGGGAGGTGCCCAGAGCTCCTCCAGTGTGCTCCAGACCTCTGCCATCTTGGAAACAGAGGTGCTGCTGGCACACTGGACTGCTCTGAGTGGCCAGGGCCAGCAGGTGACGTCAGAGACTCCTTCTGATAGGCTCCTTCAGGTGTTGCTAGCCTATCTTCTCTCCTAAGTAGCCAAACCCTCTTTTCTGGCTATTTAGGGTCTCTGCTTTGGGGATTTCTTTAGATAACGAATGCAAGAGCTCATCAGAGTTCCTCTGCATCTCTCTCTTCAACTTCTGCCAAGGAATCGACAACAACAAAGTAGCGAAGACGACTACTGCAACTCTGTAACGCTGATCCTGCCCCCTTCTCGACTGTTTTCCTGGTGGTGCATGCTGTGGGGGTAGTCTGCCTCCTCTCTGCACTAGAAGCTCCGAAGAAATCTCCAGTGGGTCGACGGAATCTTCCCCCTGCTACCGCAGGCACCAAAGAACTGCATCATCGGTCCCCTGGGTCTCCTCTCAGCACAACGAGCGAGGTCCCTTGAATCCAGCAACTCTGTCCAAGTGACTCCCACAGTCCAGTGACTCTTCAGTCCAAGTTTGGTGGAGGTAAGTCCTTGCCTCCCCACGCCAGACTGCATTGCTGGGAACCGTGACTTTTGCAGCTACTCCGGCCTCTGTGCACTTCCGGCGGAAATCCTTTGTGCACAGCCAAGCCTGGGTCCACGGCACTCTAACCTGCATTGTACGACTTTCTAAGTTGTCCTCCGGTGGCGTGGGACTCCTTTGTGCAACTTTGGGTGAGCACCATTTCACTCCTCTTCGTAGTGCCTGCTCCGGCACTTTTTCGGGTGCTGCCTGCTTCTAAGAGGGCTCCTTGTCTTGCTGGGTGCCCCCTCTGTCCCCTGACGCAATTGGCGACATCCTGGTACCTCCTGGGCCACAGCAGCATCCAAAAACGCTAACCGCACGACTTTCACCTAGCAAGGCTTGTTGGTGGTCTTTCTCCAGGAAAACACTTCTGCACGACTTTCCACGGCGTGGGAAATCCATTCTCCAAAGGGGAAGTCTCTAGCCCTTGTCGTTCCTGCAGAATCCTCAGCTTCTACTGTCCAGTAGCAGCTTCTTTGCACCCACAGCTGGCATTTCCTGGGCATCTGCCATCTCCGACTTGCTTGTGACTTTTGGACTTGGTCCCCTTGTTCCACAGGTACCCTCGACTGGAAATCCATCATTGTTGCATTGCTGGTTTGTGTCTTTCCTGCAGAATTCCCCTATCACGACTTCTTTGTCCTTTGGGGAACTTTAGTGCACTTTGCACTCACTTTCCAGGGTCTTGGGGTGGGCTATTTTTCTAACCCTCACTGTTTTCTTACAGTCCCAGCGACCCTCTACAAGGTCACATAGGTTTGGGGTCCATTCGTGGTTGGCATTCCACTTTTGGAGTATATGGTTTGTGTTGCCCCTATCCCTATGTGTCCCCATTGCATCCTATTGTAACTATACATTGTTTGCACTGTTTTCTAATACTATACTGCATATTTTTGGTATTGTGTACATATATCTTGTGTATATTTGCTATCCTCATACTGAGGGTACTCACTGAGATACTTTTGGCATATTGTCATAAAAATAAAGTACCTTTATTTTTAGTATATCTGTGTATTGTGTTTTCTTATGATATTGTGCATATGACACTAGTGGTACTGTAGGAGCTTCACTCGTCTCCTAGTTCAGCCTAAGCTGCTCTGCTAAGCTACCATTATCTATCAGCCTAAGCTGCTAGATACCCTATACACTAATAAGGGATACCTGGGCCTGGTGCAAGGTGTAAGTACCCCTTGGTACTCACTACAAGCCAGTCCAGCCTCCTACATTGGTGGCAGCGGTGGGATAAGTACTTTGCAACTGCTTACCACTTTTGTCATTTGTACTTTTCATAAGAGAAAAATATATAAAACAAGTTCAGTGTATGTACACCTAACCAAAAAGTTTTGCATTTCCTCTTTTCACTTCTTTTCTAAGTGCTGAAAAGTACCTCTAAACTTTCTAAAAAGTTCTTAAAAAGTTTAAAAAGCTTTTTTCTGTCTTTCCAAAAAGTTCTGAATAACTTTTTCTTCACTTTTTCTGTCACTTAAACACTGTCTAAAATGTCTGGCACAGGCCAAACTGTTGATCTGTCCAAACTTGCTTATGATAACCTTAGCTGGAAAGAAGCAAGGAGTCTCTGCATAGATAGAGGTTTAAGTGTAAGGAAGAATCCTTCTAGAGAACTGTTGGTGAATATGCTTGTTGAACAGGATAAGGCCAGAGCTGGCACTCCTGTTGAAAAGTTAGCTGATGGTTTCCACTCTGATTCTGGGGCAACCCTAGAAGAAGAAGTGGGAGGGAAACTTCCAAGCCTGCCTCCTAGCAGACAACCTAGCATAGTTGGTACTGATGTTGAGTCACATCATACAGATAGTGTGGTCTCACATCACAGTAAGAGTATTCCTTCTCATCATAGTAGAAGTGCTGTTTCTGTTAGCCAAGCTGTTAGGGTGCCATCTGTTAGGGCCAGGTCTCCTTCTGTCCATTCTCATCATACTTCTGTTTCTAGACATGTCCCTCCCACCCACCCTGATGACAGAGTGTTAGAAAGGGAGCTCAATAGATTGAGAGTGGAGGAATCCAGGCTGAAGCTCAAGAAGCAACAGCTGGATTTAGATAGGCAGTCCTTAGAAATTGAAAGAGAAAGACAGAAAATTGGGTTGGAAACCCATGGTGGCAGCAGCAGTATTCCCCTTAGTCATCCTGCAAGAGCGCATGAGTCTAGGAATCTGCATAAGATAGTTCCCCCTTATAAGGAGGGGGATGACATTAACAAGTGGTTTGCTGCACTTGAGAGGGTCTGTGTTGTACAGGATGTCCCTCAAAGGCAGTGGGCTGCTATCCTATGGCTATAATTTAGTGGAAAGGGTAGGGATAGGCTCCTTACTGTGAAAGAAAGTGATGCCAATAATTTTACAGTTCTTAAGAATGCACTCCTGGGTGGTTATGGCTTAACCACTGAACAGTACAGGATGAAGTTCAGAGAGACCAAAAAGGAGTCTTCACAAGACTGGGTTGATTTTGTTGACCATTCAGTGAAGGCCTTGGAGGGGTGGTTACATGGCAGTAAAGTTACTGATTATGAAAGCCTGTATAACTTGATCCTGAGAGAGCATATTCTTAATAATTGTGTGTCTGATTTGTTGCACCAGTACCTGGCGGACTCTGATCTGACCTCTCCCCAAGAATTGGGGAAGAAGGCAGACAAATGGGTCAGAACAAGGGTGAACAGAAAAGTTCATACAGGGGGTGACAAAGATGGCAATAAGAAGAAGGATGGTAAGTCTTCTGACAAGGGTGGGGACAAATCTAAAAATGAGTCTTCATCAGGCCCACAAAAACACTCTGGTGGGGGTGGTGGGCCCAAATCCTCTTCTAATCAAAACAAAGAAAAGAAACCATGGTGCTATTTATGTAAAATAAAAGGCCATTGGACAACAGATCCCAGTTGTCCAAAGAAAAGCACCAAGCCTCCTACCACTACAACCCCTACTGCTACACCTAGTGTCCCTACTAATAGCAGTGGTGGTGGGAGCAAACCTACTAATAGACAATCCAAGGGAGTAGCTGGGCTCACTTTTGGTAACTTAGTTGGGGTTGGTCTAATTAGGGAGACCACAGAGGCTGTGTTAGTCTCTGAGGGGGCTATTGATTTAGCCACCTTGGTTGCTTGTCCCCTTAACATGGATAAGTACAAGCAACTACCCCTAATAAATGGTGTTGAGGTTCAGGCCTACAGGGACACTGGCGCCAGTGTTACAATAGTAATAGAGAAACTGGTCCACCCTGAACAACACCTACTTGGTCACCAGTACCAAGTAACCGATGCTTATAACAACACCCTTAGCCACCCCATGGCTGTTGTGAATCTCAACTGGGGGGGGGGGGGTTACTGGCCCAAAGAAAGTTGTGGTTGCCTCAGATTTACCTGTAGACTGTCTATTAGGAAATGATTTAGAGACATCAGCTTGGGCAGAAGTGGAGTTGGAGGCTTATGCAGCAATGCTGGGCATTCCAGGGCATATTTTTGCTTTGACCAGGGCTCAGGCCAAAAAGCAAAAAGGACAGGGTGACTTGGATCCTGGAAGAATGGACCAAGTGCTCCCTAAAGCTAGGGTTAGCAAAGGTAAATCACTACCTACTAACCCTCCCTCTACAGTGGATTCTACTTCAGAGGAAGAAGAATTTCCACCCTGTGCAGAACCTACACCAGAGGAGCTGGAAGCAGACACTGCTGAGCTTTTGGGTGAAGGGGGGCCTGCCAGGGAGGAGCTGAGTGTGGCACAGCAGACCTGTCCCACACTAGAGGGTCTAAGACAGCAAGCTGTCAAACAAACAAATGGGGATGTCAGTGACTCTCACAGAGTTTACTGGGAGGACAATCTTCTGTACACTGAAGCAAGGGATCCAAAACCTGGAGCTGCCAGGAGATTGGTGATTCCTCAGGAGTACAGAAAGTTCCTCCTAACTCTTGCTCACAACATTCCCTTAGCTGGACATTTAGGGCAAATGAAAACCTGGGACAGGCTTGTTCCCTTGTTTCATTGGCCTAGAATGTCTGAGGACACAAAGGAATTTTGTAAGTCCTGTGAAACCTGTCAAGCCAGTGGCAAGACAGGTGGCACTCCAAAGGCACCCCTTATCCCACTGCCTGTGGTTGGGGTTCCCTTTGAAAGGGTAGGGGTTGACATAGTTGGCCCCCTTGACCATCCTACTGCTTCAGGCAATAGGTTTATCTTGGTGGTAGTGGACCATGCCACCAGATATCCTGAAGCAATTCCTCTAAGGACCACTACAGCTCCTGCAGTGGCAAAGGCCCTCCTGGGAATCTTTTCCAGGGTTGGCTTCCCAAAAGAGGTGGTATCAGACAGGGGAAGCAATTTCATGTCTGCTTACTTAAAAGCCATGTGGAAGGAGTGTGGTGTTACATACAAGTTCACCACACCCTATCATCCACAAACAAATGGACTGGTAGAGAGATTTAACAAAACTCTCAAAGGCATGATTATGGGACTCCCTGAAAAACTCCGCAGGAGATGGGATATCCTTTTACCATGCCTCCTTTTTGCTTACAGGGAGGTACCCCAGAAAGGAGTGGGCTTCAGCCCCTTTGAACTCCTATTTGGGCACCCTGTGAGAGGTCCTCTAACACTTGTTAAGGAGGGTTGGGAACAACCTTTAAAAGCTCCAAAGCAAGACATAGTGGACTATGTACTTGGCCTCAGATCAAGGATGGCTGAGTACATGAAAAAGGCCAGTAAAAACCTTCAGGCCAGCCAAGAGCTCCAAAAGCAATGGCATGACCAGAAGGCTGTTTTGGTTCAGTATCAACCAGGGCAGAAAGTGTGGGTCTTGGAGCCTGTGGCCCCAAGAGCACTCCAAGATAAATGGAGTGGACCCCACATAATTGTTGAGAAAAAGGGTGAAGTCACCTACTTACTTGACTTAGGCACTGCCAGGAGTCCCCTTAGGGTGCTCCATGTCAACCGCCTGAAACCCTACTATGACAGGGCTGATCTCACCCTGCTCATGGCAACTGATGAGGGACAGGAAGAAGACAGTGATCCTCTCCCTGAACTCTTCCACAGAACAAGATGCTCTAGTGGAAGGGGTTATACTGGCAGATTGTCTTACTGCTGAGCAGAAAGACCACTGCATAAATCTCCTGGGTCAGTTTTCTGAACTCTTCTCTACTGTGCCAGGTACCACTTCTTGGTGTGAGCACACTATAGATACTGGAGACAGCATGCCTGTCAAAAGTAAAATCTATAGGCAGCCTGACCATGTCAGAGACTGCATAAAGCAAGAGGTGCAGAAAATGTTAGAATTAGGAGTGGTTGAGCACTCTGAAAGTCCATGGGCTTCTCCTGTGGTACTTGTACCAAAACCTCATTCCAAAGATGGAAAGAAGGAAATGCGGTTTTGTGTTGACTACAGAGGCCTCAACCAGGTAACCAAAACTGATGCTCACCCTATACCCAGGGCAGATGAGCTTATAGATACACTGGCATCTTCCAAGTATCTAAGCACTTTTGACTTGACTGCAGGGTATTGGCAGATCAAATTAGCAGAAGATGCAAAAGCAAAAACTGCATTTTCAACCATTGGAGGCCATTACCAATTCACAGTAATGCCTTTTGGATTGAAAAATGCACCTGCCACTTTTCAGAGGTTGGTGAACACAGTCCTGCAAGGGCTGGAAGCTTTTAGTGCAGCATATTTGGACGATATAGCTGTCTTTAGCTCCAGCTAGGATGATCACCTGGTCCACCTATGGAAAGTTTTGGAGGCCCTGCAAAAGGCAGGCCTCACTATCAAGGCTTCAAAGTGCCAGATAGGGCAGGGGAAGGTGGTTTATCTGGGACACCTTGTTGGTGGGGAACAGATTGCACCACTTCAGGGGAAAATCCAAACTATTATAGATTGGGTTCCCCCTACTACTCAGACTCAGGTGAGAGCCTTTTTAGGCCTCACTGGGTATTATAGGAGGTTCATAAAGAACTATGGATCCATTGCAGCCCCTCTTAATGACCTCACTTCAAAGAAAATGCCTAAGAAGGTATTATGGACAGCAAACTGTCAGAAAGCTTTTGAGGAGCTGAAGCAGGCCATGTGCTCTGCACCTGTCCTGAAAAGCCCTTGTTACTCTAAAAACTTCTATGCCCAAACTGATGCATCTGAATTAGGAGTAGGGGCAGTCCTATCACAACTCAATTCTGAGGGCCAGGATCAACCTGTTGCTTTTATTAGTAGGAGGTTGACCCCTAGAGAAAAGCGTTGGTCTGCCATAGAGAGGGAGGCCTTTGCTGTGGTCTGGGCACTGAAGAAGTTGAGGCCATACCTGTTTGGCACTCACTTCATTGTTCAGACAGACCACAAACCTCTACTTTTGCTAAAACAAATGAAAGGTGAAAATCCTAAATTGTTGAGGTGGTCCATATCCCTACAGGGAATGGACTATACAGTGGAACATAGACCTGGGAGTAGCCACTCCAATGCAGATGGACTCTCCAGATATTTCCACCTAGACAATGAAGACCCATCAGGTAATGACTAGTCTTATTGTCCTTCGTTTGGGGGGGGTTATGTAGGAAAGTACCATCTTGCCTGGCATGTTACCCCCATTTTTCACTGTATAAATGTTGTTTTAGTTGTATGTGTCACTGGGACCCTGCCAGCCAGGGCCCCAGTGCTCATAAGTGTGCCCTGAATGTGTTACCTGTGTTATGACTAAATGTCTCACTGAGGCTCTGCTATCCAGAACCTCAGTGGTTATGCTCTCTCATTTCTTTCAAATTGTCACTAACAGGCTAGTGACCAATTTCACCAATTTACATTGGCATACTGGAACACCCTTATAATTCCCTAGTATATGGTACTGAGGTACCCAGGGTATTGGGGTTCCAGGAGATCCCTATGGGCTGCAGCATTTCTTTTGCCACCCATAGGGAGCTCTGACAATTCTTACACAGGCCTGCCACTGCAGCCTGAGTGAAATAACGTCCACGTTATTTCACAGCCATTTACCACTGCACTTAAGTAACTTATAAGTCACCTATATGTCTAACCTTTACCTAGTAAAGGTTAGGTGCAAAGTTACTTAGTGTGTGGGCACCCTGGCACTAGCCAAGGTGCCCCCACATGGTTCAGGGCGAATTCCCCGGACTTTGTGATTGCGGGGACACCATTACACGCGTGCACTACACATAGGTCACTACCTATGTGTAGCTTCACAATGGTAACTCCGAATATGGCCATGTAACATGTCTATGATCATGGAATTGCCCCCTCTATGCCATCCTGGCATGGTTGGCACAATCCCATGATCCCACGGGTCTGTAGCTCAGACCCTGGTACTGCCAAACTGCCTTTCCCGGGGTTTCACTGCAGCTGCTGCCAACCCCTCAGACAGGTTTCTGCCCTCCTGGGGTCCAGCCAGGCTTGGCCCAGGATGGCAGAACAAAGGACTTCCTCAGAGAGAGGGTGTTACACCCTCTCCCTTTGGAAAAAGGTGTCAGGGCTGGGGAGGAGTAGCCTCCCCCAGCCTCTGAAAATGCTTTCATGGGCACAGATGGTGCCCATTTCTGCATAAGCCAGTCTACACCGGTTCAGGGACCCCTCAGCCCTGCTCTGGCGCGAAACTGGACAAAGGAAAGGGGAGTGACCACTCCCCTGACCTGCACCTCCCCTGGGAGGTGCCCAGAGCTCCTCCAGTGTGCTCCAGACCTCTGCCATCTTGGAAACAGAGGTGCTGCTGGCACACTGGACTGCTCTGAGTTGCCAGGGCCAGCAGGTGACGTCAGAGACTCCTTCTGATAGGCTCCTTCAGGTGTTGCTAGCCTATCTTCTCTCCTAAGTAGCCAAACCCTCTTTTCTGGCTATTTAGGGTCTCTGCTTTGGTGATTTCTTTAGATAACGAATGCAAGAGCTCATCAGAGTTCCTCTGCATCTCTCTCTTCACCTTCTGCCAAGGAATCGACTGCTGACCACACTGGAAGCCTGCAAAACTGCAACAAAGTAGCGAAGACGACTACTGCAACTCTGTAACGCTGATTCTGCCGCCTTCTCGACTGTTTTCCTGGTGGTGCATGCTGTGGGGGTAGTCTGCCTCCTCTCTGCACTAGAAGCTCCGAAGAAATCTCCCGTGGGTCGACGGAATCTTCCCCCTGCTACCGCAGGCACCAAAGAACTGCATCACCGGTCCCCTGGGTCTCCTCTCAGCACGATGAGCGAGGTCCCTTGAATCCAGCAACTCTGTCCAAGTGACTCCCACAGTCCAGTGACTCTTCAGTCCATGTTTGGTGGAGGTAAGTCCTTGCCTCCCCACGCCAGACTGCATTGATGGGAACCGCGGCTTTTGCAGCTACTCCGGCCTCTGTGCACTTCCGGTGGAAATCCTTTGTGCACAACCAAGCCTGGGTCCACGGCACTCTAACCTGCATTGCACGACTTTCTAAGTTGTCCTCCGGCGGCGTGGGACTCCTTTGTGCAACTGTGGGTGAGCACCGTTTCACTCCTCTTTGTAGTGCCTGTTCTGGCACTTCTGCGGGTGCTGGCTGCTTTTGAGAGGGCTCCTTGTCTTGCGGGGTGCCCCCTCTTTCCCCTGACGCAATTGGCAACATCCTGGTCCCCCCTGGGCCACAGCAGCATCCAAAAACGCTAACCGCATGACTTGCAGCTAGCAAGGCTTGTTGGCGGTTTTTCTCCAGGAAAATACTTTTGCACGACTCTCCACGGCGTGGGAAATCCATCCTCCAAAGGGGAAGTCTCTAGCCCTTGTTGTTCCTGCAGAATCCTCAGCTTCTACTGTCCAGTAGCAGCTTCTTTGCACCCACAGCTGGCATTTCCTGGGCATCTGCCCATTTCCGACTTGCTTGTGACTTTTGGACTTGGTCCCCTTGTTCCACAGGTACCCTCGACTGGAAATCCATCGTTGTTGCATTGCTGGTTTGTGTCTTTCCTGCAGAATTCCCCTATCACGACTTCTTTGTCCTTTGGGGAACTTTAGTGCATTTTGCACTCACTTTCCAGGGTCTTGGGGTGGGCTATTTTTCTAACCCTCACTGTTTTCTTACAGTCCCAGCGACCCTCTACAAGGTCACATACTGAGGGTACTCACTGAGATACTTTTGGCATATTGTCATAAAAATAAAGTACCTTTATTTTTAGTATATCTGTGTATTGTGTTTTCTTATGATATTGTGCATATGACACTAGTGGTACTGTAGGAGCTTCACTCGTCTCCTAGTTCAGCCTAAGCTGCTCTGCTAAGCTACCATTATCTATCAGCCTAAGCTGCTAGACACCCTATACACTAATAAGGGATACCTGGGCCTGGTGCAAGGTGTAAGTACCCCTCGGTACTCAATACAAGCCAGTCCAGCCTCCTACACCAGGAGACGATGTCAACGCTACTGGCCAAGTTTCAGGAGACCCAGTGGCTGCAGGAGGAACACTACCTGGGGATCAGGGAGGGCTTGAAGTCCATTAACACCACCCTGGTCACCATTGCAGGGGTGCTGGCAGAACTTGTCAACACCAGGAGGGACAAAGTGGCACAACAAAGGGCCCCTGACACTAGCCTGGACGATGAACAGCCCTCCACCTCCGCCGGCACTAGTGGACCTGAGGCACCGCCACAGGAACAACAGGACACCACCACCCCACCCCCTGCAGATGGAGAACCACCCCGCAAACGGTCCCTGAGATCCAGGAACAAGACAGAGAACATTGCCAAGACACCTGCCAGGAAATGAGACCCCCCATGAATGTCACCCTTCTGTCCCACTATGTCACCCTGTCCATCCTTAAACTGCCATTGCTCCTCTTCCTATGCCCCTTTGGACAATGCACCTGTGAAACAAATAGACTGGACTCTGCCAAGAACATTCCTCCACCATCCCCCCAGCCCATTTTACAACCCCCTCCATTTATTAGCACAGGAATAAACACACTTCAATCACAAAACAATCTGGAGTCAGTCTGTGCTTTCACAAATGTGTAATTGCAATAACTATGGAATATAGAAATGTCAATTTACTTGTTCACATACCAATGTAACAGAGCTGTAGGCCAGCAGTAAACATAGCAGAGGGCACAAAGTGGGACCCAGATCTGTGAAATGGAAAGTCAATGTGACAAGTCAGGGTCCATACACTAAATGAAAATGACAGCCTTATACTAGCTCAAACAATAGTATGAGATGTGGGAAGCAGTGACATCTTCTCACCTGTGTCTCACTGGAAGTATTGCATGATGATGTTGTTTCGGTTGTCGATATCCTCTTCTTCTGCCTCCTCTTCTTCACTGTCCACAGGCTCCACAGCTGCCACAAGATCACCATCTGGCCCATCCTCCTGCAGAAAAGGCACCTGGCATCGCAAAGCCTGGTTGTGCAGCATACAGCAGGCCACGATTATCTGGCACACCTTCTTCGGTGAGTAGTATAGGGAGACACCTGTCAGGTGGAGGCACCGGAATCTGACCTTCAGGAGGCTGAAGGTGCGTTGGATCACCCTCCTAGTTCACCCATGTGCCTCATTGTAGCGTTCCTCTGCCCTTGTCCTGGGATTCCTCACTGGGGTCAGTAGTTATGACAGGTTGGGGTAACCAGAGTCACCTGCAAATGTCGAGGGACAACTATTAGACACACACTAACCCTTAGGGATAGCCCCATACCCAGACAGCAAATGAAACTGTGTGGGGACTTTAGGCTCACCCATTATCCACACACGGTTCCTCTGGAGTTGCCCCATCACATAAGGGATGCTGCTATTCCTCAAAATGTAAGCGTCATGGACTGAGCCAGGATATTTGGCATTCACAAGGGAGATGTACTGGTCTGCCAAACATACCATCTGCACATTCATAGAATGGTAGCTCTTCCAGTTTCTGTACACCTGTTCATTCCTGTGGGGGATACAAATGCCACATGTGTACCATCAATGGCACCAATGATGTTGGGGATATGTCCCAGGGCATAAAAGTCACTTTTCACTGTGGGCAAATCCTCCACCTGAGGGAACGCGATGTAGCTGCGCATGTGTTTCAGCAAGGCAGACAACACTCTGAACAACACGTTAGAGAACATTGGCCCTCATTCTGACCCTGGCGGTCGGTGATAAAGCGGCGGCCAAGCCGCCAACAGGCCGGCGGTCCAAAATATGCAATTCTGACCCTGGCGGGAACCGCCAACACAGCCCGCCGCATTAACACTCCGACCGCCACGGCGGTACAAACAAACAGCGCGGCGGTCCCCGCCAACAGCCAGGCGGCAGACAATGTACCGCCCACCCTATCACGACCCACCAATCCGCCACCTTTTCCGGGGCGGGAGCACCGCCGATAAAAACACGGCGGAAACAGACTACGAACGGGAAAACGCTCACCTCTACGCACTCCACGCGAGATTCCGGCAGTATGGAACCAGAGTTGCAGGTCATCCCCGCACTCCTATACCTGCTCATATACCAGGAGCACGCCCGGCGGCGCGGAAGACATCGGTGAGTACTGCACCTACGACACAGGGGAGGGAAAAGATTACCGGCACACACCCACCCACCCACCCATACCCACTACAACACACACATCAATGCATTCCCACAGATCACTGTCACAACCCACAAACCCCCCCTCCGAAATAATGCAAAGACCAAAAGAAGAGATCATAAACGGGCAGATATATTGAAATATGGACACCAGTAATCCCAATAAATAAATAAACTATGTACAAAATATACACAGCTACTAAATGTAGTCCAACCACTGTCCGTGGACCACAGGGGTCCTGTGCAAAGGGGCAAGGCCCAGTCCCACGACAAGAACTCCACGGAGAGAACACTGCAGGGGCATCAGAAAGAAAATAGGACAGGCACCTCAGGGGGAAGGGAAGGGGGGGCACCTCAGCCACTTGAGTACACGACGCCAGATCCACGAGGGGACTCCATGACCAATCCATACAGTCCATACAGTGGGTGGCCTGCCCACTGGGCCATCCTGGGGAGTGCAAAGCCACAGTCCATACAGTCCATACAGTGGGTGGCCTGCCCACTGGGCCATCCTGGGGAGTGCAAAGCCACAGTCCATACAGTCCATACAGTGGGTGGCCTGCCCACTGGGCCATCCTGGGGAGTGCAAAGCCACAGTCCAAACAGTCCATACAGTGGGTGGCCTGCCCACTGGGCCATCCTGGGGAGTGCAAAGCCACAGTCCATACAGTCCATACAGTGGGTGGCCTGCCCACTGGGCCATCCTGGGGAGTGCAAAGCCACAGTCCATACAGTCCATACAGTGGGTGGCCTGCCCACTGGGCCATCCTGGGGAGTGCAAAGCCACAGTCCAAACAGTCCATACAGTGGGTGGCCTGCCCACTGGGCCATCCTGGGGAGTGCAAAGCCACAGTCCATACAGTCCATACAGTGGGTGGCCTGCCCACTGGGCCATCCTGGGGAGTGCAAAGCCACAGTCCATACAGTCCATACAGTGGGTGGCCTGCCCACTGGGCCATCCTGGGGAGTGCAAAGCCACAGTCCATACAGTCCATACAGTGGGTGGCCCATGACAGACCCCACTGCCACTGGAGGAGGCATGTTGGCCAGAGGACATCCTGCAGCCCTGCCCGAGATAGATCCTGCCCTGCCACGTCTGCCAAAGGGCCAGCGGTTCTTGCCTGGAAGGGCCCAGTTCAGCGCCTCATGCCTTGAAGGGCCCAGTTCAGCGGGTCTTGCCTTGAAGGGCCCAGTTCAGCGGTTCTTGAGACGGCGGGGCCCAGCGGAGCGGTGCTTGAGACGGCGGGGTCCAGTTCAGCGGTTCTTGAGACGGCGGGGCCCAGTTCAGCGGTTCTTGAGACGGCGGGGCCCAGTTCAGCGGTTCTTGAGACGGCGGGGCCCAGCGGAGCGGTGCTTGAGACGGCGGGGCCCAGTTCAGCGGTTCTTGAGACGGCGGGTCCCAGTTCAGCGGTTCTTGAGACGGCGGGGCCCAGTTCAGCGGTTCTTGAGACGGCGGGGCCCAGTTCAGCGGTTCTTGAGACGGCGGGGCCCAGTTCAGCGGTGCTCGAGACGGCGGGCCCAGTTCAGCGGTTCTTGAGACGGCGGGGCCCAGTTCAGCGGTTCTTGAGACGGCGGGGCCCAGCGGAGCGGTGCTTGAGACGGCGGGGCCCAGTTCAGCGGTTCTTGAGACGGCGGGGCCCAGCGGAGCGGTGCTTGAGACGGCGGGGCCCAGCGGAGCGGTGCTCGAGACGGCGGGGCCCAGTTCAGCGGTTCTTGAGACGGCGGGGCCCAGCGGAGCGGTGCTTGAGACGGCGGGGCCCAGTTCAGCGGTTCTTGAGACGGCGGGGCCCAGTTCAACGGTTCTTGAGACGGCGGGGCCCAGTTCAGCGGTTCTTGAGACGGCGGGGCCCAGTTCAGCGGTTCTTGAGACGGCGGGGCCCAGCGGAGCGGTGCTTGAGACGGCGGGGCCCAGTTCAGCGGTTCTTGAGACGGCGGGGCCAGCGGAGCGGTGCTTGAGACGGCGGGGCCCAGCGGAGCGGTGCTCGAGACGGCGGGGCCCAGCGGAGCGGTGCTTGAGACGGCGGCCGGTCTATGGCCAACTGCTCATTGCCTGGTGGTGCCCTCCTGGGCAGCGGGGATGGTGCTCCTTCAATGCCCACCTGGGCTGTGGGTGGTGGGGCCCTCCTGGCCAGCTGGGCTGGGTCCTCCCTGGGCAGCGGCTATGGGGGTGGTGGGCTCTCCCGGGGCAGCTGTGCCGGTTCCTCCCGGGGCAGCGGCTATGGGGGTTGTGGGCTCCTCCTGGGCAGCATGCCTGCTGCCTGACCTCTCCGACTTGCTGCCCTTGCCCTCCTTAGTCGTGAGTCTGTGGCCCTTTCCTCCCTTTGGAGCTGTGGCTGGTGACTGTCTCTGGGTGGTGTCCGGGGGGGATGTAGAAGGCGGGCTCCTGCGGCGCCCCTTCCGCCTTCTGCTCCTCTTCCCAGGGGGTGGGCTGGCTGTCCCCTTGCTGCTGGGCGACGATCCAGACATGCGGGCTGGCGGGCTCCAATACCCCTGCACCCTTGTCAAGGGGGCTGCAGGGCTGGTGGTGGCTGAGGTGCTCTTCTTACCCCGACGAGAAGGAGGGGGGGGCTCAGGGTCAGGAAAGAAGTTAGCAGTGGCGAGGAAGAGTTTCTTGGGACAATGGAGAGTGGTAGGTACAGTGGGAATGGGAGTGGAGGGAGAGGATGTGGTTGTAGGTGAGTCACGTTTGCTGTCTTTGGGTGCAGGTGCAGGAGGGATAGGCTGTCGTGAGGTGGATGGCTGTTGGGTGGGTGGGTGGCTGCATTTGTGTGGTGTGGAAGAGGGGGTGACAGACACAGTGGGAGAGGACACAGGGGACGTGTAAATGGCAGTGGGGGTGGTGACTGCACGTGTGCGGACTGGAGTGGAGGGTGTGCTGGTGATGGAAACACTGGCTGATGGTGAGGTGAATGGAGGTGTGAGTGTAGACGTCACAGGGAGGGAGGAGGGAGACGAGGAGGTGGGGGTCACAGAGGTGGTAGTGACTGTTGGCATGTCTGCATCGGAATGTTGCGTGTGTGAATGTCTGCGTGATCTGTGGTGCTTATGTTTGGATGAGCTTCTCTTGGGTGTTGAGGTGTGTGCAGGCTGGTCTGATGGTGTGGGTGGGACAGGCAGAGGAACAGGAGACTGGGAGGAGGGAGTTAGTAGAGGGAGGCAGGAGACAGGGACAATGGCTGCCGTCAGTGCTGAGGCCAGAGCCTGGAACGATCGCTGATGGGCAGCCTGACCCGAATGAATGCCCTCCAGGTACGCATTGCTGCGATGAACCTCCCTCTCCACCCCCTGGATGGCATTCAAAAGGGTAGTCTGCCCAACAATGAGCGTTCGGAGGAGGTCAATGACCTCCTCACTGAGGGCAGCGGGGGTAACAGGGGCAGGGCCTGAGGTGCCTGGGGCGAAGGAGATGCCCGGCTTCCTGGCAGAGCGGGCACGGGGCGAACGCTGAGGGGCTGCTGGGAGGGTGGAGATGGTGCGCTGGGTGGCGGCTGTACCTGTAATGGCGGGGGGCACGGATGGTGCCACCCCCGCAAGGGAGCTCCCTTCCGAGGACGTGTCCGTGTCGCTGCAGGGTCCAGTCGTCCCCGTCGTGGAGCTCCCCTCGCCCTCCGTCTCACTGGTCCAGTCTGACTCTGTGGCATGGCCCTCCTGGGCCATGTGAGATGCAGCTCCCTCCTGCCCCGATGCCACTTCTCCTCCGCCTGATGATGCTGATGCACACAAGCACAGAAAGACAAACAAAAAGGGGGGGGGAGAGAGAAATAAAGGGATATTGAGTACATGGATCTCCGGTACAGTTAGCGGACATGACAGACACAGATGCCCCCTGCACTAAGTTGCGCACTTGGGGTCCGCTACGCATTCCGTGGAACATGCCCTACACGCCTAGAGTTGACAACTGCACCCATGGATGACACGACCCAGGGATGGCTGTACTGACAAACTACTGAGGGTGGTGGCTGGGGACACAGGGGCTTACGGGGGTGCCCAGCCTACAGATATCGCCCTGGCCTAGGGGGACCCACAGCCCTCCTCCCCCACCCAGACACCTCCACTGCGCGACAACAGAGTAGATAATGCTTGTACTCACCCCCTTGTGTCTGCTGTGCTGCCCTCACGCGCCCATCCAAATCAGGGTAGGCCACCGCCAGGATCCGGAACATCAGGGGGGTCAGTTGACGGCAGGCACCCCGCCTACGTTGGGAGGCCATCCCCAGCAGAGACTCGGCGGTCTTCTTGGTCCCGCGGCGGATGTCCTCCCACCTCTTGCGGCAGTGGGTGCCCTGTCGATGGTGGACCCCCAGGGTCCGGACTCCCTTGGCGATGGCACGCCAAATCCCGATCTTCTCATGGGCGCGGACCTATGTGACACGTACAGGGAGGGAGAAATACCACGTTCAAGTTTGTCTGCATTTTCCCTGCCAGTGGCCCAACGCCCCCCATCCCCGCCAGGCCCCCCGCCAGGCCCAACATGCCCCCCATCCCCGCCATGCCCCCCGCCATGCCCCCCGCCAGGCCCAACATGCCCCCCATCCCCGCCATGCCCCCGCCAGGCCCAACATGCCCCCCATCCCCGCCATGCCCCCCGCCAGGCCCAACATGCCCCCCATCCCCGCCATGCCCCCCGCCAGGCCCAACATGCCCCCCATCCCCGCCATGCCCCCATCATGCCCCCCGCCAGGCCCAACATGCCCCCCATCCCCGCCAGGCCCCCCGCCATGCCCCCCGCCAGGCCCAACATGCCCCCCATCCCCGCCATGCCCCCGCCAGGCCCAACATGCCCCCCATCCCCGCCATGCCCCCCGCCAGGCCCAACATGCCCCCCATCCCCGCCATGCCCCCCGCCATGCCCCCCGCCAGGCCCAACATGCCCCCCATCCCCGCCATGCCCCCCGCCAGGCCCAACATGCCCCCCATCCCCGCCATGCCCCCGCCATGCCCCCGCCATGCCCACCGCCAGGCCCAACATGCCCCCCATCCCCGCCAGGCCCCCCGCCATGCCCCCGCCAGGCCCAACATGCCCCCCATCCCCGCCATGCCCCCCGCCATGCCCCCGCCAGGCCCAACATGCCCCCATCCCCGCCAGGCCCACCGCCATGCCCCCCGCCAGGCCCAACATGCCCCCCATCCCCGCCATGCCCCCCGCCATGCCCCCCGCCAGGCCCAACATGCCCCCCATCCCCGCCAGGCCCCCCGCCATGCCCCCCGCCAGGCCCAACATGCCCCCCATCCCCGCCATGCCCCCGCCATGCGCCCCGCCAGGCCCAACATGCCCCCCATCCCCGCCATGCCCCCCGCCATGCCCCCCGCCAGGCCCAACATGCCCCCCATCCCCGCCAGGCCCCCCGCCAGGCCCCCAAGCCAGCCAGTGGCCCCAAATCCAGATTGAATTGAACTCACTCGTTGGTCTGGAGGACCGTAGAGTAGCGCATACTGGGGGAGGACCCCATCCACAAGTTTCTCCAACTCCTCGCCAGTGAAGGCAGGGGCCCTTTCCCCAGGCGCAGCAGCCATTGTCCCTTCCAGACCGAGGTCACAGCAACACTTGCAGTATAGGTCCTCTCCTGTGAAAGTTCAAGTCGCAAGTGGATTAGTAGATAGAAAATGGCGGTCACGTCCGCGGCGGTGCGTACCGCGGCGGTGCGTCCCGCCACCGCCGGCGCCCTTCGCCATTGGCTCCTGAAACCCATAGGCTTCAATGTTAACCAATGCGGCTTCGCGCCGCGGTCTTCGCCCGCCGCCCGCCGCGGTGTGCCACGCCAGCGCATTGACCTCACATCCCACTGTCACACTTCACAGGTCAGGCAGCCGCCATTTCCAGGGCCCACATGGCTCTATTTCAACTGCGTCACAGAGGCCTAGGCCTTGCATAGCCACTCAGACACGCCATTCACTGCATAGAGAATCGTTTACTGTGCTAGCTGTGAGTACGTACCTGTGGGTTGCTTGACTGTGTGCTCCATGTTGTCCTTCCTAGGCACCGTCCGCTGGGTTTGGCGAGGAGACGGATGAATCCTCCCGTGTAGCGACCGCTGGTGGACCTGTCGACAATGGAAGAACGCCACATTATCCTGACCTACCGTCTTAACCGTGCCACTATACATGAACTGTGTGCCCAGCTGGAGCCCGACCTGATGTCCCCCATCCGCCAACCCACAGGGATTCCCCCTCTGGTGCAGGTCATGTCAGTACTCCATTTCTTGGCAAGTGGGTCATTTCAGACAACAGTGGGAATTGCTTCTGGGATGTCTCAGCCCATGTTTTCGAAGGTGTTATCCAGAGTGTTGTCTGCCCTGATGAAATCCGTGAGGAGCTACATCATTTTCCCTGAGGTGGGCGAATTGGCTACAGTGAAGGGTGATTTCTACGCCCTTGGACATATTCCCAACATCATTGGTGCCATTGATGGGACCCATGTGGCTTTGGTTCCCCAAGAGACAGGGAGCAGGTGTACAGGAACAGAAAAAGTTACCATTCAATGAACATCCAGGTGGTGTGTTTGGCTGACCAGTACATCTCGCATGTAAATGCCAAATTCCCAGGGTCAGTGCATGACGCCTACATCCTAAGGAATAGCAGCATCCCTTACGTGATGGAACAGCTAGAGAGACACCGTGTATGGCTAGTGGGGGACTCTGGGTACCCCAACCTGTCGTGGCTACTGACCCCAGTAAGGAATCCCCGGACAAGGGCAGAGGAACGGTACAATGAGGCCCATGGGCGTACTAGGAGGGTGATCGAACGCACCTTTGGCCTCCTGAAGGCCAGGTTTCGGTGCCTGCATATGACAGGTGGATCCCTAATGTACTCACCTAAGAAGGTGTGTCACATCATCGTGGCCTGCTGCATGCTTCACAACCTGGCTTTGCGCCGCCAGGTGCCTTTCCTGCAGGAGGATGGTCGAGACGGTGGTGTTGTGGCAGCTGTGGAACCTGAGGAGAGTGACGAGGAGGAAGACGACGGGGCTGAAACAGACAACAGGGACAGAATCATTGAACAGTACTTCCAATAGGACACAGGTAACAATTCAAAGATAATTTAGTAAATGTGAACTACTCTCCTGCATCTCTGCTGCCTGTCTATTTGCCCCAGTGTATGATGACTGAGTT
Source organism: Pleurodeles waltl (assembly GCF_031143425.1). Taxonomy (NCBI): domain Eukaryota; kingdom Metazoa; phylum Chordata; class Amphibia; order Caudata; family Salamandridae; genus Pleurodeles; species Pleurodeles waltl. The sequence goes on along the minus strand of NC_090451.1, from coordinate 169,377,356 downwards.
GTGGCTTTTCCCTCCCTATTTCAGATCTGGGGTCCCCACTACGAGTCCTGTGCTTCGTTTCCCCATGGACTACAGCTTTGTGGCAGCTGTTTGTTGACTTCACCATGTACAAGGACATATTTGCACTGTCATGTCAATTACAATATATTGAAATCACAGCCAGACTCCAGATAGTTTTGTGCAAAATAGGTGTTTATTGAAGTGCTCAAAATGGGATGGGTGGTTTCAAGTGGGTGGGGGCTATGGTGAAGGAATGTCCATGGCAGAGTCCAGAGTAACAGTCACACAGGTGCATTGTCCAGAGGCCTGTGGAGAGATGGAGCATGGGCAGTTCAAGGATGGACAGGGTGACAATGTGGGACAGTGGGATGACATCAGGTGGTATCCATTGCTGGCGGGGGTCTTGACATCCTACTCTGTCTTCTTGCGAGATCTCAGGGCCCTCTTGCGGGGTGGTTCTTCTCCTGCAGGAGGTGGGGGTCTGGTGGGCTGCTGCTGTGCGGGGGCCTCCTGTCCACTAGCGCCGGCGGAGGTGGTTGGCTGTTCTTGGTCCAGGCTAGTGGCAGGGGCCCTTGGGTGTTGTTGAGTGTCCGCCCTGGTGTTGACGAGGTCCTGCAGCAGCCCTACCATGGTAACCAGGGTGGAGGTGAGGGCTCTGATGTCCTCCCTGTACCCCCGATAGTGTTCCTCCTGCAGTACCTGGATCTCCTGGAACCGGGCCAGTACCGTCGCCATCGTCTCCTGGGAGCGGTTGTATGCTCCCATGATGGTGATGAGGACCTCGTGGAGAGTGGGTTCCCTGGGCCCGTCCCCCCCCTGTCGCACAGCTGCCCTCCGAGTTGCCCTGTTTCCCTGGGCCTCTGCCCCCTGGCCGGTGTGCCCACTACCACTGCCCCCAGGTCCCTGTTGTTGTTGGGGTGGTGGGTTATCCTGGGTGCCCTGTAGTGGTAGACACACCGCAGATTGACACGCCCTGGAGACAGAGGCATGGGCCCGCTGGGTGGGAGCTGTGCTGGTGTTCCCAGAGGGGTTTGGGTCTGTAGTGGCCTGGGCCTGTGTGAGGGGAACCGACTGTCCAGAGGTCCCCGATGGTCCGGGCTGGTCATCGGTGTCCAGGTCGACAGAGCTGCTGTCCTCGCTGACGGCCTCTTGGGTGGGGGGTGTGGAGAATTCTGGGCCCTCCGCGGCGGTGTGTTGACGGTCGGGTCCTGCAGGGGTATAGAGGTATGGTTATAGTTTCAATGTGTGCCATATGGGTGTATCTGTGGGTTCCCGTGTCCCCAAGTGCTGGCATTCGTGTGTGGGGGCTTTGGTGAGGGTGGCTTGTGGGGGGGATGTGTATATGCATTGGGCATGCTTTGGTGATGGGTGTCCATGCTTAGTGGACGCATGCAGGCCTAGGTTTTGGGATGTGTGGGTTGTGATGGTGAGACATTGGCGGGGAATAGGTGTGCTGGGGGTGGGGGTGAGGATGGTGGTGGGGGTGAGGATGGTGGTGGGGGTGAGGGTGGGGGTGAGGATGGTGGTGGGGGTGAGGATGGTGGTGGGGGTGGGGGTGAGGGTGGGGTTCGAGGATGGGGGTGAGGGTTGGGGTATGATTTGGCATGCAGGTGGGGGGGAAGCAGTAGTGAAGCTTCAACTTACCAGTATCCATTCCTCCGCCGACTCCTGCGAGGCCGTCAGGATGCAGGATGTTCAAGACTTCCTCCTCCCATGATGTAAATTGTGGGGGTTGAGGTGGGGGTCCTCCGCCAGTCTTCTGCACGGCGATGTTGTGCCTGGATACCATGGAACGCACCTTCCCCCGTAGGTCGTTCCATCGCTTCCTGATGTCTTCCCGATTTCTGGGGTGCTGTCCCACAGCGTTGACCCTGTCGACAATCCTCTGCCATAGCTCCGTCCTCCGGGCAATGCTGGTGTATTGGACCTGTGTGCCGAACAGCTGGGGCTCTACCCGAACGATTTCCTCCACCATGACCCTGAGTTCTTCGTCTGTGAAGCGGGGTTGTCTTTGGGGTGCCATGGGGTGGTGTGTATGATGTGTGGGGTGGAGTATGTGTATTTAAGTGTGTTGAGTGTGGTGGTGTGTGTTGTTTTGTGTGTGGATAGTGTGTGGGTGATGGTGTGGAGTGGCTGTGGCTGCTAGTTTGTGGATGGTGGTGTCTCGCTCTGGCCTTCTTTCAGAATTTTTTTGCGTAGGGGTTTGTGGGTGATGTGGGTGTGTGTTTTATATTGTATTGTGTGTGTGGGAGTGGTGTGTGTATGTGTATCAGGTGTGTGGGATTCAAATCGTCCAATGTGGCTGAGTTTTGTTCGTTTGTGTGTATTCTGACCGCGGCGGTGTGTCCCGCCAATGGAATACCGCGTTTGAATGACCGCCGCGTGGATTCGTGGGTCGTAATGGCATGGGCGTATTTCTGCTGGCGTGGCGGTGGAGGTTTTGTCACCTCCACTTTTCCGCCGACCGCTGGTCTGGCGGTCGGTTGTGGCTGTCGGATTTTCGGAGGTTTGCCTTCTGCGGGTCAGAATGACCGTGGCGGGTTTCCGCGACCGCGGCGGGATTATGGAGGATTTATGACCGGCGGTAAGTGCATTTTACCGCCGGGGTCAGAATGACCCCCATTGTCTGGGACATCCCTGATGCCATGGCCACTGTTGTTTGAAAAGACCCACTGGCCAGGAAATGGAGTACAGACAGGACCTGTACTAGAGGGGGGATTCCTGTGGGATGGCGGATAGCTGACATCAGGTCCGGCTCCAATTGGGCACACAGTTCCTGGATTGTAGCACGATCAAGTCTGTATGTGACTAGGATGTGTCTGTCTTCCATTGTTGACAGGTACACCAGGGGTCCGTACACCGGAGGATGCCGCCATCTCATCACCTGCCCCAGGGGACGTGCCCTATGGAGGAGAACAGCAAGCAGAGAGTCATCCAACTCTGAGGTATCACAATGTGTTATTTGCAGAAATGTTATTAATCCGCAATGTGCCCATATCTGTCTATATTCCCGGCCTAGATAGGTGTGACACAGTTAACATCCATCTCATGTGGCCTCCTGAAATGGCAGCTGCTTGACCTGTAAGGTGGGACAAGGGGATATGAGGCAACTATGCTGGTGTTCTACACCGTCGCGGTGGGCGGTCGAAGACCGCAGCACAATTCTGCATTGGTTAGCATTGGGCCCTATGGGTCCCAGGAGCCAATGACGATGTACGCCAATGGTGACTGTACGCACCACCGCGGACGTGACTGCCATTTTCTGTCTGTTCACTCACTTGGTACCTGACCTTCAACAGGAGAGGACCTACACTGCAAGTGCTGCTGTGACCTATGTCTGGAAGCGACGATGGCTACAGTGTCTGGGGAAAGGGCCCCTGCCTTCACTTTGGAGGAGTTGGAGAAACTAGTGGATGGGGTCCTCCCCCAGTACACGCAACTGTACGGTCCTCCAGACAAACAGGTGAGTACACTGTGAGCATGCTGCATGGGCAATGCCTGTTTTGAGTGGTGTGGATGGAAGATACATGGTGGGGGCTGAGGCCTGCATGTGCGGAAGGGGAGTGTATGTGTGTCAGGGCAAGGGTGGGAACTGGGGGGCAATGAGTATGACGGTCCGGACGGGTAAGTAATTTCCTTTCCCCTTGTACCATTCTTCTAGGTCAGCTCCCACCAGAAGAAGGGTATTTGGCGTGCCATCACCAAGGACGTCCGGACCCTTGGGGTCTACCACAGATAGAGCACCCACTGCCGGAAAAAATGGGAGGACCTGCGCTGCTGGAGCAAGAAGACGGCGGAGGCCCAGCTCCGGATGGCCTCCCAATGTGGAAGGGGTGCCTGTCGCACCACGACCCCCCTCATGTTCCGGATCCTGGCGGTGGCCTATCCGGAGTTGGATGGGCGCTTGAGGGCATCACAGCAGCCACAAGGGGGTGAGTACACTCTCATTCAGCTGACTCTGCACGCATTACGAAGTGTCTGGGTGGGGGAGGTGGGCAGTGGGTTCCCCTATGCCAGAGCGAACTTGGTAGGCAAGGTCCCTTGTGAGGAAGGCCATGTGGCACCTAAAACCCACCAGTGGTAAGAGCCATCTACACCTAGTCAGGCTCCTGTGACTTCCAGGTGTGCAGCAATTGGTCTTAGGCCTCGTACCCCATGGTCAGCTGAAATTTCTAGGAACTGTCAGTGCATGGCGTAATGCAGAGGGCTGCTCCCTGTGTGTTGTGTCTGCCAGCGGTAGTGGTGTTGCATGCACTGAACATGTCTTTCTTCTGTCTCCCCCCCCCTTTTTGTGGTCTCCCTGTTCTTGTGTGCAATAGCATCATCAGGGGGAGGAGCATTGACACCGGAGCACGAGGGACCTGCAACCCACTTGGCCCTGGAGGGCGAAACAAAGGAGTCTGCTGCCACCAGTGGGACAGAGGGCAAGGGGAGCTCCACGGCAGGGACAGGAGCAGACAGCAGTGACAGCGACTCCTCCTCTGATGGGAGGTCCCTTGCAGTGGCGGGCACCTCTGTGACCACCGCATCAACAGGTACAGCCGCCACCTCTCCTACCAGCACCGCCCCCCCATCAGCCCCTCAGTGTGTATCCCATGCCCGCTCACCCAGGAGGGTGGGCATCTCCTTCGCCCCAGGCACCTCAGGCCCTTCCCCAGTCAGCCCTGCTGCCCTCAGTGAGGAGGCTATTGACCTCCTGAGATCCCTCATTGTTGGGAAATCTACCATTATGAATGCCATCCAGGGTGTAGAGAGGCATTTGCAACAAACAAATGCATACCTGGAGGGCATTCATTCTGGGCAGGCAGCCCAACAGAGAACATTTCAGGCTCTGGCCTCAGCACTGATGGCAGCCATTGTCCCTGTGTTCAGCCTCCCCCCTCCAACTTCCTCCACCCCGACCCAATCCACTGTAACTCATCCTATCCCAAGCACACCATCAGACCAGCATGCACACTCATCAACACAAAAGAGTGGCTCAGGCAAAAATAAGCACCACACATCCCACAGGCACTCATACAAGCACCATCCCCATGCAGACACAGCAACATCCACTGCCTCCACTGTGTCCCCCTCCTCCACGTCCTCCTCCTCCCTCCCTCCCTCCCTATCTCGTCTTCACTCACACCTGCATGCACTACATCCTCAGCCACTGCCTCTATCACTAGCACGTCCATCACCACACACCGCTTACGTGCACTCACCACCCCCACTACCATTCACACATCCCCAGTGCCCTCTCCCAGGGTGTCAGTGAGCCCTCCTCCCAAAGTACACAAACACAGGCACACACCCACCCAACAGCCATCCTCCTCACAACAGCCTCCAGCCCATGCACCTTCACTCAAATTCAGCTGACGTACACCTCCTACAACCACTACCTCTTCCTCCACTCCCAAACCCCCTCCACCTTCCCATCCCAGTGTGTCTAAAAAACTCTTCCTGGCTAACACTGACCTCTTCCCTACACCTCCCCCCTGTCCTTCCCCTAGGGCCAGGCTTTCCAGGTACCAGCCCAGCACCTCAGCCACCACACCCCCAGGCACAGTGGTGCCAGCAACTGCGGGGTCATGGAGTGCACCACCCATCAGGGCTGCCAGTGTGCCACGTAGCGAGGGCAAGGACATTCCGCCACCTGCCAAGGTAAAAAAGGTGCCCACATCCCGGAGGGAGAAGCCAAAAGTACCAGCCACCCAGGGCTCAGCAAAAACCAAAGGGGATAGCGGCAAGACAACTGCGGCACCATCAAAGCTGGGGAAGGGCCAAAAGCTGAAGAGCAGGTCAGGAGAGGGCATGGTGGCCCTGACTGAGGGACCAGTGTCACACTTTCTGTCCACGACCACGCAAACCTGTACGGTGGTGAACACCGCTCGCTTGCCCGCCACCACAACCTCACCGCTGACATGGCTACCATCCCCAGTGGTCAGTCGTCTGAGGCTGGAGGAGAGTTCCTGGACCCTGGGCAGCTTCCATGAGGCATTTCTTCCATCATTGTTTGTACCTGCAGGTGGAAGGCAGAACCACAGCAGTGTGGGGTATGTCGCTGCCTCCATGGTGTATCATGCTACCTGAACCTCACAAATTTCATGGCACGCACACCCAGGCGGGGGAATTGTACCAGCCACACTGCAGGTGGAGCACTCTGGGCACCATGCCCCCTCCAGAACCAGTGGAGAGATACATCCACTAGCTCAGCCCTTGACAGGATGAAGCACTCCGGGCACCATGCCCCCTCCAGAACCAATGGAGTATCACATCCACTACCTCAGTCCTTGGCAGGATGAAGCACTCTGGCCACCATGCCCCCTCCAGAACCAGTGGAGTATCACATTCACTACCTCAATCCTTGGCAGGATGAAGCACTCTGGGCACCAGGCCCCCTCCAGAACCAGTGGAGACTGTTATCCACTTGAGAGACTGTGGCTTTGCACTCCCCAGGATAAAGCAGTGGGCAAACCACCCACTGGAGAGACTTGAGAGACTGTTGCTTTGCACTCCCCAGGATAAAGCAGTCTGCAAACCACCCACTGGAGAGACTTGAGAGACTGTGGCTTTGCACTCCTCAGGATACAGCAATGGGCATGGAGCCCCTTCGTGCATCAGTGGCGTTGTGCGTTCATCAGGCTGAGGTGCCCCCTCCCCCTGAGGTGCCTGTATATTTTTAATCTGATGCCCTAGCAGTGTTCTCTCCGTTTCCAGTCAGGTATCATGTGTGGGCCTCCCCCATGCATTTTGGGCCCAGTGGTTCAAGGACAATGGTTAGTACACTATCCGGACTTGTGTAGTTGGTGTACATATTTGTATATACTGAATTTGGAGTTTTGACTAATGGATTTTTAATGATTACAATTGTTACAATCATTTCCTTTTGTCCTTGCGTTCTTTCAGGGGGTGGGGAGGTGTATATGTAATGTTGATGCATGTATATGTGTGTATGTTATTGTGGGTGAGATGTGGGTGTTGCGTGTTGCGTGTGTGTGTCACTCTCTTTCCTCCCCTCCTCCCCTGTGTTGTAGGTGCAGAACTCACAGTGGTCGCCGCCACCGCCGTTCGTACTCCTGGTAGAAGAGGAGGTAAACCAACATGGGGAACACCTGAAGTTCGGGCTCCATGGCGTCCTGGTTCCTCGTTGGGTGTCGAGAGGTGAGTGTTTTCCCTTCTGTGTACTGTTTCTGCCGTGCTTTTGATAGCGTTGGTTCTGCCCTGGAAAAGGTGGCGGATAGGCCTCTTGTAATACAGTGGGCGGTACTTTGTCTCCCGCCTGTCTGTTGGCGGTGTCCGCCGCACTGTTTGTTTCTCCCGCCCTGGCGGTCGGAGTGTTAAAGTGGCTGTCTATGTTGGCGGTTTCCGTCACGGTCGCAATCCCATTTTCTTTTCCGTCTGCCTGTTTGAGGTATTACCGCCGCTTTAACACCGACCGCCAGTGTTGTAATGAGGGTCCTGGTCCTTACAAGTCTCGATGTGTTCTCCAAGATACCCGGTCGGACCCCGTTGATAAAACACCCCATTTGCACCAGTAGGGATACAGTAGCCCGACAACGGCCATACAGAATACCTGAGGCTAAGAGACAGATAATGGAACAAGAGGTGGAAACCATGTTAAAAGCGGGCATAATCAAACCCTCCTCCAGTCCCTGGAGCTCCCCTGTAGTTTTAGTACCGAAACCTGATGGGAGCATCAGATTTTGTATCGACTTTAGACAAGTCAACGCATTGTCACATTTTGATTCATATCCAATGCCACGAATCGATGAACTATTAGACCGCTGTGGACAGGCCAAATATATGTCCACCCTGGATCTGACTAAAGGATACTGGCAGATTCCCCTTAGAGTTGAAGACAAGAAAAATACCACATTTTCTACTCCTTCAGGTCTCTATCAATTTACAGTTCTGCCATTCGGTCTTCATGGGGCCTCTGCTACCTTCCAATGCCTTATTGATAGACTTCTCAAACCCTTCCAAAGGTATGCAGTGGCTTATCTGGACGACTTATGGTCTATAGCGCCAGCTGGGAAGAACATCTCGAGCACTTACGCCATATAATACAGGTCCTCCGGAAAGCGAATCTGACTGCAAACCTGGAGAAATGTACGCTAGGTCACACCGTCATCAAATATCTGAGCTACATAATAGGTGAGGGACGGGTTCGACCCCAAATAGAGAAAATTCAAGCCATTACCCATCTACCACTCCGGAATACCACAAAAGATGTCTGTCCCTTCTAGGGAATGGTGGGTTATTACCACCGGTTTATACCCCGCTTTTCCACCATAGCAGGACCCCTCACTGATTTACTGAGGAAAACGAGTCCCAATCGTCTAGCTAACCTTTTTGTGCCGGAACGGCAGAGTTTCGAATCCCTGAAAAACCTCCTGACCTCCAAACCGGCCCTCTGTTGCCAAACCATTTCTTGTTCAAACTGATGCCTCGGATGTGGGACTGGGGGCAGTATTGTCACAGGTGGATGGGGTGGGACTTTACATCGCATTGTATACACCAGTCGAAAGTTGTTACCCAGGGAGCGCCACTACCCTACCCTTGAGAAGGAGTGTCTGGCTATCAAATGGGCTGTGGAATCCCTCCAATACTATTTGGCAGGTCGGCCATTTACGTTGCTCACGGACCATGCTCCTTTGACCTGGCTTGCTCAACATAAGGACACAAAAGCTCGGGTGCTCAGATGGTTCCTCTCACTACAGCCTTTTTCCTTCCAGGTTCATCATTCCCCAGGATCCTGCATGGCCAATGCTGATTACCTGTCTCGCTATCCGGTTGAGGAGTGGGAGATGCGAAAGGAGCAGCATCACGGAAGAGAGCCACGATGGGAGCCGAGGAGATGCAAGGGACGATGGTGGATCTGAAGCACAACTCCGAGACCCAGAGGCCAGCACCAGCGGTGCGGGAGGCGCCCAGCATGTATTCCGGCCACGCTTAGGGAAAAGCGTGGCCCCCCCAAGGTGGGTGGCAAACCTAAGCTAAAGAAAGGAAGTGTGGACGGGAGGAGGCTAAAGCGCTATAGTGGTTTTGTTTAATTCACCTTTGTTTGTTTCTTGTTACTTAGGGAGAAGGGTGAGGGGACAGCACAGAAAAGGGAATAACAGACGGGTATTTTGGTGAGGGGACAGCACAAGGAAAGGGAACAACAGAAGGGAATTAGAGGGAAGAGACAAGACCCCGAGAACGTATAAAGAAGTAGAAACTGAAGCAGGAGGCAGGAAAGAGCAGAAGGAAAAGGAAAGACCCAGAAAACAGAGAGAAACCTAGCAAAAGAAAAAGGAGCAACAATCAAAAGTAAGCTGAATACATATAAGAAGAGAAACTGAGAAAAGAGAAAAGAAGAAACTGCCAACATATGACAAAAGTAAAGGAGAGACAGACAAAAGGTCAGAGAGAAGAAAAAAGGGGAGAAGGGGAAGGAAGGAGAGGAAAATAAGAAGAAAACAAAAACCCGTTACGAAGGACAGCCTACTTACCGGTTCTTTGTCTTGTTTTTTCCCACATGCGCCTCCTGGAAGCCCTGAAACGAGAAGACGAGGAGAAGAATTAATGAAACAGGCATCATAGACACGGGAAACATAAACTACTTGTCCCATACCTTTAACTGTAAATAAAAATCACAGTAGCATTCGACCACTGACTACGTGTCCTCATTGCGCCGCTCGGCTACAGGAGCTATCCCGCAGTTGCTGCTTCTGACAGAGTAAGAGGGCAAAGACTGGACTTTGTGTGCCTTCCATCTTGAGAAGAACTCTCCAAGGGCTTGATGCTTGCCTCCTGTTGTTTGAAGTCTCAGGGACAGTAAAGACCTCTCTCTGCCTGCACCTGGAGTCTCTGGAGAGACTCCTACTCTGCACTGTGGTGCCCATCCAGTTCCTGGGACCCTGAAAGGAGAAGCTGGCAGCCTAAGAGGAAGAAATCCACGCACAGAATGCCGTGCGGGGAGAAAATCGGCGCAACTCTGATCTGCGGCTGGAAAATCGACGCACCGCTGGCTTCGCGGCAAAAAATCGACGCTCGCCTGCAACGCGACCGAAGAATCGACCCACGGAGCTGGAGAAACGACGCGCAGCATTGCTGACAGAGGCTGGTGAGATTGCAACCAGTGCTTCGTGGTTTTCGGTTCATCGTGCGGCTAGATTTATGATGCCAGTACCGCTGGGCATGTAAAAACAACACAAGGCCTGCCTGGCCCGAGAGTGCTGACTGGATCGACGCATCGCTCTCCTGTGGAGAAAAGAAACAACGTGCCCCGACCCGACAAAAGGCGAAACGGCGCAAGGTCTCGCTCGTGAGTGAAATCGACGCATCGCAAGCCCTTTTTGACCCACACTCGCCCATGCAGGGTTATTTTTGGCGCACCCAAGGTACATTTTCACGCTAACAGTGTTAGTGTGTTTTTAAAACTACATAAAGACTCTTTTTGATTTTTAATTGATGACTTGTGTATTGTGGATGTTTGTCGTTTTGGTCTTGTTTTGTTTAGATAAATATTTACACTGTTGTGTAATTTTGTAGTGTTTTCATTAAGCTATTGTGTGTGTTGGTACAAATACTTTACACCTAGCACTCTGAAGTTAAACCTAATGCTCGTGCCAAGCTACCAAGGGCGTAAGCAGGGGTTAGCTGTGGGTGATTCTCTTTTACCCTGACTAGAGTGAGGGTCCTATCTTGGACAGGGGGTAACCTGACTGCCAACCAAAGACCCCATTTCTAACAGTTACGGACTGGTTCTATCCAGCCTGCCACCTCCAGACAGCCAATATGCAAACCTTGGGTGAGAGTCCTGTTTCTCTGGTTTGTAAAACAATGCCGTTCTTGGGTGGAGGGGCTAGCTCCCCCTCCCTCAGGAATGTGCACTCCCCTGGCAGTAAGCTTCAAAGGGCTTACCGCCCTTTAAACTGGACCCCAGGCCTGCTGCTAGCAGCAGAAGGCCTCCCCCTTTTCAAACCCCCACTTTTGGTGAGAGCAAAGGTGGGAAACCAAAAAAAGGGTAGGATAGACCACACAACTGGCATGCACAACCCCTAAGGTGTTGCCTGCGAGATGGACCCTCTGTTTCATTTTCTTCCATCTATGATGGAAGGAAAATAACCAATTAGGTTTAGGGAAGTGACCCTTCCCACAGGAAGTGGACACTATAGAGGGTGTAGCCACCCAAAGGTATGTGTCCCGTTGGACACTACCAGGTATCCCCTAAAATGCCCACTAAATTCAGTATTTAGTGGGCATTCCTCTACCAAGAAATCAGATTCGAAGGACACAAAGAAGACCAGCCCAAAGAAGATCAAAGGCACAGGAACTGTGGACCTGCTGCAAAAAAAAAAAAGGCACCAAACCCTGCCTGCTGCATCTAGGACCCGACAATCGCCGCTGTGGAGAAGTTGGACACTGGACTGACCTCAAGAAACCCAGAGGACCTCCAGGCTTCACCAGTCACCCAAGAACTCCCTCCAGAGTAGAGGTACCACTCTGCAATAAGCCAAGAACCAGCCACCCAGTGAGGGTCACTTCACTGACTGGCCGCTAACTACCGAACTGGAAGTCTCAATCTGACCTGATGACACACTGAAGACCACAAGGACAAACCCTGCAAGTGTGCCAAGCTTAGTGTACTGCGCCCTCCAGTGGCCACACCGTCCCAATACACTGGGTATTGGTCAGCTGGCATCGGCCACCAAGGAAACCAGAGATGAAAAGGGACCAAGATGAAGTCCTAGTTGGGGTCCTTTAGGAACACCCTTGACCTCCATCCAGAGTGCCCCGTTGTCCTGTAAGCAACCTTCAAAGAGACCTACCTGCAGATCTAAAGGGCTTCTTTACGTACAGCCTCTGGCTCACAGATTCGCTCTGCATCTGGCCGCCTTGTGCCATGCAAGGAAGACCAGTTATGCCCCAACAGTCCCTCACCCCTTGTGACCTCTGCACTCCAAGGGGACCCCAAGGCACCACCTTTAAATCTACAAGAACAGACCTTTTCCAAGTGGTTCCCCCTCAGTGGCCCAGCACCAGCTCCAAGAGACTTTTCACTGCTGCTCTCGCCAGAACCGGGAGCCGCCGGAACTTCTCCAGCTGGCACAGCATGCCCACCGACAACCTCAACCATCCTGCAAAAGCAGAACTTGGTAAACCATGTGTGTTATTTTATATATATTTTTAAAGGTGTCTTCCTATTGATTTCTATGGTGTTGAATTACGCACAGAAAGACTGCATTTATTAAAACTTCAAACATTCATATCTTAAAAAGTACTTAAATAATTCTGATAATCTTCATCTTTAAAATGTATATATAATCCAAAGTATTTGTATAAATTGGTCTTGAGTTATTCTTTCAAATGTGTGAGTTGCGTGATTGACACTATAAGTACAACAAATGGTTTGCACTTCTCCAAGATTGGCCAAACTGCTCGGCCAAGCTACCTCAAAAATTAGAGAATTAGGTGATTTTGTTTTTACCTCTGGAAACCAATGTGTGGTTGCCTGGACCCCCTGCACAGTGTGCCTAGTTTTGCACACTGCGTAGCGGGCCAGCCTCCTGCATTTGGTGGATCAGCAGTGGGATAAAGACTTTGCATTTTCTCATACCACTCTGTCAATTTTGTGAGCACATGGATAACTCTCCAAATTGTCTTTAGTTAATTATTTTTTTATTTTTTCAATTGATCCAGTATTTTTTTGCATATTTTTTAAAATAATTGTTAGGGACCTGGTTAGGTCCCTACAACTCTAGCAAAAAGTAAAAAAAAAATATTACTTTAGTTGGCCTATCCCAAAAGAGGATTCTACATTTTTAACAAGGTCCCAACTTTAGTAAAGTAAAAATGTTAGATGTAGAGGCCAAGATCCATGAGTTCGACCTGAAACCTTGTGAGGCATATAGTTGTGACCACTTAAGGAGACTCTGCAGACTGTATCAAATTTGTTCTGGTAAGAGCCCCAGTGCAGAGCAACTTAAGCTTTGGGTGGCCAGGTATGAAAGTGATATCCTCTCAGAAGAAGATGTATCTGTGTTGGGAGCAGATCCTGTGGAGAATGGCTCCTCTTCCGCCAGAAGCTCTAGCACCCAAATAAACAGACCTGGACATTGCCAGGATGAATAAGAGACTGGCCTCAGAGAGTCAACTCTTGGAAATAGAAAAACAAAGAAAAGAGTTTGGCTTAGCCACCATCTCTGGTGGAAGCATGCAAGTGTTGAGAGAGAAATCCTTCAACATTAAACTCTCAAAAGGAGTTGTCCCTCCCTTCACTGAAGGGGATGATATAGTAAAATCATTTTCCGCCTTTCAAAGAGCCTGCATTGGATGGGATATTGAAAGGAAACATTGGGGCACACTGTTGTGGGAGTTATTCTCAGGAAAGTGTAGGGATAGTCTCCTGACATTGAATGAGGCAGATATTCAATCCTAGGATCTCATGAAGGGTACCCTGATTGAGGGCTTTGGATTTACAACTGAAGAGTACAGAGTAAAGTTCAGGGAGGCTTGAAAAACCCAGAGCCAGGCTTGGGTAGACTTTGTGGACTATTCAGTAAAGATGGTGGATGGTTGGTTAGATGGAAACAAGGTACAAGATTATGATGGGCTGTATAACCCGTTCATGCAAGAGTATCTGCTAAGTAAATGTTTCAATGATATGCTACATTAACATATGGTAGACCTGGCTGTACTTTCCCCACAGGAATTGGAGAGGAAGGCAGACCACTGGGTCAAAACAAGGGTGACCAAGTCTACCACTGGTGTGGAAGACCAAAAAGAGGTAGAAAAGCCCCCCGAGGAAAAGATGGGGGCCAAAACAAAAACAACAAAGACTCTTCTCAAGGCCTCCAATTACCTGCACAGGAGGATGGGCCCAGAGACTCCTCACAGTGCAGGGGTGGATACAAAGGGAGACACTTTGACCCTAGCATGGCTTGTTGCCATGACTGTAAAACTAAAGGGCACCAAACTGGAGACTCTGGCTGTAAGAACAAAAAGAATGCCTGTAGTCAATCTGCAGTAAATGGAGTTGCCAATTTCCAGATGGGGTCAGAGGTGTGGTCTGACCATGTCAGTGACCACACAGAGGCAACATTGGTCACTGAGTGTGGGGTAGAATTATCCTGTGCTTCCTGGCCAAGTAATATTCACAAATACAGACATCACCCTTTGATTAATGGGGAGAAACTAGAAGCATTGAGGGACACAGGAGCTAGTGTTACCATGGTAACTCAGCACTTGGTCCACCCAAATCAGCTCCTGGTAGGGAAGTCTTATCCTGTCACCAATGCTGACAATGAGACAAAGTTCCATCCCATGGCTATGTTAACCTTTGAATGGGGGAATGACAGTAGTAGAGCAAACGAATTGGTTGTATCCTCATCTGTCCCTGTAGATTGCCTGCTTGGAAATGACCTGGACCATTCCCCCTCAGCTGAAGTAGAACTGAAGACCCATGCATCAATGCTAGGGATCGCCGAGTGGGCATGTGTCAAGACAAGGGCACAAAGCAAACTTCAGAGAGAAAAAGGAGAGTTGGATCTTAAAATAGTGGAGCAGTCTCCCAAGAGAAAAGGCAAGAAGACTGGGGGACCAGCTTCAGAAAAGATCCCAAGACAGAACCCCTCTTTCCAGGAAGAGGAGTCACCCACCTTGGAGGGAGCTGAGCCTTAACAGCTTGGGCCTTACCACCCAGAGCTCTTGGTCCAAGGGGAACCCTCCAGGGAAGATCTGTGCCAGGGGCAGAGGACCTGCCCCACTCTTGAAGGCCTGAGGTAGCAGGCTGCACAGGAGGAGCTAGGAAATGTCAGTGGTACCCACTGGGTTTATTGGGAGGAGAGGCTTCTGTACCCTGAGGTCAGAGGCCTCAAGCCTGGTGCAAACAGGAGGGTGGTAGAGCCCCAGAAGTTCAGAGAATTCCTCCTCACTCTAGCCAATGACATTCCCCTAGTAAGGCATTAGGGCCAAAACAAGACTTTGAGTAGGTTATTTAACCACTTTTATTGGCCAATAATGTCCCAAACAGTGAGGCACTTTTGTCAGTCTTGCCCCACCTGACAGGCCAGTTGCAAAGCAGGTAGGCCCTTAAAAGTCCCTTAATGCCCCTTCCAGTGGTTGGGGTGCCCTTTGAACGGGTAGGGGTTGACATTGCTGGCCCCCTTGACTCTCAGATATCATGAGGATACAGATACATACTAGTGGTAGTGGATCATGCCACTAGGTATCTTGAGGCTACACCCCTTAGGACCATTACTGCCCCTGCAGTTGCCAAAGCCGTCCTCAGTATCTTCACCAGGGTTGGATTCCCTAAGAAGATAGTATCTGACAGAGGGTCAAGCGTCATGTCTGCATACTTGAAATGCATGTGGCAGGAGTGTGGGGTGACCTATAAGTTCACCACCCCATACCATCCACAAACCAATGGGCTGTTTGAAAGATTTAACCAGACCCTAAAAGACATGATTGGAGGCTCCCTGAAAAGCTCAGAAAGAGATGGGATGTCCTGCTTCCCTGACTGCTGTTTGCCTACAGGAAAGTGCCACAAAAGGGAGTAGGTTTTTCTCCATTTGAATACTTGTTTGGACAACCTGTTAGGGGACCACTATGTATTGTTAGGGAAGGCTGGGAGAAACCTCTCAAAGAGCCAAAGCAAGATAGTGTGGACTATGTGCTTGGCCAGCAAAAATCTTCAGGCCAGCCCAGGAGCTTCAAACGCTCTAGTATGACTAGAAAGCTGCTATGCTGGAATTCCAACCAGGGCAGAACGTTTGGGATGTTGGAGCCTGTTGCTCCAAGGACCCTCCAAGACGAATGGTCTGGGCCCAATCCCGTACTTGAGATAAACGGGGAGGTCACTTATTTAGTTGACCTGGGCAGTTGCAAGAATCCAAAAAGAATAATCCATGTCAACTGCCTGAAACCCTTTTATGACAGAGCTGATGTGACCATGCCAATGGTTCCAGGTGAGGGACTTGAATATGAGAGTGAGCCTCTCCCTGGTCTCCTTTCCAGCAACCCACAAGGTGGTTCTGTGGATGGAGTAGTCTTATCAGACACCCTCATAGGACAACAGTAAACTGATTGCAGGCAAGTCCTCAACCATTATTCTGAACTGTTCTCTCTGGCCCCTAGACAGACAAACTGGTGTACCCATGATGTGGACCTTTGTGACAGCTTTCCTGGGAACCCCAAGGCAGCACTTTTAAATCTGCAAGAACAGACCTTTCCCAAGTGGTCCCCCTAAGTGGCCCTGCACCAGCTCCAAAAGATATTTCACCACTGCTCCCGCCAGAACTGGGAGAAGCCCGAACCTCTCCAGCTGGACCAGCGTGCCCACCAACGACCTCGACCAACCTGCAAAAGCGGAACTTGGTAAAGCAACTGTGTGATTTTATATGTATTTTTAAAGGTGTATTCCTATTGATTCCTATGGTGTGTAATTACGCACAGAATGACTGCATTTATTAAAACTTCAGAAATTCATATCTTAAAAAGTACTTAACCAATTTTGATAATCTTGGTCTTTATATTTATATAAAAATCTGAAGTATTTTTATAAATTGGTCTCGAGTTATTCCTTCGAATGTGTAAGTTGCATGATTGACACTGTGAGTACAACAAATGGGTTGTACTTCTCCATGATTGGCCTAACTTCCAGACCAAGCTACCTAAAAAATTAGAGCATTAGGTGATCTAGTTTTTACCTCTGGAAACCAATGTGTGCTTGTCTGAACCCCTTGCACAGTGTGCCTAGGTTTGCACACTACATAGAGGGCCAGCCTCCTACAATAGGAGAGTGCATCTCTACATTTGTATGCCACACACACTGGCAGGGAGGCAAGGGGTTGCTAGGTCTTTCTACCTCTTTTCCTACTTCCCATGTGTGGCAGGTGCAAAATGATTGTACTCATTTGGCACTTACGCCACCTCACCACAATGCACACATCTTCCACAACAGATGCAGCTGGCACTCCAACATGCATGTGTGATGTCAGTGGCTGCTTTACTGATGTGTATGCAGTGTTCCCAGGCAGTATACACAACAGCCACATATTCCACATACCACTTTTTGCCCAGGAGCTAGCAGCAGGAGAATTTGGCAACGTGTGGCTTCTGCGTAAGTAGTCAACCACCAGAAAAGGCAGCTATGTATAAATGTTTCCGTACACACAGTGATTTGCTTATTACTAATTCTTGTGACACATATGTGACCCGAACATACACTGCATACACCATTTCATACATAATGAACTCTACACATGCAAGAGGGCATGTACAAATATTTCCTCATCTTCCTCCTCTGATGATGCTGCATATGCACCTTCCCCTCTTCTCCCCACACCATGTATCCTTTCAAACACTGTACCTCAGCATAGATACAATAGGGCTCACATACATTCATGAGCCATCATAGAGTGCACTTTTGGTCTCCTAAAGTCTCAATTCAGATGTCTTGACCTTACGGAGGGGGGAGGGTACTGCTGTACTCCACAGATATTGTGCACAACATGATAGTAGCCTTCTGTGTCTTGCACAACACTGCAGTAGGTTACACCTTACACATACCTCTGAACCCTCCCCTAGCTCTCAATCCAGAGAACCGAGCCATTGTCCAAATGAGGGCAGGGTATTAAGGTGTGTGATGAGCTGGTTGACACTTTTTTCTTTTGAGCCACCAGTTGTGTTACAGCCTTAATGTGATTCACAGTCAGTTGTCAATAATGATTGGTGGACATTCAACACTCTGTACATTCCATCCTGAGAATAGACTGTAAGCCATAGATAATGTATGTAAACAGCAGCTATTGTCAAGAGTCAAAAGTTAGTCCATGCAACACACGTTCCATACGTTAGTAATTAGTGTGGACAAATTCTCAAAGGACTCCATTACCTAGTAAATATCATTACATGTGTGAGATCTCCATAGACAGTGGACATCTGAAAACTTTGTCTGCACCTAGTGTCATAGTGAGTCATGTCTATGCATAGAGGCAGTGGAGATTGGCATTGTGTACAAAATGGAAACCTACAGATATATGTGAACAGCTAAGATTACAAATATGGGTCAACTTTAGAATTTTGAGTTACTCATGCTACAAATAATCACTCAGCCAGTCAGTCAAAGAACTTTATTTGGGCTACAAGAGCCACAAAAGCACAGCAATAATAAATATTTACACAGAACTAAATAAAATATGTGTATAAAATATGTACAATACATGTATACGAATAAAATGATAAAATTAAATAGGAATAAGAATTTAAGTAAAAGTAAAGATTGAATGCGCTCCCGGGGTAAGTCTAACATTCTTGCTAACACCATTATATTGGTAAAAGCTTCTTTCTCACAATCCAGCTTGCCCCAAAAAATTTGGCAACAGCAATCACTAACATAGGTCGAGTGTCTGATCTAAGAATCCGAAGAGCTAAGTCGGACCTGTGCACTCCCAGCTGTCAACAAGCCGGGGTCAACCATTTTTCTGCATGGAGCAGTGTATGCAGGACAGACAAATAGGATGTGGGGGAGGTTCTCAATGGGTGCTTTACAAGCTGGGCAGATTGTTGTTTCGTCATGTGACCAGCGACTAGTGAATAGTCTTAGAGGCAGGGTGCCAAAACGGAACTGGAAGTACAACTTCCTCTCTCAGCACCGTGATTATGTCCCAGAAAGCCTCAAATTTGCACGTCTCTTTTAGGTTAGTGAAGTCACATGATAGTGTAAAGTGAAGAGCAACCCTCATGTCTTCAGAGTCTGCAATGTGCCAATTCAGTTTTTCAAGATCACTTTTGGAAGGAAATGAAGTAGTGGTTGGGTAATCCCACAGTTCTCTGAGCCGCAGCGAATAAAGTAAACCCTTGATGTATCTAAGCCAGGGGATACTATGGGAATGGTCAGCTTCTAGGATGACCTGCACGGCTGTAGTAAAGGAGGTGAGCTCCGGGGCGGTCCAAAGGCACCGCCAATACAAGAGGGGGCGTAGACGGGCTTTGTGGTCAATGCGTTTCATGCCTAGGTCTTTAAAAAGAGGAAACAGTGGAGTACTCAACGGGAGGGACCCTAGATTCCTTAAGAAATTATTTTCAGACACCTTTATTTCTTGGGCTTTGGCATAGCCCCAGAGTTCAGCCCCATAGAGGGCTGAGCTTACTGCCTTGGTTTCATATATCCGGATCGCGGGTGTATTGGTTTGGTATATGAAAGGTTAAAGTCCTTTATTGAGACCCCCGTTGTTTGTTTTAGCTTGAGTGCTTGCTTTGCAATGTGGGAATTCCAAAGCATTTTTTCCGTTAGCATTATGCCCAGGTAGCTAAAAATGTCAACCTTTTCAAGTGGAGTTCCCTCAAGAATAAACTTTCCTCTAAATGATCTGTGAGGATTGAGAGGCATTGATTTCAAGTCCCCTTGTGGAGCAAAATTCCTCAAAGTAAGTGAGTTTATGTAATCCACTTGGGGTCTTGGATATCAGTAATGTATCATCTGCGAAGAGCAGAACCGGAATTTTTTGTGTGCCTAATGATGGTGCATCAGCCTCCAATCTAAGTAAAGAGGGGACGGTATTATTTATGTACAGGGGGAACAGGGTGGGGGCAAGGACACACCCTTGCCGCACACCTCTTGACACCTGAATTCTGTCAGTTAATTGCCCCCTATCATCCCACCTGACACGTGCATAGCTTCCCTCGTGGAGCCGAGTTAGTAAAACAAGAATGTGCTCAGGGATTCCAATTAGGGAAAGAACTTCCCATAGCTTGTCACGGGGTACTAAATCGAATGCTGATTTCAAGTCCACAAAAGCAACGCACAAGTGCCCTTTGCCAATAAAAGCGGTTTTCCACTATAGGAGCAGGAACATAAGGGCTTGCTCAATGGTACCAATTTTTTTTGCAAAAAACTGCCTGAAGGGGACTAAGAATATCGCGTTCTTCCATCCAGTCTTGAATTTTACCCAGAAGGTAATGACAAAACACTTTCTGCACACAGTCTATTAGTCTAATAGGCCTATAATTGCTGGGGAGGACCCTGTCGGCCTTTTTAAAAATGGGTATAATGATGGCCCCCTAACAAGACTCAGGGATTGGTCCCCCAGATGCTATTGCATTCGCTATGATGGTGATATATCTTGATCAGATAGCTATATTGGTTAAGAATAGATCTGCTGGGACACTATCCGTACCAGGTGCTGTGCCGCACTTTAGGGAGCCTAAAGAGTATGCTATGTCTGCTTGGGTAAATAGTTGTAACACTGGAGGGGTAGGTGTGAGAGTGGTAGATGAACAAGTGTCCTTCTGTCGAGCAGTAGAACTATCATGGTTGTAAGAATATAACTCACTGAAGTGATCTGCCCAGTCCTTTGGTGCGATATTAGTTGTAATGTGCATATTGCTATTTGCAGGGCCGCGCGCTGCCAGGGACCAAAATGTGCTGCAGTTCCTCTCTTGTGTAGCGTCACTAAGTGCAGCCCACCACTTCTCGTCTTGTTCACGTTTAGCTTTGTTAATGACAGATTTGTAAGGTTTTCTGGCTAGGTTACTTGCTTTTACATCCCTTGGATTTAATGGCTTGGATTAAGTGCTTGCTTGAGAAGCAACACTCTTTATTAAACCAGCGATGCCTACCCTTAGGCCTCTTACTATCGGGGTAGCATCAGCCGAGAAGAGGGCTGCAATACCCTTGAAACATGTAATATGAGTTATGCTTACTTCCTCATTAGTGTAAATAGAACCCCCCTCTAGGGACGTCAATGGAGGCCTTAAGATGTCATTGGCAATGTCAATGAGTGTTGGTCGAGTCAGAACCTGGTTCCACTTTGGGTGGTGTTTGTCATTGACCAAACTAATCCCCTTTGGTACTTTAGCTGAGTTGTTAATTATGGGCAGGTGGCTGCTCAAAGCTAACAAGTAGGCTGAGAGAGGATTATGGTCACTTTCATATCTCTCGACAACCATCATTTCAATCACCAAAGGCCATAATCTTAGGTCGACTAGACAATAGTCTCATTCTACTAGTGTGGTTAACTTTGTTGTACGTTTGACAGGCCTTTACATCTCACTTGGTCCTACCATTTAGTGCCCTAAGTCAAAATTCCATGGTCAATGATTTTACTTGAACAACAACTTGGGACCACCTTTTGATGGGCGGGAAATCCAGAGCAGGGATAGCCCATGTCTGGTCCTCCTCGTGAGTGGACCCAATATCATCCTAATCAAGAAGTTCAAATGTGACGTTAAAGTCACCTGCCACAATTATTTTGTAATGTCGGATACAGTTTTGCAAAAACGGCTCCAGGGTGGAGAGGGTTTTGGAAACGCGTCCCCCCCGACCCCTCTGGCATAGATATTAAATAAAATCATAACTGTATCAGCCCTGAATGATAGTCGAAGACTTAGCAGATCGGGGGAGTCAATAGGTAGCTGTACTATGCTGCAATTTAGCACGTTCTGGTCCAGATGGCTAGACCCCCAGAGGGCCTCCCTCTGGTGCTGGCCATAGCAGGAATATAAAAGTTGGAGTAGCCAGTTCGAAAGAGTGGCTTGGTTGACCATGTCTCTTGAAAGAGACATATGCCATGCTCATCAATAAAGGAAGGGAAGGACGGGAGGTGAAGGATAGATCTCAGGCCTGCCACATTCCACGAGACAATTCGTACCCCGGTGGTTGAATGGACAACCCCGTCCACTGATGTATTTGAGGATTTGGTTGCCAAGGGTGGGTTTAGCAAGTGAGGTCGCTTAGAAGGA
Source organism: Pleurodeles waltl (assembly GCF_031143425.1). Lineage (NCBI taxonomy): Eukaryota > Metazoa > Chordata > Amphibia > Caudata > Salamandridae > Pleurodeles > Pleurodeles waltl. The sequence continues at coordinate 169,355,642 of NC_090451.1, read as the reverse complement.
GAGGGGTCATCCTCACTGTTGTCCAGTTGATGCAGACTTGAGTTATAGTAAGCATCTACGGGACCTGACCTGGTCCTAGGTGCGGTATTCTCATACTTTGCTGTCTGTGATGAGTGTGAGTCATGGAGGAAAGAATGTGCAATGTTTGCATGGCCGTGCAATAGATCAGAGGTGGACTGGTGGGGTCTATATGGAGGAAAATAGGGGGTGCTTGCAGGGGCAGTGCTGGGGGCTACAGCCAGACCGGGGACAATTGTTTCATGTAAGTCAGGGGAATCTCAACATGTATTTCAAGTGATACTCTAAGTCACTCATTCTCGCTAAGAGTAGATGGTTTGCCTGATGGGCAATGGATGGGGCGGGCCATACAATGTGCAGGTGAGCTAGGATATTTAAACTGGATACGGGATTGCTCTGGAGCACTTGTCCTTGCATCTAGGGCCACCAGGTTGTCCACCATACTCCTATCCCTGAATGTCAACTATATAATGTCAAAGTGTGTGCCAGGGTCAGGCCTTCTTACTGCATCAATTATGCCCTCGTGGATTACAGAGTAACAGCCTCTTACATGGCGATTCCAATGAATTGCCTTGTTTCTGATAGAATCTCCCCCTTTTCTGGGTGCCAATGGATGTAGCTTAAGAACATTTGCCATTAGAACAGTCCTTGTGGATTGGAGTTGGTCAATGATGGATTTAGCTGTATATTTAGGGACAGTATTGCTTGTAGGTTTTGTAATTGGATAGCAGGCATCCGGTGCATTCCCTGTGCTTAAGCTAATGTGGGAGATGGGCTGATCAGATTTCTTTGTCTTGGCATTGGCTAAGAATCGGTCAGCACAACCATTTTCTTGCGTTGTGGGCAACTTCATTGTGGTACCTAGGTGGTATGGTGTTGGATTGCAATAATGATTTAAGGAACTCATTGTGTCTGGAGAAATTAACTGCTTAACTACTGCAATTAAGGAATTAACCATAGACTTAAATTCTGACACCTCCCTTTTTAGATCTTGTATGCATAGCATATGCTGTGCATTTGACTGGATTGAGTGCTTATTTACATCTACATCTGCTAACCCACCCACTGTGGTGCATTGATCTGGGTCGTCCTGAGAGTCTAAGATGTTTATTAGGTGGGGTGAAGTGGTTAATGCACTGGATAGGGTCACTAATTACATACCTCCCCTCCCCCTGGCCTGTGGCGGTTATGGCCTGTTGGCGTGCTTTACAAATATGTCAGCAATTTTCTTATGGCCAACGCCCTTCCCAGTAGGCGAGCACTCTCCCCCAATTCAAGTGGGGCTGCTGTCTGGGGGGGTGTTTAAAATTCCTTCACATTCGTCAAGAAGTTTGTCAATTCTGTCCATAACACAATTGTTGACTACATGCTTCTGCCTTTTCCGCATGGTTTTTGACACCACCCCTGCCATACCCTCTATTGCCTTCCTTTTGCCCATATGCGTATAGTTAATGGATAGCTGCTCAATAATACTCCTGCAGGAAGACACAGTAATGGCAATAGTCAATAGCGCCTTTTTAAAGAAAAAATGTTAGGGAGGTGGGCCAGCCCAGCCTCCCCCGGGCTACGACGGGTGTGGACGGGCCTGCCCTTGGCCCGGGCTTAGCCCGGGCACATCCTGTGCGCGTCCTGTGCTACAAAGTGCCCCCACACGCTATATAGCACTCTTTGGTGTGATCAAGTGGCTGCAGGTGCTCACAAGATGGCCGCCTCCTGGGGCCTCAAAGCAGTCTGGGATAGGTAGTCCCTCAGAGTTCCTGTTGCATCCCCGCACCGCGACGTGCCCCCACGCACTATATAGCGCTCGTTGGTGTGATCAAGTAGATGCAGGTGCTCACAAGATGGCCGCCTCCTGGGGCCTCAAAGCAGTCTGGGATATGTAGTCCCTCGGAGTTCCTGGCGCATCCCGCGCCACAAAGTGCCTCCATGTTCTATATAGCGCTCATTTGTGTGAACAAGTGGATGCAGGTGCTCACACGATAGCCGCCTCCTGGGGCCTCAAAGCAGTTTGGGATATGTAGTCCCTCAGAGTTCCTGGCGTGTCCCACGCCGCAAAGTGCCCCCACAGGCTATATAGCGCTCATTGGTGTGATCAAGTGGATGCAGGTGCTCACAAGATGGCCGCCTCCTGGGGCCTCAAAGCAGTCTGGGATATATAGTCCCTCAGAGTTCCTGGTGCCTCCCGCGCCGCAAAGTGCCCCCAAGCGCTAAACAAATAATCATTCCTTCCCTATTGTTTAAATGTGTCTTGCTGTGTGGCATACTTTTATTTGGACAATGGCCCTTACAAACATATGTGACATGGGAGTGACACGCAGTGTTGAAAACTTATTGGTCCACTCATTGGGCATTTTCTGGACAACTAATAATCAAAATGTAACAAACTGTATACTGTTATTTACACTAGAAATTCAATGCTACTGTTTAAAACACAGTAGTTGTGGTGATGCCATAGTGAGGTTAGGAATGTTCAAAACGTTACTGGGCATGATCTGCTGTTTATCTATGTTGTATCATGATGGCTAGGAAGATGCTATAGTAACACACTACACACTCCTTCTGCCTCCACGTTACATATGTGATGTACCCAGTACTGAATGCATAATGGTTAATATTTGTTGGGAGTTGTGTTTAGGATTCTAATAATTAAACATATGTATGTACAGGTAGGGAAATATATATTGTATTGGTTTGTTTTTACTCATGTTGCAGTGTAGCTATATGTTTGTCATACATACACCATGATGCAAGTGTTACTGTGTAATGACCTGGATTGTACATGCTCAGGAAGAGACTCCTTCATGCGCCCAACTAAAAAGTAAAGTTTGTTTTGTGTGTGATGCTGAATGCATCACACATGTCTAATGTCCACCTATGTTATGTCACTGTCTCACGGATACTTTCAGGTAGCATGTCATATATTTTGTATGGGGTGGATGGCACTGTTTTAGATGTAAATGGTGAACTAACACATCCTTCCAGCGTTTACGACACATCTTGCCCCGCTGCTGGTACACACCCACTCAATTGCAGCGATACCATGTCAGACTTGTCATCTGGGTCCCCATAAAGCTGAGAATACTTACTAAACACTCCTCCCAGTAAGGATAATCAATTGTGACTCCCTAAAAGGGAATGCCTTGTCCTGAAGTTCCTCAGCCGTATTGGGGGCAGGATAGGTCAACAGAGCTGCAAGATGGCGGAAGATGTTGTCTAAGGTGAGAATGGCACAGAAAGACCATAAAATGGCTGCCTGCATCTTCCTGTATTCAACATTTAGTATTCAACTTCCTGTACTTAATTTCCTGTACGTGATTTCTTGTGTATTTTCAATGGTTTCTGGCCAATCTGCTTAGTCTCCACCCCATATGACGAGATTCTGCCCCGAGTGCAGAATCTCCATACTCAGGGCAGGGACTCCGCAGTCAGGCAGGAATCCAGTGAAAACACACAGGAAGTCACATACACAGAATTAAATACAGGAAGTTGAATACATAAAGTTACAGGCAGCCATTTAATGGTCATTCTGTGCCATCTTCACCCCAGATCAGCATCTTCTGCCAGCTGCTGCTTTGTTTATCTATTCTGCCCTCAATATAGCTCAGGGACTTGAGGCTAATGAGCCCTATTTCAGTAAAACAGAATTGAACATCCTTACTGAGTGGATACTTAATAAGTACCATCAGCTTTATGGGGGGCAAAATAACCAGTTGTGCAATGCCATGTGCAAGCAAATCTGGTGTGAAATCGCTGCAGTGCAGTGAGTGTGTACTAGCGGCGGGGCAAGATGTGCCGTAAGCGCTGGGAGAACCTGTGACACTGAGCTTATTTTAAGGCCCAGGACATCCCGGGCATGTCCTCCCAACCCCATTCACAACTGCCCACATGAGCCCACTATAGGAGGGTCCTGAAGACAGCCTGGCCGACCCTCCACGCTCAACTGCAGGACTTTGAGCAGCAGAGAACTGGTAACTGCATGAACTGCATCATGTGTCTTTACATACGAGTGATGAGAGAGATGTACGATCATGTGCCTTTTTTCCCATTTCACTTTATCTATGTAATGAATACAATAATTATATGGTCTATGCATCAAGATGATCTTTTGGAATGCTGATTTCTAAGGGCATTCTGGGACTTGTAGTGTTCAAAACACAACTGGGTAGATTTCCATTACAATTGCATTTTGAGAAAAACCACAATTAATTAATCATGAATAGTTTTAAAGGGCCTTATAACCTTAGTATGCGATGGAGAATGGGTGGCTTGGACAATGTTTATTGTTGGTATGTGAGGTGTTTGAATGCTGTATCATGCATGCTTTTGGTGTGTGCTTTTTGCATGATCACTTATTTGTTGTAAAATGAAGTAAAGACTAATATTTTGCCACTTGCCTCACTCAAAAAATGACATGTACATATCCAAGGTGTACTAATTACACAAATATTCTCAATAGTGGCACAAATGTTGTTTCAAATATATAGATAGCTGTACTATGTGAGCACATATCTGGGGAGACTGAAGGAAGGGGCATTGAGAAGTACATCACCAGCCAGGGGGAAGATGAATGTGGGTTTCCCCATGGCCCCCAAGAACTTGATTTGTAAATGGTGCCCCCATAGTAGTCCCCATCACCATCTGGGCCAGCCACCAACTACTCCCTAACTATTGAGGCCTCCATTCCATCGGGGCCTCCAGCTGCAACCCTGCCACTACTCCCTCTCGAAGTGCCTGGCCCGAAGAGCGAGGGAGACGGTTGCCCCTGATACGCCACACCCCTCATGTTTTACCCAAACCCCTCCATGTGTGGGTTCTTCTGTGGCTGCATCCCGGGAAGTGATGGTGCTAGCTCATGTTGTTGAAACTCGTCCTTTCTCGGGGTTTACAGGAGGTCAGGGATGAACTCCATATGTTCCGAGAGTCACAGTCAAGACTAGTAGAGGATGGCAGTGCCTCTATCATTTCCTTGGGTGCAGCAACATTGTCTGCATTGTCTCAACGACCTGCTCAGGCCACTGTTGATGTGTCCCCAGGTGTGCCTTCCCTCTCTGTTTCTCCTCATGCACCTCTTGCATGCCGGTCATGTGGGGTGTCTGGCCCTGCATCACCCCTGCTACAGTGAGTCCAAATATGACATTGAGCTTATATTAAGGCCCAGGACATCATGGGCATGTCCTCCCAGCCCCATTCACAACTGCCTACATGAGCCCACTATAGGAGGATCCTGAAGACAGCCTGGCCGACCCTCCATACTCAACTGCAGGACTTTGAGCAGCAGAGAACTGGTAACTGCATGAACTGCATCATGTGTCTTTAAACATGAGTGATGAGAGAGATGTATGATCATGTGCCTTTTGTCCCATTTCACTTTATCTGTGTAATGAATACAATAATTATATGGTCTATGCATCAAGATGATCTTTTGGAATGCTGATTTCTAAGGGCATTCTGGGACTTGTAGTGTTCAAAACACAACTGGGTAGATTTCCATTACAATTGCTTTTTGAGTAAACCCACAATTAATTAATAATGACTAGTTTTAAAGGGCCTTATAGCCTTTGTATGCTATGGTGAATGGGTGGCTTGGATAACGTTTATTGTTGGTATGTGAGGTGTTTGAGGTGTTGTGTCATGCATGCTTTTGGTGTGTGCTTTTCGCATGATCACTTATTTGTTGTAAAATGAAGGAAAGACTAATATTTTGTCACTTGCCTCACTCAAAAAATTATATGTACATATCCAAGGTGTACTAATTACACACATATTCTCAATAGTGGCACAAATGTTGTTTCAAATATATAGATAGCTGTACTATGTAAGCACATATCTCAGGAGACTGAAGGAAGGGGCATTGAGAAGTACATCACCAGCCAGGGGGAAGATGAATGTGGGTTTCCCCGTGGCCCCCAAGAACTTGATTTGTAAATTGTGCCCCTATAGCAGTCCCCAACACCATCTGGGCCAGCCACCAACTACTCCCTAACTCTTGAGGGCTCCATTCCATCGGGGCCTCCAGCTGCAACCCTGCCACTACTCCCTCTCGAAGTGCCTGCCCAAAAGAGCTGAGGGAGACGATTTCCCCTGATACGCCACACCCCTTATGTTTTACCCAAACCCCTCCATGTGTGGTTTCTTCTGTGGCTGCATCCTGGGAAGTAATGGTGCTAGCTCATGTTGTTGGAACTCTTCTTTCTTGGGGTTTACAGGAGGTCAGGAATGAAATCCGTATGTTCCAGACTAGTAGAGAATGTCAGTGCCTCCATAATTTCTTTGGGTGCAGCCACATTGTCTGCATTGTCCCAATGACCTGCTCAGGCCACTGTTGTTGTGTCCCTAGGAGTGTCTTCCCTCTCTGTTTCTCCTCATGCCCCTCTTGTTTGTCGGTCACGTGGGGTGTCTGGCCCTGCATCACCCCTGCCACAGTGAGTCCAAATGTAGGATAGTGAAGATGGCCAGTGACTGGACAATGTTTTAACAACCGGACTATATTTAATTTTGCCCATGTACGTAGACTGGTTCCCCTAACATGTTTTCTTTATGTTGCCCAGCTCCATCGAAGTTCCTTTGCCCATTCTGCAAGAATATTTTTTTTATTTTATTTCCTTTCTTGCTTTCCAGTGGACAGTATTTATGTGCTTTTTATTTTAAGAAAAAAAATGAATCACTGTATAAAATTGTGTTAAAAAACATCTCGCTGTCTTGTGTTTTCCATTATATATGCTGGATTCAAAGAAGGGAATCTACATCTGTAACTGTTTAACTATGTTTCTAACCTTTCTCAAAAACAAAACTAGAAAAGGATGATGAAATTACGTCCTCCCCTAGTCGCACTTCCCTAACAAACTTAGGTGGCCAGTCTACCTCAGCCAAGAGAATGTCATAAGCATCAGAGAAATGCTGCCAGAATATTACTTTAACAGTATGCAGTATGTCACCCTTTATTTGGATATCCAAATCAAAAAGTATAACAGGAGGGCTGAGCCTCTGATCTGGAGTTTCAACTTGAATATATTCATTAGTAAGTTTCCCCGTCAGAAATTCTTGAAGAATGTGGGGAATTACTGTGACCTCTGCTGCAATGTCTAGAAGTGTTCTTGCCCACAGGAATTCCTGCCACTTTCTTTGTTTTGAATTGAAGTTGCTGTTGTTGAAGATTCTCTTTTTTTTATGAAGGTGTCAGAAGAGCTTTGTGATACTTTTCCTGTGTCATGTACTCTTCCTGTCTGTGTTTGTCTCATCTCACTCTCTCTTATGTTCTGTCTGATGAGTTCTGAAATCAACCGATCATGTTGTTTGATTGTATCACGGTTACGCAAATTGTAACATTTCTCCATGGACTCCGGTCGCAGAGATCTACTCTGTGTTTTCTGTTTTTCTTTTTTTATTTGTTTTTCCCCAGCAATTTTCTTTAGAAGACTCAGGTATCTGTTTGGTGGTATCTGACTCATTTTATTTTATGTTGTTGCTTACCAGGCCTGATTCCCAAAATACCACGGCCTAATAAATCATAAGTCTCAGAAACGATTTTAGGTAACTTGTGTTCCTGATCTATAGGCAGTAGCCATTGGTGTATTGCCAGTGATGCTGCCTCCCTTATAATATTACTTGAAATCATTGAGGATACTGTGGCAAAATTGCCAGTTAAGTTGATTCTCCAGTCTAGGGTAAGGGCTGCCCCATATTAATTTTGAATTTTATGTAAAACAGCAATTGATGGGGTAACGTGTGTTATAGTATATGTGACAGCAAAATCCGTACTCTAAGTTGCGCAGTCTTTGACTGGAAGAACCATTTCAAGAGGTAGCTACATAGTGAGAATTCTAAATTTGTCCTCTGGTCCCATACGGGGAAACACTGCTTCAAGCTGGTTTTTTCTTGGTGCAATGCAAAATGTAATTTCTTTCTGTTGGGTGGGTATTTTACCATGATTACACGAATAGTACCTGGACTAATTGCAAGCTCAGCTAACTGTGGCTACACAGCTTGAACAGCCTTTGCTGGGGCAGGCATAATTGTATGCATAACAAACTGCTTTAGATGTTGATATAGTCTAACTAAACTTGCGTAAAGGCCACAAAGTTCACCATTATTTAATGTGCCTAAATATGGATATAGTGTGTAGCAGGCTAAAACTGGCCATGTTGCCCCGTCATTGCAGAGGTGATCCAGTCTTACATTTTATAATGCATGTGGAAGGGTGCCTTGGAGCCAACTCTGATTTTCCTGAAATGTCAATGGTGTTTCTAAATATTCATAAGCTCTATATTGAGCTGGCAGTACAGCTCCAGTGTATGTATGAGATGTTTGTGTGTTAGCATCGACTGCAGGAAAATGAACCCAGGAATAAAATGTTTAACATTTATAAGCTTTGTGTGTCTCAATCATGAAGGCAAAATTTCCCCCGCTGAGGATGAGCCCATGTGTAGCTAAATGTGCAGTTATTACCTGTTTACAATTAACAGCAATAGAAATTACTTGCACCATATTTGATGAATGATATTCAAAGAAAGACAAATTATATTGGGGTACTCTTTTGAAAGTTCAAGCTTGAACAACCTACAGACATAAATAGTTGCTTCCTATTAAGCTGAGGAGGATTAATCCCTTTTCACCATGGACATCTCGGTATGGAGGTGAAAAAGGAGCCTTGGGCACCAACAAGAAAAACTACTCAGGAGACCTGTTAAGTAAGTACCTGACCTAACATGTTGGCGGCACCATATTATACTGTTCCTACGAGTTTAATAAGACTGTGTATATGTCAACAAGAACTTCACAATATAGAGACTTAGGACCTCATTATGAGTTTGGCGGTTGGACCGCCAGATCACCATGCTGGCTGGTCCCAAAAAGATTGCCATGTTGGCGGTCTTTCAGACCACCCTATTATGAGTTATACAGGCAGGACCGCCAACTGCCAAGCACAAATGGCGGTTCACCAGCAGCACATCAGTCTGAGTCCGACCCCCAGCGCTGACAGCCCCACTACCAACCACTGAGCATATTACAAGCACACAGCCTCTGTGGCGGTCCCCCATGACAGTCATCCAGTAGCGGTGTGAACCACAGCAGTTCACAGTCTGCAAAACAATAGACAACTGCACATTGGATGGATTCAACACAGCTGACATACATTGCCACAGTGGACACACCTGCAAAGCACACTATAAAACACACCCCTTCACAAACCACAATCCTTTGCATTTTCGAAGTAAAACACAGAAACCAGAGTGACTTTTTTCACAAACACTCAATAGAATAGGCACACCTTTTTTCACTATCCCATAGAACAACCTGCACACACGTTTGTACAGTCACACACTTTTACACTTCCCCTGTTTAGTGAGTCATTGTCACCCATAGTTTATTTTCCACCATGTCACATTCAAAAAATGTCAGTTTTTCAAAAGATGAGTTAAGAGTCATGGTGGATGAAATCATAAGAGTAATGCCACAATTGTTTGGGGCCCCAGCCCAGTACACTCCCCTCACTAGACAAATGGAAATGTGGGACAGGCTAGTCAACAGAGTGAATGCTGTAGGCACCACCCTGCGCACAAAGGAGGACATTAGCAAGAGGTGGAACCATCTCAGGGGCAAGGGCTGTTCCCTGGTCTCCAGACACCAGCTGCAGGCGACGCAGACTGGCTGTGGCCCTCCGAGTGCCCCATGACATTTTTTTCCCTAGGAGGATAAGGCCTTGGCAATCCTGCATCCTGAGGGCTTGACTGGAATACCTGGGGGAGTAGAGTCTGGTAAGTCACAACACAAAAAATGTCACATAAATGCCATGCCATTCATGCTCATACCCACTGTCTTGTTCATGCACCCCACTAACCTTCAGTTCCCAGAGTATCAGAGTGTAAACACTGTCAATCTATATTGTTGGACCCGACAGCACAGCTACTAAGGTCTATCACATGCCATTCATACAAATGGGGCTGTAAGCCTTTCAATATCCAAAAAATGATTCCAGGACTCATGGTATGTCTCAACAAGTAAATGTATGCCCACACCTAATTGCAGTCTGAACACAGATAAGTAATACCCTTCTTTTGTATATTGTGTGTAGAACAAAGAGTGACCTGACTGCAACTCCCAGGAGGCACTGTTCTTGTAACTCCAAACACCTAACCAGTGTTCTCTTCTTCAAATACCATGATTTGGTAAACCACAAATGGAGTGTACTCATGTGGTGGGATAACATTTGTATAGTGTGTGTAGTACAGGAACTGACATGACTACAACTCCCAGGAGGCTCTGTTACTCCACTCCCCAGCCCCGTGTTCTCTTCCCCAAATACCATTGTTTGGTAAACCTCATATGAAGTGTACTCATCTGGGGGATAACATGTGCATTATGTATGTGGTACAGGGACTGACATGACTGCTAAGGCCAGGAGGTCTTGTGTCTGTAACTCCAAACACCAGACCAAAGTTCAGTTGTCAAAAACTATCTATTAACAAACTCTCAAATGAAGCTTACTCACCTGGTAGGATAACATTTTTATATTGGTGGAAGTAGAGGGAGTGACCTGAATACAAAGCCCAATAGGCCCTGTTTCACTGACTCCAACCAGCAGCACATTGTTCACTTCACCAAATACATCTGTTAGTGAACACTCAAATAAAGTTTACTCACCTGGGAGAATAACATTTGTATAGTGGTGGGAAGTTGAGGGAATGGCCTGAATGCAAAGGCCAGTAGGCCCTGTTTCGCTGACTCCAACCACCAGCACAGTGTTCACTTGCCCAAAAACATGTCAGTCAACTCTCAAATGAGGTGTGCTCACCTGGGAGGATCCATTTGTATAATGCTGGGAAGTAGAGGGAGTGACCTGAATGGAGAGCCCAATATGCTCTGTTTCTCTAACTCCGACTACCAGCACAGTGTTGATTTGCCCAAATACATCTGAACTCTCAAATGAAGTGTACTCACCAGGGAGGATTCCATTTGTCAAGTGTTGGGAAGTACAGGAGGCCAACTCACAGGAGGCCCTGTTTCTCTAACTCCAACCACCAGCACGGTGGTCACATGCTACAATAATCTGTTTTGTCAACTCTCAAATGAGGCATACTCAGCTGTGAGTGATCAAACACAGATTATGCACAATTCACAGACGTATCTGTCAACATAAATCCATCTTGACTTGCTAACCCAAGAGAGAATATTGAAGGACAGGAATGACACTTTTCCCAGTGTGCAGAACAATGATCCCTAATTCCTCAAGATGTATAACCAGAATGGTATGACAACAGGCACATTCACACTGCAATGACCACATGATTACTTCAGTCACATATACAACAAACACCTGGGTCTGCCTGCATCACACTCAACTAGGCCTCCTAATGGGCAAAGCCATCTCTTGCCTAGCCACTGTGTGGCCTGCACTGGTGGCAAGATGGCATTCTCAGGCCATCCTCCCAAGTGCCAATGATCTGCACATTTCAGCAGCTGCTTGACTGAAGTGGAAATGACATGCTTCACAAATGTCATGTCAATACTACCAATACCATGGGTACTTGCCACATTAGGATTAACTGCAACTCAACTTTGTACAAGGTTTCTGCTTACTGTAACACTAAACTGTTGGAGGTAGATGTCACAATACAACCAGCAACATTGTACGTTTCACATCAACAGGCCGAGCTGCCACTGGGCATACAGATGCCACAGAAGAGGCTGCCACTACCCACCTGGATGAAGCCCTCAGTGAAGAAGACACTGCTGGTGGTCTGGACATTGAGGACGGTTCTGGCCCATCTGGGCAACCTAGTCAGACATCTACAGAGATTCTTGCTGTGCCCACATCAGCACCTCCCACCAAGTTGCCTCAACATCACAGGCAACCATTCGCCCCCCAACCTGTGTACCTAGCACAGGGTATATCATCTCATGCGCCCCAGTCGGGGATCCTAAGTTGCAGCACAACACTTCCAACAATGAGGGTCCAGGAACAAGTTGGAGAGGGCACCCTGTGGCAAGGGCATAGGCCCGTGGGGGGAAGGTGCATGGGTGAGATGCTGTAGGCCAGCGGGGTGAGGCCACTGGGGCTGTTCCTGGCCAGGACACCATCAGCTACATCTTGGAGGTTTATCCGGAGCACCCAAGGTGTGATGGGCCAGGTCTTGATTGAACTCCTGAAAATCAAGCAGCTACAGAGGGACATCCATGGGGTGAAGCAGGAACAGATGGAGGCTCACAGCAACAACACAGCCTCACTAAAAAGGGTGCTGAGAGACATTCACACCACTATGAGCAGAGTTTTTCAACAACAGTCTACTCCTTCCTTTGGCTCATCAACACCAGCCACATCTACATTGGTGATAGCCACTACAAGGTATGCCCTGCCAGAGGAAGAGCTAGACCCCCCTGCCTCTGTAGCAGCTGATTCCCCCCAACTCCCTCCATGCAAGTGGGGATGTCCAGCAAAAGTGTGAATGTCAAGACACCCACCACTGCCAGCAAGTTACCTTTTCTAAAGAACCTCTTTTCTGTGCCACACATTCACTCTATTGACAGATCCACAACCATCTCCCATTTCCAATGTGAGGAGTATCCTGGACTTTGGACTCTCAATGGTGTGGCATCTACTCCAATAAATAAAATAAATACATCCAAGATTTGTAAAGCCCGGCTAATCACCAGTGAGGGTCTCAAGGCACTGAATTGAAGGCACAGGGAGATTAAGTGATTTGCCCAGAATCACTGAATGTTGAGCCGACGGCAAGACTCGAACCTCGTTTCCCCAGTGCTGAGGTCGGCGGCTCAAGCCATTACACCACACCCTCTCCCCAAACTCCAATGATTTCATTCATCATGACTGACCCCTTCAATGCACTATTTTGTTTCTTCATGTCTCAAATGTGTTTCCTGCTAAGTAGAGATGTGAGACCATGTGAACCACAAGAAGAAGACACAAGCTGATTGTGCAAGCAGTGATATGTTACAGGTACACAGTGTCCAGCTCAGGATTACAACCATTACACATCAACACATTAGTACAAGTGCCTGGTTAAATCAAAAATGTAATTCTAGACTGCAGTACATAGGCTGTCAATATGTAGGGACTTTTAGAAACAAGAATGTGTGACTCATGCTGAGTCAAAGTACATATTTCAAGGTACAGACCCCCAAACCACAGTAGGAAGGGCTTGTCAGACATTGTCCTGTAGAATAGGCAAACATTATAGTGGTTGATGTCAGCAGATTGAGCCTTATCACCTACCACACCAAAGTAATCCAACATCATATAATCCAAGATACAGACAAATGGCAGTACAACAGTCCCTGATCACAGGCCTATCATAATCCAGTTACCATGCATCAGGTGGTAGGACACAAACATATGTCAGTGTTGTGGCACAGCACTGTGACCTGCAATGATGAGAAACATCTACAACTATATACAGGTCAGAGAAAATAAAGTATTTAGCTAATGTGCAGGTAAAATGACTTGGTAAAACGCTAGGACTACATATGTTATGACCACATGGTGACGCAAATGATGTTTTAGGCCCACCATAATACACAAAACAGGTCCAATATGCACTTCTGTACCTCCTCCCAAACAATGTGTAAACTCTCTTGATACAGGTCTCATACATCCAAAATCTGCAACCTACATTACTTGTACCAATCCATGTCCACATTGTGTGTCAGAACAGCATCAGATACCTGCCAATGTCACAACTCAGAAATGCCAACAGGAAGATGGCATGGTGAAGGTACCTGTACAAAGAACAAAACTAGGAGTATAGACTTGAAACCATACAGATGGCACATCACATAGCAAGCACACGGAAAATAAAGTAGATTTCAAGGAAACTGACACAAACAAAGTACCATCATCAATGTGTCCAAAGCTATCCTATAAAGCAGCCTTTGGCTGAATATTGCAAGGTATCAGCTCCCTAGCTGTTTCTAATACACTCACCTCCACACATTCTCACAACTATAGTTCATTGTACAGTCACAGTCATTACATCCCATGACATGCTTACACTCATGAAACGTAGCTGTTGATGAGAACTTCCCAAAGGTCAGCTCCTTCCTCTTCACCACTGCCATCCTCACTTGGCATGTCAGGAGTCTTTCTCTGTGGCACTACAGGCTCCCCTTCCTCTGCGATGTAGGGGATATTCCTCTGCAGGGCAATGTTATAGTGCATGAGCATGCCACAGTGATCTGACACACCTTCCCAGGTGAGTAGAGGATGGCTCCACCAGTCCAAACAAGACAGTGGAACCTGGCCTTCTGAAGACTAAAAGCCCACTCCGCTGGCCTCTGTTTTCTTCCATGGGTGTCAATAAAGCAGATGTCTCCTGGTGTAGTTGGATTCCTCAGCAGTGTCAACAACCAAGGGCGGATTGTATATACTGAGTTTCTTGTTAAGGAATGGGACATAAATGCAACAATAAGTAACATGCTGAGTTTCTTGTTAAGGAATGGGACTTAAATGCAACAATAAGTAATTGACTTCATGGTTGTAGCACCTGACATTAAACACACACAATCAGGACAGACGTGACTTACCAACCAGGCCCTCTCTGGTCGCAGTTGTGACAATTGCTGGGGTATGGTGCTGTTTTTCATTATGAAGGAATCATGGACTGAATCTGGCTAACGGGCACAGACATGTGAGATGTAGCGATTTGCCAAAATAGTTAACTTGCACGATAATGGAATGGAAGTTCTTTCTGTTGCAATAGACTTGTTCAGTAGCCTACGGTGGCACCAAGCCAACATGTGTGCCATCAATGGTCCCCATCAAATGTGGGAGGTGGCCAAAACCATTAAAGTCAGTCTTCACATTGGCTAAATCCTCACGTCAGGGGAACCTTATATAGCTGTCAATGTGTTTCATCATTTCTGAGAGGAAATCCTTCATCACTAGACTGAACATAGGTTGGGACATATCAGCAGATAGGGCCACTGCATGTTGGAAGGACCCTGTGGCTAGGAAATGCAATTCTGACATCACTCATACAAAGGATAGTATGCTGGATGGATCTGGCTCCAACTGATGGCATAAATCCATTATTGTTTGCCTATCCAGGCAGTAGTACATGATGATATATTGTTGTTCCATGGTCTGAAGGTCTGGCAGTAGCCGGTAGACAGGAGATTGTTGCATCCTCCCTCTCACAGGGTATCTATGTGTGACATGACTTGTGAAATTAGTCAGTGTGTTCACAGCAACATGCATGATGCATGCCAATGATATCATGTGACAAAGCATTTCTGACTGGATAGATATGACACCAGGTGCACATCACAGCTGCCAACTACACAAGGGTCACATGTGACCCCCATTGTGTTCAACACGTGTCCAAAACATGGATTGTGAGAAAAATCATAGATGTGCAACACAATTGCCCCTGTAAAATGCCACCTGTGGCCTGAAACATACTACAATGGTGATTCAGTAGAAGGACCTACAGGACAAGACATGTTAAGGATGTTTCTGTTGCAGCACAACATGAATTGTAGGTGTGATGCAAGTTAGAAAGCCTAATATAGCATTTCAGGGCGCCAAAATGGCAGATGCCTGACCTACTCCACTGTACATTAGTAACCGCCTGCGACCGGTGGCGGAAGTCGTCATGGCAGTAGGCAGTTGCAACTGCGGAAGACACAGCCAAAGGCTAACGCTGTTGCCAGTGGCGGTCGCAAGCCAATTGCTGCTTCCGTCCTACATTGACGACCGCGTTCTGGGCAGCTGTGACCGCCATGTTGTACAGATTCACCCACTTGACGCCTGACATTGCTGCCAGCAAAACCTCTACGACCTCAGCTGCTGTGTGCCGCCTCTGGGAGCAAAAATGCCATGCCCAGCAGGTGATAGGGCCTCTGCCATCTGTACAGAGGAATTGGAGAGGTTTGTCAATGAGGTCCTACCCCTGTATGAACATTTCTATGGCTCACCAGAAGAGCAGGTAAGTACCTCATGTGCACAATTGTATCTGTACTTCACCATCCTTTGCAACGCCAGTTACACATCTAGTGTGCTTGTCGTTGCAGTTTGTGTGGCATCAATGGGATGTACATGCTGCAGTTATTGGTAGCCAGTACCATTTGTTAAGCTCAGACACTTTGTGTTGTGTAAGGAATTTTGGGGTCCCAGATCTTCCTTGTGTTAGCTGCACATAACTAGGTAAGGAGACTTTTCTGCCATCCAATGACTCTTCTTTCCTTATGATGGCTGTACACGTTGGACAACATGTATGTGCATGACAACATGAGCTGTGTATGCATCTTTTATTAGTCATTTGAAGACCTTGTATCATGTATTGTGCCACAGATCTTTCACCCCACATCTGGCTTTGCCAAACCGTTGTCTAGAATCCATATCCTGACTCACTCTGCCCTTCAGGTTGCCACTTACACCATATGCCAAATTGCTTATGGCCACATGATGAACTGTTATGCATGGAAGTGATAGAAATGGAGTGTCATGTAGGTTCTGTATGCCCAGCCTGCAGAGACCAGGGCCTGTCAAATGTATCTAACAGTATGGGACCTAGTCTAGGATGTGTGAGAGTCACTGTGGCTATGAATCTGTGGCACTGTGCCCACTCTCTGTACATCTCTCATGGGAAAACTTGCCCTGGATGCCTCACTCCACTTCCTAAATTAGGAATGGGTCCTGAGTTAAAACATTAAACTAGTCCAAAGTGAAAACATTAAACTAGTCCAAAGTGAAAACATTAAACTAGTCCATAAGTGCATTTTCCATCATTGTCAACATGTGTCTTTGACTCATGACTGGTCCCTTACTCCCACAGCTCTGTTGCCACCTTCACACAGGTCGTATTTGTTCTGTACTGACATATTGCACTAATGACATTCCTGAAGTGGGATGAGACTGTATTTGATAGGCCACATGTCCACACATGGACAAGAATGACACTTACTGTACCCACCATGCCAGCCCATTGATTGTCACTCACGTGTAATGGTGTTAGTTGCCTGTGGAACTGTATGCAGCAAGTCAGTCTCACAGAGTGATAATGTGTTTGTCCATTCACGCCTAAGGGGTTTACCCTTCAGAAACCACATAGGTGTGTAGTGTTTCATTGTGGCTCACATCACAGTACATGCTGCTGAAGCATGGGTTACCTGGTGTCATTTAGCTTGCTTAATCATTGTAGGCCCTGAGCAGTGTAATGGGTTAGTCTGCAGATGGAAATATATGTCTGAAGGCATGTCCCTGTACTTATTGGCTTGTGTGTTTCACACTTAGGGCCAGATGTAGCAAACGATTGCGACTCGCAAACGGGCCGAATTGCAATTTGCGACAGTGCAAAATCGGAAATGGGATGCAAAAAGCCCATTTCCGACTCGCAAAAAGCGATGGGACCCGTTTGCGATTCGCATCCAGTGCGACCCCATTTTGCGACCCGCAAATTGCAAGTCGCAATTTGCGAGTCGCAACCCATATGCAATTGCAACTCGCAAATTGCGACTAGTCGCAAAAAGGCCAGTTTGCATGTCCCATTTACCACTAACTCAGAGCAGGTGGTAACCATTACCAAAGTATAAAAGGGGACCCAGAAGGCATCTGGGTTACTCAAGATGGCGGATATATACCTGATAGCAGTGAGGAGGAGAGTCTACGCAGCCCAGCAGAGGAGGAGGAGGGGCCACAGACAGGAGAAGATATATAGAACCAGGCAGACTCTTTTTCAGCAAACTGAAGAGGAGATCTATGACAAATACCGCCTTAGCAGCGCAGCCATTCTAGAATTAATAGATTTACTGAAACCACAGCTAGAACACAAGACTCTGCGTGGCTGCGCCATCCCTACGCATGTGCAAGTACTATGCGCACTGCACCTCTTGGCCTCAGGGAGCTATCAGGGGGTCATTGCCGTGGCAGGTGGGGTATCCCAAAGTGCAGTGTCAAGGTTCCTCAGGGCATTCCTAGAAGCCTTAGTCACGCACATGTCTCACTTCATATACTTACCAAGGAATGAGGCAGAAATTAACAGCACCAAGCTGGACTTTTACCTCATTGCCCACTTTCCTCATGTCATAGGGTGTGTAGATGGGACACACATTCAAATATGCCCCCCTGCTAATCTGGAACACATTTTCCGCAACAGGAAGTGTACCCACTCACTCAACATACAGGTTGTTTGTGATGCCCATTATGTCATCACGGACATCGTAGCTAAGTTTCCTGGCAGTACCCATGACTCATACATTTTTAGGCATAGTGGGATACATCAACGCCTGGAACGTGGGGAATTTGGAGACGGTTACCTCCTAGGTAGAGCCACAGACACTTGCAGACATACACACAGGTCACTGTGCACGACAATCTGGACTTCCTAACCGTGTACTTTTGTGCCCAACAGGTGACAGTGCATATGCTCTCAGGCCTTGGATCATGACTCCGTTTTTAACACCCAGAACTGAATCAGAGAGGCAATACAACAGTGCGCATAAGAGGACCAGGAACCTGATCGAGCGCACCTTCGGACTGCTGAAGGCAAGATTCAGATGCCTCCACCGCAGTGGAGGCGCCCTCCAATACACCCCCATTACCGCTTTCAAAATTGTGGTCGCATGCGCCATCCTCCACAACATAGCCACCCGACGTGGGCTACCTCTCACCCCTGCAGACCCAGATCCTGATGATGAAGAGCAAGAACAACCACATCGCCATCATGGGGATAGGAGTCTAGCTAATCAAGGCAGACTGAGACGGGACCACATTGCAACGCAATATTTTGGACGGTACGTGTCAACTCCCACCATGCTCACCTATTAACCATTTGTTAAGTGGAACAAAAATAACTGTTTTATTAATGTCATGAAGAAACTATATACAAGTTGAAATTGTCCATGGGCAGGAAAATGCCAACCAGTCATGTGGCACATTAACGCCATGTGCCACATTAATCTGTCCTGGCTGTTATCTATGATCTCCTGCCCCTCCTGCCAGCCTTGCTGGTCCCTGCTGCGTCCATGGTGCTGTGCCTACCACTCCTCAGCACCCTACTGTCAGTGGCAGAGACACTGCTCACTGTTGAGCCCTCCTCCCAGGTGTATTTGTTAACTTCCTGGCTGTGATGTCATCATCATGTGCCAGGAAGTGTTTCCAGAGTGTTCTGGTATGCTTTCTGGAGTGTTCTGCTGCACCTGCAAGCAATTTTGAAGGTAATCGCAATTTGCGACACCCACTCGCTAATTGCAAGTTCGTTTTTTGCACACTCGCAAACAGCGACCTCGCAAACTGCGGACTCGCACACAGCGTTGCGAGTCCGGCTGCGAGTCGCAAAATCAGATCGCTTTTTTTCCTGACATTCCAATTTGCGACTCGCATTTTGCGAGTCACATCAACTCGCAAAATGCGAGTCGCAATTTTTATTTTTCCTACATCTGGCCCTTAGAGTGTTAACAAATTGGAAAGTCCTAGCTTGGTGTTTCTGACATGTATGTGACTCAACCATTTGTGTACAAACTTGTGATTGTAATCTCTTGATTTGTCTTTTGTATCCATGCAGATTAATGGCTATCAGAAAAAGGTGTTATGGAGAGCCATCACCTGGAAGGTGCAAACCCTGGAGGTCCACAGCTGGCAGAGTACCCACTGTTGGAAGAAGTGAGAAGACCTGAAACGTTGGGCCCAGAAGATTGCAGGTGACCAGCTGGGGCTGTCCTTCAAACATGGACGTGGGTCACGTTGGACCATGACCACCCTAATGGCCCACATTCTGGTGGTGGCCTACCCAGACCTTGATGGGCGTTTGAGGACAGCACAGCAGACACAAGAGGGTGAGTACAGGGCATATTCCTGCCAGTCACATTGCTAAGTTAATGTGTTAGGCTTTGACAACACCCCTCATGATTAGGGATCAGCCATGTGTAACACAGTAGATGACTGACTGATTGTTTGTGTAGACATGTCATGTGGTGCATACTGATGTGCCTTGCCTATTGGCCCAGGGACCAAGGGCACACCTATGTGCAATCCACAAACATTTTGCTCTCCAGGGACAACATATGGCTGTGTAGATTGATCAATCAAGTAATGTTTGTTGTTGTAGTGGGTGTACATTCTATGCAACAGATCACTACTCCTCAGTGTTTCAGCCCAAGGGTAAGGAAGTGATGGACCACTGTCCTCAGCCATGTGCCGGATCAACTGAGTATCTTGGCATCTGCCACCCAGAGGCTACTTGTCTTCAGCGTGTGACGGGTGCTGGTGCCTCACTACTGTCTGTAATGTGAAGATTCCCATCATACAAGTGACAGAGCAGACATATTTGTTGGGGGGCAGCTACAGATCTTAACTTTCCCTTGGTAAGTGGAGAGTGTCCATTGACATGATGTATGTGCCATGACTGTTGCCAGCAGTCCTTGTGCGTTCATGTCAGCACGTGTCTCTTTCTCTTCCGAGAAAATGTGTACACTGTTATTTCATGCATGGTCTACCCTCGTTCATGGGGTAAGTTTTGTATACCCTCACATATATGTGCATGCTAACCTATGTGTGGAATAGGACATTTCATATTCAGTGGGGCTAGATTTCATGTGGTGCCACATAGAGTGGGTCACCTTTGATTATTGTCTGACACATGCCCTCACACATGCCCACACACATCATAACATATAATTTGGCAAGTTTAACTGCAGTAGCAATGAGGGACAAGACATGTGTGCCTAGATACTGTAGCCAAAATGTTTATTTCCATACCATTGATGTGACAGTATGTGGGAAAGTGCACTGCACATGTGTAATGGGGAAGGTTTGTAACCTGACCATGCATCATGGAGTGACTTGCAGTAATTTTGGAATCACATGTGTTTGGGTACAACCATTCATCCACATATATCTGGGCTTGCATGACCGAGATGGAGACAGTGATGCATCTTCCCACTGGGCATCATGTTGAGGTCCTTCTTTAAGTACTTGCAAATCTCTGTCTCCCTTCAACATCCAACAGACTAATGGAGTCTACTGATGCAATCAGTGTATGTCATTATAAGGGGTGCCAGACATTAGTGGTGATTTCCCGGGGACTTGCTAACTCATTGTGTTGGAGATTTTAGGGACCTAACTCCCTGACAATTTGCACATGATGTCTACAGTGTACATTTCCATGCCAAAGGTGTAGCATATCTAAGCAACATTAGTTCTACCTCCATGACTCCATTCGGACGAATTTCAGTTGGTGAAGTGTGCCTTATTGATATGTTTCCAGAGTAATATGAGTATTTCCTTGTCACCTTCTCCAGGCTACTGTACTGCTGTCAGCAACATGTCAGGTTTTAGGAGCATCATTTCTTATTGTTGTGTTATTTTGTATGTGACAAATAGATGTGTGCATGACCTTTAGTGGGATCTGTGTGAATGAACTTGGCATTGGTCTACTATTGTATGACAACAGGTAACTGAGGTATGCTCCGTGAGGCAAAGCATTGAGGTGATGTGGTCTTCTACTTGTTCAATGGTTACTATGATTGCACAATTTCAGCCATGCAATTGTAGTTGTCTGAGGTCCTGATTTTACTTTGGGCAACTGTGGACAGTTCAGGTGGAATGCATGCATATGGTATGGTACATATAGGGGCCACTTAGGTGTAGTTCGTTTTTGGGGTCTACTTGACATCGTAAAAGCTTGCTTGTTATAGTGTGATCATGGACATGTTATGACCCTATTTCTCTTTGTATTTGCAGCATCAGCCCAGGTAAGTGAAGGAGACAGGGCACAGCCGAGTGGGGAAGCATCTGACCACGGGACCTCGGGTCAAGACACCACCGACACAGAGTGACCCAGTGCCCCGGAGGGTGAGGGGAATGCCATGGAGGAGATGGGATCTTGTTCTGCTTTCCTACTTATCTCGTATCAGAGCTTACAGAACATATCAAGAATGCACTTCTGGGTTCAAAGAAGACCTTTATTGTTGTTAATTCTTCCCCACCCACAAGTTCGTGAGAGACAAATTAATAGATTTCAAGCACACGTCGCAGAAATGAAAACAAAATATATCACAGTACTTCTCAGTTGCAATGTACACAGCACGTTATATTTATAAGATATTGAATGCAAAGCAAAACAAATACTTCACCGTGTAAGGCCTATCTACAGCTTCATCTTTCTGGGGTCTGCAAGTTGATGACTCTGCTCAACTGCGAGAAAGAGATTATCTACCCACACGGGAGACTGGCAACTGGCACCAAGTTCCAGCCCGAAGTCCAGCAGATTTCAATCTAATTCTCTGAAGTCCGAGTCATCCCTACAAAAGCGTGCCCCCTCCTCTCAGACTCGGGAAAACTACGCAAGCCTTTGGAGACTGGCCAGATCTCAAGACTTCTCCTCTTCCCAAGCCTGAGCAGAAAGGAAAACACCAAATGTACTCTCTCTTATCATGTCTAGTCTGGTGTGAGAAAAACATCTTGGTTCATCTTGTGCAAAAACATAGCTTGGAAAAATACAGACATCTGGGATGTTTCAACTGCAATGTCTAACTCCACGTTAAAGGCAATAGGCAGCTAACCTAAATATCAAATGTAACATCTAATGTCATGTCAAAGCCAATAGGCAGCTAAGCTGAATACAGAATGTAATGTCTAATATCATGTCAAAGCCAAAAGGCAGCTGAGCTGAATACAAAATGTAATGTATAATATCATGTCAAAGCCAATAGGCAGCTAAGCTGGATACAGAATGTAATATCTAATAGCATGTCAAAGCCAATAGGCAGCTAAACTGAATACATAATGTCAAAGCCAATAGGCAGAATACAGAAAGTAATGGCTAATGCCATGTCAAAGCCAATAGGCGGCTAGGCTGAACAAAACATACAATGTGCTACTGATGAACATTGAGCAACTAATATGCGCAGTGGTGAAACACAAAGTCATTGGTCAAACATAATCAATTAATATCATCACATATCTACATCATCATCATCTGATTCTTTCTCCAGTGGCCTCTCCCTAGTGGTGGTGGACTCATGAGGACCTGCTCCAGTACCATCTTCCTTCACCACCCCCAGTTGTATGACCACCCTCCCTGTTGCTCCCCACCCAGTTGGCCATGCCCACTCACCCAAGAGGGTAGGCATCACCTTTGCCAAAGACACCTCCTCCCCAGCCCCTATTACCCCTGCTGTCCTGAGTGAGGAGGCTATTGACCTCCTGAGGAGTATCTCTGTGGGGCAGACTGCCATTGTGAATGCCATCAAGGATTTAGCCTACCAACTTCAGCAGACCAATGATTTTCTGGAAGGTATTCGCAGGTCAGTGTCTGGCCTACAGAGATCTTATCTGGCTCTGGCCTCCTCACTGATGGCAGCCAGTCACCCCCCACATTCCATACCCCTTCCACCCAATCCAAATCCTGCATTCCCCTACCTATCCCAAGCAAACAGACAGATCTGCACATACCTACCTCAACACAAAAAAGCAGCACAAATAAACACAAAGACCACAAAACACACAGACATACATGCACTCAACAGACACCCACACATAGAACATCAGCAACCACTTCCCCAGACACCCCCACCACCCCCACCGGCCCACACCGGCCCACACACCACATAAGGCATACCCACAGGCACCATGACAATTGTCAGTGAATCACCCACCACATCAACTATACCCGCAGACATCACCCCAACAGACACATACAAAAACATCCACCACTACAAGCATACCCACAGACACCGCCCAACTGACACACACACATCCACTTCTCCCGCATCAACCAGCACCTCTGCCTCCCAGCCCCCGAAGACATGCAAATGCCCACACTCACACACATGACAGACACCACCTAAGTATACCTCACACATGCACACACCCAAGACATCCATACCGACACAGTAGACAATCACTCCCATAACCTCCAAATCCCCACCCTCTTTAGATGACCGTCCCTGTGTTGCTAAGGAAAGTTTTTTGTTTGACCTTGCCCTTTCCCCTGTTCCCTCCACCCCTGTTCCAAACCCAAGAGGACCCCAACCCGCATCCCAACCCATCCCTTCAACCTCCAAGTCCTCCCCGTCACACCTGCCCCCCTGGAATCATCCATATCCCCCAAGAAGAAGCCCACCCCTCCTAAAAAACATTCCACCCCTCCCAAACCCAATCCTAAACCCACCCCTCCCAAATCAGACCTCCCCAAGGATGATACCTGAGGTGCCTGCCTACCCACTTGATGCCCTTCCTGGGGAGGTTCCCTGTCAGTAAAAGGAGTCAAGAGTTGGGCCAGTACTGTGTAATGAGGCATTATAAAATGGACTGACCAAAGGCCTTGGACAATTTACATTTGGTTATGAATAAACCCAAGTTGTTTTTTTGGGTACGCATTTGTCCTGCAATTCCTTTTCTACCTTTATCTTGTTCCTGAGTAACTTGCGTTGTCTGCCTACAGTTGTGTGTGTTTCAGCCAGATTGCTGATAAATTTGCTGTTGTCTGCAATATCTGACTTTGTGGGCATTGCTGGTGTCCCCCAAGATAAAGGTATATGTTGTCTGTATGTGTTTGTCAGTGCCATTGTGATGTCATAGCATTGTGTTCTGTTTGGTATGGTAAGTATTTAATCTTGTGTTGTCCAATGTCAGCATGTACGTTGTTAGAGTTGTCCCTCTGGTATGGATTGTACATTTGTCTTAAGTGTGGGAGCTCGAGTTTAGTTTGCGCAGACAGGGAGGGTGTTCGATTGTGCTAGCTTTCTATGCGTTTACCTGTGCATGTGTCCATTTTGTTGTGTGTACCTTGCAGCTACTTCATCTAGATGTATGTCCCATACTGTTGCTGCTGTATTTGTTTTCTTCCACATTTTGCAAATAGGCATGTCACTTGTCTCTAGTATTGTTTGTCCCGGAGATACCTGAAGGGCCAGTTCCTATGCAAATGTTGTATTCTGGGCATGTGCAAAGTGATATGTGTCCCAGTGCAGCAGCCTTCCCTGAGTGCTCCTCATACTGCCATCCAATAATGCAGGTATTTACATTGTGAGTTTGGGATATTTGTCACTCAGGCTAGTATGCATCCCATTGTACTTCCATTGTGTTGCAATGTGGGTGATGTCTATGTCCATTGCAGGGCTGTTTAATGGGAGTGGTGTTTGTGTTCCATGACACATCCATACATATGTGTGTTGAATGTACAAGCAGCCCATAGCATGTGTGAAATGTGAGGGTGTCAGTTGTATTGGTAGATGTGATGTTGTTGTGTTGTTGGTGTTGTGTGACACAATCTTGTGCACACTTCACTGTCACTGTGCTTGAGAAAAAGGTGTTATGGAGAGCCATCACCTGGAAGGTGCAAACCCTGGAGGTCCACAGCTGGCAGAGTACCCACTGTTGGAAGAAGTGAGAAGACCTGAAACGTTGGGCCCAGAAGATTGCAGGTGACCAGCTGGGGCTGTCCTTCAAACATGGACGTGGGTCACGTTGGACCATGACCACCCTAATGGCCCACATTCTGGTGGTGGCCTACCCAGACCTTGATGGGCGTTTGAGGACAGCACAGCAGACACAAGAGGGTGAGTACAGGGCATATTCCTGCCAGTCACATTGCTAAGTTAATGTGTTAGGCTTTGACAACACCCCTCATGATTAGGGATCAGCCATGTGTAACACAGTAGATGACTGACTGATTGTTTGTGTAGACATGTCATGTGGTGCATACTGATGTGCCTTGCCTATTGGCCCAGGGACCAAGGGCACACCTATGTGCAATCCACAAACATTTTGCTCTCCAGGGACAACATATGGCTGTGTAGATTGATCAATCAAGTAATGTTTGTTGTTGTAGTGGGTGTACATTCTATGCAACAGATCACTACTCCTCAGTGTTTCAGCCCAAGGGTAAGGAAGTGATGGACCACTGTCCTCAGCCATGTGCCGGATCAACTGAGTATCTTGGCATCTGCCACCCAGAGGCTACTTGTCTTCAGCGTGTGACGGGTGCTGGTGCCTCACTACTGTCTGTAATGTGAAGATTCCCATCATACAAGTGACAGAGCAGACATATTTGTTGGGGGGCAGCTACAGATCTTAACTTTCCCTTGGTAAGTGGAGAGTGTCCATTGACATGATGTATGTGCCATGACTGTTGCCAGCAGTCCTTGTGCGTTCATGTCAGCACGTGTCTCTTTCTCTTCCGAGAAAATGTGTACACTGTTATTTCATGCATGGTCTACCCTCGTTCATGGGGTAAGTTTTGTATACCCTCACATATATGTGCATGCTAACCTATGTGTGGAATAGGACATTTCATATTCAGTGGGGCTAGATTTCATGTGGTGCCACATAGAGTGGGTCACCTTTGATTATTGTCTGACACATGCCCTCACACATGCCCACACACATCATAACATATAATTTGGCAAGTTTAACTGCAGTAGCAATGAGGGACAAGACATGTGTGCCTAGATACTGTAGCCAAAATGTTTATTTCCATACCATTGATGTGACAGTATGTGGGAAAGTGCACTGCACATGTGTAATGGGGAAGGTTTGTAACCTGACCATGCATCATGGAGTGACTTGCAGTAATTTTGGAATCACATGTGTTTGGGTACAACCATTCATCCACATATATCTGGGCTTGCATGACCGAGATGGAGACAGTGATGCATCTTCCCACTGGGCATCATGTTGAGGTCCTTCTTTAAGTACTTGCAAATCTCTGTCTCCCTTCAACATCCAACAGACTAATGGAGTCTACTGATGCAATCAGTGTATGTCATTATAAGGGGTGCCAGACATTAGTGGTGATTTCCCGGGGACTTGCTAACTCATTGTGTTGGAGATTTTAGGGACCTAACTCCCTGACAATTTGCACATGATGTCTACAGTGTACATTTCCATGCCAAAGGTGTAGCATATCTAAGCAACATTAGTTCTACCTCCATGACTCCATTCGGACGAATTTCAGTTGGTGAAGTGTGCCTTATTGATATGTTTCCAGAGTAATATGAGTATTTCCTTGTCACCTTCTCCAGGCTACTGTACTGCTGTCAGCAACATGTCAGGTTTTAGGAGCATCATTTCTTATTGTTGTGTTATTTTGTATGTGACAAATAGATGTGTGCATGACCTTTAGTGGGATCTGTGTGAATGAACTTGGCATTGGTCTACTATTGTATGACAACAGGTAACTGAGGTATGCTCCGTGAGGCAAAGCATTGAGGTGATGTGGTCTTCTACTTGTTCAATGGTTACTATGATTGCACAATTTCAGCCATGCAATTGTAGTTGTCTGAGGTCCTGATTTTACTTTGGGCAACTGTGGACAGTTCAGGTGGAATGCATGCATATGGTATGGTACATATAGGGGCCACTTAGGTGTAGTTCGTTTTTGGGGTCTACTTGACATCGTAAAAGCTTGCTTGTTATAGTGTGATCATGGACATGTTATGACCCTATTTCTCTTTGTATTTGCAGCATCAGCCCAGGTAAGTGAAGGAGACAGGGCACAGCCGAGTGGGGAAGCATCTGACCACGGGACCTCGGGTCAAGACACCACCGACACAGAGTGACCCAGTGCCCCGGAGGGTGAGGGGAATGCCATGGAGGAGATGGGATCTTGTTCTGCTTTCCTACTTATCTCGTATCAGAGCTTACAGAACATATCAAGAATGCACTTCTGGGTTCAAAGAAGACCTTTATTGTTGTTAATTCTTCCCCACCCACAAGTTCGTGAGAGACAAATTAATAGATTTCAAGCACACGTCGCAGAAATGAAAACAAAATATATCACAGTACTTCTCAGTTGCAATGTACACAGCACGTTATATTTATAAGATATTGAATGCAAAGCAAAACAAATACTTCACCGTGTAAGGCCTATCTACAGCTTCATCTTTCTGGGGTCTGCAAGTTGATGACTCTGCTCAACTGCGAGAAAGAGATTATCTACCCACACGGGAGACTGGCAACTGGCACCAAGTTCCAGCCCGAAGTCCAGCAGATTTCAATCTAATTCTCTGAAGTCCGAGTCATCCCTACAAAAGCGTGCCCCCTCCTCTCAGACTCGGGAAAACTACGCAAGCCTTTGGAGACTGGCCAGATCTCAAGACTTCTCCTCTTCCCAAGCCTGAGCAGAAAGGAAAACACCAAATGTACTCTCTCTTATCATGTCTAGTCTGGTGTGAGAAAAACATCTTGGTTCATCTTGTGCAAAAACATAGCTTGGAAAAATACAGACATCTGGGATGTTTCAACTGCAATGTCTAACTCCACGTTAAAGGCAATAGGCAGCTAACCTAAATATCAAATGTAACATCTAATGTCATGTCAAAGCCAATAGGCAGCTAAGCTGAATACAGAATGTAATGTCTAATATCATGTCAAAGCCAAAAGGCAGCTGAGCTGAATACAAAATGTAATGTATAATATCATGTCAAAGCCAATAGGCAGCTAAGCTGGATACAGAATGTAATATCTAATAGCATGTCAAAGCCAATAGGCAGCTAAACTGAATACATAATGTCAAAGCCAATAGGCAGAATACAGAAAGTAATGGCTAATGCCATGTCAAAGCCAATAGGCGGCTAGGCTGAACAAAACATACAATGTGCTACTGATGAACATTGAGCAACTAATATGCGCAGTGGTGAAACACAAAGTCATTGGTCAAACATAATCAATTAATATCATCACATATCTACATCATCATCATCTGATTCTTTCTCCAGTGGCCTCTCCCTAGTGGTGGTGGACTCATGAGGACCTGCTCCAGTACCATCTTCCTTCACCACCCCCAGTTGTATCACCACCCTCCCTGTTGCTCCCCACCCAGTTGGCCATGCCCACTCACCCAAGAGGGTAGGCATCACCTTTGCCAAAGACACCTCCTCCCCAGCCCCTATTACCCCTGCTGTCCTGAGTGAGGAGGCTATTGACCTCCTGAGGAGTATCTCTGTGGGGCAGACTGCCATTGTGAATGCCATCAAGGATTTAGCCTACCAACTTCAGCAGACCAATGATTTTCTGGAAGGTATTCGCAGGTCAGTGTCTGGCCTACAGAGATCTTATCTGGCTCTGGCCTCCTCACTGATGGCAGCCAGTCACCCCCCACATTCCATACCCCTTCCACCCAATCCAAATCCTGCATTCCCCTACCTATCCCAAGCAAACAGACAGATCTGCACATACCTACCTCAACACAAAAAAGCAGCACAAATAAACACAAAGACCACAAAACACACAGACATACATGCACTCAACAGACACCCACACATAGAACATCAGCAACCACTTCCCCAGACACCCCCACCACCCCCACCGGCCCACACCGGCCCACACACCACATAAGGCATACCCACAGGCACCATGACAATTGTCAGTGAATCACCCACCACATCAACTATACCCGCAGACATCACCCCAACAGACACATACAAAAACATCCACCACTACAAGCATACCCACAGACACCGCCCAACTGACACACACACATCCACTTCTCCCGCATCAACCAGCACCTCTGCCTCCCAGCCCCCGAAGACATGCAAATGCCCACACTCACACACATGACAGACACCACCTAAGTATACCTCACACATGCACACACCCAAGACATCCATACCGACACAGTAGACAATCACTCCCATAACCTCCAAATCCCCACCCTCTTTAGATGACCGTCCCTGTGTTGCTAAGGAAAGTTTTTTGTTTGACCTTGCCCTTTCCCCTGTTCCCTCCACCCCTGTTCCAAACCCAAGAGGACCCCAACCCGCATCCCAACCCATCCCTTCAACCTCCAAGTCCTCCCCGTCACACCTGCCCCCCTGGAATCATCCATATCCCCCAAGAAGAAGCCCACCCCTCCTAAAAAACATTCCACCCCTCCCAAACCCAATCCTAAACCCACCCCTCCCAAATCAGACCTCCCCAAGGATGATACCTGAGGTGCCTGCCTACCCACTTGATGCCCTTCCTGGGGAGGTTCCCTGTCAGTAAAAGGAGTCAAGAGTTGGGCCAGTACTGTGTAATGAGGCATTATAAAATGGACTGACCAAAGGCCTTGGACAATTTACATTTGGTTATGAATAAACCCAAGTTGTTTTTTTGGGTACGCATTTGTCCTGCAATTCCTTTTCTACCTTTATCTTGTTCCTGAGTAACTTGCGTTGTCTGCCTACAGTTGTGTGTGTTTCAGCCAGATTGCTGATAAATTTGCTGTTGTCTGCAATATCTGACTTTGTGGGCATTGCTGGTGTCCCCCAAGATAAAGGTATATGTTGTCTGTATGTGTTTGTCAGTGCCATTGTGATGTCATAGCATTGTGTTCTGTTTGGTATGGTAAGTATTTAATCTTGTGTTGTCCAATGTCAGCATGTACGTTGTTAGAGTTGTCCCTCTGGTATGGATTGTACATTTGTCTTAAGTGTGGGAGCTCGAGTTTAGTTTGCGCAGACAGGGAGGGTGTTCGATTGTGCTAGCTTTCTATGCGTTTACCTGTGCATGTGTCCATTTTGTTGTGTGTACCTTGCAGCTACTTCATCTAGATGTATGTCCCATACTGTTGCTGCTGTATTTGTTTTCTTCCACATTTTGCAAATAGGCATGTCACTTGTCTCTAGTATTGTTTGTCCCGGAGATACCTGAAGGGCCAGTTCCTATGCAAATGTTGTATTCTGGGCATGTGCAAAGTGATATGTGTCCCAGTGCAGCAGCCTTCCCTGAGTGCTCCTCATACTGCCATCCCTATAATGCAGGTATTTACATTGTGAGTTTGGGATATTTGTCACTCAGGCTAGTATGCATCCCATTGTACTTCCATTGTGTTGCAATGTGGGTGATGTCTATGTCCATTGCAGGGCTGTTTAATGGGAGTGGTGTTTGTGTTCCATGACACATCCATACTAATGTGTGTTGAATGTACAAGCAGCCCATAGCATGTGTGAAATGTGAGGGTGTCAGTTGTATTGGTAGATGTGATGTTGTTGTGTTGTTGGTGTTGTGTGACACAATCTTG
Source organism: Pleurodeles waltl (assembly GCF_031143425.1). NCBI lineage: Eukaryota > Metazoa > Chordata > Amphibia > Caudata > Salamandridae > Pleurodeles > Pleurodeles waltl. The sequence goes on along the minus strand of NC_090451.1, from coordinate 169,324,665 downwards.
TGCACACTTCACTGTCACTGTGCTTGAGATGGTAAGATGTGTGTATTTGTGTAGTGTGGCAGTGCAGTGTGCATGACCTGTCCAAAAGTAGTATTTAATGGCTGTGAATGTGCCCTCTGTGTATGACTCAGATTATGTACACAATGACAAGTGTACTTGCTGCCCGTAGAGTGAAACCCATATCATGCGGCTGATGGCAACAACCTCTTGTTGAGCTACATGACACAAGTAGGTGTGTGTGTACTTACGGTCGGTTGCATCCATGGCAGCGTGTATTTTGTGCTTCATCAATGATCAGCAACAGCTGCAGGATATGCGTGATGGGCTCCATGGGAACACCAGGCGTGCAAGGCTTTCTGCAGGTGAGTTGCTCCCTTTATACTCTCCATTTCTGCCTTCTGAGACATACTGGTTGGACTACCATTGTCCCATTAGCGGTGTGCAACCTCATAATGTGTCCAGGGAAACACAGGCTCTGCCAGCCTATTTGTGCTGCCTCGTGACCGTGGCTCTCTCTGCTGCCTGGCGGTGCCGGCGGGACTACAGTGGTCTTTGCTCAATAGGCCCTCCTGACTCGTAATACAATGGTCCTACTGCCAGGCTGATGGCGGTCGGACCACCACCGTCGCAATGGCGGACCATAGACTGCCAAACTCGTAAGGGGGCACTTAGTCTACATATTTCATCAGTAAATCTTGGTTTGTTTTGGCCAGCTCACAGTACCACATCTAAACCCCTAACTTGAACAGGGTAATAGATGTTATTGGTAACCTCGAACATGACCACTCTAATTCCCAAGTAAGTCATGTAAACATATTTTACCCTTGGTTACTCTTGCATGCCAAGGGTATGCGCAACAAAGATATGAAAATGCATTTTCAAAACATTTATTTAATTGATCGTATTCATGCAAAGAAAGCATGAGCTGCAATTATTAGAAAGATAAAAAACATTACTGTAATCAGCATCTTTAGAATAGAGAAAAATACAAACATTTCAACCATGATAACTGTCACCAATGTTACCTCACTCAGATCTGTTACTAATACTGTACTAAAAAAAGCATAGCAGATGTACACTTTACCAGATCAATTGGGATAGACTAACCTCCATACCTTGGTCTTAGGAGTCAGGAAGCCAGTCTGAGTGTAGAGGCTATCTTCTTACGCAGAATGAAGGTCAGAGTCAGCAGGGCTGCATCTCAGTCACAGTCCAAAGCGGTTCCATTATAGTCTCAGCATGAAGTGCTCCTCTCACAAAGTGTAGCATGGATGTTGTTTATAAATTAAAACACTTTCATTATCACACTGTGACAGAGGTGCTGAACAGCTATTTTGGTTTGTCTAGTATAAACAGGTTGTCTCCTAACCAGCACAGAAAGAGAAAACAAGGTGATTGCAAGAAGAGAGACAGTTTCTCTTTGCATTCCGGTTCCAAGACAAAACCCTTGTGTGGTGTCATGCCCCATAAAGATACACTGAACGTCTGTCCTATTTGAATCAGATACTTAAAAAGCATTTAGAAGCTCTGCAGCTACCATACAGTTTGACCCTAATGCAGAACATAAAAATTCTTTTGATTGCATTGATGACCAAGGAAGCTTGTGAGCAAGACAGGCTCACTCCGTTCAACCATTTGGCTGAGAATGAGCATAAGGTTTCTTCCAAAAAATTACAATACTGTCAAAAGAAAGCCATGTACTTGGGACAACAGATAGAAAAGGAGGTGAGGTGAGTGTCTCATAAACGCATAGAGACATCCCAACCACACAGAGAGAAGTGCAAATGTTCCTGGGCAAGGTTGGCTATTGCCATCAATGGATTCCAAGCTTTTCTTTTGTGGCAAAGCCTTTACTGAGGTTGATGCACACTGATGTCGATCCCCCGGGAATACGGAATGATGAAAACATGGAAGCATTACATGAGCTCAAAAATTTACTTTGTAGTGCTCCTGCCGTTGGAAAGCCAGACTATATGAAATAATTTGTACTCTTTTGTCCTGAACGAGATGAGCATCATCTGTGCTAACACAAGCTCATGGGGAGACTAAGTGCTAAGTATTGGATACTTATCAGCTACTCTTGATCTGGTGGCAGTGGTGTTGCCTGGTTGTCTCAAAGCAGTTGCATCGGTGAGCCTTAGCATTCATCAAACTGAAGGATGTCCCCAATTGTAATGGTCCCTCACTCAATCAAGATTCTCACAACTCGTATTCGCACGCAGCATTTGACAAATAGCCACTTAACTCCCTCTGAAAGAATAATTTTGGCAGCTGAAACATTTTCCATCAGCAGAGGTAACACCCTAAACCCTGCTTCTCTGTTGCCGACTCCAGAGGGAGGTGATTAGGGTGATTTTGATCACAGCTATGTTAGCGTTACATTGTATTGCATTAAACTGAGGCCCGACAAACTGGGTGTAACCCTTCCTAATTCTGACCATACTCTTTTTTTTTATGAGTCTTGCCTGAGAGACCAACATGGTATTTTAAGAGATGCTTATGCTGTGTGTACGCTGAGAGGAGTCATGGAAGCATTATACTTGTATAATTTGACATCTGCACAAGTAGTCGAGTTGATTGCCCTACCTGAGCCTGCTGCACTTCAGAAGGCTCACAAGCTAACATTTAGACCAACAGCCAGAATGGGTTGAGATTTGTGCATGGCTTTGGGCAGTTGTGGTCGAAATGAGGTTTCATAACCTCTGCTATTTCCTCTCATTAGGATCGGACAGAATGTTTCAAATCTGTTGGATGATTTACAGTTGCCAATGGAAATTGCTGTGACAAAGTGTGCTGCACATAAGAGTACCCATGATTTTGTCAACAGAGGAAACCGTTATGCAGGTGAAACTGCCTGATACTGTGCGCTTGAGGCCAGCACCTTCCACATGGATGAACCATGTAATACAGAGAGAGAAACTGTTTCCAACATGCTACTGAATACTGTCAAATAATTCAGTGAGCTGAGAGAACTGCAACATACTGCCCCATAGCTATAGAAGGCAAAATGGGAAAAGATGGGGAGTGTGAAAGATGCCAGTGATATTTGGGTATCCAGTGATGGTAAGCCAGTTCTCCCTGATTCTATATGTCCTGCGATGGTAAGGGGCATGCATGGCCCACCACATGGGTAGAGACAGAATGGTGTCTACCTTCAGGTTTGTTGTTTTAATCCCCATTTCTGATCAATGGAAGAAAGCGTGTGCCAACTGTGTAGGTTCCAGTGACCATGCGCTACATTGGAAAGTCTGATGGCCCCTTCAACTGTCTCCAGACTGACTTTGCAGAGATGCTCCGATGTAACCAATTGAGGTATATACTTGTCATTGTGTGCTTGTTCTCATGATGTGTCAAGGCATATCCCGCTAAGAGATGTGACAGTCTAACAGTCGCTAAATTATTGCTGTGGGAATTGATACAGCAATTTGGGAAGCCAGTTCATCTTGAATCAGATCAAGGAACTCACTTCAAGAGTAAGGTGATGTAGTTGCTATGTACAGTGCTAGGGATTGACCAGAAATTCCATTGTAGCTACAGGCCAGGGGCACTGGGTATTGTAGAGAGACTAGATGGAGCACTGGAAGCTAAATTGTCCAAACCCTGTGCCTCTACATCGCTCAAATAACCTGACACTCTTCCTTTGGTGCTGATGAGCACCCAAAGTACCCCTCCCCGCAAGTGAATTGGACTCTCTCCTCACGAGGTGCTGATGGGGAGAGCCATGCAAATTCCTTCCGTTTCCACATCCGCTCATGTGAATAGCACAGCTGACTTGGTTCTTGAGTACTGCAAGGGATTGTCCGATGTGGTGCATTCTATCATCATCAGATGCCACTACTTCAGCTGTACAACAGTCTCTAGGACAAGTTTTGGACCCCGGCGATTGGATTCACATCATGAAATAAGTTTGCAAGTCCTGCCTGGGGGAGCGCTGGACAGGCCTTTGTCAGGAGATCCCGGTCACCAACACTGCAGTTAATTATGCTGGTCTGCCATACTGGATACACGCCTCCCACATCAAGAGGGTAAGATGAGAAGAGAAAGAAGTAGAGCCAATTACTCGAGTCACACCAAGTTTTTAATTTCCAAGGCCCCTGAAGAAAAGGAAGATCAGTCCAAGGATTCACAGTCTCCATCAGCCGAGCATCCTTGTGGACAAGAGCCAGATAAAGGAGCTGTTATTCCGCAGCCACTGTGATATCAACCACTGGTCTGAGGATACACATTCACTGAGACAGTGAAAACGTAGGAAAAGCCAAAATAGACCTGCTGCAGCCAAGGCTGCAGGAGCCAGAGGGAAGTGTGGTACAAGGAAGCTCCATCCCTGAGAGTGAATCAGCCATGACAGCCAGAAATATGAAGCATCTCTAAGGATAGAGTCCCGGCTGAAGAAGGATGACCAAAGACTACAAGCAAGACTACTAACAACTAGAAAAAGACCAGAGGCGATAAGTGAAGATAGTGAGTTAGAGGAACCAAAGCAGCTTGATTAACTTGACATTGTGGATGCAAACCTAGGCTTGGACACTTCCAAACGACCCAAAAAAGAAAGAAAGTTAATCCAGAAGTATGCATTCCCAGACTGGACATACCTTGTCAAAATCAGTTTTGAATCAGATGATTGCGTGACTGACATTGATAAAACCCAGAGACCAAGCTAAGTCACACAAAGAATACAAAGAATACATTTATGTTGACCACTGACAAATGGTAAAAAGGACAGCCAGAGAGTTAGGGCAACTGTCAAAAGGATGGTAGCCCCTTTAGTCCTCTAGCTGACTACAGAATAAAGATCAGCATAATGTTTTCAACATAGGGTAGGCATAGCAGGCTACAACCTAGAAGCCTTGTCACCACCATCTGAGATTTCATGATTTCCTTGATCTGATTTAAGCTAACATGGCACAGCAATGCTGCAAAACGTTGCTTGTATTTTTGGCAGTTGCAGTTTCTATTTCTATGTTCAGTTGGCTGTTGGATGTTGATCTAGTGGGAGGAGATATCCCTCATGATCCAATAAACTCCCCCCATAAGTTTGAAGTCAATACACCCCTACATGAGGGTAAGGTCTCAAACGTCCCACAGTATGAGAGTGTGTATAGTAATAATGTGTATTTTCCAATGTTGGCTGAATATGTGAAAGATATGGAGGCAGAAAACTGCTATGTATGTTCTTACTTTCCATCCTCTGTGGCTGAGGGAGCAGAATATTTTCATTTACCCTTGTCTTGTTCTTGTTCTGTTTTCTTAAATCTCTTTTATCAGCAGGACTCCACTGAGTTGTTTCTTTCCGACTATGATAAACTTGTACAAGATGTGTCAATCGTAAATGATGCTAATGTGTATTTGTGTGCTACCAAATATGTTTATTATTCTTACAAAGGGCTTAAGTCGAGATCAGCGTTCATATGTTTTGAAATTCTTTACCCAGTAACTAACATAAGTGGTACTAACCAAACAATGCACAATGTAACCAGTAAAATTAGTAAAGGTGAAAGATAATTTGTAGATAAAATGAATGAGAGAATAAGAATAGACAAAAAGAAAGGAAAAAGAAAGACAAATGCAGAACATATCATTGGAAGGCGTAAGGAGACCTTAACCCCTTAGCTGCACGGCCTTTCCTCCCCAGTACTATCTTGACTATTTGGGGTAGCTCCTGCTTACAGCTCCATAACTTTTTTCCACAATAAAGTACCCATGCCAACTTTGCGTCCTTTTTTTTCAAACATCCTGTGGATTTTAAAGTTACCCAGAGTTTGTGGATTCCCAAAAGGGGACTGAGAAAACAGGCAAAATATTGAAAACGTTTCTAGCTTTTGGAGAAAAATAGGGAGAAGTGCTCCAGACAAAAGTGCCTGGTTTGCTGTACTACTCACAATATGTCCAGCTTTCAGGCATGCAGAGCCGAATCAAAAAACCTAATTTTGTACAACAGTTTTGGCATTTTCCCTATTTTGTGAGCTATCAACCTCCTTCTAGTTTGTGGTGGAAACCATTGTGAAACCCATAGGTGATCCAGAAAAGCTAGAGATTTTTGAAAAGTAGACAAAATTCCAAATTCAGCAAGGTGTAATATGTGTAGATCCCTCAAGGTTTTCCCAATGAAAACAACTGTTGAAATAAAGAAATACAGAAACAAAGTTGGAAAAAATAGCTATTTGTAACAACAACTGAGCTGCATTGTACAATGGTTTTTCAAGGAGTACTGCATACAGACCAATTCATATAGTTAAACAGGCAGAGTAAAAAATGGGTATCAAGGAAACCTATGTATTTCTGAAATGGGCATAGGATATTGACTTTGGGCAAGATGTGCATAGATATTTTCTGCTCGCAATCTGCCTGATTCACGGAAAATATCATTTTGGTAGGTACCAATGCTATTTTGTGATTCAGTAATCTATTTACTGAATTAAAAATAGGTTTGCAAGTCGCAATTTGGAAGGGGGGTGCCAAGGACGTCCCTTCTAAATAACGAGTCGCAGTGGTATGTAAGATTGTCTTGAGACTGTGAATGCGGTTTCAAAACAACCACAGTTACCACCAACTTCAAGTTTGTGCTAACCCATTCGCAAACGGGAAGGGGTCCCCATAACCTTTGTGAGAGCCCAGACAAGCTACCATACAGTCTTTCTTGTGACTCCTAGCATGGGAAGGCAACCTACAGGGTTTAGAGTTGAGTGTACACATAGCCAATAGAGCTCCCACACAGCATGTACAGCTTGATGCTTTAGCGAACTCTTTTGCTCGCAATGTACTGCCTGAACAGCAGCCGCCCTTTGTATAGGATAAAGGACTCATTGATGGCTATATTGTTTCCAGGATTATAAATCCCTGGAAACCTGGCAGACAAATGTTGCATGACAGGCCAAATTTCGAACAACCTAGATCATTGAAATGCAGCATGCGCTGCAACAGCAAAAAATGATCTCTGCTCGTATATATGGTGCAAATATGGGGGTTACCCAATCCGTCCGAGTAGACCAGTAGGGCTGCAAGGTTGATTTCTGCACTGACCTCATTTTGAGCAGGAGGCCCAAAAATATCTTCAAATCGAAGTGGGAGTCAACTGGCATGCCCTAGAGTGCCTCCATGCTCCCTCAGAAATTGTTCAGCATGCAATTGTCTTTGCTGCAAAGGCTGCGCTAAATTGGGGGGATGCCAACAGAGCACTCCGCCTGTGTTTGACAGGGCGCGTGCCTGCTCTCTGGGTTGGTCTAACCTGCTATGGTCGCCCTGCTGCACAGACTGTGCTTGGGAAGTGACTGCACAACTGCCATCATTGTGTCCCTCAGAATGGCTGGAATATGAGTGGTCGGTATAATGGGTTCTTTGCCTCCAGGCGGAAGAGATATTGGAATAACTCTATAGGCTCAGGATTGAGTGGATAAGTGGTTTATTTATACGTAATCAAGGTTGTCTTTTTGATTCTTATGTTTCAGGTTGGTTTCTTATTGTATTCATCCGGGTTCTTTTCTCTCCGGTAGGATTCTGGGTCGGGATTCCGGTGTAGCCCGTTCCCGGATAGAAGGAGGTCCGGTCTTTTCCCTCGTGGCAGCAGCCCAGGTTTCCCCAAAACAAAGAAGAACGGGACAACAGGTAAGTGTAGAGGTAAGGCAGGGGTCTTAATGTTACGACTCGGTCGTCCCATTTCCACGGGGCGCTGTAAGGGGACTGTCAGAAGCCTGGGAATCACCTTGAACACCTATCTAGAGTCCCTTGCTGACTCCTGTTTGTTTCTCTTTTCTCCATGGTACACTTGTGTAGGACTACATTTGCTTCTTGGGACTGCAAATCCCATAATGCACAGCTTGGTAGTCAGGAAAACCCGGATTCTGTTTCCCATTGTTTTCAATGGGAGAAGTCCAGTTGCTCCTTTTCACTGGATCCTCTCCTCCAGGACTTGCAAGTGTCCGAAACCACACACACCTGAAACCTCTCCTGTGCAGCACAGCTTGGAACTGCTTATAAGCAGCCATTTCCTCAAGCTCCCCGTCGTGCATCGGACTTCAATTCCTTTGTGTTACAGACCCCTTGTCGGATGGTGTTCCAGTTTTGTTCCTGTTCTATTCCAGCCTGATCCTGTTTCCTGTTTCTCTGCCCTGCTCCTGATTGTTCCAGCCAGAGTCTGCTCCCTACTTCTTAGCCTTGTACCTGTTTGTTTCTTCCAAAGCCTGCTCCCTGTTTCTCTGCCCTGCTCCTGCCTTGTTTCAGCCTGAACCTTCTCTCTGTTTCCCAGTCCTGTTTACTGCTCATTTCCTACTCCCTGTATTCCAGTCCTGTCCTTGCCTGTTCCAGCCAGAGCCTGTTCTCAGTTTCCCAGTCCTGTCTCTGTCTGTCCCAGCCAGAAGTTTGCGCCCTGTTTTCAAGTCCTAGACCCGCCTTTGCTTCAGTCTGAGCCTGTTCCTAGTTCTTGCCTCTGCCTCTTTGTTTGTTCCCGTCTGTTCCTGTTTCTTCTTGGTTCTTTGTGTCTGGTAAGTGTTCTATCAGTCTTCACCAGTGTATACGTGTCCTCCTGTGTACTGGGGTTGGCTCCTGGTTTCCAGGAGGCAATTCCAGCCCCCATCCTTGTCCAGTGTTATACGTTGTATTTCGTGCCTAACAGTGACAGTGTGCTATTGCTGTTTTCTCAGGGATCGCCACTGTGTTTCGAGCTGGACCCACAAGAGCGTGTCCTGTGTATGTAAGTACTATCCTTGTTTGTGCTCTAGGGTCCAGAGACAGAATCACTTCTGCTGCCTCCTTTCTATGGGGCTGGCAGGGTGACTATCTGTAAGAGCAAACTGCACAGAGGCATTGAGATTCCCTGTCACTGTGGGAGGTTCTGCGCCTTACTCTGTGTACAACCCCAGCGTGTTTGTCCACTGGTAATCCGTTTCCTGTTTGTTCACACAAGGGTTGCTCTGCTTTTACTTTCCTGTTTCCTGTGCCTATCCATAGATGTCCTTTCCGTGTATGCCTTTAGCTGCTCCTCTGCCCCAGTGTACTACCTCTTTAGGATATTCGGTGACCTCAAGGGGTGTCCCAACGAAAGTCCTGATCAGACCCGCCCGAAACCGTGACACTTAATAGGGTTAATAGGTTGGTGGGAGGGGAGGGAGGTGTAGGGTTGTGGTGGGGTAACTTCCTTTAGTAGTGAGTGTCACCTTCCCGTGAACCTTCGGGTTTATTTTCCCTCTTTGGGTTTTTATCTCTTTTGCTAAGAGGGATTCCCCTCACAGTGAGGTTAGTGGTAGGGTCAGTAGATTTCCTCTTCTATATAGGACCTCCCTTCCTTGCTCCCCGTATTCCCCTCCCTCGGTTTCCTTCCCCTTAGCCAAGCCGGCCAGAAACCCCAGGCTAGGTACAAACGTACCTGTGGTTGCCACGCCCCTCCTGGGACGTGGCTGGCCCCTTCGTAGTATCCCGACTGCTTCCCGGTAGTGGCGGGAGGCACGCCGAGGCCTCCTTTCTTCTCCGGCGTCGTTCCGGTCGCGTTGCGTTCTTCCCCGATTTTCTCTTGTTTCGGCGTCTCTACCTCCTCCTCTTTCCGCTGAGTTCCTTCCTGCTACCTAGGACGGCGTTCTTCTCATCCGTCCTCTTTCATTGTCGGATGAGACGCCTTCTGCGTCTGACGTCACCCCTTCGGGACTCTCCTGAGTGCCCCGGGGGTATGTTGGTACGGGCTCTGTCGGCGTGCGTGTAGCCATGGCGATAGGTGCCCAGTTACAGTCGGCTTCGACTCTGCCAACTGAAAAATCACTTCTAGATTCTGCTCCATTTTCCTCTCCCTCAGATGCTGTCTCAGTATCTGCGGTCTCTGATCCTGCCTCAGAGCTGTCCCCCATAACCTGAGTTAGGGCTTGGGCAACAGAGATTCACTGAGATTCTATCTCTGCTACTGGCTAAAACTTTTCTTCTAAAACACTATCCTACGTAGAAGGCAGATTTGTTGTTCTAAAACAGTTGGTGGGTGCCTCCGTGAGAGACATGTGCAATAGTAAATAAAGATCAAGTCACATTACTTTACCTTATCTTCTTTCCTAAATCTGCAGGTTATCCAAAGACACTAACAATGACAAAAACGACACAGTATTGCTTCCCCTTGCTACATACCCATCATCACAGCCTTTAGCATTGGAGGCGCCCAGTGCGGAAATCATTGTTTACTTCTTCCTTGGATTCCCTCACTACACCACCACCCAGCAAAAGTGTCCCTCATCTCTCCATAGCCACTTTCTAACATACATTTAATTAGTCTTATTGTGCTGTTAAATGCTGGCTTTACTAATCCACTCAGCTAGCCATATAAAATACAGATCTGTTATTTGAAGCAGGTACATTAACGCGCTACTTTATGGTGAGTCAAAACTGCCACTAGATAAAACTCCATCTCTTTCTAGCAGGAGATCTTTATTGATTCATGAAAGCTGGACGTACAAGGAACTCTGCAGCAGCTGTTTTAATTTTTATATCATAAGTCATTGCACCAGCATGAGTCCAGCACCCCACCCTCAGATCAACGCTGCCTTAACACCATATATATAATTTCACAGAAAAAACTAAGAAACTATACCTTGTTGCCTAAAGTTACTTTACGGCATGAGTTATAGTTTTTTCAGATAAGTATAACTATAAGTATAACTATAACTGCTGAATTTCTATGGTTTGTATTTGCAAAACATCAACCTAACAATAATGTCCCTGTAACCTTTGTTTTTTCAGTGAATTTTTATAGTGTTTGTAACATGCATGTTAATATACCCACTGTGCATGGTGAGGGTTGGCCGCAAGGCCTGGCCTGTGGCCAGGATCTGCAGCCAACCCTCCTGCATGAACCCACACCCAAGCTGCGCACAGCCAAAAATGGGCCAAATAGGGTTGGATGCAGTGGGTGTTTTTTATTTCCATTTTTCTCTGGATCTGTGGATCCTTTGCAAGTTTACACAGGTGGTCTGCACTGAGCCACGCAGTGGATCTGCAGATCAGAAAGAAAAATGGGGAATTTTTCGCCCCTCCATCTGTCCTGTGCGGTCAGGATACCTCTAATCCTGATCCCTTACAGGTTTTTACACTATATTTTGACCTCTTCTGTGCTGATGCCAAGAAACAAAATGGCGGCTGCAAGTTTCCTTTCAGGTTGCGGCCATTCAATTAGGACCTTGCATTTCCACCCGGGTCAGCAAATCCTCTGCAGGTGGATCGAGGGAGGGTCGGAGTCAGTAGTGATTTTCAGTCAGCAGTATGGGTGAATTATCCCCATGTAATGAATGTGTGAGGTATCCTCCCGTAATACATTCCTGAATGGGAAAATAGCAGTGATGTATTTTTCACCAAGTTCCAGTTGCCTTCTTCCCCTGAAGGTGTAACTCAACTAATTACCTGTTTACTCAATATGTGTCCATAATTCTTCATCACTGTTAAGGCCCCTAGGGACCTTTGTCTGCAGCTCAATGATGTATCCAGGTTCAAAGCGTCTCAGTTTTTTCATCCTGTCTCCCCCTCTCTTCTCAATGGGCACCTGGTCTACAGAGAAATACCTCTATAGGCTACTGTGCCACCGTACTCACTCTGAAAGTGTTGCGCCACTGGGTACATTGTGTCAGCCTTGCTAATCGCCCGCATATGTTCCAGCATCCTCTTTTTTGCCACATGTGTAGTGCTGCCCACATATATTTTGTGACATGGACATATCAAGCAATATATCACGAAAGTTGAATTGCAATTTAACAGTTTTGTGATCAACCTCCTACCTCGCCTATCTAGAGTCTGATAATCCTTCACTACAATGCTTTGTTTGCACACATAGTAACCAGGGAAATAATCCCTGTGTTGCTTTCCAATCAATATGTTTATCAACATAATGGCTGTGGACCAAATGGCCCTTGATAGAGGTACTCCTCGTATATATAACTTGTGGCACTAGTGACAATCTAGAACCTAAGACTTGATCAGTCAATAATATATGTCAATTATTTTGCAAAACCTTCACTAGTATGGCTGTATCTTTCGAAAACCCAGTGGCAAGCCTGACCAACCCCTGTTGATCACCTGTTCTACCTGGTCATTGCACTACCAGCTGCTGCCTGTCAACACGTCGCCCTCTCAGTTACCTGTACCAACATTGTTGTAGAATAGCCCCTGTGTTTAAACCTACAAATTGTCTCATTTTTCGCCTCTGCAAAATCAGAGTGTAGGGACCAAGTTCGTTTTGAGCACAGAATTTCACCATATGGTATACTCTTAACCAAGCTCCGCGGATGCTCACACTTTGCATGTAAGATACAATTACCTGATGTAGGTTTCATATATAGGCCTTCATTATAATCTCGGCGGTAAAAACCGATGAGATCAGCGCTGGCAGTCAACAGAAGACCGCCAGCGTGACGAAACAGTGTTTCTGCCCGCCGACCCAGCAGGGGAATGGGCCGTAACATTGACAGCGCCTCCATTTGGAGCCGCCACCAATGTTGGTGTGTGGCAGGTGCTGCAGCACCCGTCGCGCAGATCACTACCTGTAAATCGGGCAGCGACCTGTGTGACGGGGCACTGCACGGGAGCCCCTGCACTGCCCATGTCAAGTGCATGGGTAGTGCAGGGGCCCCCAGGGGGGCCCCAGAGCACCCCTTCCGCCAGCCTTTCTCTGGCAGGGGAACCCGCCAGGGAAAGGCTGGAGAAAAAGGGATCATAATCCGAAGGGCAGCGCTGCTTGCAGCGCTGCCCTGACGGATAATAATTTCCTCTACCGTCAGGCTACTCGGCAGTAGCCTGGCGGTGGAGGAGGGCTGCCACAGGCGGCCCTCCCTGTGATCATTATATGGCAGTTCAGACCGCCATGCCGGTGGCGGTCTTTGCCGCAGCCGCCGGCATGGTGGTCTGAACTGCCAGGGTTCATAATGAGCCCCATAGTTTAGTATGTAACAGTTTTCCCTGGACAAACAACTGTGAATCCACAATGGGCACTGAGGTCTTGCTACCATGTCTGGTGAAATGCATGTTCAAGATATTCTGATTCAGTTTATCAACATATTCATTAGCCAACTGTTTGGTACCATTCCACACAATTAATAGATCATCAATGTACCACACCCAATGTACAATACTGTAGTGGGCTTGTCTATTAAAAACCTCCCCCTTCTCTATTTCAGTCCATTCGCAAGGTCTCACATGGTAAAGAATTTGGGTTACAGTATAGACTGTGGCACTTTTCTTTATTATTTTGTTTTTTAGGTTACCCTCCTTCTTGTGCTCCGTTAAGGGGTTCAAAAGTCCTCTTTGTATCTCTGCTTTTCCAGCGTCTCTCTTCTGTTTTCTCGTTTTTCTTCTTTTTCTTAGTTCTCTCATTTCTTCTTCTGTAATGTACTGTCTCTTTTTCCCTTGTCCTTCACTTTTTAGTGATCTCTAATTTGTTTTCTTCCAGGTACTCTTCAGGATCCCTGGAATGTCAATCCGGAGCGTGAGGGGGAAACACAGGACATAGAAACAAGAGGTAAGTCTGGGGCTTTTATTCTTTATTTACATGTAGTGGGGTTAGGTTGCGTGAGGAGGGAAGGGAGATAACTGTGCACCCTCTGTGATGTGTCTGTTCTCTCTATTGGTGGTTCTTCCACAGTGAATTGGTGGGCGTGCTTATAAACAACAAGTTTCAGGAATGAGTATTGGAACGTGTACGTTTTGATTTATAGGCAATGAATTAAAGACATTTCCCCTGCCTTTCACTAAAGTTGATATTGTATTTCTCCCTGCCCTCCCGTTTTCATTTTCCTCTTCTCCTGTCCAGCCTCACTATATCTGGTTTATCCCAAAAATGCTCGTAGCCCATATAAGGGGCATATACCTGCTCCAGCCAGGTCCCTCCAGGGATGTGGCGGGTTGTCGGATTCCAAAGGTGAACTCGGCCGCTGCCGTCCTTCCTCGATTCTGTCGGTATGCAGCTCTCCGTGGTCTCCTCCCCGTTTCCTCTTGCCGTCCTTGTTCACCTTGTCGCCTCCATAAATTGTCTTTCTCTTTCTGCACGTCTACGTCCTCTGTTCTGCCACACTCCTTTTCGAACACTCATGCGTCCTCTGCCTGCTTCCTTTCTACGTTGTGCCGCAGCAGCGCGACACTCTCTGAAGTGCCCCCGGGGCACGTCTCCATCGGCCCCAATTGCACGGGAGCCTCCAGGGGTCTAATAACCCCGTTCCTGGACCAACATCTGAGGCATTGGTCTATAAACAAAAGGGTTTCTGGAAATCAGGACAGTGGAGCACGGGTTTATTTGCTAGAAAGATTTTGAGAATTTTAATTCACCAAACTTATTTAATTGCCCTTTCTTTAGGAAATTGGTCAAAGGAGCTGCCAGGGTGGAATAGTTCGGAATAATAAGACGATTATATCCAACCAGTCCTAGAAAGGACCGCACCCCTTTCTTTTTTTTCGGGGGTGGCAAGTTCATGATGGCATAGATTTTGTCACTTCGGGGTCAGATATGTCCTTTTTCAATATTATATCCAAGGTAGGAAATATAATCCCTTGCTCATTTAAATTTTTCTGGATTTGCTGCTAATCCTGCTTTGAGTAGAGTATGAAATATTTTGGGTAAATGGAGTACATGCTGATCCCATGTTTCACTATATATAACTATGTCATCTAAGTATGCGGCAAAATAACCCGTGTGGGATCTTAATATTCTGTCCATTAAATGCTGAAATGTTGCTGGAGCTCCATGTAAACCAAAGGGTAATACCGTAAAATGATAAAGTCCTGAATGGGTGGAAAAGGCAGTTTTTTCTTTAGCCTGTGGGTTTAGGGGTATCTGCCAATACCCTTTGTGAGGTCTAATGTAGACAGATATCCAGCTTTCCCTAGTTGTTCGATTAGTTCATCTACCATAGGTATCGGATAAGTCTCAAAATCTAAGATGACATTCAGTTGTCAGAAGTCTATACAAAAACGGATTGTTCCGTTAGGTTTTAGCACTAATACAACCGGAGAGCACCAAGGGCTAGTAGAAGGCTCTATGAGACCGGTATTTAACATATTTTGCACTTCTTGTTCCACAAGCCTTCTACGGGCTAGGTTTCCGAGAAATCTTGTCAGCTGCTTGCACGGGACCCTCTCTTCACAGACGCTCAAAATAGGAAGCGTCGGTTGAACGGGTGTGGCAGGATTTTATAGCCTGACCGCACCCAGAAATAATTAGTATCAGAGGAGGCTGGGAATTGAAGTCCTCCCTGACTTCCTGGTTCTTCAGTTATGGTGATGTGTGATGCAATGAAGATGTAAGATGTTCATTTTACTGTTCTTGAGAAATAATCAGGACAATGATACCACCAATGACCTAATCTTTTAAGTAGATGACTTTTACCATACAAGATGTGTGGTTTCATAGAAATGGTGGCTGCAACATGTGGACAGTTGCGCCCACGCGTTATTACGGTCCTGACACTATTCTCCCTTCTTTGGTAACGATGTTGTGTTGTATTAAGGGGGTCTTTCCCAGAGTGGTGGAAAAGATTTTACTATATTGTTGTACAACTTTTAAGAGTTGGGTCTTCTTCTCATTAGGTTGATCTGGGTTAATGTTGGGTACCAACACATGTACATCTTCCTCTTGAGGACAAAAAGTTATCTTTAGAGGTTTTAGGGTGTTTGTCAACAAGACAGAGGAGGTCATTATGACCTCGGCGGTCTTTTCACAAGACCGCCGAGGCACTGCCGTGCTGAAGACGCCAGTGGTGGCGATCTTCCGCACCGCGTATTATGACCGCTGGCAGGCCGCCGTACTTTTTCGTATGCAAAGCCGCCAGCAGCCATACTGGCGGATGGCGGGAAAGTGGAGGTTGCCCAACCTCCACCGCCACGTCAACAGAACAGCGCCCACTGAATCACGTCCCATGATTTGGTGTGGCGGTGTTCTGGTGACGGTATTCTGGTGGCGGAGCTGCCCCCATGGATCCCGTCCCCTCCCGGAGGATCAACGGACAAGGTAAGTTGATCGTCCGTTAGGGAAGGGGGTGTGGGGGTGTTGTGTGTTGTGTGCGTGCATGGGGGTGTGCGTGTGAGAGTGTAGAGGGGGTGAGTGAGTGAGTGTATGCATGCGGGGGGTGCTGTGTGTATGGGAAATGTGTGGGTGTCAGATGATGTGCATGTCTGTTTGTATGTGTGCGGGTATGTGGTGTTGGGGTGTATGTGTGCGTGTAGGGGTGTGTATATGTGCATGTTTGGGGGTGTGTGCATGTAGGGGTGTGTATGTGTGCATGTTCGGGTTCGGGGTGGGGAGGAGGGTTGTGCCACCTTTGGAGGGGTGTCAGGGGTGTGGGAGGGTGTGGGGGGACAAATCGTGGGGGGTAGCAGGTGGTGGGGAGACGCCTATCAGTGCCAGGGAAGGAATTCCCTGGCAATGATAGTGCCTACCACCATGGATCTCATGGCGTTTCCCAACCACCCGAGATCCATGGCGGTATGCATGGCCCTGATACCGTTGGTGGTCTAGTGACGACTGCCGGGCTGGAGACCGCAATCTCCAGCCCAGCAGTCTTCACCACCATGGCGGTCGGAATGGTGAAGTGGCGGATGACCGCAGCATTCATAATTCAATTTTCTTTTCCGCCGTCCTGTTTGTGGTCTTACTGCCGCTTTACCACCGACCGCCAGGGTCGTAATGACCCCCAGAGTCTACAGTTAGGTTTGGTATGTCTGCTTCTTCCCACTTCTTTAGCAGATTGATGTGATATCTCTGGGTTTTCAGTAGTGATGTTGCTAATTGCAAACGATAAGTAACAGGGATTACTCTCTCTATTATTTCATAGGTACCTTGCCATTTTGCTAGTATTTTATTTTCTGAGCTAGGTAAGAGGACCAAGACTTTTTCTCCACTAGTATGTAGCCTGTATTATAATGTTTTCTTTGTTTTTCTTGTGCCTCCTCTATATGCAACCTGACATCTTCCCATATGGTTTGTATATTGTCCTTCAATTGTTGGTATACTCTAGTATGTCTCTACTTTCCGTTTCCTTTTCTTCCCATTTCTCTGCAGCCATATCCAAAAGGGTACTAGGTTGTCTACCAAAGACTAACTCAAACAGACTATGCCCAGTTGATGCCTTAACGTGCATTCGGATTGTAAACAAAACCAAGGGTATCTTCTTATCCCAATCCCTTCCTGAGTCGGATATAGTTTTTTAGAAGGGTTTTTACAGTACTGTTATATCTCTCCACTAGTCCGTCTGTTTGAGGATCATGAATGAAGGTGCAAATGTGTTTTACTCCAATGATTTGACATATCTGGAACATAAGGTGAGATATAAAAGGCAGATCTTGATCCGTTAATATCTCTTTGGGAAACCCGACTCAGGCAAAAAACCCAACCATAGCATGGGCCACACTTTTTGTAGTCATGCTTGTTAACGTAATAGCTTCGGGGTACCGGGAAGCGTTATCCACGAGAACTAAAAGGAACATGTAACCTCAGGATGAGGGGATCAGAGGTACCACTAAATCCATTCCTACCCTAGGAAAAGGAACATCAATAATGAGTAAAGGGTAAAGTTGTGCTTTCCAGACTTTTCTGGGATTAATAAGCTAACACCTAGGACATTGTGCACAGAATTTCCAGATGTCAGAAAAAAACCCTGGCCAATAGAAATGCCAGATAAGGTACTCCTCGTTTTTTTCCCACCCATATTGTCCACCCCTAACCTGACTATGGGTTAAATGGAGTACCTGAATGTGATAAGGGGTGGGTACTATTAATTGGGTCTTTTGGTCAATGCCCTGCTGGATAATCCTATATAGCAAACCGTTTTGAACGAGGAAGTAAGGACCCACCTGCCCTGTTGTTTCCATAGTTGCAGTAGCCCAGACGTGTTTCAGCGCGGGATCATCCCTTTGACAGACTCGGAAGGGTGGTGGACTCGTTAACATGGAGGTTTCTGTAGGAATGACAGGAACAGAGTTGGTTTGACTAGGTCTTTGATATATTTTCCTCTGTTCTCTTTTCTCTTCTCTACTCAGTTTTACTTTTGTCTTACCCGGAGTAAGGGCACTGTGGTAAAAAGGAGCAACGTTGAGCCAAGAGTCGTTTATATGATCTCCGTTGATGCTACCCAAGATTTTAGAGAAAGCGCAATAATCAGTACTTAGGATCATGTCCTCAACTAGGTGGGGTATTACTCCTACTGATATGGGTTAGTCCCATCCTCTCCAATTTATGGTAATCTCTGCTATGGGATAACGTTTCATGTCCCCGAGAATACAGCAAATAGATACTGTTTCATCCTGCCGCCATATATCTTTTTCTAATATTTCAGCCTTCATCACTGATTGACTACGCCCGGAGTCAATCAAAACCCTGGTAGGTTTCTTATTTACTAACATTTCTGTGGAATATCGAGTTGTTGCCTGGCTCGTATAGAGCACCCTACCCCTGGTTATTCCTATTTCCATTGGTTCAGGTTTTGGAAGTCTGTGAGGACAGTTACGTGCAATATGGCCCCACTCCCGCAATGATGACATTGGGGACTTTGATTCGGTTCTTTATCAGTAAAACGTGAGTTGGGACTCTCCTTGGGACTTTTTGGAAATCGGGGTCTTGGATTAGCACTAACTGTTTTTCCCGTTATTTATTGTCCTTTAAAGAGGTACACCCTAAAATCAGGGGGCCAGTGGAAAGCACAGGCCAACTCAATGGTAGTTGTTGTTGTTACGTTTGGATGCTGTTCGATCCAATTACGTGTCTGAATGGGTAATGCCTCTAAGAACTGTTCTAATAAAATAACCTGTATCACTGCCTCCCTGTTTGTGCTAATGGGGCTCAGCCACTTTAATCCTGAATCTTATATTCTATAATACAGTGCTTTGGGGTTCTCCATGGGCATTCATTTGTTTTTTTGGAACTTGATGAGATAATATTCGGTATCATACCCTACTCGGTCTAAGATAGCCTTCTTAACATCTCCATGGGGGGTGGTTCCCCCGGGGTTTATAGCTTGGTATGCTGCTTGCAGAGTCCCTGTCAATAGAAGAGCTATGTATTGTCCCCATCTATCTTGCCACAATTGGCTGATGCGGCCACCCACTCAAAATTCAGGGTATTCTCCTTCTTGAACTTTCTGCAATACCAAACTGGGTAGATTCGGATGAACCTTCATAGAGGCTATGGTGTCTGTCAACTTTTGAATGGCTGTCTGATGAACCAACTGATTGTTGGCTATGATAGTAGCTTGGCTTTTAAGGGCATTTTGTAATGTCTCTCTGTCACTTCTAACTTCTCGCAACTGTTCCTCCCACACTATTTGTAAGTGTCTTTGTTTCTCAGCCAGTTGATTAATCATGTCCTCAAGGGAAGGTTTCTCCTCCATCGCTCCTTTTCCACTTAGGAACTCATCCCACTTCTGACACCAAGATGTAGTGGGCTAGTCTATTAAAAACCTACCCTTCTCTATTTCAGTCTATTCTCAAGGTCTCACACGGTGAAGAATGTGGGCTACAGTATAGACTGTGGCACTTTTCTTTATTATTTTTGTTTTTAGGTTACCCTCTTTCCGGTGCTCGGTTAGGGGGTTAAAAAAGTCCTCTTTGCATCTCTGCTTTTCCAGTCTCTCTCTTCTGTTTTCTAATTTTTCTTCTTTTTCTTAGTTATCTTAGTACTCTTATTCCTTCTTCTGTAATGTACCAACTCTTTTACCCTTGTCTTTCACTTTTTAATGATCTCTAATTTATTTTCTTCTAGGTACTCTTCGGGATCCCTGGGATGTCACTCTGTAGCGTGAGTGGAAAACACAGGACATAGATACAAGAGGTAAGTCTGGGGTTTTTATCCTTTATTTACATGTAGTAGGGTTAGGTTGTGTGAGGAGGGAAGTGAGATAACTGTGCACCCTCTGTGATATGTCTATTCTCTCTATTGGTGGTTCTTCCCTAGTGAATTGGTGGGCGTGCTTATAAACAACAAGTTTCAGGAATGAGTATTTGAACGTGCACGTTTTGATATATAGGCAATGAATTAAAGATATTTCTCCTGCCTTTCACTAAAGTTGATATTGTACTTTCTACCTGCCCTCCCGTTTTCATTTTTCTCTTCACCCGTCGCACCTCGGTTTATCTGGTTTATCCAAAAAATGCTTGTAGCTCGTATACGGGCATGTACGTGCTCCAGCCATGTCCCTCCAGGGACGTGGCGGGTTGTCGGATTCCAAAAGTGAACTCGGCCGCTGCTTTCCTTCCTCGATTCTGTCGGTATGCGACTCTCCGCGGTCTCCTCTTCATTTCCTCTTGCCGTCCCCATTCTCCCTATCGCCTCCGTACAGTTGTCTCTCTCTGTCTGCCTGTCCGCGTCCTCTTTTCTGCAGCCCTCTTTTTCGAACACTCACGCGTCCTCTTCCTGTTTCCTTTCTATGTTGTGCCGCAGCAGCAGGACACTCTCTGAAGCGCCTCTGGGGCACTTCTCCATCAGCCCCAATTGCGCGGGAGCCTCCAGGGGTCTAATAACCCAATTAAAAATACATTCTATCAAGGGTGCATTCTCCTCGGCCCAGGTTACGCACTTCTTCCACCAGCCCACAAATTAATTTGCGTAGCTTGGGGCGAAGCACGTGCCCATTGACCAGAAAACTCCCCAACAAATAATATAAAATACCAGTCCATGCTTCTCATATCCAAGTTATGCACAATAGTCCCTCCAGTAGAACACAGTATTGCTCCTAAATATCAAATCAGTCCCAGTGGGCAGTGGACAACCATGAATTAAAATAGTACATTTTACCAACAAGTAATATGAAATACCGGCCTATGCATCTCATATAATGGTGAAGACAAATGGCAATACATGGTGTCACTCCTAGAAAACAATTCAGCCCGAGTGGGCTACGGTCACACGTAAATTTAAGTAATACCATTTAGTAATTTCCAACATTAAATCCACTCAAACCCCAAGGGTCATTCTCCCAATGGGATAGTACACCCTAATGGTTATTAATTAACCTTCCCCATAAAATAAACTCTGAAGTAACACAACATAAACGATTGAGCGCAAGTGGGCAAACATTGATGGTGATGTAACCCTGTAGGTAAACTAAATGAGTCCTTTGTATTTAATACACACTCATAATCCCAACATACCAAGTGCCAATACCCATGGAAAAAGTAAAACTTTCATATACCAAAATCATAATGACAGACATATAAAAATAGAACCTCTCACACCAAATACTAGATTGATGAATCCGGAAGATTGCCTCAGCTGAGGCATCCTTTCTATGCCGCCATGGTCAAGAGAGTCCCTTCCACTCCTCCTGTAAAGGTATGTGATAAAAGAATGAGAAGTGAGATTAAAATCATCCTGCAAAAATAAAAACGACTAAGAACATTAACCTGTAGGAAAAGCAGAGGGCACTAATACAACATTAACGATGCAACAGCATTTAAGTCCCCAAATTATTCCAAGTGCACTTGTAATTCCTCGGTTATGTTCAAGCCCTTCGGAGCATTGGTGTTTAAATCAATAAGATGTCAAGATTCCCTCTTGCATAGTTTGAGGATCCTGTCCCTTCCCCTATGATGTTGATCTGTTTTTTCAATGCCCAAGTACCTGGGGGTACCTTAAGCCCTTCCAATCGCTAAAGTGGAACTGCTCAAATTCTCTGCAATGAGGTACTGTGGGTCTCTGTTAATGATGGCTCAGATATACTTCCTTACACACTGGGTGAATGGTGCTACCTACATATTTCAAACCACAAGGACATATCAGAACATAAACCACACAGCCTGTAACATGTGATAAATTATTATATCTTTTTTATTTGGTTAGTTCTTCTACTGAATTCTTGACAATTTTGAGAATATATGCACACCTAGCATTTACCATAGATGAAGAAACCTTTCAAACAGTAGAATTCTGTTGGCTTATAGATCCTGCAGTGTTGAGATCACCATGCATAATATGGACTCTAAGTGATTTACTTTTTCTATATGTAATTGAAGGTTTATCATTGAGAATATTCCCAATAACAGGGCTACATTTCTATATTTTCCAATTCCTGGTTATTATTCTCTAAACACTATCACTATCCAGATTAAAAGTGGTAAACAAACATGAAGTGTTTTCATCAGCCTGGTTCTGTTTATTGGGGGCAACCAGGATCTCTTCCCTGGTATTGTTTCCAATTCTCTCATCTACTTTCCTGAGTACCCATTCTGGATATCCTTGTTCCCTGAACCTGGACTGCATTACCTTAAACTCTCTCTCCAAGTCACTGTCAGGCGTGCTGTGGCCTTCGTGTAGGAGGTGTATGAGATGATTCCTTTACATACTGCATTCGCCACTGTATTTTATGCCCTCAGTGTTTATGCTACAGTACATGACCTAATGTGATGTTACATGTCATTTTCTTTGCCTTGTTATAATAACAAGTATATTACAGGATCTGCATTGCATGCATAGGGAGCGTGGTTTTTCATGACATATGCAGCCTGTAAGTCTCTATCTTATGGCACTACGATGGTTTGGCAATTGCCTAGTTGGCAAAGTAATTATTGGTCTATGTTTTATATGCAATACAGTTTATTTTAATATAATAGTTTGCGTAGGCTCTTTTGTGGTGTATTTATTGTGTCAAGGGTGTTTGTGTGTGTTGTGCAAACGCTTTATACATTACCTCTCGGATAAGCCTGACTGCTCTGGCCAACCTACCAAGGGGGTGAGCAGGGGTTATCTTGGGTGTATAGCTCCCTTCCCCTGACTAGAATGGTGGGTTCTGCCTGACTTAGGTGTATACCCTAGCCAGCCAAAAAAACAATTTCCAACCCTGGTGATAAGTGGTGAGGCTAGGACTTGGGTTTGCGCAGTACCACAGCGACTCATTGTTGCACTACAAACTCTGCACTTAGACCATTACATGTCTTACTCCTGATTATCTCATTGGTAATTTTTCCTGTTTCAGCTCTTGTGACTAGGAATCTTGTTGTTGCACTTGTATTTTTGTACCTTGTCAAAATGGGGATAACCTTTGACTTAGACAACCTGTTGTATTTTAATAAGGAGGAATTAAAGGTTTTCTGTAGTGAGAGGGGACTAGCAGAGAGTGGGTACCTTGTGAAACCCCTGTACTATTTTGAAAGACACTGTGAAAGAGTATTAATAGAGAACTAGGGGGGTGGTTGGTCTGAAGGAGACCCAGAGTAGGACCCTGAGATTAGCAAGGACTCTGAATGGGAGGGTTTCCAGCCCCTATTCCTGGAGGGCAGTGGCTTGAACAGACTGAAAAGGAGGGAGAAAATGACCGGACGGAGACACCAGTAGGGAAGACCCCACATATAGAGAGTCCCTTGCTGGACCTACTACCTGGAACAGCCTTATCTCCCATTCCCTGTCCCCTGAGGAGCTCAGAGATAGGCACGAGGAGAGGGACCCGAGGTGGAAGCTAGCACTGCTGGCTGTGGAGGATAGAAGCGCTGAGGTAGAGAGAGCCTTAGTCCAGGAGAGGATGGCAGAGTCTGAAAGGGCCTTTGTCAGGGAAAAGCTCACGAATGAGTGTAGTTTGAGGGGTTTCCGACTCACCAGTGCTGCAGGTGTAGTCCAGTGGTGGAAGCAGTTTGGAGACTAATATCAGGAACACCCCCCTCATATCCACAGACTTGGCACCTAGATTCAAGGAGGGGGATGACATACATCAGTGGTTGCAGGAGCATGAGGAGGGTCTGGTAGTGCATCAAATCTCTGAGGAGGATTGGGGGACTGGCCTGGGCAGCTATATTCCTGAGGTCAGAGAGGGATGCCATACTGGCCCTAGAAGAGAGTAACAGTCAGGGGTATCCCTCCACTGGTAAGGAAGTATGGTTTCACCCCTGAGGAGTATAGGTTGAGGTTCAGGGGCAGTAAGAAACTGCCTCACCAGTCTTGGGGAGTTTATAGAGGATTGTTGCAAAGCACTAGAGGGATGGGTGAAGGGTAGCACGGCAAACAATTTTGAAGGGCTTTTTAATCTGATTGTCAGAGAGCACATGTTCCATTGTTATTTTCCAGGGCTACACCGACATCTGTTGGATTGTGAATTCTCTGACTCCAGGAAATTTGCAAAGGAGCCAGACTTCTGGGTGAGTGCCAGAGGGTCTGGAAAGGCATTTGGGAGTGATCCTAAAGAGAGTGGCTCAGGTTTCCCCCAACCGAGGGCGGCGGGGGAGGTTCACAGACACCCAGATAGGTCCCAGTGTAGTGGGATGGGTAGAGGGTCCCATTTCCCTTCTCAGGATAGGAGGAGAGGTGTGGGTGGCCAGAGACCCAGGTTGCCCACAACTCAGTCCCAGGTCATGGATGGTTCAGAGTGGAAGCAGCAGGAGGGGGGGGTCTAGTTTGTATCAGGAGACCATCTGCTCAGGGGTACCCCATACTGTCAGGAGGACTTGGGGAGACATCTGTCACAAGCATCCCACCAGTCTGGTGTGTGGCAGGACGACTCTGGAGTGGAGGATGAGGGAGGGCAGATGGAGGGTGAGAGGGGGAGACAGTCCACAGTGGGCCAATCAGAGGGCCAGGGGCAAGCTCCTAGGTCAGAGTGCCCTAGGAATGTGCTTCAGATGGACAGGGGTCGGGAGACCAGTGCTAGACAGACTCTCATGCAACACATGAAGAATGTGTTTCCCTTGGGGGAGATAGGAGTACTCCCCCAGAAATCCTGGCTTGCCAAGCACAGGTCCAATCTAAGTGTACAGGCCCTAGGCTAGAAGGTCAGGTTCAGGGTGTCACCCCTGACCTGGAGGGAGGGGCGTTTACCACAACGGTGTGTCTTCTGGGGGTACCCTCCTTGGTGGCAGGGTGCGGAACCCTGGAATTGTGGGAGGAGCACTTCCCTCTGACCCCGGTTCAATCCAAGGGTGCAGACCCTGGTTTGGGAGACTAGTTGCAGGGTAGTGGTCCTGAACTGGTGGGAGAATTGTGCAGGATGACTGTCACAAGTGCCCTGACAGTTCTGGAGTCTGGGGCTACCACTCCTAGGAAAAGTGTGCGGAACCCCAGATGCAGGAGTAGGTGGAGGAAAGACTCACCCCTGATGCCTGTCCAGCCTAAGGGTGCAGACCCTAGGCTGGGGGACCATTAGCAGGGAAAGCCCCTGAACTGTCGGCAAGTGGAGTGGAGAGCGCCATGCACCTGGGGATACTGCCCCCCACTCTGAGAGATTACAGAACAGAGGCTCCTCAATGGCCTGGGACAGCTAAGAAACCCCCATGGGTTAGCTTAGGTTGTTTGGGGAGCATAAACCGAGGGATCCACCTGGATTCAGATTGATATAAAACTGGAGCGTGCCCCTGCAGTTGCGGGACAGGGTCCATGTTCTATTGCCTTAAGCAGGGAAGCCCATTAAGATATTGATTGGTCTACTCTGGTTTAAGGCCGGAGGCGGGTTGTGTTGGACCTGATCCTTTTCGCAGGGTTAACCCCAAACATTTTGCCTTCCTTCTCCTATATTTCTGACCCTCTTTTTGTTGGCTTTAGGACTCTGGGCACTTTATCACTGCTGATCAGTGTTAAAGTGCATGAGCTCTCCCATCTAATCTTGGTCTGATTGGCTTACACCTGATTAGCACATTTAATTTACCTGTAAGTCCCATGTACCCAGGGCCTGTGTATTAAATGCTACTTATGGGCCTGAAGCACAGCTTGCGCCACCCACAGAAGTAGCCTTTCAAACCTGTCTCATGTGTGCACAGTTTACTGCCACATTGACTTTGCATCTAAAGTTACTTGCCAAGCGGGCAACTTCACTTTTACTACATATAGGTCACCCCTAAGGTAGGCCCGAGATGGCCTTATGGGCAGGGTGGTGCATAGGTAAAAGGTAGGATATATGCCTTCATTGTGTGGCATGTCCTGGTAGTGACAAACAGCATGACTGGTTTCTCACTACTGTGAGTGTTGCTATTCTCATAGGTTTGCATTGGGAATTCCTTATATATGTCTAAGTGGAAATTTCTGATCTCTGAGGAGTAGTGTGGCCATGTTTAGTATGTTTGGAATGGAAGTGAAAAATACTGCTTGTTGATGTAGGTGGATTGTTTATTACTATTGTGTAAATGCCACTTTTAGAAAGTGGGCATTTCACTGTGCTTATGACTCTTATGCTTTGCAGCCTGACTCTATTCCACGTCTAGGGTAGAGTGACAGCTGGGTTTTGTGCAGACTTTCCAGACAACCATCACACAGGGAGGGTGGACGTGTAACAGGATTACAACTGCAGACTGGATGGTCTTCCTGGGCTGCGAGAGAAGGATGCAGGGTGCACTTGCATTGGTATATACTGTGTCCTGCCTCACACAAAGGGCTTGTTTACTCCCTACTGATGTCTGTAGCCAGGGCTGTTGTTAAAAGGGGGTGTTGTACACTTCTAAGGCTCTTTTGAAGTTCCCCCTAGATCCAAGGCATTTTGAGTATAAGTAGAGGGGCTGTGACCCCATGTTTTTGGACAATATATGGACTTGTATTCAGATGCTGCTGGTTCTGCACACTGCCAGAAGGAACTGTTATGCTGCTAGGAGGAATTGACATTTGGCTGACCTGCATGCTGTGCTAACCTGTGGCTTGCTGGATCACAAGAAGGACTGCCACTTCACTCCCAGGACCCCGATGTGCTGACCTGCTGCTGGTTCTCTGCTTCTGCCTGCCCCAAGTAATCTCCCAGGGGCCAGCCTAGGATTTCTGTGGTTCCATTGCTCTCCCTGGCCCTGTAGCAATAGTGCTTGGTGAGTGCTATATATTTTACTAGAGTACCTCACTGCTGTCTCCCCAGCGCATTTGGATCACTTTATTGTGCATGGGAGCAGTGTGGGGAACCATGAGTAGTCCATGCGGAGCACTACATTCTTGTGACCAAGAGAAGTCGGCGTGGTGAGTGCTTCTACTATCCCCCAAGGCTTTGTTTGTCTTCTAAAGTGACGCCAAGAGTGCCACACTGTTCTCCCCTTCACGGAGGGGTCGGGATGAAGGGGAGATCAGGTGCTGGCAAACAAGCACAACCTAGACCTTCTATTGTTGGAGCCCTGAAGGAGGCCATGCTCCGCTCATCTGCGGTGGCTCTTACCGCCAAGGCCCGGAACAGAGGAAGACACGTTGCAGACAGTGAGCTATTGGAGCTGTGCCATGCACAGCCCATCTCCCTGAGCCGGGATTTCCGACAGCAGGAGCTGTGTGTGTGTATTCTCCCCATGGCCTTCTGGAACCTGGGGAGAGCGACTGCAGGGTTGTGTGTCCTGACAGCGGGGAGGACTGAGGGAGGCTCCCCCCGTGGGAGCCTGCAGCAGTCCCAGCATCTTTCTTCATTATTTCCTATAGGCAGAGGACCTCGCGGGGTCTCCCCACCAAGGTAGGAGTCGTGTGAACCCTTCCCCCATTTCTTGGGAACATACTGTTTTTGGAGGCACTCATGCACTGAGTAGTGGCTCATAGGATGAGAGGGAGTCCTTCACATGGGTCTCATCCTGCCAAACTCGCCATTACCGTAATTACAGTGGTAGGAGCTCCTGTGTCCAACGTGGTGGGCGTTTATGTACCGCACATCTTATACGAGGAGTGCAAATGTGTTGTGGCCTTCGTGTAGAAGGTATTTGTGATGATTCCTGTACATTTGAGATTTTACATACCCTATAACCTAGAAAAAGAGCACAGGCACACTGTGGCCTTCGTGTAGAAGGTGTTTGTGGTGATTCCTTTACATACTGCATTTTGCCATTGTATTTTATGCCCTCAGTGTTTATGCTACAGGCCATGTTCTGATGTTATGTTACATGTTGTTTCCTTTGCCTTGTTAGGATAACAAGTATATTACAGGATCTGCATTGTATGCATAGGCAGGGTGGTTTGTCATGACGTATGCAGCCTATCAGTCTATATCTTATGGCACTATGATGGTTTGACAATTGCCTAGTTGGCAAAGTTATTATTGTCTATGTTTTATATGCAATACAGTTTATTTTCATATAATGGTGTGTGGAGTCTCTTTTGTGGTGTATTTATTGTGTCACAGGTGTGTTTGTGTGTGTGTTGTGCAAATACTTTACACATTGCCTCTGGGATAAGCCTGATTGTTCTGGACAAGCTACCAAGGGGGTGAGCAGGGGTTATCTTGCGTGTGTAGCTCCCTTACCCCACGTAGAGTGGTGGGTTCTGCCTGGCTTAGGTGCATACCCTAGCCAGCCAGAAACCCCGTTTGTAACAGTTTCCAAAAAATGTATCATTCAGAGAGGCAGAAGGAGAGACCTAGGCTCAGAATACTCAGCTCCGTGGAAGTCAAGATCCTGTTAGGTAAATTTATTACCGTATTATCCACTTCCTTCATTGTCCCACAGTTGTTCCTCTCTTCTCTGTTCTAATGGAGGTATTTCTTGTTCCTCAGCCTTGGCACCTCTTTTTTTCCCCTCTGCCTCTACTACCTCTTCACCTTGAAATGTGTTCTATTCCTCTGGAGGATAATGAATTTGTTACTCGCTCCCTCCTCAGAAGGCGAAATTGTTGTAAACAAGTTGTAGCAGATGTATTACTTTCACTTCCTGAAGTCCTTGGTCCTTCAACTCCTGGCCTTTCATTTCCAGATGTAGCTCTTTACTCTACTGCTTCACCCAAAGGTTTGAAGCTCTCCCCAGATGTCCCTGGTTGGCCATCATATACACTGTCAAATCTTTTGCTAAGTGTAAAAATCCTTCATGATTCGTAATCTTGGATGTCTCTGGCAAATTTGCTCCACTTTTTCATTTTTATGTCTGTTTCCAAGTTCTCCAGTCTTGCTTCCATGTCTTGCTTCTCTTTAGCTATTATATCTAATTCCTTTTGACCCACTAACAAAGTGTTAATGTTCTCAATCTCTTGAAGAGCTTTCTCACGATCTTTCTACGCATATTTTACTAATATATTCAACATGGCCTCAGAGCATGCTGTTAGATGACTTATCCATTCCTGAATCAGAAAGGGATCTGGATTACCAGAAGTTGGTATAATAAATAGTCTTAGACCATATGGTATCATCTTAGTGTCTGAATAATTTTGGAGGTAAGTAGCTTCCCACCACTTGTTAAGTTCAATCTTAGATTGCTTTTCCAACTTGGCTTGGTTGTGTCTGTAAAGTGGGACTAGCGTCAATGGTAACTATTGTGCTGCCAGTTTTCTTCATTTCTACTGCCATGAATAGTGCCTTGGCAGCCGGTGCCCTCTGCTTATCTTTCACAGATGCCATTCTCGGATTGGTGTTAAGCTTCAAATATGCTATCTAACAATAGGCGTTTACCAGTTTCTGAGAGCCCCACCATGAAATCATAGGTTCCATCTGCCTCTATTTCTGAAATAGTTGAACCAATAATACGAACAGTTTGTAGGAGAACTTCTGTTTGGAGGACTATGATCAGTATCACTTTGGGTGCCCACAATATTATGAATACAGATCTTGAACTATCCGCATGCTCCAAGGTTTCATCAGTTTCAAGACTACAGGAGTCCTAATGCTGTCAGATTTCCAAAGTAACTTGTAGTCTCTTCTAGGCCTGAGAATTGTGGATAACTCACTCTCCACAGTATCCCTGGTCTTAAAATGCTCACTGTTGTTCATGATTCCTATAATTCCAACCAGAACAAGGCCCTCAACTTGCAAGCATCTTGAACTCAAGACAGACGGTTTCTGGTGGTATACCTGCGAGTGACAAATAACTCCAGCTCCGGAGGGATGACAGGGTAACTGTCACCACACAGGCATTTTTGTCAATTACACAATGCCCGATCGTTCAGCTTATTTCGGCGTTACACCTGTGTCAGGGAGTTTACTGGGAAGTCACCGCTCTGTGGGTTCTAAAGACGCAGCCTACCTGCATTTCCTTTCTGACCGGGTTAATTATTGTTCGTTACTAATACATGTCCCAGATACTAGTCAGCAGGTGTACTTTGCAAAAAGGGTCTCAAAATTACACTGTTTGTTGGTTTATAGTTAATCTTCCATACACACACACATATATATATATATATATATATATATATATATATATATATATGCAAAAAAGAGAATAGAGAACTCTGGGTAGTTCCCAAGTTTAGGTGGAGAGCAGCTCTAGTAAGGAGCACCCTGCAACACCAGCGACACTCTAGATTTGCTCACCTCAAATGTATATATATGTACATTTATATGTGTATATATATATATATATATATATATATACATATATAAATATATATATATATATACATATATCTAGAGAAAAAAATTGAGTGTCTCTCTCTCTCTCTCTCTCTTTATAGATATATATGTATATGTATATATAGAGAGGGATCACAATTTTTTAAAATATATTTGTGGTATATATTGGTGCACACGGAGGATCGGCCCGTGATCTAGAGGCCGAGCCCTTGACAAGTTCATTTTGTTTTAATGTTATTATTCCCCTGCGGTGCGCAATTGCACCCGCAGGGGAAAAACACCTTTATTTTTTATACGATTTTGCCCCCAAAGGGAGGCCGGTCCATCACCACAAGGACCGACCCCCCCCAGATAACATCCCTGGTGTCTAGTGGATTTTCCTGGTTTGGATCGTGGCCTCGCTGTGCGCTGACGTCACAGAATGCAAAGAATGCAGCACTCTTAGTCTGAGTAATGAATTTATTAAAGCGCTTGCCAAGTTTCATGCACTGAAAGAATAACATGAACTTTTATTTCAAGTGCAGCAACACACGTGCAATTCAAAAAATGATCACAGAAATAGAATAATAATGAACACAGAAACAGAGAAAATTTAATACTTCAACAATGGATATTATATATTTTTTTATATATATATATATATATATATATATATATATATATATATATATATATATATATAGACTATGGGCCTCATTACGACCCTGACAGCCGGCGGTATACCGCCGGTAACACCACCAACAGGCTGGCGGTGTACCGCCAGTGTATTATGACCGTGGTACAATAGCCACGGCCATACCGCCGGCCCCTGCACCTGACCACCAGGCTTCCGCCAGGTGGTCATAATCCCCAGGGCAGCGGTGCAAGCACCGCTGCCCTGGGGATTATGAGTCCCCGACTGCAAGCCTCTCCATGGCGGTAAACACCACCATGGAAAGGCTGGCAGTAAGGGGTACTCGGGGTGTCCTTGGGGGCCCCTGCACTGCCCAACCACTTGGCATGAGCAGTGCAGGGGCCCCCAGGCACAACGCCATTGCGCATTTCTCTGCCCGAATTTCAGGCAGTGAAATGCGCGATGGGTGCTGCTGCACCCGCTGCACATCAACATTGCCGCCGGCTCTATTATGAGCCGCCTGCAATGTTGATGTGATTTTTCCGCTGGGCCAGCAGACGGAAACGCTGTTTCTGTCCGCTGGCCCAGCTGAATAGTCATAATAGGCAGCCACCAATACCGCCAGCATTGGCGGTATAGTGGAGCCCGCAGCTTCGGACCGCCGAAGTTGTAATGAGGGCCTATGTATTGATGCATGCACAACGCAAAGCTAAAAATAAGAATTAAAAATGCATCACCATGGGGTTTGACATCGACATTATCTCTTTGTCTGCCAACTTCAAGTCACAGAACCCGGACAACCTAAAAGAGGAAGAATGCCCACAATCGATTATTTTCTGAGCAAAGCGTCCCTTCTCAGATGAGCTTCTTCTTCCCAGTTGTCAAGCTTCCACTGCCTTATATACTTTAAACAACCTTAACAGGAAGATTCTAGAAACCGTCCTCCCATCGGGCAAGTTGTTGTTCAAATGCTGGCTGTACCAGGTTAGTGTTTAAAGAGCACGTTTAGAGACTGGCCAAATCCCAAGGTGCACTTCCAAGACCGAGCTGTTCCCTGCTTTACCATAAACATTCTCAGCCTGGGACATCTTATCATTACTGCTCCCTCATGTTATGTGCCTGTCCTTGGTGAGAAAGAGCGAAAACATGTTGCACAAGCTGTGTACGGAAAAATACCTGCACCTCTAATGTGACGGCATTTGTAGCTAAGCAAAGCACAAAAGGGAGTTAGTGGTCAAGATGGAGCCGGTGGTTAAATACAGATAGCATTACAGGTGAGGAGAGAGAGAGAAGCTATTCTGCATCTCCCTTGGGTTAAAAAAAATGGGATCCTCTGGATCAGTTGCTTTATGTCGGAGCATCCTTTTGAGCCCTCCTCAGTGTCGGCCAATGGCTGACAGACATATCGTGGAGGGTGGGCGTGTGTCGGTCAGTGCCCGACACACGCAAAGACCACCCTCTAGACTGAGTATTGATATCTTGAGGAAGGTAAATATTAAAGGTATCTATTATTTTTATGGTAAGTCAGTTTATTTCCAATACGTGACTAGGTAGTTACTATGCAGCTCTAGTTTGCCCTAGGATCTATCATACTAATGAATTAGATTCCTCCCTTGAGCGATACATAAAGCAAAGCAAGCGTAATGTTAAAGAGATCCTTAGTGATATCCCTTGAGGACTCACACCTTCTATAGGACTGGCATTAAATGATGTAAAGATCAGAAAACTGCCCTCATTCGGAGATTGACTTCCTACTAACACGGCAAGAGCACTGACTGTAATAAAGAATTGCTTGCTATGAGAGCTATGATTATGCAAAATTGCCTTATGTTGGATGTGCTCCTTGCAAAGGAGGGCAGAGTTTGCAAAGTCATTCATGCTCAGGAATGCTGTGCTTACCTACCCTGCACAGATGAGCAGTTTGACAGCTTGACAGCTATGTTACTTACATTACAAACATAACACACAAACTAACCAAGCTGGAAGAGTTAGGTGCATAGGAAGGATTAGGTTCTGTAGCTGGATCTATTGGAACATGTTTTGCTAAGATAGGAGAGTGTTTTGGTAGCAGAGGAGCGAATCTAAAGTTGCTTTTAACACCTGTTAGAAATGGGGTCTTTTGTTGACAGTCAGGTTACCCCCTGTTCACGCAAGGACCCTCACTCTAGTCAGGGTAAAAGAGAATCACCCTCAGCTAACCCCTGCTTACCCCCTTGGTAGCTTGGCAGAGCAGTAGGCTTAACTTCAGAGTGCTAGGTGTAAAGTATTTGTACCAACACACACAGAAACTTAATGAAAACACTACAAAATGACACAACACCTTTTTAGACAAATAGGAAATATTTCTCTAAACAAAACAAGACCAAAATGACAAGAATCTGACATATACAAGTCAAGTTATGAATTTTTGAAGATTAACTCAAAAATAGCGCTTTGAAACCCAAAATGCTTCGATGGGGTGTTAACACGGCGTCGTGACGGAGTTGTTCCCAACAAGCCGACTCCAGCAGCGCCAGACATGGAGCCGCGTAGACCACCAAGTACAGTACCGTTGGAGAAGAGTGAAAACAAGTCGATGCGCGAAGTCGGGGATCGTGGCGTCTGTGCGAAACTTTGAATCCACGCACTTCGAGCGGCGTCGGTCACGACGTGATGCGACGACTTCCACGGAGTCTCGGCCTTCAGCGGTCTGCAGCAGCATCCGGCCTGCGAAGGTCGTCGCGTTCCAGCGAAGATCACAGAGTCAGTTGCAGGCGGCGTCACCGGATTCAACAGCGGCGTCGATCCGAAGTCGTCCGAAGTCGATTTCCTTGGATTTCCACCAGCTTTCCTTTCAAAGGCCCAGGGACTGGATAGGGCACCACTTGTCAGAGCAGGAGTCTCTCCAGAGACTCCAGGTGCTGGCAGAGAGAAGTCTTTGCTGTCCCTGAGACTTCAAACAACAGGAGGCAAGCTCTAAATCAAGCCCTTGGAGATTTCTTCATAAGATGGAAGGCACACAAAGTCCAGTCTTTGCCCTCTTATTCTGGCAGAAGCAGCAACTGCAGGATAGCTCCACAAAGCACAGTCACAAACAGGGCAGCACTTCTCCTCAGCTCTTTAGCTCTTCTCCCGGCAGAGGTTCCTCTTGATGTCCAGAACTGATCTAAAGTCTGTGGTTTTGGGTGCCCTTCATAT
Organism: Pleurodeles waltl; assembly: GCF_031143425.1. Classification (NCBI taxonomy): domain Eukaryota; kingdom Metazoa; phylum Chordata; class Amphibia; order Caudata; family Salamandridae; genus Pleurodeles; species Pleurodeles waltl. The sequence continues at coordinate 169,290,747 of NC_090451.1, read as the reverse complement.
ACCCAATTTCTCCTTTGAAGTAGCCCTACTTCAAAGTAAAGTCTCTTTTGAATGTGAAATCCTGCTTTGCCCAGGCCAGGCCCCAGACACTCACCAGGGGGTCGGAGACTGCATTGTGTGAGGACAGGTACAGCCCTTTCAGGTGTAAGTGACCACTCCTCCCCTCCCTCCTAGCACAGATGGCTCATCAGGAAATTCAGACTACACCCCAGCTCCTTTTTTGTCACTGTCTAGTGTGAGGTGCAACCAGCCCAAATGTCAAACTGACCCAGACAGGGAATCCACAAAAGGGCAGAGTCACAAAACTGGTATAAGCAAGAAAATGCTCACTTTCTAAAAGTGGCATTTTCAAACTCACAATCTTAAAATCAACTTTACTAAAAGATGTATTTTTAAATTGTGAGCTCAGAGACCCCAAACTCCACATCTCCATCCGCTCCCAAAGGGAATCTACACTTTAATCAGATTTAAAGGTAGCCCCCATGGTAACTTATGAGAGGGACAGGCCTTGCAACAGTGAAAAACTAATTTAGCAATACTTCACTGTCAGGACATATAAAACACATTACTATATGTCCTACCTTAACCATACACTGCACCCGGCCCTTGGGGCCACCTAGGGCCTACCTTAGGGGTGTCTGACGTAAGAAAAGGGAAGGTTTAGGCCTGGCAAGTGGGTAGACGTGCCAAGTAGAATTTACAGTTAAAACTGCAAACACAGACACTGCAGTGGCAGGTCTGAGACATGATTACAGAACTACTTATGTGGGTGGCACAACCAGTGCTGCAGGCCCACTAGTAGCATTTGATTTACAGGCCCTGGCACCTCTAGTGCATCTTACTAGGGACATACTATTAAATCAAATATGCCAATCATGGATAAACCAATCAACCATACAATGTACACAGAGAGCATATGCACTTTAGCACTGGTTAGCAGTGGTAAAGTTCTCAGAGTTCAAAAGCCAACAGCAACAGGTCAGAAAAAATAGGAGGCAGGAGGCAAAAAGATTTGGAATGACCCTGCATAAGCAAAAAAGTCCAACAACACCTCTCCTGGTTAATTGGTATTGCATCTGTGCTCATTTCCCTAAAACAGTGCCAACACATTTCATCAAGCAATGTATGAATAAGAATAAGAAAGAGAAAAAGACTGGACGGGAAGGTTGAAGAAATGCAAAGTGAGCTCTACAACACCTTAAAGGACTTTTGAGAATCCAAGGAGAAGGATTCAAAGTTAATGAATGATGTGTTGTAATAAAGTGATAAGGTAGTGATTTAATAAATATCAGAGGTGGGGTTTTGAGAGCTAAGTTCTTTTTTTCCACTTTAAATGTGTTAGAAACTGGGATTTAGCTAAAATAAACTTTGTTTACACTGTCCTCCATCTTGAATCCCTGTCGTAGAGTACCACATAATTTCTAGTAGTACTTTTTCTTGTTCTAAATAATGAAGTATGAGTTTACTCTAACAATTAAAGTTTGTTCCCAGAGATTTCTTCCAGCACTGTGCTTAACCAAGGACCTTCCAACTGTCCCATGCTATCGATATGCAACATATCAACTACGATGCTTAAATTGACTGTGAGAATGACTAAGACCAATGCAATACTACCAGAGAACCCTTGAATGTAGTTTGTGGTAAAGAGTTTCCTCTAACTTGTGCCTCATTTGGTGCTTAGCCTGAGAACCATGCATTTGCGTAAAAATGTATTACAGTGTTTGTTTAAAGTCGTAAAAATTGATGCTCCTTTCTCTGTAGCCCCAGAACTCCCTACTTCCCACATTTAGAAGTCGAATTTATGTCAGATTTCATATAGAATTTTACTGAGTTCTTTGTACTTATGAATTGTACGCTTTTGCTGCTAAACCTATTGAAGAAATGTTTCAAGTATTTTGCCTATTAACTCTTTATAGAAAATTTCGAACGATAACCGGTGCCTGTCATTCTTATTGAAATGCACTGCATTTGTGAGCACAACTACAGTAGTCACGGGTCCAATTGGGAGGCACCAAAGTCCATGTAGGGACAACACCTCTCCCAGTCCTAGCTGTTGACATTCTTTTGGCATGATCATTTAAGAATGGTTTGAGTGCTAGCAATATCTTTCAGTTAGCCTCATGCAGTGAAAGTTGCTTTATTCTGTCCTGCCTCTTCAAAAAGCTTTAGTAATCAAGCATAGTTTGAGCCAGTGGCTGCAGGTGGGGACTGGCACTATTTTTCCTTATCAGACATTCACCTACAGAAAAAGAAACAGGGCTCAAGAGGTGAAAGATGAAGAGAAAGACACACAAACAGTGATAAAAGGAGAAAGCAGGAATGAAAAAGAACCTACAAGAGTAACACAAAGGGTCAAAGAGTTTTTTAAGGATTTTTCTACATTTATGTTTTCGTGCATGATTAATAAAGTGCAAATTGTGTTTTTTTCACTGATATTATGCAGATTTCTTTTAAACAAATTTAATGTAGCTATTTTGCAGGAAACATCGATCCTGGCCTCGTCCCCACTAAATGGATATATAGAACTCACCACCCCAGTCGCAAGATCAGCAAAAATCACTTGCAAACATCTATAATAATCCCTTTCAGTCTCAGAAACGTGTGAGCATTCCAAAACTGCAAACATTAATTGTGGATCTTAATCAAAAATATAGTAGTGCCCAGATATCCCGAACAGGTGAATTTAGCATCAATCTATTCGACAACCCCCATGAAGATGATAGAGGCCTTCTAGAGGTGAACAGTTGAATATACCCACATCAAATTATGCCAGCCATCAAAAGAGACCCGCTTGGAAAAAGGGGACTGATCATATGTACGCATGTGGGTCTCCGAATTATTAATGGAAGGAGAAAATAGGAACAACCCTCAGCCTGCACACATACCCTACTAAAATCACAGACCATATTAGACTATGCCATGCTCGGTCTCCCTCTTTCTAAATATTTTAAATTGTTTAAGATCGATGAATGCTCCGAAAATGATCACCATCCACAGCATCTGCAGCTACTCAATAAAGGGACTCGACCGTGGGGGATCCACCATCACAGTCAACTTAAATCAGCTGAAATGGAATGGCCTTTTAGCCAATAACATTGTGGAGAACTGTCGGCTGTCACTGGAAAGCCTGGCAAAATCACTTGGCAGGGAGCAGAGCAATTATTAAATGACATATAAAGCTAAGAGTTCCTAGGAGAAGGATCTCCTGCTAGCCATCCTCCACTATTAGGTCAAATAAGAAGAAGTTAAACCAGCAGCTCCGAACCTTTAGACGTCAGTAGACAGACACTGGGGTAAAACATGAAATTGCAGTTCTACGGAACAATAAAAAAAAAAGAGATATGGGCAGTCAGGCAAGATGAAAATGACAACTGTTGACATGCCTACTTCATGCAAGTAATCAGAAACAAAAAATAATTGTTGACCATTGTAAATAAGGATGGGAAGGGGTGCCTTGTGACAAACAATGCAAGCATCACAAAGGGAAAGTGAGTTAACTTTTTAACTGATGCCCAAAGAGGGCATGAAACATAACATAGTGCTCCTCTTCTAATGCAAATAAATCGTGTGGTGTAAGTTACTGAATCCCAGTGTGTTTATGCTGTAGGTTACACAAGAACCCAAATTATTGAGATCATTAAAAAAAAGTCCCTGCGATGGAGCCAAAGACACCAACGGTTTACCACAGCAATTATTTAAATCTTACCCCTAATCTTGAGTGGATGTTTCAAACCCAATCTATAATCACTCCATCACTACCCAACAGATCCCAGATTCTTGGTGTGGCACAATAACCACCCTATTTACAAAGGGGTAAAACCTCAAACCCGGCAAACGAGTGCCAAATTTCCATTCTCGACAATGAGGCAAAATATTTTGTTGGCCTGCTATTAAAAGACCTAGAGACAGGGACAAATGAGCAGTGGATAGTCCCGCCAAACCAAACAGGCTTTAGTGAAGGTATGGGAACATCAGCAAATCTCCTCTCACTTCAACCCTTGCTAACTGAGAGATTCCAAGCAAATCCGTGTTGTATTTCTTCTTCGTGGATGTTAAAGCTGCTTTTGATTCCATCCCCAGGAACATTTTAAGGCGGGGGCTAGCAGCTAGGTGCATTCTTCCCGATCTGCTAATGAGCATTATGACATTATATCACAATACCTGGCTCCAAATCAAAATTCGAGACAGAAGAAACTGACTTACAAAATCAACAAGACCAGTTTAAAACAAGGCACTTTATTAGCCCAATTACTTTTTAATATATTTATAGCCAATCTTAACATGGATTTAGAAAATGTAAATTTGCATGCACCGAAGCTTGACGGCAACTCAATCAGGTGCCTCCTCTATGCTGATGATGCCCTCCTGATATCCAGGATCAAAATAGGGCATTCTGCTGACCAGAGATTACCTAACTCACATCTCTAGGCTTCTTGCAGGATCTGAGCGCTGCCACTGTAGCTTTAGTGGGATAGATAATACAGCCCACCTTCTCCTGTTCTGTAATAAAATGACTGCCTGTCGATGCTGGCCAATTCCCCTCTTTAAATTTTATGCACTTAGACACGTCAAGCCGACATTGTCACTGTGTATGCAGCTGGATGTTCTATAAGAGGTTAATGCAGAAGAGTTGTTCTTATGGGTTGTGTGGCCCCACTTGAGAGAACTGCCCTCTGTGTTAGGTATTAGTGCAGCATGATAATCCTAGAGTTCCTTTGCTGGAAAGTGGATTATTGGTAAGGGCAGGTAAGTACCTATACTTAGCAATAGGCCACAAACACCCAATAGGTCCAGTCAACGTCTCAATAAATTAATCCTGGCTCAACCCTTGGTAGCTTGGTCACAAGCAGTTAGACTTAACCTAGGAGACAGGTTTGTAAAGCATTTAATATCAACAAAACAGTAAATAAGTAAAACACAAAACACAATAAAAATCCAACACCAATTTATAAAAATAGATTATATTTTTATCTTTAAATTGACACCAGAATCCAATACAAAGAACCAGAGATTTGAGGTTTTAAAGATTAAGGCCCTCATTATGAGTTTGGCGGTCTTACCTCCACATTACGACCGTGACAAAAGCTGGTAACTTTTAGCAAGAGTTCTAAAACTCTTTTCCTGTCCAAGTTATAATAAATTCAACAGTGGCACGTTGTTGGATTTATTATATATTCTAATTTGATACCAATCTTGCTATATTTAGCTCCTTTTTATGGAAAATAAGACTTTATTATTTTAAAATAATGTCTCTCCATGTTAGCCTATGGAGCCCATTCACTACAATTGGGAAAATTAATTTGGCTATTTTTCCCTCTCCGGGACTTATAAAACATATATTATAAAGTCCCTGCTTATAGTTACACTGCAACCACCCCTGGGGACACTTAGAGTATACCTTAGGAAAGACATATGTACAAATAAGGTAGCTTAGGACTTTGGAAGTACTTTTAATTCCAAAGTCGAATGTGGGGGTTAACTTTAACTTAAAAGCAGCCGGCATGGCAGGCCTGCTTTTAAAATGACACTGGGCACCACAACAGTGCACCTATGGGTATACTACTTATGCTGGGGTCCCTAAACCTACATGCCCTAATCTATACTAGGGACTTATAGGTACCTTGGTACAGCCAATTTTAATTAGCCTAATTTGCATATACCATTTTGATCAGAGCACAGGCCCTGGGTGCTGTTTAGCAGTGCCTAGGGTACCATCAGAGTAAAAAAAACACCAGTATGAGTGAAAAATAGGGGCAAAGAGTGAGGGGGCTTCTGCAATCAGCTCAGTTTTCCCAAATTCTGCATAGTTGTATTTTTGCATGGGCCTCCGGAGAGATGGTCTTCTTCCCCAGTAACCCTAGTGTCTTACTCTCGGTTATCATGTGATACACATGCATGATGGACCTGATGTCTGCTAGGTGGGAACACTATATTCAGCCTAATAGTGGGCTGGTCTCTTGCATTTAAGTGTTTTCTTTCAGCACTTGCACATGTATACATTTTGTGAATTTATGACTGAAAGAAATGTGTTTTAATGTGATTGTGTATTTTGAATGGATTGTGTTTAACATGCTTTTCTCCCCGTTTTAGAAAACTATCACTGTATTTATTGTATTTTTTATCCCATGGTTTAATTATTGTATAGTTGACAGCTGAAACAATATATTTTGACAATGGAAAAAATAATAAGGCAATGTTTACAGTATTGACACATTCACTCTATAAGGTAAACATCAGAGAACAGCTTAGCTTCTGGAGCACGCTGTCACGATTGGCTAGATGGCCTGGACCAACAGCCAGTCAGTCTCACCTTTAACCAGAACCCTAACTAAAGAACCTCTCATGAAGAGGGATTTGATAACAAATCCAAGGGCACTGTAGCAGCTGGGTCACAATATTTCGTATTTTTCCACCTAAATCAACCTTAGGAGGCATTTAACGACTTGTACATTGCCTGGCTTTGAGGGACGAACAAAGAGGGCAATCTAGTGGCAGCTCAGCCATTTAAATCCCCTGTCCCATTGTTTCATTCTAATGACCACTTCCTGTCACTTGACAACACCAGCTACCAGTCTCGTGGAGAAGCAAAGGATGATGGTAAACCCACTTTGGAGGAGGGGGATAGGGATAGCCCAAGCCAAGCCAAATGGGAGGGCCCACTACCCTGCACAATGAACCAACCAATGATACCCTTCCGCTATTGGCGGGGGCGCTTGATCTATTTCTTTTTCTTCGCAACCACTTAATCATAATTACGGTACTCCACAGTCCAGCAAACAAAATTCCATTGATAAAAAAACGTGACTGGTGTCTCAAGTGGCCTGGGCTGCTATAAAATAGTAGTCCGGCATAACTACGAAGCTTGGGATTTTAGGCTCGAACAACTGTGGGGACAACCAGTTCTAAATATACAAACCTAACCACCTCAAAATTGTTTATCAGATGTTGTTGGTTGCTTGTTGGGTAACCATTGTACCAATAAAGTACAAAATAATTCATATGTGCAGTATTGTCAAGTTTCCCAGTTCAGTGCATGAGTACATTAGCCACGGTAAGGCTCTGATTATGCATCCCTGCCAAGTTTCTTTCCCAGGTCCATGTGTCATCTGCTGCTTGAGTCCCAGAACTTAAGGTAAACAAAGCCCTCATCAGGCCTGGACCTGGGAAACTTGGCAGCTATGATAATGGCTGGGCTTGAAAAGGGTGCAATATTTATCAGTCCTATTATATATTCCTACACCAGAGGGATCAGAATATACTCGGTGCGTTCAAAACACAATTAGGAATATTGCCCTCAAAACTGAGCATAACGAGTGAATTTTGTGCTTATTTCATCAAAACTCTCATTGCCCATTATTTAACTTGCAGTTTTCCACTGTTAAATTTCAGCACAACTAATAATTGCACCACTGGTAATTGCGATATGTGCGCAATTAATCGGACCGACTGTAATTGGGGCACCGGTATTTTTCCTTGCATTCTGGGATTTGTAGCCGTTTTTAACACCCTTCATATAATTAGCACTGCAAGTACCACCCTGCAGCGAAAATCAGTGGTCTGAGTGAGCTACTCGTGAATGGACCACAGTAATGCAAAAGGTCTGTCTGACGTATATGGCAACTTTGCAAAGCAGATTTGATCTTCGCTGACAGCTACATCCACAACTTGAGGATATCCTTAGCTGAAAAAAGTTTGTTTTGTAAGACTTGAAGTTTAGGTTATCCTATTTTAATTATGGTCCAACACGGAGATTACTGGCTAAAAAGGCAAGGCATATTGAAGGCAACTCTCAAACAATGCAATCTGGGAGTTGTAGTTCACTTCAGTACATCTACCTGTTGTATGCCTTGTCTTTTAAAGAAATAAGGTATACAGATTTATGTGGCGTGTTGTTGTCTGTATTGTAATACAAACACAGGGCCCAATGAAACAGGTGACTCGCCAGAGGGCATTCCTAGTGCAAAGGCCACCTTCTGCCAAAAACAGGTCACCTGCCTGGCGGCTAGTCTCTTTTTAAAGTAAAGAAGTACTAGATATGAAACTGACATGTCACGTGAATTGGGGTGGCATGCGATTATCTCTTATTTAATACCACAGGCCTTCCATAAATACTAGCCTGGCAAGTGCCCACATCTATGTCCCCTCTACCTTTCATAGGCACTGACCTGCCTCTTCACAAGGATCGAACATTTCTAAAGTGATGCCAGTCTTTCAGAGGCACTGCCACCCACATATGGTGTAACAACTCTTTTTAAACATTTTTTTCGGTCAGACTGATCATTTATGGATACTTTGGGACAGTTAGGAAGAGGCATGCCTCAGGACATTTGGGGACCGCTGGAGCACAGGATACCTTAACCAGCAGGCAACAGAAATAGGGAGGCACACATTCAAACTGTGCGAATCCATAATAAGTATGTCTTCCCTGAGTAGCAGAGAGCGTCCCCTACACTCCAGAGGCAATAGTAATTTAATTTCCAGGATCCAACACCATGCCCCTGCCCCTCAGCTTTCGTTGCCCCATGAAAGGGTCAATTTTCACCAAAGGGTGTCAAATCAAGCTGTCTGTCACTTCATGGATGGTGGTCAGGCGTATGGCTAAAAAGGCAATTGTCCCTGGGACAATTATGCACTGTTTTATGTAAAGCAGTGGATTGTTGCAGGTGATAATGTAAATGTGACCGCACAAGTGAAAAAAAAGGCAGATTCTACTACCCATTCAAAAGCCAGGCATTTCATGTGACTTCGTAATTAGTAAGAGAAGCCTCCTACTGAAATATAAATTTGGGTGTTTAAGACAACTATGCCTCTTGGAGTGAACAATATGCCACACCTCAGTATTCTGTTAGATAGGAGGAGCTCTGAGATTTGTCCAGAGTGACTAGTCAATGCTTGTTCGCAAAATACCTTTCTTAGATGCTGAACGAGGAGTTTGCGTTGGGAGACTACTTAATCTGGTCAGAGTTAATCTTATAATAGGTGACCTAAAGGAGCCACAATGGTGGCCATATGAGGGATAAAGTAACTGTAGAAGCCAAGGAAAAAAACATATTTCCTTGTTTGCTGTGAGTGTGTTCCCTAGCTTGTATGATAATTTGCTAGTGTTCAATAGGGCTCTTTCATCATGACTTTGTTTTGGATTAGGAACCATTTGCTGGGCTTTGCAGATCACGTTGTTGGAAAGTGGAAAAATCTATCATTGGGTGCTGAGGGTGTTCAACCTATGAGAGCTGAGATTTTATCGTAATTATGTGTCTTTACGTAACTATAGTTATAAATTAACCTATGAATTAATTTGATTATAAATTGATGCTTGACTTGTGACCTACTTAATGGCCACCATCAAACGAAAAGGCCTACTTTTGTTGTCTAATGCTAAATTAATAATGTGATGAAAATATTCTTTCTCTTTAAGAGCATGTTCTTTGCTAAAATAAATGCTGAAATAAAATTAGTATTTTGTGGCCTCTACTAGGCAGAAGCAGATGCATTGTATTTGCATATTTGCTTGTAGTTGTGTTTCTAACTTATGTTTTTCCCTGGAGGAAAATGGTGCGACAAGAAAATATTTCCATATTTTGGAATCACTATCCTGTGATAGCGTATTCGGAAGGTGCCAAACAGTGGGTCCACAGATTCAACTGGAGAAGAGGATGTACAATATACAAGTGTATTAGTTTGAATTTCGTCAATGGAACAACAGCAAATACAATAGCTTAGAGCTAACATTTTATATAACTCTGATATCTGTTAATGTTCTGATTGGACATAATTTTCTCACCTTATGTTTTAACCAATCACAAGAGTTTACCAAGTATAATTTAATGTTCAGTCACCATTGATTTGGGGTCTTTTGGTCATTATTTAGTTCATGATCAAACTGGTATCCTGAGCCACGGACGGCTGCCCACTGGGGCTGCTGCCAGTAGTGGTGCTTGTGGCGGTGCTTGTGGCGGTGCAGGTGGCGGTGCTTGCGGCGGTGAAGGTGGTGGTGCTGGCCGCGGTTCAGGTGCCGGTGCTACCAGTGGTGGGGGTAGGCTCCAGCCCTTCGCCTGCAGCCTCAGACGTTTGCCCACTGTGGCTGCTGCCAGTAGTGGTGCTTGCGGCAGTGCAGGTGGCAGTGCTGGCCACGGTGCAGGTGCCGGTGCTGCAAATGGTGGGGGTAGGCTCCAGCCCTTCCTCTGCAGCCTCAGACCGCTGCCCACTGGGGCTGCTGCTGCTGCCAGTAGTGGTGCTTGCGGCGGTGCAGGTGGCGGTGCTTGCAGCGGTACAGGTGGTGGTGCTGACCACAGTGCAGGTGGCAGTGCTGGCGGTTATGCTGGTAGCCACCAGCCCTTCATCTGCAGGCTCAGACGCCTGAAGTGCCTTGGCAGGTGTTCTGTGCCCCTTCCTGCCCCTGGCAGATGGTGGTGTCTCCTTGGATCTACCAGCTGGAGGATGAAGGTTTGGGAGTGGAGGAAGAGGGAATGGTTGTAGGAGGTGTCAGTCTGCTGTGTTTGGGTGCAGGTGCATGAGCTGGATGCTGTTGTGAGGTGGATGGCTGTTGGGTGTGTGTGTGTGCTTGCGTTTGTGTACTTTGGCAGGAGGGGTCACAGACACAGTGGGAGAGGGCATAGGGGACGTGTGCATGGATGTGGGGGTGGTGACTGCCAGTGAGGGGCGTGTGCTGATAGGCGTGCTGGTGATGGAGGTAGTGGATGAGGATGTAGTATATGCAGGTGTGTATTGGGGTGGACGAGGAGGGGGAAACAGTGGAGGCAGTGGATGATGGTGTGTCTGCATGGGGATGGTGCTTGTGTGAGTGCCTGTGAGATGAAGTGTGGTACTTGTGTTTGCCTGAGCCACTTCTGTGTGTTGATTTGGGTGAATGCTGGTCTGAAGGTGTGCTTGGTATAGGCTGGGGTTGAGGGGATTGGGACTGGGTAGAGAAAGTTGGAGGGGGGAGGCTAGAGACAGGGGCAATGGCTGCCATCAGTGCAGAAGCCAGATCCTGAAATGCTTTCTGTTGGGTTGCCACACCAGAGTGAATGCCCTCCAGGTATGCATTTGTTTGTTGCAATGCCTTTCAACACCCTGGATGGCATTCAGTATGGTTGACTGCCCAACAGTGAGGGATCTCAGGAGGTCAATAGCCTCCTCACTGAGGGCAGCAGGACTGACTGGGGCAGGGCCTGAGGTGTCTGGGGTGAAGGAGATGCCCACCCTCCTGGGTGAGCGGGCACGGGAAACACACTGAGGGGCTGCTGGGAGGACAGGGCTGGTATGGGGGTGGCGGCTGTTGTTGGATTGGGCACAGAGGTGTCCACCACCGCCAGGGATCTTCCATCGGAGGAGTCGCAGCTGTCTGTAGTGTCCCCTCCTGTCTCTGTCATGGTGCTCCCCTCGCCCTCCGTCCCACTGGTGCTCTCACCGTCAGTGGATTCGGCCACCAGGCCCATGTGGGATGCAGCTCCCTCCATCGCCGGTGCCTCTGCTCCTCTGCCAGATGATGCTAATGCACACAAGAAAAGGGTGACAAAACAAGAAGGGTGGGAGAGACAGAGAATACACTTGGTCAATGCAAGCAACAACACTACTGTTGGCGTACACAACTATGCACTACCAGTTACAAAGCTAGTCACCAGCCCATGGGGTACCTAGCATAACGCCATCAGCTGCACACCTGAAACCAACAGGACCCTGCCCAGTAGTAGATGGCCACTAACACTATTGGGGTTGGAGTGCTGCAGAGCCCGCCCAACAAGGGACCTACCCTGCCATGTTCGCCCTGGCCTAGGGGCACCCACAGCCCACATCCCCCACCCAGGTAAAACCTCAAAGCACGCAAAGTCATGATTCTGAATTTGTACTCACCCCCTTGTGGCTGCTGTGATGCTTTCAAGCACCCATCCAACTCCAGATAGGTCACCGCCAGGATGAGGAACATCGGGGGGGGTCAGGGTAGGACGGGCACCCCTTCCTCGTTGGGAGGCCAGCCCTAGCTGTGCCTCCGCAGTCTTCCTTGCCCAGCGGCACAGGTCCCCCCACCGTTTGCAGCAGTAGGTGCTCTGCCTGTCAAAGACCCCCAGGGTCCGCACCTTCTTGGTGATGGCACGCCAAATACCCTTTTTCTGATGGGCGCTGACAGCAGAAAAGGTATTAGTCACACCGTGCAGACTGTCATACTCATGGCCCACCATATCCCTCCCATCCCCTTACGCACAGACATTGACCACCATACATGCATCACTCTGCCCAGGACCCCTCAGCCCCCCCTACATAAGGCTTACACACACAGCACTCCATACATTCACGGCCCACTCATCATGCTCACAGTGTACTCACCTGTTTGTCTGGAGGACCATAGAGTAAAGTGTACTGGGGTAGGACCCATCCACTAGTTTCTCCAACTCCTCCGAAGTGATGGCGGGGGCCCTTTCCCCAGACACTTGAGCCATTGTCGCTTCCAGACACAGGTCACAGCAGCACTTGCAGTGTAGGTCCTCTCCTGTTGAAGGTCAGGTAGCAATTGAGTATACAGATAGAAAATGCAGGTCTCGTCCGTGGCGGTGCGTACCGTCTCCGCCAGCATACATCGCCATTGGCTCCTGGAGCCCAGAGGGCCTAATGTTAACCAATGCGAAGTTGCGCGGCGGTCGTGGACCACCGACCGCTACGGCACACAATGCCAGCGGAATTACCTCATTTCCACTTGTCTCTCCGCAGAGGTCAGGCAGCCGCCATTTCAGTGGAGCACAGGCCATGGCACCTAACTGCGTCTCTGCAGATATTGGCACATCAACTAACTCTCAAATTCACATACTGGTTCTGTAAATGAAGAGATGCATCATTATTTCAATAGATGTGTGAATATGACCCTCTGGTCACTGTTTACCTCCCTAGACCTAGAGGATGAATATGAGATGGAGACATCCTCCCGTGTACAGACCCCTGGTGGACCTTGCGACCATGGAGGACAGACACATTATCCTAACCTACAGACTTGATAGGGCCACAATCCAAGAACTGTGTGCCCAATTGGAGCCAGACCTGATTTCAGCTATCCGCCAGCCCACAGGTATCCCCCCTCTAGTGCAGATACTGTCAGTGCTCCATTTCCTGGCAAGTGGTTCCTTCCAAGCGACAGTGGCCATGGCATCAGGCATGTCACAGCCTATGTTCTCAAACGTGTTGACCAGAGTGTTGTCTGCCCTGCAGAAACACATGCGCAGCTACATTGTATTCCCCCAGGTGGAGGATTTGGCCACAGTGAAAGCTGACTTCTATGCCCTGGAACATATCCCCAACATCATTGGTGCCATTGCATTTGTCTCCCCCCAACCCCCGGAGGAATGAACAAGTGTTCAGGAATAGAAAAAGCTATCACTCTCTGAATGTGCAGATGGTGTGTTTGGCGGACCAGTACATCTCCCATGTGAATGCCAAGTGTCCTGGCTCTGTGCATGATGCCTTCATCGTGAGGAATAGCAGCATTCCATATGTGATGTCTCAACTCCAGAAGCATGGAGTGTGGCTAATAGGTGAGCCCAGTTGATGTAGGTATATGGGTGTGGGGTTGTCCCTAAGGGATGAGTGTCTGTCTAACAGGTATCCCTTGAATATTTGCACGTGACTCTGGTTACCCCAACCTCTCATGGTTACTCACCTTAGTGAGGAATGCCAGGACAAGGGCAGAGGAATGTTACAATGAGGCACATGGGCGAACAAGGAGGATAATTGAAAGATCCTTTGGCCTCCTGGCGGCCAGGTCCCGGTGCCTACATCTGACAGGTGTATCCCTGTACTACCCACCCAAGAAGGTGTGCCAGATCATCGTTGCATGTTGCACAACCTGACCTTGAGGCGCCAGGCACCTTTTTCTGCAGGAAGATGATCCTGGGGGAGGTTTTGTGGCAGCGGTGGAGCCTGTGGACAGTGAGGAAGAGGAGGCAGAGGAAGAAGATGTATACATTCGAAGTTCACTCATTCAACAGTACTTCCAGTGACACACAGGTAAGACACTGTAACTTCACTTTCTATTGCAGTTTTGTGTTGGACATTGTACATGGCAGCATGATTTTCCATAATCTCTGCCCACTTACTGTACCCTTTGGCATCTCTATTTTCAGATCTCTGTGCCCCACTCTGGCTCCTGGTGTGTTCCCTGCTGCCCACTACAGGTCATACCTATGTATACATGACTGTACATTTGAATTCCAATGCTTACAGCTTCATAAACAAATACATATTTGAATCAATTGGCAGACTCCATACTTGTATTAGTTCCAAGGGTGTTTATTTATGTGCTAATAAGTGGAGGGGGAATTGCAATGGGCTTGGTTGATGATGGAGGAAAGTCAAGGGTAGGGTCCAGTCTATTGGTATCACAGGTGCATTGTCCTATGGGGCATGGGAAGGGGAGCAATAGCAGTTCAAGGTGGACAGGGTAACAGAGTGGGACAGAAGGGTGACAATCAGGACAGTCTTATTTCCTGGCAGAGGTCTTTGCAATGTTCTCCGGCTTCTGCTTCGGCCCTGATCGCAGGGACCTTTTGCGTGGTGGTTTTCCATCTGCAGGGGGAGGGGTGCTGGTGGCCTGTTGGTTCTGTGGCGGAGCCTCCTGTCCACTAGTGCCGGCGGAGGTGGAGGGCTGTTCTTCGGTTTGGCTAGTGTCAGAGGCCCGTTGGTGTGCCATAGCCTCCCTCATGGTGTAGGCCATGTCTGCCAGCACCCTTGCAATGGTGACCAGGGTGGTGTGGATGTGTTTGAGGTCCTCTCTGATCCCCAGGTACTGTCCCTCCTCCAGCCACTGGGTCTCCTGTAACCTGTACATTAACTGGCCCATGGTCTCCTGGGAATGGTGGTATGCTCCCCGTTGAGAGTGGGTTCCCTGGGCCTGTCCTCCCTCTGTCGCACCACAGTCCTCCCAGCTTCCCTGTTGTCCTGGGCCTCTGTCCCCTGAACCGTGTGCCCACTGACACCAGGTCGCTGACTGTTTTGGGTTTGTCGGGTTGCCTGGGGTCCCTGTAGTGGTGGACACGCCGCGGATTGACGTGTCCTGGGGACAGAGGTGTGGGCCCGCTGGGTGGGTGCTGTGCTGGTGTTTCCTTAGGGGGAAGGCTCTGTGAAGGGTTGGGACTGTGGCACGGTAACCGACTGTCCAGAGGTCCCTGATGGGCCAGGTTGGTCATTGTGATCCAGGCGTGCAAGAGCTGCTGTCATCACTGTGGGCCTCTTCTGGGGAGGACTGGATGTGGCTGGCACCTCCTCTCTGGTGACGTTGAGTGGGGGGTCCTGTGGGAATGTAAATGCAGTGTTATTGTTTCTGCGTGTGCCATCTTGTGCATGGGTATGTTTCCCTCTATGGTTGTTATTAGCAAGGCAGCTTTGGCTTGTATGAGTTGTGATTGGTTTGGCTAAGTGATTGTCACTAGTGTGCATGCTGTGGTGATAGGTGTCCATGCAGGTCTGTGATGGGGGTCCATGAATTGTTGTTGCATGCAGGGTTTTGTATTGTGATGGGTGGGTTGTGATGGTGGGGTATAGGTGAGGTGGTGAACTGATGGGGATGAGGGTAGGGTGGGAGTTAGTGATGGCATCCAGGTAGGGTGGGGGGATAAAGTAGTAAAAAGTTTGACTTACGAGAGTCCAGTCCTCCTGCTACTCCTGCGAGGCCCTCAGGATGCATGATCGCAAAGACTTGCTCCTACCATGTTGTTAGTTGTGGGGGAGGAGGTGGGGGTCCACCGCCAGTCCTCTGTACGGCTACCTGGTGTCTTGCAACCATGGAACATACCTTCCCCCGTAGGTCGTTCCACCTCTTCCTGATGTCATCCCTTGTTCTAGGGTGCTGTCTCACGGCGTTGACCCTGTCCACGACTCTCCGCCATAGCTCCATCTTCCTAGCAATGGACATCTGCTGCACCTGTGATCCAAATAGCTGTGGCTCTACCCGGATGATTTCCTCCACCATGACCCTTGGCTCCTCCTCTGAGACCCTGTGGTGTCTTTGTGGTGCCATGGCTCTAGTGTGAGTGGTGTGTGTGAGGGTGTGTGGGGTGATCTTATGGGGTGTGTGCTGTGAGGTGCGTGGATGGTGTATGGGTGATGGTGTTATGTGGCTCAGATTGAGTGGGTGCTCCTGGCTTGTCTCTCTGTCAGTTGGCAATATTTTCTTTCATTGTAAGGGATTGTGGGTATTGTGGGTGTGGTTTTTATATTGGATTGGGTGTGTGGGTGTGGTGTGTGTATGTGTGTCAGGTGTGTGTAGTTTGAATTGTCCAATGTGGTTTTGTTTTGTAAGTGTGTGGGTATTTTGAGCGTGGCGGTATATACTGCCAATGGTTTACCGTGGTTGAAAGACCGCTGCTGTGATTCGTGGGTCCTGATGCTGTGGGCTTATTTCTGTTGCCATAATGGTGTGGGTTTTGGTACCGCCTGTTTATCACTGACCTTTGGTCT
Source organism: Pleurodeles waltl (assembly GCF_031143425.1). Taxonomy (NCBI): domain Eukaryota; kingdom Metazoa; phylum Chordata; class Amphibia; order Caudata; family Salamandridae; genus Pleurodeles; species Pleurodeles waltl. The sequence continues at coordinate 169,274,307 of NC_090451.1, read as the reverse complement.
GGCAGACTTGTGTGGGTGTGTGTATAGTGGCAGATTTTTCTGTGTGGGTCATAATACCCGTAACGGTAAACCGTCACAGTATCTTGGCAGCCGTCAGCACGGTGGTTGGCAGCATTTACCGCAAGGGTTGTAATGAGGGTCTTTATGTTTTGCCAGACAGTCTACTGACATGCTGAAGTTTTATTATTTTCCGAGTTTACTACGCCTGTTGGTTTCTGAACAAATGATTTGATGGTTCAGTAATCTTATAGTGCCAACTCTAAACCATATCCTTTACCTTGTTTCTGTTCTGATGCTGATGTTGCTGTCCTCCTGATGAAGTAGACGTTGTTGCTGAATACCTTAGAGAATGGGTAAATGTATGTTTTTCAGGTACCAACTGCTAATATTTTAATACTGCTGCTATTTTTGATAGCGCCTTAGCTGGATGTTTTCTAAATTCATGTTACTAAATTCTTTTACATGAAGTCCAACATGTTGATGGTAATTAGTGGTTAGTGAGGTGTACTCTCATACATATGAATGGTCATTGGTTCCTTTTGTTTTTTTATTTCAATGTATTCAATTTCTCTTGCTCAGGTTCTATTGCTATGGTTCTGTGTAATAACCATTGAGGTATTATGTATTTTTGCATTGATTAAGCTTAGATTTATTTGCAGACTAAATCAGCCTTTATTGTTTCTATACATGTATCATTTGAGTTTGAAAATTATTTTTGTGACTTTAGCATTGTTAATATAGGAAAATAAGGGGGTCATTACAACATTGGCGGGCGGCGGTACCGCCGTGCGGCTGCCAATGTGGCCGCACTCGAACGGTGCCCATTATGACATCCCGCGTCATAAGTAGCGTAAATTGATCTGTTTGTCTTGATTATTGTTTTTGAAATTTTTGACTAAAATGGATAAAATGAATCCCTAAATGCCCAAAGTGACTTTCCCTGGTTCTTGGAGTTTGCCTAAGTTGATAGAGAATGTTCTCTGCGTTCTGTTGTTAGATTGAATGAAGTAGATCATGCGCTTGCACAGCTTTCGCTAATTTTCAGTTGACTGAGTTGTTTGTAAGATTTTCGGGGATTGGCGTACTCCAGAAGAAGATAATGTTAAAGAAAGAGTTGGTGTACTCTGAAGTGTGAGAGTAGGGAAGTTAGCGAACTTCACATCTGTGTGGTGCTTGGAAAAATTGTCCACGTGGTTGTTGGTATACGGACCTCACAGGGCAGGTCTAAGACTCCAGAGTATATTAAAAGTGTATGGAGACACTTTTTTTGTTTTTGTTGTAATTTGTCTCTTTGGTAGACCAATCGGGTGTGGTTGGTAAGTCAAGTTTGTGAGTTGAGTTGAGTGTTTGGACTTTTCGACTGAGATTTGGCGAGTCCTGTGTGCACCAAGACAGTATCCATTGATCAGTTGAGAGTGAAATTTGTGGTCAAAGTTTGCTTGCGAAATCAGGGGAACTGAGAAAGAAGAATAGCTGCAAGAGCTATTTGTTTTGAAGAAGTGCTCGCAATTACTTTTTGCATTTGTTTTGAGTGTTTTCAAGATTAGGAGGACAAGCCGTGAAACTTTGTCAGCTGCTGTGTGTAGGTGTGATGTCATTTTTGTGCTGCGCTGGGATAGGTTGGTTAGTGAGAAGGGTCGTGCACTGATAGGTGGACAACCGTGAAGCGCAATTGGTCGAGAAAGGAGATGAAGAGGATTGTGAGAATACATGCCCTCATTACGACTTCGGCTGTCTTTCTGAAAGACCGCCGAAGCCGCGGACGACACTATACCACCAGTGCTCCCTATTAAGAATTTTCCGCTGGGCTAGCGGAAAAGTCACATCAACATTGCCGCCGGCTCTTAATAGAGCCGGCGGCAATGATGATGTTGCGTGTGCAGCAGCACCTGTCGTGCATTTCACTGCTCGAAATTCGGGCAGTGAAATGCGCGATTGGGCTGTGCCTGGGGGCCCCTGCACTGCCCATGCCAAGTGCATGGGCAGTGCAGGGGCCCCAGGGGCACCCCGAGTCTCCCTTACTGCCATGGACAGGCTGGCAGTTGGGGATTATGACCGCCTGGCGGAGGCCTGGCGGTCAGTTGGAGGTGCCGGCGGTATGGCCGTGGCTAATGCGCCACTGTCATCATACACTGGCGGTACACCGCCAGCCTGTTGGCGGTGTTACCGCCAGTGTACCCCCAGCCGCCAGGGTCGTAATGAAGCCCATAGTCACTTCCTGATTATTGATTTTTGATATAAATTTGTGAAGAGTGAAGTTTTGATGAGTATAGGCAAGGAGAAATTTGTCCGCCAGAAGGTACTCCGGCATATATCGTAATTGAAGAGAAAGGTACAGGAGCATGTCTGTGGCTAAAACATTGGGTTTATATTACATGGAAGGAAGGTTGTTTAGAGTTTCCTGAAAATGGTACATTTAATTTAAGATTTTTGGATAATTTGAGACAGGTGATGTAGGTCTAAGACCTCCACCAAGACCAGCTCAGTTCGAAGCATTAGCGATCTGGGAGTTAGTAGCTAGACAGCAACAAGCATTTAAATTTGAGAGAAAAATTAGAAGAGCAGAGAAGTCACCAGCGGTAGCTAGGTGGGACAGTGAGCAGGGACAGTGAAGACTCAATACCTTACAAGGTGTTAGGTTAATTCCTGCAATGATTGAAGACACTGAGAAAGTTTCAAAGAAATCTAAAAAGAGTTCTTCTTCAACTACTGAAGAGCAGACATCAAAAGAACCTAGAAGGTCTTTGATTAATGATGAGGATTCGGACGAGCATAAGTTTATTACACAGATTTTGAGAAATCGTCCACCACCTAATGTGGTTCACGAAGGTTCAAGTACTACTGGTACAAATCCTACTGCACCAATACCAGTTGCAGTGACCCAGAGTCCAGTACAGAGTAACCATAACATGACTGAGAATTCCGTACAGGTTAATCCTAACGTGAACTGGAGCTCAGTTCAGACTAATCCTTCAGCGCAAACACCAATGCAGAGCAGCATCAATCAGTCAAATGACAATAGACAGCTGCCACAAATTAATGTTCCTAGGATTTATCCAGATGTACCTATTGTGAATACAACTACTAATCTAGTAGTATCTTCAGGTCAGAATTCACATGAGCCAATATTGGTTCAGACAGAGCCCACTCCGATGTTACTGCCTCGAATGCAGAATGCTGGAGTAGAGCATTCTCAGAATGTAGAAACAAAGGAGCCCAGATGCAATATCAGTTAAATGTGGTCCACTTGTGCCTTTGTATGCTCAGGGCAAAAAGAGTGAGGAAAATCAAGGAGTTCAAAATCAGAATGAAAACACTGAGTTAATGCCCCCTGTAAGACAGACTCTAAATAGAACAATGTCATTATTAGATTTAACTCCTATTAGAAATTCTGAAATGACTGGATCATGTAATGGTCCAGAGTTAAAATTATTGACTCCTCAACGCATGAGCCCAATGCAACAGCAGTTAACGAGTGTATAACCTGATAATATTTCATTACAGGGTTTGACTGCACAGCAATTAACAAGGTGGTTGGAAGAATTGAGTGTTTCAAGTGTTCCAGAAAGTCAGTTCAATGAATAGGAAAACATAAATAAAATGAGATTGTCAATGGAAGCAGGTGAGTTTCTGGAAGGGACAATGAGAATAAACAGACTTGAGTTCTATACTGAAGCTGAGTTGAGATATTTGTGTCCATTAATTACAGAAGGAGCAGCTGAAGTGCATCAGCAGTTCCAAGAATTAGCAGACAATTATGAGATAGAGCTCATGAAAACTAAAATCCTGAAGAGAAATTATAGATTACATTTAGAAGCTGAAGATTTTGGACACATGAGGTCTGCAGGGATGAAAACACATCTTAGAAAGTTACTTGAGAGAGTACAAATTTGGAGAGCTTTAGAAAAATGTGAAGGCAGATGGGTCAAGGAAAGAGAAAGACCGAGGAAAGGTTTGGATACTCCTCCTATCGGATCTCACAAATTAAAGAGCCAGTAAAAGTTTTGCCAATGAGAGAGATTCCAGGAGGGAGTTTTGTACATGTCCCTTGGAGCAGAGGTGATATCTTGTCATTTATAAATGACTACCCCAGGTTGAAGGTGAAACCAGTGGAATGGTACCAGCAAACAGATAGGTTTGTGAAACTTGCAAAATGCCTGTGGGAGGATTTGAACACTCGTTTGGAGATAGTTGTTCCAGCAGACTGGTAGATCGAGTGCAAGAAGAGTGTAGCTTGGCCAACAAGAGAGCCACCAAGAGATCCGTCAACAGGTGCACCATCTCCTGAAGTAATGAAGTATTACTATAAGGTCATTGAATACCTGAAAACGAGAATTTCGCCGAAAAACATGGATTAGCAGCGCATAGGTAGAACAGCTCAAGAGGTGAAAGAATTGATTAATGCATACTATGAGAGGTTGTTAAAAGCATTTAAACATTACAGTGGTACAGAAACAATCGAGCCAAAAGACTTATTTATACTGTGTTGATCTCATTACATTCACTTTTCTGAAAACGTTTTGTCCTTTCATTATTCATCCCAGGTATGGGGTAAATATGTTTTATTATTGCAGCTGATTGTGGGTATAGTGTTGGGAGTGGGGCTATGTGTGTTGCGTGTGTGTTTCACTCTCTTTTTCCTCCCTCCCTCCCTCCCCTGTGTGCTAGACGGCTGTACTCACCGTCGTCGTCTCTGCCGTCGTTGGTGGTGGAGCAGCACGTAGAAAATCATTGGGAAGACATGCAGCTCGGGATCCATGGCGGCGTGGTTGTTCCCTGTGTCTCCACGGGTGAGTCCTTTTCCTTCTGTGCAGTGTTTCTGCCAGGCTTTTGATGATGTTGGTACCGCCCCGGAAAAGGTGGCGGATTGCAGGGTCTTAATAGGTTGGGCGGGACATTGGCTTCTGCCTGGCTGTAGGCGGCTACCGCTACGGTGGTTGTTTTCGGCCTGTCGGTCGGTGTGGTAAAGTGACTGTCTATCTGAGTTCTCACTACCATGGTCATAATTTGGCGGTAGTTACCACCAGCCTCGCCACAGTTGTAATGAGGGCCTGTGTTTTCTTTTGTGGCTGTCATTAAGGATCTCAGTAAAATAGCTAGGGATCACAACATAGAGACAGTAAAGAACTTCTTTGAACCTACATTAACCTTTGGAACTGCATTCGCCCATCGAAATAACCTTACCTGTTTACTTACGCCTGTAGAGAAGAGTTTTCTAGGTAACACAGATGATAGGAGAAGAGCGATTAAAGCTAAAATAGATAAGGGATTCGTTTTACGAAGTCCTAGAAATGACATTGCTAAACAAGGGAAGATGACCTTTGATTATTTACATGTAGGCAAGCAATGTATATACAGGCCGCTGTCTAGTGTAGAAGTAATATACAAGGGAACAAGTGAATGTAGAAATGTGTTTTTGTTTAAGAGTAAATGGAGTTTTATGCTGAATGGTCAGGATCTTCCAGTGCCTGGTGTCTACTATATTTGTGGGAAAAATGATTATTACAGTCTTCCTAGAGGATGGTATGGCACATGTTATTTGGGAATAGTTTTTTCCAAAAATGTACCAACTTCATGACTTGAGTAAGTTTCCTAAGTTTACTGAAATTCAACTGAGACAGAAGCGTGAATCAGTTTCTAGCATTGTGGGTGACATATTTGGAGCAATAATTCCTTCAATAGGAGCTGTTCTGAATTCAATAAAAATACAAATGTTGTTTACAGTTGTGGATAACATGTTAACAGATTATTCAGGAGCTATTGTACTCCTAGATACTGTCATGAACTGCACTCGGCTTCTCACCTTTGGATGCAGGATTGGAGAAAACACCCGATCTTCTGCTGGTTCTGGATAATCCCAGATAGGGGCGACCCTTTCTAGTAGCCACGGAGCCGCTTGACACAGAACGCCTAAGCAGACCGTACCCTCCAGAAGGAGTCGCAGAGGAAAAACCCAAAGAAATGGGGAAAAAACCTCAATACAGGACCTCCTGAAAAAGAAGAAAAAACAGGACTTGAAAACAGGAAAAAGGCAAAAAATCTCCAAAGCGAAAACATGAAAGACGAACAGGAGCAAAGTGTTTGCAACGCAAGGTAGAGCAAGACTGAGGCCCTCATTACAACCCTGGCGGAAAATCCCGCTTACCGCCGTGCAGAAGACCGCCAACACACCGCTAACAAAACCGACACCGTCACGCCAACAGGAATACGTCCACACTATCACAACCCAGGAATCCACGCGGAGGTCTTTCAACCGCGGTATTCCATTGGCGGTACACACCGCCGCACTCAAAATACACACACATTTACAAAACACAACCTCATTGGACAAATCGAAATACACACACCTGATACACGTATACACACCACTCCCACACACCCAATCCAATATAAAACACACACCCACATCACCCACAAACCCTTATGACCAGAATTGCGATAGAAGGCCAGAGAGACACCACCAGAAACAACACTAGCATCACAGGCACACAACATCATCACTCACACAACATCCACGCACCTCAGACAACACACACAAACACATCCCCTCATACATCACAACCGACACCACCTCACACATCTCCCACACCACATCATGGCACCTCAACGACACCCCAGGTTCTCTGAGGAGGACCTCAGGGTCATGGTGGAGGAAATCGTCCGGGTAGAGCCACAGCTATTCGGATCACAGGTGCAGCACACCTCCATTGCTAGGAAGATGGAGCTATGGCGCAGAACCATCGACAGGGTCAACGCAGTGGGACAGCACCCCAGAACATGGGATGACATCAGGAAGAGGTGGTACGACCTAAGGGGGATGGTGCGTTCTGTGGTCTCGGACACCAGATTGCAGTACAGAGGACTGGCGGTGGACCCCCACCTCCTCCCCAACAACTAACAACATGGGAGGAGCAAGTCTTGGCAATACTGCATCCTGAGGGCCTTGCAGGAGTAGCAGGAGGAATGGACTCTGGTAAGGCAACTCTTAACTATAATATCCCCCACCCTACCTGCATGCCATCACATACCCCCACCCTCACCCTCACCCCCATCACTCCAACACCTCCAACACCTCACATATGTCCCACTATCACAAACCACACATCCCAACACCAAGCCCTGCATGCAACACCAAAGCATGGATACCCATCACCAAAGAATGTCCACTACAGATACCCACACAGACCCCAAACCAAATATCACACAAGGACCTAGACAAGAAGGAAAGCACTGGAGTACAGGGTCACTCACCCATTGCACACAATGGCACACACAGATGCAATAATCATGCCTTTACACCAATGCAGGACCCCTACCCAACGTCACCGGACAGGAGGTTCCAGACATGTCCAGTGCCCCCACAGAAGAGGCCCACAGTGATGACAGCAGATCTGCACAACTGGAGATGACCAGCCCGGCCCATCTGGGACCTCGGCACAGTCGGTTCCCCTGACACTGTCACAAGCCACCACAGAGCCTCCCTCCTCAGGAAACACCAGCACAGCACCCACCCAGCGGGCCCAACCCTCTGTCCCCAGGACACGTCAAGCAGCAGTGTGTCCACCACTACAGGGAACCCAGGCAAACCCACCACCCCAAGAAAATCAGGGACCTGGGGGCAGTGGCAGTGGGCACACGGTTACGGGGATAGAGGAACAGGAAAACAGGGGAACTGGGAGGACTGTTGTGCGACAGGGGGACAGGGGGAGGACAGGCCCAGGGAACCCACTCTCCACGAGGCCCTCTCCAACATCATGGAAGCGTACCATCATTCCCAGGAGATGATGGCAACGGTACTGGCCAACTTTCAAGAGACCCAGCGGCTGCAGGAGGAACACTATCTGGGGATCAGGGAGAAACTCAAGTCTATCAACACCACCCTGGTCACCATTGTAGGTGCTGCAGGACCTTGTCAACACCAGGAGGGGCACTGTGGCACAACAAGGGGCCCCTGACACTAGCCTGGATGATGAACAGCCCACCACCTCCGCCGGCGCTAGTGGACAGGAGGCACCGCCACAGGACCACAACACCAGCACCCTACCCCCTGCAGATGGAGAGCCACCCCGCAAACAGTCCCTGAGATCCAGAAACAAGACAGAGAACATTGCCAAGACCCCCGCCAGGAAATAAGACCCCCCCTGAATGTCATCCTTCTGTCCCACTTTGTCACCCTGTCCATCCTTCAACTGCCCTTGCTCCACTTCCTATGCCCCTTTGGACAATGCACCTGTGAAACAAATAGACTGGACTCTGCCATGGACATTCCTCCACCATCACCCCTGGCCATTTTACAACCCTCTCCACTTATTTGCACAAAAATAAACACACATCAATCACAAAACAATCTGCAGTCAGTCTGTGCTTTCACAAATGTGTAATTGAAATAACTATGGAATATAGCAATGTCAATTTAAATGTCAACATACCGATGTAACACAGCTCTAGTCCATGAGGAAATATAGCAGAGGTCACAAATGTGGGACCCACATCTGTTAAATGGAAAGGCAAAGTGAGATGTCAGGGTCCATACACTGGGTGAAAATGATAGACTTATGCTAGCTCCAACAATAGTATGAGATGTGGGAGGCAGTGACATCTTCTTTCCTGTGTCTCACTGGAAGTATTGCATGATTATGTTGTTTCTGTTGTTGATATCCTCTTCTTCTGCCTCCTCTTCTTCACTGTCCACAGGCTCCACAGCTGCCACAAGACCACCAGCTGGACCATCCTCCTGCAGAAAAGGCACCTGCTGTCGCAAAGCCAGGTTGTGCAGCATACAGCAGGCCACGATGATCTGGCACACCTTCTTTGGTGAGTAGTAGAGAGAACCACCTGTCATATGGAGGCACCAGAACCTGGCCTTCAGGAGGCTGAAGGTTCTTTCTATAATCCTCCTAGTTCACCCATGGGCCTCATTATAGCATTCCTCTGCCCTTGTCCTGGGATTTCTCACTGGGGTCAGTAGCCATGACAGGTTTGGGTAACCAGAGTCACCTGAAAATATTGAGGGACAACTGTTAGACACACTCTAACCTGTAGGGACAACCCCAGACAACAATTCACAGGGTATAGGGTGCTTGTCCTCACCTAATAGCCACACATGGTGCCTCTGGAGTTGCCCCGTCACATAAGGGATGCTGCTATTCCTCAGAATGTAAGCGTCATGCACTGAGCCAGGAAATTTGGCATTCACAAGGGAGATGTACTGGTCGGCCAAACACACCATCTGCACATTCATAGAATGGTAGCTCTTCCGGTTTCTGTACACCTGTTCACTCCTGCGGGGGGTACCAAGGCCACATTTGTCCCATCAATGGCACCTATGATGTTGGGGATATGTCCCAGGGCATAGAAGTCACCTTTCACTGTAGGCAAATCCTCCGCCTGAGGGAAAACGATGCAGCTGCGCATGTGTTTCAGCAGGGCAGACAACACTCTGGACAACACATTAGAGAACATTGGCTGGGACATCCCTAATGCAATGACCACTGTGGTTTTAAAAGACCCTCTTGCCAGGAAATGGAGTACTGACAGGACCTGCACTAGAGGGGGTATCCCTGTGGGATGGTGGATAGCTGACATCAGGTCTGACTACAACTGGGCACACAGTTCATGGATTGTTACACAATCAAGTCTGTAGGTGACTATTACGTGTCTCTCTTCCATTGTTGACAGGTCCACCAGCGGTCTGTACACCAGAGGATGCCGCCATCTCATCACCTGCCCCAGCGGACGTGCCCTATGGACGAGAACAGCGAGCAGAGAGTCAGCCAACACTGAGGTATTACAAAATGTAATTTGCACACATTTATTAATCCGCAATGTGCCTGTTACTGTGTGTATGCAGGGCCTAGATAGGTGTGACGCAGTTATTATTAATGCCATGTGGCACCCTGAAATGGTGGCTGCCTGACCTGTAAGGTGGGACAAGGGTATATGAGGTAACTGCACTGGCGTTCAACACCATCACGGTAGGCGGTCGAAGACCGCGGCGCAATCCTGCATCGGTTATCATTGGACCCTATGGGTTCCAGGAGCCAATGACGATGTACGCCGGCGGTGACGGTACACACTGCCGCGGACGTGTCTGCCATTTTCTGTCTGTTCATTCACTTGATACCTGACCTTCAACAGGAGAGGACCTACACTGCAACTGCTGCTGTGACCTGGGTCTGGAAGCGACAATGGCTCATGTGTCTGGGGAAAGGGCCCCTGCCTTCACTTCAGAGGAGTTGGAGAAGTTAGTGGATGGGGTCCTCCCCCAGTACATGCTACTCTACGGTCCTCCAGACAAACAGGTGAGTACACTGTGAGCATGCTGCATGGGCAATGGCTATTTGGAGTGGTGTGGATGGAAGATACATGGGGGACTGTGGCCTGCATGAGCGGACAGTGAGTGTATGTGTCAGGGCAAGGGTGGGAACGTGGAACAATGAATATGACGGTCCAGACGGGTAAAGATTATCCTTTTACCCTGTACTATTCCTCTAGGTCAGCGTCCACCAGAAGAAGGATATTTGGCGTGTCATCGCCAAGGACGTCCGGACCCTGGGAGTCCACCACAGACGGAGCACCCACTGCCGGAAAAGATGGGAGGACATTCCCGCTGGAGCAAGAAGACGGCGGAGGTCCAGCTGGGGATGGCCTCCCAACGTGAGAGGGGTGCCCGTCGCACCATGACCCCCCTGGTGTTCCGGATCCTGGCGGTGGCGTATCCGGAGTTGGATGGGCGCTTGAGGGCATCACAGCAGCCACAAGGGGGTGAGTACAGCCACAATCATCTGACTCTGCATGCATTACGAGCTGTCTGGGTAGGGGAGGTGGGCAGTGGGTTCCCCTAGGCCAGGGCGAGCTTGGTAGGCAAGGTCCCTTGTGAGGCAAGTTCAGTGGCACTCCAACCCCACTAGTGGTTAGTGCCATCTACACCTAGTCAGGCTCCTGTGACTTCCATGTGTGCAGCAATCGGGCATAAGCCTTGTACCCCATGGCCCTGTGAATAATCTAGGAACTATAAGTGCATGGCGTAGTGCAGAGTTCTGCTGTGTTGCATGCACTGAACATGTCTTTCTTGTGTCTCCCCCCCCTTTTGTGGTCTCCCTGTTCTTGTGTGCAATAGCATCATCAGGCGGAGGAGCAGTGGCACCGGAGCAGCAGGGAGCTGCATCCCACTTGACCCTGGAGGGTGAAACAACAGAGTCTGAAGCCACCAGTGGGACGGAGGACGAGAGGAGCTCCACGGCGGGGACAGGAGGTGACAGCAGTGACAGCGACTCCTCCTCTAATGGGAGCTCCCTTGTGGTGGCGGGCCCCTCTGTGCCCCCCGCATCAACAGGTACAGCCGCCCCCCCACCAGCACCGCCCTCCCAGCAGCCCCTCAGCGTGTGTCCCGTGCCCGCTCACCCAGGAGGGTGGGCATCTCCTTCACCCCAGGCACCTCAGGCCCTGCCCCAGTCAGCCCTGCTGCCCTCAGTGAGAAGGCTATTGACCTCCTGAGATCCCTCACTGTTGGACAGTCTAACATTGTGAATGCCATCCAGGGTGTTTAGAGGCATTTGCAACAAACAAATGCATACCTGGAGGGCATTCATTCTGGCCAGGCAGCCCAACAGAGAGCATTTTTCTGGCTCTGGCCTCAGCACTGATGGCAGCCATTGTCCCTGTGTCCAGCCTCCCCCCTCCAACTTCCTCCACCCAGATCCAATCCCCTGTACCTTAGCCTATCCCAAGCACACCATCAGACCAGCATGCACACACATCAACACACAAAGGTGGCTCAGGCAAACATAAGCACCACACATCCCACAGGCACTCACACAAGCATCATACCCATGCAGACATACCAACATCCACTGCCTCCACTGTGTCCCCCTCGTCCACGTCTCCCTCCTTCCTCCCAGTCTCATCTCCACTCACACCTGCATACACTACATCTTCAGCCACTACCTCCATCACCAGCACGCCTTTCACCACACACCGCTCACGTGCACTCACCACCCCACTACCATTCACACATCCCCTGTGTCCTCTACCAGTGTGTCTGTGAGCCCTCCTCCCAAACTACACAAACGCAGGCACACACCCACCCAACAGCCATCCACCTCACAACAGCCTTCAGCCCATGCACCTTCTCCCAAATTCAGCAGACGTACACCTCCTACAACCACTATCTCTTCCTCCACTCCCAAACCCCCTCCATCTTCCCGTCCCAGTGTATCTAAAAAACGTTTCCTGGCTAATATTGACCTCTTCCCTACACCTCCCCCCCCCGTCCGTCCCCTAGGGCCAGGCTTTCCAGGTCCCAACCCAGCACCTCAGCCACCACATCCCCAGGCACAGTGGTGCCAGCAACTGCGGGCTATTGGAGTGTGCCAACCATCAGGGCTGCCAGTGTGCCACGGAGCGAGGGCAAGGACATTCCTCTACCTGAAAAACTAAAAAAGTTGCCCACATCCCGAAGGGAGAAGCAGAAAACACCTGCCACCAAGGGCTCAGGGAAAACAAAAGGCGATAGTGGCAAGACAGCTGCGCCACCATCCAGGGTGGGGAAGAGCCAGAAACTGAAGGGCAGGTCAGGAGAGGGCATGGTGGCACCGACTGAGGGACCAGTGTCACACCTTCTGTCCACGTCGACGCCAACCTGTATGGCGGAGAAGACCACCACCTGCACCGCCACAGAGCCCGCCGCCAGAACCGCTGTCATTGAGCCCGCCACCAGCACCGCCGCCACAGAGCCTGCCTCCAGCACCGCTGTCACTGAGCCCTCCACCAGCACTGCCACCACAGAGCACGCCACCAGCACCACTGTCATTGAGACCGCCACCAGCACCACCGCCAGAGTCCGCCGCCAGCACCACTGTCATTGAGGCTGCCACCAGCACCGCCGCCACAGAGCCCGCCGCCAGCACCACTGTCATTGAGCCGGCCACCAGCACCGCCGCCACAGAGCCCACCGCCACCACAGAGCCCACCGCCACCACAGAGCCCGCAGCCAGCACCGCTGCCACAGAGCCCGCAGCCAGCACTGCCACCACAGAGCCCGCCGCCAGCACTGCCGCGACTGACACCGCCGCAAGCACCGCTGCAACTGACACAGCTGCGTGTACCGCCTGCGGTCCCGCAACATCCTGAGCCAGTGGCACCACCGCAGACATGGCTGCCATCCCCAGTGGTCATTCGTCCGATGAAGCACTCGGGGCACCAAGCCCCCTCCAGAACCAGTGGAGAGATATATCCACTACCTCAGTCCTTGCCAGGATGAAGCACTCTGGGCACAAAGCCCCCTCCAGAACCAGTGGAGAAAGGCATCCACTACCTCTGTCCTTGGCAGGGTGAGGCACTCTGGGCACAAAGCCCCCTCCAGAACCAGTGGAGAAAGGCATCCACTACCTCTGTCCTTGGCAGGATGAAGCACTCTGGGCACAAAGCCCCCTCCAGAACCAGTGGAGTATCACATCCACTACCTCTGTTCTTGGCAGGATGAAGCACTCTGGGCTCAAAGCCCACTCCAGAACCAGTGGAGAAAGGCATCCACTTGTGATACTGTGGCTTTGCACTCCCCAGGATAAAGCAGTGGGCACCCCACCCACTGAAAAGACTTGAGAGACTGTGGCTTTGAACTCCCCAGGATACATCAATGGGCATGGAGCCCCCTCGTGAAGCAGTGGCGTCGTGCGTTCATCAGGCTGAGTTGCCCCACCTCCCCCTGAGGTGCCTGTTTATTATCCATCTGATGCCCCTCCAGTGTTCTCTCCGTTTGGAGTCAGGTATCTAGTGTGGGCCTCGCCCATGCATTTTTAGCCCAGTGGTCCACGGACAATAATCAGTGCACTATCTGGACTTGTGTAGTTGGTGTACATAATTTTATATACTGTATTTAGAGTTTTGACTACTGGATTTTTTATTGATTACAATCGTTCAAATCAATTCCTTTTGTCCGTGCGTTATTGCAGGGGGTGAGGGGTGTATATCTAATGTTGCAGCATGTATTGATGTGTATGGTGTTGTGGGTGAGGGTGGGGATGGGGGTGTTGCGTGTTGTGTGTGTGTGTCACTCTCTTTTCCCTCCCCCCTCCCCTGTGTTGTAGGTGCAGTACTAACTGTGGTCGTCGCCGCCGTCTCAGGAGCTCCTGATAGAGGAGCAGGAAGACGATCGCCGGCAGGATCGGCAGTTCTGGCTCCATGGTGTCCTGGTTCCACGTTGGGTGTGGAGAGGTGAGTGATTTCCCCTTCTGTGTACTGTTTCAGCCGTGTTTTTGTTCGCATTGGCTCCGCCCCAGAAAAGGTGGCGGATTGGCATCTTGTGATAGGGTGGGCGGTACATTGTCTTCCGCCTGTCTGTTGGCGGTTACCGCCACAATGTTTGTTTGTACCGCCGTGGCGGTCGGAGTGTTAAAATGGCTGTCTATGTTGGCGGTTTCCGCCGTGGTCGTAATCCCATTTTTTTTTCGCCGGCCTGTTGGCGGTATTACCGCCGTTTTAACACCGACCACCAGGTTTGTAGTGAGGGCCTGAGTGACTTATATACTGGAAAAGAGGAAGTGACTTCACAGGAAATGAAACAACACCATCTTGAATTGGGAAAAGCCCATAGAAAAGAATAGGGGAAAAGGATGTAGTATATAAGAAAAGGGCATGCTGGGAAATGAAAACAGGAAGAAGACAACATGGAGACCGTAGAAATGCAGTACACAGAAAGCAAGAAAAAAGAAAAAGACAAGAAAGAGACCACCACTGACAGAAGAGAAGAGAATGCCCTAAAGTTGGTAAGGGCGACGAGATCGGGAGCGCAAAACACGCTTCCTGGAATGCGTCGCCAAAATGACAAGAAAAAGCGGGGGACGACGCTCTGAAAATCAGCAGCGCAATCTGACTGCGTTCGGAAAAAGAGACGCCGCGACAAGTCGTGGCGTTACAGATACTGAAATGGCTGCGACAAGAGCTATAACTCTTCAGAACCGCCTTGCGTTAGACATTCTCTTAGCATGAGAGGGAGGAGTTTGTAAATTACTTGGTCCGTTTCACTGTTGTTCATACATACCGGACAATGATAAATTAGTTACAGGTTTGATTAACAATTTAACAAAAGATTTTAAAAAACTAAAAGAATTAACTGAAACTACTGTTTGGGAAATGGCTGGCAAGGGAATTGTTTCAGTGGGAATTTGGATTGGCAACCTAGGAGAAGGTATTATATTAAAATTAGTGAAATGGATTTCAATTGTTGTGTTTTGTCTAATTGGAATTTGGAGGATATACAAAATAGTTCAGTTGATCAAAAGAAGAAGATTTGAAAAGAATCAGAGGAGGGTAGATATACAAATGGATAAACTTAATGGAGAAAATTTGAGAAGAAAGAAAATGTATACAAATGTGAATGAGACTAAATTCTGAATTTTGAAATGAAATAAATACATTTATTTGAGGTTTTTGTGTGATGACATATATAGTCATCAAAGGAGGGATTGTGAGAGCTGAGAGAGACAAAGGAAACACTGGATCAATGACTGCACCAACACCACTGTTGGCATACACAACACCATCACACACAGTGAACAGGCTTAAGCACTATGCATTGCACTGCCAGTGATATGGCTAGATGGGAAGGCAAGATGAGGGCCACACACCACCAACTGCAGCACTCCTGGAACCCATGATGCCCTGCCTGAAATGGGCTGCTAACAAGCTAGGTTACCTGTCTTTGCTATACACCCATTACCCTGGAGATGACCCACGCTGCATTGTCTGGCCTGGCATTAGGGGCAACCACTAACTCACATCCACCACCCGGATCCCACCCCACCTGCCAAAATTTGTAATGATAACCACTGTACTCACCCCCTTGTGGCTGCTATGATCCCCTCAAGCGCCCATCCAGCTCAGGGTAGGCCACTGCCAGTATGCGGGCCATCAGGGGGGTCAGGTTCTGACGGGCACCCCTTCCTCGTTGGGAGGACATCCCCAGCTGGGCCTCCGCGGTCTTCCATGCCCAGCATCTCAGGGCCTCCAACCGTTTCCAACAGTGGGTGCTCCCCCTGCCATAGACCCCTAGGGTCCGCAAGTCCTTGGCGATGGCACGCCATATTCCCTTGTTTTGATGGGAATATACTGCAGAGGCAATACAGACAGGAGCACACCATTAAACAAACTGTCACACAAATGGCCCACCATACCCTTTCCATCACTATTGGCACACACATCGCCTGGGGCACACCATGTACACCACCACAAGACATTCCCCCCACCCCATCCTTACACAATGCTTGCTCACACATCTCCATGCATCCTAAATGCAAATGCATTGTGCCCAAAGTGTACTCACCTGGTCTGGAAGCCCATACAGCAGTCCGTACTGGGGTAGGACCAGTTGCTCCAACTCCTCCCAAGTGAAGGCAGGGGCCCTTTCCCCAGTCACGCGGGCCATGATAGGTTCCAGACACAGGTCACAGCAGCACATGCAGTGTAGGTGTTCTCCTGTTGAAGGTCAGGAAACAAGTGAGGAATCAAATAGAAAATGGCAGTCACATTCGTGGCGGTGTACACAGCTGCCTCCTGCGTAGATCCTTATTGGCCACTGTACTCCATAGAGCCCCATATTATCCAATGAGGAAGTGCACAGTGGTGCAAGACCGCCTTCCGCCACAACTCACAACGTCAGCAGAATTACCTCACTTTCACCTGTCCCTACATACAGGACAGGCGGTTGCCATTTCGGGGTGGTAGGTCTGGCGGAAACAGTCATATTGACATTAACTGCGTGACAGATTAGATTGGCACATACCTCGTCATTAACACTGTACCATTATATAAGTGCACCAAGTAGACTGCTGTTGTGGTTCCATTGTTCCAATTGTGACAGATTACTCACTCTTGTGTCCCTTAGATACCTACAACTGTGGATGAATAGGAGATGGAGACATCACCCATGTACAGACCCCTGGTGGACTTAGCTACACTGGAGGACAGGCACATTATCCTCACCTATAGACTGGACAAGGCCACAATCACAGAGCTGTGTGCCGAATTGGAGCCAGACCTGATCTCATCTATCCATCATCCAACTGGTAACCCCCCTCTTGTGCAAGTGCTATCAGTGCTCCATTTCTTGGCAACTGGTTCCTTCCAAGTGACAGTGGGCTTGGCAGAAGGAATGTCACAGCCAATGTTCTCAATCATGCTGGCAAGAGTGTTGTCTGCCCTGGTAAAACACATGTGCGGCTACATTTCTTTCCCCCAGGTGGAAGAATTGGCCACTGTGAAGGCCGGATTCTATGCAATGGGACATATCCCCAATATTATTGGGGCGATTGATGGTACACAAATTGCATTTGTCCCCCCACCACCAGAATGAACAGGTGTTCAGGAATCATAAGAGTTTCCACTCTCTGAATGTGCAAGATGGTGTGCCTGGCGGACCAGTACATCTCCCACGTCAATCCTAAGTATCCTGGGTCAGTGCATGATGCCTTTGTTCTGAGGAATAGCAGCATCCGAAATGTGATGGCCCAACTCCACAGGCACAGGGTGTGGCTAATAGGTGAGCCTTGGTCCCCACCGACTGTATGTTAGTGTATGCCTTCTGGTGTTAACCCCATAGGATTGTGTGAGGCTAAATGTGCTCCCTCAATACGTGCAGGTGACTCTGGCTACCCAAACCTATCATTGCTCCTAACCCCTGTGAGGAATGCCAGGACAGGGGCTGAGGAACGTTACAATGAGGCACATGGGCGAACCAGACGGATCATCGAGAGGACCTTCAGCTTCCTGAAGGCCAGGTTAAGGTGCCTCCATCTGACAGGTTGATCCCTGTGCTACTCACCCTAGAAGGTCTGCCAGATAGTTGTGGCATGTTGCACAACCTGGCCCTCCGACGGCATATACCCTTTTTGCAGGAGGAGGAGACTGGAAATGCCCCTGTGACAGCAGTAGACCCTGATGACAGTAAGGATGAAGAGGCTGAGGATGAGGACAACAGAACATCAGTTATCCGTCAGTACTTCCAATGACACACAGGTGAGACAGTGCAACTGCACATTTCTATGACTATTGGTGTATTCTGTGTGGCTGTAGCATTAACTTCATTTTTATCTCAACTTACTGTCAACTATGGTTTGTCATTTTACAGATGTTGGTGAAATAACAAATGTGTACTGAAGTGCTGGCTACAGCCATCTACAGGTCATTATTTCTATGCTCTCACAGTGTACAGTCCATTTGCACTAGATGTGACTGTTTCTATAAATAAACATTTTCAATACAGAAAATACTAGTAGTCAAGTTGTGCTCAAGGGTGTTTATTGTAGTGCTAATACATTAAGGGGAAAGTGCAATGGAATGGGATGGTGGTGGAGAAAGTCAAGGGTATTGTTCCAGTCTGTTTGTAGCCCAGGTGCAGTGTGCAAGGGGCCATAGGAATGGGAGTAACAGAGGTTCAAAGTGGACAAGGTGACTGAGTGGGACTCAAGGGGACAATAAGGAGAGTCTCATTTCCTGGCGGGGGTCTTGGCAAGTGTCTCTGGCTTCTGTCTGGGTCACATGGAAAGTTTGTGGGGTGGTTCACCTTCTGCAGGTGGAGGGGTGCTGGTGGCCTGTGGGTCCTGTGGCAGGCCTCCTGCCCACTAGCTGCAGCAGAAGTGGAGGACTGGTCAATGGACTGGCTAGTGGTGGGAGCCAGCTGGTGTGTTGTTGCTTCCCTCATGATGTTGGCCATGTCTGCCAGCACCCCTGCTATGGAGATCAGGGTGGTGTTAATGGCCTGCCAGTCCTCCCTGATCCCCTGATACTGTCCCTCCTGCAGCCGCCTGTACTCCTGCACGTTGTCAAGGTTCTGGCCCATCATGTCCTGGGAATGTTTGTTGGCTCCGAGGATCTCAGAAAGAGCCTCCTGGAGAGTCGGTTCCCTGGTCCTGTCCTCTCCCTAGCGCACAGCAGACCTCCCAGTGTCTCTTAAGGCCTGTGCCTCTGTCCCCTGAACAGTGTGCCCACTGCCACTGACTTCAGGTCCCTGATTGTCTTGGGTATGAAGTGTGGCCTGGGGTCCCTGTAGAGGTGGGCACACTGCTGATTGACATGTCCTGGGGACAGAGGTGTGGGTATGCTGGATGGGTGCTGTGGTGTTGGATACTGAAGGGGGAGGCTCTGTGGTGGACTATGAGTGGGCTTGGGTGACCTGCTGTCCAGTGGTCCCTGATGGGCCAGGTAGGTCATCCAGATCCAAAAGTCCAGAGTTACTGTCATCACTGGGGGCATCTTCTGTTGGGGAACTGGGTAGTCGTGGCACCTCCTCTCTGCTGGCATTGGCTGGGGTACCTGTGGGGATGTAAGTGATGTATTATGCTTCATGTCTGTGACATATTGTACATCCCTGGCTTCCCCTCTATCGTTGGTGTTGCCCTACCATCTTTTACTTGTATATGGTGATGTATTGTGGGATTGTTAGTTTCCCTATGCTGTGCATGCTTTTGTGATGGGTGTCCATGGAGGGCTGGGAGGGCTGTCCATGCATTGGTATAGCATGCATGGCTTGGCATTGGGGTTAGTCTTCTGCGTTGGTAAAGTATGTGGGATGGAGTGGAGTGATTGGAGTGAGGGTGAGGGTGTGAGATTGCATGCAGGTATGGGAGGTGATAAGTGGTAATTGTTGATTTACCAGTATCAGATCCTCCGGCTGCTCCAGTGAGTCCCTCAGGATGCAGTATTGCCAAGACTTACTCCTCCCATGCCATGAGCTGGTGGGGAGGAGGTGGGGGTCCACCGCCAGCCCTCTGTATGGCGAGCTGGTGCCTTGCTGCAATGAAACATAACTTCCCCCGTAGCTCGTTCCACCTCTTCTTGATGTCATCCGTTGTTCTTGGGTGCTGCCCCACGGCATTCACCTGTCACGATTTGCCTTTGGCTTACCGTCCAGGCCAGAGGGAGATGGCGTGTGGCCTTGATTCTTGCAAGTCCTGCTCTGGCCGAGGCAGGGGACACTGCTTCCGGTAGCCACAGTGCTGCTGACAGTAGTACGCCCCCACAGTCCTTGCCCTCCAGAAGGAGTCCCAGAGGAAAAACCCATAGGGAAAAAACCTCCAGACATGAACTCCCTGAAACAGAAGGAGGACACAAGAAAAATCTGAACTTCGATGCCAGGAATAACACAGGAAGGACAGAGGAAAAACAGGAACAAAAACTGGAGTCCATTAGAAGACCAGCCGGAGCGTGACCACCACAGGAGAAGTGTTGCAACGCAAAGAAAAGAAAAATCAATCCCCTTATATACCCCTTTATAGGAAGTGACAAACAGGAAGAAGTAAAATGTCCATCTTGGATTGGGAAAGGGGCTACAGAACCAGATAGGAAAAGGCACCATAGTAATAAGGGACTCAGATGCATGCAGGGAACACGAAAGGAGAAAGGTATGCCTGGAGGGAGAAATATGACTTCACCAGAGAGAGGAAGGAAAAACAGAAGGCCCTAGAATGGGGCACCAGATAAGTGGAAGGGTCAAGGGGGGGCGCAGGCACCCCACAACAACACCAGTGCTGTGCATTATGCGTGGCGAGAAAAAACGTTTGGTGGTATCTGGATCCTGCAAAATGGGAGCTTGAGTGAAGGCATGTTTTAGTGCTTGAAATGCAGTTTCTGCATCTTTGGTCCAACAAAAACCTTTCAGTAGAATTTCTTTCCTAAGAGTTTGCGTGATATGACTGGTCTGCTGGGCGAAGTCAGCTATAAATTGATGATAGAAATTGGCCAGTCCTAGAAAACACTAGGGGAGTCATTCGGACTATGGCGGGCGGCGGAGGCCGCCCGCCAAAGTCCTGCCATCAGAATACCGCTGCGCGGTCATTTGACCGCCGCGGCTATTCTGATTTTCCCGCTGGGCTGCCGGGCGACCGCCAGAAGGCCGCCCCACCAGCCCAGCGGGAAACACCCTTCCACGAGGATGCCGGCTCCGAATGGAGCCGGCGGAGTGGAATGGGTGAGACGGGTGCATTTGCACCCGTCGCGATTTTCAGTGTCTGCATGGCAGACACTGAAAATCTTTGTGGGGCCCTCTTACGGGGGCCCCTGCAGTGCCCATGCCATTGGCATGGGCACTGCAGGGGCCCCCAGGGGCCCCACGACACCCCATACCGCCATCCTGTTCCTGGCGGCCAAAACCGCCAGGAACATGATGGCGGTATGGGGGTCGGAATCCCCATGGCGGCGCAGCAAGCTGCGCCGCCATGGAGGATTCCCCAGGGCAGCGGAAAACCGGCGGTACACCGCCGGTTTTCCGTTTCTGACCGCAGCTGTACCGCCACGGTCAGAATGCCCAAGGGAGCACCGCCAGCCTGTTGGCGGTGCTCCCGCGGTCGTTGGCCATGGCGGTAGTGTACCGCCAGGGTCAGAATGACCCCCTAGGTTTCTTTGATGGAAGAGGGGGATGGCCAATCCAGAATGTCTTGGACCTTGTCTGAGTCCATAGCAATACCTACTTGGTTGATATGATACGTAGGGTATTTGTATTTTACTTTAATCTGGTCAAATTCACATTTTTCTGGTTTGCAGAATAGATGATGTTGCCTAAGCCTTTATAGTACTTGGAGTACATGTTTAGTGTGTTGTTCTTGGTGAGTGGAGAATATAAGAATATCATCCAAATAGACAACCACTGTTTGGTGTAAAAGGTCAAAAAATATAGTATCCATAAATCTCTGAGATATGGAGGGAGCGTTAGTTAGCCCAAAGGGCCTTACCTGATATTCAAAATGGCCAAAGGGAGTTCTGAAGGCTGTCTTCCATTCATCACCCTCTTTTATCCTTAAAAGATGGTAGGCTCCCCTAAGGTCTAATTTGGTGAATCTCCTTGCTCCTTTGACGGCTTCTAAAATATCTTTAATGAGGGGCAGAGTGTTGCGATCTTTAGTAGTGATCTTATTTAATCCACGAAAGTCTATGCAAGGACGTAAGTCCCTCATCTTCTTCGGTACGAAAAAGAGAGGAGCCCCTGCTGGTGAAGAGGAAGGAGCAACCAGGCCACTTTGTATGTTCTCTTCTAGATATTCTTTGAAAATCTTATTCTCAGGCTCAGTAGGAGAATACATTCGCCCGAAGGGAACTACAGCATCAGATTCCAAAGGAATGGCACAATCATATTCTCTATGAGGCGGAAGTACTGGTTTATCAGGTTTTTGAAATACGTTGGCATATTCCAGATAATGACTGGGTACTCCTTGGAGGAGATAAATGGAACAGCTTACTTTAGGTGGTGTCAATAACATTTTCTTTGGGGACCAATAAGTTCCTGATATATAACAGTGTTGTTGACAAAATTGGGAGGAAAGAGAAATGGTTCTAGTTCCCAATTAATATAGGGATTGTGCCAGGTTAGCCATGGAATACCTGGAACCATGACGTGATTAGGTGAAGATATCAGATCGAAAGAAACATATTCCTGATGTTTCCCAAATTGTAAACACAAAGTAGGAGTGGTATTAATAACAAGTCCAGAGGCTAGAAGAGAACCATCCACTGTAAGGACTTGCTCTGGTATGTCCTTAGGTACCCAAAGGATTTTTCTTTCCAAAGCCCATGTTTCATCTAAGTAGATACCACTGGCCCCACAATCCAACAAGGCTAACGCTCTTTCTTCTCGGCCACCGGCTAATTGTAAGGTGATAGGTAAAAGGAAAAGAGCTGTTACTTCTTCTCTGGAGGAAGAAATGGAAGGTATCTCGGAACATCCCGTCCTCTCCCTTCTCACAGAGGACAGGAGTTGGCGTTTTCCAAGGGCTTTGACGGACGAACCGGGCAGACCCTCATTACAACCCTGGCGGTCGGAGATAAAGTGGCGGCAATACCGGTAACAGGCCGGCGGTAAAAAAAATGGATTTATGACCATGGTGGAAACCGCCAACACAGACAGCCACTTTAACACACCGACTGCCACGGCGGTAGCAACAAGCACTGCAGTGGTAACCGGCAACAGCCCACTGTATTATGAGACACCAATCCGCCACCTTTTCCGGGGAGGTACCAATGCCATCAAAAGCAAGGCAGAAACAGTACACAGAAGGCAAAGGACTCACCTCTGGAGACTCAGGGAAGAAGCACAACACCATGGAGCCCGAACTGCAGGTGTTCCCAATGCTGGTCTACCTCCTCCTACACCAGGAATACCAACGCCGGCGATGATGACCACGGTCAGTACTGCCGCCTAGCACACAGGGAAGGGGAGGAAAAAGAGAGTGACACACACCCAACACCCCCCCCAACAATATACACAGAAGCAGATGCAATAATATCACATATTCACCTCCTCCCTTCAGGAATAATGCAAGGACAAAGTGATTTGACGAAAATGAGTGTAATAATTTAAAATACTAGAAATACATTCTTAAAAATCACAAGAGTATTTACAGATATACAAATGAAGGGACACTGCCCAGTCCAAAACGTCCGTGGGCCACAGGGCCATATGACATAGGCTAAGGCCCCACTTGACTCCTGCCTCAATATGGAGAGAACACTGCTGGGGCATCAGGTTGAAAATACACAGACACCTCAGGGGGAAGGGGAAGGGGGGCACCTCAGCCGGAAGATGGTACAACGCCACTGCGACTAGAGGGGGCTACATGCCCTCCGCGATGTCCTGGGGAGCGCAAGGCCACAATCTCTCTAGTGGGTGGTTTGCCCACTGCTTGGTCCTGGGGAGTGCAAGGCTACAGTCTCTCTAGTGGGTGGTTTGCCCACTGCTTGGTCCTGGGGAGTTCAGGGCCACAGTCTCTCTAGTGGGTGGTTTGCCCACTGCTTGGTCCTGGGGAGTACAAGGCCACAGTCTCTCTAGTGGTTGGTTTTCCCACTGCTTGGTCCAGGGGAGTGCAAGGCCACAGTCTGTCTAGTGGGTGGTTTGCCCACTGCTTGGTCCTGGGGAGTGCAAGGCCACAGTCTCTCTAGTGGGTGGCTCCTTCCACTGGTTCTGGAGGGGGCCTTGTGCCCAGTGTGCTTCATCCTGGCAAGGAGGGGGTGAGTGGATGCCTTCTTCCACTGGTTCTGGAGGGGGCTTTGTGCCCAGTGTGCTCCATCCTGGCAAGGAGTGGGTGAGTGGAAGCCTTCTTCCACTGGTTCTGGAGGGGGACTTGTGCCCAGTGTGCATCATCCTGGCAAGGAAGGTGTGAGTGGATGCCTTCTTCCACTGGTTCTGGAGGGGGCTTTGTGCCCAGTGTGCTTCATCCTGGCAAGGAGGGGGTGAGTGGATGCCTTCTTCCACTGGTCCTGGAGGGGGCCTTGTGCCTAGTGTGCTTCATCCTGGCAAGGAGGGGGTGAGTGCATGTCTTCTTCCACTGGTTCTGAAGGGGGCCTTGTGCCTGTTGAGATGGGGCCACTCACCTGAAAAGCAGGATGTCTGCAGGGGAGATGGTATGCCCCTGACCTCCTGGAACACCTCTCGGCACTTCCTGGTGGACACAGAAACCCCAGCAGGTGTCCCAAAAGGAAAGGGGGAGTGGAAGAGAAAGAGACAAAACACTGCCACGTCTTGCTTGTCCAGCCAGGCACCCTTTATCTTCGGGGGCAGGTCGTTGTTGACAGAGTGATAGTAGAGTTAGTGCACTTAACTTCCTTGAAACTGAATCTCTCTCTCTGATATGGGCAAGGGAGCGGTAGAAGAACACCGGGATGCTCCAGCACTTTTCTTGGATAATTATGACTGTTGGCACAATTACTAACGCTGCAATACCAAAGATCCAACCTGAGTACCATAACAATAAGTACTGCAACACTAGGGCTGGCTTCAAAGAGATTCACTTTTGCACACTACAATTAGAACTGTGGTTGCACTTTATCATACACAAGAAAGACAAAAAAAAGGCATTAATTATATCACGCATAACTTTCCTGCATGCATAGGGTTAAACTAAAAGGAACAAAAACAATCCAAGAAATACAAATGTCCACTCTGGGTTCAAACAGTTAGGGTGGCACAGTTTGGTTTGGTTTCACTCTGTGTGTGAAAAACCCTTCAAAAAGCAAAATCCTCAGACCTGAAACACAGGCATGAATGACACAATTTAAATCCAAGAGTTATGCTATTAGAGAAAGAAAAGTCACGTAAATGCTCTTTTAAAATTGCACTGTCACTTTT
Organism: Pleurodeles waltl; assembly: GCF_031143425.1. Classification (NCBI taxonomy): domain Eukaryota; kingdom Metazoa; phylum Chordata; class Amphibia; order Caudata; family Salamandridae; genus Pleurodeles; species Pleurodeles waltl. Next base: position 169,249,199 of record NC_090451.1, on the reverse strand, counting down.
TGTAGTACTTGAGCTCTAACAGATTTCCTGAAGCACATTTAGGCAAGTAACTACAATAATAATGTAGAATGTTCAGAAATGCATTTGTCTCTTCAAGATAAGCACTCTGCCAAAATACGACGTCTGAAATACACCAGCTGTTCTAGGAAAGCGCTGTGCTCAAAGAACAAACTCCCTGGAGAATACTAGTCACTTAGCTGCTGGAGGAATGCCTGGTGTCAGCTGGTTCAGGAACGAACAAAAGAATTGCCTCAAAAGTCCTGAATACGAGGATGACAGCAGGGGCTGGACTGCTAAATCAGATGCTGAGATCAGGAAGCAAAACAAAGCCAAGCAGGGAGGCATTCTTCAATCTGCTATTTACAGCCAATCAGGAAAGCAGTTGAGTTTCCACATGTGGATGAGTCACCACACCCAATTAGAAGCACATGTCTACACCACACCCAATTAGTGTCTACACCTGCTCACATTAACACAGCACATTATGTTTACTTAGAAACATGAAGGTTTAACCAAGAACAGAGATATGGTTTAACCCTAATCCCTGGGGATGCTGACAGATAACGCAGGAGGCACCTTGGGGATTCCTGACAGTGCCCAGTGTGCTTCATCATGGCAAGGATAGGGTGAGTGGATGCCTTCTTCCGCTGGTTCTGGAGGCGGCCTTGTGCCCAGTGTGCTTCATCATGGCAAGGAGGGGATAAGTGGATGCCTTCTTCCACTGGTCCTGGAGGGGGCCTTGTGCCCAGTGTGCTTCATCCTGGCAAGGATGGGGTGAGTGGATGCCTTCTTACACTGGTTCTAGAGGGGGCCTTGTGCCCAGTGTTCTTTATCCTGGCAAGGATGGGGTGAGTGGAGGCTTTCTAACATTGGTTCCGGAGGGGGCTTTGTGTCCAGTGTGCTTCATCCTGGCAAGGATGGAGTGAGTGGATGCCTTCTTACACTGGTTCTAGAGGGGGCCTTGTGCCCAGTGTGCTTTATCCTGGCAAGGATGGGGTGAGTGGATGCCTTCTTCCACTGGTTCCGGACGGGGCTTTGTGCCCAATGTGCTTCATCGTGGCAAGGACGGGGTGAGTGGATGCCTTCTTTCTCTGGTCCTGGAGGGGGCTTTGTGCCCTGTGATGTAGCACATGGGGTGTACAAGGTCACAGTCTCTCACCTGGGTGTCAGATCCATGAGATTTGCTGTGGGCAGGATGCATGACACTCCATGGAAGCAGGACTAAAGTCAATCCACTGGCGGCAACGGTTGTACAGTGGAGGCAGTGCCGGTGCTGGTGGCAGTGCTGCCAGTGGTGGGGTGAGATTCCAGCCATTCCCCTGCAGCTTCGGATGGCTGCCCACTGGGGCTGCTGCTGCTGCCAGTGGTGCTGGTGATGGTGCCGGTGGCGGCGCTGCTGGCGGTGCTGGTGTCGGTGCTGCCAGTGGTGGGGTGAGGCTCCAGCCCTTCTCCTGCAGCCTCGGATGGCTGCCCACTGGGGCTGCTGCCAGTGGTGCTGCGGGGGTCCAGTGGCGGTGCTGGTGGCGGGGCTGGTGGCGGTGCTGCCAGTGGTGGGGTGAGGCTCCAGCCCTTCCCCTGCAGCCTCGGATGGCTGCCCACTGGGGCTGCTGCTGCTGCCAGTGGTGCCGGTGGCGGTGCTGCAGGCGGTGCTAGTGGCAGTGCTGCTGGCGGTGCTGGTGGCAGTGCTGCTGGCGGTGCTGGTGGCAGTGCTGGTGTTGGTGCTGCCAGTGGTGGCGGTGGGGCTCCAGCCTTTGCCCTGCAGCCTCGGACGGCTGCCCACTGGGGCTGCTGCTGCTGCTGCCAGTGGTGCTGGGGGCGGTGCCGGTGGTGGTGCTGCTGGCAGTGCTGGTGTCGGTGCTGCCAGTGGTGGGGGGAGGCTCCAGCCCTTCCCCTGCAGCCGTGGACCGCTGGCCACTGGGGCTGCTGCCAGTGGTGCTGGTGGCGGTGCCGGGGGCAGTGCTGCTGGCGGTGCTGGTGGCGGTGCTGGTGTCGATGCTGCCAGTGGTGGAGGGAGGCTCCAGCCCTTCCCCTGCAGCCTCGGACGGCTGCCCACTGGGGCTGCTGATGCTGCCAGTGGTGCTGCTGGCGGTGCCAGTGGCGGTGCTGCAGGCGGTTCTGGTGGTGGTGCTGGTGGCGGTGCTGGTAGTGGTGGGGGGAGGCTCCAGCCCTTCCTTTGCAGCCTTGGACGGCTGAAGTGGCATGGTTGGTGGTGGGGGCTCAGATCCTGTCACAGCACCAGGCCTCCTGTCCCTCCTGCCTGAAGGGGCATTCCCTTTGCCCTTGCCCTTGGCAGCTGATGGTGCATCCTTGGCCTTGGCAGCTGGTGGTCCCTTCTTGCCCTTGGCAGCTGGTGGTTGTTCCTTGGCCTTGCCCATGGCAGCTGGTGCAGGCACATTGCCAGTGCTGATGGGTGTCTCCTTAGAGCTGCTCACACCTGCAGTAGCTGCCGAAACTCCAGTGGCCGTGGACTGGGTGGCTGAGGTGTAGGCCTGGGTTCTGCCCACCCTGGCCCGAGGTGAAGGATGGGGAGGGAGGGGTAGGGAAGAGGTCAAGGGTGGAGAGGAAAAGCTTCTTAGGGACACTGGTGAGGGAAGAGGGTGAAGGTTTGGGAGTGGAGGAAGAGGGAGTGGTTGTAGGAGGAGTCTGGCTGCTGTGTTTGGGTGCAGGTGCATGGGCTGGATGCTGTTGTGAGGTGGATGGCTGTTGCATGTCTGAGTGCTTGCGTTTGTGTACTTTAGGAGGGGGGGACAGACACAGTGGGAGAGGACACAGGGGATGTGTACATGGATGTGGGGGTGGTGACTGCCAGTGAGGCGTGTGTAGTGATAGGTGTGCTGGTGATGGAGTTAGTGGATGAGGAAGTAGCGCATGCAGGTGTGAGTAGAGATGCTACTGGGAGGGAGGTGGGTGAGGAGGAGGAGGGGGACACAGTGGAGGCAGTGGATGTTGGTGTGTCTGCTTCTGGATGGTGTTTGTGTGAGTGCCTGTGGGATGATGTGTGGTGCTTGTGTTTGCCTGAGCCACTCCAGTGTGTTGTCTTGGGTGCATGCTGGTCTGATTGTGTGCTTGGGATAGGTTGGCATTGAGGGGAATGGGACTGGGTAGAGGAAGTTGGAGGGGGGAGGCTAGAGACAGGGACAACGGCTGCCATCAGGAAGGAGGCCAGAGCCTGGAATGATCTATGTTGGACCACCACACCAGAGTGAATGCCCGCCAGGAATGCATTTGTATGTTGCAAATGCCCTGCCAGCCCATGGATGGCATTCACTATGGTTGACTGCCCAATAGAGATGGATCTCAGGAGGTCAATAGCCTCCTCACTCAGGGCAGCAGGGCTAACTGGGGCAGGGCCTGAGGTGCCTGGGGCGAAGGTGATGCCCACCCTCCTGGTTGAGTGGGCACGGGAAACTCACTGAGGGGCTGCTGGGAGGGCGGTGCTGGTACGGGGGTGGTGGCTATACCTGTACTTGGGGTGGCCACAGAGCTGTCCGCCACCAGCAGGGAGCTTCCATTGGAGGAGGTATCACTGTCAGAACTGTCCTCTCCTGACTCTGCCGTGGTGCTCGCCTCACCCTCCGTCCCACTGGTGCCCTCACAGTCCGTAGTTTCAGCCTCCAGTGCAATGTGGGATGCATCTCCCTCTGTCGCCAGTGCCTCAGCTCCTCCGCCAGATGATGCTAATGCACAGAAGGACAGGGTGACAAAAAAAAAGAAGGGGGAAGAGACAGAGGATACACTTGGTCAATGCCAGCAACAACACCACCGTTGGCGTACACAACACACAGGGGACAGCCCTTACCACTATGTGATGCACTACCACTCACAATGCTAGTCACCAGGCCATGGCCTGTAATACCTAACGCCAATAGCAGCATACCTGAGACCCACAGATCCCTTCCCAGTAGTAGATGCCCACTAGCATGTTTGGGGGTGGAGTGCATCAGCCCCTCCCCAACATGGAACCTACCGTGCAATGTCCGGCCTGGCCTAGGGGCGCCCACAGGCCCGCATCCCTGACCCAGAGACCACCCCTCCACGTGCAAGTAGTATATTAGGAACTGTACTCACCCCGTTGTGGCTGCTGTGATGCCCTCAAGCGCCCATCCAGCTCCAGATAGGCCACCGCCAGTATGCGGAACATCAGGGGGTCAGGGTTTGTCGGGCACCCCTTCCTCGTTGGGAGGCCATCCCCAGCTGGGCCTCTGCTGTCTTCCTTGCTAAGCATCTCAGGTCCTCCCACCGTTTCTGACAGTGGGTGCTCCACCTGCCGTAGACCCCCAGGGTCCACACGTCCTTGGCGATGGCACGTCATATACCCTTTTTCTGATGGGCGCTGACCTGCAGAAAAATGGAAGTGGAAAAAGGGAGCAGTCATACCGTCCGGCCTGTTACACCCATCGCCCACCATATCCCTCCCATCCCCTTATGCACATACATTGCCCACCATATATGCTGCATGCTGCCCAGGACCCCTCCACCATCCCCCTTACAAAAAGCCTTCACACACATCACACCATGCATTCATGCCCCATGCATTGTGCCTACAGTGTACTCACCTATTGGTCTGGAGGCCCATAAAGCAATCGGTACTGGGGTAGGACCCCATCCACCAGTTTCTCCAACTCCGCAGCGGTTAAGGCAGGGGCCCTTTCCCCAGTGACTCGGGCCATGGTCACTTCCAGACACAGGTCACAGCAGCACTTGCAGTGTAGGTCCTCTCCTGTTGAAGGTGAGGTAGCAAGTGAGTGAACAGGTAGAAAATGGCAGTCATGTTCACGGCGGTGCGTACCGTCACCGCCGGCATACATCACCATTGGCCACTGTAACCAATAGGGCCCAATGATAACCAATGAGGAGTTTCCCGGTGGTAGTCGACTGCCTCCCGCAACGGTGCACAACGTCAGCGGCATTACCTCATTTCCACCCGTCCCTTCACACAGGACAGGCGGACGCCATTTCAGGGGGGGCAGGCCATGCCACCTAACTGAGTAACAGCCGACATAAGCACATTTTAGGAATAAACATAAAGATACTGTTTCTGTCACAACATGCAATGCTTTGTACATTGAGGAAATGTTAAGAACTAACCAGATGCTCATTGTTTTGCCCCCTAGAGTACAACCGCTGAGGATGAATAGGAGATGGAGACATCCCCCGTGTACAGGCCCCTGGTGGACTTGGCAACAATGGAGGATAGGCACATTATCCTCACCTACAGACTTCATAGGGCCACAATCCAAGAGCTGTGTGCCCAATTGGAGCCAGACCTTATCTCAGATATCCGTCTATCCACTGCGATCCCCCCTCTTGTGCAAGTCCTATCTGTGCTCTATTTCTTGGCGAGTGGCTCCTTCCAAGTGACATTTGCCATGGCAGCAGGAATGCCCAGTCAATGTTCTCAAACGTGCTAACCAGAGTGTTGTCTGCCCTGATGAAACACATGCACAGCTACATTGTTTTCCCCCAGGTGGAGGATTTGACCACAGTGAAACCTGACTTCTATGCAAAGGGACATATTCCCAACATTGTTGGGGCAATTGATGGTACACATATTGCCTTTGTCCACCCCCCCCCCGGAGAAATGAACAGATGTTCAGGAATCGAAAGAGCTTTCACTCTATGAATGTGCAGATAGTGTGCCTGGCGGACCAGTACATCTCCCATGTGAATGCAAAGTATCCTGGGTCTGTGCATGATGCCTGTATCCTAAGGAATAGCAGCATCCCATATGTGAAGGCTCAACTCCAGAGGCACCGGGTGTGGCTCATAGGTGAGCCCATGGTCCCCACCCAGTGTGTGTTGGTATATGGGTGTGGGGTTGGCCCTAAGGATGAGTGTCTGGCTAACATGTATCCCTCAATATTTACAGGTGACTCTGGTTATCCCAATCTCTCATAGCTACTGATCCCAGTGAGGAATCCCAGGACAAGGGCAGAGGAACGTTACAATAAGGCACAAAAAAGACAAATTATAGAGCAAACCTTTGGCCTCCTGAAGAACAGGTATCAGTGCCTCCATCTAACAGGTGCTACTCACCCAAGAAGGTGTGCCAGATCATTGTAGCATGTTGCATGTTGCATAACCTTGCCTTACGTCGCCAGGTGCTTTTTCTGCAGGAAAATGAGGCTGGAGATGGCCATGTGGCAGCGGTGGAGCCTGTGGACAGTGACAAAGAGGATGAGGATGTGGACAACAGAACATCTATCATGCAACAGTACTTCCAGTGACACACAGGTAAGACACTGTAACTTCATCTTCCATTGCAGTTTTGTGTTGTAGATTTTCACTGGCAGGCTACTGTTCCCAGTACTATGGCCAATTACTGTACCCTTTGACATGTCTATTCACAGATATCTGTGTCCTACTCTGGCTCCTGGTGTATTGACTGCAGCACCATACAGGTCATACCTATGTATACATTACTGTACAGTCTACTTGCAATGTCTTCAGATTGTTAAAGGAATACATACCTAAATCATTTGACATACTACATATTTGTATTTTTTAAAGCGGTGTTTATATACTTGCTGAAAATATAATGGGGATGTGCAATTGTCTGGGGTGATGGTGGAGGAATGTTCAGGATAGAGTTCATTCTATGTGGATCACAGGTGCATTGTCCAAGGGGGCATAAGAAGTGGAGCAATGGCAGTTCAAGGTGGACAGGGTGACAGAGTGGGACACAAGGGTGACATTCAGGAGAGTCTTATTTCCTGGCAAGAGTCTTGGCAATGTTCTCTGAGTTCTGCCTAAATCGCAAGGACCGTTTGCATGGTGGTTCTCCTTCTGCAGGGGGAGGTGTGCTGGTGGCCTGTTGTTCCTCTGGCAGGGCCTCCTGTCCACTAGCGTCAGCAGAGGTGGAGGGCTGTTCATCGGTGTGACTAGTATCAGGGGCCTATTGGTGTGCCACTGCCTCCCTCATGGTGTTGGCCATGTCTGCCAGCACCCCTGCAATGGTGACCAGGGTGGTGTGGATGTCCCTCAGGTCCTCCCTGATTCCCAGGTATTGTCCCTCCTGCAGCCACTGGGTCTCCTGCAACTTGGCCAGTATCTGGCCCACCGTCTCCTGGGAATGGTGGTATGCTCACAGGATGTTAGTGAGTGCCTCGTGGAGGGTCGGTTCCCTGGGTCTGTCCTCCCCCTGTCGCACAGCAGTCCTCCCAGCTTCCCTGTTGTGCTGTGTCTCTGTCCCCGCAACCGTGTTTCCACTGCCAGTGACCACAGGTCCCTGATCGTCCTGTGTTTGTGGGGTTGCCTGGGGTCCCTGTAGTGGTGGACACACTGCTGACTGACGTGTCCTGGGGACAGGAGGATGGGCCCGCTGGGTGGGTGCTGTGTTGGTGTTTCCTGAGGGGGAGGCTCTGTGGTGGTATGGGACTGTGGCTGGGTAACCCAATGTCCGGAGGTCCCTGATGGGCCAGGTTAGTCATCCAGATCCAGGCGAGCAGAGCTGCTGTCATCACTGTGGGCCTCTTCTGGGGGGGACTGGATATTGCTGGCACCTCCTCTCCAGTGACATTGCGTGTGGGACCTTTTGGGATGTAAATGCAGTGTTATTGTTTCTGCGTGTGACATCTTGTGCATGGGTGTGTTGGTCTCTATGGCTGTGAGTGCCCTGTGAACTTTGCCTTGTGTGAGTAGTTATTTTGTGGGCTAGGTGACTGTCTCTAGTGTGCATGCTGTGGTGATAGAAGTCCATGAAGGGCTGTGAGTAGTGTCCATGTATTGGTATGGCATGCAGGGCTTAGCAGTGGGATGAGTGGGTTGTGATGGTGGGGTGTGTGGGAGGTGGTGGAGTGAGGGGAGTGAGGTAAGGGCAGGGTATGTGATGGCATGCAGGTAGGGGGGGTGACAGTAATAGAGAGTTGACTTACCAGAGTCCAGTCCTCCTGCTACTCCTGCAGGCCCTCAGGATGCAGTATTGCCAAGACTTGTTCCTCCCTTGTTGTTAGTTGTGGGGGAGGAGGTGGCGGTCCACCGCCAGTCCGCTGTACAGCTATCTGTTGGCTTGCAACCATGGAAGGCACCTTCCCCTCTAGGGCGTTCCACCTCTTCCTGATGTCATCCCTTGTTCAGGGGTGCTGTCCCGTGGCATTGACCCTGACCACGATCCTCTGCCATAGCTCCATCTTCCTTGCAATGGATGTCTACTGCACCTGTGATCCGAATAGCTGTGGCTCTACCCAGATGATTTCCTCCACCATGACCCTTAGCTCCTCCTCTGAGAACCTGGGGTGTCTTTGTGGTGCAATGGGTGTAGTGTGTGTGGTGTGTGAGGTGATGTGTTAGGGTGTGTGCTGTGAAGTTCGTGGATGCTGTATGGGTGATGGTGTTCTGTGGCTCTGGTTCTGTGGGTGCTCTTGGTGTGTCGCTCAGTTATCAATTTCTTTGAGTCGTAAAGGGATGCGGGTGGTGTGGGTGGGTGTTTTATAGTGGTGTGAGTGTGTGGTGTATGTATGTCAGGTATGTGTAGTTTGAATTGTCCAATGTGGTGTTTTTTTTATGTGTGTGTGTATTTTGAGCGCAGTGGTATGTACCGCCAATGGTTTACCGCGGTTGAATGCCCGCCGCGGTGATTCGTGGGTCATAATGCTGTGGGCATAGTTCTGTTGGTGTAATGGTGTTGGTTTTGGTACTGCCAGTTTATCACTGATCTTTGGGCTGGCGCACTTGTGTTTGTGTCCGTATAGTGACGGATTGATATGTGTGGGTCATAATATGGGTAGCGGTATACCGCCGCGGTTGCGGTATGTTTGCAGCAGTCAGCATGGTGATAAGCCGGACTTACCGCCAAGGTTATAAGGAGGGCCATAGTCCTTTCCTTTGTCTAGGTTCACGCTCACTAATCAATAAAGGTCCACGGGCCATGTCAATTTGCATAGGTTCCTCGTCGGTAGTTCCTTGAGATTCAGAACAAACCTCTTCAGAATGACGAGGAATTACACGTGAGGCTACGGAATGTGATGGTATATGCGTCTTTTTCTTCTCCATCCTACGTTCATTAAGGCGGTATTCTATAGCGAGAGTCAAGTCCATCAAACTCTTGAGGTCCTCCACTCTAGCGGAATGCACTAACTCATCTTTGATGTCATCCCGAAGACCTCTTCGATACAGAGTAACAAGGGTACGTTCTACCCAAGAGGTTTCGGCTGCCAATTGCCTAAACCATGTGATACATTGTAAGACGTCCTGACTTCCTTGTTGGATGTCGCATAAGGCTTCTTCTGCAGAAGATTCAAGTCCAGGACGCTCAAACATTTGCTTAAATGCAGCGATAAAGGCTGGAAACTTAGACAGACGGGAATCATTGGAGGTTACCAGAGGAGTTGACCAGGCTAAGGCCAGGCAAAACAGGGCACTGATTAGGTATCTGAACTTGGTCTTGTCTTGCACAAATTGTGAAGTTCTAAACGCAAAATAAACTGTTAGGGCATCTAGGAACTCTCGCAATTTGTTAGGAACCCCAGAAAAATGAGGTGTAGAGGCAGAGATGGTGGGAACATCAGTGGTCCTGGAGGTTAAGGCCTGTCGTAAGGCCGCATTTTGGTTTTGTAACTGTTGTAGTTCCTGGGCTTGTTGTTGGATAGTCAGGAGCAATGTTTGGCTAGTTTGTTCTGTATTTGTTGAGGGATCGTCCATGATACTGGACCATGACCGGAGTTTGGGCGTTGCAATCTGTCACGATTTGCCTTTGGCTTACCGTCCAGGCCAGAGGGAGATGGCGTGCGGCCTTGATTCTTGCAAGTCCTGCTATGGCCGAGGTAGGGGCGATCCCTTCGGGTAGCCAAGGTGCTGCTGACAGTAGTACGCCACCCAGTCCATGCCCTCCAGAAGGAGTCCCAGAGGAAAAACCCCATTTGAAAAAACCTCCAGACAGGAACTCCCCGGAACAGAAGGAGGACACAAGAAAAATCAGAACTTCGATGCCAGGAATAACACAGGAAGGACAGAGGAAAAACAGGAGCAAAAAACTGGAGTCCAATAGAAGGTCAGCCGGAGCATGACCACCACAGGAGAAGTGTTGCAACGCAAAGAGAAGAAAAATCAATCCCCTTATATACCCCTTGACAGGAAGTGACAAACAGGAAAAAGCAAAACAGCCATTTTGGATTGAGAAAGGGGCAATAGAACCAGATAGGAAAAGGCACCATAGTAATAAGGGAATCAGATGCATGCAGGGAACAAGAAAGGAGAAAGGTATGTTGGGAGAGAGAAATATGGCTTCACCAGAGAGAGGAAGGAAAAAGAGAAGGCCCTAGAGTGGGGCACCAGGTAAATGGAAGGGTAGAGGGGGGGCGCAGGCACCCCACGACAACACCTGTGCCAGCCATTATGCGCGCCAAGGACCGGCATCCAATCCTGGGCCCCCGGCCTCGCCGCAGCAAGGAGAACAGAGCACGGCTGGAAAAAGGGCCGCAGAGGGCTCTGTGACCCAAAAAACAAACCACAGACCCCACCGCGGCCCAAGTGGAAGGTGCCACGGCAGCCCACGGCATGACATCACCCTGTCCACGCTTCTCCGCCATAGTTCCATGTTCCTTGCAATGGATATCTGCTGTACCTGTGCTCCAAACAGCTGTGGCTCCACCCTGACAATTTCCTCCACCATGACCCTTAACTCCTCATCATTGAAACAGGGGTGCCTTTGTGGGGACATGGGTGTTGTGTGGTGTGTGTTGGTGAGAGTGTGTTGCGTAATGTGGTGGGGTGTATGATGTGGGGTGCGTGAGGGATGTACGGGTGTAAGTGGGGTGTGTCTAGTTGTCGCAGTGGTCTTGGTGTCAGTCTTGTGAATTTCGCAGTGGTGATTCGTGGGTCATAATGTGATGGGCATTGTTTTGTTGGTGTAAAGGTATGAGTGTTGGGACTGCCACCTTTCCACTGACCTTTGGGCTGGCGGATTTGTGTATGTGGATGTATTCTGTCGGATTGCTGTGTATGTGTCATAATATGGCGAAAGGATATTCGCCACTGCGGCAGTATGTTAGCGGCCATCACCTTGTTGTTAAGCGGCATTTACCACCAATGTCATAATGAGGGCCTTTGTCTTTACGTAATTATACTTACAAATTAATGTGTGAATTAATTTGATTATAAATTGATGTTTATGAAAATTGTGACCTACTTAATGGCCGCCATCAAACAACAAGACATACATTTGTTTTCTAATTCTATGTTAATAATGTGATGAAAATATTTTGTCTCTTTAAGAGCATATTCTTTGTTAAAATAAAAGCTGAAACAAGATGAGTATTTTGTGGCTTCTGCTAGGCAGAAGCAGATGCAAGGTCAATATGCAACAGTTTCTGTACTGAATGTTTCTAGTGTATTCTGTTTTCTGACTGCATCTCCACAGCCTAACAGACTTTGGCGGTCATTCCAACCGCAGCGGGCGGAGGTAGCCGCCCGCCATGCGGTTACTGCCGAATGACCGCACTGTGGTCAAAAGACCGCGGCGGCCATTCTGGCTTTCCCGCTGGGCCGCCGGGCGACTGCTAAAAGGCCGCCCGCCGGCCCAGCGGAAAAGCCCCAGCAACGATGAAGCCGGCTCCGAATGGAGCCGGCGGAGTTGCTGGTGTGCGAAGGGTGCAGTGGCACCCATCGCGATTTTCAGTGTCTGCTTTGCAGACACTGAAAATCATTATGGGGCCCTGTGAGGGGGCCCCTGCACTGCCCATGCCAGTGGCATGGGCAGTGCAGGGGCCCCCAGGGGCCCCACGACACCCGTTCCCGCCATCCTGTTCCTGGCGGTATTTACCGCCAGGACCAGGATGGCGGGAAGGGGGTCGGAATCCCCATGGCGGTGCTGCAAGCAGCGCCGCCATGGCGGATTCCTTGGGCCAGGGGTAAACCGGCGGGAAACCGCCAGTTGCCCTTTTCTGACCGCGACTTTACCGCCGCGGTCAGAATGGCCCTGGAAGCACCGCCAGCCTTTTGGCGGTGCTTCTGCAGTCCATGACCGCCAGGGGTCGGAATGACTCCCTTTATTCATTGTATTTGCATATTTGCTTGTAGTTCTGTTTCTAACTTATGTATTTCCCTCTAGGAAAACGGTGCAACGAGAAAATGTTTCCAGATTTTGTGATCACTTTCCAGTGACAGCGTATTCGGAAGGTTCCAAATCTACAGATGCAACTGGAGAAGAGGATGTACAAGATATAAGTGTATTAGTTTGAATTTCGGCAATTGAACAACAGCAAATAGAATAGCTTACAGCTAACGTTTTATATAATTTTGATATTTGTTAATGTTCTGATAGGACATAATTTTCTCACCTTATGTTTAACCAATCACAAGAGTTTAAAAAGTTTAATTTAATATTCAGTCACCATTGATTTGGGGTCCTTTTGGTCATTCTTTCGTACGTGATTGAATTTGTATCCTGAGTTCCAGAGATCTTACTTCTTTTGATCTGCCACTTTGACATTTTGGGGGTTATTCTAACTTTGGAGGAGTGTTAATCCGTCCCAAAAGTGACGGAAAAGTGACGGATATACCACCAGCCGTATTACGAGTTCCATAGGATATAATGGACTCGTAATACGGCTAGTGGTAAATCCGTCACTTTTCCGTCACTTTTGGGACGGATTAACACCTCCTCCAAAGTTAGAATAACCCCCTTTATGTTTTGTCAGGCAGTCTATTGACATGCTGGTGTTTTATTATTTTCTGAGTTTACTATGCCTGTTGGTTACTGAACAAATGCTTTGATGGTTTAGTAATCTTATAGTCCAAACTCTAAACCATGTGCCTTACCTTGTTTCTGTTCTGATTCTGATGTCTGATGTTGCTGTCCCCTTGATGAAGTAGACATTGTTGCTGAATACCTTAGAGATGGGGTAAATGTATGAACTGTGTATTGTTATTTGTCTTTTGTTTTTCAGGTACCAACTGCTAATATTTTAATACTGCTGCTATTTTTGATAGCGCCTTAGCTAGACGTTTTCTAAATTCATGTTACTAAATTCTTTTGCATGAAGTCCAACATGTTGATGCTAATTAGTGGTTAGTGAGGTTTTACTCTCATACATATGAATGGTCAATGATTCCTTTCATTTTGTTATTTCAATATATTCACTTTCGCTTGCTCAGATTCTATTGCTATGGCTCTGTGTAATAAACTTTGAGGTATTGTGTTTTTTTGCATTGATTAGGCTTAGATTCATACGTTGACTAAATCAGCCTTTATTATTTCTATATATGTATCATTTGAGTTTGAGAATTATTTTCCTGACTTTAGCATTGTTAATACAGGGAAATAAATCTTTTAACTTCTTAATAAACTGGTGTGATTATTGATGTTTGAATTGCTTGTGATATGCTTAATTTGACTGCTTATGGCGTATTTCCAGTGATGTTTTCTTTAAAGCGGATTCAGTTTGGTTCAGCGACCCAGACTATGAAATCTGCTATCTCATCTGCCATGACTAAAATGTAGCCAGGAGTTCTGTTTTAAAAAAGCCCAAGTTTACATCCAGAGTTACAATAACAGCAGAGTATGATTGGGAGGGTCATCAAACAACAACAAAAAAGAGGGGCTACCAACAAACGGGAGGTTCGGAAACAAAATCCTGGTCCTGTGTATACTGCTCAGAACAAACATCTAAATCAAAACGATATACACAGTTCCATAGTAAAAATATGTCTCTAAAGATTACAGGTTGCTGGAAGTCAAAAATATTTGAAGCAAAAGCCCTCACTTACCTTTCGGTGACATCCTTCATCATAGGGCTATGCTCCTCGTCAGGCCGGCACTGCAATGCCTCACAGGCCCCACAAGGGGGCTCTTTGCCGGAGATCTTTTGCAAATGATAGACAGCCGGTCAAAAAGAATACTGATCTAGGATTGGTATGAAAAACAAGTTAAAAATGACTAGAGGTAAAACACAATTTATTAGGATGTCTAACCTCTGGCATGATTAAAAACAGGAATAGGGGAGAAAACATAACAATGTCTAAACTCCCCCAAAACACACAAAATGTAAATAATAATCACTAAGTCTCTCAGTTTGGAGTATAGTGAGAGTAGACACAGGGTCCCCTGTGCTACTTCTAAATATTGGTCAACATGTTTCTCGCTAATTAGTCAAAATGATCTAGTGCGATTCATCAGGACCATGACACCTACCTAATCCTTAAGTAATTAGTAGCCCATAACAGGGAATGTATGATTAGCAGGAACCTGGAATATTGGACAAAAAGCATAAGTCATAAGTATATAGCAAACATCCAATGTGTGCACAGTGTCAACAATTTGCAGCCGCACACTTGTGAGAACTCCCTTCAGTGAAGTGCGCCAAAAGCTAGTGTCAAGGAATACAACAAGGCAAATATGCCACAGTGCTTACCCTCCATATACTAAAAGATGGGCCCCATCGGGGAAAGCACCAAGCTTGAGTGGTCCGGTAAGGTCTAAATATATAAAGACAAAAATACCATAAATTGTCAGTAACCATCAATTTGATTGTCAGTTCTGTTATAGACGTACAAATGAAAGTCATGCAACAATGTTGTATAGAGGATACTGTCTAAATTATCCCTATAACCAATATGTAGATACCACAGGCTAGTAAATACCAGTCGGTGGGGATATACATGAAATTAGAACTCAAAGATCAAGGGATACATAAATACATGTCATGTATACATAGTAGTCCTGATCTTTTAAACTACTATGGTATAAAAGCATCAACTCTACAAGGTATAAAACTTAATGTCAACAATAGGACAAGAGGAAACATGCCGCGAGATTTCAACATGCTCCTGCATCATTAAATACAAATACTAAGCTTCTAACTCAGAGGCGGAATAGAAGCAAACATTGCGCAAGGCTGACTGCTTCTACAGTGGCAATAAACATATCTAGAAATGTTGTTAGGTCAGGTGCCGTAAATAAGTGTCATGTTGCTCAAAAGGGCAAGAACGCCATAATGCGGCGCGCATCTAGAATTGTCGGCACCTCGGGGCGCGTTCATCGAAAGAGCACGTAAAGACTCATGCGCTCGGACATCAGCCGAGTCTAATTCACAGTGACGGCATGAATATTAAGGGTCTGAGAAAAGGACTAAGGAGAAGACAACAAAGAAGGAGTTTTAAGCACTTACTATTGGAAATCCCACATCTGACGGCACCACCTACATTTCTTCAGTGCTCCCGGAACAATGGAGGTTAGCTAGGGGTGGAGCCTTATAAAGACATCAGGAGCAAAAGAGAACCAGAAAAAGAGAAAGGACTATCTCAGGGATATATTGATAGACAGAAACCAAGGACAATACAGCAGCCGAGGCTGTGTTTAAACAGGGAAATGTTCCCAGAGTCAAAAAATGCTGAAAGTGAAGAAGGACTCTTGCAGAGAGACCTAAAATCAAAAGAAAATAAAATTAATCCTGTCAGGAAGTTAAATAAGGCTTCATAATTAGAAGTCATAATCAAAAAGAACAATTTGTTGTCATATGTATGTTGAAGCAGTGTCAACAACACAAAAGAAACCCCAGTTGTCAATTTTTCTAGTATTTCTCTTACACCATCTGAGATGGCAGTTCTTGAGAAGGGATTAGGCTTTGTGCCAACTCCTAAGGAAGATCAGTTTCGAGTAAACTGCGAGATGACAGCCTTATTCCGGAAGGTCCGGTTACACTTTTTCTTCAAAGACCGTCCTCCATCTGACTTGAAAGGCGACACCAATCTAAGGAACCCACCTACCTTCATGCCTCCCCCTACCTTGGTCCCTATAGAACTACTTACCTTTGAGAAGGTGGTGCGTCATGAAGTACAAGATCTTGAATCTCCACATCCCTTTCAGAACACATCTAAACTGGAAAGGGCAGCTATTCACTCCTTATCCCATAACTTGGATATTACCATTAAACCTGCAGATAAAGGAGGTGCGATTGTGGTTCTTGACAAAACATTTTACAGACAAGAATGCCTCAGACTGCTTAGTGATGGCACTTATTATGAACGTATATCTACCGATCCCACTCTGCGTTTGCAACGCATGATTCGTGGGATGATAATTGAAGCAGAATCAGCTGGTTGGATCACTGACATGAAGCAGAGTTTTTAGATGCAAAAAACCCCAGGGTACCCTATTTGTATTGTCTTCCTTAGATTCACCAGGGCACTCCTCCACCTGGACGCCCTATTGTGTCAGGGATAGGATCTCTTCTAGAGCCTCTTTCCAAATTTTGTGACTTTTTATTTCCAACCTATTGTCCAAAAGACTTCAACATTTTTGAAAGACACTAAAGACACTTTGATCCTACTAGAAGATATCAAAAATACGGGCACCACTGACATCTTGATATGCCTCGACGTGGAGGCACTATACACCAAGATACCACAGGAGGCAACTCTTACTGCAGTGGAAGACATACTCCAGTCAAACACATGGCCCTATAACACCCCTATCAGTTTTATTATGCAGTGTGCCAGTTTGGCACTCAAAGAAAACTTTTTCCACTTTGAAGAACGTCTTTATCATCAAAAACAAGGTACTTCCATGGGCAGTACCTGTGCACCTAGCCTTGCATGTCTGTATATGTACACCTTTGAACAACGCCATATACTTACTCCAACACAACCCTTTTTTTCCAGCATCAGATTGTGGCGCCACTACATAGATGATATTCTAGTGATTTGGAAAGGTGATGCAGAACAAGCAATAGCCTTTACCCAATGGATTAACACTTTGGATGTCCACCTTCGCTTTAGCGCTAACATTTCAGATAGAGAAGTATCCTTCCTTGATTTATGTATTACATTAAGAGATGGTTTCCTACATTCCTCTGTGTTCCACAAACCCACAGATAGGAACAGTCTTTTACTTTATCACAGCCATCACCCTAAAGCTTTGAGAAATAATCTTCCTTTTGGGCAGTTTTTGAGAATTAGACGTAATTGCTCAGAGACAACTGATTTTCACGCACAAGCGGATACCTTATGTTGTAAACTAAAGGAACATAAATACCCTATCTCTAGTATCAGGTGGGTCAAAAAAAGAGCCAGTAACATCCCTAGAGAGACTCTTCTAAATAATACTACACGTGTGCAACAATCCAGATTGACCGGTGTGACAATGTTTACCCCTTTGAGTAACCAGATCAAGAAAATCGTGCAGAGGCATTGGCCTATTCTTAATAGCGCTGGGGAATCACTGGAACGTCCTTTATTTTCTTTCAAGATATCACAGAACATTAGAGTTCTAGTGGTTCACACTAGACCGGCATCACAAAAGTATTCCAACCCCACCAGTACTAGACATTGGTTGGGAGTCATAAGGCATCACCCCTGTGATGGGTGTAATGTTTGTCCCCTTACTATTAGCACGCAGGAATTGGACCTGGGTGAACCCAGGAAATGGCAATGAAGATCACATACTAACTGCCGTACAAAAAACTGCATATATATGATTCTTTGCCCTTGTGATTTGAGATACATAGGTATGACTACTAGAATGGCTAAGATATGTATCAACGAACACCGGAGTACAATTAGGTGTAGAAGGTCCTCTACGAAACTGACTAACCATATCTTTTTGATTTATATGATTGGGAGGGTCCTACAAGTCTTCCCAGGAGTGTTAATGGCAAAGAAGGAGCTCAATTTACAAATAATGTATGAAACCGTAAGGAAAGGGACCTTGTGGAGGTTCAAAGGGCTAATTGTTTTTAGGCAGCAGACTTCAAATTAATGTGCTACTGTGCCTCTTTTTTCATTAGACAAGTGTAGCTATCTAGTGAACACCTTCCAAACTCTCATTTAGGTAAAGTACATTGGCTTGGACTAGGTATCACATTTTTAAAAAGTACAGAAATCCACCCAATAGCACATGGAACTATTTAGTTTTCGGTTTAACAAAATAGAAGATCCCAAATGACTATGGTATGATTTTGTTTTAAACCATCTTTGATATTTGGTGGTGAACCACTTGTTTACTAAGATTTGTAAATCTATAGGATCTCCTTTCTATGCACACATATTTGAGGGTAAAAATATCATATCTCAGGAGTCAATACTTCTTTCTCTGTGAATGACAAAAAGTGTACTGTATGATCTGAGTTTCTTACAGGGCGAGTATGGGATTTTCTTTAAAGCCTGGATAATGCCTGGGCATAAACAGGGTGGAGTTTCTGATCCTGTAAACCAGCAGTCCTTTGGCAGATGGTCTGTCATGGAAATGTTTCTGCTGGCAGAGCAGGAGGTGACTTTAGCAGCAGAATCATAGCAGTTTCCAAACTCTAAATGGTGAGAGGGTACTGAGAGCATAGTGGAGCGGGAGCGCTGCCAATTCATGACAGAGCTCCACCACATTCTAATCCAGGCCCTCATTCACTTATAGAACCCTCTATATAGGGAAAACTGTACTAGTTAATTACAGTGGAGTAGATTAGAGTATTATAGCTGTCGTGAGAAAAACACTATGGTTTCATCTTTGATCCACTTGACAAAAACAATTTCCTGTCATTGACTTGTGTTTGTGCATAAAGTATCTGTCCTTATCATTCAATCAAGTTAAATTTGGAATGATTGTATGCTATTCATAGTGATACGTTGTTGTTCACACTCTTCTCTGACCTGCTCAAGGGTGTCATATGGTTTCTACCAAATATCGTTTTAAAGGGGATCGAGGGGTTGAAAGGCAAACTGGGCCTATTGAATGTGATTGTTCCCTTATTATCCATCTTCTATACCATTTTCTTTAACAAAGATTTCAAACTTTTTCTAAACAATTTTACCAGACCATTAGAATTAAAGTGGCCTATTAAAATGCCAGCATCTATCTCCCAATGAGGTTTTATGTGATGTATAAAGTAATGATGGGGGCCATAAAGGGATACCTTGGTCTGTTTACACCTCTCTAATGACCATTTTAAGATATCCAACATAAAACAAAAAACAAACTTCACATGATAAAATTATATCTGGATAGGAAAATATGGAGGGCTCCACATAAGCCACACCACCATAAGCTCACCCTGGTCTCTAGTTTTCAGCCACACCACCATGGAATCAGATAAGTGTCTAGCTTTCAGAATTGTATGGGTTTGTAGGTTTCCATGGTTGCCAAGTGACCCTAGGCCCAATTAAAGCAGCTACCCGCATTCTCAGGAAGATTGAAATTCAAAGGAAAAATCTTGATTCCACATGATTTTGGTGGCTTTCCTTACACTGGTAATACACAAGTAGGGTAGAATGTTTATCAGACAATGTGTGGAAACGCTGAATGGTAGGACGTTTATCAATCCCCACAGATTAGAAAACTTTCCATCTCCAAAATATGAGAAAACTCTCCTATTTTAGCCAAAGTTGCTTGAAGAGCATTCTCAGCACAAAAAGGTAGTGTGGTTCACATAAGCCACACCAGCAGAGAAACCCTTGTGTGCCTAGTTTTCAGAAATGTTTGGGGTTGGTAGGTCTCGCTGGGGGCAGCCTGACCCTGGACCGAAATACTGATGTTACCCACATCTCTAGAAAGAATGTAATTCCAAGGAAAAACTTTTGATGTCTCCACTTTGCATCCTGGGGCCTACACTATATTGGGCCTTAGGGTCACCCACATAGGTGGAGTACTATTTCATTGAGAGAAATGTGGGAACACAGAAAAGGAGAACATTGGAATGTTCTCGATCTTTGAGTTCCAACTGTGAGCAGTGCAAGAAAGAACACATTTTGAAAAACTACCACTGAATCACGTTATTATGGACAACCGCACTTTCACTGTTTTACAAATAACAGCTATTCATAAACTGAGATTCTTGGGCACATAAAAAATGCATAACTTTCCTTCATATCGATTTGAACCTCGGTTGATGGCTCAGGCTATCGCATGTTTTTAGACAGCCAACATACACTATATACCCTTACAACCGAAAGAGTTTGACAGAAGTAATGATATATTACTTTTGTAGATCAGGTCATCAGGGCAAGCAATAATTATAGCCTATTTCTAGTCTTTACCACTTACTTTCAATAGTTTTTGATTTCAGTTATTAGTTTCTTTGGGAAAACCATGAGCAATTGACACAAATGACCCATTGCTGATTGCTGAGACTGTTATCTACTTTTAATAAAAGTACAGCTTGGGTTTGTACTGTAAGAACTTTATCTGAGTGAAATGGTCACTACATACAAATATGGCTGTCAGGCAATTTGTGTAGTCTGCCCTTAATAATAATAATAATAATAATAATAATAAATAATAATAATAATAATAATAATAATAATAATAATAATAATAATTGTTATTATTATTATTATTATTATTATTATTGTTGTTGTTGTTGTTATGTTTGTAAATACCGCCAGACCAGGAACAACCCTTACTTTCAAATTACACATGTTGTCCCATGTTTGTAAATGTGGAATTGCAATCATGTCTTTTGGTAATTTTTAAGTTTGTAAGTATGTTCTTCCTTTCAATCCACACCCCCCCCCCCCCCCCCCACAAATGTTGAGTTAATTAACTAGTACAGTGGTATTACTCTCTCTACATGGTGTGGGAGGTATGTTTATTCACAATTTAAAAATCTGATTAATGTTTGTACATTTTTGGCGTGTCTAGAGGCTTTATTGACCTACATTTTTCCAGCATTTCGAGTGTGAGTCCTGT
Source organism: Pleurodeles waltl (assembly GCF_031143425.1). NCBI lineage: Eukaryota > Metazoa > Chordata > Amphibia > Caudata > Salamandridae > Pleurodeles > Pleurodeles waltl. The sequence continues at coordinate 169,228,588 of NC_090451.1, read as the reverse complement.
TCCCTTACTGGACAATGTCATATAAAAGGAAGCTCACATTTAGGAAACATAGTTTTTATTTTTTAAATTTCACTGTGAAATCGCTGTTCTACAAGTATTGTGACTATTTCGTCTACATGTTCAAGATTTACTTCTTGATTATCATTTGTGATAGATAAGTGTATTCAACACTGGACCCGCACTAAAATCTTCCTGCATTAGTTTCATAACTCGAGCCGAGAAGATCTTTGGGCATGTCCATGTGGCAATCAATTGAACCTCACAGTGTCAAGCCATATGCGGACAGTTAAATAATATGATTCAGGAATTTTACCTCGAGTGAAAAGTCCATTAGCTACATCAATTTTGATTTTGTATTTTTTTTTGCCTGAGACTTACGTCATTAATCCTGTACTATGGGCATATAGTACTGCACAGGTTTCACAATGTTGTTTAGGTTTCAATTATTTAAAAGCAATTTGCAAGACTTTCCTCGTGGCAATACAAGAAAAAATAGAGGTTTTCACGGTAAACGGACACATGGTACTGATTCCTTGATATTGTAATTCATCTAAACTGTGTTTTAAGTCCCGTTTAGGTTCCAGTTTCATAAGATATTGTTTCTGAACTTGTCTTTCATCTCATAATGGGAGTACACGCGAAGGCGCTTTGTTACGTCCACCTGCTTGAGTAGATCTGTCTTAATAGTTAGTGCAGATGCCTGCTAGACACAAGGTGGGCTGTGGCTTCTGCTCAGAGTAGTATTACCCTCTCACCTCACGCTATTGACTGTTTAGTGTGTTCTGCCTTCTAGCGAGTGCCTGCTTTGGAATACGAAAGTGACTATTTTCCATCTGAGTCATCGTCCCCGACACTCCTGGGCACTCACATACACTCAGTTCCCCCAGAATCTCCCCGCTTGCTCACGCTGTGAGCTTTCACAAGAAGTGTACAGCACCATCCTCGGTGCTGTTGTTGGGCACTCTCACCAGTAATTCTACATTGCTATACATATAGAAAGGCCTGACATCAAAGATTCTGTTTCCTTTAGATGTATTCTGCAGCACAAACAGTTGCCTCTTCAAGCATGTAAACTGACCATTTTGAAATCTCCCTGGACTGACATTAAAACTGCATGTTGTTTGCAGTTAATTAGTTTATATTAGGTAATAATATTTAAAAAATGCTCTCGTTGTACTACCCTTTGCATTTGAAATGATTGTGAGCATCAAGTCTGTCCCCCGTGGGACTACTGAAGAAAGTCTGTGACATGCAACCAGTGTAGGCAGATTTTGAGGCGGGTTTTTATTCCCGTCAATCAAACGCAGCCCACAAACACAAGGTAGGTTCGTAGATTAGCATCTGAAAAATTATTTGCAGCGCAAGCACTGGGATGATTAAAAAATGCTGCTGAAGCAAACGATAAAAAATGTGTGGAAGAGGCTTGTAAGATTTGACTTTATAACTGAAGCAGGATTTATCTTCTAAATATTTACAAACCCCTTAGCCAGTTCAGTGCAGTTACCCATAGCAGATAGCAAACCTTGGGCGAGAGAGTCTCTCGCGCTGTGAGATAATTCGGGTAAAATGACCTCTCGGATTTAATCACGTTGGCGTTTTTAATGGATTCATGGCTGCTCCTCCTTTCAGAAAACCTCTATTCCTAAAAAAAGACAACTTCTCAAATATATGGAACAAAACGTGCAATTTATCAGACTATGTACGTATTTAGAGCACACCACTTTCCAGTCGCTTATGTACTAGTAACAATATTATGACTTGGCTTTGTATGTCGTATGCCAGTCTAAGTGCTGTAAACCAAATATGTGTCATTATTACTCATTTTAATGGTACTAAGTCGTGCCCATTTACTGGTATCACCTAATCAAGCGGGTACTCAGTTTGTGGATCTTGGAAGGATGAGACCCTTGCCTGGCCCTGTAGAGATTTTACCCCATGGTCAGCTCCAGGGTACCCTCCGTGGTGATGGTGCGCTTTACAAATCTGCATAACATAACCTGAAGGTCCTCGAGCAGTACTCAATTAGACAGCTTTAAAGTGTATTCTAAAACAATAACATCTATCAAACCGGAATATATCTTATGAGTTCAGATACTGTTGCAAATAAGATGTCACGCTGTCCGGCAGTCATTGTTGGAACTATGGCCAGGCACACAGCTCTCATGATGTGTTTGTCTCTTTTTCAGAAACTTTCAAATCTTTGCTATAAAAGACTGGTGGACCCTGTGAAATATACTTATGTGTGGCCCTGTTCATGATGGTAGAAGGTAAAGTAACCTAAATGCAGGGGAGATGTTTGAGAAAATGGACAACCTACGTTGAAAGAGAGAAATCCTAATGCTGTCCTAGTAAAACAACTTTGCTAAAAAGTGCTTCGATCAGCACATCAAAAGTAAAACTGTCAGAGTTTGTGTCAGTGATAGGCACAAAAAAACAAGCATTTTCAAAGCAAAGAGTTTTGGCTTGTAGGCAAAAATACAAAGCAGACATACGCCCTCATTACAACCCTGACGGTCGGTGTTAAAGCGGCGATAATACCGGCGGAAAAAAAATCAAGTGGATAACAGTCTCCACTGGTTCTGGAGAGGGCTTGGCGCCCAGAGTGCTTCATCCTGCCAAGGACTGAGGTTGTGGATGCCTTTCTCCACTGGTTCTGGAGGGGGCTTTGTGCCAAGAGTGCTTCATCCTCCCAAGGACTGAGGTAGTGGATGGCTTAGTCCTCTGGTTCTGGAGGCGGCTTTGTGCCCAGAGTGCTTCATCCTGCCAAGGACTGACGTAGTGGGTGCCTTTCTCCTCTGGTTCTGGAGGGGGCTTTGTGCCCAGAGTGCTTCATCCTGCCAAGGACTGAGGTAGTTGATGCCTTTCTCCACTGGTTCTGGAGGTGGCTTTGTGCCCAGAGTGCTTCATCCTGCCAAGGACTGAGGTAGTGGATGAGATACTCCACTGGTTCTGGAGGGAGCTTTGTGCCCAGAGCGCTTCATCCTGCCAAGGACTGAGGTACTGGATGCCTTTCTCCACTGGTTCTGGAGGGGGCTTTGTGCCCAGAGTGCTTGATCTTGCCAAGAACTGAGGTAGTGGATGAGATACTCCACTGGCTATGGAGGGGGCTTTGTGCCCAGAGTGCTTCATACTGCCAAGGACTGAGGTAGTGGATGCCTTTCTCCACTGGTTCTGGAGGGGGCTTTGTGCCCAGAGTGCTTCATCCTGCCAAGGACTGAGGTAGTGGATGTGATACTCCACTGGTTCTGAAGGGGGCTTTGTGCCCAGAGTGCTCCACGTGCATTGTGGCCAGAACAATACACTTGCCTGGGTGTGTGTGCCACGAGATTGCCGAGGTACAGGTAGGATGGTACGCCATGGAGGCAGAGACATACCCCACACTGCTGCGGCTTCGCCTTCCATATGCATGTGACAACTGTGATGACAGTGATGCTTCATGGAAGCTGCCCAGGGTCCTGGAACTCACCACCAGCCTCGGACGACTGACCACTGGGGATGGTAGCCATGTCTGCGGTGGTGCCACTGTCTGAGGATGTCGCGGGGCCGCTGACGGTGCTTGCGGCGGTGTCAGTTGCAGCAGTGCTTGAGGCGGTGTCAGTTGCGCCGGTGCTTTCGGCGGTGTCAGTCGCTGCAGTGCTGGCTGCGGGGACTGTGGCGGCAGTGTCTGTGGCGGCGGTGCTGGCGGCGGGGTCTATGGCGGCGGTGCTGGCTGCGGGGTCTGTGGCGGCGGTGCTGGTGGCGGGGTCTGTGGCGGCAGTGCTGGCTGCGGAGTCTGTGGCGGCGGTGCTGGTGGCGGGGTCTGTGGTGGTGCAGGTGGCGGTGTTCTCTGCCGTACAAGTTGGGTCGACGTGGACAGAAGGTGTGACACTGGTCCCTCAGTTGGTGCCACCGTGCCATCTCCTGACCTGCCTTTCAGTTTTGGTCCTTCCTCACTTTTGATGGTGGCGCAGCTGTCTTGCCACTATCCCCTTTCGTTTTCCCTGACCCCTTGGTGGCAGGTGTTTTCGGCTTCTCCCTCTGGGATGGGAGCACCTTTTTCACCTTGGCATGTGGCGGAATGTCCTTGCCCTCGCTCCGTGGCACACTGGCAGCCCTGATGGTTGGCGCACTCCATGACCCCGCAGTTGCTGGCACCACTGTGCCTGGGGATGTGGTGCCTGAGGTGCTGGGCTGGGACCTGGAAAGCCTGGCCCTAAGGGAAGGACGGGGGGGAGGTGTATGGAAGAGGTCAATATTAGCCAGGAAAGGTTTTTTAGACACACTGGGACGGGTAGATCTAGGGGGTTTGGGAGTGGAGGTAGAGGTAGTGGTTGTAGGAGGTGTACGTTTGCTGAATTTGGGTGAAGGTGCATGGGCTGGAGGGTGCTGTGAGGTGGATGGCTGTTGGGTGGGTGTGTGCCTGTGTTTGTGCACTTTGGGAGGAGGGCTCACAGACACACTGGGAGAGGACACTGGGGATTTGTGAATGGTAGTGGGGGTGGTGAGTGCACATGAGCGGTGTGTGTTGATGGGCGTGCTGGTGATGGAGGTAGTGGCTGAGGATGTAGTGCATGCAGGTGTGAGTGAAGACGAGACTGGGAGGGAGGAGGGAGACCTGGAGGAGGGGGACACAGTGGAGGCAGTGGATGTTGGTATGTGTGCATGGGTATGATGCTTGTGTGAGTGCCTGTGGGATGTGTGGTGCTTATGTTTCCCTGAGCCACCTTTGTGTGTTGATGTGTGTGCATGCTGGTCTGATGGTGTGCTTGGGATAGGCTGAGGTACAGGGGATTGGGTCTGGGTGGAGGAAGTTGGAGGGGGGAGGCTGGACACAGGGACAATGGCTGCCATCAGTGCTGAGGCCAGAGCCTGAAATGCTCTCTGTTGGGCTGCCTGGCCAGAATAAATGCCCTCCAGGTATGCATTTGTTTGTTTCAAATTCCTCTCAACACCCTGGATGGCATTCAGAATGGTAGACTGCCCAACAGGGAGGGATCTCAGGAGGTCAATAGCCTCCTCACTGAGGGCAGCAGGGCTGACTGGGGCAGGGCCTGAGGTGCATGGGGCGAAGGAGGTGCCCACCCTCCTGGGTGAGGGGGCACAGGACACATGCTGAGGGGCTTCTGGGAGGGTGGTGCTGCTGGGGGGGTGGCGGCTGTACCTGTTGATGCGGGGGGCACAGAGGGGCCCGCCACCGCAAGGCAGCTCCCATCAGAGGAGGAATCTCTGTCACTGCTGTCTGCTCCTGTCCCCGCCGTGGAGCTCCCCTCACCCTCCGTCCCACTGGTGGCTTCAGACTCCGTTGTTTCACCCGCCAAGTGGGATGCAGCTCCCTCCTGCTCCGGTGCCAATGCTCCTCCGCCTGATGATGCTATTGCACACAAGAACAGGGAGACCACAAAAAGGGGGGGAAGACAGAAGAAAGATATGTTCAGTGCATGCAACACCACTACCGTTGGCGGACACTACAGACACAGCAGCCCTCTGCACTACGCCATGCACTTCTAGTTCGTAGATTAATCACATGCCCATAAGGTACAAGGCCTAAGCCCGATTGCTGCACACATGGAAGTCACAGGAGCCTGACTAGGTATAGATGGCACTAACCACTAGTGGGGTTGGGGTGCCACTGAGCCTACCTCACAAGGGACCTTGCCTACCAAGATCGCCCTGGCCTAGGGGAACCCACTGCCCACCTCCCTCATCCAGACACCTCGTAATGCGCGTAGAGTCAGCTGAATGAGAGTGTACTCACTCCCTTGTGCCTGCTGTGATACCCTCAAGCGCCCATCCAACTCCGGATACACCACCGCCAGGATCCGGAACATCAGGGGGATCATGGTGCGACGGACACCCCTCCCACGTTGGGAGGCCATCCCCAGCTGGGCCTCCACCTTGTTCTTCCTCCAGCGGCGAAGGTCCTCCCATCTTTTACGGCAGTGGGTGCTCCGTCTGTGGTGGACCCCCAGGGTCCGGACGTCCTTGGCGATGGCACGCCAAATAGCTTTCTTCTGGTGGGCGCTGACCTAGAGGAACAGTACAGGGGAAAAGGAAAATCTTTACCCATCCGGACCATGATACGCATTGGCCCACGTTCCCACCCTTGCCCTGACACACATACACTCACCGTCTGCACATGCAGGCCTCAGTCCCCCCGCCATTTATATTCCATCCACACCACTCCAAACAGGAATTGCCCATGCAGCATGCTCACAGTGTACTCACCTATTTGTCTGGAGGACTGTACAGTTGATTGTACTGGGGGAGGAACCCATCCTCTACTATCTCCAACTCCTCCAAAGTGAAGGCAGGGGCCCTTTCCCCAGACACATGAGCCATCGTCGCTTCCAGACTGAGGTCATAGCAGCACTTGCAGTGTAGGTCCTCTCCTGTTGAAGGTCAGGTATCAAGTGAGTGAACAGACAGAAAATGGCGGTCACGTCCGCGGCGGTGCATGCCGTCACCGCCAGCGTACATCGTCATTGGCTCCTCGGACCCATAGGGTCCAATGTTAACCAATGCAGGATTGCGCCGCAGTCTTCAACTGCCTACCGCGACGGTGTACAACACCAGCGCAGTTACCTCATATCCCCTTGTCCCACCTTACCGGTCAGGTAGCCGCCATTTCAGGGGGCCACATGGCATTAATATTAACTGTGTCACACCAACGTAGGCCTTGAATAAACACAGTAACAGGCACATTGCGGATTAATAAATGTGTGCAAATGACATTTTGTGATAACTCAGTGTTGGCTGACTCTCTGCTCGCTGTTCTCGTCCATAGGGCACGTCTGCTGGGCCAGGTGATGAGATGGCGGCATCCTCCGGTGTACAGACCGCTGGTGGACCTGTCGACAATGGAAGAGAGACACGTAATAGTCACCTACAGACTTGATCGTGCAACAATCCATGAACTGTGTGCCCAGTTGGAGCCAGACCTGATGTCAGCTATCCGCCATCCCACAGGAATCCCCCCTCTAGTGCAGGTCCTGTCAGTACTTCATTTCCTGGCAAGTGGTTCCTTTCAAACAATAGTGGCCATTGCATCAGGGATGTCCCAGCCAATATTCTCTAATGTGTTGTCCAGAGTGTTGTCTGCCCTGCTGAAACACATGCGCAGCTACATCGTGTTCCCTCAGGTGGAGGATTTGCCCACAGTGAAAGGTGACTTCTATGCCCTGGGACATATCCCCAACATCATAGGTGCCATTGATGGGACACATGTGGCCTTGGTACCCCCCACAGGAGTAAACAGGTGTACAGAAACCAGAAGAGCTACCATTCTATGAATGTGCAGATGGTGTCTTTGGCAGACAAGTACATCTCCCATGTGAATGCCAAATTTCCTGGCTCAGTGCATGACGCTTACATTCTGAGGAATTGCAGCATCCCTTATGTGATGGGGCAACTCCAGAGGCACCATGTGTGGCTAATAGGTGAGGACAAGGGCCCTATACAGTGTGAATAGTTGTCTGGGTATGGGGTTGTCCCTATGCATTAGTGTGTGCCTAACAGTTGTCCCTCGACATTTGCAGGTGACTCTGGTTACCCCAACCTGTCATGGCTACTGACCCCAGTGAGAAATCCCAGGACAAGGGCAGAGGAACGCTATAATGAGGCCTATGGGCGAACTAAGAGGATTATAGAAAGAACCTTCAGCCTCCTGAAGGCCAGGTTCTGGTGCCTCCATATGACAGGTGGTTCTCTCTACTACTCACCAAAGAAGGTGTGCCAGATCATCGTGGCCTGCTGTATGCTGCACAACCTGGCTTTGCGACAGCAGGTGCCTTTTCTGCAGGAGGATGGTCCAGCTGGTGGTCTTGTGGCAGCTGTGGAGCATGTGGACAGTGAAGAAGAGGAGGCAGAAGAAGAGGATATCGACAACCTAAACAACATGATCATGCAATACTTCCAGTGAGACACAGGTAAGATGTCATGCCTCCCACATCTCATACTATTGTTGGAGCTAGCATAAGTCTGTCATTTTCACTCAGTGTATGGGCCCTGACTTGTCACTTTGCCTTTCCATTTCACAGATGTGGGTCCCACTTCGTGCCCTCTGCTATATTTCCTCAGCCCTACAGCTGTGTTACATTGGTATGTGAACAATTAAATTGGCATTGCTACATTCCATGGTTATTGCAATTACACGTGTGAAAGCACAGACTGACTCCAGATTGTTTTGTGATTGAAGTGTGTTTATTTCTGTGCAAATAAGTGGAGGGGGTTGTAAAATGAGCAGGGTTGATGGTGGAGGAATGTCCATGGCAGTGTCCAGTCTGTTTCACAGGTGCATTGTCCAAAGGGGCATAGGAAGTGGAGCAATGGCAGTTGAAGGATGGACAGGGTGACAAAGTGGGACAGAAGGGTGACATTCAGGGGGGTCCCATTTCCTGGCAGGGGTCTTGGCAATGTTCTCTGTCTTGTTCCTGGATCTCAGGGACCGTTTGCGGGGTGGTTCTCCATCTGCAGGGGGTGGGGTGCTTGTGTCGTGTTCCTGTGACGGTGCCTCCTATCCACTAGCGCCGGCAGAGGTGGGGGGCTGTTCATCGTCCAGGCTAGTGTCAGGGGCCCCTTGTTGTGCCACAGTGTCCCTCCTGGTGTTGACAAGGTCTTGCAGCACCCATGCAATGGTGACCAGGGTGTTGTTTATGGACTTCAGGTCCACCCTGATCCCCAGATAGTGTTCCTCCTGCAGCCGCTGGGTCTCCTGAAACTTGGCCAGTACCGTTGCCATCGTCTCCTGGGAATGATGGTAAGCTCCCATGATGTTGGAGAGGGCTTTGTAGAGAGTGGGTTCCCTGGGCCTGTCCTCCCCCTGTCACACAGCAGTCCTCCCAGAGTCCCTGTTTTCCTGAGCCTCTGTCCCCTGAACCGTGTGCTCACTGCCACTGCCCCCAGGTCCCTGATTTTCTTGGGTTGGTGGGTTTGCCTGGGTTCCCTGTAGTGGTGGACACACTGCTGATTGACATGTCCTGGGAACAGAGGGAAGGGCCCGCTGGGTGGGTGCTGTGCTGGTGTTTCCTGAGGGGGAGGGTCTGTGGTGGCTTGTGCCAGTGTCAGGGTAACCGACTTTCCTGAGGTCCTTGATGGGCCGGGCTGGTCATCTTGATCCAGCTGTGCAGAGCTGCTGTCATCACTGTGGGTCTCTTCTGTGGGGGAACTGGATATGTCTGGTACCTCCTGTCCGGTGACGTTGGGTTGGGGTCCTGTAGGGGTGTAAAGAGGCATGATTATTGCATCTGTGTGTGCCATTGTGTGCAATGGGTGACTGACCCTGTACTCCAGTGCTTGCATTCTTGTCTTGGTCCTTGTGCGATATTTGGTTTGGAGTCTGTGTGGGTATCTGTAGTGGACATGCTTTGGTGATGGGTGTCCATGCTCTGGTGTTGCATGCAGGGCTTGGTGTTGGGATGGGTGGGTTGTGATAGTGCGGCATATGTGAGGTGTTTGGGTGAGGGGGGTAAGGATGAGGGTGGGAGTATGTGGTGGCATGCAGGTAGGGTGGGGGATATAATAGTAAAGCTGTGGCTTACCAGAGTCCATTCTGCCTGCTGCTCCTGCGAGGCCCTCAGGATGCAGTATTGCCAAGACCTGCTCCTCCCATGTTGTTAGTTGTGGGGGAGGAGGTGGGGGTCCACCGCCAGTCCTCTGTACAGCAATCTGGTGTCTGGAGACCACGGAACGCACCTTCCCCCGTAGGTCGTTCCACCTCTTCCTAATGTCATCCCGTGTTCTGTGGTGCTGTCCCACTGCGTTGACCTTGTCGACGGATCTGTGCCATAGCTCCATCTTCCTTGAAATGGAGGTGTGCTGCACCTGTGATCCGAATAGCTGTGGCTCTACCCGGACGATTTCCTCCACCATGACCCTGAGCTCCTCCTCAGAGAACCTGGTGTGTCATTGAGGTGCCATGATGTGGTGTGGGTGATGTGTGAGGTGGTGTGTGTTGTGATGTGTGAGGAGATATGTTGTTGTGTGTCGTTTGAGGTGCGTGGATGTTGTGTAAGTGATGTTGGAAGTTTTGTTATCGCCAGTTTATCACTGACCTTTGGTGTGGCGGACTTGTGTGGGTGTCTGTATTATGGCGGATTCCGAGCTGTGGGTCGTAATAGCTGTAGAGGAATTCCGCGGCCGCAGCGGTATGTTGGCGGTATTCAGCATGGTGGTAAGCGGCATTTACCGCCAGGGTTGTAATGAGGGCCATATTGGCTTTGTGTGAGGAAGAGGGTCACAAAGCGGGAATTGGTAAGTTCTGATTTTGATTTATTAAAAGTATATGCCCACCAGATCCTCGGAAGTCCTGCTCTCACAGCGTCCTAGCCACAACTGACAAACCGGTCGCTGCCAGAACGCTACAGGACTCCGACCATTCCAATGCTTCCATTCTACATTCTACATTCCTTCCAATTACACCCACTACATCTTTTCCCCCTTTTACAACAATAAATTGAAACAGTCCACCTCTAATACATGACATAGGCCCTCATTACAACTCTGGCAGTTGGTGATAAAGCGTCAGTAACACTGCCAACAGGCCGGCGGTAAAGAAATTGGAATCATGACCACGGCAGAAACCGAAAACACAAACAGCCACTTTAACACATCGACCGCCACGGCAGTAGCCACAAACACTGCAGCGGTAACCGCCAACAGCCAGGCGGAAAACAATGTACTGCCCACTGCATTACAACATGCCTATCCCCCAGCTCTTCCGGGATGGTACCAAACACCATCAAAAGCACGGTGTAAACAGAACACTGAAGGGAAATGACTCACCTCTCGACACTCAAGGAAGAACCACGACGCCATGGAGCCCGAGCTGCACTTTTTCCCAATGCTAGTGTACCTTCTCATACACCAGGAACACAAACGCTGGCAAAGTCGACCAGGGTGAGTACTGCACCTAGCACACAAGGGAGGGGGGAGGAAAAGGACAGTGACACACACACGCAACACGCAACACCCCCACCCCAACACCATACACACAAACAGATGCAACAACATTACATATACACCCCGTAACCCTCAGGAATAATGCAAGGAAAAAAGGAATGGAGTAAAATTAGTGTAATAGTACAGTTTTAGAAAAATGCGTACTTAAATCAATAAACAGTATGTACAATATATACAATATATACAATATATACAAAAGGAGGGCCAATGCCCACTCCAAAATGTCCGTGGCCCACTGGGCCAAAACACATAGGCCAAGTCCACACTTGTCTCCTGCCTCTATATGGAGAGAACACTGCAGGGGCATCAGGTTGAAAACACACAGGCACCTCAGGGGGACAGGGAATGAGGGGGCACCTCAGCCGGAAGATAATACAACACCACTGGCCTGGAGGGGGCTCCATGCCCACTTCTTGGTCCTGGGGAATGCAAAGCCACAGTCTCTCAAGTGGGTGGTTTGCCCACTGCTTGGTCCTGGGGAGTGCAAAGCCACAGTCTCTCTAGTGGGTGGTTTGCCCACTGCTTGGTCCTGGGGAGTGCAAAGCCACAGTCTCTCTAGTGGGTGGTTTGCCCACTGCTTGGTCTTGGGGAGTGCAAAGCCACAGTCCCTCAATTGGGTGGTTTGCCCACTGCTTGGTCCTGGGGAGTGCAGGGCCACAGTCTCTCAAGTGGGTGGTTTGCCCACTGCTTGGTTCTGGGTAGTGCAAAGCCACAGTCTCTCTAGTGGATGTTTTCTTCCACTGGTTCTGTAGGGGGCCTTGTGCCCAGTGTGCTTCATCCTGGCAAGGAGGGGCTGAGTGGATGCCTTCCTCAGCTTCATCCTGGCAAGGAGGGGCTGAGTGGATGTTTTCTTCCACTGGTTCTGGAGGGGGCCTTGTCCCCGTGTGCTTCATCCTGGATGGGGCAAGGTCATAGTCTCTCATCTGTGTGTCACACCGACAGGTGTTGCAGGGGTCATGATGCACTGCAGCCCATGTAGTCACCACTACACACTGCTCGCCGGCGGTGATGGCTGCTCAGTGGATGCCAGTTGTGCTGCAGGTGGCAGTGCTGGCAGTGGTGGTGGTAGCCTCCAGGCCTTCACCTGCAGCCCTGGACGCTACCCCACTGGGGCTGCTGCTGCTGGCAGTGGTGCTGCTGGCAGCGGTGCATGTGGCGGTACTGGCTGCAGTGCAGGTGGCGGTGCTGGCTGCGGTGCTGGTGGCGGTGCTGGCAGTGGTGGTGGTGGCCTCCAGGCCTTCACCTGCTGCCTCGGACGGCTGCCCACTGGGGCTGCTGCTAATGGCAGTGGTGCTGCTGGTGGCGGTGCATGTGGCGGTGCTGGCCGCGGTGCAGGTGGCAGTGCTGGCCGCGGTGCAGGTGGCAGTGCTGGCAGTGGTGGTGGTAGCTTTCGGGCCTTCACCTGTAGCCTTGGACGGCTGAAGTGTCATGGCTTGTGTTGTGTGCCCCTTCCTGCCCTTGGCAGATGGTGGTGCCTCCTTGCTTCTACCAGCTGGAATCTTTTTCTTGCCCTTGCTGACTGGTGGTGCCTCCTTCCCTTTGCTCGCTGGTGTCCCCTTCTTGCCCTTGCTAGGAGGACCCTTCTTGGCCTTGGCAGGTGGTACTAGCACACTGGCTGGGCTGACGGGTGCCTCCTTAGAGTCTCTCACACCTGCAGTAGCTGCACAAACCACAGTGGGCATGGCCTGGGTGGCTGAAGTGCTGGGCTGGGTTCTGGCCACCTTGGCCAGACGTGAAGGACGGTGGGGAGGGGTAGGGAATAGGTCAAGGGTGGTGAGGAAAAGCTTCTTAGGGACACTGGGGTAGGAAGAGGGTGAAGGTTTGGGAGTGAAGGAAGAGGGAGTGGTTGTAGGAGGTGTCAGTCTGCTGTGTTTGGGTGCAGGTGCATGGGCTGGATGCTGTTTATGAGGTGGATGGCTGTTGGGTGTCTGTGTGCTTGCGTTTGTGTACTTTGAGAGGAGGGGTCATAGACACAGTGGGAGAGGACACAGGGGACGTGTGCATGGATGTGGGGTTGATGACTGCCAGTGAGGGGCATGTAGTGATAGGCGTGCTGGTGATGGAGGTAGTGGATGAGGCTGTAGTGCATGCAAGTGTGAGTGGAGATGCTACTGTGAGGGAGGTGGACGAGGAGGAGGAGGGGGACACAGTGGAGGCAGTGGATGTTGGTGTGTCTGCATGGGGATGGCGCTTGTGTGAGTGCCTGTGAGATGAAGTGTGGTGCTTGTGTTTGCTTGAGCCACTTCTGTGTGTTGATTTGGGTGATTGCTGATCTGAAGGTGTGCTGGGGTTGAGGGGATTGGGACTGGGTAGAGGAAGTTGGAGGGGGGAAGGCTGGAGACAGGGACAATGGCTGCCATCAGTGCATTGGCCAGAGCCTGGAATGCTCTCTGTTGGGCCACCACGCCAGAGTGAATGCCCTCCAGGTATGCATTTGTTTGTTGCCATATGCCCTGCTACACCCTGGATGGCATTCAGTATGGTTGACTGCCCAACAGAAAGGGATCTCAGGTGGTCAATAGCCTCCTCACTGAGGGCAGCAGGGCTGATTGGGGCAGGGCCTGAGGTGCCTGGGGCAAAGAAGATGCCCACCCTTCTGGGTGAGCGGGCACGGGCAACACGTTGAGGGGCTGCTGGGAGGGCGGTGCTGGTACGGGGGTGGCGACTGTACCTGTAGTTGCGATAGCCACAGAGGTGTCCTCCACCACCAGAAAGCTGCCATCGGAGGAGGTGTCGCTGTCGGTACTGCCCCTCCTCTCTCCATCGTGGTGCTCCCTTCACCCTCCGTCCCACTAGTACCCTCACCGTCGGTGGATTGGCCTCAATGCCCATGTGGGATGCAGCTCCCTCCGTTGCCGGTGCCTCTGCTCCTCCGCGAGATGATGCTAATGCACACAAGGACAGGGTGACAAAACAAAAAGGGGAGGGAGAGACAGAGGATACACTTGGTCAATGCCAGGAACAACACTACCATTGGCGTACACACCTCACAGGGAACAGCCCTATGCACTAGGCCATGCACTACCAGTTACAATGTTAGTTACCAGCCCATGGGGTACAATGCCTAATACCATTAGCTGCACACCTCAAACCAACAGAACCCTGCCCAGTCGTAGATGCCCACTAACATTATTGGGGTTGGAGTGCATCTGAGCTTTCCCATCATTGAACATACCCTGCCATGTTCGACCTGGCCTAGGGGCACCCACAGCCCACATCCCCCACCCAGGTAATACCTTAACGTGCACAGTCATGATCAGAATCTGTACTCCCCCTTGTGGCTGCTGTGATGCCGTTAGGCACCCATCCAACTCCGGATAGGCCACCGCCAGGATGCGGAACATCAGGGGGGTCAGGGTACAACGGGCACCCCTTCTTTGTTGGGAGGCCAGCCCCAGCTGGAGCTCCGCAGACTTCCTTGCCCAGAGGCACAGGTCCTCCCACCGCAGTGGGTGCTCCACCTGTCAAGACCCCCATGGTCTGCACCTCCTGGCGATGGCAAACCAAATATCCTTTTTCTGATGGGCGCTGACCTGCAGGAAAAATACAGCAGAAAAGGTTTTAGTCATACTCATGGCCCAACGTATCCCCCCATCCCCTTACACACATACATTGCCCACCATACATGCAGCACTCTGCCCAGGACCCCTCAGACCCTCTCCCTTGCACGAGGCTTACACACACACAGCACTCCATGCATTCATGGCCCACGCATCATGCTCACAGTGTACTCACCTGTCTGTCTGGAGGACCATAGAGTAAAGTATACTGGGGTAGGACCCCGTCCACCAGTCTCTCCAACTCCTCTGAAGTGAAGGCAGGGGCTCTTTCCCCAGACACTCGAGCCATTGTCGCTTCCAGACACAGGTAACAGCAGCACAGCAGTGCAGGTCCTCTCCTGTTGAAGGTCAGGTAGCAAGTGAGTGCACAGATAGAAAATGGCGGTCACATCCGCGGCGGTGCATACCGTCACCACCGGCGTACATCGCCATTGGCTCCTGGAACCCATAGGGCCCAATGATAACCAATGTGGTGTTCGCGGCGGTCATCAACCACCGACCGCAACGGTACACAACGCCAGCAGAATTACCTAATTTCCACTCGTCCTTCCTCACAGGTCAGGCAGCCGCCATTTCATGGGGGCACAGGCCATGGCACCTAACTGTGCCCCAGCAGACATTGGCACATCAACTGACTTACGAGTTCACATACTGTTTCTGTAAAGCAAAAATTGCATATTAATGTTGAAATGTGTGAATATGACCTTTTGTTCACCGTTTTTCATCCTAGAGTTCAACCGCTGAGGATGAATAGGAGATGGAGATATCCCCCGTGTACAGACCCCTGGTGGACCTGGCGACAATGGAGGACAGGCACATTATCCTGACCTACAGACTTGATAGGGCCACAATCCAAGAACTGTGTGCCCAATTGGAGCCAGACCTGATCTCAGCTATCCGCCACCCCACAGGTATCCCCCCTCTAGTTCAGGTCCTGTCAGTGCTCCATTTCCTGGCAAGTGGTTCCTTCCAAGCAACAGTGGCCATGGCATCAGGGATGTCAGAGCCTATGTCAAAGTGCTGACCAGAATGTTGTCTGACCTGCTGAGACACATGCGCAGCTACATCGTATTCCCCCAGGTGGAGGATTTAGCCACATTGAAGGCTGACTTCTATGCACTGAGACATATCCCCAACATCATTGGTGCCATTGATGGTACACATATTGCATTTATCCCCCCCGGAGAAATGAAGAAGTGTTCAGAAATAGAAAAAGCTTTCACTCTCCAAATGTGCAGAGGGTGTGTTTGGCGGACCAGTACATCTCCCATGTCAATGCCAAGTATCCTTACTCTGTCCATGATGCCTTTATCTTGAGGAATAGCGCCATCCCATATGTGATGTCTCAATTTCAGAGGCACTGAGTGTGGCTAATAGGTGAGCCCATGGTCCCCACCCAGTTGATGTAGGCATATGGGTGTGGGTTTGGCCCTTAGGGTGAGTGTGTGGCTAACAGGTATCCCTCGATATTTCAGGTGACTCTGGTTACCCCAACCTTTCATGGCTACTGACCCCAGTGAGGAATGCCAGGATAAGGGAAGAGGAACGTTACAATGAGGCACATAGACAAACAAGGAGGATCATTGAGAGAACCTTTCACCTCCTGAAGGCCAGATTCCGGTGCCTCTATCTGACATGGTGGATCTTTGTATTACTCACCCAAGAAGGTGTGCCAGATCATCGCTGCATGTTGCATGTGGAGGAGGATGAGCCTGAGGATGGTCGTGTGGCAGCGGTGGAGCCTGTGGACAGTGTCGAAGAGGAGGCAGAGGAAGAAGATGTGGACAACAGAACTACACTAATTCAACAGTACTTCCAGTGATTCACAGTTAATACAATGTAACTTCACCTTCCATTGCAGTTTTGTGTTGGGCATTGGACATGGCAGCCTAAATTCCTTATTTCTATGGCCACTTACTGCAGCCTTTGGCATCTTTATTTTCAGATCTCTGTGCCCCACTCTGGCTCCTGGTGTGTTTACTGCTGCCCACTACAGTTCATACCTATGTAAATATTACAGTACATTTGAATTACAATGTTTACAGTTTGTGAAACTAAACATTTGTCAAACAATTGACAAACTACATATTTGATTTTGTTCCAAGGGTGTTTATTTAGGTGCTAATAAGTGGATTGAGTATTGCATTGGGTTGGGTTGCTGATGGAGGAAAGTCCAGGGTAGAGTCCAGTCTATTTGTATCACAGGTGCATTGCCAAAGGGGATATAGGAAGGGAAGCAATGGCAGTTCAAGGTGGACAGGGTGACAGAGTGGGACACAAGGGTGACAATCAGGAGAGTCTTATTTCCTGGCGGGGGTCTTGCAATGTTCTCTGGCTTCTTCCTGGAGCGCAGGGACCGTTTGCGTGGTGGTTCTCCTTCTGCAGGGGGTGGGGTGCTGGTGGCCTGTTGTTCCTGTGGTGGGGCCTCCTGTGCACTAGTGTCGGCGGAGGTGGAGGGCTGTTCTTCAGTTTGGCTAGTGTCAGAGGCCCGTTGGTGTGCCATAGCCTCCCTCATGGTGTTGGCCATGTCTGCCAGCACCCCTGCAATGGTGACCAGGGTGGTGTGGATGTCCCTCAGGTCTACCCTGATCCCCAGGTACTGTCCCTCCTGCAGCCGCTGGGTCTCCTGCAGCTTGGCCAGTATCTGGCCCATGGTCTCCTGGGAATGGTGGTATGCTCCCAGGATGTTGGTGAGTGCCTTGTGGAGAGTCGGTTCCCTGGGCCTGTTCTCCCCCTGTCACACAGCAGTCCTCCGAGCTTCCCTGTTGTCCTGTACCTCTGTCCCCTGAACCGTGTGCCCACTGCCACTGACCCCAGGTCCCTGATCGTCCTGTGCTTGTGGAGTTGCCTGGGGTCCCTGTAGTGGTGGACACACTGCTGATTGACGTGTCCTGGGGACAGAAGAATGGGCCCGCTGGGTGGGTGCTGTGGTGGTGTTTCCTGAGGGGGGAGGCTCTGTGGTGGGTTGTGACTGTGCCTGGGTCACCGACTGTCCAGAGGTCCCTGATGGGCCAGGTTGGTCATCGTGATATAGGCGTGCAGAGCTGCTGTCATCACTGTGGGCCTCTTCTGGGGGGGAACTGGATGTGGCTGGCACCTCCTCTCTGGTGATGTTATGTGGGGGTCCTGTGGGTATGTAAATGTAGTGTTATTGTTTCTGCATGTGCCATCTTGTGCATGGATATGTTTCCCCCTATGGTTGTTATTAGCAAGGCAGCTTTGGCTTGTGTGAGTTGTGATTGATTTGGCTAAGTGATTGTCACTAGTGTGCATGCTGTGGTGATGGGTGTCCATGCAGGTCTGTGAGTGGTTTCCATGCATTGTTGTTGCTTGCAGGGCTTGGTATTGGGATGGGTGGGTTGTGATGGTGGGTATGTGTGAGATGGTGGGGTGATAGGGGTGTGGGTAGGGGTTGTTGTTTGTGATGGCATGCAGGTAGGATGGGGGATAAAGTAGTGAAGAATTGACTTACCAGAGTCCAGTCCTCCTGCTACTCCTGCCAGGCCCTCAGGATGCATGATCGACAAGACTTGCTCCTCCCATGTTGTTAGTTGTGGGGGAGGAGGTGGGGGGTCCACTGCCAGTCCTCTGTACAGCTATCTGATGTCTTTTAACCACGGAACACACCTTCCCCCGTGAGTCGTTCCACCTCTTCCTGATGTCATTCCTTGTTCTTGGGTGCTGTCCCACGGCGTTGACCCTTTCCACGACTCTCCACCATAGCTCCATCTTCCTTGCAATAGATGTCTGCTGCACCTGTGATCCGAATAGCTGTGGCTCTACCCGGAAGATTTCCTCCACCATGACCCTTAGCTCCTCCTCTGAAAACCTGGTGTGTCTTTGTGGTGCCATAGGTGTAGTGTGAGTGGTGTGTGTGAGGGTCTGTGGGGTGATGTGTTGGGGTGTGTGCTGTGAGGTGCGTGGATGGTGTATGGGTGATGGTGTTTTGTGGCTCAGATTCAGTGGGTGCTCCTGGCTTGTCTCTCTCTCTCTCACTTGCCAAAATCTTTGGGTCATAAAGGGTTGTGGGTAGTGTGGGTGTGACTTTTATAGTGTTGTGGGTGTGGTGTGTGTATGTGTGTCAGGTGTGTGTAGTTTGAATTGTCCAATGTGGTGCTGTTTTGTTAGTGTGTGTGTATTTTGAGTGCCGCTGTGTGTACCGCCAATGGTTTATCGTGGTTGAATGACCGTCGCGGTGATTCGTGGGTCATGATGCTGTGGGCGTATTTCTATTGGCGTAACAGTGTGGGTTTTGGTACTGCCAGTTTATCACTGACTTTGGTGTGGCGGACTTGTGTGTGTGTCTGTATAGTGGGGAATTTCTATGTGTGTGTCATAATACGGGTAGCGGTATACCGTCGTGGTATGTTGGCGGCAGTCAGCATGGTGGTAAGCAGTACTTACCACCAATGTTGTAATGAGGGCCATAGTCCTGAAATTGCTATTAGTTTTAAAGCAAAGAATATGCATCAAGGGTTTGTGATCTATGTACAAGTCAAATGCACTCCCCATATGCATACTTAAATTTTTTGAATTGCCCATACAGCTGCCAACGCTTCCCTTTCTATAGTACTATATAATTTTTCTGATGGTGTGAGAGTCCTTGAAGCAAACCCAACCATTTGCTCTTTATTATTAACCCTTTAACTTAAAACTGCACCCAACCCTGTCAAACTGGCATCTACAGTGATGATGCACTTACATTCAGATTTATAAGGGTGCAATGCATGAGCTTCAATTAGCATATTCTTGACCTTCTTAAATGTCTCTTCCAATTGTTCCGTCCATTCAAACTTCATTCCTTTCCTGAACAACATTCTCAATGGTTCTACTTCACATGAATATCCTTGTACAAACCGCGCGTATTACTCAGCAAGTCCTAAGAATGACTTAAGGCTATCTCTATACTTTGGCGATTTGGCTTCCTGTATGGCACTTAACAAAGAGAATGTAGGTGTTATGCCATATGTGACAAAATTGTGTGAACTAAGTACTCCAAATTCCTCACCCCAAGCTTACATTTGTCTTGCATTACAGTCATTACAGCCTCAGACAACGTTTTTAGTACTATCTCCAAAATTTGATTTTGTTCAAGAGTGCTTTTTGCACAAATCAGTATATCGTCTTGATATGCCTGTACACCCTGCATATCACTAAACAACTGGTCCATTAATCTTTGGAAAACACTAGCCGCTGATGCCAAACCAAACGGAAGCCTACAGTACCCAAAAACTCAGTTACAAATGTGGTAAGTTTCCTAGAAGTAGACGACAAGGGGATTTGGTTATATGCAGAACGCAGATCTAACAGAGGCAAAACTTCCAACCCACCTAAGTTTGCTAACAACTCCTGAATTTTAGATATGGGATGGCAATCCACAACAATGTTCTTATTCAATGTGCGCAAATCAGCACACAACCTGAGTTCAACTGACATTTTCTTAGCGACAACGATTGAAGAAACCCATTGAGAACATTCTGTTGGTTTAATAATATTTTGCTAACACAAATCCTCTAAGGTTTTCTTCAAATCCTTTCTAATACTAAGAGGCACCTTGCATACTTTTTTAATAACTGGCTTTGCATCTGATTTAAGTCTAATATGATGTTCAAATCCTTTAACCAGACCTATTCATTCCTGGAATACATTGTCAAATTTCTTACAAATAACTTCGACATCCTGAGAAATTAAATTTACACTTACAATTCGTTCCACATTAACATCAACCCTTCTAATTGGATTGTCAGAACCAGGGACTAGATATAAACCCATTTTGGCTAAGTCCTTCCATCCGACAATGTTTCTCCCTTTAATGGCAACAGATACTTTCGAATTTGTACTCTGTCCCAAACATTCTCTGTCAGTTACAAAATACCCAAGCATTTCAATTTCTTTCTCACCAAATGCCAACGGATTGACATCAGAAGACAATAATTGTATTTTACTGCAATACATCTCTAAAAATGTAGAATTTTGCAAAATGGTTATAGGCGACCCTGAATCCGTCATAACTTGTATTGTGGCATTATGAATTCTGGCATCAACCACTGGACCTTTAATGCTGCCAGTTTCAGTAACTGAATTGCATTCTACGGTTAATAGTACACCTTTTTTTAGTACACCTTTTTTTGTTTCAACATTATTGTCATTTCATTCCACACTGTTGATCTGAACATTAGTCTTATTCATTGTACACACAACCTGAAAATGGCCAACTTTTTTGCATAACATACAACACTTTGATATTGCTGGACAAGTAGGATTATTAGCAATATGACTCTTGGACCCACATCTGAAACATTGCATGACTTGTTTTCTTCCAAATTTTCTTCCTGTCTTATCATTCATGCTGACAGCGCCTAACATTTGTGTAGACTCTATATAATAAGGTTACAGGCACTTCTTCGTTTAGAGCTTTTGAAGAAATCTTGGAGCGTTCAATACCTTTAGCTAGCTCAATAACCTCTGCAAGTGTAGGATTCCTACACACTAGTAATCTTTCCTCAATTTTACGTGAATAACAATTAAACATAAATTGATCACGAATAGCCATGTCAATGTTTGCTCCAAATTCACATGTGGCAGATACAATTCTCAACACTGAGATGTACTCTTCTACACTTTCATGAGCATTCTGTTTTGACTTTACAAATGTATGTCCTTCAAGCAAAATGCTGGGTTCCTCGCAATAATGTTTGCTAAGCCTCTCAATTGGTTCTTGATATTGGTCTTACTCCACTGCGTTATCTCCTACTTGCCCTCTAGTGATATTCACAACAAGTAAATTGTCAAACACTTCTTGAGCAGCTTGTCCTAAACCACCATATAATAAAGCTAACTTTCTTGCCGGAGAAAATGCATTTGCATCTATTGCAACAAGATAGTTTTGGAAGAGTTTAAAACACTGCTTCCATTTTATTGGTGGTTTTCCAGGCCTTTGTAGAAAAGGAGGAAACTGAATGAACTGATGTTGCATAGAAAATGATGAAGCCATGTCTGTTATCACTGAGGTTCCAACAAGCTGTTTGTAGTAGGTAAGTTTAAAAATGTAATAATAATACACGAACAAAACGTAAAATATTTGTATTTGTTGTGCAAAATGCTTCCTGGAATCAATTTAAATGTGAATTCCTTCTAAAAATGACTTGTGATTCTCTGGATCATGCAGAAATCAGCACATGTGTCTTTAAAACGTTGTTACTAGGAAAAGCGTGCTGCAAATGTTGCTCCAAAACGCGTTGAGACAGACTAATTGAAGTGAAAGTATTGCGCGTGTATGCGTGTGTACATGTGTTGCGTAGAATCAGGAATCACTGTGCGTCGCATAGCAACAGGAGACGATGCTGCACGTGCCGTATGCGTGTTGCTTCAATCCAGAACCACTGTGCGTTGCATAGCAACAGGAGACTCTGCTGTGCGTGCTGTATACGCGTTGCTTTAATAGGGATAAATTGAATAAGACTTGCAGATTAGATTACTCACAGTTCTGATTACAAGGATTTGATAAGTTGAAGCAGATGCGCAGTTCCGACTGCAAGGTTCCTGACGATATCGAGGCAGCCGGTGCCAAAATAAGAATGTTGCTCCCGTGGGCATGTACAATTGCAGCTCATCGCCAAATGTGAGAAAGAGGGTCACAAAGCAGGAATTGGTGAGTTCCGATTTTGATTTATTAAAAGTACATGCCCACCAGATCCTCCGAAGTCCTGCTGTCACAGTGTCCTGGCCACAACTGACAAACCGGTCGCTGCCAGAACGCTACAGGACTCCGAACATTCCACTGCCTCCATTCTACATTCTACATTCCTTCCAATTACGCCCACTACACTTTGCCAATGCTTGTTTTTACATGGTGCGGGAGGAATTAACTTACTGTCTGTTATGCCAACTTGTATGTAGGGCAGCAATGACTGACCTCTACCTCTGTCTGTTTTGGGAAGTTTATGTGCAGTGCCTCAGCTGTGGTTCAGAGTCTTCATTTCAGTTTTCACAGTTCGTCTCCAGGTGTTCTTAGGCATGCCCCACTTCTGTTTGCCTTCTATTATTTCAGCGTGACTAAAGTAATTAGTCTTCTCTGTGTTGAGGTGAGCTATTGTGAGTTACACTGCACTGTGTAATATGGCTATTGCACTCTCTTCAACTGGTCTCTCTTTTTGTGAGGCATGCTGTCTCACGTTAGCTATTCGTTTCTTCATTTGTATACCTGCTTTTGCTCTGATTCTTTTCAATTCCCTCTCAGCTGCTGATAAGCTTGTCTCTTTCCAGATCCTTTTGGAAAACAGGCACCCTTGTGCCAGACAGATCTCTTATCCCTGGATCCTGTGAAGATTGAGAGCAATGCTCAATAATCTCTCTCTGAAGCCCTAACAGCTTTTCTATCTCTGCATCTCTATGATAATAACATTTCTTTTTCCAGTATCCATTTCTAGAGCCCATTCCATTAGATCATTGTGTATCTTCTTTTTCATTAGAATTACCTTCGTTCTCAGAGTTAGCCTTTCATTGAGGTTTTGTGTTTTTCTTCTTTGGGATTCTATTGCTATGATGTAATAAACTTGAGAGATTTGTTTTGGTAACCTAGCTTCTTTCTGACCCTGGGAAGTCATAGCATATTTTTGCTCTATGGATAAAAGAGCCACATTTCTCTCTATATTACTAAGAACTATTTCAGCTATGGTATCAGTGTTGCAGTTCAGTTTCATACCTAGGTCTACATCAGAAGCACTGTGCTCTTCCTGTGTTTGTTTGAGAAACTCCAGTAGCACTGCCACTGGTGGAATGCCACATCTATCTGTACAAAGGATTTGAAATTGGCTTCCACATGACTAGCATTGTTGAGGAATTGAAACTATTTCAAATCGGAGACACATATGGCCTCATTACGACTTTGGCAGTCTTTTGGGAAGAATGCTGCGGTGGCGACCACCAAAAGATCACCATGTTGGAGGCAATCTGACCACCATATTAAGAGTCACACTGCAAAGTCTGCCAAAAATCAGCCAAATTTCCGAAACCGTCAGGACACTGGAGTATGAAATAGAGGCGGTTCCACCACCAGCACCGCCAGCCCGATGAAATTCCACCCACCAAATTACGATCCACAAATCACCACAGCAGTTCTTCCATGGCGGAAAACCATTAGCAGTCCAAAACTCGAGGGTCACAACTCACTTCTGTCAGAACATAACACCACATTGGATAGTATGAATACCCCACACCTGACACACATCCACACACCAGACACACCTACTCACAGCACTCTATAACACACCCCTTCACAACCCACAATCCTTTGCATCCAGAACGCCATACACAAACACCAAAAAGCCAAACAAGATTAGAATTTGACCTCGTGCACAATAGGCACACATACACATTTCACTCAGCACACACCCCACATCAACTCAACTATCACAATACACACATCACTAGCACACACAATCCGTTATGACTGTCTACAGCTCAGATCGCAGCACCCACACCTCACCAATTACCTGACACTGCACCCTTACATTCACAACACCCCCACACACCGTCTACACAACCACAACCATGTTCCCACAAAACACCAATGTTTCAAGGATGACGAGTTGAGGGTTGTGGTGGACGAACTTGTAAGGGTAGAGCCACACCTGTTTGGAGCACAGGTCCAACAAACATCTATTGCCAGGAAAATGGAGTTGTGGCAAAGGATAGTTGATGGTCAATTCTGTAGGCAGTCATCCACGCACAAGGGAGGATATCAGGAAGAGGTGGAATGACCTAAGGGGAAAGGTGTGTTTAATAGCTTCCAGGCACCAGCTAGCCATACAGAAGACTGGCGGTGGCCCCTACCTCCTCCCCCTACCTTTACATCATGGGAGGAGAAGATCTTGGACATACTGTATCCTGAAGGCCTCACAGGCATAACTGGGGGACTGGAGTCTGGTAAGTACCCACAAGGTTAATGTTGCACAATTATGTTGTCCTGCATGCTTCCTCACCACCCAAACCCACCCTAATAAACTATTTTAGCCACTACACCTCTCACCGAATTAGCTGATGTTCCTCTCTAGCATGCCACCTCTCCACTGAGCCCAACTGCCATCACAGCCCTTGGAAATGGCACGTTAAATCTACAGGCTGATTATATCACTACGACTTCCAGAATGCACTACCCATCATTGTGAAAACCTGGAATGTGCACAACACATTACATGTAATGCATGTACAACTAAAGTACTAGCTACACCATCTAGATTGTTCTAGTGAGGACCAGTACATGGCAATGACAGCAATGCAACGGTACACTCACAATAGCAACCAAAGCAAAACACAGCTAAAGCTGAGTGACCATTCCTAACAGCCACAGATCAAATATCCCAAGCCAGAAATAGACATACCTGGGTTGGAAAGTAAGATGGCTGAGTCGATGCACATGCACAACATCTAGATACAGTTCTATTTCCCCATGCATACTCACATACTGTGTTCCAAATAGGACACCATAGTGCATTGTGCTTCTTTAATGTGTGACATCTAGCAAGCCTGACTATTCACTAGGTAACAGAGGTCAACAGTCTTGTCAACAACCAGACAATATCAGATCCCATCTGCAGTGCAATCTGTACCAACCTAGTATAACAATTCACAACATAGAGTATTGAAATCAAGTCACAGGGCCTCATTATTAGCCTGGCGGTCACTAGACCACCAGGCTTGTGGAAGGCGATCGGACTGCCCTGCTGGTGGGGCCACCAGGGAGCCCCCAGCACTGCCAGGGTTGTTGATCCCAACAGTCTGGCGGTGGCAGCGGTCCTAATCCGCCAGGGCAGCGCATCGGTTTCATGGCGGTACCACGACTAGGGCAGTGAACATTGTGAGGGTGCTGGTGCACCCTGCACTCTACAGCATTGCTGCAGGCTCGATTAAGAGCCGGAGACAATGTTGTAGGCTGTTTTCAAATAGGCCAGCGAGCGGAAACTCAGGTTTCCGCCTGTTGACCTAGCGGGAAGCTTTTAATAGGGCCAGTGGGGAGGTAGCCATTATGGCAGCAACCTCCCCGCTTGAAGTTCGGCAGATGGTGTAAATTAGCCCTTAACATTTCTTGGCATTACATTGAAATGTGGACAAATAACTTGTATCCTAATGCCTTTGTTGTATAGGAGGTTAGTGGCTAGACTGTTTTACTGATAGACAATGTGCTTTGTCCATGCTGGATATGCTAATGCCATACCTATAAGGGTGCTACATATTGTATTACCTGCCTACATCACGTCTCAATGGATACTTGGTGGCTGATCATGTATATTAGGCTATTCATTGCTACACTTACCTTAACTGATGTGGGCTGTGTGGACAGGATTTGGTCTGGGTTCACCTCATATTAGCCAGATTTCATGGTTTAGCTGTACTTCCATTTCACATACATCTGTTGTTGTTGTGGGATATGTTGTCAGTAAAATAGCAGTTGTATAGGTGCATGTGTAATTCATGTATACAATGGTTTCCAGTGGGGTAAGAGTTTTGTCAGGACTTAGCTAGTGGATATCGCATGTCAGGACAGCTGTAAGTGATGTATGTGTACTCATGTTGTTATTGTTATGAGCCCACCTGGAAAATTGTAGGCTGTTATAGTATTGTTTTTGTACCTATGCTCTCTGTGATTGTCTGTGGATGTATCATGTAAGCTAGGTAGCTCATAGTTACAATACATGGAGTTATTATGTATTCGGCAAAAGTCTGTGAATAGTGACTGCAGAAAATCCTGTAAGATTTAGTACATATATTCGCATAGGTGTTCCCCAGACACATAATATCAAATTGTGATGGCCACTGTATGAGACTGCATATGTTGTGTATTCATCAGAGAATGTTGCCACTGTGTCAGTTATGTACAGAAGGATCAGCTCAGAAGGATCAGCTAGCCATGTGATTGGAAGGCTAGGTGCTGTGTCGTATGTGATAAGAGATGACTTTCCTTCCATGGAACATAACTTTTTTTGTTGGTCTGGGCAGGGGTGGAGTAGGCATGATAGGGTGTTATCTGTCAACTGGATTTCCTTAGACTGATAAGATGATGGACAGTGATGAGCTGTATGGAGATGACATATTTGCATTAGCCAGGCCATGATTAGTGTGCTGCCTTAGAGTTGCAAATTATTTAATGGGATGGTCAAGTAGTGCTAAAATACCTGGCTTATGATGTTGGTGAGGCAGATGACAAATGGGGTTGTTGAAAGTATCATATTTTTACATGATGTAGGATCTGAGGTTTTTAAACTGCGCCTTCCCTGGCAGGAGATTATACCTATAGCTGTGCATGTTGTAATGTGTGTATGTGAAAAATGTGATGACCCTCTTTCTCCCTCTCTCTCTCTCCCTCTGTGCATCAGCATCGGCAGGCGAAGGAGACGGGGCTCAGGCGGGTGGGGATGCTGCCAGCCATGGGACCCAGAGTGCTGAGACCACTGACAGCAAGGGACCCAGTGGCCCGGAAAGCGAGGGGAGTGCCACAGAGGAGACAGGATCTACATCATCAACCTCTGAATGCTCTTCTAGTGAACACTCCCTGCTAGTGGCAGACCCATCTGGGACCCAGGCACCAACATTCTCTGCTACCCTTTTTTCTACCACCGCCATCCCTGTAGCTCCCCACCCAGTTGGCCCTGCCCCCTCACCCAAGAGGGTGGGCGTCTCCTTTGCCTCAGGCACCTCTACCCGAGCCCATTAGCCCTGCTGCCCTCAGTGAGGAGGCTATTAACCTCCTGAGGTCAATCTCTGTGTGTCAGTCGACCATCGTGAATGCCATCCAGGGACTTACAACTCAAGTGCAACAGAGTAATGCATTCCTGGAGGGCATTCACTGTGCACTGGCTGCCTTACAGAGATCCTTTCAGGCTCTGGCGTCCACACTGATGGCAGCCAGTCACACTTTGTCTTCTGTTCCCCCTCCACCTTCCTCTTCCCCATCCCAAACCCCTCTTCCCTGCCCCAGCCAAAGCACACAGGGAGACAAGCATGCATCCACCTCAACATCCAAGGGTTGCTCAGACAAACACAAGCACCACAGGACACACCACCGACATGCACACAAGCAACATACACCTGCAGACACATCAATAGTCACAACCTGCCCTGACACCCCACCAACCCCAGCATCACAGACACAACACCTGACACACCTGCAGACACCACACAATATTCACAGACCCAGCCACAACACCTATCTTACCCACAGACATCATAACAGCAGACCATCAGACGTCCACCCCAGTCACCACATCCGTAGACACCACAGACACACCTACATGCAGCACATCCACCATACCTGCAGTCACCCCTCCACCACAGCATCTGTGGGGGCACTTTGCGGTGTGGGACGCGCCAGGAAGTCTGAGGGACTATATATCCCAGACTGCTTTGAGGCCCCAGGAGGTGGCTATCGTGTGAGCACCTGCATCCACTTGTTCACACAAATGAGTGCTATATAGCACATGGAGGCACTTTGCGGCGCGGGATGCGCCAGGAACTCCGAGGGACTACATATCCCAGACTGCTTTGAGGCCCCAGGAGGCGGCCATCTTGTGAGCACCTGCATTCACTTGATCACACCAACGAGCGCTATATAGTGCGTGGGGGCACGTCGCAGCACGGGGATGCGACAGGAACTCTGAGGGACTACCTATCCCAGACTGCTTTGAGGCCCCAGGAGGCGGCCATCTTATGAGCACCGCCACCCCCCTTCCTCCCAAGACACATAAGTGCCCACACTCAAACACCCAACAGGCACCCACCACCCACAAGCATACCTCACATACACATTCACCCAAGACACCCACAACTACACCTCAGACAACCACTCCCTCTCCCTCCACACCCAAACTTTTTTGCCGTGACCATTCCCGTGTGTTAAAGAAAGTTTTCCTCTCAGAGTGTCCCTTTTCCTTACTCCTCCCCACCCGAGATACCCCTAAATATTTTGGCCCTCATTACAACCCTGTCGGTCGGTGTTAAAGCAGCGGTAAAACCGACAACAGGCCGGCGGTAAAAAAAATGGAATCACGACCGTGGCGGAAACCGCCAACATAGACAGCCACTTTAACACTCCGAGCGCCACGCTGGTGCAAACAAACAGCGCAGCGGTCACCACCAACAGACAGGCGGAAGACAATGTACCACCCACAGTATCATGAGAGGCCAATCCGCCACCTTTTCCGGGGCGGATTCACCGTGAACAAAAACACAGCGGAAACAGGACTTGGAAAGGAAAACGCTCACCTCTACACACCCCACGAGGAACCAGGACGCCATGGAGTTGGAACTCCAAATTCTACCTGCCATTCTCTTCCTGCTCCTCTACCAGGAGCACGAACGCCGGCGGCGACGACCACGGTGAGTACTGCACCTATGACAAAGGGGAGGGGGGAGGGAAAAGAGAGTGACACACGCAACACGCAAAACCCCCACGCCCACCCTCACCCACTACAACACACACACAAATACATGTTGATACATTACATTTAAACCTCCCAGGCCCCCTTGGAAGAACGCAAGGACAAAAGGAAATTAGTTGAACGATTGTAATGAGTAAAAATCCATTAGTCAAAAATATATATACACTATTAACAAGTATGTACAACAAGAATTCAAGTCCATGCACTGCACCTACATAGTCCGTGGACCACTGGGCCCAAAATGCATGGGCGAGGACCACACAAGATAACTGATCCAAACGGAGAGAACACTGCAAGGGCATCAGATAGAAATAAAACAGGCACCTCAGAGGGAAGGGAAGGGGGGCACCTCAGCCGGATGAGTGCACGACGCCAGCTCCACGAAGGAAGCACCATGCCCATTGATGTATCCTGTGGAGTACAAAGCCACAATCTCACAAGTCTCTCCAGTGGGTGGTTTGCCCACTGCTTTATCCTGGGGAGTGCAAAGCCACAGTCTCTCAAGTCTCTCCAGTGGGTGGTTTGCCCACTGCTTTATCCTGGGGAGTGCAAAGCCACAGTCTCTCAAGTCTCTCCAGTGGGTGGGTTGCCCACTGCTTTATCCTGGGGACTGCAAAGCCACAGTCTCTCAAGTCTCTCCAGTGGGTGGGTTGCCCACTGCTTTATCCTGGGGAGTGCAAAGCCACAGTCTCACAAGTCTCTCCAGTGGGTGGTTTGCCCACTGCTGCATCCTGGGGAGTGCAAAGCCACAGTCTCTCAAGTCTCTCCAGTGGGTGGTTTGCCCACTGCTGCATCATGGGGAGTGCAAAGCCACAGTCTCTCAAGTCTCTCCAGTGGGTGGGTTGCCCACTGCTTTATCCTGGGGAGTGCAAAGCCACAGTCTCTCAAGTCTCTCCAGTGGGTGGTTTGCCCACCGCTTTATCCTGGGGAGTGCAAAGCCACAGTCTCACAAGTCTCTCCAGTGGGTGGTCTGCCCACTGCTTTATCCTGGGGAGTGCAAAGCCACAGTCTCTCAAGTGGATAACAGTTCTCCACTGGTTCTGGAGGGGGCTTTGTGCCCAGAGTGCTTCATCCTGCCAAGGACAGAGGTAGTGGATGCCTTTCTCCACTGGTTCTGGAGGGGGCTTTGTGCCCAGAGTGCTTCATCCTGCCAAGGACAGAGGTAGTGGATGTGATACTCCACTGGTTCTGGAGAGGGCTTTGTGCCCAGAGTGCTTCATCCTGCCAAGGACAGAGGTAGTGGATGTGATACTCCACTGGTTCTGGAGAGGGCTTTGTGCCCAGAGTGCTTCATCCTGCCAAGGTCAGAGGTAGTGGATGTGACACTCCACTGATGGTGGGCCAACATGGAAGCTGTCCAGGCCCCTGGAACTGACCACCAGCTTCGTACGACTGAACACTGGGGATGGCAGCCATTTCTGCGGTGATGCCACTGGCACATGATGTGGCATGGCCGCTGGCGGTGCTTGTGGCGGCCTCAGTAGTGGCGGTGCTTGCGGCGGCCTCAGTAGCGGCGGTGCTTGTGGCGCTCATTGGCCAGCGGTGCTGGTGGGTGGCTCAGTGAGCGTGCTGCTGGCGGCGGTGTCCTGGGCAGCGGTGCTGGTGGCGGCGGTGTCCTGGGCAGTGGTGTCCTGGGAAGCGGTGCTGGTGGCGGCGGAGTCCTGGGAAGCGGTGCTGGTGGCGGCGGTGCATGTGGCGGTGCCGGTGGAGGTCTTGTCTGCCGTGCAGGTTGGCGGCGACTTCCCTTTCTTTCTCTGGCCCTTCCCCACCTTGGATGGTGGCAAAGCTGTCTTGCCACTCCCAACTGTAGTCCTGGCAGAGCCCTTGGTGGCAGGTGTTTTGCCCTTCTCCCTCCGGGCTGTGGCCAACTTCTTATGTTTCTGAGGTGGGGGACTGTCCTTGGCCTGGCTCCTTGGCACACTGGCTGCCCTGCTGCTTGGCGCACTCCAGAAGCCGGTTACTGCTGGCACCACTGTTCCCGGTGATGTGGTGGCTGAGGTGCTGGGTTGGGACTTGGAAAGGCGGGCCCTAGGGGATGGAAGGGGTGGGGGAGGTGAAGGGAAGAGGTCAAGGTTTGACAGGATTTTTTTTTAGACACACTGGAACGGGTAGTTGGAGGGGGTTTGGGAGTGGAGGAAGAGGTAGTGGTTGTAGGAGGTGTTTGTTTGCTGACTTTGGGTGAAGGTGCATGGGCTGGAGGCTGTTGTGAGGTGGATGGCTGTTGGGTGGGTGTGTGACTGCGTTTGTGTACTTTGGGAGGTGGGCTCACAGACAAACTGGTAGAGGACATGGGATGTGTGAATGGTAGTGGGGGTGGTGAGTGCATGTGAGCGGTGTGTGGTTATGGGCGTGCTTGTGATGGACGTAGTGACTGAAGATGTAGTGCATGCAGGTGTGAGAGGAGACGTGACAGGGAGGGAGGAGGGAGATGAGGAGGAGGGGGACACAGTGGAGGCAGTGGATGTTGGTATGTGTGCATGAGTATGATGCTTGTGTGAGTGCCTGTGGGATATGTGGTGCTTATGTTTGCCAGAGCTACCCTTGTGTGTTGAGGTGTGTGCATGCTGGTCCGATGGTGTGCTTGGGATAGGCTGAGTTACTGGGGATTGGGGCTGGGTGGAAGAAGTTGGAGGGGGGAGGATGGACACGGGGACAATGGCTGCCATAAGTACTGAGGCCAGAGTCTGAAAAGCTCGCTGTTGGGCTGCCTGACCAGAATGAATGCCCTCCAGGTATGCATTTGTCTGTTGCAACTGCCTCTCTACACCCTGGATGGCATTCAGAATGGTAGGCTGCCCAACAGTGAGGGATCTGAGGAGGTCAATGGCCTCCTCACTGAGGGCAGCAGGGCTGACAGGGGCAGGGGCTGAGGTGCCTGGGGCGAAGGAGATGCCCACCCTCCTGGGTGAGCGGCCACGGGGCACATGCTTAGGGGCTGCTGGGAGGGCGGTGCTGGTAGGGGGGGGGTGACGGCTGTACCAGTAGATGCGGTGGGCACAGAGGGGCCCGCCCCGTAACGGGAGCTCCCATCAGAGGAGGAGTCGATGTCGCTGATCTCAGCTCCTGTCCCCGCCGTAGATCTCCCCTCGCCCTCTGTCCCACTGATGAATTCGGAGTCCGTAGTCTTGCCCTCCAGTGCCATGTGGGATGCAGCTCCCTCCTGCTCCAGTGGCACTGCTCCTCCGCGTGATGATGCTAATGCACACAAGAACAGGGAGACCATAAAAAGGGGGGTAAAGAAAGTAGAAAGACATGTTCAGTGCATGCAATACCGCTACCGTTGGCGGACACTAAAGATACAGCAGCCCTCTGCACTACGCCATGCACTTACAGTTCCCTAATTAATCACAGGGCCATGGGGTACAACGCCTATGCCGGATTGCTGCACACATGGAAGTCACAGGAGCCTAACTAGGGGTAGATGGCTCTTAACACTGGTGGGGTGGGGTGCCACATGGCCTGCCTTACGAAGGGACCTTGCCTACAAAACTCGCCCTGGCGTAGGGGTACCCACAGCCCACCTCCCCCACCCAGACACCTCCAATGCGTGCTGAATCAGATGAATGTGACTGTACTCACCACCTTGTGGCTGCTGTGATGCCCTCAAGCGCGCATCCAACTCCAGATACGCCACCGCCAGGATCCGGAACATCAGGGGGGTCATGGTGCGACAAGCACCCCTCCCACGCTGGGAGGCCATCCCCAGCTGGGCCTCCACCGTCTTCTTGCTCCAGCGGCGAATGTCCTCCCATCTTTTCCGGCAGTGCGTGCTCTGTCTGTGGTAGGACTGTCAGTACTCCATTTCCTGGCAAGTGAGTCTTTTCAAACTACAGTGGCCAGAGCATGAGGGATGTCCCAGCCTATGTTCTCCAACGTGTTGTCCATAGTGTTGTCTGCCCTGCTGAAACACATGCGCAGCTACGTCGTTTTCCCTCAGGTGGAGGATTTGCCTACATTGAAAGGTGACTTATATGCCCTGGGACATATTCCCAACATCATAGGTGCCATTGATGGGACACATGTGGCCTTGGTACCCCCTGCAGGAGTGAACAGGTGTACAGAAACCGGAAGAGTTACCATTCCATGAATGTGCAGATGGTGTGTTTGGCCGACCAGTACATCTCCCATGTGAACGCCAAGTTTCCTGGCTCAGTGCATGACGCTTACATTCTAAGGAACAGCAGCATCCCTTATGTGATGGGCCAACTCCAGAGGCACTGTGAGTGGCTATTAGGTGAGGACAAAGACCCTATACCATGTGAATAGTTGTCTGGGTCTGGGGTTGTCCCTAAGGGTTAGTGTGTGTCTAACAGTTGTCCCTCGACATTTGCAGGTGACTCTGGCTACCCCAACCTGTCATGGCTACTGACCCCAGTGAGGAATCCCAGGACAAGGGCAGAGGAACGCTACAATGAGGCACATGGGCGAACTAGGAGGGTTATAGAGAGGACTTTCATCCTCCTGAAGGCCAGGTTCCGGTGCCTCCATATGACAGATGGTTCCCTCTACTACTCACCAAAGAAGGTGTGCCAGATCATTGTGGCCTGCTGTATGCTGCACAACTTGGCTTTGCGACGACAGGTGCCTTTTCTGCAGGAGGATGGTCCAGATGGAGGTGTTGTGGCAGCTGTGGAGCCTGTGGACAGTGAAGAAGAGGAGGCAGAAGAAGAGGACATAGACAACAGAAACACTGTGATCCATCAATACTTCCAGTGAGACACAGGTAAGAAGACATCATTGCCTCCTACATCTGATACAATTGTTCTACCTCTCATCTGTCTGTCACTTTCACCCAGTGTATGGACCCTGATTTGTCACTTTCCCTTTCGATTTCACAGATGTGGGTCCCACTGTGTGACCTCTGCTATGTAACCTCATGGACTAGAGCTGTGTGACATAGGTATGTTGACAATAGAATGGACATTGCTGTTTCCCTCAGTTATTGCAAATACACATTTGTGAAAGCACAGACTGACTCCAGATTGTTTTGTGATTTAAGGGTTTTTATTTAAGTGCTAAATATTGGAGGGGGTTATAAAATGGTCAGGGGTGATGGTGGAGGAATGTCCATGGCAGAGTCCAGTCTATTAGTCTCACAGGTGCATTGTCCAAAGGGGCATAGGAAGTGGAGCTGGGGCAGTTTAAGGATGGACAGGGTGACAAAGTGGGACTGAAGGATGACAATCAGGGTGGTCTCATTTCTTGGCGGGGGTCTTGGCATTGTTCTCTGTCTTTGTCCTGGATCTCAGGGAACGCTTGCGGGGTGGTTTTCCATCTGCAGGGGTGGGGTGCTGGTGTTGTAGTCCTGTGGTGGTGCCTCCTGTCCACTAGCGCCGGCAGAGGTGGTGGGCAGTTCATCGTCCAGGCTAGAGTCAGTGGCCCCTTGTTGTGCCACAGTGTCCTTCCTGGTGTTCACGAGTTCCTTCAGCACCCCTACAATGGAGCCCAGGGTGGTATTGATGGATTTGAGTTCCTCCCTGAACCCCAAATACTGTTCCTCCTGCAGCCGCTGGGTCTCCTGAAACTTGGCCAGTAACATTGCCATTGTCTCCTGGGAATGATGGTAGGCTCCCATGATGTTGGAGAGGACCTCGTGGAGAGTGGGTTCCCTGGGCCTGTCCTCCCCCTGTCGCACAGCAGCCATCCCAGTTCACCTGTGTTCCTGGGCCTCTGTCCCCTGAACCGTGTGCCCACTACCACTGCCCTCAGGTCCCTGCTGTTCTTGGGGTGGTGGGTTAGCCTGGGTTCCCTGTAGTGGTGGACACACTGCTGCTTGACGTGTCCTGGGGACAGAGGTATGGGCCCGCTGGGTGGGTGCTGTGCTGGTGTTTCCAGAGGGGGGAGGATCTGTGGTGGCCTGTGACTGTGTCAGGGGAACCGACTATTTCGAGGTCCCAGATGGGCCGGGCTGGTCATCTTGATCCAATTGGACAGAGCTGCTGTCATCACTGTGGGCCTCTTCTGTGGGTGAAGTGGACATGTCTGGAACCTCCTGTCCGGTGACTTTGGGTAGGGGTCCTGCAGGGGTGTAAAGGCATGATTATTGCATCTGTGTGTGCCATGGTGTGCAATGGGTGGGTGACCCTGTACCCCAGTGCTTGCATTCCTGTGTAGGACATCTTGTGTGCTAATTGTTTAGGGGTCTGTGTGGGTATGTGTGGTGGCCATGCATTGGTGATGGGTGACCATGCTTTGTTGTTGCATGCAGGGCTTGGTGTTGGGATGTGTGGGTTGTGATAGTGGGACATATGAGAGGAGTTGGAGTGATGGGGTGAAGGTGAGGGTGGGGGTATGTGATCGCAGTTAAGATTTGACTTACCAGAGTCCATTCCTCCTGCTACTCCTGCGAGGCCCTCAGGATGCAGTATAGCCAAGACCTGCTCCTCCCATGTTGTTAGTTGTTGGGGAGGAGGTGGGGTCTGCCGCCAGTCCTCTGAACTGCGATGTGGTGTCTTGAGACCACAGAACACACTTTCCCCCATAGGTCATTCCACCTCTACCTTATGTCATCCTGTGTTATTTGGGTGCTGTCCCACTGCGTTGACCCTGTCCACGATTCTGTGCCATAGCTCCATCTTCCTAGCTATGGTGGAGTGCTGCACCTGTGATCCGAATAGCTGTGGCTCTACCCGGATGGTTTCCTCCACCATGACCCTGAGCTCCTCCTCAGAAAACCTGGGGTGTCTTTGCGGTGCCATGGGGTGGTGTGGGTGATGTGTGAGGTGGTGTGTGTTGTGATGTGTGGGGTGATGTTTAGGGGTGTGTGGTGTTTTGTGCGTGGATGTGTATGTGTGATGGTGTTGTGTGCCTCTGTATGCTGGAGTTGTCTTTGCTGTGCTGTCTCTCTGGCCTTTGTCTAAATTTTTGGTAGTAAGGTTTGTGGGTGATGTGGGCGGGTGTTTTATATTGTATTGGGTGTGTGGGAGTGGTGTGTGTATGTGTATCAGGTGTGTGTATTTGGAATTGTCCAATGTGGTAGTGTTTTGTAGATGTGTGTGTATTTTGAGCGCGGCGATGTGTACCGCCAATGGAATACCGCGGTTGAAAGACCGCTGTGTGGATTCGTGGGTCGTGATAGTGTGGGCGTATTCCTGTTGGCGTGACGGTGGAGGTTTTGTTATCGCCAGTTTATCACTGACCTTTGGTGTGGCAAACTTGTGTGGGTGTCTAGATTTTGGCGGATTCCGGGCTGTGGGTCGTAATAGCTGTGGTGGAATGCTGCAGCAGTGTGTTGGCGGTCTTCTGCACGGTGGTAAGCAGCATTTAGCGCCAAAGTTGTAATGAGGGCCTTTGTGTCTCTCCCCTGACCACTTTAGTACCCATGACCCTCTCTGCCAAGAAGTCAACCCCTTCCAATAGTATCCAACCCTCCCGAAAGCCTTGACCTAAGACCCCCCCAAACCAAAACCCAAAGGTCCCCCTCCCAATCCAAAGCCCAAAACCCCGGCCTACCTCCTCCAATCCCTGAGGTACCAGCCTGCCCCCTTGATGTCCCTACCCGTGGAGGTTACATGCCAATCAGGAGTCAAGTTGGGGGCACACACATGCTTTGTGTGCATGTTGCACCTAAAAATATTGGACTGGCCTCTGGCCTTGGCCATTTATATTATATTATTTATTTAGTCAATATATATTAGGACCAACCTGTTGTTGGTTTCAGCGTTATATCTTTGTCCTGCATTTCTTTACTTAGGGCAGTTGTGGTCTTCGCTGACATTGTGTGTAAGCATTTGTGTGTCAGTGGTGATTGTGCTACTGTTTTGTCTGGGAAGCATGTGTGGTTGTGTGCATAGCATTTGTGTATGTTTGGGGACATGTTGTTGTGTTGGTATTGTGTTGTGTTTTCGTTGACATGTGTTACTTGCGGTGTTGTGTGCTTAGACTGTGTGCGTGAGTGTGTCTGGAGAATGGTATGTCAGATATGTTGTGGTGTGTGTTTGCAGGATATGCTCTATGCTGTGTTTTTGGGATGTGTGATTGTGTGTGTTCGTTCCCTGGTGTTGGTACGTTGTGTTGTATGAATGATTTCTCAAGGGGTGGTGTCTATTGTGGGGCCTTGACAATGCTTTGATGATGTTGCAATTGAGGTTTAGTTGTGATGTTTGGTGGTGTTGTGTGTTGTTGTGTGTGACTGTGCTGGTGCTGTGTATCTGGGGGTTGGTGTGTGTTTTAGTCATGTGTAAGTGTGTGATGGCCATAGTGTGTGTACTATGAATGTGCGGTGTGTATGCAGCTATGTGTGAATGTGCGTGTTGGTGTGGGGTTACGAGTGTCTGTCACCCTCACCACCCGTCCCCGATTTGTGTGTTTTATCTGTGTAAGTACTTTGACATTTGACAACAGTGACAGGTTAGAGGGTGTACTCACGGTTGCTGCCGTCGTCGCTGGTTCCGAACTCTTAGAGCACGCAGGAGCAGCGGGAAGACATGTAGTTCAGGTTCCATGGTGGCTCTGGACGAGTATGAGTTCCTGAAGGTGAGTGTCTCCTTTTATGCAGCAGGTTTCCCTGGTGGTGTGACCACAGCAGAAACCTTGGTGGTGTGCAGCCTGGCAAACTGTCCCACAGGAACATGGCCTTCGCTGGCCTGCAGGTGGCTATTGTCGTCCGTTGCAGCCTGACTGCACTGGTGGTGCCGGCGGTGGTTTGGCTGTATTCTGTTGGAAGTACCACCATGGTCATAATTTGGCAGTCTTCTCCGCCAGCATGTTGGCAATTCAACCACCACCACCAACATGGTGGTCCTGAGACCACCAAACTCGTAATGACCCCCATAGTCATTATCTGATCTTTATCCTATGGTGATGAATGGGTATAAATTGCCTCTAGTTATTCTGTGTTCCTAGCAATGCAAAATGAAATTTCATTACACTTGGTTGGGCAATGCCCCATTAATGCATTTACAGTTTGTGAATTAATAGCATTGGTTTGAGCCTAAGTAGGTGCTTGGGTAGTGCCTGCTATCTCTGTTGCCCCATATGAAATACATATTGTCTATTTATATGCTTTGTCAGTGTTTCTCTAATTGCTAGTCAGCCTCAATCTGGATGTGGTGCGGATGTAGCTAAAGTAGGAGCGTCTATTATAGCATAATTTGTGAATAGCCCTGCTGCATCAGCAGCTTCTATAATGATCCATGATTAGAACACTTCTGAGGTACATAAGGGATCAGCTGTAATATCCACTATTTTTAATTTTACCTTCTCTGTTTTTCCTCCCATTGTTAAGTTCCTAACAAACCTCAATTGGGCAAATGCATACCTTTCTTTGTATTAAGGAGATTTATAAAGTACACCCCAACTGTTCAGCATGTATTTGTATGCTCTTTGTGGGGTGTTGGGATGCTGGGAACCGAGGGACACTATCCCAGTATAGGAGCATGTCACGTTACGCTTAAATTATGGTGGTCACGCCAGCTAGATTTCCTAAGCTCCAGCAGGAAATTATAAGCTTTTTGGAGAAAAAGAATCATGGCTGGTGTCTCTCACCCCTATCTGCTGAATTATGCTCATGTGGACAGAGATATTAGGAGTCAGACACACCGGGTTAGAGATTTTCTTATCTGCAGGTGATACTATATAGCGTGTGCTTACACCCAAAATCAGAACACAAACACAAAGGCCCTCATTACAACACTGGAGGTCGGTGATAAAGTGGCGGTAATACCGCCAACAGGCCGGTGGTAATTACCACCAAATTATGACCATGGCGGAAAGATCTCCGTAAGACAGCCAATGTTCCACACCGACCGCCAGGGCGGAAACAACAGCCGCCACGGCGGTAGCCGCCTACAGCCAGGCGGAAGTCAAAGTTCCGCCCACCATATTATGCCCCGGCAAACCGCCACCTTTTCCGGGGGGGGTACCGACGACATCAAAAGCCTGGTGGAAACAGAGCTCAGAAGTGAAAGGACTCACCATTGGAGACACAAGGAAGAAGCACACCACCATGGAATCCGAACTGTATGTATTTATGATGATATTCTATGTTCTGCTTCACCACAAACATCAATGCCGGTGAAGACGACGACGTGAGTACGGCCACCTAGCACACAAGGGAGGGAGCGAGGAAAATGACAGTGACATACACAAGCACCACACGCACCCCATACACACACCCCATACACACAACCAGATGCACAAGAAAACAAGTTAATCCCCCTAAATCGGCTGAATAATGCAAGGACAAAACAAATTTACTAAAGTGAGTGTAATAATATCAACACAGTATAAAAATAACGTAGCCAATGTTACAGATATCTACAAATGTACAGAAAAAGGGACACTGCCCAGTCCTCAGTTCGCATGGGCCACATGGCCACAGGGCAAGGTCCAAGGCCCCACTTGCATCAATACAGAGAGAACACTGCAGGGGCATCAGTTGGCAAACAGGCAGGCACCTCAAGGGGAGGGGGGAGGAGGGAGGGCACCTCAGCTGGAAGCGGAAACAAGGCCACTTATTCTGGAGGGGCAACATGCCCTGTGCTTGGTCCTGGGGAGTGCAAGGCCACATTCTCTCAGGTTGGTGTCTTGACCACTGGTTCTGGAGGGGGCAACAGGCCCTGTGCTTGGTCCTAGGGAGTGCAAGGCCACAGTCTCTCGAGTGGGTGTCTTGCCCACTGGTTCTGGAGGGGGCAATATGCCCTGTGCTTGGTCCTGGGGAGTAATGACCCACAGTCTCTGGAGTGGGTGTCTTGCCCATTGGTTCTGGAGGGGGCAACATGCCCTTTGCTTGGCCCTGGTGAGTGATGGGCCACAGTCGCTCGAGTGGGTGTTGTGCCACTGGTTCTCTAGTGGACAGGCCGCACAGCAGCCCATGGAGGCAGGCTCACATTGTGTGTGCCGGCGGTGACGGCTGAACTGTGGTGGTGCTGGTGGTGGTGGGAGGCTCCTGCACATCCCCTGCATCCTCGGATAGATGCACTGTGGTGGTGCTGGTGGTGATGGTGGGAGGCTACTGCACATCCCCTGCACCCTCGGATGGATGCACTGTGTTGGTGCTGGTGGTGGTAGGAGGCTCCTGCACATCCCCTGCACCCTCGGATGGATGCACAACCATGGTTGGTGGTGGGGACTCTGTGACAGCTGCTAGTGCTGGCTTCTGGTCCTTCTTGCCTGCTGGTGCAGGCTCCTTCCCCTTTCGGGATGGCAGGTGCAGGCTCCTTGCCCTTCTTGCCTGCTGGTGCAGGCTCCTTCCCCTTTCAGGTGGCAGGTGCAGGCTCCTTCCCCCTTCGGGTGGCAGGTGCAGGCTCCTTGCCCTTCTTGCTTGCTGGTGCAGGCTCCTTCCCCTTCAGTACATGCAGCCTGGGATCCTTTCCACCACAGGGGGAGGGGTAGGGAAGAGGTCAACGGTGGATAGGAAAAGTTTCTTAGCGACATTGGGGCAGGAAGAGGAAGAAGGAATGGGAGTGGAGGATGAGGGAGTGGTTGTTGGAGGTGTCTGTCTGATGGTTTTGGGTGCAGGTGCATGGGCTGTATCCTGTTGTGAAGTGGATGGCTGTTGGGTGTCTGAGTGCTTGCATTTGTGTACTTTAGGAGGGGGGGGAGAGAACCAGTGGGAGAGGACACAGGGGACGTGTGCATGGATGTTGTAGAGGTGTCTGCCAGTAAGGTGTGTGTTCTGCTTGGTGTGGTGGTGTGGTGATGCTGGTAGTGGATGCTGATGTAATGCATGCAGGTGTCAGTGTGGACATGACTAAGAGGGAGGTGGTGGAGGAGGAGACAGTGGAGGCAGTGTATGTTATAGTGTCTGCAACTGTATGGTGTTTGAGTGAGTGCTTGTGGGATGGAGTGTGGTGCTTGTGTTTGCCTGTGACACTTTTTGGGTTTTGTTCTTTGTGCATGCTCATCTTGCTGTGTGCTTGGGATGGGTTGAGGTAGAGGAGATTGGGACTGGGAAGTGGTAGTTAGAGGGGGGACAGTAGAAACAGGGACAATGGCTGCCATCAGAGAGGAGCCCGGAGCCTGGATCGATCTCTGTTGGGCCACCAATCCAGTGTGAATTCCCTCTAGGAATGCATTAGATCATTGCATCTGGGCTGCCAGCCCCTGTATGGCATTCACAATGGTTGACTGCCATACAGAGATGGATCTCAGGATGTCAATAGCCTCCTCACACAGGGCAGCAGGGCTAACTGGGGCAGGCTTGAGGTGCCTGGGGTGAAGGAGATGCCCATCCTCCTGGGTGAGCGGGCACAGGCAACTCAATGAGGGGCTGCTGGGAGGGCAGTGTAGTATGGGGGTGGTTCTACCTGTAGCTGGGGTGCTCACAGAAGTGTCCACCACCACCAGGGAGCTTCCATCGGAGGAGGTATCTGTGTCTGAATTGTTCCCTCCAGTCTCCGCCGTGGTGTTCCCCTCGCCCTCCGTCCCAATGGTGCCCTCATCGGTGGTGGACTCTGCCTCCTGGGTCCTGTGGGATGCAGCTCTCTCCATTGTCAGTGCCTTTGCTCCTCCGCCAGATGATGCTAATGCACATAAGGACAGGATGACAAAACAAGAAAGGGGGGGAGAGAGACAAAGGATACACTTGGTCAATTGCTGCACCAACACCACCGTTGGTGTACACAGCACCCTCACACACAGGGAACAGGCCTACGCCATCAGGAATCCCCAAGGTGCCTCCTGCGCTATCTGTCAGCATCCCCAGGGATTAGGGTTAAATCATATCTCTGTTCTTGGTTAAACCTTCATGTTTCTCAGTAAACATAATGTGCTGTGTTACATAATTGTTTTTATCAATGCTTGTTTTACCAATGCCTGTTTGCTAATGTGAGCAGGTGTAGACATGTGCTTCTAATTGGGTGTGGTGTAGACATGTGCTTCTAATTGGGTGTGGTGACTCATCCACATGTGGAAACTCAACTGCTTTCCTGACTGGCTATAAATAGCAGAGTGAAGCATGCCTCCCTGCTTGGCTTTGTATTGCTTCCTGATCTCAGCATCTGATTTGGCAGTCCAGCCCCCGCTGTCATCCTCGTATTCA
Source organism: Pleurodeles waltl (assembly GCF_031143425.1). Classification (NCBI taxonomy): domain Eukaryota; kingdom Metazoa; phylum Chordata; class Amphibia; order Caudata; family Salamandridae; genus Pleurodeles; species Pleurodeles waltl. The sequence goes on along the minus strand of NC_090451.1, from coordinate 169,186,676 downwards.
GGACTTTTGAGACAATTCTTTTCTTCGTTCCTGTACCTGCTGACACCAGGCATTCCTCCGGCATTCCAGAAAAGACTGCAGCTAAGTGACTAGTATTCTCCAGGGTGTCTGTTCTTTGAGCGAAGTGCTTTCCTAGAACAGCTGGTGTTTTTCAGACCTCGTATTTTGGCAGAGTGCTTATGTTGAAGAGACAAATGCATTTCTGAACATTCTACATTATTATTATTGTAGTTACTTGCCTAAATGTGCTTCCGGAAATCTGCTTGAGCTCAAGTACTACAAAAAGTGACAGTGCAATTTTAAAAGAGCATTTACGTGACTTTTCTTTCTCTAATAGCATAACTCTTGGATTTAAATTGTGTCCTTCATGCCTGTGTTTCAGGTTTGAGGAATTTGCTTTTGAAGGGTTTTTCACACAGAGTGAAACCAAACCAATCTGTGCCACCCTAACTGTTTAAACCAAGAGTGGACATTTGTATTTCTTGGATTGTTTTTGTTCCTTTCAGTTTAACCCTATGCATGCAGGAAAGTTATACATGATATAATTAATGTCCTTGTTTGTCTTTCTTGTGCATGATAAGTGCAACCACAGTTCTAATTGTAGTGTGCAACAGTGAACCTCTGTAAAGCCAGCCCTAGTGTCGCAGTACTTATTGTTATGGTACTCAGTTTGGGTTTTTGGTAATGCAGTGTTAATAATTGTGCTAACAGTTATTATTATCTAAGAAAAGTGCTGGACCATCCTGGTGTTCTTCTACCGCTCCCGTGCCCATATCAGAAAGAGAGATTCAGTTTCAAGGAAGTTGAGTGCACTAACTCTACTATCACTCTGTCAACAACAACCTGCCCCCGAAAATACAGGGTGCCTAGCTGGACCGGCAAGACATGGCAGTGTTTTGTCTCTTTCTCTTCCACTCCCTCTTTCCTTTTGGGACACCTGCCGGGGTTTCTGTGTCCACCCGGAAGTGCCGAGAGGTGTTCCAGTAGGTCATGGGGCATACCATCGCCCCTGCAGACATCCTGCTTTTCAGGTTAGTGGCCCTGTCTCGACAGCTGCAGTGTGTTGGCAGATGGAGGTGCCTCCTGGGCAGCCTTTGCAGGTGGTGATGGCTGTACTTCCTCAACTGGCAGTGGGGGCCCCATGACGGCTGGTGATGGTGGAGGTGTCACCTTGACAGCCTTCGTTGGAGTAGCGGGCTTCGTTGGAGTAGCGGGCTTCGTCCCCTCCATGACATGGGGCGTGGATTCCTTACACTTCCTTGCAGGGGTTGGTGGCTTCTTCCCCTTCTTGGATGGAGGTGCAGGCTCCTTCCCCTTCTTGCCTGGAGGTGCAGGCTCCTTCCCCTTCTGGCCTGGAGGTGTGGTATCCTTCCCACCTTGAGTAGGTGGTGCCACCACTGTCCCGTGGATTGTTTGGCTGAGGTGCTGGGCTGGGTCTTTGGGACCCTGCTGTTATGGGGAGGATGTGGGGGAGGGGGAGAAAAGAGGTCACGTTGGGCAAGGAAAAGCTTCTTAGGGACGGTGGAGCAGGAGGAGGGAGGAGTGATGGGAGTGGAGGTTGAGGGAGTGGTTGTAGGAGGTGTGTGTCTGTTGGATTTGGGTGCAGGTGCATGTGCAGTATGCTGATGTGAGGTGGATGGCTGTTGGGTGTGTGAGTGCTTGCATTTGTGTCCTTTAGGAGGGGGGACAGACAGGGCGGGAGAGGACAGAGGGGACACATGCATGGATGTGGAGGTGTCTGCTAGTGAGGTGTGTGTGCTGCTTGGTGTGGTGATGCTGGTGGTGGATATTGATGTAGTGCATGCAGGTGTGAGTGTGGATGTGAATGGAAGGGAGGTGGAGGAGGAGGAGGAGGGGGAGACAGTAGAGGCAGTGGATGTTGTCGTGTCTGCAACTATATGGTGTTTGGGTGTGATTTCAGGAGGTCAATAGCCTCCTCACTCAGAGAAGCAGGGCTCACTGGGGCAGGCCTGAGGTGAGGTGCCTGGGGCGAAGGAGATGCCCACCCTCCTGGGTGAGCGAGCACAGGCAACTCACTGAGGGGATGCTGGGAGGGTAGTGCTGGTACAGGGGGTGGTGGCTGTACCTACAGCTGGAGGGGTCACAGAGGTGTCTGCTACCACCAGGGAGCTTCCATCAGAGGAGGTATCTGATTCTGTGCTGTCACCTCCTGTCTCGGCCATGGTGCTCCCCTCACCCTCCGTCCCACTGGTTCCCTCGGCGTTGGTGGACTCTACCTCCTGGGTCCTGTGGGATGCAGCTCCCTCTGTCGCTAGTGCCCCTGCTTCTCCACCAGATGATGCTAATGCACACAAGGACATGATGACAGAACAAAAAAGGGGGGAGAGAGACAAAGGAAACACTGGATCAATGACTGCACCAACACCACTGTTGGCATACACAACACCATCACACACAGTGAACAGGCTTAAGCACTATGCATTGCACTGCCAGTGATATGGCTAGATGGGAAGGCAAGATGAGGGCCACACACCACCAACTGCAGCACTCCTGGAACCCATGATGCCCTGCCTGAAATGGGCTGCTAACAAGCTAGGTTACCTGTCTTTGCTATACACCCATTACCCTGGAGATGACCCACGCTGCATTGTCTGGCCTGGCATTAGGGGCAACCACTAACTCACATCCACCACCCGGATCCCACCCCACCTGCCAAAATTTGTAATGATACCCACTGTACTCACCCCCTTGTGGCTGCTATGATCCCCTCAAGCGCCCATCCAGCTCAGGGTAGGCCACTGCCAGTATGCGGGCCATCAGGGGCGTCAGGTTCTGACGGGCACCCCTTCCTCGTTGGGAGGACATCCCCAGCTGGGCCTCCGCGGTCTTCCATGCCCAGCATCTCAGGTCCTCCAACCGTTTCCAACAGTGGGTGCTCCCCCTGCCATAGACCCCTAGGGTCCGCAAGTCCTTGGCGATGGCACGCCATATTCCCTTGTTTTGATGGGAATATACTGCAGAGGCAATACAGACAGGAGCACACCATTAAACAAACTGTCACACAAATGGCCCACCATACCCTTTCCATCACTATTGGCACACACATCGCCTGGGGCACACCATGTACACCACCACAAGACATTCCCCCCACCCCATCCTTACACAATGCTTGCTCACACATCTCCATGCATCCTAAATGCAAATGCATTGTGCCCAAAGTGTACTCACCTGGTCTGGAAGCCCATACAGCAGTCCGTACTGGGGTAGGACCAGTTGCTCCAACTCCTCCCAAGTGAAGGCAGGGGCCCTTTCCCCAGTCACGCGGGCCATGATAGGTTCCAGACACAGGTCACAGCAGCACATGCAGTGTAGGTGTTCTCCTGTTGAAGGTCAGGAAACAAGTGAGGAATCAAATAGAAAATGGCAGTCACATTCGTGGCGGTGTACACAGCTGCCTCCTGCGTAGATCCTTATTGGCCACTGTACTCCATAGAGCCCCATATTATCCAATGAGGAAGTGCACAGTGGTGCAAGACCGCCTTCCGCCACAACTCACAACGTCAGCAGAATTACCTCACTTTCACCTGTCCCTACATACAGGACAGGCGGTTGCCATTTCGGGGTGGTAGGTCTGGCGGAAACAGTCATATTGACATTAACTGCGTGACAGATTAGATTGGCACATACCTCGTCATTAACACTGTACCATTATATAAGTGCACCAAGTAGACTGCTGTTGTGGTTCCATTGTTCCAATTGTGACAGATTACTCACTCTTGTGTCCCTTAGATACCTACAACTGTGGATGAATAGGAGATGGAGACATCACCCATGTACAGACCCCTGGTGGACTTAGCTACACTGGAGGACAGGCACATTATCCTCACCTATAGACTGGACAAGGCCACAATCACAGAGCTGTGTGCCGAATTGGAGCCAGACCTGATCTCATCTATCCATCATCCAACTGGTAACCCCCCTCTTGTGCAAGTGCTATCAGTGCTCCATTTCTTGGCAACTGGTTCCTTCCAAGTGACAGTGGGCTTGGCAGAAGGAATGTCACAGCCAATGTTCTCAATCATGCTGGCAAGAGTGTTGTCTGCCCTGGTAAAACACATGTGCGGCTACATTTCTTTCCCCCAGGTGGAAGAATTGGCCACTGTGAAGGCCGGATTCTATGCAATGGGACATATCCCCAATATTATTGGGGCGATTGATGGTACACAAATTGCATTTGTCCCCCCACCACCAGAATGAACAGGTGTTCAGGAATCATAAGAGTTTCCACTCTCTGAATGTGCAAGATGGTGTGCCTGGCGGACCAGTACATCTCCCACGTCAATCCTAAGTATCCTGGGTCAGTGCATGATGCCTTTGTTCTGAGGAATAGCAGCATCCGAAATGTGATGGCCCAACTCCACAGGCACAGGGTGTGGCTAATAGGTGAGCCTTGGTCCCCACCGACTGTATGTTAGTGTATGCCTTCTGGTGTTAACCCCATAGGATTGTGTGAGGCTAAATGTGCTCCCTCAATACGTGCAGGTGACTCTGGCTACCCAAACCTATCATTGCTCCTAACCCCTGTGAGGAATGCCAGGACAGGGGCTGAGGAACGTTACAATGAGGCACATGGGCGAACCAGACGGATCATCGAGAGGACCTTCAGCTTCCTGAAGGCCAGGTTAAGGTGCCTCCATCTGACAGGTTGATCCCTGTGCTACTCACCCTAGAAGGTCTGCCAGATAGTTGTGGCATGTTGCACAACCTGGCCCTCCGACGGCATATACCCTTTTTGCAGGAGGAGGAGACTGGAAATGCCCCTGTGACAGCAGTAGACCCTGATGACAGTAAGGATGAAGAGGCTGAGGATGAGGATGAGGACAACAGAACATCAGTTATCCGTCAGTACTTCCAATGACACACAGGTGAGACAGTGCAACTGCACATTTCTATGACTATTGGTGTATTCTGTGTGGCTGTAGCATTAACTTCATTTTTATCTCAACTTACTGTCAACTATGGTTTGTCATTTTACAGATGTTGGTGAAATAACAAATGTGTACTGAAGTGCTGGCTACAGCCATCTACAGGTCATTATTTCTATGCTCTCACAGTGTACAGTCCATTTGCACTAGATGTGACTGTTTCTATAAATAAACATTTTCAATACAGAAAATACTAGTAGTCAAGTTGTGCCCAAGGGTGTTTATTGTAGTGCTAATAAATTAAGGGGAAAGTGCAATGGAATGGGATGGTGGTGGAGAAAGTCCAGGGTATTGTTCCAGTCTGTTTGTAGCCCAGGTGCAGTGTGCAAGGGGCCATAGGAATGGGAGTAACAGAGGTTCAAAGTGGACAAGGTGACTGAGTGGGACTCAAGGGGACAATAAGGAGAGTCTCATTTCCTGGCGGGGGTCTTGGCAAGTGTCTCTGGCTTCTGTCTGGGTCACATGGAAAGTTTGTGGGGTGGTTCACCTTCTGCAGGCGGGGGGGTGCTGGTGGCCTGTGGGTCCTGTGGCGGGCCTCCTGCCCACTAGCTGCAGCAGAAGTGGAGGACTGGTCAATGGACTGGCTAGTGGTGGGAGCCAGCTGGTGTGCTGTTGCTTCCCTCATGATGTTGGCCATGTCTGCCAGCACCCCTGCTATGGAGATCAGGGTGGTGTTAATGGCCTGCCAGTCCTCCCTGATCCCCGGATACTGTCCCTCCTGCAGCCGCCTGTACTCCTGCACGTTGTCAAGGATCTGGCCCATCATGTCCTGGGAATGTTGGTTGGCTCCCAGGATCTCAGAAAGAGCCTCCTGGAGAGTCGGTTCCCTGGTCCTGTCCTCTCCCTAGCGCACAGCAGACCTCCCAGTGTCTCTTATGGCCTGTGCCTCTGTCCCCTGAACAGTGTGCCCACTGCCACTGACTTCAGGTCCCTGATTGTCTTGGGTATGAAGTGTGGCCTGGGGTCCCTGTAGAGGTGGGCACACTGCTGATTGACATGTCCTGGGGACAGAGGTGTGGGTATGCTGGGTGGGTGCTGTGGTGTTGGATACTGAAGGGGGAGGCTCTGTGGTGGACTATAAGTGGGCTTGGGTGACCTGCTGTCCAGTGGTCCCTGATGGGCCAGGTAGGTCATCCAGATCCAAAAGTCCAGAGTTACTGTCATCACTGGGGGCATCTTCTGTTGGGGAACTGGGTAGTCGTGGCACCTCCTCTCTGCTGGCATTGGCTGGGGTACCTGTGGGGATGTAAGTGATGTATTATGCTTCATGTCTGTGACATATTGTACATCCCTGGCTTCCCCTCTATCGTTGGTGTTGCCCTACCACCTTTTGCTTGTGTATGGTGATGTATTGTGGAATTGTTAGTTTCCCTATGCTGTGCATGCTTTTGTGATGGGTGTCCATGGAGGGCTGGGAGGGCTGTCCATGCATTGGTATAGCATGCATGGCTTGGCATTGGGGTTAGTCTTCTGCGTTGGTAAAGTATGTGGGATGGAGTGGAGTGATTGGAGTGAGGGTGAGGGTGTGAGATTGCATGCAGGTATGGGAGGTGATAAGTGGTAATTGTTGATTTACCAGTATCAGATCCTCCGGCTGCTCCAGTGAGTCCCTCAGGATGCAGTATTGCCAAGACTTACTCCTCCCATGCCATGAGCTGGTGGGGAGGAGGTGGGGGTCCACCGCCAGCCCTCTGTATGGCGAGCTGGTGCCTTGCTGCAATGAAACATAACTTCCCCCGTAGCTCGTTCCACCTCTTCTTGATGTCATCCGTTGTTCTTGGGTGCTGCCCCACGGCATTCACCTGTCATGATTTGCCTTTGGCTTACCATCCAGGCCAGAGGGAGATGGCGTGTGGCCTTGATTCTTGCAAGTCCTGCTCTGGCCGAGGCAGGGGACACTGCTTCCGGTAGCCACGGTGCTGCTGACAGTAGTACGCCCCCACAGTCCTTGCCCTCCAGAAGGAGTCCCAGAGGAAAAACCCCATAGGGAAAAAACCTCCAGATATGAACTCCCTGAAACAGAAGGAGGACACAAGAAAAATATGAACTTCGATGCCAGGAATAACACAGGAAGGACAGAGGAAAAACAGGAACAAAAACTGGAGTCCATTAGAAGACCAGCCGGAGCGTGACCACCACAGGAGAAGTGTTGCAACGCAAAGAAAAGAAAAATCAATCCCCTTATATACCCCTTGATAGGAAGTGACAAACAGGAAGAAGTAAAATGTCCATCTTGGATTGGGAAAGGGGCTACAGAACCAGATAGGAAAAGGCACCATAGTAATAAGGGACTCAGATGCATGCAGGGAACACGAAAGGAGAAAGGTATGCTGGGAGGGAGAAATATGACTTCACCAGAGAGAGGAAGGAAAAACAGAAGGCCCTAGAATGGGGCACCAGATAAGTGGAAGGGTCAAGGGGGGGCGCAGGCACCCCACAACAACACCAGTGCTGTGCATTATGCGTGGCGAGAAACAACGTTTTGTGGTATCTGGATCCTGCAAAATGGGAGCTTGAGTGAAGGCATGTTTTAGTGCTTGAAATGCAGTTTCTGCATCTTTGGTCCAACAAAAACCTTTCAGTAGAATTTCTTTCCTAAGAGTTTGCGTGATATGACTGGTCTGCTGGGCGAAGTCAGCTATAAATTGATGATAGAAATTGGCCAGTCCTAGAAAACACTAGGGGGGTCATTCGGACTATGGCGGGCGGCGGAGGACGCCCGCCAAAGTCCTGCCATCAGAATACCGCTGCACGGTCATTTGACCGCCGCGGCTATTCTGATTTTCCCGCTGGGCGGGCGGGCGACCGCCAGAAGGCCGCCCCACCAGCCTAGCGGGAAACACCCTTCCACGAGGATGCCGGCTCCGAATGGAGCCGGCGGAGTGGAATGGGTGAGACGGGTGCATTTGCACTCGTCGCGATTTTCAGTGTCTGCATGGCAGACACTGAAAATCTTTGTGGGGCCCTCTTACGGGGGCCCCTGCAGTGCCCATGCCATTGGCATGGGCACTGCAGGGGCCCCCAGGGGCCCCACGACACCCCATACCGCCATCCTGTTCCTGGCGGCCAAAACCGCCAGGAACAGGATGGCGGTATGGGGGTCGTAATCCCCATGGCGGCGCAGCAAGCTGCGCCGCCATGGAGGATTCCCCAGGGCAGCGGAAAACCGGCGGTACACAGCCGGTTTTCCGTTTCTGACCGCGGCTGTACCGCCGCGGTCAGAATGCCCAAGGGAGCACCGCCAGCCTGTTGGCGGTGCTCCCGCGGTCGTTGGCCATGGCGGTAGTGTACCGCCAGGGTCAGAATGACCCCCTAGGTTTCTTTGATGGAAGAGGGGGATGGCCAATCCAGAATGTCTTGGACCTTGTCTGAGTTCATAGCAATACCTACTTGGTTGATATGATACGTAGGGTATTTGTATTTTACTTTAATCTGGTCAAATTCACATTTTTCTGGTTTGCAGAATAGATGATGTTGCCTAAGCCTTTATAGTACTTGGAGTACATGTTTAGTGTGTTGTTCTTGGTGAGTGGAGAATATAAGAATATCATCCAAATAGACAACCACTGTTTGGTGTAAAAGGTCAAAAAATATAGTATCCATAAATCTCTGAGATATGGAGGGAGCGTTAGTTAGCCCAAAGGGCCTTACCTGATATTCAAAATGGCCAAAGGGAGTTCTGAAGGCTGTCTTCCATTCATCACCCTCTTTTATCCTTAAAAGATGGTAGGCTCCCCTAAGGTCTAATTTGGTGAATCTCCTTGCTCCTTTGACGGCTTCTAAAATATCTTTAATGAGGGGCAGAGTGTTGCGATCTTTAGTAGTGATCTTATTTAATCCACGAAAGTCTATGCAAGGACGTAAGTCCCTCATCTTCTTCGGTACGAAAAAGAGAGGAGCCCCTGCTGGTGAAGAGGAAGGAGCAACCAGGCCACTTTGTATGTTCTCTTCTAGATATTCTTTGAAAATCTTCTTCTCAGGCTCAGTAGGAGAATACATTCGCCCGAAGGGAACTACAGCATCAGATTCCAAAGGAATGGCACAATCATATTCTCTATGAGGCGGAAGTACTGGTTTATCAGGTTTTTGAAATACGTTGGCATATTCCAGATAATGACTGGGTACTCCTTGGAGGAGATAAATGGAACAGCTTACTTTAGGTGGTGTCAATAACATTTTCTTTGGGGACCAATAAGTTCCTGATATGTAACAGTGTTGTTGACAAAATTGGGAGGAAAGAGAAATGGTTCTAGTTCCCAATTAATATAGGGATTGTGCCAGGTTAGCCATGGAATACCTGGAACCATGACGTGATTAGGTGAAGATATCAGATCGAAAGAAACATATTCCTGATGTTTCCCAAATTGTAAACACAAAGTAGGAGTGGTATTAATAACAAGTCCAGAGGCTAGAAGAGAACCATCCACTGTAAGGACTTGCTCTGGTATGTCCTTAGGTACCCAAAGGATTTTTCTTTCCAAAGCCCATGTTTCATCTAAGTAGATACCACTGGCCCCACAATCCAACAAGGCTAACGCTCTTTCTTCTCGGCCACCGGCTAATTGTAAGGTGATAGGTAAAAGGAAAAGAGCTGTTACTTCTTCTCTGGAGGAAGAAATGGAAGGTATCTCGGAACATCCCGTCCTCTCCCTTCTCACAGAGGACAGGAGTTGGCTTTTTCCAAGGGCTTTGACGGACGAACTGGGCAGACCCTCATTACAACCCTGGCGGTCGGAGATAAAGTGGCGGCAATACCGGTAACAGGCCGGCGGTAAAAAAAATGGATTTATGACCATGGTGGAAACCGCCAACACAGACAGCCACTTTAACACACCGACTGCCACGGCGGTAGCAACAAGCACTGCAGTGGTAACCGGCAACAGCCCACTGTATTATGAGACACCAATCCGCCACCTTTTCCGGGGAGGTACCAATGCCATCAAAAGCAAGGCAGAAACAGTACACAGAAGGCAAAGGACTCACCTCTGGAGACTCAGGGAAGAAGCACAACACCATGGAGCCCGAACTGCAGGTGTTCCCAATGCTGGTCTACCTCCTCCTACACCAGGAATACCAACGCCGGCGATGATTACCACGGTCAGTACTGCCGCCTAGCACACAGGGAAGGGGAGGAAAAAGAGAGTGACACACACCCAACACCCCCCCCAACAATATACACAGAAGCAGATGCAATAATATCACATATTCACCTCCTCCCTTCAGGAATAATGCAAGGACAAAGTGATTTGACGCAAATGAGTGTAATAATTTAAAATACTAGAAATACATTCTTAAAAATCACAAGAGTATTTACAGATATACAAATGAAGGGACACTGCCCAGTCCAAAACGTCCGTGGGCCACAGGGCCATATGACATAGGCTAAGGCCCCACTTGACTCCTGCCTCAATATGGAGAGAACACTGCTGGGGCATCAGGTTGAAAATACACAGACACCTCAGGGGGAAGGGGAAGGGGGGCACCTCAGCCGGAAGATGGTACAACGCCACTGCTACTAGAGGGGGCTACATGCCCTCTGCGATGTTCTGGGGAGCGCAAGGCCACAATCTCTCTAGTGGGTGGTTTGCCCACTGCTTGGTCCTGGGGAGTGCAAGGCTACAGTCTCTCTAGTGGGTGGTTTGCCCACTGCTTGGTCCTGGGGAGTTCAGGGCCACAGTCTCTCTAGTGGGTGGTTTGCCCACTGCTTGGTCCTGGGGAGTACAAGGCCACAGTCTCTCTAGTGGTTGGTTTTCCCACTGCTTGGTCCAGGGGAGTGCAAGGCCACAGTCTGTCTAGTGGGTGGTTTGCCCACTGCTTGGTCCTGGGGAGTGCAAGGCCACAGTCTCTCTAGTGGGTGGCTCCTTCCACTGGTTCTGGAGGGGGCCTTGTGCCCAGTGTGCTTCATCCTGGCAAGGAGGGGGTGAGTGGATGCCTTCTTCCACTGGTTCTGGAGGGGGCTTTGTGCCCAGTGTGCTCCATCCTGGCAAGGAGTGGGTGAGTGGAAGCCTTCTTCCACTGGTTCTGGAGGGGGACTTGTGCCCAGTGTGCATCATCCTGGCAAGGAAGGTGTGAGTGGATGCCTTCTTCCACTGGTTCTGGAGGGGGCTTTGTGCCCAGTGTGCTTCATCCTGGCAAGGAGGGGGTGAGTGGATGCCTTCTTCCACTGGTCCTGGAGGGGGCCTTGTGCCTTTTGTGCTTCATCCTGGCAAGGAGGGGGTGAGTGCATGTCTTCTTCCACTGGTTCTGAAGGGGGCCTTGTGCCTGTTGAGATGGGCCACTCACCTGAAAAGCAGGATGTCTGCAGGGGAGATGGTATGCCCCTGACCTCCTGGAACACCTCTCGGCACTTCCTGGTGGACACAGAAACCCCAGCAGGTGTCCCAAAAGGAAAGGGGGAGTGGAAGAGAAAGAGACAAAACACTGCCACGTCTTGCTTGTCCTGCCAGGCACCCTTTATCTTCGGGGGCAGGTCGTTGTTGACAGAGTGATAGTAGAGTTAGTGCACTCAACTTCCTTGAAACTGAATCTCTCTCTCTGATATAGGCAAGGGAGCGGTAGAAGAACACCGGGATGCTCCAGCACTTTTCTTGGATAATTATGACTGTTGGCACAATTACTAACGCTGCAATACCAAAGACCCAACCTGAGTACCATAACAATAAGTACTGCAACACTAGGGCTGGCTTCAAAGAGATTCACTTTTGCACACTACAATTAGAACTGTGGTTGCACTTTATCATACACAAGAAAGACAAAAAAAAGGCATTAATTATATCACGTATAACTTTCCTGCATGCATAGGGTTAAACTAAAAGGAACAAAAACAATCCAAGAAATACAAATGTCCACTCTGGGTTCAAACAGTTAGGGTGGCACAGTTTGGTTTGGTTTCACTCTGTGTGTGAAAAACCCTTCAAAAAGCAAAATCCTCAGACCTGAAACACAGGCATGAATGACACAATTTAAATCCAAGAGTTATGCTATTAGAGAAAGAAAAGTCACGTAAATGCTCTTTTAAAATTGCACTGTCACTTTTTGTAGTACTTGAGCTCTAACAGATTTCCTGAAGCACATTTAGGCAAGTAACTACAATAATAATGTAGAATGTTCAGAAATGCATTTGTCTCTTCAAGATAAGCACTCTGCCAAAATACGACGTCTGAAATACACCAGCTGTTCTAGGAAAGCGCTGTGCTCAAAGAACAAACTCCCTGGAGAATACTAGTCACTTAGCTGCTGGAGGAATGCCTGGTGTCAGCTGGTTCAGGAACGAACAAAAGAATTGCCTCAAAAGTCCTGAATACGAGGATGACAGCAGGGGCTGGACTGCTAAATCAGATGCTGAGATCAGGAAGCAAAACAAAGCCAAGCAGGGAGGCATTCTTCAATCTGCTATTTACAGCCAATCAGGAAAGCAGTTGAGTTTCCACATGTGGATGAGTCACCACACCCAATTAGAAGCACATGTCTACACCACACCCAATTAGTGTCTACACCTGCTCACATTAACACAGCACATTATGTTTACTTAGAAACATGAAGGTTTAACCAAGAACAGAGTTATGGTTTAACCCTAATCCCTGGGGATGCTGACAGATAACGCAGGAGGCACCTTGGGGATTCCTGACAGTGCCCAGTGTGCTTCATCATGGCAAGGATAGGGTGAGTGGATGCCTTCTTCCACTGGTTCTGGAGGCGGCCTTGTGCCCAGTGTGCTTCATCATGGCAAGGAGGGGATAAGTGGATGCCTTCTTCCACTGGTCCTGGAGGGGGCCTTGTGCCCAGTGTGCTTCATCCTGGCAAGGATGGGGTGAGTGGATGCCTTCTTACACTGGTTCTAGAGGGGGCCTTGTGCCCAGTGTTCTTTATCCTGGCAAGGATGGGGTGAGTGGAGGCTTTCTAACATTGGTTCCGGAGGGGGCTTTGTGTCCAGTGTGCTTCATCCTGGCAAGGATGGAGTGAGTGGATGCCTTCTTACACTGGTTCTAGAGGGGGCCTTGTGCCCAGTGTGCTTTATACTGGCAAGGATGGGGTGAGTGGATGCCTTCTTCCACTGGTTCCGGACGGGGCTTTGTGCCCAGTGTGCTTCATCGTGGCAAGGACGGGGTGAGTGGATGCCTTCTTTCTCTGGTCCTGGAGGGGGCCTTGTGCCCTGTGATGTAGCACATGGGGTGTACAAGGTCACAGTCTCTCACCTGGGTGTCAGATCCATGAGATTTGCTGTGGGCAGTATGCATGACACTCCATGGAAGCAGGACTAAAGTCAATCCACTGGCGGCAACGGTTGTACAGTGGAGGCAGTGCCGGTGCTGGTGGCAGTGCTGCCAGTGGTGGGGTGAGATTCCAGCCCTTCCCCTGCAGCTTCGGATGGCTGCCCACTGGGGCTGCTGCTGCTGCCAGTGGTGCTGGTGAGGGTGCCGGTGGCGGCGCTGCTGGCGGTGCTGGTGTCGGTGCTGCCAGTGGTGGGGTGAGGCTCCAGCCCTTCTCCTGCAGCCTCGGATGGCTGCCCACTGGGGCTGCTGCCAGTGGTGCTGGGGGGGTCCAGTGGCGGTGCTGGTGGCGGGGCTGGTGGCGGTGCTGCCAGTGGTGGGGTGAGGCTCCAGCCCTTCCCCTGCAGCCTCGGATGGCTGCCCACTGGGGCTGCTGCTGCTGCCAGTGGTGCCGGTGGCGGTGCTGCAGGCGGTGCTAGTGGCAGTGCTGCTGGCGGTGCTGGTGGCAGTGCTGCTGGCGGTGCTGGTGGCAGTGCTGGTGTTGGTGCTGCCAGTGGTGGCGGTGGGGCTCCAGCCTTTGCCCTGCAGCCTCGGACGGCTGCCCACTGGGGCTTCTGCTGCTGCTGCCAGTGGTGCTGGGGGCGGTGCCGGTGGTGGTGCTGCTGGCAGTGCTGGTGTCGGTGCTGCCAGTGGTGGGGGGAGGCTCTAGCCCTTCCCCTGCAGCCGTGGACCGCTGGCCACTGGGGCTGCTGCCAGTGGTGCTGGTGGCGGTGCCGGGGGCAGTGCTGCTGGCGGTGCTGCTGGCGGTGCTGGTGGCGGTGCTGGTGTCGATGCTGCCAGTGGTGGAGGGAGGCTCCAGCCCTTCCCCTGCAGCCTCGGACGGCTGACCACTGGGGCTGCTGATGCTGCCAGTGGTGCTGCTGGCGGTTCTGGTGGTGGTGCTGGTGGCGGTGCTGGTAGTGGTGGGGGGAGGCTCCAGCCCTTCCTCTGCAGCCTTGGACGGCTGAAGCGGCATAGTTGGTGGTGGGGGCTCAGATCCTGTCACAGCACCAGGCCTCCTGTCCCTCCTGCCTGAAGGGGCATTCCCTTTGCCCTTGCCCTTGGCAGCTGATGGTGCATCCTTGGCCTTGGCAGCTGGTGGTCCCTTCTTGCCCTTGGCAGCTGGTGGTTGTTCCTTGGCCTTGCCCATGGCAGCTGGTGCAGGCACATTGCCAGTGCTGATGGGTGTCTCCTTAGAGCTGCTCACACCTGCAGTAGCTGCCGAAACTCCAGTGGCCGTGGACTGGGTGGCTGAGGTGTAGGCCTGGGTTCTGCCCACCCTGGCCCGAGGTGAAGGATGGGGAGGGAGGGGTAGGGAAGAGGTCAAGGGTGGAGAGGAAAAGCTTCTTAGGGACACTGGTGAGGGAAGAGGGTGAAGGTTTGGGAGTGGAGGAAGAGGGAGTGGTTGTAGGAGGTGTCTGGCTGCTGTGTTTGGGTGCAGGTGCATGGGCTGGATGCTGTTGTGAGGTGGATGGCTGTTGCATGTCTGAGTGCTTGCGTTTGTGTACTTTAGGAGGGGGGGACAGACACAGTGGGAGAGGACACAGGGGATGTGTACATGGATGTGGGGGTGGTGACTGCCAGTGAGGTGTGTGTAGTGATAGGTGTGCTGGTGATGGAGTTAGTGGATGAGGAAGTAGCGCATGCAGGTGTGAGTAGAGATGCTACTGGGAGGGAGGTGGGGGAGGAGGAGGAGGGGGACACAGTGGAGGCAGTGGATGTTGGTGTGTCTGCTTCTGGATGGTGTTTGTGTGAGTGCCTGTGGGATGATGTGTGGTGCTTGTGTTTGCCTGAGCCACTCCAGTGTGTTGTCTTGGGTGCATGCTGGTCTGATTGTGTGCTTGGGATAGGTTGGCATTGAGGGGAATGGGACTGGGTAGAGGAAGTTGGAGGGGGGAGGCTAGAGACAGGGACAACGGCTGCCATCAGGAAGGAGGCCAGAGCCTGGAATGATCTATGTTGGACCACCACACCAGAGTGAATGCCCGCCAGGAATGCATTTGTATGTTGCAAATGCCCTGCCAGCCCATGGATGGCATTCACTATGGTTGACTACCCAATAGAGATGGATCTCAGGAGGTCAATAGCCTCCTCACTCAGGGCAGCAGGGCTAACTGGGGCAGGGCCTGAGGTGCCTGGGGCGAAGGTGATGCCCACCCTCCTGGTTGAGTGGGCACGGGAAACTCACTGAGGGGCTGCTGGGAGGGCGGTGCTGGTACGGGGGTGGTAGCTATACCTGTACTTGGGGTGGCCACAGAGCTGTCCGCCACCAGCAGGGCGCTTCCATTGGAGGAGGTATCACTGTCAGAACTGTCCTCTCCTGACTCTGCCGTGGTGCTCGCCTCACCCTCCGTCCCACTGGTGCCCTCAGCCTCCAGTGCAATGTGGGATGCATCTCCCTCCGTCGCCAGTGCCTCAGCTCCTCCGCCAGATGATGCTAATGCACAGAAGGACAGGGTGAGAAAAAAAAAGAAGGGGGAAGAGACAGAGGATACACTTGGTCAATGCCAGCAACAACACCACCGTTGGCGTACACAACACACAGGGGACAGCCCTACGCACTATGTGATGCACTACCACTCACAATGCTAGTCACCAGGCCATGGCCTGTAATACCTAACGCCAATAGCAGCATACCTGAGACCCACAGATCCCTGCCCAGTAGTAGATGCCCACTAGCATGTTTGGGGGTGGAGTGCATCAGCCCCTCCCCAACATGGAACCTACCGTGCAATGTCCGGCCTGGCCTAGGGGCGCCCACAGGCCCGCATCCCTGACCCAGAGACCACCCCTCCACGTGCAAGTAGTATATTGGGAACTGTACTCACCCCATTGTGGCTGCTGTGATGCCCTCAAGCGCCCATCCAGCTCCAGATAGGCCACTGCCAGTATGCGGAACATCAGGGGGTCAGGGTTTGTCGGGCACCCCTTCCTCGTTGGGAGGCCATCCCCAGCTGGGCCTCTGCTGTCTTCCTTGCTAAGCATCTCAGGTCCTTCCACCGTTTCTGACAGTGGGTGCTCCGCCTGCCGTAGACCCCCAGGGTCCACACGTCCTTGGCGATGGCACGTCATATACCCTTTTTCTGATGGGCGCTGACCTGCAGAAAAATTGAAGTGGAAAAAGGGAGCAGTCATACCGTCCGGCCTGTTACACCCATCGCCCACCATATCCCTCCCATCCCCTTATGCACATACATTGCCCACCATATATGCTGCATGCTGCCCAGGACCCCTCCACCACCCCCCTTACAAAAAGCCTTCACACACATCACAACATGCATTCATGCCCCATGCATTGTGCCTACAGTGTACTCACCTATTGGTCTGGAGGCCCATAAAGCAATCGGTACTGGGGTAGGACCCCATCCACCAGTTTCTCCAACTCTGCAGCGGTTAAGGCAGGGGCCCTTTCCCCAGTGACTCGGGCCATGGTCACTTCCAGACACAGGTCACAGCAGCACTTGCAGTGTAGGTCCTCTCCTGTTGAAGGTCAGGTAGCAAGTGAGTGAACAGATAGAAAATGGCAGTCACGTTCACGGCGGTGCGTACCGTCACCGCCGGCATACATCACCATTGGCCACTGTAACCAATAGGGCCCAATGATAACCAATGAGGAGTTTCCCGGTGGTACTCGACTGCCTCCCGCAACGGTGCACAACGTCAGCGGCATTACCTCATTTCCACCCGTCCCTTCACACAGGACAGGCGGACGCCATTTCAGGGGGGGCAGGCCATGCCACCTAACTGAGTCACAGCCGACATAAGCACATTTTAGGAATAAACATAAAGATACTGTTTCTGTCACAACATGCAATGCTTTGTACATTGAGGAAATGTTAAGAACTAACCAGATGCTCATTGTTTTGCCCCCTAGAGTACAACCGCTGAGGATGAATAGGAGATGGAGACATCCCCCGTGTACAGGCCCCTGGTGGACTTGGCAACAATGGAGGATAGGCACATTATCCTCACCTACAGACTTCATAGGGCCACAATCCAAGAGCTGTGTGCCCAATTGGAGCCAGACCTTATCTCAGATATCCGTCTATCCACTGCGATCCCCCCTCTTGTGCAAGTCCTATCTGTGCTCTATTTCTTGGCGAGTGGCTCCTTCCAAGTGACATTTGCCATGGCAGCAGGAATGTCCCAGTCAATGTTCTCAAACGTGCTAACCAGTGTGTTGTCTGCCCTGATGAAACACATGCACAGCTACATTGTTTTCCCCCAGGTGGAGGATTTGACCACAGTGAAAGCTGACTTCTATGCAAAGGGACATATTCCCAACATTGTTGGGGCAATTGATGGTACACATATTGCCTTTGTCCACCCCCCCCCCGGAGAAATGAACAGATGTTCAGGAATCAAAAGAGCTTTCACTCTATGAATGTGCAGATAGTGTGCCTGGCGGACCAGTACATCTCCCATGTGAATGCAAAGTATCCTGGGTCTGTGCATGATGCCTGTATCCTAAGGAATAGCAGCATCCCATATGTGATGGCTCAACTCCAGAGGCACCGGGTGTGGCTCATAGGTGAGCCCATGGTCCCCACCCAGTGTGTGTTGGTATATGGGTGTGGGGTTGGCCCTAAGGATGAGTGTCTGGCTAACATGTATCCCTCAATATTTACAGGTGACTCTGGTTATCCCAATCTCTCATAGCTACTGATCCCAGTGAGGAATCCCAGGACAAGGGCAGAGGAACGTTACAATAAGGCACAAAAAAGACAAATTATAGAGCAAGCCTTTGGCCTCCTGAAGAACAGGTATCAGTGCCTCCATCTAACAGGTGCTACTCACCCAAGAAGGTGTGCCAGATCATTGTGGCATGTTGCATGTTGCATAACCTTGCCTTACGTCGCCAGGTGCTTTTTCTGCAGGAAAATGAGGCTGGAGATGGCCATGTGGCAGCGGTGGAGCCTGTGGACAGTGACAAAGAGGATGAGGATGTGGACAACAGAACATCTATCATGCAACAGTACTTCCAGTGACACACAGGTAAGACACTGTAACTTCATCTTCCATTGCAGTTTTGTGTTGTAGATTTTCACTGGCAGGCTACTGTTCCCAGTACTATGGCCAATTACTGTACCCTTTGACATGTCTATTTACAGATATCTGTGTCCTACTCTGGCTCCTGGTATATTGACTGCAGCACCATACAGGTCATACCTATGTATACATTACTGTACAGTCTACTTGCAATGTCTTCAGATTGTTAAAGGAATACATACCTAAATCATTTGACATACTACATATTTGTATTTTTTAAAGCGGTGTTTATATACTTGCTGAAAATATAATGGGGATGTGCAATTGTCTGGGGTGATGGTGGAGGAATGTTCAGGATAGAGTTCATTCTATGTGGATCACAGGTGCATTGTCCAAGGGGGCATAAGAAGTGGAGCAATGGCAGTTCAAGGTGGACAGGGTGACAGAGTGGGACACAAGGGTGACATTCAGGAGAGTCTTATTTCCTGGCAAGAGTCTTGGCAATGTTCTCTGAGTTCTGCCTAAATCGCAAGGACCGTTTGCATGGTGGTTCTCCTTCTGCAGGGGGAGGTGTGCTGGTGGCCTGTTGTTCCTCTGGCAGGGCCTTCTGTCCACTAGCGTCAGCAGAGGTGGAGGGCTGTTCATCGGTGTGACTAGTGTCAGGGGCCTGTTGGTGTGCCACTGCCTCCCTCATGGTGTTGGCCATGTCTGCCAGCACCCCTGCAATGGTGACCAGGGTGGTGTGGATGTCCCTCAGGTCCTCCCTGATTCCCAGGTATTGTCCCTCCTGCAGCCACTGGGTCTCCTGCAACTTGGCCAGTATCTGGCCCATCGTCTCCTGGGAATGGTGGTATGCTCACAGGATGTTAGTGAGTGCCTCGTGGAGGGTTGGTTCCCTGGGTCTGTCCTCCCCCTGTCGCACAGCAGTCCTCCCAGCTTCCCTGTTGTGCTGTGTCTCTGTCCCCGCAACCGTGTTTCCACTGCCAGTGACCACAGGTCCCTGATCGTTCTGTGTTTGTGGGGTTGCCTGGGGTCCCTGTAGTGGTGGACACACTGCTGACTGACGTTTCCTGGGGACAGGAGGATGGGCCCGCTGGGTGGGTGCTGTGTTGGTGTTTCCTGAGGGGGAGGCTCTGTGGTGGTATGGGACTGTGGCTGGGTAACCCAATGTCCGGAGGTCCCTGATGGGCCAGGTTAGTCATCCAGATCCAGGCGAGCAGAGCTGCTGTCATCACTGTGGGCCTCTTCTGGGGGGGACTGGATATTGCTGGCACCTCCTCTCCAGTGACATTGCGTGTGGGACCTTTTGGGATGTAAATGCAGTGTTATTGTTTCTGCCTGTGACATCTTGTGCATGGGTGTGTTGGTCTCTATGGCTGTGAGTGCCCTGTGAACTTTGCCTTGTGTGAGTAGTTATTTTGTGGGCTAGGTGACTGTCTCTAGTGTGCATGCTGTGGTGATAGAAGTCCATGCAGGGCTGTGAGTAGTGTCCATGTATTGGTATGGCATGCAGGGCTTAGCAGTGGGATGAGTGGGTTGTGATGGTGGGGTGTGTGGGAGGTGGTGGAGTGAGGGGAGTGAGGTAAGGGCAGGGTATGTGATGGCATGCAGGTAGGGGGGGTGACAGTAATAGAGAGTTGACTTACCAGAGTCCAGTCCTCCTGCTACTCCTGCAGGCCCTCAGGATGCAGTATTGCCAAGACTTGTTCCTCCCTTGTTGTTAGTTGTGGGGGAGGAGGTGGCGGTCCACCGCCAGTCCGCTGTACAGCTATCTGTTGGCTTGCAACCATGGAAGGCACCTTCCCCTCTAGGGCGTTCCACCTCTTCCTGATGTCATCCCTTGTTCAGGGGTGCTGTCCCGTGGCATTGACCCTGACCACGATCCTCTGCCATAGCTCCATCTTCCTTGCAATGGATGTCTACTGCACCTGTGATCCGAATAGCTGTGGCTCTTCCCAGATGATTTCCTCCACCATGACCCTTAGCTCCTCCTCTGAGAACCTGGGGTGTCTTTGTGGTGCAATGGGTGTAGTGTGTGTGGTGTGTGAGGTGATGTGTTAGGGTGTGTGCTGTGAAGTTCGTGGATGCTGTATGGGTGATGGTGTTCTGTGGCTCTGGTTCTGTGGGTGCTCTTGGTGTGTCGCTCAGTTATCAATTTCTTTGAGTCGTAAAGGGATGCGGGTGGTGTGGGTGGGTGTTTTATAGTGGTGTGAGTGTGTGGTGTATGTATGTCAGGTATGTGTAGTTTGAATTGTCCAATGTGGTGTTTTTTTTATGTGTGTGTGTATTTTGAGCGCAGTGGTATGTACCGCCAATGGTTTACCGCGGTTGAATGCCCGCCGCGGTGATTCGTGGGTCATAATGCTGTGGGCATAGTTCTGTTGGTGTAATGGTGTTGGTTTTGGTACTGCCAGTTTATCACTGATCTTTGGGCTGGCGCACTTGTGTTTGTGTCCGTATAGTGACGGATTGATATGTGTGGGTCATAATATGGGTAGCGGTATACCGCCGCGGTTGCGGTATGTTTGCAGCAGTCAGCATGGTGATAAGCCGGACTTACCGCCAAGGTTATAAGGAGGGCCATAGTCCTTTCCTTTGTCTAGGTTCACGCTCACTAATCAATAAAGGTCCATGGGCCATGTCAATTTGCATAGGTTCCTCGTCGGTAGTTCCTTGAGATTCAGAACAAACCTCTTCAGAATGACGAGGAATTACACGTGAGGCTACGGAATGTGATGGTATATGCGTCTTTTTCTTCTCCATCCTACGTTCATTAAGGCGGTATTCTATAGCGAGAGTCAAGTCCATCAAACTCTTGAGGTCCTCCACTCTAGCGGAATGCACTAACTCATCTTTGATGTCATCCCGAAGACCTCTTCGATACAGAGTAACAAGGGTACGTTCTACCCAAGAGGTTTCGGCTGCCAATTGCCTAAACCATGTGATACATTGTAAGACGTCCTGACTTCCTTGTTGGATGTCGCATAAGGCTTCTTCTGCAGAAGATTCAAGTCCAGGACGCTCAAACATTTGCTTAAATGCAGCGATAAAGGCTGGAAACTTAGACAGACGGGAATCATTGGAGGTTACCAGAGGAGTTGACCAGGCTAAGGCCAGGCAAGACAGGGCACTGATTAGGTATCTGAACTTGGTCTTGTCTTGCACAAATTGTGAAGTTCTAAATGCAAAATAAACTGTTAGGGCATCTAGGAACTCTCGCAATTTGTTAGGAACCCCAGAAAAATGAGGTGTAGAGGCAGAGATGGTGGGAACATCAGTGGTCCTGGAGGTTAAGGCCTGTCGTAAGGCCGCATTTTGGTTTTGTAACTGTTGTAGTTCCTGGGCTTGTTGTTGGATAGTCAGGAGCAATGTTTGGCTAGTTTGTTCTGTATTTGTTGAGGGATCGTCCATGATACTGGACCATGACCGGAGTTTGGGCGTTGCAATCTGTCACGATTTGCCTTTGGCTTACCGTCCAGGCCAGAGGGAGATGGCGTGCGGCCTTGATTCTTGCAAGTCCTGCTCTGGCCGAGGTAGGGGCGATCCCTTCGGGTAGCCACGGTGCTGCTGACAGTAGTACGCCACCCAGTCCATGCCCTCCAGAAGGAGTCCCAGAGGAAAAACCCCATTTGAAAAAACCTCCAGACAGGAACTCCCCGGAACAGAAGGAGGACACAAGAAAAATCAGAACTTCGATGCCAGGAATAACACAGGAAGGACAGAGGAAAAACAGGAGCAAAAAACTGGAGTCCAATAGAAGGTCAGCCGAAGCATGACCACCACAGGAGAAGTGTTGCAACGCAAAGAGAAGAAAAATCAATCCCCTTATATACCCCTTGACAGGAAGTGACAAACAGGAAAAAGCAAAACAGCCATTTTGGATTGAGAAAGGGGCAATAGAACCAGATAGGAAAAGGCACCATAGTAATAAGGGAATCAGATGCATGCAGGGAACAAGAAAGGTATGTTGGGAGAGAGAAATATGGCTTCACCAGAGAGAGGAAGGAAAAAGAGAAGGCCCTAGAGTGGGGCACCAGGTAAATGGAAGGGCCGAGGGGGGGCGCAGGCACCCCACGACAACACCTGTGCCAGCCATTATGTGCGGCAAGGACCGGCATCCAATCCTGGGCCCCCGGCCTCGCCGCAGCAAGGAGAACAGAGCACGGCTGGAAAAAGGGCCGCGGAGGGCTCTGTGACCCAAAAAACAAACCACAGACCCCACTGCGGCCCAAGTGGAAGGTGCCACGGCAGCCCACGGCATGACATCACCCTGTCCACGCTTCTCGGCCATAGTTCCATGTTCCTTGCAATGGATATCTGCTGTACCTGTGCTCCAAACAGCTGTGGCTCCACCCTGACCATTTCCTCCACCATGACCCTTAACTCCTCATCATTGAAACAGGGGTGCCTTTGTGGGGACATGGGTGTTGTGTGGTGTGTGTTGGTGAGAGTGTGTTGCGTAATGTGGTGGGGTGTATGATGTGGGGTGCGTGAGGGATGTATGGGTGTAAGTGGGGTGTGTCTAGTTGTCGCAGTGGTCTTGGTGTCAGTCTTGTGAATGTTGCAGTGGTGATTCGTGGGTCATAATGTGATGGCCATTGTTTTGTTGGCGTAAAGGTATGAGTGTTGGGACTGCCACCTTTCCACTGACCTTTGGGCTGGCGGATTTGTGTATGTGGATGTATTCTGTCGGATTGCTGTGTATGTGTCATAATATGGCGAAAGGATATTCGCCACTGCGGCAGTATGTTAGCGGCCATCACCTTGTTGTTAAGCGGCATTTACCACCAATGTCATAATGAGGGCCTTTGTCTTTACGTAATTATACTTACAAATTAATGTGTGAATTAATTTGATTATAAATTGATGTTTATGAAAATTGTGACCTACTTAATGGCCGCCATCAAACAACAAGACATACATTTGTTTTCTAATTCTATGTTAATAATGTGATGAAAATATTTTGTCTCTTTAAGAGCATATTCTTTGTTAAAATAAAAGCTGAAACAAGATGAGTATTTTGTGGCTTCTGCTAGGCAGAAGCAGATGCAAGGTCAATATGCAACAGTTTCTGTACTGAATGTTTCTAGTGTATTCTGTTTTCTGACTGCATCTCCACAGCCTAACAGACTTTGGCGGTCATTCCAACCGCTGCGGGCGGAGGTAGCCGCCCGCCATGCGGTTACTGCCGAATGACCGCACCGTGGTCAAAAGACCGCGGCGGCCATTCTGGCTTTCCCGCTGGGCCGCCGGGCGACCGCCAAAAGGCCGCCCGCCGGCCCAGCGGGAAAGCCCCAGCAACGATGAAGCCGGCTCCGAATGGAGCCGGCGGAGTTGCTGGTGTGCGACGGGTGTAGTGGCACCCATCGCGATTTTCAGTGTCTGCTTTGCAGACACTGAAAATCATTATGGGGCCCTGTGAGGGGGCCCCTGCACTGCCCATGCCAGTGGCATGGGCAGTGCAGGGGCCCCCAGGGGCCCCACGACACCCGTTCCCGCCATCCTGTTCCTGGTGGTATTTACCGCCAGGACCAGGATGGCGGGAAGGGGGTCGGAATCCCCATGGCGGTGCTGCAAGCAGCGCCGCCATGGCGGATTCCTTGGGCCAGGGGTAAACCGGCGGGAAACCGCCAGTTGCCCTTTTCTGACCGCGACTTTACCGCCGCGGTCAGAATGGCCCTGGAAGCACCGCCAGCCTGTTGGCGGTGCTTCTGCAGTCCCCGGCCCTGGCGGTCATGGACCGCCAGGGTCCGAATGACTCCCTTTATTCATTGTATTCGCATATTTGCTTGTAGTTCTGTTTCTAACTTATGTATTTCCCTCTAGGAAAACGGTGCAACGAGAAAATGTTTCCAGATTTTGTGATCACTTTCCAGTGACAGCGTATTCGGAAGGTTCCAAATCTACAGAAGAGGATTCACTTTCGCTTGCTCAGATTCTATTGCTATGGCTCTGTGTAATAAACTTTGAGGTATTGTTTTTTTTTGCATTGATTAGGCTTAGATTCATACGTTGACTAAATCAGCCTTTATTATTTCTATATATGTATCATTTGAGTTTGAGAATTATTTTCCTGACTTTAGCATTGTTAATACAGGGAAATAAATCTTTTAACTTCCTAATAAACTGGTGTGATTATTGATGTTTGAATTGCTTGTGATATGCTTAATTTGACTGCTTATGGCGTATTTCCAGTGATGTTTTCTTTAAAGCGGATTCAGTTTGGTTCAGCGACCCAGACTATGAAATCTGCTATCTCATCTGCCATGACTAAAATGTAGCCAGGAGTTCTGTTTTAAAAAAGCCCAAGTTTACATCCAGAGTTACAATAACAGCAGAGTATGATTGGGAGGGTCATCAAACAACAACAAAAAAGAGGGGCTACCAACATACGGGAGGTTCGGAAACAAAATCCTGGTCCTGTGTATACTGCTCAGAAAAAAACATCTAAATCAAAACGATATACACAGTTCCATAGTAAAAATATGTCTCTAAAGATTACAGGTTACTGGAAGTCAAAAATATTTGAAGCAAAAGCCCTCACTTACCTTTCGGTGACATCCTTCATCATAGGGCTATGCTCCTCGTCAGGCCGGCACTGCAATGCCTCATGGGCCCCACAAGGGGGCTCTTTGCCGGAGATCTTTTGCAAATGATAGACAGCCAGTCAAAAAGAATACTGATCAAGGATTGGTATGAAAAACAAGTTAAAAATGACTAGAGGTAAAACACAATTTATTAGGATGTCTAACCTCTGGCATGATTAAAAACAGGAATAGGGGAGAAAACATAACAATGTCTAAACTCCCCCAAAACACACAAAATGTAAATAATAATCACTAAGTCTCTCAGTTTGGAGTATAGTGAGAGTAGACACAGAGTCCCCTGTGCTACTTCTAAATATTGGTCAACATGTTTCTCGCTAATTAGTCAAAATGATCTAGTGCGATTCATCAGGACCATGACACCTACCTAATCCTTAAGTAATTAGTAGCCCATAACAGGGAATGTATGATTAGCAGGAACCTGGAATATTGGACAAAAAGCATAAGTCATAAGTATATAGCAAACATCCAATGTGTGCACAGTGTCAACAATTTGCAGCCGCACACTTGTGAGAACTCCCTTCAGTGAAGTGCGCCAAAAGCTAGTGTCAAGGAATACAACAAGGCAAATATGCCACAGTGCTTACCCTCCATATACTAAAAGATGGGCCCCATCGGGGAAAGCACCCCCAAGCTTGAGTGGTCCGGTAAGGTCTAAATATGTATAGACAAAAATACCATAAATTGTCAGTAACCATCAATTTGATTGTCAGTTCTGTTATAGACGTACAAATGAAAGTCATGCAACAATGTTGTATAGAGGATACTGTCTAAATTATCCCTATAACCAATATGTAGATACCACAGGCTAGTAAATACCAGTCGGTGGGGATATACATGAAATTAGAACTCAAAGATCAAGGGATACATAAATACATGTCATGTATACATAGTAGTCCTGATCTTTTAAACTACTATGGTATAAAAGCATCAACGCTACAAGGTATAAAACTTAATGTCAACAATAGGACAAGAGGAAACATGCCGCGAGATTTCAACATGCTCCTGCATCATTAAATACAAATACTAAGCTTCTAACTCAGAGGCGGAATAGAAGCAAACATTGCGCAAGGCTGACTGCTTCTACAGTGGCAATAAACATATCTAGAAATGTTGTTAGGTCAGGTGCCGTAAATAAGTGTCATGTTGCTCAAAAGGGCAAGAACGCCATAATGCGGCGCGCATCTAGAATTGTCGGCACCTCGGGCGCGTTCATCGAAAGAGCACGTAAAGACTCATGCGCTCGGACATCAGCCGAGTCTAATTCACAGTGACGGCATGAATATTAATGGTCTGAGAAAAGGACTAAGGAGAAGACAACAAAGAAGGAGTTTTAAGCACTTACTATTGGAAATCCCACATCTGACGGCACCACCTACATTTCTTCAGTGCTCCCGGAACAATGGAGGTTAGCTAGGGGTGGAGCCTTATAAAGACATCAGGAGCAAAAGAGAACCAGAAAAAGAGAAAGGACTATCTCAGGGATATATTGATAGACAGAAACCAAGGACAATACAGCAGCCGAGGCTGTGTTTAAACAGGGAAATGTTCCCAGAGTCAAAAAATGCTGAAAGTGAAGAAGGACTCTTGCAGAGAGACCTAAAATCAAAATAAAATAAAATTAATCCTGTCAGGAAGTTAAATAAGGCTTCATAATTAGAAGTCATAATCAAAAAGAACAATTTGTTGTCATATGTATGTTGAAGCAGTGTCAACAACACAAAAGAAACCCCAGTTGTCAATTGTTCTAGTATTTCTCTTACACCATCTGAGATGGCAGTTCTTGAGAAGGGATTAGGCTTTGTGCCAACTCCTAAGGAAGATCAGTTTCGAGTAAACTGCGAGATGACAGCCTTATTCCGGAAGGTCCGGTTACACTTTTTCTTCAAAGACCGTCCTCCATCTGACTTGAAAGGCGACACCAATCTAAGGAACCCACCTACCTTCATGCCTCCCCCTACCTTGGTCCCTATAGAACTACTTACCTTTGAGAAGGTGGTGCGTCATGAAGTACAAGATCTTGAATCTCCACATCCCTTTCAGAACACATCTAAACTGGAAAGGGAAGCTATTCACTCCTTATCCCATAACTTGGATATTACCATTAAACCTGCAGATAAAGGAGGTGCGATTGTGGTTCTTGACAAAACATTTTACAGACAAGAATGCCTCAGACTGCTTAGTGATGGCACTTATTATGAACGTATATCTACCGATCCCACTCTGCGTTTGCAACGCATGATTCGTGGGATGATAATTGAAGCAGAATCAGCTGGTTGGATCACTCAACATGAAGCAGAGTTTTTAGATGCAAAAAACCCCAGGGTACCCTATTTGTATTGTCTTCTTTAGATTCACCAGGGCACTCCTCCACCTGGACGCCCTATTGTGTCAGGGATAGGATCTCTTCTAGAGCCTCTTTCCAAATTTTGTGACTTTTTTTTTCCAACCTATTGTCCAAAAGACTTCAACATTTTTGAAAGACACTAAAGACAGTTTGATCCTACTAGAAGATATCAACAATACGGGCACCACTGACATCTTGATATGCCTCGACGTGGAGGCACTATACACCAAGATACCACAGGAGGCAACTCTTACTGCAGTGGAAGACATACTCCAGTCAAACACATGGCCCTATAACACCCCTATCAGTTTTATTATGCAGTGTGCCAGTTTGGCACTCAAAGAAAACTTTTTCCACTTTGAAGAACGTCTTTATCATCAAATACAAGGTACTTCCATGGGCAGTACCTGTGCACCTAGCCTTGCATGTCTGTATATGTACACCTTTGAACAACGCCATATACTTACTCCAACACAACCCTTTTTTTCCAGCATCAGATTGTGGCGCCACTACATAGATGATATTCTAGTAATTTGGAAAGGTGATGCAGAACAAGCAATAGCCTTTACCCAATGGATTAACACTTTGGATGTCCACCTTCGCTTTAGCGCTAACATTTCAGATAGAGAAGTATCCTTCCTTGATTTATGTATTACATTAAGAGATGGTTTCCTACATTCCTCTGTGTTCCACAAACCCACAGATAGGAACAGTCTTTTACTTTATCACAGCCATCACCCTAAAGCTTTGAGAAATAATCTTCCTTTTGGGCAGTTTTTGAGAATTAGACGTAATTGCTCAGAGACAACTGATTTTCACGCACAAGCGGATACCTTATGTTGTAAACTAAAGGAACATAAATACCCTATCTCTAGTATCAGGTGGGCCAAAAAAAGAGCCAGTAACATCCCTAGAGAGACTCTTCTAAATAATACTACACGCGTGCAACAATCCAGATTGACCGGTGTGACAATGTTTACCCCTTTGAGTAACCAGATCAAGAAAATCGTGCAGAGGCATTGGCCTATTCTTAATAGCGCTGGGGAATCACTGGAACGTCCTTTATTTTCTTTCAAGATATCACAGAACATTAGAGTTCTAGTGGTTCACACTAGACCGGCATCACAAAAGTATTCCAACCCCACCAGTACTAGACATTGGTTGGGAGTCATAAGGCATCACCCCTGTGATGGGTGTAATGTTTGTCCTCTTACTATTAGCACGCAGGAATTGGACCTGGGTGAATCCAGGAAATGGCAATGAAGATCACATACTAACTGCCGTACAAAAAACTGCATATATATGATTCTTTGCCCTTGTGATTTGAGATACATAGGTATGACTACTAGAATGGCTAAGATATGTATCAACGAACACCGGAGTACAATTAGGTGTAGAAGGTCCTCTACGAAACTGACTAACCATATCTTTTTGATTTATATGATTGGGAGGGTCCTAAAAGTCTGCCCAGGAGTGTTAATGGCAAAGAAGGAGCTCAATTTACAAATAATGTATGAAACCGTAAGGAAAGGGACCTTGTGGAGGTTCAAAGGGCTAATTGTTTTTAGGCAGCAGACTTCAAATTAATGTGCTACTGTGCCTCTTTTTTCATTAGACAAGTGTAGCTATCTAGTGAACACCTTCCAAACTCTCATTTAGGTAAAGTACATTGGCTTGGACTAGGTATCACATTTTTAAAAAGTACAGAAATCCACCCAATAGCACATGGAACTATTTAGTTTTCGGTTTAACAAAATAGAAGATCCCAAATGACTATTGTATGATTTTGTTTTAAACCATCTTTGATATTTGGTGGTGAACCACTTGTTTACTAAGATTTGTAAATCTATAGGATCTCCTTTCTATGCACACATATTTGAGGGTAAAAATATAATATCTCAGGAGTCAATACTTCTTTCTCTGTGAATGACAAAAAGTGTACTGTATGATCTGAGTTTCTTACAGGGCGAGTATGGGATTTTCTTTAAAGCCTGGATAATGCCTGGGCATAAACAGGGTGGAGTTTCTGATCCTGTAAACCAGCAGTCCTTTGGCAGATGGTCTGTCATGGAAATGTTTCTGCTGGCAGAGCAGGAGGTGACTTTAGCAGCAGAATCATAGCAGTTTCCAAACTCTAAATGGTGAGAGGGTACTGAGAGCATAGTGGAGCGGGAGCGCTGCCAATTCATGACAGAGCTCCACCACATTCTAATCCAGGCCCTCATTCACTTATAGAACCCTCTATATGGGGAAAACTGTACTAGTTAATTACAGTGGAGTAGATTAGAGTATTATAGCTGTCGTGAGAAAAACACTATGGTTTCATCTTTGATCCACTTGACAAAAACAATTTCCTGTCATTGACTTGTGTTTGTGCATAAAGTATCTGTCCTTATCATTCAATCAAGTTAAATTTGGAATGATTGTATGCTATTCAGAGTGATACGTTGTTGTTCACACTCTTCTCTGACCTGCTCAAGGGTGTCATATGGTTTCTACCAAATATCGTTTTAAAGGGGATCGAGGGGTTGAAAGGCAAACTGGGCCAATTGAATGTGATTGTTCCCTTATTATCCATCTTCTATACCATTTTCTTTAACAAAGATTTCAAACTTTTTCTAAACAATTTTACCAGACCATTAGAATTAAAGTGGCCTATTAAAATGCCAGCATCTATCTCCCAATGAGGTTTTATATGATGTATAGAGTAATGATGGGGGCCATAAAGGGATACCTTGGTCTGTTTACACCTCTCTAATGACCATTTTAAGATATCCAACATAAAACAAAAAACAAACTTCACATGATAAAATTATGTCTGGATAGGAAAATATGGAGGGCTCCACATAAGCCACACCACCATAAGCTCACCCTGGTCTCTAGTTTTCAGCCACACCACCATGGAATCAGATAAGTGTCTAGCTTTCAGAATTGTATTGGTTTGTAGGTTTCCATGGTTGCCAAGTGACCCTAGGCCCAATTAAAGCAGCTACCCGCATTCTCAGGAAGATTGAAATTCAAAGGAAAAATCTTGATTCCACATTGATTTTGGTGGCTTTCCTTACATTGGTAATACACAAGTAGGGTAGAATGTTCCTCAGACAATGTGTGGAAACGCTGAATGGTAGGACGTTTATCAATCCCCACAGATTAGAAAACTTTCCATCTCCAAAATATGAGAAAACTCTCCTATTTTAGCCAAAGTTGCTTGAAGAGCATTCTCAGCACAAAAAGGTAGTGTGGTTCACATAAGCCACACCAGCAGAGAAACCCTTGTGTGCCTAGTTTTCAGAAATGTTTGGGGTTGGTAGGTCTCCCTGGGGGCAGCCTGACCCTGGACCGAAATACTGATGTTACCCACATCTCTAGAAAGAATGTAATTCCAAGGAAAAACTTTTGATGTCTCCACTTTGCATCCTGGGGCCTACACTATATTGGGCCTTAGGGTCACCCACATAGGTGGAGTACTATTTCATTGAGAGAAATGTGGGAACACAGAAAAGGAGAACATTGGAATATTCTCGATCTTTGAGTTCCAACTGTGAGCAGTGCAAGAAAGAACACATTTTGAAAAACTACCACTGAATCACGTTATTATGGACAACCGCACTTTCACTGTTTTACAAATAACAGCTATTCATAAACTGAGATTCTTGGGCACATAAAAAATGCATAACTTTCCTTCATATCGATTTGAACCTCGGTTGATGGCTCAGGCTATCGCATGTTTTTAGACAGCCAAAATACACTATATACCCTTACAACCGAAAGAGTTTGACAGAAGTAATGATATATTACTTTTGTAGATCAGGTCATCAGGGCAAGCAATAATTATAGCCTATTTCTAGTCTTTACCACTTACTTTCAATAGTTTTTGATTTCAGTTATTAGTTTCTTTGGGAAAACCATGAGCAATTGACACAAATGACCCATTGCTGATTGCTGAGACTGTTATCTACTTTTAATAAAAGTACAGCTTGGGTTTGTACTGTAAGAACTTTATCTGAGTGAAATGGTCACTACATACAAATATGGCTGTCAGGCAATTTGTGTAGTCTGCCCTTAATAATAATAAATAATAATAATAATAGTAATAATAATAATAATAATAATAATAATAATAATAATAATAATAATAATAATTGTTATTATTATTATTATTAGTATTATTATTATTATTATTGTTGTTGTTGTTGTTGTTGTTATGTTTGTAAATACCGCCAGACCAGGAACGACCCTTACTTTCAAATTACACATGTTGTCCCATGTTTGTAAATGTGGAATTGCAATCATGTCTTTTGGTAATTTTTAAGTTTGTAAGTATGTCCTTCCTTTCAATCCACCCCCCCCCACAAATGTTGAGTTAATTAACTAGTACAGTGGTATTACTCTCTCTACATGGTGTGGGAGGTATGTTTGTCCACAATTTAAAAATCTGATTAATGTTTGTACATTTTTGGCGTGTCTAGAGGCTTTATTGACCTACATTTTTCCAGCATTTCGAGTGTGAGTCCTGTTCCCTTACTGGACAATGTCATATAAAAGGAAGCTCACATTTAGGAAACATAGTTTTTATTTTTTAAAGTTCACTGTGAAATCGCTGTTCTACAAGTATTGTGACTATTTCGTCTACATGTTCAAGATTTACTTCTTGATTATCATTTGTGATAGATAAGTGTATTCAACACTGGACCCGCACTAAAATCTTCCTGCATTAGTTTCATAACTCGAGCCGAGAAGATCTTTGGGCATGTCCATGTGGCAATCAATTGAACCTCACAGTGTCAAGCCATATGCGGACACTGTTAAATAATATGATTCAGGAATTTTACCTCGAGTGAAAAGTCCATTAGCTACATCAATTTTGATTTTGTATTTTTTTTTGCCTGAGACTTACGTCATTAATCCTGTACTATGGGCATATAGTACTGCACAGGTTTCACAATGTTGTTTAGGTTTCAATTATTTAAAAGCAATTTGCAAGACTTTCCTCGTGGCAATACAAGAAAAAATAGAGGTTTTCACGGTAAACGGACACATGGTACTGATTCCTTGATATTGTAATTCATCTAAACTGTGTTTTAAGTCCCGTTTAGGTTCCAGTTTCATAAGATATTGTTTCTGAACTTGTCTTTCATCTCATAATGGGAGTACACGCGAAGGCGCTTTGTTACGTCCACCTGCTTGAGTAGATCTGTCTTAATAGTTAGTGCAGATGCCTGCTAGACACAAGGTGGGCTGTGGCTTCTGCTCAGAGTAGTATTACCCTCTCACCTCACGCTATTGACTGTTTAGTGTGTTCTGCCTTCTAGCGAGTGCCTGCTTTGGAATACGAAAGTGACTATTTTCCATCTGAGTCATCGTCCCCGACACTCCTGGGCACTCACATACACTCAGTTCCCCCAGAATCTCCCCGCTTGCTCACGCTGTGAGCTTTCACAAGAAGTGTACAGCACCATCCTCGGTGCTGTTGTTGGGCACTCTCACCAGTAATTCTACATTGCTATACATATAGAAAGGCCTGACATCAAAGATTCTGTTTCCTTTAGATGTATTCTGCAGCACAAACAGTTGCCTCTTCAAGCATGTAAACTGACCATTTTGAAATCTCCCTGGACTGACATTAAAACTGCATGTTGTTTGCAGTTAATTAGTTTATATTAGGTAATAATATTTAAAAAATGCTCTCGTTGTACTACCCTTTGCATTTGAAATGATTGTGAGCATCAAGTCTGTCCCCCGTGGGACTACTGAAGAAAGTCTGTGACATGCAACCAGTGTAGGCAGATTTTGAGGCGGGTTTTTATTCCCGTCAATCAAACGCAGCCCACAAACACAAGGTAGGTTCGTAGATTAGCATCTGAAAAATTATTTGCAGCGCAAGCACTGGGATGATTAAAAAATGCTGCTGAAGCAAACGATAAAAAATGTGTGGAAGAGGCTTGTAAGATTTGACTTTATAACTGAAGCAGGATTTATCTTCTAAATATTTACAAACCCCTTAGCCAGTTCAGTGCAGTTACCCATAGCAGATAGCAAACCTTGGGCGAGAGAGTCTCTCGCGCTGTGAGATAATTCGGGTAAAATGACCTCTCGGATTTAATCACGTTGGCGTTTTTAATGGATTCATGGCTGCTCCTCCTTTCAGAAAACCTCTATTCCTAAAAAAAGACAACTTCTCAAATATATGGAACAAAACGTGCAATTTATCAGACTATGTACGTATTTAGAGCACACCACTTTCCAGTCGCTTATGTACTAGTAACAATATTATGACTTGGCTTTGTATGTCGTATGCCAGTCTAAGTGCTGTAAACCAAATATGTGTCATTATTACTCATTTTAATTGTACTAAGTCGTGCCCATTTACTGGTATCACCTAATCAAGCGGGTACTCAGTTTGTGGATCTTGGAAGGATGAGACCCTTGCCTGGCCCTGTAGAGATTTTACCCCATGGTCAGCTCCAGGGTACCCTCCCTGGTGATGGTGCGCTTTACAAATCTGCATAACATAACCTGAAGGTCCTCGAGCAGTACTCAATTAGACAGCTTTAAAGTGTATTCTAAAACAATAACATCTATCAAACCGGAATATATCTTATGAGTTCAGATACTGTTGCAAATAAGATGTCACGCTGTCCGGCAGTCATTGTTGGAACTATGGCCAGGCACACAGCTCTCATGATGTGTTTGTCTCTTTTTCAGAAACTTTCAAATCTTTGCTATAAAAGACTGGTGGACCCTGTGAAATATACTTATGTGTGGCCCTGTTCATGATGATAGAAGGTAAAGTAAGCTAAATGCAGGGGAGATGTTTGAGAAAATGGACAACCTACGTTGAAAGAGAGAAATCCTAATGCTGTCCTAGTAAAACAACTTTGCTAAAAAGTGCTTCGATCAGCACATCAAAAGTAAAACTGTCAGAGTTTGTGTCAGTGATAGGCACAAAAAAACAAGCATTTTCAAAGCAAAGAGTTTTGGCTTGTAGGCAAAAATACAAAGCAGACATACGCCCTCATTACAACCCTGACGGTCGGTGTTAAAGCGGCGATAATACCAGCGGAAAAAAAATCAAGTGGATAACAGTCTCCACTGGTTCTGGAGAGGGCTTGGCGCCCAGAGTGCTTCATCCTGCCAAGGACTGAGGTAGTGGATGCCTTTCTCCACTGGTTCTGGAGGGGGCTTTGTGCCAAGAGTGCTTCATCCTCCCAAGGACTGAGGTAGTGGATGGCTTAGTCCTCTGGTTCTGGAGGCGGCTTTGTGCCCAGAGTGCTTCATCCTGCCAAGGACTGACGTAGTGGGTGCCTTTCTCCTCTGGTTCTGGAGGGGGCTTTGTGCCCAGAGTGCTTCATCCTGCCAAGGACTGAGGTAGTTGATGCCTTTCTCCACTGGTTCTGGAGGTGGCTTGGTGCCCAGAGTGCTTCATCCTGCCAAGGACTGAGGTAGTGGATGAGATACTCCACTGGTTCTGGAGGGGGCTTTGTGCCCAGAGCGCTTCATCCTGCCAAGGACTGAGGTACTGGATGCCTTTCTCCACTGGTTCTGGAGGGGGCTTTGTGCCCAGAGTGCTTGATCTTGCCAAGAACTGAGGTAGTGGATGAGATACTCCACTGGCTATGGAGGGGGCTTTGTGCCCAGAGTGCTTCATCCTGCCAAGGACTGAGGTAGTGGATGCCTTTCTCCACTGGTTCTGGAGGGGGCTTTGTGCCCAGAGTGCTTCATCCTGCCAAGGACTGAGGTAGTGGATGTGATACTCCACTGGTTCTGGAGGGGGCTTTGTGCCCAGAGTGCTCCACGTGCATTGTGGCCAGAACAATACACTTGCCTGGGTGTGTGTGCCACGAGATTGCCGAGGAACAGGTAGGATGGTACGCCATGGAGGCAGAGACATACCCCACACTGCTGCGGCTTCGCCTTCCATATGCAGGTGACAACTGTGATGACAGTGATGCTTCATGGAAGCTGCCCAGGGTCCTGGAACTCACCACCAGCCTCGGACGACTGACCACTGGGGATGGTAGCCATGTCTGCGGTGGTGCCACTGTCTGAGGATGTCGCGGGGCCGCTGACGGTGCTTGCGGCGGTGTCAGTTGCAGCAGTGCTTGCGGCGGTGTCAGTTGCGCCGGTGCTTTCGGCGGTGTCAGTCGCTGCAGTGCTGGCTGCGGGGACTGTGGCGGCGGTGTCTGTGGCGGCGGTGTCTGTGGCGGCGGTGCTGGCGGCGGGGTCTATGGCGGCGGTGCTGGCTGCGGGGTCTGTGGCGGCGGTGCTGGTGGCGGGGTCTGTGGCGGCAGTGCTGGCTGCGGAGTCTGTGGCGGCGGTGCTGGTGGCGGGGTCTGTGGTGGTGCAGGTGGCGGTGTTCTCTGCCGTACAAGTTGGGTCGACGTGGACAGAAGGTGTGACACTGGTCCCTCAGTTGGTGCCACCATGCCATCTCCTGACCTGCCTTTCAGTTTTGGTCCTTCCTCACCTTTGATGGTGGCGCAGCTGTCTTGCCACTATCCCCTTTCGTTTTCCCTGACCCCTTGGTGGCAGGTGTTTTCGGCTTCTCCCTCTGGGATGGGAGCACCTTTTTCACCTTGGCAGGTGGCGGAATGTCCTTGCCCTCGCTCCGTGGCACACTGGCAGCCCTGATGGTTGGCGCACTCCATGACCCCGCAGTTGCTGGCACCACTGTGCCTGGGAATGTGGTGCCTGAGGTGCTGGGCTGGGACCTGGAAAGCTTGGCCCTAAGGGAAGGACGGGGCGGAGGTGTATGGAAGAGGTCAATATTAGCCAGGAAAGGTTTTTTAGACACACTGGGACGGGTAGATGGAGGGGGTTTGGGAGTGGAGGTAGAGGTAGTGGTTGTAGGAGGTGTACGTTTGCTGAATTTGGGTGAAGGTGCATGGGCTGGAGGGTGCTGTGAGGTGGATGGCTGTTGGGTGGGTGTGTGCCTGTGTTTGTTCACTTTGGGAGGAGGGCTCACAGACACACTGGGAGAGGACACTGGGGATGTGTGAATGGTAGTGGGGGTGGTGAGTGCACATGAGCGGTGTGTGTTGATGGGCGTGCTGGTGATGGAGGTAGTGGCTGAGGATGTAGTGCATGCAGGTGTGAGTGAAGACGAGACTGGGAGGGAGGAGGGAGACCTGGAGGAGGGGGACACAGTGGAGGCAGTGGATGTTGGTATGTGTGCATGGGTATGATGCTTGTGTGAGTGCCTGTGGGATGTGTGGTGCTTATGTTTCCCTGAGCCACCTTTGTGTGTTGATGTGTGTGCATGCTGGTCTGATGGTGTGCTTGGGATAGGCTGAGGTACAGGGGATTGGGTCTGGGTGGAGGAAGTTGGAGGGGGGAGGCTGGACACAGGGACAATGGCTGCCATCAGTGCTGAGGCCAGAGCCTGAAATGCTCTCTGTTGGGCTGCCTGGCCAGAATAAATGCCCTCCAGGTATGCATTTGTTTGTTGCAAATTCCTCTCAACACCCTGGATGGCATTCAGAATGGTAGACTGCCCAACAGGGAGGGATCTCAGGAGGTCAATAGCCTCCTCACTGAGGGCAGCAGGGCTGACTGGGGCAGGGCCTGAGGTGCATGGGGCGAAGGAGGTGCCCACCCTCCTGGGTGAGGGGGCACAGGACACACGCTGAGGGGCTTCTGGGAGGGTGGTGCTGCTGGGGGTGTGGCGGCTGTACCTGTTGATGCGGGGGGCACAGAGGGGCCCGCCACCGCAAGGCAGCTCCCATCAGAGGAGGAATCTCTGTCACTGCTGTCTGCTCCTGTCCCCGCTGTGGAGCTCCCCTCGCCCTCCGTCCCACTGGTGGCTTCAGACTCCGTTGTTTCACCCGCCAAGTGGGATGCAGCTCCCTCCTGCTCCGGTGCCAATGCTCCTCCGCCTGATGATGCTATTGCACACAAGAACAGGGAGACCACAAAAAGGGGGGGAAGACAGAAGAAAGATATGTTCAGTGCATGCAACACCACTACCGTTGGCGGACACTACAGACACAGCAGCCCTCTGCACTACGCCATGCACTTCTAGTTCGTAGATTAATCACATGCCCATAAGGTACAAGGCCTAAGCCCGATTGCTGCACACATGGAAGTCACAAGAGCCTGACTAGGTATAGATGGCACTAACCACTAGTGGGGTTGGGGTGCCACTGAGCCTGCCTCACAAGGGACCTTGCCTACCAAGATCGCCCTGGCCTAGGGGAACCCACTGCCCACCTCCCTCATCCAGACACCTCGTAATGCGCGTAGAGTCAGCTGAATGAGAGTGTACTCACTCCCTTGTGCCTGCTGTGATACCCTCAAGCGCCCATCCAACTCCGGATACACCACCGCCAGGATCCGGAACATCAGGGGGGTCATGGTGCGACGGACACCCCTCCCACGTTGGGAGGCCATCCCCAGCTGGGCCTCCGCCTTGTTCTTCCTCCAGCGGCGAAGGTCCTCCCATCTTTTACGGCAGTGGGTGCTCCGTCTGTGGTGGACCCCCAGGGTCCGGACGTCCTTGGCGATGGCACGCCAAATAGCTTTCTTCTGGTGGGCGCTGACCTAGAGGAACAGTACAGGGGAAAAGGAAAATCTTTACCCATCCGGACCGTGATACGCATTGGCCCACGTTCCCACCCTTGCCCTGACACACATACACTCACCGTCTGCACATGCAGGCCTCAGTCCCCCGCCATTTATATTCCATCCACAACACTCCAAACAGGAATTGCCCATGCAGCATGCTCACAGTGTACTCACCTATTTGTCTGGAGGACTGTACAGTTGTGTGTACTGGGGGAGGAACCCATCCTCTACTATCTCCAACTCCTCCAAAGTGAAGGCAGGGGCCCTTTCCCCAGACACATGAGCCATCGTCGCTTCCAGACTGAGGTCATAGCAGCACTTGCAGTGTAGGTCCTCTCCTGTTGAAGGTCAGGTATCAAGTGAGTGAACAGACAGAAAATGGCGGTCACGTCCGCGGCGGTGCGTGCCGTCACCGCCAGCGTACATCGTCATTGGCTCCTCGGACCCATAGGGTCCAATGTTAACCAATGCAGGATTGCGCCGCAGTCTTCAACTGCCTACCGCGACGGTGTACAACACCAGCGCAGTTACCTCATATCCCCTTGTCCCACCTTACCGGTCAGGTAGCCGCCATTTCAGGGGGCCACATGGCATTAATATTAACTGTGTCACACCAATGTAGGCCTTGAATAAACACAGTAACAGGCACATTGCGGATTAATAAATGTGTGCAAATGACATTTTGTGATAACTCAGTGTTGGCTGACTCTCTGCTCGCTGTTCTCGTCCATAGTGCACGTCTGCTGGGGCAGGTGATGAGATGGCGGCATCCTCCGGTGTACAGACCGCTGGTGGACCTGTCGACAATGGAAGAGAGACACGTAATAGTCACCTACAGACTTGATCGTGCAACAATCCATGAACTGTGTGCCCAGTTGGAGCCAGACCTGATGTCAGCTATCCGCCATCCCACAGGAATCCCCCCTCTAGTGCAGGTCCTGTCAGTACTTCATTTCCTGGCAAGTGGTTCCTTTCAAACAATAGTGGCCATTGCATCAGGGATGTCCCAGCCAATATTCTCTAATGTGTTGTCCAGAGTGTTGTCTGCCCTGCTGAAACACATGCGCAGCTACATCGTGTTCCCTCAGGTGGAGGATTTGCCCACAGTGAAAGGTGACTTCTATGCCCTGGGACATATCCCCAACATCATAGGTGCCATTGATGGGACACATGTGGCCTTGGTACCCCCCACAGGAGTAAACAGGTGTACAGAAACCAGAAGAGCTACCATTCTATGAATGTGCAGATGGTGTCTTTGGCAGACAAGTACATCTCCCATGTGAATGCCAAATTTCCTGGCTCAGTGCATGACGCTTACATTCTGAGGAATTGCAGCATCCCTTATGTGATGGGGCAACTCCAGAGGCACTGTGTGTGGCTAATAGGTGAGGACAAGGGCCCTATACAGTGTGAATAGTTGTCTGGGTATGGGGTTGTTCCTATGCATTAGTGTGTGCCTAACAGTTGTCCCTCGACATTTGCAGGTGACTCTGGTTACCCCAACCTGTCATGGCTACTGACCCCAGTGAGAAATCCCAGGACAAGGGCAGAGGAACGCTATAATGAGGCCTATGGGCGAACTAGGAGGATTATAGAAAGAACCTTTAGCCTCCTGAAGGCCAGGTTCTGGTGCCTCCATATGACAGGTGGTTCTCTCTACTACTCACCAAAGAAGGTGTGCCAGATCATCGTGGCCTGCTGTATGCTGCACAACCTGGCTTTGCGACAGCAGGTGCCTTTTCTGCAGGAGGATGGTCCAGCTGGTGGTCTTGTGGCAGCTGTGGAGCATGTGGACAGTGAAGAAGAGGAGGCAGAAGAAGAGGATATCGACAACCTAAACAACATGATCATGCAATACTTCCAGTGAGACACAGGTAAGATGTCATGCCTCCCACATCTCATACTATTGTTGGAGCTAGCATAAGTCTGTCATTTTCACTCAGTGTATGGGCCCTGACTTGTCACTTTGCCTTTCCATTTCACAGATGTGGGTCCCACTTCGTGCCCTCTGCTATATTTCCTCAGCCCTACAGCTGTGTTACATTGGTATGTGAACAATTAAATTGGCATTGCTACATTCCATGGTTATTGCAATTACACGTGTGAAAGCACAGACTGACTCCAGATTGTTTTGTGATTGAAGTGTGTTTATTTCTGTGCAAATAAGTGGAGGGGGTTGTAAAATGAGCAGGGTTGATGGTGGAGGAATGTCCATGGCAGTGTCCAGTCTGTTTCACAGGTGCATTGTCCAAAGGGGCATAGGAAGTGGAGCAATGGCAGTTGAAGGATGGACAGGGTGACAAAGTGGGACAGAAGGGTGACATTCAGGGGGGTCCCATTTCCTGGCAGGGGT
Organism: Pleurodeles waltl; assembly: GCF_031143425.1. Classification (NCBI taxonomy): domain Eukaryota; kingdom Metazoa; phylum Chordata; class Amphibia; order Caudata; family Salamandridae; genus Pleurodeles; species Pleurodeles waltl. Next base: position 169,146,624 of record NC_090451.1, on the reverse strand, counting down.
CTTGGCAATGTTCTCTGTCTTGTTCCTGGATCTCAGGGACCGTTTGCGGGGTGGTTCTCCATCTGCAGGGGGTGGGGTGCTGGTGTCGTGTTCCTGTGACGGTGCCTCCTATCCACTAGCGCCGGCAGAGGTGGGGGGCTGTTCATTGTCCAGGCTAGTGTCAGGGGCCCCTTGTTGTGCCACAGTGTCCCTCCTGGTGTTGACAAGGTCTTGCAGCACCCATGCAATGGTGACCAGGGTGTTGTTTATGGACTTCAGGTCCACCCTGATCCCCAGATAGTGTTCCTCCTGCAGCCGCTGGGTCTCCTGAAACTTGGCCAGTACCGTTGCCATCGTCTCCTGGGAATGATGGTAAGCTCCCATGATGTTGGAGAGGGCTTTGTGGAGAGTGGGTTCCCTGGGCCTGTCCTCCCCCTGTCACACAGCAGTCCTCCCAGAGTCCCTATTTTCCTGAGCCTCTGTCCCCTGAACCGTGTGCTCACTGCCACTGCCCCCAGGTCCCTGATTTTCTTGGGTTGGTGGGTTTGCCTGGGTTCCCTGTAGTGGTGGACACACTGCTGATTGACATGTCCTGGGAACAGAGGGATGGTCCCGCTGGGTGGGTGCTGTGCTGGTGTTTCCTGAGGGGGGAGGGTCTGTGGTGGCTTGTGCCAGTGTCAGGGTAACCGACTTTCCTGAGGTCCTTGATGGGCCGGGCTGGTCATCTTGATCCAGCTGTGCAGAGCTGCTGTCATCACTGTGGGTCTCTTCTGTGGGGGAACTGGATATGTCTGGTACCTCCTGTCCGGTGACGTTGGGTTGGGGTCCTGTAGGGGTGTAAAGAGGCATGATTATTGCATCTGTGTGTGCCATCGTGTGCAATGGGTGACTGACCCTGTACTCCAGTGCTTGCATTCTTGTCTTGGTCCTTGTGCGATATTTGGTTTGGAGTCTGTGTGGGTATCTGTAGTGGACATGCTTTGGTGATGGGTGTCCATGCTCTGGTGTTGCATGCAGGGCTTGGTGTTGGGATGGGTGGGTTGTGATAGTGCGGCATATGTGAGGTGTTTGGGTGAGGGGGGTAAGGATGAGGGTGGGAGTATGTGGTGGCATGCAGGTAGGGTGGGGGATATAATAGTAAAGCTGTGGCTTACCAGAGTCCATTCTGCCTGCTGCTCCTGCGAGGCCCTCAGGATGCAGTATTGCCAAGACCTGCTCCTCCCATGTTGTTATTTGTGGGGGAGGAGGTGGGGGTCCACCGCCAGTCCTCTGTACAGCAATCTGGTGTCTGGAGACCACGGAACGCACCTTCCCCCGTAGGTCGTTCCACCTCTTCCTAATGTCATCCTGTGTTCTGTGGTGCTGTCCCACTGCGTTGACCTTGTCGACGGATCTGTGCCATAGCTCCATCTTCCTTGAAATGGAGGTGTGCTGCACCTGTGATCCGAATAGCTGTGGCTCTACCCGGACGATTTCCTCCACCATGACCCTGAGCTCCTCCTCAGAGAACCTGGTGTGTCATTGAGGTGCCATGATGTGGTGTGGGTGATGTGTGAGGTGGTGTGTGTTGTGATGTGTGAGGAGATATGTTGTTGTGTGTCGTTTGAGGTGCGTGGATGTTGTGTAAGTGATGTTGGAAGTTTTGTTATCGCCAGTTTATCACTGACCTTTGGTGTGGCGGACTTGTGTGGGTGTCTGTATTATGGCGGATTCCGAGCTGTGGGTCGTAATAGCTGTAGCGGAATTTCGCGGCCGCAGTGGTATGTTGGCGGTATTCAGCATGGTGGTAAGCGGCATTTACCGCCAGGGTTGTAATGAGGGCCATATTGGCTTTGTGTGAGGAAGAGGGTCACAAAGCGGGAATTGGTAAGTTCTGATTTTGATTTATTAAAAGTACATGCCCACCAGATCCTCGGAAGTCCTGCTCTCACAGCGTCCTAGCCACAACTGACAAACCGGTCGCTGCCAGAACGCTACAGGACTAAGACCATTCCAATGCTTCCATTCTACATTCTACATTCCTTCCAATTACACCCACTACATCTTTTCCCCCTTTTACAACAATAAATTGAAACAGTCCACCTCTAATACATGACATAGGCCCTCATTACAACTCTGGCAGTTGGTGATAAAGCGTCAGTAACACTGCCAACAGGCCGGCGGTAAAGAAATTGGAATCATGACCAAGGCAGAAACCGAAAACACAAACAGCCACTTTAACACACCGACCGCCACGGCAGTAGCAACAAACACTGCAGCGGTAACCGCCAACAGCCAGGCGGAAAACAATGTACTGCCCACTGCATTACAACATGCCTATCCCCCAGCTCTTCCGGGATGGTACCAACACCATCAAAAGCACGGTGTAAACAGAACACTGAAGGGAAATGACTCACCTCTCGACACTCAAGGAAGAACCACGACGCCATGGAGCCCGAGCTGCACTTTTTCCCAATGCTAGTGTACCTTCTCATACACCAGGAACACAAACGCTGGCGAAGACGACCAGGGTGAGTACTGCACCTAGCACACAAGGGAGGGGGGAGGAAAAGGACTGTGACACACACACGCAACACGCAACACCCCCACCCCAACACCATACACACAAACAGATGCAACAACATTACATATACACCCCGTAACCCTCAGGAATAATGCAAGGAAAAAAGGAATGGAGTAAAATTAGTGTAATAGTACAGTTTTAGAAAAATGCGTACTTAAATCAATAAACGGTATGTACAATATATACAATATATACAATATATACAAAAGGAGGGCCAATGCCCACTCCAAAATGTCCGTGGCCCACTGGGCCAAAACACATAGGCCAAGTCCACACTTGTCTCCTGCCTCTATATGGAGAGAACACTGCAGGGGCATCAGGTTGAAAACACACAGGCACCTCAGGGGGACAGGGAATGAGGGGGCAGCTCAGCCGGAAGATAATACAACACCACTGGCCTGGAGGGGGCTCCATGCCCACTTCTTGGTCCTGGGGAGTGCAAAGCCACAGTCTCTCAAGTGGGTGGTTTACCCACTGCTTGGTCCTGGGGAGTGCAAAGCCACAGTCTCTCTAGTGGGTGGTTTGCCCACTGCTTGGTCCTGGGGAGTGCAAAGCCACAGTCTCTCTAGTGGGTGGTTTGCCCACTGCTTGGTCTTGGGGAGTGCAAAGCCACAGTCCCTCAATTGGGTGGTTTGCCCACTGCTTGGTCCTGGGGAGTGCAGGGCCACAGTCTCTCAAGTGGGTGGTTTGCCCACTGCTTGGTTCTGGGTAGTGCAAAGCCACAGTCTCTCTAGTGGATGTTTTCTTCCACTGGTTCTGTAGGGGGCCTTGTGCCCAGTGTGCTTCATCCTGGCAAGGAGGGGCTGAGTGGATGCCTTCCTCAGCTTCATCCTGGCAAGGAGGGGCTGAGTGGATGTTTTCTTCCACTGGTTCTGGAGGGGGCCTTGTCCCCGTGTGCTTCATCCTGGATGGGGCAAGGTCATAGTCTCTCATCTGTGTGTCACACCGACAGGTGTTGCAGGGGTCATGATGCACTGCAGCCCATGTAGTCACCACTACACACTGTTCGCCGGCGGTGATGGCTGCTCAGTGGATGCCAGTTGTGCTGCAGGTGGCAGTGCTGGCAGTGGTGGTGGTAGCCTCCAGGCCTTCACCTGCAGCCCTGGACGGCTACCCCACTGGGGCTGCTGCTGCTGGCAGTGGTGCTGCTGGCAGCGGTGCATGTGGCGGTACTGGCTGCAGTGCAGGTGGCGGTGCTGGCTGCGGTGCTGGTGGCGGTGCTGGCAGTGGTGGTGGTGGCCTCCAGGCCTTCACCTGCTGCCTCGGACGGCTGCCAACTGGGGCTGCTGCTAATGGCAGTGGTGCTGCTGGTGGCGGTGCATGTGGCGGTGCTGGCCGCGGTGCAGGTGGCAGTGCTGGCCGCGGTGCAGGTGGCAGTGCTGGCAGTGGTGGTGGTAGCTTTCGGGCCTTCACCTGTAGCCTTGGACGGCTGAAGTGTCATGGCTTGTGTTGTGTGCCCCTTCCTGCCCTTGGCAGATGGTGGTGCCTCCTTGCTTCTGCCAGCTGGAATCTTTTTCTTGCCCTTGCTGACTGGTGGTGCCTCCTTCCCTTTGCTCGCTGGTGTCCCCTTCTTGCCCTTGCTAGGAGGACCCTTCTTTGCCTTGGCAGGTGGTACTGGCACACTGGCTGGGCTGACGGGTGCCTCCTTAGAGTCTCTCACACCTGCAGTAGCTGCACAAACCACAGTGGGCATGGCCTGGGTGGCTGAAGTGCTGGGCTGGGTTCTGGCCACCTTGGCCAGACGTGAAGGACGGTGGGGAGGGGTAGGGAATAGGTCAAGGGTGGTGAGGAAAAGCTTCTTAGGGACACTGGGGTAGGAAGAGGGTGAAGGTTTGGGAGTGAAGGAAGAGGGAGTGGTTGTAGGAGGTGTCAGTCTGCTGTGTTTGGGTGCAGGTGCATGGGCTGGATGCTGTTTATGAGGTGGATGGCTGTTGGGTGTCTGTGTGCTTGCGTTTGTGTACTTTGAGAGGAGGGGTCATAGACACAGTGGGAGAGGACACAGGGGACGTGTGCATGGATGTGGGGTTGATGACTGCCAGTGAGGGGCATGTAGTGATAGGCGTGCTGGTGATGGAGGTAGTGGATGAGGCTGTAGTGCATGCATGTGTGAGTGGAGATGCTACTGTGAGGGAGGTGGACGAGGAGGAGGAGGGGGACACAGTGGAGGCAGTGGATGTTGGTGTGTCTGCATGGGGATGGCGCTTGTGTGAGTGCCTGTGAGATGAAGTGTGGTGCTTGTGTTTGCTTGAGACACTTCTGTGTGTTGATTTGGGTGATTGCTGATCTGAAGGTGTGCTGGGGTTGAGGGGATTGGGACTGGGTAGAGGAAGTTGGAGGGGGGAAGGCTGGAGACAGGGACAATGGCTGCCATCAGTGCATTGGCCAGAGCCTGGAATGCTCTCTGTTGGGCCACCACGCCAGAGTGAATGCCCTCCAGGTATTCATTTGTTTGTTGCCATATGCCCTGCTACACCCTGGATGGCATTCAGTATGGTTGACTGCCCAACAGAAAGGGATCTCAGGTGGTCAATAGCCTCCTCACTGAGGGCAGCAGGGCTGATTGGGGCAGGGCCTGAGGTGCCTGGGGCAAAGAAGATGCCCACCCTTCTGGGTGAGCGGGCACGGGCAACACGTTGAGGGGCTGCTGGGAGGGCGGTGCTGGTACGGGGGTGGCGACTGTACCTGTAGTTGCGATAGCCACAGAGGTGTCCTCCACCACCAGAAAGCTGCCATCGGAGGAGGTGTCGCTGTCGGTACTGCCCCTCCTCTCTCCATCGTGGTGCTCCCTTCACCCTCCATCCCACTAGTACCCTCACCGTCGGTGGATTGGCCTCCATGCCCATGTGGGATGCAGCTCCCTCCGTTGCCGGTGCCTCTGCTCCTCCGCGAGATGATGCTAATGCACACAAGGACAGGGTGACAAAACAAAAAGGGGAGGGAGAGACAGAGGATACACTTGGTCAATGCCAGGAACAACACTACCATTGGCGTACACACCTCACAGGGAACAGCCCTATGCACTAGGCCATGCACTACCAGTTACAATGTTAGTTACCAGCCCATGGGGTACAATGCCTAATACCATTAGCTGCACACCTCAAACCAACAGAACCCTGCCCAGTCGTAGATGCCCACTAACATTATTGGGGTTGGAGTGCATCTGAGCTTTCCCATCATTGAACATACCCTGCCATGTTCGACCTGGCCTAGGGGCACCCACAGCCCACATCCCCCACCCAGGTAATACCTTAACGTGCACAGTCATGATCAGAATCTGTACTCCCCCTTGTGGCTGCTGTGATGCCGTTAGGCACACATCCAACTCCGGATAGGCCACCGCCAGGATGCGGAACATCAGGGGGGTCAGGGTACAACGGGCACCCCTTCTTTGTTGGGAGGCCAGCCCCAGCTGGAGCTCCGCAGACTTCCTTGCCCAGAGGCACAGGTCCTCCCACCGCAGTGGGTGCTCCACCTGTCAAGACCCCCATGGTCTGCACCTCCTTGGCGATGGCAAACCAAATACCCTTTTTCTGATGGGCGCTGACCTGCAGGAAAAATACAGCAGAAAAGGTTTTAGTCATACTCATGGCCCAACGTATCCCCCCATCCCCTTACACACATACATTGCCCACCATACATGCAGCACTCTGCCCAGGACCCCTCAGACCCTCTCCCTTGCACGAGGCTTACACACACACAGCACTCCATGCATTCATGGCCCACGCATCATGCTCACAGTGTACTCACCTGTCTGTCTGGAGGACCATAGAGTAAAGTATACTGGGGTAGGACCCCATCCACCAGTCTCTCCAACTCATCTGAAGTGAAGGCAGGGGCTCTTTCCCCAGACACTCGAGCCATTGTCGCTTCCAGACACAGGTAACAGCAGCACAGCAGTGCAGGTCCTCTCCTGTTGAAGGTCAGGTAGCAAGTGAGTGCACAGATAGAAAATGGCGGTCACATCCGCGGCGGTGCATACCGTCACCACCGGCGTACATCGCCATTGGCTCCTGGAACCCATAGGGCCCAATGATAACCAATGTGGTGTTCGCGGCGGTCGTCAACCACCGACCGCAACGGCACACAACGCCAGCAGAATTACCTCATTTCCACTCGTCCTTCCTCACAGGTCAGGCAGCCGCCATTTCATGGGGGCACAGGCCATGGCACCTAACTGTGCCACAGCAGACATTGGCACATCAACTGACTTACGAGTTCACATACTGTTTCTGTAAAGCAAAAATTGCATATTAATGTTGAAATGTGTGAATATGACCTTTTGCTCACCGTTTTTCATCCTAGAGTTCAACCGCTGAGGATGAATAGGAGATGGAGATATCCCCCGTGTACAGACCCCTGGTGGACCTGGCGACAATGGAGGACAGGCACATTATCCTGACCTACAGACTTGATAGGGCCACAATCCAAGAACTGTGTGCCCAATTGGAGCCAGACCTGATCTCAGCTATCCGCCACCCCACAGGTATCCCCCCTCTAGTTCAGGTCCTGTCAGTGCTCCATTTCCTGGCAAGTGGTTCCTTCCAAGCAACAGTGGCCATGGCATCAGGGATGTCAGAGCCTATGTCAAAGTGCTGACCAGAATGTTGTCTGACCTGCTGAGACACATGCGCAGCTACATCGTATTCCCCCAGGTGGAGGATTTAGCCACATTGAAGGCTGACTTCTATGCACTGAGACATATCCCCAACATCATTGGTGCCATTGATGGTACACATATTGCATTTATCCCCCCCGGAGAAATGAAGAAGTGTTCAGAAATAGAAAAAGCTTTCACTCTCCAAATGTGCAGAGGGTGTGTTTGGCGGACCAGTACATCTCCCATGTCAATGCCAAGTATCCTTACTCTGTCCATGATGCCTTTATCTTGAGGAATAGCGCCATCCCATATGTGATGTCTCAATTTCAGAGGCACTGGGTGTGGCTAATAGGTGAGCCCATGGTCCCCACCCAGTTGATGTAGGCATATGGGTGTGGGTTTGGCCCTTAGGGTGAGTGTGTGGCTAACAGGTATCCCTCGATATTTCAGGTGACTCTGGTTACCCCAACCTTTCATGGCTACTGACCCCAGTGAGGAATGCCAGGATAAGGGAAGAGGAACGTTACAATGAGGCACATAGACAAACAAGGAGGATCATTGAGAGAACCTTTCACCTCCTGAAGGCCAGATTCCGGTGCCTCTATCTGACATGGTGGATCTTTGTATTACTCACCCAAGAAGGTGTGCCAGATCATCGCTGCATGTTGCATGTGCAGGAGGATGAGCCTGAGGATGGTCGTGTGGCAGCGGTGGAGCCTGTGGACAGTGTCGAAGAGGAGGCAGAGGAAGAAGATGTGGACAACAGAACTACACTAATTCAACAGTACTTCCAGTGATTCACAGTTAATACAATGTAACTTCACCTTCCATTGCAGTTTTGTGTTGGGCATTGGACATGGCAGCCTAAATTCCTTATTTCTATGGCCACTTACTGCAGCCTTTGGCATCTTTATTTTCAGATCTCTGTGCCCCACTCTGGCTCCTGGTGTGTTTACTGCTGCCCACTACAGTTCATACCTATGTAAATATTACAGTACATTTGAATTACAATGTTTACAGTTTGTGAAACTAAACATTTGTCAAACAATTGACAAACTACATATTTGATTTTGTTCCAAGGGTGTTTATTTAGGTGCTAATAAGTGGATTGAGTATTGCATTGGGTTGGGTTGCTGATGGAGGAAAGTCCAGGGTAGAGTCCAGTCTATTTGTATCACAGGTGCATTGCCAAAGGGGATATAGGAAGGGAAGCAATGGCAGTTCAAGGTGGACAGGGTGACAGAGTGGGACACAAGGGTGACAATCAGGAGAGTCTTATTTCCTGGCGGGGGTCTTGCAATGTTCTCTGGCTTCTTCCTGGAGCGCAGGGACCGTTTGCGTGGTGGTTCTCCTTCTGCAGGGGGTGGGGTGCTGGTGGCCTGTTGTTCCTGTGGTGGGGCCCCCTGTGCACTAGTGTCGGCGGAGGTGGAGGGCTGTTCTTCAGTTTGGCCAGTGTCAGAGGCCCGTTGGTGTGCCATAGCCTCCCTCATGGTGTTGGCCATGTCTGCCAGCACCCCTGCAATGGTGACCAGAGTGGTGTGGATGTCCCTCAGGTCTACCCTGATCCCCAGGTACTGTCCCTCCTGCAGCCGCTGGGTCTCCTGCAGCTTGGCCAGTATCTGGCCCATGGTCTCCTGGGAATGGTGGTATGCTCCCAGGATGTTGGTGAGTGCCTTGTGGAGAGTCGGTTCCCTGGGCCTGTTCTCCCCCTGTCACACAGCAGTCCTCCGAGCTTCCCTGTTGTCCTGTACCTCTGTCCCCTGAACCATGTGCCCACTGCCACTGACCCCAGGTCCCTGATCGTCCTGTGCTTGTGGAGTTGCCTGGGGTCCCTGTAGTGGTGGACACACTGCTGATTGACGTGTCCTGGGGACAGAAGAATGGGCCCGCTGGGTGGGTGCTGTGGTGGTGGTTCCTGAGGGGGGAGGCTCTGTGGTGGGTTGTGACTGTGCCTGGGTCACCGACTGTCCAGAGGTCCCTGATGGGCTAGGTTGGTCATCGTGATATAGGCGTGCAGAGCTGCTGTCATCACTGTGGGCCTCTTCTGGGGGGGAACTGGATGTGGCTGGCACCTCCTCTCTGGTGATGTTATGTGGGGGTCCTGTGGGTATGTAAATGCAGTGTTATTGTTTCTGCATGTGCCATCTTGTGCATGGATATGTTTCCCCCTATGGTTGTTATTAGCAAGTCAGCTTTGGCTTGTGTGAGTTGTGATTGATTTGGCTAAGTGATTGTCACTAGTGTGCATGCTGTGGTGATGGGTGTCCATGCAGGTCTGTGAGTGGTTTCCATGCATTGTTGTTGCTTGCAGGGCTTGGTATTGGGATGGGTGGGTTGTGATGGTGGGTATGTGTGAGATGGTGGGTTGATAGGGGTGTGGGTAGGGGTTGTTGTTTGTGATGGCATGCAGGTAGGATGGGGGATAAAGTAGTGAAGATTTGACTTACCAGAGTCCAGTCCTCCTGCTACTCCTGCCAGGCCCTCAGGATGCATGATCGACAAGACTTGCTCCTCCCATGTTGTTAGTTGTGGGGGAGGAGGTGGGGGTCCACTGCCAGTCCTCTGTACAGCTATCTGATGTCTTTTAACCACGGAACACACCTTCCCCCGTGAGTCGTTCCACCTCTTCCTGATGTCATTCCTTGTTCTTGGGTGCTGTCCCACGGCGTTTACCCTTTCCACGACTCTCCACCATAGCTCCATCTTCCTTGCAATAGATGTCTGCTGCACCTGTGATCCGAATAGCTGTGGCTCTACCCGGAAGATTTCCTCCACCATGACCCTTAGCTCCTCCTCTGAAAACCTGGTGTGTCTTTGTGGTGCCATAGGTGTAGTGTGAGTGGTGTGTGTGAGGGTCTGTGGGGTGATGTGTTGGGGTGTGTGCTGTGAGGTGCGTGGATGGTGTATGGGTGATGGTGTTTTGTGGCTCAGATTCAGTGGGTGCTCCTGGCTTGTCTCTCTCTCTCTCACTTGCCAAAATCTTTGGGTCATAAAGGGTTGTGGGTAGTGTGGGTGTGACTTTTATAGTGTTGTGGGTGTGGTGTGTGTATGTGTGTCAGGTGTGTGTAGTTTGAATTGTCCAATGTGGTGCTGTTTTGTTAGTGTGTGTGTATTTTGAGTGCCGCTGTGTGTACCGCCAATGGTTTACCGTGGTTGAATGACCGCCGCAGTGATTCGTGGGTCATGATGCTGTGGGCGTATTTCTATTGGCGTAACAGTGTGGGTTTTGGTACCGCCAGTTTATCACTGACTTTGGTGTGGCGGACTTGTGTGTGTGTCTGTATAGTGGGGAATTTCTATGTGTGTGTCATAATACGGGTAGCGGTATACCGTCGTGGTATGTTGGCGGCAGTCAGCATGGTGGTAAGCAGTACTTACCACCAATGTTGTAATGAGGGCCATAGTCCTGAAATTGCTATTAGTTTTAAAGCAAAGAATATGCATCAAGGGTTTGTGATCTATGTACAAGTCAAATGCACTCCCCATATGCATACTTAAATTTTTTGAATTGCCCATACAGCTGCCAACGCTTCCCTTTCTATAGTACTATATAATTTTTCTGATGGTGTGAGAGTCCTTGAAGCAAACCCAACCATTTGCTCTTTATTATTAACCCTTTAACTTAAAACTGCACCCAACCCTGTCAAACTGGCATCTACAGTGATGATGCACTTACATTCAGATTTATAAGGGTGCAATGCATGAGCTTCAATTAGCATATTCTTGACCTTCTTAAATGTCTCTTCCAATTGTTCCGTCCATTCAAACTTCATTCCTTTCCTGAACAACATTCTCAATGGTTCTACTTCACATGAATATCCTTGTACAAACCGTGCGTATTACTCAGCAAGTCCTAAGAATGACTTAAGGCTATCTCTATACTTTGGCGATTTGGCTTCCTGTATGGCACTTAACAAAGAGAATGTAGGTGTTATGCCATATGTGACGAAATTGTGTGAACTAAGTACTCCAAATTCCTCACCCCAAGCTTACATTTGTCTTGCATTACAGTCATTACAGCCTCAGACAACGTTTTTAGTACTATCTCCAAAATTTGATTTTGTTCAAGAGTGCTTTTTGCACAAATCAGTATATCGTCTTGATATGCCTGTACACCCTGCATATCACTAAACAACTGGTCCATTAATCTTTGGAAAACACTAGCCGCTGATGCCAAACCAAACGGAAGCCTACAGTACTCAAAAACTCAGTTACAAATGTGGTAAGTTCCCTAGAAGTAGACGACAAGGGGATTTGGTTATATGCAGAACGCAGATCTAACAGAGGCAAAACTTCCGACCCACCTAAGTTTGCTAACAACTCCTGAATTTTAGATATGGGATGGCAATCCACAACAATGTTCTTATTCAATGTGCGCAAATCAGCACACAACCTAAGTTCAACTGACATTTTCTTAGCCACAACGATTGAAGAAACCCATTGAGAACATTCTGTTGGTTTAATAATATTTTGCTAACACAAATCCTCTAAGGTTTTCTTCAAATCCTTTCTAATACTAAGAGGCACCTTGCATACTTTTTTAATAACTGGCTTTGCATCTGATTTAAGTCTAATATGATGTTCAAAACCTTTAACCAGACCTATTCATTCCTGGAATACATTGTCAAATTTCTTACAAATAACTTCGACATCCTGAGAAATTGAATTTACACTTACAATTCGTTCCACATTAACATCAACCCTTCTAATTGGATTGTCAGAACCAGGGACTTGATATAAACCCATTTTGGCTAAGTCCTTCCATCCGACAATGTTTCTCCCTTTAATGGCAACAGATACTTTCGAATTTGTACTCTGTCCCAAACATTCTCTGTCAGTTACAAAATACCCAAGCATTTCAATTTCTTTCTCACCAAATGCCAACGGATTGACATCAGAAGACAATAATTGTATTTTACCGCAATACATCTCTAAAAATGTAGAATTTTGCAAAATGGTTATAGGCAACCCTGAATCCGTCATAACTTGTATTGTGGCATTATGAATTCTGGCATCAACCACTGGACCTTTAATGCTGCCAGTTTCAGTAACTGAATTGCATTCTACGGTTAATAGTACACCTTTTTTTAGTACACCTTTTTTTGTTTCAACATTATTGTCATTTCATTCCACACTGTTGATCTGAACATTAGTCTTATTCATTGTACACACAACCTGAAAATGGCCAACTTTTTTGCATAACATACAACACTTTGATATTGCTGGACAAGTAGGATTATTAGCAATATGACTCTTGGACCCACATCTGAAACATTGCATGACTTGTTTTCTTCCAAATTTTCTTCCTGTCTTATCATTCATGCTGACAGCGCCTAACATTTGTGTAGACTCTTATAATAAGGTTACAGGCACTTCTTCGTTTAGAGCTTTTGAAGAAATCTTGGAGCGTTCAATACCTTTAGCTAGCTCAATAACCTCTGCAAGTGTAGGATTCCTACACACTAGTAATCTTTCCTCAATTTTACGTGAATAACAATTAAACATAAATTGATCACGAATAGCCATGTCAATGTTTGCTCCAAATTCACATGTGGCAGATACAATTCTCAACAATGAGATGTACTCTTCTACACTTTCATCAGCATTCTGTTTTGACTTTACAAATGTATGTCCTTCAAGCAAAATGCTGGGTTCCTCGCAATAATGTTTGCTAAGCCTCTCAATTGTTTCTTGATATTGGTCTTACTCCACTGCGTTATCTCCTACTTGCCCTCTAGTGATATTCACAACAAGTAAATTGTCAAACACTTCTTGAGCAGCTTGTCCTAAACCACCATATAATAAAGCTAACTTTCTTGCCGGAGAAAATGCATTTGCATCTATTGCAACAAGATAGTTTTGGAAGAGTTTAAAACACTGCTTCCATTTTATTGGTGGTTTTCCAGGCCTTTGTAGAAAAGGAGGAAACTGAATGAACTGATGTTGCATAGAAAATGATGAAGCCATGTCTGTTATCACTGAGGTTCCAACAAGCTGTTTGTAGTAGGTAAGTTTAAAAATGTAATAATAATACACGAACAAAACGTAAAATATTTGTATTTGTTGTGCAAAATGCTTCCTGGAATCAATTTAAATGTGAACTCCTTCTAAAAATGACTTGTGATTCTCTGGATCATGCAGAAATCAGCACATGTGTCTTTAAAACGTTGTTACTAGGAAAAGCGTGCTGCAAATGTTGCTCCAAAACGCGTTGAGACAGACTAATTGAAGTGAAAGTATTGCGCGTGTATGCGTGTGTACATGTGTTGCGTAGAATCAGGAATCACTGTGCGTCGCATAGCAACAGGAGACGATGCTGCACGTGCCGTATGCGTGTTGCTTCAATCCAGAACCACTGTGCGTTGCATAGCAACAGGAGACTCTGCTGTGCGTGCTGTATACGCGTTGCTTTAATAGGGATAAATTGAATAAGACTTGCAGATTAGATTACTCACAGTTCTGATTACAAGGATTTGATAAGTTGAAGCAGATGCGCAGTTCCGACTGCAAGGTTCCTGACGATATCGAGGCAGCCGGTGCCAAAATAAGAATGTTGCTCCCGTGGGCATGTACAATTGCAGCTCATCGCCAAATGTGAGAAAGAGGGTCACAAAGCAGGAATTGGTGAGTTCCGATTTTGATTTATTAAAAGTACAAGCCCACCAGATCCTCCGAAGTCCTGCTGTCACAGTGTCCTGGCCACAACTGACAAACCGGTCGCTGCCAGAACGCTACAGGACTCCGAACATTCCACTGCCTCCATTCTACATTCTACATTTCTTCCAATTACGCCCACTACACTTTGCCAATGCTTGTTTTTACATGGTGCGGGAGGAATTAACTTACTGTCTGTTATGCCAACTTGTATGTAGGGCAGCAATGACTGACCTCTACCTCTGTCTGTTTTGGGAAGTTTATGTGCAGTGCCTCAGCTGTGGTTCAGAGTCTTCATTTCAGTTTTCACAGTTCGTCTCCAGGTGTTCTTAGGCATGCCCCACTTCTGTTTGCCTTCTATTATTTCAGCGTGACTAAAGTAATTAGTCTTCTCTGTGTTGAGGTGAGCTATTGTGAGTTACACTGCACTGTGTAATATGGCTATTGCACTCTCTTCAACTGGTCTCTCTTTTTGTGAGGCATGCTGTCTCACGTTAGCTATTCGTTTCTTCATTTGTATACCTGCTTTTGCTCTGATTCTTTTCAATTCCCTCTCAGCTGCTGATAAGCTTGTCTCTTTCCAGATCCTTTTGGAAAACAGGCACCCTTGTGCCAGACAGATCTCTTATCCCTGGATCCTGTGAAGATTGAGAGCAATGCTCAATAATCTCTCTCTGTGGATACTTGGTGGCTGATCATGTATATTAGGCTATTCATTGCTACACTTACCTTAACTGATGTGGGCTGTGTGGACAGGATTTGGTCTGGGTTCACCTCATATTAGCCAGATTTCATGGTTTAGCTGTACTTCCATTTCACATACATCTGTTGTTGTTGTGGGATATGTTGTCAGTAAAATAGTAGTTGTGTAGGTGCATGTGTAATTCATGTATACAATGGTTTCCAGTGGGGTAAGAGTTTTGTCAGGACTTAGCTAGTGGATATCGCATGTCAGGACAGCTGTAAGTGATGTATGTGTACTCATGTTGTTATTGTTATGAGCCCACCTGGAAAATTGTAGGCTGTTATAGTATTGTTTTTGTACCTATGCTCTCTGTGATTGTCTGTGGATGTATCATGTAAGCTAGGTAGCTCATAGTTACAATACATGGAGTTATTATGTATTCGGCAAAAGTCTGTGAATAGTGACTGCAGAAAATCCTGTAAGATTTAGTACATATATTCGCATAGGTGTTCCCCAGACACATAATATCAAATTGTGATGGCCACTGTATGAGACTGCATATGTTGTGTATTCATCAGAGAATGTTGCCACTGTGTCAGTTATGTACAGAAGGATCAGCTCAGAATGATCAGCTAGCCATGTGATTGGAAGGCTAGGTGCTGTGTCGTATGTGATAAGAGATGACTTTCCTTCCATGGAACATAACTTTTTTTGTTGGTCTGGGCAGGAGTGGAGTAGGCATGATAGGGTGTTATCTGTCAACTGGATTTCCTTAGACTGATAAGATGATGGACAGTGATGAGCTGTATGGAGATGGCATATTTGCATTAGCCAGGCCATGATTAGTGTGCTGCCTTAGAGTTGCAAATTATTTAATGGGATGGTCAAGTAGTGCTAAAATACCTGGCTTATGATGTTGGTGAGGCAGATGACAAACGGGGTTGTTGAAACTATCATATTTTTACATGATGTAGGATCTGAGGTTTTTAAACTGCGCCTTCCCTGGCAGGAGATTATACCTATAGCTGTGCATGTTGTAATGTGTGTATGTGAAAAATTTGATGACCCTCTTTCTCCCTCTCTCTCTCTCCCTCTGTGCATCAGCATCGGCAGGCGAAGGAGACGGGGCTCAGGCGGGTGGGGATGCTGCCAGCCATGGGACCCAGAGTGCTGAGACCACTGACAGCAAGGGACCCAGTGGCCTGGAAAGCGAGGGGAGTGCCACAGAGGAGACAGGATCTACATCATCAACCTCTGAATGCTCTTCTAGTGAACACTCCCTGCTAGTGGCAGACCCATCTGGGACCCAGGCACCAACATTCTCTGCTACCCTTTTTTCTACCACCACCATCCCTGTAGCTCCCCACCCAGTTGGCCCTGCCCCCTCACCCAAGAGGGTGGGCGTCTCCTTTGCCTCAGGCACCTCTACCCGAGCCCATTAGCCCTGCTGCCCTCAGTGAGGAGGCTATTAACCTCCTGAGGTCAATCTCTGTGGGTCAGTCGACCATCGTGAATGCCATCCAGGGACTTACAACTCAAGTGCAACAGAGTAATTCATTCCTGGAGGGCATTCACTGTGCACTGGCTGGCTTACAGAGATCCTTTCAGGCTCTGGCGTCCACACTGATGGCAGCCAGTCACCCTTTGTCTTCTGTTCCCCCTCCACCTTCCTCTTCCCCATCCCAAACCCCTCTTCCCTGCCCCAGCCAAAGCACACAGGGAGACAAGCATGCATCCACCTCAACATCCAAGGGTTGCTCAGACAAACACAAGCACCACAGGACACACCACCGACATGCACACAAGCAACATACACCTGCAGACACATCAATAGTCACAACCTGCCCTGACACCCCACCAACCCCAGCATCACAGACACAACACCTGACACACCTGCAGACACCACACAATATTCACAGACCCAGCCACAACACCTATCTTACCCACAGACATCATAACAGCAGACCATCAGACGTCCACCCCAGTCACCACATCCGTAGACACCACAGACACACCTACATGCAGCACATCCACCATACCTGCAGTCACCCCTCCACCACGGCATCTGTGGGGGCACTTTGCGGTGTGGGACGCGCCAGGAACTCTGAGGGACTATATATCCCAGACTGCTTTGAGGCCCCAGGAGGTGGCTATCGTGTGAGCACCTGCATCCACTTGTTCACACAAATGAGTGCTATATAGCACATGGAGGCACTTTGCGGCGCGGGATGCGCCAGGAACTCCGAGGGACTACATATCCCAGACTGCTTTGAGGCCCCAGGAGGCGGCCATCTTGTGAGCACCTGCATCCACTTGATCACACCAGCGAGCGCTATATAGTGTGTGGGGGCACGTCGCAGCACGGGGATGCGACAGGAACTCTGAGGGACTACCTATCCCAGACTGCTTTGAGGCCCCAGGAGGCGGCCATCTTATGAGCACCTCCACCCCCCTTCCTCCCAAGACACATAAGTGCCCACACTCAAACACCCAACAGGCACCCACCACCCACAAGCATACCGCACATACACATTCACCCAAGACACCCACAACTACACCTCAGACAACCACTCCCTCTCCCTCCACACCCAAACTTTTTTGCCGTGACCATTCCCGTGTGTCAAAGAAAGTTTTCCTCTCAGAGTGTCCCTTTTCCTTACTCCTCCCCACCCGAGATACCCCTAAATATTTTGGCCCTCATTACAACCCTGTTGGTCGGTGTTAAAGCAGCGGTAAAACCGACAACAGGCTGGCGGTAAAAAAAATGGAATCACGACCGTGGCGGAAACCGCCAACATAGACAGCCACTTTAACACTCCGAGCGCCACGCTGGTGCAAACAAACAGCGCAGCGGTCACCGCCAACAGACAGGCGGAAGACAATGTACCACCCACAGTATCATGAGAGGCCAATCCGCCACCTTTTCCGGGGCGGATTCACCGTGAACAAAAACACAGCGGAAACAGGACTTGGAAAGGAAAACGCTCACCTCTACACACCCCACGAGGAACCAGGACGCCATGGAGTTGGAACTCCAAATTCTACCTGCCATTCTCTTCCTGCTCCTCTACCAGGAGCACGAACGCCGGCGGCGACGACCACGGTGAGTACTGCACCTATGACAAAGGGGAGGGGGGAGGGAAAAGAGAGTGACACACGCAACACGCAAAACCCCCACGCCCACCCTCACCCACTACAACACACACACAAATACATGTTGATACATTACATTTAAACCTCCCAGGCCCCCTTGGAAGAACGCAAGGACAAAAGGAAATGAGTTGAACGATTGTAATGAGTAAAAATCCATTAGTCAAAAATATATATACACTATTAACAAGTATGTACACCAAGAATTCAAGTCCATGCACTGCACCTACATAGTCCGTGGACCACTGGGCCCAAAATGCATGGGCAAGGACCACACAAGATAACTGATCCAAACGGAGAGAACACTGCAAGGGCATCAGATAGAAATAAAACAGGCACCTCAGAGGGAAGGGAAGGGGGGGCACCTCAGCCGGATGAGTGCACGACGCCAGCTCCACGAAGGAAGCACCATGCCCATTGATGTATCCTGTGGAGTACAAAGCCACAATCTCACAAGTCTCTCCAGTGGGTGGTTTGCCCACTGCTTTATCCTGGGGAGTGCAAAGCCACAGTCTCTCAAGTCTCTCCAGTGGGTGGTTTGCCCACTGCTTTATCCTGGGGAGTGCAAAGCCACAGTCTCTCAAGTCTCTCCAGTGGGTGGGTTGCCCACTGCTTTATCCTGGGGACTGCAAAGCCACAGTCTCTCAAGTCTCTCCAGTGGGTGGGTTGCCCACTGCTTTATCCTGGGGAGTGCAAAGCCACAGTCTCACAAGTCTCTCCAGTGGGTGGTTTGCCCACTGCTGCATCCTGGGGAGTGCAAAGCCACAGTCTCTCAAGTCTCTCCAGTGGGTGGGTTGCCCACTGCTGCATCATGGGGAGTGCAAAGCCACAGTCTCTCAAGTCTCTCCAGTGGGTGGGTTGCCCACTGCTTTATCCTGGGGAGTGCAAAGCCACAGTCTCTCAAGTCTCTCCAGTGGGTGGTTTGCCCACCGCTTTATCCTGGGGAGTGCAAAGCCACAGTCTCACAAGTCTCTCCAGTGGGCGGTCTGCCCACTGCTTTATCCTGGGGAGTGCAAAGCCACAGTCTCTCAAGTGGATAACAGTTCTCCACTGGTTCTGGAGGGGGCTTTGTGCCCAGAGTGCTTCATCCTGCCAAGGACAGAGGTAGTGGATGCCTTTCTCCAATGGTTCTGGAGGGGGCTTTGTGCCCAGAGTGCTTCATCCTGCCAAGGACAGAGGTAGTGGATGTGATACTCCACTGGTTCTGGAGAGGGCTTTGTGCCCAGAGTGCTTCATCCTGCCAAGGACAGAGGTAGTGGATGTGATACTCCACTGGTTCTGGAGAGTGCTTTGTGCCCAGAGTGCTTCATCCTGCCAAGGTCAGAGGTAGTGGATGTGACACTCCACTGATGGTGGGCCAACATGGAAGCTGTCCAGGCCCCTGGAACTGACCACCAGCTTCGTACGACTGAACACTGGGGATGGCAGCCATTTCTGCGGTGATGCCACTGGCACATGATGTGGCATGGCCGCTGGCGGTGCTTGTGGCGGCCTCAGTAGTGGCGGTGCTTGCGGCGGCCTCAGTAGCGGCGGTGCTTGTGGCGCTCATTGGCCAGCGGTGCTGGTGGGTGGCTCAGTGAGCGTGCTGCTGGCGGCGGTGTCCTGGGCAGCGGTGCTGGTGGCGGCGGTGTCTTGGGCCGTGGTGTCCTGGGAAGCGGTGCTGGTGGCGGCGGTGTCCTGGGAAGCGGTGCTGGTGGCGGCGGTGCATGTGGCGGTGTCGGTGGAGGTCTTGTCTGTCGTGCAGGTTGGCGGCGACTTCCCTTTCTTTCTCTGGCCCTTCCCCACCTTGGATGGTGGCGAAGCTGTCTTGCCACTCCCAACTGTAGTCCTGGCAGAGCCCTTGGTGGCAGGTGTTTTGCCCTTCTCCCTCCGGGCTGTGGCCAACTTCTTATGTTTCTGAGGTGGAGGACTGTCCTTGGCCTGGCTCCTTGGCACACTGGCTGCCCTGCTGCTTGGCGCACTCCAGAAGCCGGTTACTGCTGGCACCACTGTTCCCGGTGATGTGGTGGCTGAGGTGCTGGGTTGGGACTTGGAAAGGCGCGCCCTAGGGGATGGAAGGGGTGGGGGAGGTGAAGGGAAGAGGTCAAGGTTTGACAGGATTTTTTTTTAGACACACTGGAACGGGTAGTTGGAGGGGGTTTGGGAGTGGAGGAAGAGGTAGTGGTTGTAGGAGGTGTTTGTTTGCTGACTTTGGGTGAAGGTGCATGGGCTGGAGGCTGTCGTGAGGTGGATGGCTGTTGGGTGGGTGTGTGACTGCGTTTGTGTACTTTGGGAGGTGGGCTCACAGACAAACTGGTAGAGGACATGGGATGTGTGAATGGTAGTGGGGGTGGTGAGTGCATGTGAGCGGTGTGTGGTGATGGGCGTGCTTGTGATGGACGTAGTGACTGAAGATGTAGTGCATGCAGGTGTGAGAGGAGACGTGACAGGGAGGGAGGAGGGAGATGAGGAGGAGGGGGACACAGTGGAGGCAGTGGATGTTGGTATGTGTGCATGAGTATGATGCTTGTGTGAGTGCCTGTGGGATATGTGGTGCTTATGTTTGCCAGAGCTACCCTTGTGTGTTGAGGTGTGTGCATGCTGGTCCGATGGTGTGCTTGGGATAGGCTGAGTTACTGGGGATTGGGGGTGGGTGGAAGAAGTTGGAGGGGGGAGGATGGACACGGGGACAATGGCTGCCATAAGTACTGAGGCCAGAGTCTGAAAAGCTCGCTGTTGGGCTGCCTGACCAGAATGAATGCCCTCCAAGTATGCATTTGTCTGTTGCAACTGCCTCTCTACACCCTGGATGGCATTCAGAATGGTAGGCTGCCCAACAGTGAGGGATCTGAGGAGGTCAATGGCCTCCTCACTGAGGGCAGCAGGGCTGACAGGGGCAGGGGCTGAGGTGCCTGGGGCGAAGGAGATGCCCACCCTCCTGGGTGAGCGGCCACGGGGCACATGCTTAGGGGCTGCTGGGAGGGCGGTGCTGGTAGGGGGGGTGACGGCTGTACCAGTAGATGCGGTGGGCACAGAGGGGCCCGCCCCGTAAGGGAGCTCCCATCAGAGGAGGAGTCGATGTCGCTGATCTCAGCTCCTGTCCCCGCCGTAGATCTCCCCTCGCCCTCTGTCCCACTGATGAATTCGGAGTCCGTAGTCTTGCCCTCCAGTGCCATGTGGGATGCAGCTCCCTCCTGCTCCAGTGGCACTGCTCCTCCGCGTGATGATGCTAATGCACACAAGAACAGGGAGACCATAAAAAGGGGGGTAAAGAAAGTAGAAAGACATGTTCAGTGCATGCAATACCGCTACCGTTGGCGGACACTAAAGACACAGCAGCCCTCTGCACTACGCCATGCACTTACAGTTCCCTAATTAATCACAGGGCCATGGGGTACAATGCCTATGCCGGATTGCTGCACACATGGAAGTCACAGGAGCCTAACTAGGGGTAGATGGCTCTTAACACTGGTGGGGTGGGGTGCCACATGGCCTGCCTTACGAAGGGACCTTGCCTACAAAACTCGCCCTGGCGTAGGGGTACCCACAGCCCACCTCCCCCACCCAGACACCTCCAATGCGTGCTGAATCAGATGAATGTGACTGTACTCACCACCTTGTGGCTGCTGTGATGCCCTCAAGCGCGCATCCAACTCCAGATACGCCACCGCCAGGATCCGGAACATCAGGGGGGTCATGGTGCGACAAGCACCCCTCCCACGCTGGAAGGCCATCCCCAGCTGGGCCTCCACCGTCTTCTTGCTCCAGCGGCGAATGTCCTCCCATCTTTTCCGGCAGTGGGTGCTCTGTCTGTGGTGGGACTGTCAGTACTCCATTTCCTGGCAAGTGAGTCTTTTCAAACTACAGTGGCCAGAGCATGAGGGATGTCCCAGCCTATGTTCTCCAACGTGTTGTCCATAGTGTTGTCTGCCCTGCTGAAACACATGCGCAGCTACGTCGTTTTCCCTCAGGTGGAGGATTTGCCTACATTGAAAGGTGACTTCTATGCCCTGGGACATATTCCCAACATCATAGGTGCCATTGATGGGACACATGTGGCCTTGGTACCCCCTGCAGGAGTGAACAGGTGTACAGAAACCGGAAGAGTTACCATTCCATGAATGTGCAGATGGTGTGTTTGGCCAACCAGTACATCTCCCATGTGAACGCCAAGTTTCCTGGCTCAGTGCATGACGCTTACATTCTAAGGAACAGCAGCATCCCTTATGTGATGGGCCAACTCCAGAGGCACTGTGAGTGGCTATTAGGTGAGGACAAAGACCCTATACCATGTGAATAGTTGTCTGGGTCTGGGGTTGTCCCTAAGGGTTAGTGTGTGTCTAACAGTTGTCCCTCGACATTTGCAGGTGACTCTGGCTACCCCAACCTGTCATGGCTACTGACCCCAGTGAGGAATCCCAGGACAAGGGCAGAGGAACGCTACAATGAGGCACATGGGCGAACTAGGAGGGTTATAGAGAGGACTTTCATCCTCCTGAAGGCCAGGTTCCGGTGCCTCCATATGACAGATGGTTCCCTCTACTACTCACCAAAGAAGGTGTGCCAGATCATTGTGGCCTGCTGTATGCTGCACAACTTGGCTTTGCGACAACAGGTGCCTTTTCTGCAGGAGGATGGTCCAGATGGAGGTGTTGTGGCAGCTGTGGAGCCTGTGGACAGTGAAGAAGAGGAGGCAGAAGAAGAGGACATAGACAACAGAAACACTGTGATCCATCAATACTTCCAGTGAGACACAGGTAAGAAGACATCATTGCCTCCTACATCTGATACAATTGTTCTACCTCTCATCTGTCTGTCACTTTCACCCAGTGTATGGACCCTGATTTGTCACTTTCCCTTTCGATTTCACAGATGTGGGTCCCACTGTGTGACCTCTGCTATGTAACCTCATGGACTAGAGCTGTGTGACATAGGTATGTTGACAATAGAATGGACATTGCTGTTTCCCTCAGTTATTGCAAATACACATTTGTGAAAGCACAGACTGACTCCAGATTGTTTTGTGATTTAAGGGTTTTTATTTAAGTGCTAAATATTGGAGGGGGTTATAAAATGGTCAGGGGTGATGGTGGAGGAATGTCCATGGCAGAGTCCAGTCTATTAGTCTCACAGGTGCATTGTCCAAAGGGGAATAGGAAGTGGAGCTGGGGCAGTTTAAGGATGGACAGGGTGACAAAGTGGGACTGAAGGATGACAATCAGGGTGGTCTCATTTCTTGGCGGTGGTCTTGGCATTGTTCTCTGTCTTTGTCCTGGATCTCAGGGAACGCTTGCTGGGTGGTTTTCCATCTGCAGGGGTGGGGTGCTGGTGTTGTAGTCCTGTGGCGGTGCCTCCTGTCCACTAGCGCCGGCAGAGGTGGTGGGCAGTTCATCGTCCAGGCTAGAGTCAGTGGCCCCTTGTTGTGCCACAGTGTCCTTCCTGGTGTTCACGAGTTCCTTCAGCACCCCTACAATGGTGCCCAGGGTGGTATTGATGGATTTGAGTTCCTCCCTGAACCCCAAATACTGTTCCTCCTGCAGCCGCTGGGTCTCCTGAAACTTGGCCAGTAACATTGCCATTGTCTCCTTGGAATGATGGTAGGCTCCCATGATGTTGGAGAGGACCTCGTGGAGAGTGGGTTCCCTGGGCCTGTCCTCCCCCTGTCGCACAGCAGCCATCCCAGTTCCCCTGTGTTCCTGGGCCTCTGTCCCCCGAACCGTGTGCCCACTACCACTGCCCTCAGGTCCCTGCTGTTCTTGGGGTGGTGGGTTAGCCTGGGTTCCCTGTAGTGGTGGACACACTGCTGCTTGACGTGTCCTGGGGACAGAGGTATGGGCCCGCTGGGTGGGTACTGTGCTGGTGTTTCCAGAGGGGGGAGGCTCTGTGGTGGCCTGTGACTGTGTCAGGGGAACCGACTATTTCGAGGTCCCAGATGGGCCGGGCTGGTCATCTTGATCCAATTGGACAGAGCTGCTGTCATCACTGTGGGCCTCTTCTGTGGGTGAAGTGGACATGTCTGGAACCTCCTGTCCGGTGACTTTGGGTAGGGGTCCTGCAGGGGTGTAAAGGCATGATTATTGCATCTGTGTGTGCCATGGTGTGCAATGGGTGGGTGACCCTGTACCCCAGTGCTTGCATTCCTGTGTAGGACATCTTGTGTGCTAATTGTTTAGGGGTCTGTGTGGGTATGTGTGGTGGCCATGCATTGGTGATGGGTGACCATGCTTTGTTGTTGCATGCAGGGCTTGGTGTTGGGATGTGTGGGTTGTGATAGTGGGACATATGAGAGGAGTTGGAGTGATGGGGTGAGGGTGAGGGTGGGGGTATGGGATCGCAGTTAAGATTTGACTTACCAGAGTCCATTCCTCCTGCTACTCCTGCGAGGCCCTCAGGATGCAGTATAGCCAAGACCTGCTCCTCCCATGTTGTTAGTTGTTGGGGAGGAGGTGGGGTCTGCCGCCAGTCCTCTGAACTGCGATGTGGTGTCTTGAGACCACATAACACACTTTCCCCCATAGGTCATTCCACCTCTCCCTTATGTCATCCTGTGTTCTTGGGTGCTGTCCCACTGCGTTGACCCTGTCCACGATTCTGTGCCATAGCTCCATCTTCCTAGCTATGGTGGAGTGCTGCACCTGTGATCCGAATAGCTGTGGCTCTACCCGGATGGTTTCCTCCACCATGACCCTGAGCTCCTCCTCAGAAAACCTGGGGTGTCTTTGCGGTGCCATGGGGTGGTGTGGGTGATGTGTGAGGTGGTGTGTGTTGTGATGTGTGGGGTGATGTTTAGGGGTGTGTGGTGTTTTGTGCGTGGATGTGTATGTGTGATGGTGTTGTGTGCCTCTGTATGCTGGAGTTGTCTTTGCTCTCTGGCCTTTGTCTAAATTTTTGGTAGTAAGGGTTTTTGGGTGATGTGGGTGGGTGTTTTATATTGTATTGGGTGTGTGGGAGTGGTGTGTGTATGTGTATCAGGTGTGTGTATTTGGAATTGTCCAATGTGGTAGTGTTTTGTAGATGTGTGTGTATTTTGAGCGCGGCGATGTGTACCGCCAATGGAATACCGCGGTTGAAAGACCGATGTGTGGATTCGTGGGTCGTGATAGTGTGTGCGTATTCCTGTTGGCGTGACGGTGGAGGTTTTGTTATCGCCAATTTATCACTGACCTTTGGTGTGGCAAACTTGTGTGGGTGTCTAGATTTTGGCGGATTCCGGGCTGTGGGTCGTAATAGCTGTGGTGGAATGCTGCAGCAGTGTGTTGGCGGTCTTCTGCACGGTGGTAAGCGGCATTTAGCGCCAAAGTTGTAATGAGGGCCTTTGTGTCTCTCCCCTGCCCCCTTTAGTACCCATGACCCTCTCTGCCAAGAAGTCAACCCCTTCCAATAGTATCCAACCCTCCCGAAAGCCTTGACCTAAGACCCCCCCAAACCAAAACCCAAAGGTCCCCCTCCCAATCCAAAGCCCAAAACCCCGGCCTACCTCCTCCAATCCCTGAGGTACCAGCCTGCCCCCTTGATGTCCCTACCCGTGGAGGTTACATGCCAATCAGGAGTCAAGTTGGGGGCACACACATGCTTTGTGTGCATGTTGCACCTAAAAATATTGGACTGGCCTCTGGCCTTGGCCATTTATATTATATTATTTATTTAGTCAATATATATTAGGACCAACCTGTTGTTGGTTTCAGCGTTATACCTTTGTCCTGCATTTCTTTACTTAGGGCAGTTTTGGTCTTCGCTGACATTGTGTGTAAGCATTTGTGTGTCAGTGGTGATTGTGCTACTGTTTTGTCTGGGAAGCATGTGTGGTTGTGTGCATAGCATTTGTGTATGTTTGGGGACATGTTGTTGTGTTGGTATTGTGTTGTGTTTTCGTTGACATGTGTTACTTGCGGTGTTGTGTGCTTAGACTGTGTGCGTGTGTGTGTCTGGAGAATGGTATGTCAGATATGTTGTGGTGTGTGTTTGCGGGATATGCTCTATGCTGTGTTTTTGGGATGTGTGATTGTGTGTGTTCGTTCCCTGGTGTTGGTACATTGTGTTGTATGAATGATTTCTCAAGGGGTGGTGTCTATTGTGGGGCCTTGACAATGCTTTGATGATGTTGCAATTGAGGTTTAGTTGTGATGTTTGGTGGTGTTGTGTGTTGTTGTGTGTGACTGTGCTGGTGCTGTGTATCTGGGGGTTGGTGTGTGTTTTAGTCATGTGTAAGTGTGTGATGGCCATAGTGTGTGTACTATGAATGTGCGGTGTGTATGCAGCTATGTGTGAATGTGCGTGTTGGTGTGGGGTTACGAGTGTCTGTCACCCTCACCACCCGTCCCCGATTTGTGTGTTTTATCTGTGTAAGTACTTTGACATTTGACAACAGTGACAGGTTAGAGGGTGTACTCACGGTTGCTGCCGTCGTCGCTGGTTCCGAACTCTTAGAGCACGCAGGAGCAGCGGGAAGACATGTAGTTCAGGTTCCATGGTGGCTCTGGACGAGTATGAGTTCCTGAAGGTGAGTGTCTCCTTTTATGCAGCTGGTTTCCCTGGTGGTGTGACCACAGCAGAAACCTTGGTGGTGTGCAGCCTGGCAAACTGTCCCACAGGAACATGGCCTTCGCTGGCCTGCAGGTGGCTATTGTCGTCCGTTGCAGCCTGACTGCACTGGTGGTGCCGGCGGTGGTTTGGCTGTATTCTGTTGGAAGTACCACCATGGTCATAATTTGGCAGTCTTCTCCGCCAGCATGTTGGCAATTCAACCACCACCACCAACATGGTGGTCCTGAGACCACCAAACTCGTAATGACCCCCATAGTCATTATCTGATCTTTATCCTATGGTGATGAATGGGTATAAATTGCCTCTAGTTATTCTGTGTTCCTAGCAATACAAAATGAAATTTCATTACACTTGGTTGGGCAATGCCCCATTAATGCATTTACAGTTTGTGAATTAATAGCATTGGTTTGAGCCTAAGTAGGTGCTTGGGTAGTGCCTGCTATCTCTGTTGCCCCATATGAAATACATATTGTCTATTTATATGCTTTGTCAGTGTTTCTCTAATTGCTAGTCAGCCTCAATCTGGATGTGGTGCGGATGTAGCTAAAGTAGGAGCATCTATTATAGCATAATTTGTGAATAGCCCTGCTGCATCAGCAGCTTCTATTATGATCCATGATTAGAACACTTCTGAGGTACATAAGGGATCAGCTGTAATATCCACTATTTTTAATTTTACTTTCTCTGTTTTTCCTCCCATTGTTAAGTTCCTAACAAACCTCAATTGGGCAAATGCATACCTTTCTTTGTATTAAGGAGATTTATAAAGTACACCCCAACTGTTCAGCATGTATTTGTATGCTCTTTGTGGGGTGTTGGGATGCTGGGAACCGAGGGACACTATCCCAGTATAGGAGCATGTCACGTTACGCTTAAATTATGGTGGTCACGCCAGCTAGATTTCCTAAGCTCCAGCAGGAAATTATAAGCTTTTTGGAGAAAAAGAATCATGGCTGGTGTCTCTCACCCCTATCTGCTGAATTATGCTCATGTGGACAGAGATATTAGGAGTCAGACACACCGGGTTAGAGATTTTCTTATCTGCAGGTGATACTATATAGCGTGTGCTTACACCCAAAATCAGAACACAAACACAAAGGCCCTCATTACAACCCTTGAGGTCAGTGAAAAAGTGGCGGTAATACCGCCAACAGGCCGGTGGTAATTACCACCAAATTATGACCATGGCGGAAAGATCTCCGTAAGACAGCCAATGTTCCACACCGACCGCCAGGGCGGAAACAACAGCCGCCACGGCGGTAGCCGCCTACAGCCAGGCGGAAGTCAAAGTTCCGCCCACCATATTATGCCCCGGCAAACCGCCACCTTTTCCGGGGGGGGTACCGACGACATCAAAAGCCTGGTGGAAACAGAGCTCAGAAGTGAAAGGGCTCACCATTGGAGACACAAGGAAGAAGCACACCACCATGGAATCCGAACTGTATGTATTTATGATGATATTCTATGTTCTGCTTCACCACAAACATCAATGCCGGTGAAGACGACGACGTGAGTACGGCCACCTAGCACACAAGGGAGGGAGCGAGGAAAATGACAGTGACATACACAAGCACCACACGCACCCCATACACACACCCCATACACACAACCAGATGCACAAGAAAACAAGTTAATCCCCCTAAATCGGCTGAATAATGCAAGGACAAAACAAATTTACTAAAGTGAGTGTAATAATATCAACACAGTATAAAAATAACGTAGCCAATGTTACAGATATCTACAAATGTACAGAAAAAGGGACACTGCCCAGTCCTCAGTTCGCATGGGCCACATGGCCACAGGGCAAGGTCCAAGGCCCCACTTGCATCAATACAGAGAGAACACTGCAGGGGCATCAGTTGGCAAACAGGCAGGCACCTCAAGGGGAGGGGGGAGGAGGGAGGGCACCTCAGCTGGAAGCGGAAACAAGGCCACTTATTCTGGAGGGGCAACATGCCCTGTGCTTGGTCCTGGGGAGTGCAAGGCCACATTCTCTCAGGTTGGTGTCTTGACCACTGGTTCTGGAGGGGGCAACAGGCCCTGTGCTTGGTCCTAGGGAGTGCAAGGCCACAGTCTCTCGAGTGGGTGTCTTGCCCACTGGTTCTGGAGGGGGCAACATGCCCTGTGCTTGGTCCTGGGGAGTAATGACCCACAGTCTCTGGAGTGGGTGTCTTGCCCATTGGTTCTGGAGGGGGCAACATGCCCTTTGCTTGGCCCTGGGGAGTGATGGGCCACAGTCGTTCGAGTGGGTGTTGTGCCACTGGTTCTCTAGTGGACAGGCCGCACAGCAGCCCATGGAGGCAGGCTCACATTGTGTGTGCCGGCGGTGACGGCTGAACTGTGGTGGTGCTGGTGGTGGTGGGAGGCTCCTGCACATCCCCTGCATCCTCGGATAGATGCACTGTGGTGGTGCTGGTGGTGATGGTGGGAGGCTACTGCACATCCCCTGCACCCTCGGATGGATGCACTGTGTTGGTGCTGGTGGTGGTAGGAGGCTCCTGCACATCCCCTGCACCCTCGGATGGATGCACAACCATGGTTGGTGGTGGGGACTCTGTGACAGCTGCTAGTGCTGGCTTCTGGTCCTTCTTGCCTGCTGGTGCGGGCTCCTTCCCCTTTCGGGATGGCAGGTGCAGGCTCCTTGCCCTTCTTGCCTGCTGGTGCAGGCTCCTTCCCCTTTCAGGTGGCAGGTGCAGGCTCCTTCCCCCTTCGGGTGGCAGGTGCAGGCTCCTTGCCCTTCTTGCTTGCTGGTGCAGGCTCCTTCCCCTTCAGTACATGCAGCCTGGGATCCTTTCCACCACAGGGGGAGGGGTAGGGAAGAGGTCAACGGTGGATAGGAAAAGTTTCTTAGCGACATTGGGGCAGGAAGAGGAAGAAGGAATGGGAGTGGAGGATGAGGGAGTGGTTGTTGGAGGTGTCTGTCTGATGGTTTTGGGTGCAGGTGCATGGGCTGTATCCTGTTGTGAAGTGGATGGCTGTTGGGTGTCTGAGTGCTTGCATTTGGGTACTTTAGGAGGGGGGAGAGAACCAGTGGGAGAGGACACAGGGGACGTGTGCATGGATGTTGTAGAGGTGTCTGCCAGTAAGGTGTGTGTTCTGCTTGGTGTGGTGGTGTGGTGATGCTGGTAGTGGATGCTGATGTAATGCATGCAGGTGTCAGTGTGGACATGACTAAGAGGGAGGTGGTGGAGGAGGAGACAGTGGAGGCAGTGTATGTTATAGTGTCTGCAACTGTATGGTGTTTGAGTGAGTGCTTGTGGGATGGAGTGTGGTGCTTGTGTTTGCCTGTGACACTTTTTGGGTTTTGTTCTTTGTGCATGCTCATCTTGCTGTGTGCTTGGGATGGGTTGAGGTAGAGGAGATTGGGACTGGGAAGTGGTAGTTAGAGGGGGGACAGTAGAAACAGGGACAATGGCTGCCATCAGAGAGGAGCCCGGAGCCTGGATCGATCTCTGTTGGGCCACCAATCCAGTGTGAATTCCCTCTAGGAATGCATTAGATCATTGCATCTGGGCTGCCAGCCCCTGTATGGCATTCACAATGGTTGACTGCCATACAGAGATGGATCTCAGGATGTCAATAGCCTCCTCACACAGGGCAGCAGGGCTAACTGGGGCAGGCCTGAGGTGCCTGGGGTGAAGGAGATGCCCATCCTCCTGGGTGAGCGGGCACGGGCAACTCAATGAGGGGCTGCTGGGAGGGCAGTGTAGTATGGGGTTGGTTCTACCTGTAGCTGGGGTGCTCACAGAAGTGTCCACCACCACCAGGGAGCTTCCATCGGAGGAGGTATCTGTGTCTGAATTGTTCCCTCCAGTCTCCGCCGTGGTGTTCCCCTCGCCCTCCGTCCCAATGGTGCCCTCATCGGCGGTGGACTCTGCCTCCTGGGTCCTGTGGGATGCAGCTCTCTCCATTGTCAGTGCCTCTGCTCCTCCGCCAGATGATGCTAATGCACATAAGGACAGGATGACAAAACAAGAAAGGGGGGGAGAGAGACAAAGGATACACTGGGTCAATTGCTGCACCAACACCACCGTTGGTGTACACAGCACCCTCACACACAGGGAACAGGCCTACGCCATCAGGAATCCCCAAGGTGCCTCCTGCGCTATCTGTCAGCATCCCCAGGGATTAGGGTTAAATCATATCTCTGTTCTTGGTTAAGCCTTCATGTTTCTCAGTAAACATAATGTGCTGTGTTACATAATTGTTTTTATCAATGCTTGTTTTACCAATGCTTGTTTGCTAATGTAAACAGGTGTAGACATGTGCTTTTAATTGGGTGTGGTGTAGACATGTGCTTCTAATTGGGTGTGGTGACTCATCCACATTTGGAAACTCAACTGCTTTCCTGATTGGCTATAAATAGCAGAGTGAAGCATGCCTCCATGCTTGGCTTTGTTTTGCTTCCTGATCTCAGCATCTGATTTGGCAGTCCAGCCCCTGCTGTCATCCTCATATTCAGGACTTTTGAGGCAATTATTTTCTTTGTTCCTGTGCTAGCTGACACCAGGCTTTCCTCCAGCACTCCGGAAAAAACTGCAGCCAAGTGACTAGTATTCTCCAGCCAGGGAGTTTGTTCTTTGAGCGCCGTGCGTTCCTAGAACAGCTGGTGTATTTCAGACCTCGTATAGAGTGCTTATCTTGAAGAGACAAATGCATTTCTGCACATTCTACATTATTATGATAGTTACTTGCCTAAATGTGCTTCAGGAAATCTGCTTGAGCTCAAGTACTAAAAAAAGTTACAGTGCAATTTTAAAAGAGCATTTACGTGACTTTTCTTTCTCTAATAGCATAACTCTTGGATTTAAACTGTCATTCATGCCTGTGTTGCAGGTTTGAGGAATTTGCTTTTGAAGGGTTTTTCAGACACACAGTGAAACCAAACCAAACGGTGCTAACCTAACTGTTTAAACCCAGAGTGGACATTTGTATTTCTTGGATTGTTTTTGTTCCTTTTAGTTTAACCCTATGCATGCAGAAAAGTTAAATGTGATATAATTAATGCCCTTGTTTCTCTTTCTAGTGCCACAGTAGTTATTGTTATGGTACTCAGTTTGGGTTTTTGGTAATGCAGTGTTAGTAATTGTGCCAACAGTTATTATTATCCAAGAAAAGTGCTGGAGCATCCCGGTGTTCTTCTACTGCTCCCGTGCCCATATCAGAAAGAGAGATTCAGTTTCAAGGAAGTTGAGTGCACTAACTCTACTATCACTCTGTCAACAACAACCTGCCCCCGAAGATACAGGGTGCCTGGCTGGACCGGCAAGATGTGGCAGTGTTTTGTCTCTTTCTCTTCCACTCCCCATTTCCTTTTGGGACACCTGCCAGAGTTTCTGTGTCCACCAGGAAGTGCCGAGAGGTGTTCCAGGAAGTCGTGGCATACCATCGCCCCTGCAGAAATCCTTCTTTTCAGGTGAGTGGCCCCGTTTTGACATATGCACTATGCATTGCACCACCACTGATATCGCTAGCCACAAAGGCATGAGGAGGGGCACACACCACCAACTGCAGCACACATGGGACCCACGCAGCCCTGACTAGTTGTGGATGCTTACTAGCTAGGTAGGCAGGATTATCCCTTCAGAACCCTACCCACCAGAGGACCTACGCTGCTATGTCAGGCCTGGCCTAGGGGCACCCACTGACACACATCCACCACCCGGATACCACCAGCCGTAAGTTGTAATGATAGCCCCTGTACTCAACACCAACTGACTGCTGTGATGCCCTCAAGCGCCCATCCAGCTCTGGATAGGCCACCGCCAGTATGCGGGCCATCAGGGGTCAGGGTTTGACGGGCACCCCTTCCTCGTTTGGAGGCTGTCTCCTGCTGGGCCTCTGCCGTCTTCCGTGCCCAGCGTCTCAGGTCCTCCCTCCTTTTGCGTCAGTGGGTGCTCCACATGCCATAGATCCCCATGGTCCACACGTCCTTGCCAATGGCACACATATACCCTTCTTTTGATGGGCGCTGACCTGCAGAGGCAATATACACAGGAAAACACCATTAGACAAACAGTCCAGCCTGTTACACATATGGCCCACCATACCTGTTTGCATCACGATTGGCACATACATAGGCCAGCACACAGCGTGTACACCGCAAAGAGAACATCCACCCACCCCCCTTACACGAGGCCTTCACAGACACAACTCCATGCATTAATTCCACATGCATTGTACCCACAGTGTAAACACCTGTTGGTCTGGAGGCCCATACAGCAGTCCGTACTGGGGCAGGACCCTATCTAAAAGTCTCTCGAACTCCTCTGAAGTGAAGGCTGGGGCCCTTTCCCTGGTCACACGGGCCATGGTAGGTTCCAGACACAGGTCACAGAAGCACATGCAGTGTAGGTCCTCTCCTATGGAAGGTCAGGTAGCAAGGGAGGAATCAGATAGAAAATGTCAGTCACGTCCGCGACAGTGCGTACCGTCACCACCAGCGTAGATCACCCTTGGCCACTGTGACCCATAGGGCCCAATATCAACAAATGAGGACCACCTCCCGCCACAGCGCACAACATCAGCGAAATTACCTCATTTCCACCTGTCCCTCCACACAGGGCAGGAGGATGCCATTTCGTGGGGGTAGCCCTATGGAATAATGCTGCGTCACAGGAGAAATAGGCACATACTGGACAAATCACACTGACCCATTACAAGTTTACAGATTGCAAATTCCTGTTGTGGCTTCAATGTTCAGTTTGTGCCAGCCTCCTCACTCTTGTGTCCCTTAGATACCTACCGCTGCGGATGAATAGGAGATGGAGACATACCCCCCATGTACAGACCCCTGGTGGACTTGGCTACAATGGAAGACAGGCATATTATCCTCACCTATAGACTTGACAGGGCCACAATCACAGAGCTGTGTGCCCAATTGGAGCATGACCTGATATCTGCTATTCGTCACCCCACTGGCATCCCCCCTCTTGTGCAAGTGCTATCTGTACTCCATTTCCTGGCAACTGGTTCTTTCCAAGTGACAGTGGGCTTGGCAGCAGGAATGTCACAGCCAATGTTCTCCATAGTGCTGACAAGAGTGTTGTCTGCCCTGATAAAACACATGTGCAGCTACATTGTTCTCTCCCAGTTTCAGGATTTGGCCACTGTGAAGATTGAGTTTTATGCAATGGGACATAGCCCCAACATAATTAGGGTGATTGATGGTACACATATTGCATTTGTCCCCTGCCTCCGGCAGAATGAACAGGTCTTCAGGAACCGTAAGAGTTTCCACTCCATGAATGTTCAGATGGTGTGCTTCGCGGACAGGTACATCGCCCATGTCAATGCTAAGTATCCTAGTTTGGTGCATGATGCCTTTGTCCTGAGGAATAGCAGCATCCCAAATGTGATGGCCCAATTACAGAGGCACAGGGTGTGACTAATAGGTGAGCCCTGGTTCCCACCGAGTAGATGTTGGTGTATGGGTATGTTATGCGCCATATAGGATGGTGTGTGGCTAAATGTTGTCCCTCAAAATTTGCAGGTGACTCTGGTTACCCACACCTATCATGGCTGCTGACCCCTGTGAGGAATGCCAGGACAAGGGCAGAAGAACCTTATAATGAGGCACATGGGCGAACAAGAAGGATTATTGAAAGGACCTTTGGCCTCCTGAAGGCCAGGTTCTGGTGCCTCCATATAACAGGTGGATCCCTGTGCTACTCACCCAAGAAGGTCTGCCAGGTAGTACCGGCATACTGCATGTTGCACAACCTGGTCCTCAGATGCCATGTCCCTTTTCTGCAGGAGGAGGAGACTGGAGATGCCCCTGTGGTAGCAGTAGACCCTGTGGGCAGTGAGGATGAGGAGG
This sequence comes from Pleurodeles waltl, assembly GCF_031143425.1. NCBI lineage: Eukaryota > Metazoa > Chordata > Amphibia > Caudata > Salamandridae > Pleurodeles > Pleurodeles waltl. Next base: position 169,112,654 of record NC_090451.1, on the reverse strand, counting down.
CTGAGGATGAGGAAGAGGACAACAGAACATCAGTTATACAACAGTACTTCCAATGACACACAGGTAGGACAGTGTAACTTTATATTTCAATGACTGTTTATAATCTGTGTGGCAATGGCATGCTGATATTCCCCACTTCTATCTCCACTTACTGTTCCCTCTGGCAATTTATTTTCCAGATGTTGGTGATGTGACAAAGGGCCAGATGTAGCAATTTCCGATTTTGCGAATCGGAAATTGCGAGTCGGTGCGACTCGCAATTTCTGAGTCGCAAAATCAGATGCAGAACGGTGTCTCAGACACCGTCTGCGAATCGCTATGGGGTCGCAAAGACCCACCTCATTAATATTAATGAGGTGGGTCGCATTTTGCGACCCCATAGCGATTCCCTGCACTCACAGGGATGGTGGCCATGTCTGTGACTGCTTTTTAAATAAAGCTGTTTTTTTTTTTGTATTGCAGCCCGTTTTCCTTAAATGAAAACGAGTTGCAATACAAAAAAAATAGCGAAACCATTTGGTTTCGTTTTTTCAGAGTAGGCAGTGGTCCATTGGACAACTGCCTGCTCTGAAAAAACACTGATGGCAACATTCACAAAGGGGAATGGGTCCCATGGGGACCCGTCCCTTTTACGAATGGGTTACGACCATTGTGACACATTGTTGGTAACTGTGAATTGCTTTGCGACCGCGGTCACAAAGCAATTTAGCATCGTGGTGTGAGTCGCAAATAGGAAGGGGACACCCCTTCCTATTTGCGAGTCGCATTCACATTTTGCGAGTCAGTAACGACTCGTAAAATGTGAATGAGCATCGCGATGCGCATTGTGCATGGCGCAAACTGCGATTTTCGCAGTTTGCGCCATGCAAAACGCTACCTACATCTGTCCCAAATACTCCTGGAGTGATCACTACAGCCAGCTACAGGTCTTTAATCTATGATCATCGTATAAACAGTTAATTAGCAATGTTTGTACCTTTTTCAATTAATACATTTTTGATATACATGACATACTCCAAATATGTTTTTGTCAAAGGGTGTTTATTGAAGTGCTAACATATTGGGGGAAAGTGCAATGGGATGGGGTGATGATGGAGGAAAGTCCATGGTATTGTTCCAGACTATTTGTAGCACAGGTGCATTGTCCAAGGGGAAATAGGAAGGGGAGCAATGGCAGTTCAAGGTGGACAGGGTGACTGAGTGGGACACAAGGGGGACAATCAGGAGAGTCTCATTTCCTGGGGAGGGGGGTCTTGGCAAGTGTCTCTGGCTTCTGTCTGGATTGCAGGGAACGTTTGCAGAGTGGTTCACCTTCTGCAGGGGGAGGGGTGCTGGTGGCCTGTGAGTCCAGTTGCAGGGCCTCCTGGCCACTAGCGGAAGTAGAAGGCTGTTCAGATGTCTGGCTAGTTGCAGGGGCCCGCTGGTGTGAGACTGCCTCCTTCATAATGTTGGCCATGTCTGCCAGCGACCCTGTTATGGAGATCAGGGTGTTGTTGATGGCCTATAAGTCCTCCCTGATCCCCTGGTACTGTCCCTCCTGCAGCGGCCTGTTCTCCTGCACGTTGTCCAGAATCTGGCCCATCTTATCCTGGGAATGTTGATAGGCTCCTAGGATCTCGGAGAGTGCCTCCTGGAGAGTCGGCTCCCTGGCCCTGTCCTCCCCCTGGCGCAAAACAGTCCTCCCAGTTTCCCTGCTGCCCTGTGCCTCTGTCCCCTGAACCGTGTGCCCACTGCCACTGACCCCAGGTCCCTGATTGTCTTGTGGGCAAGGTGTGGCCTGGGGGCCCTGTAGAGGTGGACACACTGCTGATTTACGTGTCCTGGGGACCGAGGTGTGGGTACGCTGGGTAGGTGCTGTGGTGGGGTTTCTAGATGGGGGAGGCTCTGTGGTGGTATGTGACTGGGCTTGGGTAACCAGCTGCCCAGTGGTCCCTGATGGGCCAGGTAGATCGTCCAGATCCTGAAGACCAGAGTTACTGTCATCACTGTAGGCCTCTTCAGTTGTGAGACTGCATAGTGCTGTCACCTCCACTCCGCAGATATTGGCTAGGGGACCTGTGGGGATGTAAATGATGTGTTATGGTTAATAAGTATGACATATTGTACATCCCTGGCTTCCCCTTTATGGTTGGAGTTGCCCTGCCAGCTTTCACGTGTGTATGTTAGTGTATGGTAGGATTGTTAGTTCTCTATGGTGTGCATGCTTTAGTGATGAGTGTCCATGCATGGCTGTGAGGGGTGTCCATGTATTGGTACAGCATGCAGGGCTTAGCATTGGGATAAGTGAGATGTGATGGTGGAGTGTGTGGGATGTAGTGGAGTGATGGGAGTGAGGGTATGTGATGGCATGCATGTAGGGGGATGATAATAGTAGAGAGTTGACTTACCAGAGTCCAGTCCTCCTCCGACTCTGGCCAGGCCCTCAGGATGCAGTATTGCCAATACTAGCTCCTCCCATGCTGTGAGTTGTGGGGAGGAGGTGGGGGTCCACTGCCAGTCCTCTGGATAGTGAGCTGGTGTCTTGCTGCTATGGAACGTACCTTCCCCCGTAGGTCGTTCCACCTCTTCCTGATGTCATCCCTAGTTCTGGGGTGCTGTCCCATGGCGTTGACCCTGTCCACGATTCTCCGCCATAGCTCCATCTTCCTGGCTACTGATATCTGCTGCACCTATGCTCCAAATAGCTGTGGCTCTACCCTGACAATTTCCTCCACAATGATCCTTAGCTCCTCCTCTGTGAAACGGGGGTGTCTTTGTGGTGCCATGGGTGTTATGTGAGGTGTGTTGGTGAGGGTGTGTTGGGTAATGTGTTGGGGTGTGTGATGTGGAGTAAGTGAGTGGTGTATAGGTGTGAGAAGGGTGTGACTCTAGTTGTCTCAGTGGTCTTGGTGTCTGTCTAGTGGCAATGCTTTGTAATCGTGAAGGGTTGTGGGTAATGTGGGTGTGGGTTTTATAGTGGTGTGGGAGTGGTGTGTGTATGGGTGTCAGGTATGTGTTGTTTGAATTGTCCAATGTGGTGTTGTTTTGTACGTGGGTGTCCATTGTGAGCATGGCGGTATGTACCGCCAATGGTATACCGCCGTTGAATGTCTGCCGTGGTGATTCGTGGGTGATAATGTGATGGGGGTTGTTCTGTTGGCGTAACGGTGTGGATTTTGGAACCGCCAGTGTATCACTGACCTTTGGTCTGGCAGATTTGTGTCTGTGGCTGAATTCTGTCGGACTGGTGTGTGTGTCATAACACGGTGAACGGATATGCGCTGCCGCTGCGGTAGTTGGCTGCCGTCAGCGTGGCAGTAAGTGGGATTTACCGCCAATGTCATAATGAGGGCCAAACTATTGGTATTTCATATGATTAGTTATTAGAATGATTTTAAAGACTATAAACAGCTCAGCAAATAATATATGTAAAATGATATAAATGTCTGAATCATATCATCAGACATCTATAACCAATCTTACCCCTACCTAATGTATAACTAGCTGATTAACAACATGATTGTATTTGGTTTATTTATGCTCACTCATGAAAAGCTTGCAGCACACTATTTCATGCCTTCAAGCCTAGAGCCGAAAACTCTGTTACAGAATCCTTCCAGTAACCAGCACATTTTAGTGATCCTGCCCTAATCACGGTATCAAATATACCTTTCTGTACATGGTGGTTGTAGCAAGTAGGTTCAGCCCATTTTGTACCCCTAGATTTTGTGCAATTGACTACTCAAATTTTCGGACTTTTACTTTGAGGAGTGGGCTCCCCGTGCTGCCCCTTAAAAAGATCAAAGGCTGGGGTGCCCTAGGTAGGAACAAGCACCCAATAAAATGTAACACTGTGAAAAAGGGAAGAGGAGCGAAAGCCAATCATTTCAAATTCAAGCCCAAGGAGCTTCTCCATAACCCCCTGTGGGTGCTAATTTGCATACACGTTTGATTATGTCGTGCCACAAACTGGGCAGCGGCACCACAACATTTTTTCAAATGTGCTGCGGGTTTGCTGAAGGAGGGGCAACAGCCTCCCCAGAGTGCCCCTAAAAGTAGCCTTAAGTTTTCTCAGTAGGTTATATGCATGCCTTTGGGAGGTTTCGCTTTACATATAGAACTTGGAAAACTTGGACCCTCAAGTGGTGGGTTTTAAGGCTATATTTGTGGCCTGATAGAAATGAAAGAAAGACACAATCATTCAATTGGTTTCAATGTATTTTATTTGCAGAGACAATGGTATATGGTTTATTGAAAGGTTCAAAATTGTTTTAGCGGTACACACAAACTAAATAGTCAATTATTACAAGTCTTCATAGTGTCTCTGCCATATATTTGAATTGCTTTATTGATGAACTCAAAGTTAACAGCGATCCATGACAAACCTTAATCAATGTCATTTTCAGATGGTATCATCTCTATTGATTTCAGTGGTGTTATTTTAGCTGAAAATAACATGCTTTCTGCTTTTACTGCTTTTATTGATGTGGTGGCACTATGACAATGCCAGCAGGCCTGCCCTATCAATAATGACACCCCTTTATGATGTGATTCTGCAAATAGCATAGATAAGCTTATAGTAGTTATTGGGATCAGGATCCACTGGAGGGGGAGAGGTGTAATATGGTTTGAGGAAGTTACCAAATGTATTTCCATCTTCCTGATTGATTATATTTGTTTTGTAGTACATTATATTTAGTAGTGTGTGTAATAAAAGTACTTTTTCTTTTGAAAGAAAAAGTGTTGAGTGGACCATAATTTATTGAGTTTACTTGTTGCGTACCAGCGAACTGAGGTTATTAGCCAACACCACCCCCCCCCCAAGTAGGCCTTTGACAGCACTGCAGTGCTCTGCACTACCTTGAGACAGTCAAGTGCTGCAATGGGTACTTGCTTCCCAGTGAAAAGAGGTTTGGGACTTACTGCTTGTGAAGGACTGACATCCTTCACTACTAACTCTATAGCTTACAGTTTTCTATGAAGCATGGAGGGGTTAGTTTGCACGTACCTCCTACTTTACTAAAAGGGACAGTCAACAATACTACTGCTCAAATTATAGGAAGTATACAGAAGCCCACTGCTACGGTATTGCCCCTTCTTCCCTGAAGACTTAACTTACAAGAATATTTCTCCTCATACGCACATTTCAGCTCCTGTGTTTATTAAAAAGCTTCACAGAACAAAAATTTTAATTCTCTGTCCTGTTAACATGAGCCTCAAAAGACATGACCTTTCAACACATATTTTGTTAGTTTCTACAAACTGAAAAGCTCTGGTTAGAAAATAAGCAGACCTGTTTTCTACACCTAATACTTCCATCATGCTTTCCATGCACGAAAAGTGACCATGTTAACTTACAAGCCTAGCGTGTATGCAACATTATAAAAGCACATGAAAAGCCACATATCTGCTGAAACTTCAAAAAGAGGCTGAGCAGAGAAAAGCTGTGTTGAGCAGAATCCGATGTTATCTTAAGTAGTAGGCAATCTGCTCCATCAGTCTACTACTTCCACAGACACTCCACATAAAGAACTAGCATCATATGGTTTTATGAGTAAGAATTACACTAACTGAGACGCAGAACTTTAGTTAAAATTTATGGAGATGAAGTCAAAAATTCATGCTTGAATTTTTGGATACCATTCAATTATTCTGGAAGGCAAATTATTTTGTTATTAAACGTCTGGGTGAAAATGACAGAAACTGCAATGCAATACTTGGCACAGTGCTGGGTAAAACCGTTCTCCCTCTTGGTTTTAGGTTTGGCTTCATGACTGTGTGCAAGCAATATTCAAATATGCAAACGTCTAATGAGGGTAAAATCTCACATTGATTTTTATGCAACAAGTGGAATTGCTGGCTTTTTTGTTTGAGCCTCTAATGGCATGCTTAAGGAATTAATGTGTTTTTCTGTTCTTAATGGTGCTGCCTCATTTGTAAAATCAGTGGCCTCAAGTAGGGTATTGGATGATGCCTAAATGTCTTAATATAGTGTTTTAATGAAGGGGCCCCTTTGGGTCTGCAGAATTGCTTGGAGGAGACCACTTTAACACACCAAGAATGTACCCATCAAATTGTCAGAAAAAGGAATGTTTTCTGTTAAAGAGAAACATGACAAATTGTCATAAAAATGTTAAGGTTGAGCCTAGCCAGCGCCTGTGCTGTCAGCAATCTGTTGTATGTACTTTGTGGGCTTGAACTCCGCTCATCACTTTTGATTTGTCTAATTGCTAGTCTTTCGAAATTCCTTGCTTGCCAGTGAATAATTTGTCTTCCTGGTTCCTCCTTTTAGTAACTTGTTCACTTCCCTGGAGCATCATCGCTTGACTTGTCAGGCCTGCTTTTTTCTATTTCACTTTCTGCCCAGGAACCTTTTTTTAAATTCTGAACAGCTCTTCACACATGTGAATGTCTTTTGAGTGGCTACGTGCGTGCCTTTATCTTATTTTGTTTCTTGCTTGTCTGCGCCACCCCATGCCCCCACTGCCTGCCTATCAATTCTGAGGTCGAGGGCAGTGTTCTAAAGCCCAAGAGACTCCTAGGACTCAACAGTTGCTCTCAGGCGCCATTCCTTCCCCCTTACTGCAGCCTTGTTTTAAAGTGTACATTAAAACTGACAAATCTGCTTGTTTCTAAAAGCTCCTGTTGTGTGTATATTTTTAACAACTTGTTTGCGTTATGTGGTGTTGGGTTTGTTTTGGGCTTCTTTTGGCAACACAAGGGTGTCTCAGACTTGTTTTCAAGGGATATAGTGCTTCTTTATCTATTTTTTCATCCCTTGTGATGGGATTTTACAGTCAACAGTCTTGTTAATGTCTGCTTCATCTTCACCCCCAATGAGTTTCCCATGGCAGGGATAAGCGTTCAGAGCTTGCTGTCAGCATGGTTAGGCTCAGAGGACCTGTGTTTTGTGCTGATTCACATTCAGGCAGTGGTCCATCTACTGCCCTCATACATACACTCTTATTAGCCATTGCCTCTGTAACAGACGATCAAGACTCTGGAATTGTACTTCTGTTTGAATGTGTGCTATATTTCGCTTTCCCTCAACTATTGCCCAGGCCCCCTCTTCTACCACTTTCTGACGCAAATTGATTTAAGATTTGTGCATTTTACAATAAAGTTATGCGCATGGTAGAAGGCTTTCTGCAATAAATAAAAAATAGTTTGTCGGTTGTGTGAACAATGTTCTGTGTGCCTCCCATGAGTCAGCCAGTAAATTCTGTTCCAAAAACCTTCCTCTTTGGAGTTCAAAACATGTCTTCCCGGCCTGTTTTGTGTCACTCTCCTAAATGCTAACCATCCAAACACAGCCTTGACTTTCCCTAGTACTTGCACTCCTGTTTCCCTCCAGTCCTGGCAGATGTTTATTGTTTGTCCAGCATAACTCTCCCTCCCCACACAAGCTGGAACATTACTGGCCTACCCACACACACCCTGGCAGTGAACTTGTCACAGCTCTCTCTCCTGCAGCGAGTGTGGTCTTTGAAGCTCTTTCCTTGACCCTGTAAGAAATTTCACTGGCTAGCTCGCTACCACAAGTCTTCAGCAAAATTGCTCCCATAAAAATCTGACTCTCCTACATGCTGTCTCGAGCACCAGCTATGTACCATGTGCCTTCCGTGTCATGGCCTCCCTCCCCTCTTGCCATATCTCTCATATGCTGTGTACCACACCTCCTCCTTCAGTCCCTCCCTGCCATGCTCTTTTTCATATCATGCTTCCTCACCCTTATCCGATGTGTAACACCCTCCTCCCTACCCAACATGCTCCTGCTCTCCACTCCCTACCAGGCTTCTTCCGTATTATGCTTCCTCTTTTCTGCCAGATGCCTTCCCTCATTCTCCCAATAATAGCTTCTTGCTCCCCTTACTCCATAAAATGTTTTTTCCACCTCAATCTTTTTCCCTTCCTTTACCTCAGTCTTCAGTGCTGTTCTTCCCCCCTCTCCAGCTTCTTACTAAGCTCCAGTTGTTCCTCCAACACCCCACCAGGATCACGATAACTCCTGCCAACCTATACCACCTTTACTTTATCCATTCCCGACTTCCTGCCTCATCGTGTTTCTTCTATCAAAAACAAAATTCCACTGTCGTTTGTGTCCTCCCTGCCCTGTTCCTGTCCACTCCTTCTGTTCTACCATATATCCACTTAGTCATCTCTACCATACTTTCTCCTTCATTAATTTCCAAGCTGTCACCATTTCTTCTCTCCTTATCACCCCTTCGCCAATCACTGCCTTTCTTCTTCATGCACACCATCCTCACCTCTTGGCTGCCAACGCTTGTCACGCTCTACGTTCCTTACCTCACACCTTGTTCCACCCCTGGCTATCTCACAACTATTTGTGAGACTGAGCCCTGTCACTCCCTCCACATATGGAAGGAGTCTATACTGTCTTCCCATCATGGTTCTCCATCACTCCCCCCTATCAATCTTCCCATTCAATCACTCCATGAAGAACACTTACTTCACCCTCCACAACCTCTATCCCCTCACTCTCCTGCTCCCTCCCACTACTCTCCCACCATACTCTTGTGACCATACTCCGTCACTGCCTTGTGCTCATCCGTGACCCTACCTTCCATCGCTGTCCTTACATCCCCTGGCCTGTGTAAATGGTGCAGCAGGTGCACTTGCAGCAGTGGTCGGAGTAGTGTGGGCCCATCAGGCCCACAGCTATGGATGTGTTTTCCCCCACTCAGCACGTGAGTATGGGGCTTGCATTATGGTCCATGGCACTCTTGGCCATCAGTGGAATAGCCAGTGTGTCATGTGCTGTAGTGTAAAGAAGGAAATGGGCCCCTATGTCCATTGTTTTAATTGTGGAATACAGCAATTATCAGGTATCAATGAGGCCTTCAGTCCTCTGTGTTCAGGTGCCAGTGCATTCCCATGCTTCCAATTCAATCACTCCATGAAGAATCACTTACTTCACCCTCCACAACCTCTATCCCCTCACTCTCCTGCTCCCTCCCACTACTCTCCCACAATACTCTCACGACCATACTCCGTCACTGCCTTGTGCTCAGCCGTGACCCTACCTTCCATTGCTGTCATTATGTCCCCTGGCCTGTGTAAATGGTGCAGCGGGTGCACCTGCACCAGTGGTCAGAGTAGAGTTCGCCCATCAGGCCCAGAGCTATGGATTTTTTTTTCCCACTCAGCTAGTGAACATGGGGCTTGCATTATGGCTCATGGCACGCTTGCCACCAGTGGCATAGCCAGTGTGTCATGTGTTGTAGTGCAAAGAAGGAAATAGGTCCCTATGTCCATTGTTTTAATTGTGTAATACTGCAATTATCAGATATCAATGAGGCTTTCAGGCCTCTGTGTCCAGGTGCCGGTGCAGCTGCTGCACCGGTGGAAACTACGCCCCTGCTGGCTGTGCAACTGGCCAGGGCTCTTTAGATTTTTCTGCCTCAACATCAACACAGCACCATCTCAGCATCAGCACAGCACCACCAGCGTAGCCCCAACTCAGCACCAGCACAGCCTCACCTCAACAGCGCAGCCCCGCCTCGGCAACATCACAGCTCCAACACAGCTGCAATTCAGCACCAAAACAGCACCACTTCAGCATCAGAGCACCAAAAAGGCATCACTCAGCACCACCTGAGCACCAGCACAGCACCACCACCACAGCATCAATTGATACCACTCAGCACCCCCTCAGCATCAATCAGCACCACCTCAGCATCAACTGAACACCACCACAGCACCACCTCAGCATCAGCACAGCACCATCTCAGCATCAGCACAGCACCACCTCTCCATCTGTTCACCACCAACAGCGCAGGCCCCCTCAGCATCAGAGCAGCTCCACCTCAGCAGCAACTCAGCACCACTTCAGCATCAGTGTAGCATCTCAGCATCAGTGCAGCATAACCTCAGCACAGCACCATCTCATATTGCTCAGCACCACCTGAGCACCAGCACAGCACCACCACCTCAGCACCACCACAGCATCGCTCAGCACTACCACAGCATCACCTCAGTACCAGCGCAGCATCAACTCAGCATCATTTAGCACCACCAAAGCACCACCAAAGCATCACTCGGCACCACCTCACCATCACTCAGCACAATCTTAGTATTACTCAGCACCACCTGAGCACCACCTCCACACAAGAACACCAACACCTCAGCGCCGCTGCAGTGTTACTCAGTACCACCTCACACCAGCTCAGCAACAGCACAGCATCAACAATGCACCATCTCAGCATCAGCCACACAACACCAGCTCAGCATCAGCCTAGCACCACCTCATCAGTGCACCACCACCTGTACACCACCAACTCAGCATCAGTGCAGCACCACCTTAGCACCAGTTCAGCACCACCTCAGCACCAGTGCAGCACCACCTCAGCACCAGTGCAGCACCACCTCAGCATCAACACAGCACCATCTCAGTATCAGCACATCACCACCTCCGCATCAGTGCACCACCAGCAGCGCAGCCTCACCTCAGCATCAGCACCACCTCAGCATGATGCAGCAGCACCACCTTAGCATGACTTGACACCTCGCATCAATCAGCACTACATCTGCATCAATAACACCACCTCAGCATCACTCAGTATCACCTGAGCACAACCCACAGCAGAACCTCAGATTCAGCAAAGCACCATCTCAGCATCAATACAGCACCACCTCATCAGTGCACCAGTGCAGCACCAACACAGCATCAGCGCAGCACCACCTCAGCACCAGTACAGCACCACCTCATCAGCACAGCACAATCTTTCCATTGGTGCACCACCAGCACAACCACACCTCAGCACTAGTGCAGCCCCACCTCAGCATCAATGAATAACCTCAGTGCAGCACATACTCAGCGCAGCACATACTCAGCATAACCTGAGCACCAGGTCAGCATTATCACCTCAGCATCCCTTAGTACCATCACAGCATCACTTAGCACCATCACAGCATCACTCAGCACCACTACAGCATCACCTCAGTACTAGCGTAGCACCAACTCAGCACCACCTCAGTATTACTCAGCACCACATGAGCACTACCTCTGCACAAGCGCACCACCACAGTATCACTCAGCCCCACCTCTGCACCAGTGCAGCACCACCTCAGTATCATAGCAGCACCTGAGCACCACCTCCACACAAGCACACCACCATCTCAGCATCACTCAGCGCCAGTGCAACACCATCTTAGGAACAGAACAACATCAGCGCAGCATCAGCACAGCACCAGCATCAACACACTGTCACCACCAACTCAGCATCAGTGCAGCACCAGTGCAGCACCACCTCAACATCAGGGCAGTACCATCTCAGCATCATCACAGCACCATCTCAGCATCAGCACAGCACCACCTCCACATCAGTGCAACACCACCAGCGCAGCCCCACCTCAGCACCAGCACACCACCACCTCTGTGGCAATTCAGCACCAGTGCAGCACCACTTCAGTATCAGCATAGCACCACCTCAGCATCACCGCATCACCTTGGCACAGCACCAACTCAGCACCACCTGAGTAACAGCACAGCACCACCGCAACATCAGCACAGCACAATCTCAGCATCAGCACAGCACCACTTCCACATCAGTGCACCACCACCAGAACAGCCCCAGCTCAGCAGCAACTCAGCACCAACCAAGCATGCCTTTAGCATCAGTGCAGCACCACCTCAGCCCAGCACCAGCCCAGCATCACTCAGTGCCACCACAGCACCAGCTCAGCATTTCCTCAGCATCACTCAGCACCACCACAGCACCACCTCCGCATTAGCACAGCAGCAGCTCCACATCAGTGCACCATGACAGTGCATCAGCTCAGCACCAACTCAGCAATACTCAGCACCACCTCAGCATCACTCAGCACTACCTCACCATCACTCAGCACCACCTCTGTACAAGCACACACCACCTCAGTATCACTCAGCACCACTTCAGCACCAGTGAATCACCAGTTCAGCACCACTTTGGCATCAGCGCAGCACCACCTCAGCATCAGCACAGCATCACCTCATCAGTGCACCACCACCAGTGCAGCACCAACTCAGCACTGGCGCAGCCCCACCTCAGCCGCAATTCAGCACCAGCGCAGCCCCAGGGCAGCTCCACCTCAGCACCAGCGCAGCCTCCCCTCAGCAGCAATTTGGCAATTCAGAACCAGCGCAGCACTACTTCAGCATCACTCTGAACCATCTGAGCACCAGCTCAACACTACCAGACCACCAGTGCAATACCACCACCTCAACATGACTCAGCACCACAGCATCATTCAGCCCTACCTCAGCACCACCTCAATATTACTTGAGCATCACCTCCACACCAGCACACCACCACCTCAGCATCATTCAGCACCACCCCAGTCTGCCCTCAGAATTTGGCATCTGTTGATTCTTCACTAGTGTCCGTCTGCTGCTCGTGTTGTAATTCAGGTACTATTTTCCAACCTCCACTCTCCGGTTGTTTATGTCCCCCCACCATAATAAAAAAAAGCTATAACAAACAAGCATTAGAACAGGCACACATTAGTTCTTGGTTATACATAAGGTAACAAAAATGCTTATAACACTTTTTTATTATAACTTTTCAACATGCTGCACAGCAGCCACAATGCTCTACAACATAGCTTAAAGACATTGGCAAGGCCAATAGCATTGGCTAAACACTTATAAGGTCCCAAAGGCGAGACATGTTGGCTATGACAATGCCTGTTTTTGTTCTCCATTCATTAGAGCAGACAAGCACATAGACAGTCAGGGCACCTTCAGACTGGAGACCACAAGGTGTAAAAAAAGAAGAAAGAAAACTGTTAAAATAAAATACAACACATTGGGAAGCTTAAAAGTCTAACATGCGTTTAAGGCAAAAATAGTAAAATGCACAGCAAATAATAAGGCATCAGCTATCTTTTCAACCAGAGGTCTCACTCAAAAAAACAGCTGAAGCACGTAATGCCTTTGTATACACTTTTCTCTCAGTACAAATCTATGAAGCAGAAACGCATGACAGAAACTGCTACTTCAATTAAACTATATAATGAGCAGAAAGCATGATCTACTCTCACAGAGAATGTGAGAAGCCTTTGAAATTGATGTAAAGATACATACACACATTGCAGATTTCACTATTTTCCTAAAACAAGTTTTCAAACATTGAAAGTGAAGTTACGCTTTTCTACTAGATGCAGGCAATGTACAATTTTAAATAAAAATTACATGTCCCCAAGAGAATCATGAAACTTAACTTCCATATTAAGGCTAATCAACTCCTCGGGTAAATACAACACTCCTAAAACTTGGTTATGTAATACATTACTGCATGTTAATTCATACACGTTTAAAGAAGCATTGGTATATCCCATTATTCTTAAGGTCTGCCTCAGCACTGCTCCAGTTTAGGAAAGAAAAGACACCACATCTCTTTAAGGAAGACTACATCACAACTGAGGAACAATCAAATAAGCACTGTCCTTCCTTTTTGGCTAGGTATGCACCATGGAAATACCACACACAAAAATACATTAGTTCAGGAGATATATCAATAGATTCATGTCCTACACATAGATGTAGCTTTTATTCTTTGTAAGTTTATATTGTGGGACTTTTGGTTTTACCTTTAACTTGAAATTTATAAGCTTAAAATCTGGACATGCAAAACGCTGCTAGCGCAAAAACAGATGGGTGACTTTAGGTTTCACATGGTCATGTCAGCAGCTTCTCTCTCTGTTCTACTTTACCATTTTCTCATCATAATTTCTTTCCCTTGCAGCACATCACCATGTCCTCCAACACGCATTTGCCCTCATTGCGAGACTGGTGGCCGCACATTATGACCGTTGGACCCCCGACGCAGCCAGGGTGCCACAAGCTGGCAGCCTGGCAGACCTGGTGGTTTTCATCCTCCAGGACAGCGCTGCTTGCAGCGCCGCCCTGGGGATTAGGAGTCTCCATCTGCCAGCCTTTCTATGGTGGTTAACACCGCCATTGAAAGGCTGGTGGAATGGAGGCGTCGGGGGGCCCTGCACTGCCCATGCACTTGGCATGGGCAGTGCAAGGGCCCCCATGCACAGCCCCATCACGCATTCCACTGCTCCATTAGCCGGCAATAATGTTCAGGCCCTATTCACCGCAGAGCCGGCAGGCGGAAACACTGTTTCGCCCTGCCGTGAAGTCCTATTAGGGCCAACGGGGTTGAGGCCGCACAGGCGGTCTGAAGGTGGGAAGAGTTTGTCGGGCGGCCTCCACCACCCACCAAGCTCCTCATGAGGGCCATAGACTTTTGTCCCTCAACTGTATATCATCCATGGCTCTCAAGTCATGCCACTGCATGCTCATTAGATGGATTATTCTTTGCCACTCTACTGCATTTCACCTTACGCCCCTTACTGTACATCATCCTGTGCTCCGCTGATGCCTTTCACTCTGTATCTTGCTGAACATGACTATGTATGACAACTTGTCTGTGTGCATTAATGCATATTGTTGATCAGTGCCTGTACACACCGGAATGCTTTTTGGATTTTTTCAAATGTGGTATCTGTGCATGCTTAGTATGTACTTATCTATGCATATTGTGTGCTTTAACTGCACACAAGGCAAACCTTTTGGCTTTGTCAATTCTTCACAACACTGAGAACATAACAGAAAGCAGAATCTGAAAAAATGTGTTTGTAATGCTCAAATTTAGGCACAATGGAAGGAATGTGAATCTGATAGATTCAAGAGCAGTTAGCCATAAAGAAGCCCAAAGGGACTAAACCCTACCCTCTTTTTGGGGCTCCTCTTTGTAAGCAGAGAGAAGGCATGGCAAGAGGACGTTCCACTTTCACCTCATGGCCTCAGGTAGGCCTGTAGTCATGCCCTTCAAGGTCTTGTTGAATCTTTCAACTAGACCACTGGAATGAAGGGGATAGGGTGTGGTGAACCTGTAGGTTACACCACACGCATCCCACATGGACTTCATGTACACAGACATGAAGTTAGTGCCTCTGTCAGACACTATCTCTTTGGGAAAAACCACATGGGTAAAAATCCCCATCAAGGTTCTGGTCACCATTGGTACAGTCACCGTCCTCAGACGGATTGCCTCTGGGTAGCGGGTAGCATGGTCCACCAGGACCAGGATGAACCTATTGCCTAGGGCTGTCTTGGGGTCCAATGGACCAATCACGTCAATGCTCACCCTTTCAAAGGGGGTGCAAACGAAGGGAAGTGGGATCAGGGGAGCCTTCAGCTTCTTCCCCGACTTCCCACTGGCCTGGCAGTTGGGACAAGATGTGCAGAATGCATCTGAGGCTGTCCTCATTCGGGGCCAATGAAAGTGGGTGACAAGCCAGGCAAAGGTCTGGTCTTACCCTAAATGTCCTGCCAGGGGTACGTCATGTGCCAACCCCAGTAGGGAGGCCTGGTAATTCTGAGGGACCACCAGCACACATGCTGTTCCAGTACCCAGAGCCTTAGGCTCACTATATAGGAGATAATTGCCCAGTAAATTAGGTGATCCCCCGAGGCTTCACCTGCTGCATGGCCTGAGGCCTGTTGCCTCAAGCCCTCAAGAGTGGGACACTCCTTCTGCACTTTGCAGAATTCCTCCCTGGTGGGCCCACCCTCAAGTCGCCAGCCAGCAAGCTCAGGTAGGTCACTTGGGCGGCAATGTCCTCCCCATTTGGCTCAGGGGCCTTCTCCTCAGGAACCCCAACAACCTCCACCATGGAAACTTCTGGGACCGGTTTCCTGCACCCCTTTCCTTGGCAGGTATCTGGGCCGTTATTCAGGGCTCCAGACGCCTTTGACTTCCCTTCTGGGCAGCCATGGACCATGTGGTCATGCAGACCCACTCAGGCAATCCCATCATTTCCAAGTGAGAACTGATCTCTACCTCACTTCAGGTAGTGTGCTCTATGTCATTGCCGAACAGACAATCTACAGGCATGGCAGGACTCACAGCTACTTTCAGAGTACCAGAGACCGCCCCCCGCTCAAATGAAACCAGAGCCACCAGTAGATGGCTCTCTCGATTGTCAGCGACTATGACTTGGTGGAATATGTTCGGGAGGATCTGCCCTGCGGACACCAGCTTGACAGTAGTCTTGCTGGCTCCTGTGTCACGCAGAGCCTCCACCCGTTGCCCAATAATGGTGACCCACTACCTATACTTAGAGAAGTATTGCAGGCATGTGGCCTTTTTGGCACCATATCTGCATCCGCCAGGGACACTAGGGTTACCTCTGTCTGCTCTTCAAAACTAACTGGGAATACTTCCTTCCTGAGCGCTAAACTAGCCAACCCAGGTGTCTGCTCACAAGTGGGGGGCTGTGCCCTATTTGGACATTTGGAGTCGCCCTTAGAGTGACCATACTTGGAGCACTCAGTACATTGGGGTACAAACCTCCCTTTCTTATGATCAAAGAACCCTTTTTCTTAGGATCAGACTTGGACTGGTTACCACTATTCCCTTGGGAATTACTTTGGGGGCATTTAGAGAACTCCTTATTTTTAAGTTTTTCTACCCCTCTTTCTTCTGTTGGGAACCCTGACCACCTTTGTGGGTGTCCCCTGCCAGACACCTTTTTGGACACTGGTGCTAGTCCAGAGGTCCGCCTCCTCTGCAAGCTTCCTGGGACGAGTCAGCTTACTGACAACTAGATGCTGGCGCACCTCTGTAAAGCAAATACTGAGTATATGCTCTCTCAGCATCAAATTGCACAACCCAATATAATCACTGACTTTGCTGCCCCAGACCCAGCCATTCAGTGCCTTAATGGGAAAATCAATAAAGTCTATCCAGGTCTGGTTGGGGAGCTTGCTACTGTCCCTGAATCTTTGGCGGTACTTCTCAGGGGTCAGTCTAAATTTGGCAGTCAAAATGGCTTTCATAGGGGTGTACTTAGTCTGGTCCCCAACCTCTGTTAGAAGTGTGTCCCTCCCAAGTGTTGGCACGTTTCCTTAGGCCGGCCCCCCAGTGCTCTTTAGAAACCTCATGTGCTCTCAGTGCAACTTCATAAGCAGAAAACCACTTATCAATGTCATCTCCCACCACATAACTTGGCACCAAATTCTTGGGTATATGAACCTTATTGTCTCCAGCAGGTCATGTATGTATGCTGCCCCCATCACTGCTGGACTCGGACTGGCTAGACTTGTGCTCCAGGTCTTTCAGACTCTGTTCATGAGCCAAGATAAGTTTCTTCGCAACTAAGGCTCTTACAGCCTCAGCCTGCCTTTCAGCTCTCTTCTGCCTCTATTTTTAATCTTGCCAACTGCAGCTGGAATTCTCTCTCCTCCCTCTCTTTCCTCTGTAGTCAGGCCGTGATTGGAGACACTGCTCCCTGGTTTCGTAGGAGGCACAAATTCAGAGGTGTCATTCCCCACTGTTGTTGGCAGCTCCATGGGATAGCTATCCACTTGCTCCCCCAATTCATCATGCTTTTGTGAGTGGGCTTCTGCCCAGACCCTCAGTGCCTTTTGGTACTCCTCCTTCTAGGAGGCTCCACGTGTAGGTTAACTCATCCCCTTGCAAAAGCCCTTCAGCTTAGCCAGGTCAAAGTCCCCAGCTCCACTTGTGGACCCAGCAAGAGACATGATGTATACGATTGATTAAAGAATGTCAAGCAAGAAAATTGTAGCAAAAATTAAACAAATCAAATTGATCTTTAACTGTGGGTAGATAGTGTACCCGTAGCTTTTGTATGACACTGCACAAACACAAGTCCTATCCTCCCCGCTGATCACCAATGTTAGAAAAGGGGTCTCTAGTTGGCAGAGGTATGCGCCCTTGTCGAAATAGGAACCACACTCCTGGTTAGGGTAAATTACATCACAATACAAATTATCCTGTGCCCACCCTCTGGTAGCTTGCCCCTGAGTAGTCAGGCTTAACTTAGAAGGGGGCAATGTGTAAAGTAGTTGTGCAATACATTATACAGTAACAGTGAAAACATCACAAAAATACACCACACAGGTTTAGAAAAAAATATAATATTTATCTGAATACAATAAGGTCAAAACAACAAAAATCCAATAAATACAGGTTGAAATATCACTTTTAAAAAGCTTAAAAGACTCTCAATCCTTAGAAATTAACAGTTGTTTCTTTGTTACCACAGTACCTGGGATGTGTAAAAAATGACTATGAACGGAGACAGCATAGGAGGAGATGCGTGGAAAAATTAGGTGTTGCATCGTATTTTCCGGCGCAGCCCAGCAGTGCGTAGTTTTTTTCCATGCTGCAAGGGTTTGTGCCGTTTTTCAGCGCACAGCTCACTGTGAGGCGAGGATATTTTGATGCCCAGGGACGATGCGTTGAAAATCCTTGATGAGCTGGAAGAAGGAGCAGGCGCTGCGTTGATCCGGTGGGCAATGCATTGAATTTTCCATCCCAAGGCATACGCTGCGTCAAATTTCCAGTCCGGAAGTCGATGATGCGTCATTCCGGTCGGCAGTGTGGCGATTTCCCAACAGTGATGCAGGTTTTGTGTAGATGTCTGCAGGGGTTGCGTCAATGTTCGACGCACAAGGCATTTCTTAAAGAGGGGAAGTCTTTGTTGGCCCTGAGACTTCAGAAACAGGAGGCAAGCTCACTCCAAGCGCTTGGAGAGCACTTCAGGAGGAAGGCAGTGTCCTTCCAGCAGAGTCAGAAGCCAGCAGGGCACCAAGCAGGGCAGCAGTACTTCTCAGCAAAGCATTCCAGATCAGTCCTTGGGAAGCCAGGGAGTTCCTCTGACAGAATGCAGGTGTAGGTCCAGAAGTATCTGATTTGGTGGGGTCAGAGACCCAGTTTATATACCCCAAAATGCCTTTGAAGTGGGGAAAACTTCAAAGAGTGGTTTTAAAGTGCACAAGTTCCCCTTTCTGCCTAGTCCTGTTTGCCAGGATCCCTGTCGGGGGTTATCAGTCCCTTGTGTGAGGGCAGGTCACTGGCCTTTGAAATTTAAGTGTGAGCCACTCCACCCTTCCTGTCCGGGAAGACCCATTCAGTATGTAGATGAATGCAGATGTGACTGAGTGTCCCGTGTTTATGGTTGCCTGGGTGGAATGCACAAGGGCAGCTGTCAACCACCACAGACCAGACATGGATTGGAGACAGGCTGTAGGACACAGCTGGCAGTAAGTGCAGAGAAAGGCCCATTTTCTAAAAGTGGCATATCTAAAATAGTAATATTAAATCCAACTTCACCAGTAAGCAAGATTTTCTATTACCATTCTGGCAATACCAAACATGACAGGGCTACTCTGTCCAAATCTGAACCTACCACTCAAATGTATATGAGGGCAATTCTAATGCTTAGTCTATGAGAGAAGAAGGCCTCACAGTAGAGGAAAATGAATTTAGGAGTTTTTCACTACCAGGACATGTAACACACATAAGTACATGCCCTGCCTTTTATCTACGTGGCACACTGCCTACCCCATGGGTTACCTAGGGCCTACCTGAGGGGTGACATATGTAGAAAAAGGGGAGTTTAGAGTTTGTTAAGGATTTTTAAATGCCAAGTCGAAGTGGCAGTGAAACTGCACAAACAGGCCTTGCAATGGCAGGCCTGAGACATGGCTAAGGGGCTACTTATGTGAGTGGCACAATCAGTGCTGCAGACCCACTAGCAGCATTGAATTTACAGGCCCTGGGCACATGTAGTGCAGTTTACTAGGGACTTACAGGTAAATTAAATATGCCAATTGGGCAGGAACCAATGTTACCATGATAAAGGAAGAGAGGATATGCACTTTAGCATTGGACAGCAGTGGTAACATGCGCAGAGTCCTAAAACCAGCAAAAACAGTGTCCAAAAAATGGAGTGAGGCAGGCAAAAAAGTTGGGGGATGACCAACCTCAGTCTGTCAGATCTACCATGAGTGTATCCAGGCACTGAGTAGAAGCGGGATCTGCAAGTAGGATCAGTCACAGTGAAGCCACATGATAGATGGACAGAAATATAATTTAGATTAAAAAAAAGGTCTTGGTTAACACCAGACTAATTAGGGGTCCATTTCTTAAAGAATGTCACAAAAGTGCACCCACTGTATATGTCTGTGCATTAGTGCAGATCTGCATAATTCATGAATTCACAAGATTTTACAGAAGTAGGCCAGGAACTTGGAGTCCTAAAAAATATTTGTGAACTGTATTTTAGCATGAGCAAATATGAAGGTGTAGAGTTGCTTGTGCGAAAATCTGTTGAGCGATTATAAGTTCACATTCCCTTTAACCATTTTTTTCCCGACCCTGGAAGAAGTTTTATTTCTGATCCTTGTCAGGAGTAAATTTCCAACCTTTCTCAGCATGGGAAATAATTAGAGAAGAGCTAGTGAAAACCCTTAAAACTTGCAAGTTAATAGGTATGCACAGACTAAAAAAGGCATTCCAACCTTGGAAGTATTGCTTACCGCTACCTCCCGCTCCAGTATGAAGATCTGCAGAAAGGTGGCAAAATAAAGAAATTGATAGTATTCAAGTCCTACTATAGTACGTGCATAATCAGAGAGGCTATTATCAGAGCTCTAACATGAGATTGCTGCCATAACTTGTCATCACACTAAATGGCACCAAAGGGACAAGTAGATTTTTTTTACAGGACAAGTAGATTTATAAAGCAACCTGTCCCATAGACAAGTAGATATTTTGTTAAATTTTACACCTGTGGTTTACTACAAATCTCCCAAGATTGTGTGAGAAACCTGAAAAGTGGTACAAGGAGGTTCATAGGTTGACTACTGTTTCAAAAATGCTGTGGACTGACCTGAATTTGTTGTTTGAGACTGTGGTGCCTAATGATTTATGGTCTGAATGTAAGCTTGCTGTTGCTTGGCAAACTGAAGGACCAGCTGAAGTCTCACCTAATCATACTCCTTCTGATGAAGGAGCTAACAAATATACGTAGATAACAGAGCATTTGAAATAAAATATGCTTGAGAGAGATGTTAATTGGGCAAAGATTTTGGGTCAGTGCACGCTTCTTATGAAAGTCTTATGAAGATTTTCAAAAAGCACCACAAAAGAAAAGAAAGATGGTGCTACTGGTTTCATCTCTGCTGTTGTCATGGGTTTACGTTCTGACCTAATTATATACAGCAAAGTGAAATCTGCTGGCAAACAAAGTGTATAGACAAAATTTGCAAGCTTGTCAAACACAGTAGTTATTGGTTTGATAGAAAAGCAGAAAGAAAACAAAGAAAGCCTGATGGTTGTCCAGACAAAGAAATTTGAGAGGAGTGCCATGAATCAGCTGATGGTATCGGATTTGTGTATGTTCAATCTGTAAATGCTGGCATGAATGGGATGCCCTCAATGCAAGGTATACGAATGGGAAATGGAACTATGCAAATATAGGGTCATAGAAGAGAGATGGTGAATAATGCTGGAATGGATGCAATCACTGATGTGTTCAAGCAGAACACCGCTTGCCGTTTCTGAGGTAAAATGAGGCACTGGAAATGACAATGTCGACAAATTCCAGATCAAATTCAGAATTTGTTTCCCAAAAGTAGACATACAGTCAATGGTCCCAGTCCAACCAACTTCTTTGTAGGTTATGCGTAAGCAGAAAGAATTTCACATGAATAGGCTTACAGCCCCTGGGGTGGGCAACATATTAAAAACAAGCATTGGAAAAGCCAACCGGTCTCGCCATTGGTGCCTATTAAAAGAGGAGGAGGACAAGAAGAAAAAGTGTGAGAGGACGGAGAAGATGACAGTAAGAGTAAAACAGTTTATTTATTTATAGAATATTTTTTAATAGCATGAACTCGATGCATCCAGGTGTCCAAGCGCTGTACGAAGCTCTGATATAAGAAGCGCAGAGGAAGCCTGTGGTGATATAAATACAGAGCACTGGACTATGCCGTTCATTAACATGAGTACAAGAAACAACTGACCTGGGATGGTTAGGTGGGCAGGTTTAGCAAACAGGTTGTACTCATTGAGTGAACATAGCAAAGGTGTAATAATGCATGGGGTAAAAGACAGTGTTCATCGCGGATCGCTGCTCAAAACGTGTGCCTAGAAAAGTACAGAAAGCACTGAGTGGGGCAGTGACAAAGGGCCAGATGTATCAAAGTGTTTTGTGATCGCAGACGGCCTAAAGGGCCGTTTGCGATCACAAAACTGTATTTTGGTATGTAACAAATCCAATTTGCGATTCAATAACTGGTTACCGAATCGCAAATTGTAATTGCGACTACATACCAATTCAGTATTAGCAAGGGGTGTGTCAAAGGCGTCCCTTCCAAATACCGAATCGCAGGGGTATGTATGATTGTTTTGTGACCGCGAATGCGGTTGCAAAACAATCAGTTACCACCAATTTCAAATTGGTGGTAACCCATTCGCAAAGGGGAAGGGGGTCCCGAAGTGGCACCTTCCCCTTTGTGAATGCATTCGAAAACATTTTTTAAGAGCAGGCAGTGGTCCTACAGACCACTGCCTACTCTTAAAAAATGAAAAGAAAACTTTTCATTTTTAAACGCATCCCGTTTTCATTTAAGAAAAGTGTCCGGCATTTAAAAAAAAAAAAAAAAAAAAGGATTGCTTTATTGTGGTCCAGCAGGCCACCATGCCTGTGATTGTAGCCATTCGCAATGGCTCTCAAATTGCGACCTACCTCATGAACATTAATGAGGTAGGTCCATTTGCGAGCCCTTGTGAATCGCAATACGAAACTCCTGGAGTTTCATACATTCCAATAGCGATTACTTTATTGTGATTCACAAAAAATAGAAGTTAGGTAATCGCTATTGGATAAAATGATACTTCTGGCCCAAAATTATGTAAAAAAACAGCATTTACAACAGGAGTAGATTGAATAGCGCAGTCCGGAAAGATGACAGCAAAACATAAGCAAGTGCACACCTGTGGCAAACCAGATGGGCGCTTGATAGGAGGTAACTTGGTAAAGCTTAATAAAGTAGTGGATTATATCGTGAACTGGGCCTCAACTGTAACCCATGAGCTTGCGTAAGACAAGCGTTGTAGATCTACTTAACAAAGGATCCTATGCAGTGCAGCCAGGAGAGGCATTATACACCGGCAGGGAGGGGCTCCTGAACCAGTGTTTTTAGAAGATATTTGAAACACAGAAAAGATGGTTGTCCTAGCATTGGGAGAGTTACCCGAAGAAGATCTGTGCAAAGTGCATCTCTTGAAAAGTACAGGATGTTTTTTTTTAGGATTACGGGTTTTGAGAACCTCCAGACAGAGAGAACGTCTGAGAATGGCAACAGGAAGTGTTGATGTGTATCAATATTTCTCCTTCAGTCAACATAAATTTGTGTCTACAATCGAGGAGCTGTACCGGGCAAGGCACGGCGCTGGATAAAATGCATACATAGCACATAAGCCCTTACATTCTTGTACAGGATCAGGCGCTTTATATTAATACCAAAAGTGAGGTGGTCAGGGTTGCGTCATAGAGGTGTGACAACTGGGCTCCGAAGGGCTGCTTCCCACAGCACATTTGCAGATTCTGCCCATGCAGCCTTGAGTGGTCTGGTGATAATGCTAAACCAGAAATATGAGTGCCTTGCAGTACTCATGTATATCGCTTATACTGCTGAGCACTTGAAAGCAAGTTCTGAGTGGACTTGTTCCCACTGTTTAAATATAACACTACTACTGGCGAGGCATCGAAAAATAATGTTTTTTTGCATATTTAGAACCACAGATCTGCAACTGAAAGTAACAAGATAGAGCTATTAGCATTGTAAATTCCTAACTGGACTTTTCTTGCCACATAAATTGAAACTGAAAAGTAAAATAGTTGACATAAGCAAGCAGATTCAAAGTGCCACGACAGCCATGAGTGTGGGTGTGAAGGAGAGACAAAACAACAAGGTTCAACAGTTAAAAAAACTACATACCATTGAACATGAAGCATGGCACCCAGACACTAGGAGAAAGGATCGCATTTCGGATTAAACGGAAAACTGAAACCAGAAGGGAGGAGGGAGGCGAGGCCATTACACGCTGAAGGAAACGTGAGGTAGTGTGATGGCCAACAAAAATGTTCTCTTAGTAAATGCTCCTTGCGCGGAAACCTAGCGTGCAAAGGAGGAACATTTAGCACAATGCACCAATAAAAATAAAGCATTTAAGACAAGTACAACAAAGAATGAATGGCAAGAGTAGGTGTGGTTAAGCCCCTATACTGAACACAGCATGTTTCGCAGAGGCAGCGCATGCGCTGCCTAGGCTCGACTTAACAAGATGCCATATAATTCAGGGTACCAACAGAGTCCCTTCATTTTCCTCAATTTTCTCCAGGAAATAATTCCCAAGGGAGGGAGGAGGATTGCCTACTTGGTGCAGTCTTGGCGTTACATCAAAGTGTCCTGTACCTTAGCAGTGAAGTCCATGGCCAGCCCATTTCTTTTTAAATAGATACAGGGGCTATGCATTCTACAGTCGTTTTGTGCCAGTCCCAAACCTACCCTCTCTGGAAGAGAAGTCCTAGTTGTAGGAATCAGTAATAAGCAAATTGTTGATCAGGCCACAGCAAATATTCTAGTCAGAATAGATTCAACAGAAAATGATCATCAACTTATTCTATGTGATTTAAGTCAGTGTTGTATATTTGTTGGGCAGGGACCTGCTGTGCAAGATGAACTGTGACCATTGCACACTGGTTGGTGTTGCAGTTAAAACCCAAGATGAAGACTCTGGGCCTGATTTAGAGTTTGGCAGAGGGGGTTACCCAGTCACAAATGTGACTGATATGCCGTCCGCCATTTAATTATTCCATTATAACCTATGAAAAATCGTAATACAGCGGACAGGATATCCATCACGTTTGTGACGGAGTAACCTGTCTGCCAAACTCTAAATCAGGCCCTCTGTGTTTAAAATAAAATCACAGGATTCAAGATTTTAACTAGCCCTAGTTGTAACTAAAGATGATTGACCTCTGGATTTAAGAAATGCTGTAAAAGAATAGATGTTGGACTTCTCTGGTAAAGACATAGGATTAATAAAAAAAGTGGCAACTCAGTAAAGATCTATTACAAACCAAATGCTATGTTCCCCAGAATTAAACAATTCAGACTTTCAAGAGAAGCTGAAGGAATAAAACCTCCTACTGAGAAAATGATTAAGCAGGGAATTCGTCAGGAAGTGCTTGGTAGCCCTTGCGACTCATTTGATTGGGAAAAACTAAATGAAGTGGTAAATGCAGAATAGTGCATGATCAAAGAAAAATTAATAAAATGATAATCCCATGTTGTCTGGTGGTACTAAATCAAGATGTAATGGTGTTTCAAATTCCATCAGATGCAGAATGGCATACAGTCATTGACTTGTGCCAAGCATTCTTCTCCATGAGGAGAGTCAGTTCTTATTTTCATTTAAATTTTAAAATCAAGTGCTCCTTTGGTGTATAATTCCATGAGAGTATCCTGAAAGTCCTTCACCTTTTAGACAGATCCTAAAAAAGGATCTAGAAAACATGAGGTTATCTGCAAATCGATCTTGCTGCAATACACTGATAACCAAGTGGTCACGTCCAAGACAAAAAAAAGATCGTAAACTTAACTTTAGATGATAGTGATCATAAGGTTTCCCAAACAAAAATGCAGTGTTGTAAAAAGGAAGTGATTTTTCTTTGATGTCACACTGAGAAAGGAACAGGGTCTCAAGATCCTGCCTTCGGGTGGTGCTACGTGAGGACATTCTGCGTGCCTGCTGCCATCATGAATACTAGCTTGGAACATGTGCTGAACTTCAGTATTCCAAACCTCTTGGAAATCGGATCCATTCCAAATTCCATTCCAGGGTTTACTTTTCAACCACTAATGTAATATGATACCTGTATGCCTTACCCGGTCATCAATGCTGGAGAGGAGACTTTGGGTGAATCTTAATGTACTTGGAACTCTAGCTTACCACTTCCAGCATGTCCATGTGCTCCCTTGCATGAATCCCAGTCATATGACAAATTAAGATCAGAATCATGTTCTACTCCAGAATTTCGTTCTGCCCACTTGCTGCTCCCTGGAACCTATGTTCACTCCTTCAGGTACAGAGCGGGAGGAGGGACTTTGACTGCTCACACCTATTCAGAATTCCAATCCCCCTTTGTGGCTGTGAGCTGGTAGGAGGGATTTAAGCCTGGCTCCTGCTTTCAGAACTCATGCTTCAACTGCTGCTGATCCTTTTCTTCTCCAGTTGCGTGCTCTTCTGAATCTTTGAAACCTTGAGAAGAGTTCCTGATTCCTGTCTTTTACAGTGCCCCACTCTGGCTTGGTCTACGTTCAAGTCTGGTAAGGGAAAGACTTCTGCTGTTGCCCCCAGGTCCTTTGGAGTCTTACACCTCAGTGTTGTTGTCAGTTTCAGTCCACGCTGTACTGAGTAAAATAGTCTCTATACAGCAGGCCCCACTATGACTTCACTGTATGACTATTGTTAAGAGTAATCTGCTGGTGTCAGTCCAAAGGGCTTTCTCTAAGCTACCAAGAGGCCTATTATTCATATACCAGTATACCTCTTTACTTTGATTATACTCTGGTCTTGTCTATCTCCTGTCCTATGTTATTTAGAGGCCTCAGTTATACTTTGAACAGCCTGATATTACTTCTTGTCTTCTTGCTAAGTATTACTTCTGAAATCACTCAGTTCTGCCTTCGTTCCCCAACACAAGGAAAGTCTGAAACAAATGGAAGAGTTGCCTGGAGGAGAGATTGAATGGCCCTTATCATGTAATATCTGTAACAAGCGCTGGTGTAAAGCGTGTCGGAATCGCAAGGTGGAACCATGCTACTCACATGAAAAGAGTGAAGGCGGTGGATGAAGAAATGGTGCAAACAACCACTGATTCATAGAATCAAGCTCAAGTGTACAGTTTAGATTCAGAGTGGGTTGAGGGTGAACATTTTGACAGTGAGACTGGTAAAGATAATGTAGTTATAGAAATTCAGATTGATGAAAATGAAGATCCTGGTGAAGGTACCAGTAGTGTTGTCAAGTTTCAAAGGCATGTGTGGCAGCAAGAAAAATTTGTCTCGGACACAAACAATTAGACTCCCGTTGAGAATTTGAGTCTCAAAAACCCCCAGAGGAAAAAGCAGTTCACAGTGAACCGTGCTGCTGAAAGTGATCAGAGTTCAAGTCCACCAGTGGGTGGAGAAGATTCAGCAGTAGTTACTAATGAAGAAGAAAGGGCTGAAGCAAACTGCAGAAGGAACAGGTGGCTAAATCTCACGTTGTTGCAATAAAAGAAGTAAAAATGAGAATAGAATTCTTTGTGAACTATAGTAATGAACAAAACCCAAGAGTGCACTGGAAGCCAGTGAAGTCATTTTCTCCCCTCTGTTAATGCGTCAGATTTTTCAAACCCACACAGAAGTTGCATCGCGATGCTCTGCACCGACTGGAGCCAGACTAGATGTTTCTTAGGAGCCGAAAGTAAACTGTTGACACAATCGATCCTTGACTAAATAACAGCATTGAGCACAGGAACTCTAATGCTGTACTCAAGAAAAGCAAACACCTATCAAAGTTTTGAGGCGAGATAAAAAGATTTGGAAGTATGGCAACATGAGTCCCCAGCCCAAAACTGAAGCCTACGTAAAAGCTTAAGTTGTGAACAGATTTCTCAGGCACAGGAGGAGATTTCTTACATGCAGATCAGTGGAGATCGACCACCAAGCTCAGTCTTACTAGGATTCCCTTTCAAATAGTTTATAGGTATCCAGCAATAGGTTATTGCTGAGCTCTCAGACAGGCAGGCAGGAAGCTGGATTAAGGTTGTTACCCTAGTTGGAAGAAATTTCAAAGATAATTTGGGTGTAATCTGCATACATTAATAATTTTGAACCTATTTGGTATAACAGTTCCTTCAGGCCACACGTGTAAATATTAAAGAGGAGAAGGGGAAAGAACACAGCAATTGTATCTTAAGTCTTTTAGACCAAAAAAGTAGTATAAACATTATTTGTTTCCGGTCTGGTCAACATGCTTTCAGCCAAGATTTGACAAACCCTTGATGCCCATTCCAGACAGTATAGGTGGTAAGGCTGCATGAGCTAGGTCCTAGAATGATGCAGTCCAGAGGCATTAATGCTCATAGGCCTTAATGCTCATAGGCCTCTGGTATCCATCATCCAAAGGTTGTTCAGCAAAGAAACAATCAATTCAGTGCTGCAATCTGGGCGGAACTCTACTTGCTGGCAATCAAGAACAGCACAGAGTTCCATTAAGTCCTGCAGTTGAGAAAAGACTATTCTTTCTAGCAACTTAGAAAGAAATAGCATAACCAACTGCTTATCAGCAGGGTGGGATCTGACCAATGATGAGAGATCTCGGGGACAGAATACACTGCCATGTGAGCTGCAAAACTAGGTCTGCAAGGATACGTGCCAGATGCCGGATCCCACTGAACATGTCAGGCTCCTGGGCAGCTTAGTAGCAAACTTCAGAAAGGAGCACAGCAGAAAGGCCAAGTGCAGAACTAATGAAGATGCCAATTGCTGGGATATTTATCAGGTCTTTCACCTAGGGAAAAGCTAGAGGGGTGGCACTGCCATGCAATATGTTTCTGGAGGAAGAGTACTTTTTTCTGACCAGGGCATATCTTCCATCAATATGGAGGGGATATTTGGGAGTGCTAGATCATATCATGTGGTGTGAATGGGATATAATTTCAAATTCAATTTCAGACCTTGTTTTGCATTAAAGTCAAGGGCTATTTACTGAAACTAGAAGATGACAAGCAGACCCAGTTGCGAGATGTTCCTGGAGTTCGTTTTGCAATTATGAACAGCTCTTTAGAAAGGTTCAGAGTGTCCACTAAGGAAATTTTTTAACTGGTGATTGTAAGACCTGGCCAAACCTTTCTGCTCTTCAAAGTTCTACCTTGCCCTTAGTGAACACTTTTGTGAATCAAGGATTAGCTTTCATGAAACCAGATTTATTGGGTTTTTTTAAAGGTCAACTTTAAAAAACTCAAACTCAAGGTTTGTATATTGACATAATTATAAATAGTAAGAAGCGCGCTTGGATTGGGTTACTGTGAAATGGGGAGGCTGGTAATTTCGCCTACTGTGAATTTTCTCACCTACAGCAAGGGGACATAAGGCATTACATTGCCAGCCTGTTGTGGTGTTTCCTAAAGAGTTCTTGGCTTAGGAGGTGCAAACTGAAAGACAGAATGGAATAGCTAAAGGGCATGTCCAACTTACAAAAACTTAATCTTTGCCCTTTATGCCATCCCAAATCAAATAGATGAGATCAAGTAGGCACCAAACAGAGTTAAGATTCATGTTTCAGGAAATTCTTTATAATTCTGGGAAGGGCCCAAGTCTGAAACCATAGAATTAAGTCACCTTAAACTGACAGTTTCTTTCTGTGGAGGCATACTGTGCTGTGTTTCTTCAAAAACTGACCAAGTGCTTAAGGAAAACAGGCTATGTACTTTACACAAGGAATCCACTATACACAGTCTGCATTTGTCCCACCCTGCTGAACAAGAGGCATGAACTATTAAAACCCCAAGTCAATTTAGTGGGTACCCTCTCCTGCAGACCAGCTGTAATGACCTGTCTGAGTGGAGCACCCTGTCCTTGCTGCAAGATCTTTGAAATGTATGCATTTAGTTAAAGTCTGAACGATGCAGCAGCCAACACTTATCTACCCCAGCAGAAGAGATGGCCGAGCCACTGATGGATCAAGACAGATGCTTGGTTCTGGCTCAGCTTGAGATCCTCGTGGACCATCAAGTCAAAAACTAGCCAAGTTTTCATGGGGTTTATTCTACCATCCTTGATATAACCTTGTGGCGAGAATTAAAAACTATTACATGTGGTTCCTGCAATACCTTTGCTTTAACTTCATATGTCAAGAATTAAAAACTGTTAAATTCTCTAGGGTCACTCCAGATGTTTGCCTTCTGCTGCTGAACCTGTTTTCAGTTGGTCACAGGACTCTGTGCACTTTACCCCTGCTAAAAGGTGAAGTGCATATACCTTTCCCTTTAAACATGGTAAAATTGGCATATACATGATTGGCACATTTACATTACTTATAGTTCCCTAGGCTATAGTACTACCTGCACCAAGGACCTGTAAATGTAATGCAACTAGTGGGCTGCAGCACTCTTTGGGCCACACCCTAAAGTAGCTCCGTAAAACACGCCTCAGGCCTGCCATCAGAGCATAGGGCTGTTTTAAACTGTTATTATGACCTGGCAAAATAAATCTTTTGCCAGGCCTGAACCTTCATTTTCAATATGTATAAAAGTCACTTCTAAGGTATGCCCTAAATGCTCATAGGGCAGGGTGCAATTACATTTCCTAGCAGTGAAAAACTTCCAAAGTCGTTTTTTACTGAATCAAGTCTAGCCTACTGTAGGCGAATAGTGGTGTACTTTATTGCATAGAATAAGTGCTAAATTCAGTTTGGGAACAGCTACAGAAACACTTCTTAATATTATTATTTTGGAAATCTCTAATTAAAAAGTAGGTATTTCTCTGCCTAAAGTTTCTAGGGCCTTTCTGTGAGTGGCCAGTTGCTCTTGGGCTAGTGATGGCTATACCACTAGGAAATGTGTATTGGGGCCAGACAGTGGACAAAAGGGACCTTGGTGTAAAAGGGAATTGGTCTTCCTGACAGGCTGACTGGGGAGCAGTTATGCCCTGCCCCAATTAGATTGTAAATGAGTTTGCCCCAGCACACACAAAAGAACCTGACACAAGGCCTGTCCAGCCTTCTGTTTATCTAGCCCGGCTGGAGCTAAGGACAAGTGGAAGAACTGCTGAGAACTAGTTTTGGGGGTAGACAAAGAAATCCCCATCCTCCACAAGGCTCACACAGGGTATAAAAGAGTCATCCATAGAACCTGAAATCAGAGCACTCCTGGACCTAAGAAGATTCAGAAGGAATGCTTTGATGTCTGGAAAAGTAAGACTGGACATGCTTACCTTGACCCCTTAAGTGACGCTAAAGGACAGTTGCTTGGGGAACTGTGTGAGCTACAGAGACACAAGCTTCCAAAGACCTTTCCAGCTGACCAGACCCAAATGGACCTGACTTGATCTGAGGAGCAAGTCCTAACCCCAAAGTGCTGTACTTTTTAACGCTTACTTGAAGGTTTCACCACATTTGAGGCAGTGCCCCGTGAAGCCTTGCAGCTCTGGAGTGGAAGTCTGCACCATGCAGCTTCTCACTGAAGGCGTCGCTGGGTATCTAAGGTGGGGGGTAGTGGAAAGAACCTGGTCCGTCTCCCAGCCTGCGCTCCATCGCAGACAACCTGGACTTGTCCCTTCACCCAGGTGTGGCATGACCAGATACCTGCAATTGGTGTGTCACATCTTTTGGCACCATTCTACCTCAAACCTTTAAAAATCTCATAACTCAAGTTCTACTGATTTTGATTTTTGTACTTTTGGTGTCATTTTATTTACTGAAATGACTTCTATTTTAAAAAATTGGCTTGAGATTCTTTTTGTGCTGTGTTTCTTTTTTAATTTCATTACTGTATGAGTACTGCATAAATACTTTACACATTGCCTCCAAGTTAAGCTTGTTGCTTGTGTTCCAGGCTACCAGAGGATGAAGCACTGGCTTATTTAGCAACTTTTATGGTTCACCATAACAAGGATTGTGAGTGTCATTTGAAGAGGTTATCAACTGTTGATGAATTAGAAGAGAAAAATATGCCTGTGTAATGGTTAATTCCACAACGTGAAACTAGACTTTCCAGCTTGACCAAATTGGGTGAAGATAGGAAAATATTTTATTTCACAATGCCTTATTCATTATTGCACAACAGGACTATGAAATACACAAGCTCAGGATGTGCACTGGTACAAAATTATGTTGTGTTTTATTTAAAAGACTATCATTTTGCTCACTGTACAATAAGAATCTAGTCAACATATAGGCTGCACAACAACTACCTTGTGTCTAAGTTCACTAATGCCATTGCAGGCCTCAAAAAAATAAAAATAAATGTTACTAGACCTGAAGGTCGAGCAGCCTGGATAATCTACTCGACCTAACTGTAATGTACTTGACCCAGAAACTGATCTCAAATTGTGTGATCTTAGGTGAATACTGTATTTTACAGTTGCCTTTTTCGTCATTCCCACATCAGCGCACCTTCAATTATGTGAGTTCAGCATTTTTTTTTTATTAAATACACTAAACGTTTGCTCCATGTACAATAAATCTAGCCCACATACAGGGTACACATGATCCATGCATGACTTGACTCTTAGTTTACCAACAGCTTTTCCATCAGGGCAGGAGTGTCTCAGTTTGTTTAAACACTCACTTTTAATAAATGTGTTTCTAATTATGTGGTAGCACACTGTCATTTACAGACAATAAATTTCCAAGAAATGTCCAAAAACCTTCCCACTAACTTGCAGTTTTACTGATAACACTATATAGTGTATTAACAATAATCTGTGAAAATTGTGTTTCAGAAAACATTTATCATTTGCGTATCACCAAGCCAAGTGTTCTGACTTATCTTTCTATAAATATATTGTTTTAATCACACAGAAGTGAAAAAAATGGTCTTTGACGCCACCTGAAATATATTTTGAAATGTTTGCAAAGTTGACTTGGTTACATAAATGTTGTGTGTTAGGAAAATCCTGATACCAAAAGCTTTTCATTTCACATAAGTCAGAGTTCACCTTAAAAAGTCCTGGAACTCTGCAGTCACAAGGAAAAGTATTTGCATTGCAAGAAGACTAACTGACTTTTGACCTCCTCCCTGAACACAGAGCAAACGTGACAAGAAAAATATTTAAAGGCATTTTAATTGTTAATTCAGTTTCTGACTGAACAGAACACCAGGTGGAGCAGAATCTAAAAATAGCTCGACCTCATAAAATAAAACTCACCATAGCGAGAGGTCGATTAGATTTTTTGAGCCCTGCATTGTTGTCATGGCTGGTAGAGTTATGAATATTACTACGGTCATATATAAAAACTTTTTATAAAAGCCTCTCAAATGCACTGATTTGATCTGATGCATGACGATCAAATGCACAGTGCAGTGATTTGATCTTTTACATGAAGGAAAAGCTCTTCTGCACATTTAAAGAAATTCACCTTTTGAATTTCGAAGAGTCTTTGTCCTGTCTTTTTTTCTTCTTAAATGTCTGTTGCACGATTTACATGCCCAACATTTTCATGGTTCTGCTCGTGCATGGACTTTTGGGAGTTAATCCTCATCCTTGGCTCCGTTACCTTTCTCAATTGTTGGCTTGCCCACCTCTACTCAGCAGGTTGAAAAGAAGAGGTGGGGGGTCAACAAATTAACAGAGCGTGCTGAACAGAGCCAAAGGTCTGGCTTGGCTCTTTAGAGACAAGCATAAGTTGAGCCTTTTCTGCTATGTAAATCATACAACAAACCACGTTAAATATAATAAATACATTTTTTACCCAAAATCACACAATTTGATAAGTTGGGAAGCCACAATTAATTCAGGATTTTTTGTTTCACTTTGTAGGAGTCAGTCAATAAATGTTTATCTGCCGGTCAGTCCTTTTTTTTTTTTTTTAACTAAAATGTTAATGCTTTGTTTTTACTTCTTTGTGCATGAGGGGTAAAGAGAGGGTGGCAGGCAAAACATGAAAGCTTGGCTGGTTATGGGCTCGAGGTTCCAACAAGACCTCGAGCCAGGCTTCAAACTCGAGCTTTCAGGGGGCTCGCCGACCTTCATTGAAAAACAGCCTGTCCTACCAGATTGGTAGGTTGCACGCAAAAGGTAGCGGAAAAAAACATTTAGATGTAAATATAATCCGGGACTTTCTAACCAAACTTTAGAGTATACACAAATTCTTAGCGGTATGGAAGCTGGTTAGTAACTGCCATTGAAACTTGTAAACTTAGCCAGATCTTGCCCAGGCCCTCCAAACTGGTCTGGTGGTGGGAGCTATGCGAAATATATTTACTCATAAGGTTTTAGCACGGAAACAGTTACACTTAGAAAATTCTTAATACTGTTCCCTGTCCTTTAAACACTTAGAATTGTACTGGGCGGGCTGTAAAATAACTACGATATTCTAAAAAGAACTCTGCATCCCACTGACAGTGCCGTGCTGAATACTGCAAGAAGTATAGGAGCCAAGCGTCTCTGTTGATGAACTAAAAAAAAAAAGCATGTCAATATCACATGCAATGACAGTGCCATTCCCAACATGGCGGTTAAGAGCACGCAAGATGCATAAAACCTTGCCGTTGATTGGTTGAAGCTGAGTAACGGATTTGATGGTTCGTTAATGGGGGACCAGGAAGCAGCAAGGTACACACAGCTGATCTCCTGTCCGCCGTGTAGGCCATGAACTTGCTCTCGCTGCGCAAAGCTTGTCGGCTCTTGGGCACGCTGCCCTCCCGTCGTCCGTTGACCATGGATGAACTTCTGAGCCGCTGTGTGCCCCAGTTGCCCCCGTACGAAGCTCGGGGGCGGAATCCGCCACCTCCAGAACTGCAAAGCAATGACTTCATGTCCAAGTACCGCACCCTGGAGCTCGCTGACCGCGCCGGACTCCTGCGCAGTTTGGCAACGAACTTCGGAAGAGAGCACGGCAGAGTAGCCGAACTTTGCGCAGCCGTGCTGCAGGTGCAAGACCGCGGGACTGCCGCCGTGCTGCAGGCTGAGGACCGCCTGCGCCATCATCTGTGTCCCAGGTACCGGCTTCTCTTCACGAACCTCAGTGCCGCTCCCGGCGGCGTCAAATTTTTACTGGACTTGAGGGCAGACCTGCTGCAAAACCTGGAGCCTGCGACCTCCGAAGGATCGGAGCTCAGGGTAAGTGAAGGCATTTCACGAGGAGGGTAAAGTTAATCGGACCTTGTTGTGTTGAATCTGCCAGAGCTACAGCGCATGTTTTGTCTATTGTCCAATCCCGGAGCCCGCTTTGCACCCGCCCACCTGACCGACACAGCCAGCTCCGCCCCGTACTGGGACTGTGACTTGATTCCCAGTTGGCTTGGGTTGCACAAGAGGTGCGAAAACCCCGTCTTTTAAAAAGTGCAGCTGTCTATTGGCCTGTCTCAGTTGCCGGACTCATTAGAAGTTGCTTAAAGTCTTGTACGCCACTGCCTCTGCGCCCTTTAGGTCCTTACCAAATAGTTACGCAGGCCACACCCCCTTAATCCCATTTGCCTGTACCTTAACAGCAGGAATCTTTGGTCAGCAGCAGAGGTCTTCTTCACCCGGCCAAAACATGTGTTGCTCTAATGCAATGATAACATCAGGGCTTTAGTGGCATGAATAAAAGTTGTGGGGCCCTAAAAGCGCCATCGCCTTTGTAATTAAGGACTTATAATACATTTACAGTTTTACCTAGCTGATATTTTAATGCCTTGCTAAGCTTTCTTTTATTCCATCGTTTTATCTCCACATCATTGTAAAATTCTCTCTCTCTTTCCCCTTCATCAATTTTCCCTCTAGTGCACCCTTTTCACTCTCTAAAGCACTTCACCACCACAAACACACAATCACCTGTCAGGACTGCAATTTCTTTTAATTTCACCTCTCAATATTTTGACAGCTGTTTACCTCTTTTACACACATTTGCATGGAATGACAAGTGTAACTGACGTATGTGACCATTGCTTTTCGGAACAACTTTGGAACCACTGAGAGAAACTCCTGCCTCCAGCCACAACTCCAGAGCTCTCAATCATGGCCCAGTCATTGCAGTGTTTATCGTCAAAATCCGGTTCTTAAAAAACACCTGCGAGGGTTCACAGCGCTCCTCATGGCAGTTGTTTCTTGTGTGTTTTCGGACCGCTACCCAGCCTATAGAGTTTAATCCAAGGTTTTTTTTTTCCCCTGATCATTTGTCTGGCTTTCCATATATTTGGAACATTAACTTTCAGTAACATTTCTTAAATTCGTGTTTTCCCAATATCCCCTAAATGTTCTGAGCATAGAGGGTCGCCCATCTGGCAGAATGTATTTGTTTTCAGAAGTGACATAAACATTGTTATGTTTTTTTTTCTTGTATATTGATTTTTGCCATCTTCTTTTCATCTATCCTCTGTAGCTTCTTGAAGATCTCTCAGTTCACTCAAAGAAGTTTGAATGGAACTCAAAAGAAACAATTTGCATTTTGCATAGTATTTATTCATCATTCTCAGTTTCCTGAACCACCGTTTTATTCTCAGGTGCATAATATTTGGCTACTTGATCAGCATAGTTATTTCCAAGAGTAACTAAATATTTTCCAGCCTTATAGGTTGCACACTTGACTACAGAAGACTCTTTTGGTTTCTCTATTGCTGTCAACAGATCTAGTATATAGAGACTATTCCTTATGGGAGCTCCAGAATATGTGATAAAGCCTCTCCGTAACCACAGTTGACAAAAATCATACACCCCCTCATGCACTGCTTTAATCAACTCTGGTGTTAGGTCTTTATTGGGAATTAGTCACACCCCCATGCCTGGTATTTTTACTTCTGTGTCAAGGAAGCCTCCCATTTGGTAGGAAAATTTAGCAGGAAATGCTTTTGGAAAGGACGTGCCTTCAGCCGTGGCTTTCACGGCAGCCCATATGTCATCGCCCGGTTTCGTTCCAGAACTAGTTACTGCAGCAACAGCAGCCGTGGCCACTGCTGATTTCCCTGCTTCATCAGCCAGTGTATTTCCAGCAAAGTGTATTCCAATGCGCTGGTGTCCAAGTGTATGTACAACGTGGACATTCAGTAGCATTTCCTTCAGATCTGCTACTTTCCCCCACAGAAGTCTGTGTTTGATTGTGTTACCTTTGGAATCTTTAAACTCATTCTGGCGCCAGTAATGCAGATATTCGTTGATGGACTGGAAACAATAGTACAAATCACAGACAATCGGAGTTAGCTGTGCAGGATCCGTATTTTCCAGTGCCATCACCAGAGCCTTTAGCTCTGCCAGTTCTGCAGTGCAGTCCGCTAGGGTTACCGTAAAAGTATGTTGTGGATAGAATTTATCCTCCATATAGGCGCTCACGACTGCGCAAGCAATGGAGTATTGATGCTTTGTGCCTGTTGCAGGTTGTGCTGAGCCATCGGTGTACATGACTCTTTGATATTGATCAATAGGCAATGTATTTGCGTGAACTGGGTATTCTAGTTCATATTGAAAAAATTCTTGAGTTTGTAACTTTGGGTCAAAAATGTAGTCGACATCAGTGGCTGTCAAAGACGTTGCCCATTGAATCCAACGTGGCTGTAATGCTATAGCGTTTGGAAAGCTGGCTTTGGTAACAGCCTCAAGAGCTGGAATTGGAGATACGACAATAATGCGTTTCCACTGGGCCAGTGGTCTTTCTTTAATAAAAGCCATCTGAACAGCAGTGAGTTTTTCCCGGTGAGTCCAGAAAGGAATGAGATTGCCATGTATCAGTATACTAATATCTGTCAGGCGTTTTTATATTATCTCTATTTCTAAGATTTTATCTATTTTGTCGGGTCTCCGTATGTGGAGATTCTCCGCTTTCTTTTTTAGATGTTTGTTGTTTTTTGCCCCAGCGTTGCTTAGAACTCTCAGGAGCTTGCTTGAATCTTTATTAGATTTACCCTGAAACAGTAGTTTTGTGGGTCTGGCCTCAGACTATCTCGACCAATGTTAGAGTAGGTCTCCACGATAATCTTTGGCAGCTCACGTTCTTGATCCTGTGGAGGAACATCCCGGAGCCACATGCGTACTGCTAATGCAATTGCTTCCTCTTTAAGGTTACTTAATATGATTGAATATACTGTGGCAAAATTGCCCATAAGTTGCATCCCCAAGTCCAGGGCCGGGGCAGCCCCGTATTCATCTTGATTTTTTATTTTTTTAACACTTCCGGTAAATTGGCAAGTGTTGGTGTGCCGTGTGCGATAGTGTAGAGCGTGGCAAATACTGTGCCCCATGTATTGTAGTTATCTACTGTGGGAACCATCCCGAATGGCAAGCACTTAGTTAATATTCCATGCTTATCCTGAGGTCCTGTATGGGGAAATATTGCTTCCAGTGCATTTATTTTTTGAGCTAACCAAAACAAAATCTCTTCTCGTTTGGCGGGTATTTTACCCATGATCGAATGTACAGTCGCAGGATCAATACCTGGCGTTACTGCATGTGGTTGTGCCTGGGCAGCACATGCCGGGTTTGTATTTAATATTTGCATTACAAACTGTACTAATTGTCTGTATATTGCAGTAAGCTCAGCATATAAGCAAAGGACTTCAGATACCTTGAAGGCTGCTGCAGCAGGGTGCGGTGTATATGTGGCCAATAAAGGCCAGGTAGGACCATCAGTACTTAGCGGACCTAACCTTACGTGTAGAATTGTATGTGGTAGGGCACCATAATGCCAATTATTATGTTCTTGATAAGATAGAGTTATTTCTAGATATGCATATGCTCTATATTGTGCAGGTATGTTTGCAGGTGTATAGTGGTGAAATGTATTTGTGTTCCCATCAGCTGCTGGAAATGTGACTAGAATAGAAAATGTCTGTTCTAAAGGCTGGATGAGCCTCAACAACAAATGTAACAGGACCCCCCGGGCCATTAGGCCATGTGCCAATAAATGTGCAGTAAGGGGTGGTCGCATATTGACTGCAATTGCTGCCTGTTGCGGGTTCGCCATGATGAATGGTTAATTTTGTTCAGAGATAAGCACACCAAATGGGGATTATCCTTTTAGGGTTCAAGCTTGAACAACCTACAGTGTTAGTTAGGTACTCCCTACTTAGCTGAGGAGGAAAATCTTCAATACCACGGATGTCTCCGTATATAGTACTGAGGTGTCTTTGCATGTAGTGAGACAGAGATACTCGGGAGGACCTGAAAATTTGTGTCTGACTAAACGTTGGTGGCGCCATGTCGCGTAGGCTCTCATTATCCTGATGAGACTACTGGACTCGGGCGGCAGAATCACTTGCAAAGTGGGGGACTGAGTCCGAACCCACTACAGGTGACACCTGTCGGCCTATTCCGGGTTTTGTTCCAGCTAGCTAGCAGTGCCTCCTCTTCACCCAAGATCAGGGATGATTGGGCAACCGAGCGCATGACACAAATGACTCCTCGGGGAAATCGTGGTCACTCAGATCTCATCCGTTTCTCCCAGATACATTAGTCTCGTGTATGCAAGGACAATCAGAGGCAGAGTATAGTTCAATAAGGCTTTATTGAAGTAACTGCATCTTAGACAATAAATCATGAATTGCAATAACTAGGACGATGAAGCATGACAGGGTTAAAATTGTGACAAGGAGAGTGAAACATAAAAATAACACTATTATATTGTAACTACAGAGTTTTTAGAATAGTTCCTACCTAGACTGTTGGAGCACAGCATGTTAAGCTCTAATTCTGCCCTTCAGGTTCCCCTGGGAAGAAATCATCCCTCATACCTGAGCAAGAGGCCGTAGTCTACATAAGCAGCTGCAGTGAAGCACTCTGCAATCAGCATACGGTCGTGGTCATGTGGCTGAAATCTCCCTCTAACATACATGGGTCAAAGTAGTGTTTTTAAAATAAAACAGCTGATGTTCCAAGAAAGGATCCCCACGTAATAGTGTATATATTTCTGTGAACATTAGTGACAAAGCGTACCACTTTTGCCGGCAACCTATCTTACTGCAGCCTTGAGAAAAGCACAGAGTGAAAGAAATGTCTTGTTTAAGAATACAGTGCTGGCCTAGGCAAAGAACAGCTAGATAGAGAAAATAAAACAAGACCGTAAATGTGGCTATTGTTAAAACGAAGCTAATTAAAATATATCTGGGTTAAAGTGCACACTTGCAGGCTTAGTTTGCTAAAATAATGTGTATGAAGCTATAACTGAAATGGCTACACCAACCTTACTATCTGTAAAGATGGTCACATTCACATTTTTTGACAGGCAACACAATCTTGTCAACTCTGGCTGAGTTTACATTCAGCAGATTGGATGCTTCAAAAATTTCAGAAATGGAACATACTGCATAGACTGCCTTCAATTATCCATATTGGTCTCGCAAACAAGAACCATCAGCTAATCAAGTGAGATCAGCCATCTCCAGAAATGTTTATTTAATATCTGGTCTTGGTTTGGTACATGATTCAGTAACTGCTATGCAGTTGTGTTCACTTTCATCATCTTTATCTTCATTTTCATCAGAGCCTTTATCTTCACAACCTTTTTCTGGAATAGGAAGCAGTGTTGCCCATAAAGCATTCAGATCTCTTAATCGAGATGTTCTCTGCTGCAAGTATGACTTGCTCTTATCTGGTTAATTGACTGTCATGTGCTGAGGTCTTGTATGTGTTAATTGAATCTCAGCTGAATGTGGAATCTTAGAGTATGGTCCATTATTACTAGTTTAGTTTGTTAAATAGCGAAACAGATTGCTGCAACTGCTTTCAGACAGCTAGGAAAAAGTATTGGTTCTAGATTCAACACAACTGAAAGGTATGCTTCTGGTCCCCTGAGCCCTCCTGGATTCCAGGTAGGTATTGTAGGAGGCTGGACTGGCTTGTAGTGGGTACCAAGGGGTACTTACACCTTGCACCACGCCCAGGTATCTCTTATTAGTGTAGAGGGGTGTCTAGCAGCTTAGGCTGATAGAAAAGGTAGCTTTGCAGAGCAGCTTAGGCTGAACTAGGAGACGAGTGAAGCTCCTACAGTACCACTAGTGTCATATGCACAATATCATAAGAAAACACAATACACAGATATACTAAAAATAAAGGTACTTTATTTTTAAGACAATATGCCAAAAGTATCTTAGTGAGTACCCTCAGTATGAGGATAGCAGATATACACAAGATATATGTACACAATTCCAAAATATGGAGTAATATCAATAGAAAACAGTGCAAGCAATGTATAGTCACAATAGAATGCAATGGGGGCACATAGGGATAGGGGCAACACAAACCATATACTCTAGAAGTGGAATGCGAACCACGAATGGACCCCAAACCTATGTGACCTTGTAGAGGGTCGCTGGGACTGTAAGAAAACAGTGAGGGTTAGAAAAATAGCCCACCCCAAGACCATGAAAAGTGGGTGCAAAGTGCTCCTAAGTTCCCCAAAGAGCACAGAAGTCGTGATAGGGGAATTCTGCAGGAAAGACCAACACCAGCAATGCCACAACAATGGATTTCCAGACGAGAGTACCTGTGGAACAAGGGGACCAAGTCCAAAAGTCACGATCAAGTCGGGAGTGGGCAGATGCCCAGGATTGCCAGTTGTGGGTGCAAAGAAGCTGCCACCGGATGGTAGAAGCTGTGGATTCTGCACGAACGGCAAGGGCTAGAAACTTCCCCTTTGGAGGATGGATGTCCCACGTCGTGAAGAGTCGTGCAGAGGTGTTTTCGTGCAGAAAGACCGCCAACAAGCCTTGCTAGCTGCAAAGGTCGCGGTTAGGGTTTTTGGATGCTGCTGTGGCCCAGGAGGGACCAGGATGTCGCCAATTGCATGAGGAGACAGAGGGGGCGTCCAGCAAGACAAGGAGCCCACTCAGAAGCGAGCAGCACCCGCAGAAGTGCCGGAACAGGCACTACGAAGTGGAGTGAACCAGAGCTCACCTGAAGTCACAAATGAGAGTCCCACGACGCCGGAGGACAACTCAGGAGGTTGTTCACTTCAGGTTAGAGTGCCGGGGACCCAGGCTTGGCTGTGCACAAAGGAAATCCTGGAAGAGTGCACAGGAGCCGGAGTAGCTGCAAAACACGCGGTTCCCAGCAATGCAGTCTAGCGTGGGGAGGCAAGGACTTACCTCCACCAAACTTGGACTGAAGAGTCACTGGACTGTGGGAGTCACTTGGACAGAGTTGCTGAGTTCACGGGACCTCGCTCGTCGTGCTGAGAGGAGACCCAGAGTACTGGTGATGCAGTTCTTTGGTGCCTGCGGTTGCAGGGGGAAGATTCTGTCGACCCACGGGCGATTTTTTTCGGAGCTTCTAGTGCAGAGAGGAGGCAGACTACCCCCACAGCATGCACCACCAGGAAAACAGTCGAGAAGGCGGCAGGATCTGCATTACAAGGTTGCAGTAGTCGTCTTTGCTACTTTGTTGCAGTTTTGCAGGCTTCCAGCGCGGTCAGCAGTCGATTCCTTGGCAGAAGGTGAAGAGAGAGATGCAGAGGAACTCTGATGAGCTCTTGCATTCGTTATCTAAAGAATTCCCCAAAGCAGAGACCCTAAATAGCCAGAAAAGGAGGTTTGGCTACCTAGGAGAGAGGGGAGGCTAGCAACATCTGAAGGAGCCTATCAGAAGGAGTCTCTGACGTCACCTGCTGGCACTGGCCACTCAGAGCAGTCCAGTGTGCCAGCAGCACCTCTGTTTCCAAGATGGCAGAGGTCTGGAGCATACTGGAGGAGCTCTGGGCACCTTCCAGGGGAGGTGCAGGTCAGGGGAGTGGTCACTCCCCTTTCCTTTGTCCAGTTTCGTGCCAGAGCAGGGCTGAGGGATCCCTGAACCGGTGCAGACTGGCTTATGCAGAGATGGGCACCATCTGTGCCCATCAAAGCATTTCCAGAGGCTGGGGGAGGCTACTCCTCCCCAGCCCTGACACCTTTTTCCAAAGGGAGAGGGTGTAACACCCTCTCTCTGAGGAAGTCCTTTGTTCTGCCTTCCTGGGCCAAGCCTGGCTGGACCCCAGGAGGGCAGAAACCTGTCTGAGGGGTTGGCAGCAGCAGCAGCTGCAGTGAAACCCCGGGAAAAGTAGTTTGGCAGTACCCGGGTCTGAGCTAGAGACTCGAGGGATCATGGAATTGTCTCCCCAATGCCAGAATGGCATTGGGGTGACCATTCCATGATCTTAGACATGTTA
Source organism: Pleurodeles waltl (assembly GCF_031143425.1). Lineage (NCBI taxonomy): Eukaryota > Metazoa > Chordata > Amphibia > Caudata > Salamandridae > Pleurodeles > Pleurodeles waltl. Next base: position 169,069,965 of record NC_090451.1, on the reverse strand, counting down.
CATGGCCATGTTCGGAGTTACCATTGTGACGCTATACATATGTCGTGACATATGTATAGTGCACGCGTGTAATGGTGTCCCCGCACTCACAAAGTCCGGGGAATTTGCCCTGAACAATGTGGGAGCACCTTGGCTAGTGCCAGGGTGCCCACACACTAAGTAACTTAGCACCCAACCTTTACCAGGTAAAGGTTAGACATATAGGTGACTTATAAGTTACTTAAGTGCAGTGGTAAATGGCTGTGAAATAACGTGGATGTTATTTCACTCAGGCTGCACTGGCAGGCCTGTGTAAGAATTGTCAGATCTCCCTATGGGTGGCACAAGAAATGCTGCAGCCCATAGGGATCTCCTGGAACCCCAATACCCTGGGCACCCCAGTACCATATACTAGGGAATTATAAGGGTGTTCCAGTATGCCAATATGAATTGGTGAAATTGGTCACTAGCCTGTTAGTGACAATTGGTACAGAGAGAGCATAACCACTGAGGTTCTGGTTAGCAGAGCCTCAGTGAGACAGTTAGGCACCACACAGGGAACACATACATATAGGTCACAAACTTATGAGCACTGGGGTCCTGGCTAGCAGGGTTCCAGTGACACATAACAAACATACTGAAAACATAGGGTTTTCACTATGAGCACTGGGCCCTGGCTGGCAGGATCCCAGTGAGACAGTGAAAACACCCTGACATACACTCACAAACAGGCCAAAAGTGGGGGTAACAAGGCTAGAAAGAGGCTACTTTCTCACAGGGATTGATAATGCTCAGCTACCTCTCTCACGGCAGTACAGAAAGGTCAAATGACAGTTTTATTAATTTTCCTTAGGTCCTGCACAAAGTGTTGTTTCCCACTGTTTCTTTATCTTCATGATGGGAGAGTTGCTAGGGCTACCAAGCACACACCGAAGGATTCCCTGCTTCATCATTTTCTTAGTACCAGGTTTCTTCTTCTGCCTCATTCAAAAGATTATAGCAGCAAGCTTCATTCTAAACTGGTTCAGCACTTTTATCAGTCCCATCTTTTAGCAGAGCAATCCCACACCTCTTATGTGACAGCATGCTTTAATCCAGAAGTAGGTAATCTTTTGTTAAAGTTGGAAACAATTGAACTCTTGAATCTTGTGATTTGATTTTGCACACTGAATCCTCATCTTGCTTCTCAGGAGCAACACAGTTTGGTGTGCTATAAATCACATAATTAATTTTGCAAAGCAAGTCTCTGCCCAATAAATTCACAGGACTTGAATCACAAATAATGAAATTAACTGATTTTTATTTTCCATTTGTCCTTTTGAACTCTGACATCTGCTGTAACCTGCTTAACAATTTGTTTATTACTGAGCCCCACAACTGGGGCTTCTGTCCCAGAGAGTGGTAGATTCAGAACTTTCACAGAATGAATTGTAGGACGGGTAGCCCCATTGCCACTTAAAAATGAAATGGGGTAGCCATTGACCTCTTCATCAATGCACAAGCCTATTTGGTCTACCTGTAGGACTGCTCCAAGCAAGCAGTCCTCCTTTTCACCCAGGAACCTTTATTTTGACCTATTCCCTGAAGGAAAGCGAGAAGAATCAATGGATTCTGTTGGTTACCCTGGACTATATGACATTTTGTTTTTTATGTTTTCCTGAAACACTGGGACTGAAGGCACTGTCATGCAAAACGGTTTCTGATCATGCATACTCTACATTGATTGAGTTGGGGCTATTGACTGTGTTTTTCTGCACCTGGCCAGTAATCTAATTCTGTAGTGTAGCTGGATTTCGTCTACATGAATGTATCCGGTGCTCAATTTTACCACGGGAGTGACAAGCAGTGTTCTTCAACATTTGAACGTTTACATTAATTCCAGAATTGTTTACCATCCCTTTTTCCTCCACCTTGCATTTGCATTGACCCATTTCCAATTCTCACACATGGCATTAGAGTCATCCCGTTCACTCCAGAATTTCCTAATTGGACATAACTCAAATCTGAACCCATCAACTGAATACAAGCACTCCTCTCAAAGGTTTTTGTCTATGCAACCATTAGTTTCTCCTTGATTCTCTTATGCTTTGCATTAAACTAATCACTACTGTATTTGGCCAGCTTCAAAGTCTCATCAATACTCTCTCTGCCAGCACATTTCACTTTGCAGTTTGTGATTACTAAGATATGGGTACAAACCCATAATGGAAGAAGATATGAAACCACTGACACCATCTTTCCAGGGATCATTGACTCCACTATGCTTCTTGAAAATCTGCATGAGCCTCTCATAATAAGCATGCACCGACTCTTTCGGGTCCTGTGAGTTTTTCAAACTTTTTGCCCAATTGATATTCTTTCCAGGCACATTCTTTTTTTCAAATGTTCATTCTCTTGTCTATATTTGTGATCTTTCTCCTCAGAAGGAGCATCCCTAGCTCTTTCTTCAGTTGGTCAAGCAAAAGCAACCTTATATTCATACCATAAATCACTAGGGATTATAATTTGTAATAATTCAAATCAGTGCACAGCATTTCTGAAATTGTTGTAAACATATGAACCTTCTTGTAGCAGCTTTCATTCTCCGCTTGCTATTTATGAATGTGTGTAATAAAAGCATAATTATCAGGTCTCGTCTATGGCACATGCATTGACTTTCCCCCATGTACTTCTTTTCATTGAAACTCTAAAATAATTAATGCTCTTGCTTCTGAATCACTAGCTGGATCATTCTCCCTGCTCTCTGAATCTTTAACTTTATTTTACTTGCTGCCCCTTTTCAATCTTTCTGTGTTTCTCCAAGTAATTTCATTTTCTTGTCTTTTCAATTAAATCTTTAGTGTGAGCTCACAAAGTCATAAAACCCAGTTCCAATATTTGATCATGACTCCAATCTCTTTTGTAATTCTTTCTTACATTATTCATTTTACGGATGTCAACCTCCTATCCATCTGCTAATTCTTCTAATTCTCATTTGCTTCATTCACACATCTGGATGGCTCTTTAATCGGGTACCTCATTTTATCAATATTGTAAGTCAGTAAACTGTTTAAATCAACTGTCCCTCTCAAAATCTCTCCAAGTTCAAATTTGTAAAGCCAGACATTTAATGCTTTCTCTATTGGGGGCTCTTCAACCATAACTTTTACCAGGTGAACCAGTTTGAATTTGGAAACACATGATGTATCTCTGGTAGTACTCAGCAGTGCTCTAATTGCAGTCTCTGGGGCATTTGGTCTTGTACTCACAACCACAGATCGATCGATCAATCAATCAAAGAGACTTATAGAGCGTGCTACTCACCCGTGAGGGTCTCAAGGCGCTGGGGAGGGGGTGGGTGGGAGGTGGAGGGTGAGGGGAGGGGAGATCACTGTTCGAAAAGCCAGGTTTGAAGGCTCTTTCTGAAGAGTAGGAGGTACTGGGCCTTGCGGAGGTGGGTGGAGAGGGAGTTCCAGGCTTTGGGGGCCAGATAGGAGAAAGATCTGCCTCCAGTGGTGGTGTGTTTGATGCGAGGAACTGTGGCGAGAGAGAGGTCGGCGGAGCGGAGGTGGCGTGTGAGAGTGTGGAAGGTCACTCTTTCGTTAAGGTAGGTTGGGCCGGTGTTGTGGAGGGATTTGTGTGCGTGGATGAGGATCTTAAATGTGATCTTTTTGTCTATGGGGAGCCAGTGGAGAGATTTGAGGTGTGGTGAGATGTGTTCATGGCGGGGGAGGTCGAGGATGAGGCGTGCTGCTGAGTTCTGGATTCGTTGTAGTTTGCGCTTGAGTTTGAGTTTGAGTGTGGTGCCGGCGTAGAGGGCGTTGCCGTAGTCTAGCCTGCTGCTGATGAGTGCGTGGGTGACTGTCTTTCTGGTCTCTGTGGGGATCCATTTGAATGTTTTTTTCAGTGTGCGGAGTGTGTTAAAACATGAGGAGGAGAGGGCGTTGATTTGTTGGGCCATTGGGAGGGAGGGGTCCAGGATGATGGCGAGGTTGCGTACGCGGTTTGCGGGGGTGGGTGCGGGGCCTAACGTGGTGGGCCACCATGAGGGGTCCCAAGTGTTTTTGCGTTGGCCAAAAATGATTATCTTGGTTTTGTTGGAGTTGAGTTTAAGGTGGTTGGCTGTCATCCAGGCAGCGGTGTCAAGGAGTGCAGCGTGTAGGTTGGTTTTGGCGGTGGTGGGGTTGCGGGTGAGGGAGAAGATGAGTTGTGTGTCATCAGCGTATGAGAGGGTGGTGATACCGTGAGGTTTGGGAATGTTGGCTAGTGGGGTCATGTAGATGTTGAAGAGTGTGGGGCTGAGAGAGGAGCCTTGTGGGACTCTGCAGGTGATTTTGGTGGCGGAGGATTGGAAGGGTGGGAGATGGACTTTTTGGGTTCTGTCGGTGAGGAAGGAGGTGAGCCAGTCCAGGGCTTTGTGGCGGATCCCAGCGTCGTGAAGTCGTGTGCGGAGTGTGTGGTGGCAGACAGTGTCAAAGGTTGTGGAGAGGTCCAGGAGTATGAGTGCCACGGTCTCGCCCATGTCGACTCTGGATCTGATTTCGTCGGTGCATGCGATGAGAGCGGTTTCCGTGCTGTGGTTCTTGCGGAACCCAGATTGGGAGGGGTCGAGTGTGTGGTTTGCCTCGAGGAAGTGGGATAGGCGGGAGTTGACTAGTTTTTCCGTGACCTTGGCTGGTAAAGGGAGGAGGGAGATGGGGGGGGCAGTTGGAGAGGTCGTCTGAGTCGGCTTTGGGCTTTTTTAGGAGAGCGGTGGCTTCCGCGTGTTTCCAGGGGTCTGGGAAGGTGGCGGTTTCAAATGAGCTGTTGATTATGGCTCGGAGTTTGGGGGCGATGGTGGGGCTGGCCTTGTTATATATTCGATGGGGGGCATGGGTCGGAGGGGGAGCCAGAGTGAATGGAGTTCATTGTCTTTTCAGTTTCTTCGTCGGTGGTGGGGGCCCAGGTGGTGAGTAGGGTGGGGGGTGTGTGTGGTGAGTTTGTGTTGGGTGTGTGGAGGTTGCGTGTGGAGGGTGCGTGTTGTATGAAGCTGTTGTGTATATCCAGGATTTTGCAGTGAAAATGATTTGAGAGGGAGTTGCAGAGTGTTTGTGTGTGCGTGTGGTTTAGGTTGCTGGCTTTGGGTTTGGAGAGTTCTTTGATGATGGTAAAGAGTTCTTTGCTGCTTTGGAAGTTGTTGTCAATACCTTCCTTGTAGTGTGCTCTTTTGGTGGTGCGTATGAGTTGGTGGTGGATGCGTGTGGTGGTTTTGAGGGTGGAGAAGTTTGTGGTGGAGGGTTCTTGTCTCCAAGGTTTCTCTGCTTTGCGGCATTTGCGTTTGGACTCGTGGAGTTCAGTGGTGAACCATGGGGCGTTCTTGATATTGTGGGTGGTGATGTTTTTTCTGAGGGGCGCGAGAGCGTCTGCACAGGTGGTGATCCATTTGTTGAGGTTGTGTGCGGCGGTGTTGGGGTCGGTGGTGTTGGGGGGGGTTGTGTAATTTGGGAGTTCAGGCGCTCTGTGGGGATCTTGTCCCACATGCGGTAGGGGGTGGTGTGTTGGTGGTGGTGTGTGGGTGGTTTGTTGTAGGAGAAGTGGACGCGATGGTGGTCCGTCCATTGGAGTTTGGTGGTGTGGGTGTAGGTGACGTGTTGGCTTGAGGTGAAAATTGCGTTGAGTGTGTGTCCAGCCGAGTGGGTGGGGGCTGTGACCAGTTGTTTGAGTCCCAGGTTGGTGAGGTTGTCCAGGAGGGAGGGGGAATTGTGGTCGTGAGGGTTTTCCAGGTGGAAGTTGAAGTCGCCGAGGAGTATGTAGTCTGTGGAGGTGAGAGCCTGCGTGCTGATGGTGTCAGCGATGGTGCCACAGAAGGGGGGGCGTGGTCTTGGGGGTCTGTAAATGAGTGTGCCTCTGAGGGTGGTGGTGGTGTTGATGTGGATGAGGAAGTGCATGTGTTCTGCATTGTTGAGGGTGTCGAGGGTGTTGGTAGTGACCTTGATGGTGTCTCTGTGAAGGATGGCGATGCCGCCTCCTGGTTTGTTAAGGCGGTCTTTGCGTTGGAGTTTGTAGCCCTCCGGGGTGGCTGTGGCTATATCTGGCTCAGATGAGAGGTTTGTCCAGGTTTCTGTGAGGAAGACGATGTGGGGTAAGTGTGATGTGATGAGGTCCCAGAGTTCTATGGCATGTTTGTGTAGGGACCGGGTGTTTAGTAGCAGGCAACTGAGATGGTTGCGAGTGGTGTGGTTGTTATGATGTGAGATTGTGTTGGTGGGGTTGCTTGTGGTGTGGATGTGGATGAACTCTGTATTTGTACTGCTGTACTGTGCCCTGCAGCACCCATATTTTGTGCTTCACAAGGACCTGTTCCCTGTGCCCTAACGGCATATGGAGAAGTCTGATATTCTTAAGATCATTAAGAAAATTATCCTCCTTGTCTGTATCATGATTCTTTTGTCCTCCCTCATTAGGTTTATTTTTGTCATTCCCTTCTTTAATTATTTTTGGGAAAGCTCTTGTATCTTCCACCATATGATCCTTCCAATAGTTCTCTTGTCAGTCCCGCTTATGTTCTAACGACTACCTAACTGAGTCTTTCACTTGCCTTATCATATTTTTTCTTTCAATTTCTATGGCCATTCAATCCTATTTGTGTAATTCTTCAAACTTTGTAGATCAGGCTTTCTGTCGTTCATAGTTTGTCTCAGGAAATCCAGCTTTCTAATGGTAAATGTAACTTCTAAAGAAAAACAAGGTTTTGTTGGAAGCGGTATAGTTATGCCATTCAGAAATCCAGGTACACTTATAGAACCAAATGTCTGTAATCATTTCGTATGCTGATGTTGCTTTAGCAGGTAACTTCTGAGTAGGAGGTACAACTGAAATTTTTGTCTTTTTCAACACATCACCCATTATTTTTGTTCACAATGATTTAAAAATCACACAATAATCTAGCGAGAAACAACCAATCCCAGCGCTGCCCTGTCAAAGATTAACCTATCAAAGTGCATCTCTGTCAGCAACTAGCCAATGACAGCAAAGCTTTGTGGTCACCAATCCCAGTGTTGCTCCCTGGCTAACTAACCAATCACAGCACAACTTCTCTATGAATGAGGAAAACATACACAAAACATTTCCTACTCAACTTTACACAATGTAAACCTTGTCTGCTCATTCTAAATAGGAAGAAAATCAGCAAGTTATTGTAAGATAAATCTTGCAATCAATAGACACAAGCAGCAAGAACAGTGCCCTCACTGTGCCGTCTTAAATCACAATTCGCACTAGGCAGACTCCTGTCCAACAGTAATCCATCCTGGCTAAAGCACCTTCTCTGTGCACTTGGGAGCAAAACACATCAACCTGTATTTAACACTCAACCCTGAAAAGGAAATCTTGTTAATTGTAAAACCCCTATATGTGTGCATGTGGTACCTCGCACTACACACTACCCTGTGCAGACAAGTAATCCACAATAGCTTGAGATCTTGAATTTTAACAAATCCAATAATTAAACCAACCGATAATAAAACAATTTCTTCATAAAACAAAAATCACATGGGAATAATGTGTCAAAACAACAGTAATCAATCCATCAATTGAGACCAAAATCAGTATTGCATAATCAAACACTTCACATATAACATGACAATTCATCTTATAAACTAAAACTTCGCCACACACCACAGACACCTCAGAAACATACACAGCTTACAAAGTTATTTCACCCGGTTCATACTTACACTCCAAATCGGTTAGGGATAGCATTGTAAGTCAGACCTCTCAGCAAGATAAATAGGGATTGTGCCGAGTACCTATGGCAGGGCTTTATGTGGAGGACGCTGGCAGCTGCAGTTGTGATAGAGGAGTACATCCAAGCGGTGGTGCTGCCCATACTAAGCCAGGAACATCAAACACTCTTGGAAGCCCACTTAATACTGGAGGAGGAATGCGAAGTGCTGGCGGACTTGAAGCAGTGGAAGACCTCAGGGAAACAATGGCCTCCCAGCCAAAATATATCCGCTGCCACCATCGGGTGCCTTAGAAAAACTATTTGAAGTGTGCATGGCGGCAAGGGAGACAGGAGAGCTGCTCCAGAGTATGGAAGAGACGACGATTAAACCACCTCCTAAAGAAGGGAAGGACCCTGCTGAGCTTGCATTGTGTAGGCCCCTCTCTATGCTTAACACAGTGCTTTAAATTCTGTGTAAGGTGTTAGCTGGCAGACTTTTGCAAGTGGTCCACACACTAATCCACTTGAACCAGAGTTCATCCAAGAAAGAGTACCATGTACCACCTGCGGCGTGTGGCGCCGGAGCCATATTATGAATGCTCTAGCTTCATCTCTGGATTGCTATGCAGTGGTGCCCCTAGATCGAAAAGGGGTTTAACACGGTGAGGTGGCAATATATAAAGTCTGACCTGCAGCAAGTGAGATTTGGTCCTAAATACATAAAATGGATGATATTTTTATGCATGCGGCCTGTGGATCGGGCTCCCATAAGAGGGTGATATTGAACTCTTGGGAGTTAGGGAAGGGGAAACAGGGCTTGGTCCGGTGGGGTTCCACCAACGTGGTACCCCACACAGGGTCTCACTATATGCAGACAATGCCTTGGTCTACTTGTGGAGTCCCCAGAGTTATTTCTCTGAAATTTTGGGACTGCACACACATACTGGGCCAAGTCTGAGCCGTTTTCCTTGCCTAGGCTTGGACAAGAGGGTCCCACACTCCCACAGGTCCTAGAACTGCAATGGGAACGCAATACCTTTCGATATCTCAGAATTTGAGTTGTGCAAGATCAGGAGGTCTGCTGCAAGCTTGAGAGTGGAAAAATGGTGGTGGGGTTCACTAGATTTGTTGAAGTCTGTAAATCGCTCCTGCTGTCCGTGATGGGGGGAATATCAGTGGCAAAGATTATCTTTCTGCCCAATGTCTCTACATATTGAAGAACGCAATGTGCCCAATTTGTTTTTAATTTGTCATTATTATTTTTTTGGTTCCCCCCCTCATCCACGTTCATCGTGCAGCTTGATAAACTCCTGGGAAATTTCATGTGAGTGGGGAGTCGGAAATGGGTCAAGCTTGACTCACTCAAGCTCCTGTGGCAGAATGGAGGCATTATGCTGTCTGATCCTCTTTCTATATTACGTTGTGTTGCAGATCCAGCACATTGTGCGGTGGCGAGAGGAACCCCCAGACTGGGAAAAGACCTTGCTAACAGGAACGCCTGACCCAGGATGAGGAAGGCAGTCCCTAACTCCCTACCACATTTGTTGCAACAGTATAGTCGAGTTTGGCACAGGATGATGACACCTACATATAGCCCCCAGCACAGACTGGCAGGGTGAGGGGATAGAGCAAACTAATAAGAGGTGGAGTGTGTACTCTATAGATGAACTGGCAGGTGCTTAATGGCAAAGAGCTTGCATGCAGGTCTAGTTAGTGTCTCCCAAACGCCCACTTCAAACTTGTATAATTTAACTTTCTCCACCAATCTTACACCCACCAGAAGCTCTCTAGGATATATCCTGGACTTCCTTCCATATGTGGCAGATGTGACCAGCCTTCCGCTGGCTTCATGCACATAATGTGGTCCTGTGGACAATTGGCGGGTTTCTGGGCAGATGTAGTTGGCTCCGTCACTTATAATTTGAGTCCTCTCCATGAAGATGGCAAAAATGAGCTTGTGGGAGGTGCTCCCATGAGGGTAGGATACCGAAAATGCCAGCCTGAGTGCTGGCGCTGAGGGTAGTCTTAGCAAGATGCTCCATTACCATCAACTGGTGGACATTTTGACAAATGTCAGATCTTTAGATTTACTGAAGAAACAAAAAACATAGAAACTTGTTGCAATCTTAAATCCACACCATAAAAAGTCCACATTGGTTAAGACAATACAGCAATGAAAATAAACTAATATGACCTCATTTTGACTGTGTGCTGTGGAGCCTGCTGGGAGAGGATGTGCGCTGAGGAAGCAGCAATAAGTGGAAGATATAGCATCCATCTTGCCTAAAATTGTGTTTTACACAGAAATGTGGCATAACTAAAACACATTAATAAACCCACTTCTACACAACATAGAAAATACATTTCAATAGCAAATATGTTATTACAGTCTGTGTATGTAAAATTGTGTCTAAAAATATATTAATCGTCATTATAGATGCACAAAAAATAAATCAGAAAAATGTTTCCACAGCACTAAGCAGAGGACTCCGTCATGGAGTTTTGAGAGAGCTTAAAAATAGGCCATACAATATAATACAGTGTTTTATTGTCATTGCTAAACACACAATTATAACCGAAGCTTGATTTCTCACACATTACAGTTCCTGTATATTCTTGACTTTCTGTATTATATTCTGAAAGGGCCATATCGTCTGATGTCAGTACCTTATTGGGTTGTATGGATGGTGGTGGCAGATGGGGAGGACCTGTACTCATCACCAAATGTCTGCAGCAGCACTTAACATTACACAGTGTCCTCTACTCTTGACTCGGAAATATGGGGTCCCTCTTCTCCCATTCCACCCCGCACTGTCTCCTAGAACTGCTGAACCACAGAAATGGCTGAATCCAATAGAAAATATTATACATAGTGAGTAACAAAGTCAGCTAGTTGCTGGGCAATATGTGAATGACTATTGAAACAACTAAAATGGCATGGGCTGACACGTTGACCCTCTATCTGTAGATCTTGTTAACTATTGGAAACAGCTAAAGCTATCCCCAAACAAACCTAAATATCTGGGGTCACCTGCATAAGTAATTGTTTTGTGCATTTGGAAAAAGGTTTACCTAACTGTGGGAGAAAGAGCTGAATCCTGCAGCTCTCTTACACATTCCTAATAAAGATTACATTTTTATTACCAGTATACCTACCACTATCCTGTTACATGTCTACCACCATGAAATCCACACTTACTAAAGGATATCTTTGTAAAGGTCTTCAAAGAGCTTTATCACAAGTAATGGTTCTTCCTTCTAGAGCATCATAAAACCCTTTTTTCAAGTGTAGATTGCATCTCCCTTCCAGAACCCTTGTAATTAATAGATGTACTTCACATTTATGCTTCAAAGGGCATCAACCCTGCCAACATGGGACAGGCCTAAGATAAGTGCTATCTGTCTGTAAACAGGCCAAGGAAGCACTGGCCAAAAAATGCTTCCTCCGCTTGGCATGCCATCCGCCCTAAAAGCTGTCACTCTGTGTAAACCCTAATCATCACAACCCTTCACTATGATATTGTAAGCATCAACCATTAAACATACTGTCAACTCTGATTTTTCCTATTTGGTTTTACTGTTCCTGGTTGGTGATAACCCACTAGTCTTATATTGCCCGCACTTCACTTCACCCCTCTTGAAGCACATTCTGAGCTGATTACCAGTTATGGATCTGGATTCAGGTTATTGTACTTTGATTTCAGCAAGCATCACACAGCTGGAACAAAGTGGGAATTTGTCATATGGTCAAAATATTGTGGTTAACCTGGATATAGGTGGCATAGCCAAAGGTCTGGTTTGTTGTGTTGTGGGAAAAATAAAGGAAATAGTTTAACATCTGAAATATAAGGACTCCCTCTTGTTTGTGTTGCTCAAAATAATAGGCATTTCAAGTCTTACTTATCAAATTATTTTAAAAAGGGTAACAACAAACATTGCACAGTCTGTATACAAAGAGAAACATCCTAGTTAGACCCCCCCCACCCAGTGAGAAGCTGCCACTGTGAAGAGCAGGGACATGATATGTGCCCAATGCAGTACTAAATCTGCAGCATTCATCAAAGAGGTAATCAGTGCTTAATGTGTAAATGGAACAAGGGACTAAACACACACAATAATCTGGCACAAGGATGTAAGATTTTTCATACGAGTTAATGGCTGATTTAAAAACGTATGAAATGAATTGCACATCTAACCAGCGGGGTAAATAAGTCATCTGCACCCAGTTAATGCCTAAGTGTGCATTATTCTGGGGGGTGGTAGTCAATAGAGATCTCCTAGAATGGGAAGAGGATACTATGAGGGGGTATGGCACCTTACTAGAGATCATACCTGAGATTACAATCCTTTTAATTGTGATTGTTATTCAATGGTGTAATATATATATTTGCTTTGTGATTAAATGTCTTTCTTTATGAAAAAAGATAAGCAGTGGGCAATACATTATTGGACCTGTTGGCTGACTGTTGAGGTCTGAGCTCTCGTCCCTCACACTACCTCCCTGAGTAGCGATTGACTGCCTGCCCAAACTACCCTTAGAGTCCAGTGTGGAAAGGGTTATACTTGGCCCAGTTTGCAGAACCAGAGGTAATCAATGGCAAAGGACCTCGACCATCATGGTTGCAGTCCTCTTCGTCCTTCGGTCTCCACAAGCAGCGTCTGACAATAGGAGCCCGTGTAGGCTGCAAGCCGATTGCTCACTGGCTGGAATTGTTGTAAGTACATATTGGTTCACTTGCTAGCAATAAGCGGGTGCAGGCTTTGTATCCATCTCTCTTGCTCCACTTATTTTTGTACAATGCTTATTTTAGCCCTGCATCCCCTGTAGAGTCAGTTCGTGCTCTCTCTTAATTATTTACTCTTTGTAAGGAAAGACCTCTTTTTACCCGCTCATCCCTCTGCCTTAATATTTTTTAACTGATGCTGCTGGTTTTCGACTCTGTTGCAGTAGGACCCTGCTAAAAAGGCCACAGTGCATATGCCCTGGCCCTTAAAATATGTACAATTGGCTAATCACTGATTGGTATATTTAACTTACCTGTAAGTCCCTAGTATATGATACTCCGTGTACCCAGAGCCTGTAAGTTGTCGCGTAGGCTCTCATTATCCTAATGAGACTACTGGATTTTTGGGTGGCAGGATCGTTCACAGTGTGGGGGACTAAGTCTAACCCACGGCGAAGGACCCTTGTCACCCCAAATACGGGTTGAGCTCCGGCTAACTAGCAGTGCCTCATCTCTCCCAAAGGGAAGAGACATTTGGGCAGCCGAACGCATGACATCTTAGGGCTTCCCAGGGAAGTCGTGGTCACTCAGATCCCAACCAGTTCTCTCATACACAGTGTGGCCTCATATATAAATGACAAAGGCAGTTTGAGTTTTAAAGATTGGTTTAATAAAACGACTGCATTTTAAATAACAAGGCGTGAGCTGCAATAACCAGAACCATACAACACAGTAGGATTGAAATAGTAACGAGGAGAGTGAAACATAAGAATAACACTATCATAGTGCTACTAGATTACGTTCTCTCTTCTAAGTTCTATTTTGAGCACAGCATGTTAAGCTCTAAGCCTGCCTTTCAGGTTCCCCTGGGAGGACATCAACCCTCATATCTGAGCAAAGGCCTGTGATCGGGATCAGCATCTGCAACAGGGCAGTCAGCGTTTAGTTGTGGTTCCCTGGTCAGAATCTCCCTCTTACGTGTACCAAGACTAGGAATTGTTTTTATAACTAACACGCTGGTGTTCTAAGAAACGTCCTTACGTAAGAATGTGTACTTTCTACGAACCCTAAAGACTAAACTTCTACCACGTATATCGGCAATGTACCAGACTGTATCCTTGACTGAAGCACAGAGCGAGCAAGAATGTATTGTTTGAGAACTCCAGTGCTGAAGTAAACTAAACAGTGTGATAGAAGAAAATAAAACAAGACCGTGAAACTGGTTATTGTAAAATAACAGTGCGAGGCTAAACAAAATGCATCTAGGACAAAGTGCACAGAGGCCTAATACTTTAAGCAAACGCGCAAAAGCTACATAAAAAAATGGCCACACTACAAAGTTAAATGTCACTAGTGGACAGCAGCACCTATTGTGCCACCACTTAAGTGACAAGGCAAAGCATGTCTTCAAGCCTGCCCCCTTTAAAACTGCAAATGTGACTGGGCAAAATAAGAATTTTGCTAGGCTTAAACTTTCCTTTTCCTTTTTTTATTCTTATAAATCACCCATAAAGTAGACCCTAAATGTCCATAGGACAGAGTGCATGACAAGTAGAACATGTGTGTTTAAGTTGTACGTGACCTGGTAGTGAGAAATGTTCAAAGTTGTTTTTTTACTGTGGAAAGATTAGCTGTCCCATAGAAAAACACTAGGTTATATTATAATACCGTATAGTGCATAACTTCAGTTTCGGAATGGCATGCCCCTACCATGGTTCAAGGTCTCAAATCATTAGGATTTAAAATACAATTTGACAGTCGAGGTGAATTTTAAATTCGTAGTTTTAAAATGCCACTTTTGGAAAGCTGGCATTTTCCTTATTAAGCATCTAGTAGTCTTTTCAGAGTTAATCCACCACTGTCGCCTGAAGGCCTGCTGGAAGGGATAAATGGCTTCCAGGAAGGGCAAAAAAAGGACATTGGCTGATAGGAGATGTGACCTACCTCTGACAGGTTGGCCTGGAGGATGTGCCTACCAACTACATAAGCTTCAAAGGGGCAGCACCTGTACCAGCAGATGTAACTCACACCTAGGCCTATCCCTGCCATTGTCCAAGTAGCCATTGAGGTACAAATCTCAGATTGGGGAACCTGTTCCAGAACTGGTTTGCAGGGGGGTTCCTCATTTCCCTAGCAACCCTTCACGGGTGTGCCCAGAGCCCTCACCAAGGGAAGAAAGATTGTGTCAAGTTGGACCTTGGCAGGCAGGGCACTGTGAGATTGTTTAGGGCCAAACCCCCAGGAAATTGTCATAGTGGGTAGGATTGCCCCAGGAACGTTTTCCCTTCTGTACAGGGAATTTGCAATACCAACCTGCTAGTGGCAGGCATAAAAGTGGCACCCCTTTATACCTTTTGGAAAAACACTACTGAAATTGTGGAAGACGGAAGAAGACCTGCTGTTGTACCTGTGGAGAAAGAACCCAAAAGCTTGACCTGCTCACACTTGTACCCAACACTGAGAAGTTGTGTCCAAGGGTCAGTTGGGTGACCTCCTGTTAAGCTACAGGGATGTGCAAGCTGCAAGAAGCCCACCTTCCTGAAGTGCCCGTATTAGACCTAGCCTCTTTTGGCGTGTTTTCCCTGTCATTATGTCTTCTGACCTTCTGTTTTTCTAGTATACTGGACTCAGTTTTTGCTGGTTTATTGTCTCTGTTCACTTTACCACTGCAGATCAGTGCTAAAGTGCAAGTGCTCTCTGTGTAAATTGTATTGGTGATTGGTTTATCCATAGTTGGCATATTTGATTTACTAGCAAGTCCCTAGTAAAGTGCAATATGTGTGCCCAGGGCCTGTAAATCAAATGCTGCTAGAGGGCCTGTAGCACTGATTGTGCCCCCCGCATGAGTAGCCCTGTAAGCATGCCTCAGACCTGCCATTGCAGTGCCTGTGTTCACAGTTTTGAAGTGCCATGTCAACCTGACAAGTGCACCCACTTGCCAGGCCCATTCTGTCCTTTTTTTGTACACGAAAGACACCCCTGAGGTAGGCCCAAGGTAGCCCCATGGGCAGGGTGCAGTGTACATAAAAGGATAGGACATGTGTTAGTGTGTTTTACATGTCCTGGAAGTGAAATACTGCCAAATTTGTTTTACACTATTGCAAGGCCTATCTCTCCCATGGGTTAACATGGGAATTGCATTTAAATGCGTCTTAAGTCTAATTTCCCATGGGGAGCAGATAGAGATGTGGAGTTTGGGGTCTCAGAACTCACAATTTTAAAAATGCATCTTTTAAGTTGGTTTTTGAATTGTCTGTTTGAAAATGCCACTTTTAGAAAGTGGGCATTTTCTTGCTTAACCATTCTATGCCTCTGCTTGGCTGCTGGATCCATGTCTGGGTCAAACTGACGGTTGGGCTGGCTGTGAATTAGCTCTAGACAGTGACACAAAGGGAGCTGAGGTGTGTCCTGCATATCCTGATGGGTCTTCCTGGGCTAGAGTGGTAGGGAGGAGCTGGCACCTGAAAGGACTGTGCGTGTCCTGACACAATGCAGTCTCCAACCCCCTGCAAAACATCTGGAGCCAGGCCTGGGCAATGCAAGAAATTGTGAACAACAGAGACTTTCCTTTGAAGATTGCCTACTTCAAAGGCAGAAATTAATATAAGTAGTGAACCCAAAAACCCAGACTTTTAGAACACTCCTGGAGCAAGAGGAACCTCTGCCAAGGAGAAGAGCTGTGAATAGGAGTACTGCCCCTTTGCTGTGTGTGCTTTGCTGGGTTGGCCTGCAGTTGCTGCTTCTGCTGTGGAGAGGACAAAGACTGGACTTTGCTGTGTATCCTGCTTTTGAAGTTTCTCAAGAGCTTGCCTCCTGTTGGAAGTCTCAGGGATATCAAAGACTTCAAATTCATCTGCCTACAGCACTGGGAATTGTGTATTTTGTGCTACAACAGAAAAAAAAGCACCACAACACTGGAAACGATGCTGCTGCCTGTACCATGACCTGAAGGCACCGCAAGGAGCTGTGCCCTGCTTTGCACCTCAACCCAGGTCTCACCGTTGCAGCCTGATGGCATCACCGAGCCGCTGCCTGCACCGTGGCCTGAGGACACTGCTTGTGAGGTACACAAAACACAGTCCTGCATCACAGCCCCGGTCCACTGACACCATCGCCTCCAGCATCATCAACAGATGCCCCTGCCTGCACCGTGACCCATGGGTGCCGTATGGATCCCACCACGCGTCATACCACAGCCTTGGGCCTACCAATGACAGCACTTACAGTGATGACGCTGCTGCCTGCTCCGCAACCTGGAGACACTGCATGTCACACCGCTTCACACCGCAGCCCTGGTCTCACTGACACCACAGGACGCATCACCAACCACTACCTATACTGTGACCTGTGGTGACTGCATGTCACATTCTTTCCCCTTGCACCACAGCCCAGATGGTATCAACGGCAGCACTCCTGACTTCATCAGCAGCACGGACTTCGATCTGTAATGTGTGAGACTTAAAGGGCCCTGCGACCCCGGCACTGACCTCCGGATCCGATGCCAGCGACGCTGCACTTTAGATCTCATCGGAAGGACCACGACACCCTGCATTTCCAAGGTACTGTTTGTGGGTCTTCCCGACACCATAGCTGGCCAGCGACCATGCGGTCGGCATTAACTGTTGCATTTGTTGTTCACAATGCCGTGGTAGCCCTGGATGTAGATATCGGCATCAAGGAACTGTATGGCTAGTATTAACCCAATGAATAATGCACTTTAGCGAATGTTATGAAGTAATTGTTAATATGTATGTAAATTATATTTTGTTTTTTATAGACACTCTTAGGTTTGTAGTGTAATGTATTGTAATTGGTTGTGGTGCCGTATTTGGTTTTAGAATTTCATGTAGTGTAAGAGTTGACTGCTTTATTTTATGATGTGTTTTATGGGCTTGTGCACAAAATAAACATATTGATTGTCATTTTAATGATATAGGAAACCAGAGATATGATTTTAGATGTTTCTAGTGCCAGAAAGCACCAAGTACCAACCGCGGGTATCTGGTCACACCAGACTGGGTCAAAATTAAAAGTTAAGGCTGATCACAATATCATGCGGGTCAGATGCAAGTACCAGGTTCAGTCCAGTGGAATGTTTACCTTCTGACTTTGTCTTTTCCTTAGAAAAAAAATCCTTGTTAATGGGGCTATCAGTGGGTCGAGGTGCTAGCAGAATCCAAAGAGTAGCTTGTCGATGTCAGCCAGCCGAATCGCAAGATTTTGGTGAGCGCCTCGCCGTTGGTGAGAGATTTGAGGCTTTTGACATAGGAGGGAAAACTCGAAGGGGGTTAAGTCTGAAAATGAGGTCCACAGGCACTTTTCGTTGATGTAGAATTAGCCTTAGAACAGGAAGAATGGAATGATGCAATTGTAGCGGATGAGGAGTATAAGGATTTAAAGAGATTCATAAGTAGTGCTAGGCAGGGAACAAATATTTTACAGGGAAATCTGAGCCAGTATTTGGAGGTGAAGGATGAGTTGAGTATTTAGCCTGAGAAGATTTTTGAGGTGCAATAGAATTGTTCCTCCTATGGCTTTGAGGGCAGGGTTAGTAAGAATTGTGCATGAGGGACCTTTGGGAATGAGTTTGACAAAAAAAGGAGGTTGAGACAATTCGCTTGGTGGCCTGGGATGGACAAGGATGTGGTAAAATTTGTCAACGACTGTCAAGTGCGTGGGAATAGTGATAAAGTCAAAGTTGTTAGACAACTGTCTTTGGAGTGCGTGCAATTCCCTGCAGGACCTTGGGAAAGGTTGGCTTTGGATTTTCTAGGTCCTGTGGAGAGATTGGGCAGAAGAAACCGTTTCCTCATGGTACTAGTTGATTGTCATAGTAGGTGGTTCGTTGTCAAGACTGATGATTGGGTGGCGGTAAGGAAATTTGGTTATATGAAGAAGGGTGAAAGCAAGTTTCTTAAACCACAGAGAATAATAAAAGTAAAGAATTTTGTTGTTCATTTGGATGATGGTAAAGGATGGAGTATAGGAAATTTGTGCAAAGTCAACGTGCCAGTGGATAGGAAATAAGTATTGTACCACATACATACATATATTCAAATCAGTGTTTTTGTAGGTGTTTATGGTTCAGTATTACTATGATAGAAAACATTTCTTTTCATTTGGCTTATAGGTTTGATTATAGGTTTGATAAAGTTATTAAAATATGTGAAGGGGAAGATTTGTAGAGATGTGCTTGTAAGTAAAGAACTGTGGGAACATTCTTTATGATGTAATGAATGTGATGGGCGATTCTGGAGGAAGCTGTTGGTGGAGCTGGAAGCTGGGAGTTATTTGCTGTAGGAGAAGATTTCTTGCTAATAAGGACTCTACAATTCAACAGTATTACGCAGTTACTACCAATTCCCAGAAGCTTCCTGACTCTCCATACTGCATATAAGCAGCTGTGGAGGCTAAGAGCAATGGGGAGGCTACAATATGAATGTAAGATTCAATATGCTTCCCTACAGTGTCTCACACCAATGGGGATACTGATTGGCTAATCGATGCTCGCCTTGGCGTGGCATATGTTGGGCAGAAAAATAATAGATGCTCCACATCATCTATAGCACTTATGTAGGGTACAGTTTAGTGATTTGAAAGGGTTGGTATTCCAATTGTAGGTGACCTTGTTCACTAACAGTGTGCCTACCCTGAATTTTATGAGCAGGGTGCGGACCAGAGGTAGAACAAAGACATCCATATATAATTCAATCATTGGCATGGGTTTGAAGCGCAAAATATAATCGATCGACACTCCTGGTTTGGTTTTATGGTGATAGAAGATGAACGTTATTTTCCCAGAATGCCTCTTTAACAACTGCTTTGGAGGAACCAGTTATAGAAGAGGTGTTACTCCAATGCATCCCCAAACCTAAGCTGGTCAGTTGAGATTTGAAAACCAAGGGGTTGAATTACTATTCCCTAGGTTGATCACATCCCCCATTGCTTATGTGAGGCTTTAATGCAGCCAAGTCACCAATCCTTTGAAGACCTATATCTAAAAAAAATAGGTGAACGACCAGTGTACTTCCAGCAGGTTGAACAAGGGTTTTATGAGGCCGTTTTTCCTGTTTGCCCTATATACCTCAATGACTGGAGAGCCTGATTTTGTGGTGGTAGCTTTATACCGCTTGATGACCGCGGATGCACTGTGGAGAAGATTTATCTACCCTAACTCTCAGATAGTGAAAATGGTCTACCTGTTGGAGCCGTTTCAGGTGAAACCCCCCTTTGAACTATTTGTGAGGATTGAATACCGCAATCTTTGTTTTAGATGTGTTTACTTTCAGACATCAGGTGTCCCAAAAAGAACCTTGCTACTGCATCCTATAAACAGCTTGGCAATTTTTCAAGATTTGTATTGGTTACTTCATGCAACACATAGTAACAACTCCCAAGAAAAAGACCATTTTTTTCTCTCCTTAAGATAAAAACACTATTCTTAGAGCTAGCCTAAACACTAGAGACGGAGATGAGTGAATAAATACTGCAAGCAATAGATGCCATGCCCACAAGTAAAGCTAGAGGCCCAAACTGCTACCTGGCTGAATAAAACCAATTGAATGAAGAGAAAGCAGCCCCCGTTACAAAACCTTTTTGCGGTAATAACCCCAGGATCACAGCCCCTCCCAGAGCTTAGTCCAACATTTATCACTCTCTTACTGAAGCCAGATAAATACCTATTAAAATGTGGGGGGCTATAGGCTGATCTCATTACTAAATGTGACACTAAATGTTTTGCCAAAGTTCTAGCCAACCACCTAGCACAACTTCTCCTGTGGTCGATACATACCACCCAAGTGGCATGTTTCCTCATTGCTCCTCCGTATCCCACTTATTGTCACTCTTCAATGTTAATGCCAGTGTGGCATGATCAAGATGAAAAGATGGCGTATCTTTGAAATCAGAGAAAGCATTTGACAGAGTTGAATGGGAATATATTCTCTGAGTGCTGGAAAGAATGGGTGAGAGAGGGCTTCCTTTCCAAATATAAATGGCTGTATACTAACCTCATTGACTTTGTGGCATGCAGGAGCTTCCTATCACAAGCAATCACCATCTTAAGGGGAACCAGGCATGGCTGCCCTCTGCCTCCTCTCCGTCATGGCAATGGAACCATTAGCTGCTGCAGTAAAGAATGACCCCTGATTAAAGGCATGCAGGCTATGGGAGGCGAACACTAAGCCGTCGTCTTTGCCAATGATTTTCTAATAACACTTGGATCTGCGGCAGTCAGTAACAACCCTAATTGACATGGTATCCAAATTTTGGAATTTCTCTGGATACAGCATCAACTTGGACAAATGGGAGGACCTCCCTCTAACTCCTGCAATACCTAAGGGATCACTCAGGAGCTCCTCATTTAGCTGGAGCATCCACATTCTCAAATACTTCGGATCAACCCAAACAGAGCACTTTAGAACATGATGAAGGACAATTTAGGACTGCATATTGGGAGAGTGCAGAGTGACATTGCTCAGTTGTCCAAATTAAATCTCTCCCTTTGGGGAAGAGCACAAGCAATCAAAATGAACATTCTGCCCTGCTTAAACTACATCTTTGCCATTTCTCTCTCCGCACCTCAAATAACTTACAGAGCCCTTTATCCAAACTGTGGAAGTCTAATCTGTAGTGGGACACCTGACTTACAATGGCAAACTGCATACATCCACAGAATGTGGGAGTCTTTGTCTGCCACACGTACAGTCATACTGGTTAACCTTACAGCTAGGGCAACATAAATACTGCATGCACACACCACTAGAAACCCCACCATGGATTGCAATAGAAAAGAGAATTATGGGGAACAACAGGGTAATATGGCGATCAGAACACAGTCAGACGAAGAAAAGGAACACTATCTTATATTATACATGGCAGCTTAAGCCTGGAACAAACCCTTACTGAAGCACAATAGACATTTGTGACAGGCTCACATTAAGTTTAGTTACTATAAACTACTGAGATTTGGGGCAACTTTCTGAAAGGTAAAAACGATATACAGCGCGAGGAACATGATTCGGGAACCAATACAGCAGATATACCACAACACAGGTATGCAACTCAGTCATTTTTCTACTACCTCTCATGGCAGGTGCATATAATCCTAGTTATGCACACCCCCTCTAGTTTCTTAAAACAGATCACCAGAGTTGTAAACAATAAGAGAACCCAAAACGCACACAAATCTGATACGAAGGATGAACAACACTTGCTACAGAAGCCAGAATAGCAGATGTTAGCCACACTGGTCCTTACCTGTTTAATTTGTATAACATTTTCTTGTAGCAAACTTATACAATTCTTTGTCTACCTTCCCTTACTGCGAACTGTGAGACTTTATCATGTGTAAGGATTTTATTTGGGTCTATGTATGCTGTGAGATGTTGTGTGTGTCAGCCTGATAGTTTTGGAATGATCCTATTGAGAGATGACAATGTAACTTTTCACTTTTGTATTATAATAAAACTTGATTAATAAAAAATAAAAAAACTACCATGCCAGTATTGCATTGTCCAGAAATGACTCCATCAGGGGCAACATTGCTGTGGCTGTATCATATACCTATCACGATACCAGTGGTCCCAGTGCCCACATTGCCCTCCCGCAACCCTGCATACAGACACACACTAGCCCAAAAAAGCTGCACCTCTCCTGGCTAGGAATCCAGACAAGTTCTCTGCATTCCTCACAGTCACCCTCTAGCCACTGCTTCTCTCTATGATCAATGAAGTTCACTACACAGCCTCAGTGTGTTCGCAGTCACTCCCAGAGCTCCATCGTGGCCCCACGTAATGGCTATAACATCCTCAGGTAATCATGGTGGCTCTCAGTCAACGGAATGGTGAATTGGGTACTTGTTCTTTATTGTCATGACTTTAACTTTAAATGTGGGGGGCTAAAACATTCCATCGCTTAAAGGGTTGATGACTATAACCCAGGACTGATTGAGGGTATCAAATGTGACTTAGGGCCACTCTGAAAGCATGGCAATTTGCCACATATGAAGAGTGACAACTGCAAATCATCTCTGGCTTTGCAGCCGACCTCTTGGAATTTTATAGCCCATCCTTAAAATGTTGAAGGCAAAATTACAAGTGTCAGAGAGCAATGTCTTGATTGGTTTACCTAAAAGTGTCACTAGAGGCACTGAGCATTTGCCAGCTATGCAGGGCTTCTGGGGGTTGTGTGGCTCAACAGGAGTGATGGCACTCTCACATGTGGTACCATCTTAAACTCTGGTCAAGGCTAGAGTGTTTGCATACTTGCAGTAATGTGTTTTCTTTCTTAGGCCAGATCTGAAGTACCTATTTTATTTAAAGGTAGTTTATTGCGTTTTGGAAAAGATACAACCAAAGAGGAAAATGAACTCAATCATGTTACACCTCGCATCATCTAACAAGTAATGCTTTGTTGATAATACATGCTACATGAAGGTAAAATACTAAAGATGAGTGGAGAATCATGATGAAATTATGTTAAAAAGCTGAGTTACTTCTATTGTAGCAAATGTGGTGGATATATGTTTATATCCACCATGTCTAAAGATGAGACTGTAGAAGTTCTAAAACAACACAAGTTGCATTACTTGAATTATTGACCGCAAAGAAGTGTAATCAAAGGACAATAAGGATAATGAAATGTAAATGAAACGCTAGAAGAGAAATATATATTTTCCATCCTACGGTTTGCAAATAGGTTCGCCTCACAGGAGATGTAATGATCTATGGACATCCATTTAAAGCAAGGAAAGGCATGAGAGTAGGCTCAAGGCGGCTTAACCTTCTCCAGGTACTCGTCAAGTTTATCTCACCTGGGTAAATGCGCTGATATCCAGGGATATTGTTGTGCTAACATTTGATCAGCTTCTCTGATGTACCTCACCCATTCCCACCAGGCATGAATAGAGTGTTTCTCAAGTCTTTAGTATTAGTTAATATTGTTTTGTGTGGTATGGTAAATATGCGATATAGCAGTATTAATTCATGTTGAGTTACTACTGTTGATAGAAGTCATATATTCATAAAAGTGACTTTTTGGAAGGTGGTGTTTTGAATGTGTTCTGCATAAAGGTGTATGTTCCATCCCAGAAGTCTTTTATAAGTAGGAATTCAAAGGACATATGTCAAATAGACCCCAAATGTATTTTACAACTCCAGCATCTATTGTCTGCCAGGATCCTTAGCTTTTAAAGGTGTGGCGGGGTCGAGAATGTTTTATGTAGTAAGTAAAATCTGGTCTGGGTGAGGTTTGGTGTGATTTTTCTCAAGAATGTGGAAGACCATATTTTTGACCAGTCCTCTTTGGTGAGTGCAAGTCTATTGTCTGTATAGCAATTTGGTGCCCTTATCCTGTTTATCTTTTATAAATGTGGAATGACACATATTCAGTAGTTTGTAAACTTTAGGTGGCACTTGGCCACCATGTTTGAGTGTAGTCCGGAGTAGCTTTTAATGGATTCCATCAGTGCTTACAAAGAATACAGACTAGCCAATTCTATTTGACTTAAATTCTTGACGGGCAACATGGAAACATCAAAGGTGGAATTGGATAGCCACCAGGACCTTTCTGTGAATTCACCAGACAAATGTCAGAAGCCTTCCACCCCCATTCTCCATAGCAAACATCAGAAAAGGAAACTATTTAATTGTGACATTAGAGGTTTTTCCTTCACTATGACTGAGCCAAATTCAAACAAAGCCTGTTTAGCCTTCGAATACTAGATATCAGTGCTTGAAACTGTTAGAAATGGGGTCTCTGGTTGGCAGTCCGTTTGCACTCTGTCTAAACAGAGACCCTCACTCTAGTCAGGGCAATGGAGATACACACTTGGATAACCCCAGCTTACCCCCTTGGTAGCTTGGCACAAGCAGTCAGGCTTATCCCAAAGGCAATGTGTAAAGTATTTGTACCAACACACACAGTAATACAGTGAAAAATGGACACCATACCAGTTTAGAAAAATAGGTAATATTTATCTATATCAAACAAGACCAAAACGACAAAAATCCAACATACACAAGTCAAGATATGAATTTTCTAAGTAAAAAGAGTCTTACTCCCTAGAAAACAATGGAAATGTTGACTTTACACAAAGTACCTGGATTGTGTCAAAAATAAAGCTGCACGGTTGAGTGTGCGTCAGAAAAGTCAGTGATGCGTCAATTCCTTACTCGTAAGTGAGGCTGTACATCGTTTCTTCTCCGGTTGCTTAGGCGATGCGTAATTTTTCTCCCCCACAAGAGAGCAATGCATTGATTTTCCAGACAGGGCACCTTGGATCCGCGCAGGTTCACAATGACCTTGACACCCAGCAACGATGTCTGAGAAATCCGGTCACATGATGTTGGAAAACCACGCTGCGTGGGGTTTGCATTGTTATCAGCAGTCTAAAGCAGGTGTAGCGCCATTTCTTCAGCCACGATGCAGGTGACACGTCGATTTCCCATCCGCGATGCACTTGATACATTGTTTTCAGCTGCGAAGCTGGTGGCGCATTGTTTTTACAGCCGTGTTGCAGGTGGTGCATCAACATTTTCTCTGCATGGCTTTTGGGGCATGGATTTCTGTTCTTTTTCTAACAACTTCACCTTTCAAGGGACTGGATGGGGCACCACTTGGCAGGGCAGGAGTCTCAGGAGAGAGTCCAGGTGCTGGCAGGGGAAGTCTTTGATGGCCCTGAGACTTCAACAACAGGAGGCAAGCTCAGGTCAGGCCCTTGGCAATTTCTTCACAAGCAGGAATTTACCACAAGGCCCAGTTTTCGTTTCCTTTCACAGACAGAAGCAGCAACTGCAGGGTAGCCCATCAAACCACAGTCCCAGGTAGCGGCAGCACTTCTTCTCAGCCCTTGAGCTCTTCTCCTTGGCAGAGGTTTCTCATGGTTCCAGAAGCAATTCTAAATATCTGGTGTTTTGGGTCCACTACTTTTACCCCTTTCTACCTTTTGAAGTAGGCAAACTTCAAAGGAAAGTCTCTGTTGTTCACAGGATCCTGTCTTGCCCAGGCCTGGCCCCAGACACACACCATGGAGTTGAAGACTGCATTGTGTGAGGGCAGACACAGCCAATTCCGGTGTAAGTGACCACTTCTCCCTCCACTCTATCTCACATGGCTCATCAGGATATGCAGGCTACTCCCCAGCTTCCTTTGTGTCACTGTCTAGAGGGGATTCACAAACAGCCCAACTGTCAGTCTGACCCAGACAGGGTATACACAAGCAGGCAGATTCACAAAATGGTTCAAGCACGAAAATGCCCACTTTCTGAAAGGGGCATTTTTAGACTAGAAATCTAAAAACCAACTTAACTAAAAGATGTATTTTTAAATTGTGAGTTCAGGGACCCCAAACTCCACCTCTCTATCTGCTCTCAAAGGGAACTTGTACTTTAAGGATATTTAAAGGGGCAGCCCCCATGGTAACCTATGAGAGAGATAGGCCTTGCAACAGTGAAACACTAATCCAGCAGTGTTTCACTGTTAGGACATGTAAAACACATCAGTACATGTCCCACCTTTAACATACACTGCACCCTGCTCATGGGGCTACCTTGGGCCTATCTTAGGGGTACCTTACATGTATAAAAATGGAAGGTTTTGGCTTGGCAAATGGGTACACTTGCCAGGTCGAATTGGCAGGTTACAACTGCACTCTCAGACACTGCAGTGGCAGGTCTGATTCATGTTTGCAGGGCTTCTCATGTGGGTGGCACAATCAGTGCAGCAGGCCCACTTTTAGCATTTGATTTACAGGCCCTAGGCACCTCTAGTGCACTTTACTAGGGCCTTACTAGTAAATCAAATATGCCATCATGGAAAAGCCGATTACACATAAAATGTACACAGGGAGCAATTGCACTTTAGCACTGTTCAGCAGTGGTAAGGTGCCCAGAGTACCACAAACAGTAAAAATAGAGTCCAGCACACAGTCAAAACATGGGAAGCAGAGGCAAAAAAGACAGGGGAGACCACACCAAGGATGCCAGGTCTAACAGAAACCTACTAAAAGCAGTGTATGACCAGAAGTAGAGTTTACCTGTGGGCTACACAAAAGCTGAGATCTGCATTGACGGGCCAATATAGGGAGACAGCAAAAAGACTTCAAGGAGGTCTGCCAGTGCCTGTGACATACCTAACCCACAGTTGTCCCACTTTGGTACTTGTCCGTATCCAAACAAACTGTATCTGCTCTGGACATTCCTAGTGGGAATAAAGGTCTCATCCAAGGCCATCACATACATGGTCTATTGTTTCCTGGTCTGTAGGACCAGGGGAATTTCAACTTCTCACAGAGCAGGAGAAAAATCACATGGACCCGGGCCCAAATTACATAATGAGTGCAATGTCCCTGTTTGCACTCGGGCATCCTTAACCAGGTGCTCACAGTGTGGTCTGGGACGATGCAGCTGATTACCCAAAAAAATGCTCTGTGGATAAGGGCCCATATTATATTTTTGGTGCACTGTCCCTATTTGCACCATGGCACCCTTAACTAAGGGCACTCACCATAGACTAGGTCATTGCAGCTGACTGCACAAAAAAATAAGCTGCCTTCAGTGTTGGCACAAGCTCTGACAGATTGTGCCTGTACTCGAGAGAACTTCATTGAAAGACAAGGTCCCTGTTTGAAACTTGACCTTTGATCAGTTGTGAACTGGCCTCACTTTATTTCAAAAGCCAAGGTAACTTCCTAATGCATGAATTCAATTGCCCAATTTATGGTTGCCTCTCTTCCGCAGTCACTTTACCAATCCATCAAGAGATTAACACGGCTGGTGCCTCCATGAATGGACCACATAGGAGGAGAAAGATGAATTGCAAAAAGATCTCTGGAAAATGTTTAAGACTGTAGTAGTTGAAACTGAAAAAAATAGCAAGGGACAAAAATAAAAGGATCGGGCAATAGACCTGCTGTTCGGTAGCAGTGATTGAAAGGTTGGGGTGTTTTGCATAGTAGAAAATAGGAAAAGAACAAATAAGAAAAGGAAGTTCAGTTTCAGCCATAAAGGATTGGTAAAATATGTTGAAAAATATCATGTTGCCATATCACGTTGGGAAATATTTAGGCTTCACCCTTCTTTCTAGAAATATTGAAAGTTTTCCAAAACGTGCCACTGTTGATGGCCACTACTGGCCCCGGTACCAGTCTAATGTCTGGGGTTGCTTGTGTTCGTATAAGGAGATAACTTTGCCTCACAGTTCAGGCTGGACTGTTTCTAATGGACCAGGACCAAGGCTGATTTGCATATGACTAGTCTCCGTCTAGGGTGGTGTGGTGGGTGAAAAGTGATGGACTGGAATGCAGTCCGAGTGATTGCCAGTGGGTAAGATCAGCCTTCTGCCTAGGCAGGGAGTACACCTCCCGCTGACTAGGCGGACTGATGGAGTGGCTGCCATACTTTAAATGAAAATCTTCTTTTTTTTTCCAGAAGTCATGCTCTTCCAGCAGAGCAAGGTAGGATGCTACAGCCCACAATGGTCCATTGAAGTCAAATATCACATCGAGGGCTTCTGCCAAAGCCTTCAGTTTTGGCACCAATAGTTGTGATTGAGGCAAAGCTGGATTCTATAGATATGAAGGCTACTTTGTGTCTGGAATGATTTTACCATTGTCTCCAACAGTTACATATGCCCTTTTTACTTGTAGGAAATCTCCAGCAGGGCAAGGCAACATTACTTGAGCTGATGAGGGATCCTGTCTATCGTTAGTGATTTGCTGACATCCTTGAACTTCGCTAGAAAAAGCTCTGAGAGAGACAAACCTATAATTTGTTATCACTCGGGTCGCAAGTGTTAAAGGTGGCCATGGTACCTTTTCATGGTCCTCCAGAGACCAACAAACAATCAAGGATTCTCTTTCTTGTAGATGCTCCAAAAGTTACTCTTGTTCTCTCCCATTGTTCCCAAGCTTCCAGGGACAGTTTTTAGGGTCCAGGTGTATCTCCAGCTAAAGCTGTGAAAAGGTCCAGTGAATTCGACCTACGAATGAATAGCTGATTGTCCCACAGAATGGAGCCCTTTTTTACCTTTCGGGTCCCTGATTGATGACAGTAGACTAGCCAACTTACCCTTAAAGAGCAATGCATTTCCTGTTTACAAGTGGAGAGCATATCTCATCTTGGTCATCTTCATAGGTAGGTCAGACAGAATCTTGCCCCAAGCAGGCGCTGAGGTGCCACTGTTATTCTGCACACTATCTTGTGATTGGTGGCAATGCCAGATAGAATAACCACAGCCCAGTCATCACTTTTTCACATCAGTCCTGTTTTGCCTGCTGCACACTATCCTAGAAGCCTGTACCCTTGACTAGAACACACAGACATCTTGCAAGGTTTGTTTTACAGAAATGAGGATAATTTCCCTCAGTCTGTTTTGTTTGCCTCCCACTGAGAGGATAGACAAGTGTTTGAGACAGATACTGTGTTAAAGGGCTTCCATCATACTATCCTCTGTTTAATGTCAACATGTGAAAAGGGCCAGGCTCAACTTAGTCCTTTGTGATCCCATTTGGATTCCTATCCACTCCAAGGCCTCATTCCAAAATAAGTGACTAGCGAATACTCCTATCTACCTTCGTGCTCCTAAAAGTGACTCTATTACGTTCTGACAGTTCCAGGGTTTAAGTGGAGAGCAATTCATATTGAAGCACCCTACAGCACAATTGGCACTCTGAATCTGCTCACCTCAAATGTCTGTTTTTGTAGCATAGTTTTTAAGCATAAGATTTGCAGAGTGCCATCCACGCTGAGCTAGAAAGTGACAAAGCCGTTGCCACTTTTTGCAGCACAATCTTTAAGCATAGGATTAACTAATGCCATCCATGTGAGCTGAAAAATAACAACAGCCTTTTACCACTCCAGGCACTATTACAGCTTTCGATTGGTAAAATACCATCCCAGTCAACCTAGAATGAATAGAAGCAACACCTGACACACGTTTTGCTGTTCTTAGAGCTCTTCAGAGAGGTATAGCTTTTTCCAAACAAAGGGAGTACCCATTATACGTCAAGACAGTACCCTATCAGGCTTAGAGGGAAGACTATCATTTAGTCAGCCTAACTAAGAAATCACAAAAATTACATACTTTTTCATAAATTTTGAAATTGAAAAATATTTCAGACTACCCTTGTGTTTCAAAAACTGATGGACCATTTGTATAGGGATATCGGAAGGTGTGATCATTCCAGGATGATATTTTAATATATACATTTTCCCAGAGGAACAACCAACAACTTGTAAAAAGTTTTGAATATTTAGAGAAACAGAGGCATGACTGAGAAGTGTATTTTTTCATGCAATAAGTTGTTCATCCGTGTCACACAATGACATCGGAAGGTGTAAGTCCCAAAACAAATTTAATGGCTGCCATCAAGAAGGCTCCTTCTCCTTAAAACAAAGATTCTTTGAGCTCCTTTCTGGGCATGAGTGAATATTATGCCGGATTTGTGTGTTGGTACGCTATCATTATAAAGCTTATGAGGACCAACCTGAAAGAGGGTATTAAGTTCCCTTCGGGTCTTAAGCAAATTGATGCTTTCTTACTGGTTAAGTCTAATACTAAATGCTCCATTCTTGAAACTATTTGTGAGCAGAGTGAATTGTACTGCAACAGTAGACGTCTGTACAGATGGTTTGGGTGGCACGCTGTGACAATTGATCAATAACAACCAACACTCTATGGCTTTTATTTCTAGATCTTTGCTTTGTACAGAAAGGCATTACAGCATCTTAGAGCAAGAGGCATTGACATGCTTGGGCCGTTGGAAAACTCAGAACCTGTTTGTAGGTGGCATGGGAGTCACCACAAGGCGTTGGTATACTTGATGAGCAGTAATGGTGTAGTGAGAGCTTTGTTTAGATTGATTTCTGAGTTCCAAAAATACTGCTTTTCTTGTGGCAATAATATGAGTGAATTGCCTATTAAGGTTACCCACTACAAATGCAGATGCCAGAGGTGAGCGATTTGAGGTGCTTGAATGTGTTGTAGCCTTGGTTGAAGCTGTGTAAAAGCAGGTTTGTTGTAATGAGTCTTCATGTGCAGGGTTACAAAGTTTGTGGTTATTGGTACAGGGATTTGAGCAGAGATTTGAGTTGCTATGCCTAAGTAGCTTTAGAGCTCAATATTGAAAGTGATTTGATTGTTCAGCAGGATTTGTTTACTTATCCCCGGTGTTGTCAGAATAAATTGATTGTAGTGCAATTTGGTCATCTGGTAATATCAGTCTCTCAAAGGTTTCTAAATATGCTGTATCGGGGGCCAGATATAAACGCTCAGGTGGTCGGGTTTGTGAATAAATGCAAGATTTGTTTTATTTCTGACAAACATTTGAAATGTGCAAAAAAAAAAAAAAAAAAAACACTTCACGCTGTTTTTCCCAGTGATCAATGGGGAAAAAGTTGCCATTGATGTTTCTGATCTGTTTGTGATTCTTTGCAAAGCAGATAAGGTTGATTCATGTTTTGTGTGATTATTTTACAAAGTGGATTTATTATGACTTTGTGGACGCTGCATCAACAGAAGGTGTTTCGGAGTTTTTTTTATGAAAGTTTTTGCTCCAGATGGTGTTACAAATTTTTTAGTTTCCGATAATGATACTCCTTTCGCTTCTGATAAGAGAATTATATTTTTGAATTTCCATTGTTGGAAACTGTTGAAGATTGCCCTATACATACCCTTCATTAAGTGGTTTAATTGATAGATAACGGGAGATTCAGTGGCAATTGCTACCGGATTGGACAGTAAGATGTATTTGGTTGAGAAAATGTGTTCATAAGTGCACACACACAAAACATTTTGCCAAAGGTACCGCCACTTTTTTGTGCTTCTGCAAGGAAGGGGATGGTAGGACTTCCAGCCAAACGAATTCGAGTATTCGATTATTGTGATAAAGCTAAGTGCGGTACAGGTGCTGGCGATGTTATGTTGATCAAGAAACATCTCAAGGTTTTAAAACGTATTTCTAAATTGACAGGCCCGGTCAGAGTAGTGTGTTCTCGTGAAGTAGGAGCAGGGGACATTTTACATGAAGGGAGAAGGAGTTAACAGAAAAGTTTTGGCTGGACCAGTGGTGATGCAAGCTCAGATCTTAGTGCAAGACGCTGTCAAGGAAACCAGAGTCGTGGCTTTGATACTCTCGGGGGTTTATCCATGAATGATGAAAGCGGCCATAATGTTGATTGTGCTAATGTATCTGTTGTAGCTGCTGATGACGGTAAGAGTGCAGTCTTTTTGTATTTCTCAGTGATTGATATGCATGTGTCGGGAGTATTGATGAAAGGTGCTATGAAAGGCGTGTGTTTTTATTGGACAAGAACAAAGATTGTGCCCTGAATAAATAATATTTTATGTCTTTTTTTATTTCTTTTCAGTAAGTGGGAAGATGTGTAGCTTATGGTTATCACTTGCCTCTGCTGTCTGCCTAATGTTTCCAGAAAGTTCCATGTACTTTACTTCACCTACGCTCTGTGCTTGTTTTAGAATATTTACCTTTTGTATGCGTTACCAAGCACTGTCTGAGTCAGGTGTGTTCAAGGGGCTCTCCTCACTTCGAAGCTTGTCCTGCCACAGTGCACCAATTTCTTCAAGCACTCTTCACGGTTAATAAATAACCAAGTTATTCTTGCTGTTTCTTTAGGGATCTTTTGTCTACAGGGATTTTAAAATGATGTTTTGTAGGCATAATTTAACTTATTTGCACAGCCAAAGCTTTTAGCAAGCTAATACATTCCCTGCGTCCTTTTTTCCATTCTGCCAGGTGTCAAGGTTAGATTCCCTGCTAGATGAATAAATCCTCTCAAAGGCTACATGCTGGAACAGCGCCTGTCGGCGGAAGAGCCGTGACTGTGCGTGGCGGTAACCCTCATCAGAAGGGGTTTCGGCTCATCGGAGTGATGGCGGGTGCCATGCACTGATGCGAAAGACGCAGCTGTCCTTATGTATAATTCACATTGTTGCTCTGGGGTTTCAGTTGGTATCCGTATCTGAGGTGACCCTCTACTAATGCGACCTGGCTTCAAATTATGTTTTCTCTGCTATGAACAACAAGAAAAGTTGAATTTAGAAAATTAATGCTTTCAATGACCAGGAAAACAACCTACTCAAATGACGTAATATATGGAAGCGAAAGAGACGGTAAAATCGTAATGGAAATGATGTTCAAGGGTAAACAGTCTGCTTATATGCAAGACCAGTGGTCTGGACAGTATGAGATAGACTCTTGAGTGACTTGTTGCTAGGAAACAGTACCTGCCTGTGATAGAATCAAAATCCCATCGGGGAGGCTTTTGGGCCCTCTCTGCTGCTGAATATTATTGCTCCTTTCGAGTCGGGTGGAGGGCAGGCCTCACCTGCAGAACAGCTGAATACAATCACAATTTTTTACCTCTTCTAATTTTCTGCGTTTGATGATGTTGATTCTATGCCCGTGCTGTTATTGTTCTTCCTTGGTTAGTGGATGTTGCATAATAAACGAGCATTGGCAAAGCCAATGTGCCAGCCCTATTGGAAAGCTGTTGGCTTTCTCCGTTTCTTTTAGCTGTGGTGTTCACCAGCACAACTGCTATGCAGCAAGGCTGACAGGAAAAGAAATGCCATGACATGGCCGGAGCTGACAGCGAGGAGTAGTCATCTGTTTTCTTAGTATGGGATTATTCTCTACCTTCGCAAAAAAAAGTTTCATGATTTATCTCATGTCCGAGCTGAAGTTCGCCATTTTGGCCCTGAATGAAAACAGCACCAAAAAGGCCATGCAGAGTAGGAGCGCAGGGCAGTTTGCATCTTTGTAGCATCTTGACACCCATGGGTGTGATTTAAAAAAAAATAATAATTGGTGGGGGCGCAGGAAGGGCCAAGCAACAAAGAGATACCGGGGTGGACAGAGCATGCAACAATGGGGAAGGGACTAACTGGAGTAGCCGCAATGTGGAAGGAGGGAGGGGATAGGACAAGCAATAATGTGGTAGATGGTACGGAGGAAGGGGGTGCAAGTAAAAGGGGAAAAAGTAACTCTGAAAGCAGCGAGCGAGAGCTAGAGGCAAAGTGGTGTCCACGTAGGTCTTTCACATGGTTGCTCTCCCCGGATGTACCTGTGAAATGGCGGTGTTAAGGAGGCAGAAAGGACAGAGTGAGCCCTAGCGACTGGTGCAATGTTCCGTCGGACTTAATCTGGAAGTTCTCTTCGTCGGTACATGGTGGCCGGGCAACTTCGAACCTTCATTCTTACGTCTTCGGGACCGAAACGATCCGGCTGTGGTCTTCTGCCTTCTGGCCTTAGAAGTTGGTCTGCAGTCTAGCTTACTGGAGTAGAAACGAGGAAGTCCGGAGGGCTTTGAGTTATTGGATAGTGCTGTCTCTGTCTGTGGATATGGCTCGAAAAGAAGTGCATCCAGTTGGTGACCGAGGAGGCGAGGTTTCAGCTCCTTCAGCTGTTCATCAGCGCAAAGGGGGCTAGCACGCTGGTATGGAGAGTAACAGTAGCGGGGTCGGAGGAGCAAGGACGGGGCCCGCAGTGAAGAAAGTGCCTGACAAATTGATGATGCGGGGGCCCAAGCGTGGTAAGTCCCAGTCTTCCATCTCTGTGTTTTTCAATCTACAGTAGTTACTACTGCAGATACGGAGCCTTCTCAGGCAACCTCAGGGGATGTTGCTTTGCAGCTGGACATAAGCAGCATATTACTGGGAAGGCAAGCCCGCAGCCTGGGGTGGTGGACTCTGAATTGGACATTGCAGCCAAAGATTTGCCTAGTACTGCTCCTGACACAGTATTGCAAAGTTTGGTGGAAACACATGGGCCCCCATCAATTACACTGCACGATTCCGCAGGTATAATGGAGCATGGGGCTGGCCCACAAAAGGAGCTCCACAAGGCGTTTCAGGGGGGCAAGGATGTCTCGGTCACAGAAGGGTTTGAGCAAAACGCTGTGGCTGGAGGTTTGGTTCAGCACTCCCATGCTGGTTTGACAGAACTATGGCAGGAAGGTCAAGGGATTACTATGTAATGAAATACACTGTTCCAAAGAAGACGAAAAAAGAAAGGGAGAACACTAGGGAGTCCTAATTAATAGGATCAAGAGTCCTCACACACCCTATTGGGTGTCATGCTTCATCATCGGACGGGCTCCTCGTCAGACCGGCGCTGCAATGTCTGACGGGCACCCCCCGAAGGGGGGCTCTTTGCCGGAGATCTTTTCTCGATGATGCCACAGAACCCAGATGTGGGTCAGAAGAAAGAGAGGAGAGATCAATAGAAAATAAAATTGGCTCAAAACCCTCACTAAGTTTTCATTTATTCGCCGATGTTGGGTGATAGCCAAGATTAAAAAATAAAACAAGCGAGTTAGATAGAGATAATGCTCAACCACTCACTAGCAACTTGATAAGGAGGTGAGGAAGTCAGGAATTGCCAGACATTCCTCGAAATGAGGTCGACATGTTTCCACGTCTCTTTGGTCCAAAGGGATCCACTGACCCTTCTTCAGGACCTAATAAATCTTTAAACTTCTCCAACAAAAAAACAAAATAGACTCCTGCAATCTGAAACTGACAATCAAAATGTTAACAGTCACTTACACGAGTCCACTCTGACCCGGACTTGCTGTTCCAATTAGTCACCCCTCCCAAGTTGAGACGGGCTTCATGGGATCACGCAGGCCTGTAGCCAGGCTTGCAAAAGCTTTTAAGCAGTCCTGGTGCGGTACATTCGACCTACCCCTGGCCCGCTCCCGGATGTTTAATCAAGGGATTAACCAGGCTTGTTGAGAGGCCAGAGCAACATTAAAAGAACAAGGGATGGTAAACCCCTCGGAGTACGCAGAGAAATTCTTCCCACTCACAGAGGAGTCAGAAGTGTCTGATGTTGCCCTGAGTGATGTCTTTGGCTCTCAGTCCACCAGGTCCGGTCATAGCTTGAATGGAACATCAGAGGACTCGGTTGACCTGGCTGAGGGAAACTTCGTAGGCCCAGGGGAGGCGCAGGGAGGAGTCAAGCAGGCTAGGAGGAAAATGAAGGGAATCTCCAAGTTAAATAGCAAAGGTGAAGGAAAGGGCATGCACCACCCAGGCCCCATAAAATTGGATTACTTAGCCATACAGCGGATATATACAGAGGGAGCTGGGCAATTTGTGATTATTCAGCTCGCAGAGGGTATGGGGCCAGCCGCCGACACTTCCTTGAGTAAGCCTACGCTTGGTCTCATTTACAGCTCCATCAAGCTACTGCAGGAGAAAACCCGTACTGAGAGCCGCATAGCTTGAATTGCTACTAAACGTCTACAAGGGGTGGTTTGTAAGGTCAATATGATGTGTTCTGAGATTGGTGAATGGCTTCCCGCTGTGGAAGATAGAACGGCTGCATTGGAAGTGGAGTGGCGACCCTCAAGGAGCAAACGGAGGCAAACAAAACCCATCTGATGAATATCATGTGGAAGTTGGAAGACTTTGAGAATAGACAGCGCTGTAGTATCTTGAGATTCCTGGGGATTGTGGAGGGAATCGAGGGCAATGACATGTGGACTTATATGCTGTCTTTCCTCAAGGGAACGTCCCGGAGCTGTCCTCTTGGAATTGGGACCTTGAGGTTCAGCGGGTGCACTGATTCTCACTGATGCTCCGGAGAAAAGAGGATACCTCCAACCCCAGACCAAGAGCAATTCTTGTTTACTTTAGTAATTTTTTTGCTCAGAGAAGCGATCTTTGAAAAATGATTGCGAAGAGCGCTTTCAATAGTAAATTTTTTTTCATGTGCCCCGACTTCTGCCATTTTACGGTTGAAAGGAGGTGGCGGCTAAGACAATTATTAAGACCATTTCAAGATGACGGTGGGGAAGATTATCTGGTTAATCCTGCCCGATTAAAAGTGATTATCAAGGACCAAACTAGGTCTTTTATCTAAAACAAATAAGGCAAAAGAATTCTTATAAGAGCTGTGTGTGGGGGGTGGACAGAAGGATGGGGTGTTCTGCTTTCCTTCTTATCTCGTATCAGAGCTTACAGAACATATCAAGAATGCACTTCTGAGTTCAAAGAAGACCTTTATTGTTGTTAATTCTTCCCCACCCACAAGTTCTTGAGGGATGAATTATTAGATTTCAAGCACACGTTCAAATGAGTAAAAGTATCGCAGCAATGAAAACAAAATATATCACAGTACTTCTCAGTTGCAATGTACACAGCAGGTTATATTTATAAGATATTGATAAGATATTGAATGCAAAGCAAAACAAATACTTCACCGTGTGAGAAACTATTTACAGCTTCATCTTTCTGGGGTATGCAAGTTGATGACTCACGTCAACTGCGAGAAAGAGATTATCTACCCACACGGGAGACTGGCAACTGGCACCAAGTTCCAGTCCGAAGTCAGGCAGATTCGAATCTAAATCTCTGAAGCCCCGAGTCATCCTTTCAAAAGCGTGCCCCCTCCTCTCAGACTCGGGAAAACTACGCAAGCCTTTGGAGACTGGCCAGATCTCCTAGACTTCTCCTCTTCCCAAGCCTGAGCAGAAAGGAAAACACCAAATGTACTCTCTCGTATCAGGTCTAGTCTGGTGTGAAGCATCTTGTGGAAAAACACAGCTTGGAAAAATACAGCTTGGATTCTCAACTGCAATGTCTAACTCCACGTTAAAGGCAATAGGCAGCTAACCTAAATATCACATGTAATGTCTAATGTCATGTCAAAGCCAATAGGCAGCTGAGCTGAATTCAAAATGTAAGGTCTAATGTCATGTCAAAGCCAATAGGCAGCTAAACTGAATACAGCATGTCAAAGCCAATAAGCAGAATACAGAATGTAATGGCTAATGCAATGTCAAAGCCAATAGGCGGCTAAACTGAATACAGAAAATAATGGCTAATGCCATGTCAAAGACAATAGGTGGCTAAACTGAATACAGAAAGTAATGGATAATGCCATGTCAAAGCCAATAGGCGGCTAAACTGAACAAAACATATAATGTGCTACTGGTGAACATTGAGCAACTAATATGCGCAGTGGTGAAACACAAAGTCATTGGTCAAACATAATCAATAGCATCACATGGGGTCTCTCCCAAAGTTGGCTGGACTTTTGGCCTGATCCTGGTTTTTCAGTTTTTCTTTTGTGAATAGGATCTCTGGAACATTTTTCTCACTGTTTCACTACAGTTTATGTAGTTTATGTATCTCTCTTCTTCTCTATTTACAGTGGGGGTCTACTCGTGTTGTTCTGTTTGAGTTACGGGAAGGATGCTAAGCTGTGTTTCACCGCGTTTATAATTAGTAGGCAAATTGGTGAGGGTTGAGAGGTCGCAGAGGGTGTACGACTGGTGCCATCATTCAGGTCGTCCAGGACCTGACTGCCTCAGAAGGTGGGAGGGTGGGTAGGGGTGGGGGTGCAGAAAGGGGTGTTTGAGGCTTTGGGTTGAGGATTGTAGTGAAAGGCTCTGGGTGGGTGGGTAAGACAGGTGGTGGCAGTGATTGGGGCGATGGTGGGTGGGGGTCAGCACAATAGGAGTCCAGCGAATACGTGTGTACGGGGTAGAAAGATACTGTGCTTTAAGTCCTACTGATACGAACAAATCAGACGCGGTCCAGGGGGGAAGGACTTTTATCACTTTGGGTATGGCATGACTACGTATTGCGACAGTTAATATATGTGGTCTGAACTACTGTAATAAAAGGCGCAAAGTAGCCTTGGACCTTAAATTCTTGTGAGCAGATATGCTCTGCTTGTAGGAAACTCACTTAGAGGGGCCTAGAAGAAACCTGCTTAATTCTCTTGGTTTTCCACTAGTGGTAGGCATGACCCAGGGGGCCAGAAATCAGGTGGTGGCTATTTCGGTGCAACGTCAGCTTTCTGGTTTCCGGCACAGTTTGGCAGACAGACATGGAAGGTGGGCTATCACAGAACTTAGGAACTCTGGGTTGACCCTTATGATTTGTTTGATTTATGGCTCTATTCTGGACGATCCTGCATCTTTTGACTGGCTGACAGGGGAGTTAGCATAGTGGCCAACTCTAGTTATTATTTCAAGATTAGGATCTCCTGACATAGTGGGGGGAGGGGGAGTCAACTGGTTGACAGAGTTGAAGGGTATAAGGGTCGAAAACCTAATGTTTCTCCCATTCAGTTGATCACAGATCATGGGTTGAGCGATGCCTGGCCAAAAATTAGTCCAGCTACCCCTGACTATACTTATTATTCAGTGCCGCACCAGAAGAATATCCGGCTCGACTACTTTCTGATCTCCCGTTGTCTGTTAAATGGATGTCCGAGTGAGAAATATCCAAGGGTAATATCTGATCATACTCAGTTGATTCTTGAGCTGTTGTTAGGATCTCTCGACCTACCGCTAGTTAATTGGACATTTGAAAGAGTGTTATTGCTAGACTCAGAGTCTGTCTCATATATGAATGATCCTGGAATTCTTCAGTGTTAATGTGGGAAACTCTTCACTGTCCGTGGTCTGGGACACGTTTAAAGCCGCGGTTAGGGATGAGACAATTGGCTTTAGCCGCGGTAAGTAAAAGAAGCAGGGTCTGTGGGTAAAACAATTGTATGAAGACTTAGAAAGAGTAGAGATTCAGTTTATCAGTGCAAAGTCAAATGAGGATTTCTGGAAGGCGCAGGCCACTGTGGGATTGGTGAAGGGCGCAATATGTGATCTGTCGTCACAGCAAGCTGCTGGTAAGTTTTTGGCATGGAGACAGGAATGCAACGAGTATAGCGAGCAGGTAGGGACCTGTTAGTGATTTGTACTCATCAGAAGGAGTCACCGGGAGAGATCGATAAAATCAGGGATGTGCAGGGCAGGTTGGCAGAGGATCAGGCTGGAATCAGGGAAGCTTTTGGTGTATTTTATAAGAGACTATAAGTCTGAATTAGATGAGGCAAGTAGCAGGGATAGATGGCAATTTTTAAATGGACCCTTGCTGAATTGCTTATCTCGGGAAGAGTCCTGGATGCCCTTGTGTCAGATGAGGAAATAGAGTTCTCCCTAAAAGATCTGGGAAAGCTGCCTGCACAGATAGGATTCCTCTCAAGTTCTGTAAGACTTTTTCCCCCTGCTGAGGAAATCTATGGCAGAGGTGTTTCTCTTGGTTCAGTTTGAACTTATCGTGCCGGAATCTTGGTCCACGGCTAATATTATAGTTTTTCTCAAAAAGGGGAAATCTCCCAAGAAGTTGGGGGTCATACAGAAAAATCATGTTAATAGTGATGCCAAAATGTATTTGAAAGTTCTTGCCTCCCGACTTAGTCAAGTTATTGGTAAATTAGTCTCACCTTGGCAACATGGTTTCATCCCTGGGCGGGGAACTACAGACCATATGCGCAGAGCGATTATGTTGTTTGACTGTGCAGGAGTCACAGGGTAACCATTAGCGTTGGTTTTGTTGGATGCCGAGAAGGCTTCAACAGGGTATCTTGGAGTTTTATATAGTTGACAATGAGGAAGCACAGATTTGGCCAGGTTTTTATAAATTCAATAAAATCCTTATATTATAATCCTACGGCTAGGGTCCAGACTCTGGACGGGCAGTCTGGCCCGCTGCAGAGCCAGAAGAGAACCAGACAGGGCTGTCCATGCTCTCCGTTATTGTTTGCCTTATGCAGATGATATTGCAGTAGTTACTTCGGATCCTGGCTCAGCACTGAAGGAGATTGAGCGAGAAGCTGCAGTTTTTGGTAGTGTTGCCAAATACTCGCTTAACCAGGATAAAACCCAAGTAGTGATCAACAGATATCTGCCATTTTAGGATTCTCGGATGGTAGAGGTGGCCACATATCTGGGTGTCACTATTACAGCGGATCTTGACAGGCATGTAGAGATAAATCTAGCTCTGGTCCTTGGTAAAGTGAAGCAGGAGTTTCAGCACATCAATAACTTGCATTTATCTATCGTTGGCCGCAGTAATATATTAAAAATTATTTTTCTGCCCAGGATCCTCTATCTATTTAGAGCTATCCACCTGGAGTTCAGCCAAGGTTGGTTCAAAGAACTAGACAGCCTGTTGGAAAGATTTCTCTGGGCATATGGTTAAGTTAGGAGATCTTTAAAGTACCTAACATTACCCAGATAAAGGGGGTTGGCGGTACCAAATTTTAAGCTGTGTTACTGGGCAGCGCCCTGCAGTTTATGCTCCCTCTCGCAGGGGGCGGACGGTAAAGATCTATGGTGTGTTAAGGCAGTTCATTCTATTGTCGCGCATGAGTCTGTGATCAGCCAGGCTACAAGCCTAACATTATAAAACGATCTTTGATTTTTACTGTACCCCCACCAATATTTGCTAAGTGGGGAGGTCAGGCTGGAATTTGCTGCCCACGCTGCAGTGAAAATGTAGCTGATTTAAGCCATATGTTCTATTCTTGCCCTATGATTGTGCCACTCATTAAGGAATCTCAAGTTTCTTAGCAGGGTCATGGGTATTAATGTCAGCTGGACCCCACAACTGGTTCTTTTGAGAGTTAATAACGATTTGGTTCCTATGTATTTTCAACTCTTTCTTTTTGTTGCAATGGCAGTGTTAAGACTCTGCATTACATCAGCATGGCTAATAAGACTCCCGGTCCCCACGCAGCAGCAGCAGCCTTGGTTCTCAAGACTACTGGCACTATCCATTTTAGAAAGGGCCATATATTTTTACAAGGGCAAGAAAGGGAGGTTGAAAGGGAGAATGATCTGGGCCAACCTTTGGGATTGGGTGGACTCGCAGGGAGTGGGATAACAGTATAGTACTGGTAGTGCCTCTTGCTTTATGTATGAAATATAGGTCTACTTGTAGTCGGGCTTAGTTGGAATGGTATCAGATCAATGGTTTAATCTATTTGATGTCTTAATTTTGATTTGCTTTCTTTGTCTCCTTTGTGGTATTTAGGATGGGTGTTTACCGTCATTTCATTGGCTGGATGCGTATTATTTTCCTCTTGTGCATTTTTTTTTGTAAACATTTTGCAATAAAAATATTAAATTACAAAAAAAAGAAAGCACCCAGCAGTGGAAGGACATTGGGCAAGGGAAACCGTACTATAGCCATGCTCCAGGGTGGGGACAAGCACATGAAGAAGTAAAGCCAGCACTTGCTCACCAAAGAGAAGTATGGAAATGAGTGACCATGAAGCCAACCAATGGGCAGGCTCTAAGCTCCCTAAGTATACAAAATGTCTCGTAAGCATCGGAGCATGCTCTGTCTAAGGTGAGACCTAAAGTATTGGCTGTGGGGCAGAGGGAATAAACTGCCAAAGAGAAGATGCCAACTAGAAATAATGAAGGGCATAAAATAACCAACAGTGACACCAAAGCATTTGTGTCCTGTCTGAGGTGAAACAGTCTTTACCACGCAGGGCATTTACCACACAGGTAAATACCACACAATTATTTGTACCTTTACCATGAAGCACTTTACTACTTAGGTAAGTATTTCTTTTAAACATCATACTTTTTATCTTATTTGAAAAAGTGATTTAGGGTTTCAGAACAGGTAGAGGTAAAGGGGGGTAAAAGTGACGATAAGGATCAGGGGTGGGTAGAGGTAAAGAGAGATGAGTGTGATTCGATGGTTCTGGGGTAGGCAGGGGTAAGGATAGCTTGAGGTGAGTAGAGATTAGGGGAAGTGAGGGTGATTTGAGCCTTGAGGGCTCAGGGGTAGGTACAGCTAAAGGGGGAGGTAAGGTTGACTTCAGGGCTCAGTGGTAAGTAGAGGTAAAGGTAGGTGATGGTGACTTGAGAGCTTAAGGGTGAGTAGGGGTTAAGGGAGGTGAGTGACTTGAGGGCTTGGGTGTGAGTAGGGGTAAAGGGGGATGAGGGTGACTTGATGGTTCAGGGGTAGGTAGAGGTAAAGGGAGGTATTGGTGACTTGTGTTCTGGTGTGGTTAGAGGTAAGGGGAGGTGAGGGTGGCTTGAGGGCTTAGGAGTGGGTACTGGTAAAGGAAGGGGAGGGTGACTTGAGGGTTCAGGGATGGGTAGAGTTAAAGGGAGCTGAGGCTGAGTTAAGGGTTTAAGGGTGACCAGAGGTAAAAGGAGATGAGGGTGATTTGTTTGGACAGTATGATAAGGTTTGACCTATCATTGTACAGTATGGTGTGATATGTTATGGCCTGTCCTTGTATAGTATGGTATGGTATGGTATGGGCTGGTATGGTATGGTATGGAATGTCATGATATTGTATACTATAGTATGTTATGGTATGGCATGTTTTTTGTGTGTATAATATGGTATGTTATGGTACGTTGTATAATACTGTATGGTGTGGTTTGTCATGGCCTGATATATATATTTATTATGGTATGAGTATGTTATGGTACAACCTACGAACTGCTAACAGCACTCATACACATGAATTTTAGTAGACATCAATATCATCAGTTGGTACAGTTCAAAAGCATGTAACTTACAATGGCTTTCCCAGATTGGGAAGGAAGGAAGCATTACATGGAATGCGACCAATATGAGGACACCAAAATGAGGATGAGTCATGAACAAACTCCCCTTTACTGAAGGCTGTAGTATGTAACTTCATTAGAATATAATAAATTGTGTTGTGTTATAGGGCTCGGACAAGGCTGGCTGGAGACAAGTGGCTCACTGGAAAGTAAAGCTTTGAAAAGTTTGGAAAGCAAACAATGAGCTTAGAAAGCGGTGGGCCCAAGATAAAAAAGACGAAGGGGAATAAAAGGAGGTAAAAAACGATATAGAGCTACATAGGAGCATCTAAAAAGAACATGGAAACAAAGAATATACAAACAAAAAATGAGTACCACAATCAAAAAACATTAATAAAGGAATCAATCAGCACTTGGTGCGTGCTCCAGGAAAGAGAAGCTGATGTGCGCAGAGAAATGCTCACCACTGAAAGAAAAACAAAATTGACAATGAAGCTAACCAGTAGGAGGTACAGAGTGGGCTAAAAGCCACATTTTATAGTTTTTCTTTTTGGAAAAAATAGTTTGTCTCATTCGCGCTGTCTCAGGCTAGCCCAAAAAATTATTGTGTTGTTTTTATAGTGTTTGAAACTACAGTATAAGAAACATGTCTGAATTCTGTAAGAACTCAGTGTTCCTTTTGGCCCTTGGCTTCAGTTGAAGTCTGCTCCCCGGCTGCCGCTACACTTTGTAAGTGTTGTG
This sequence comes from Pleurodeles waltl, assembly GCF_031143425.1. NCBI lineage: Eukaryota > Metazoa > Chordata > Amphibia > Caudata > Salamandridae > Pleurodeles > Pleurodeles waltl. Next base: position 169,026,481 of record NC_090451.1, on the reverse strand, counting down.
CGCATTTTTTATTAATTTTTCAATTCTTCGCTTGTAGCTTATTTCAGTTTATTGTGAGCATTATGGTAGTCAATATTTTAGTAATTTTTTTTTAAAGTTGGCATTTCTGCTATTTTCAGTGCTATTGCCGGGGTTGTGTTGGCAGGTGGGTGGGTTCCTTCTTTGAAGCTTTTCTTTCTGACACCCTATGGTCCGCCGCAGCCTTTTTGACTGATTGAGTGGAGAGGGTCCGGCATAATTTTTACTCTTTTCCTGGTGTGAGCGCTTCGCATTTGTGCTGATCGACAAGCTACTGGCCTTACTATCTTCCTGTTTTCACTCGTTATAAACAGCGTTCCAGTGCGGACGCGCGCAGCAGGTGTTCAGTTGCCGCACCTAAGGCAAGCCTGTCTGCGCCTGCCGACGTCTGGACAGCACCAGGCGCTGTGCATGCTGATGGTTTGACTCTGTTGTAATCAAATGACACCAGGAACAACGATGTCCTTAAGCAAGTAACCTTTATTGGAGCACTCACACACGCTCCTAACGAACAAAACGCTTCTGATCGTAAGCCGACAGAAAACGTTCCATTCACAAGATTCTAAAATCTAAATTCACTATTACACATCTCCTTCTTTTCAAACAAACAAGATGAAATAAACAAGTGAATAAAACCAAACAAATAAAAAATAAAAACTGCCATAAACTTTGTAATATACGTTCTTAAAACCTCGTAATATAATTTTTTTTTTTTTTATTTAAACCCTAAATAAAAGTTGTCTAATACATTAAGTAATCATTGTATTTGTTTGCCAATTTTTTATGTCTGCTGGCCCTGACACCAAACTCATTCATATTAACATTTGAAGAACTATATTCTTCACGATGACCCAACAAAGTATTGTCGGTATAACCTGTTCTACTGTTTGAATAAGCCTTGAATGATTCACACCCAAAATCAGGATCAGATAGATGACTTAACTTGTGACAGCCTTCAAAGTTTACACGTGCTAATCTGGAACAATGCCACCATGAACCATTACTCAACATAGCTGAAGACCTCCCAACCCTAATAACTTTCCAAGGTTTTGAATACTTTGATTCTCCCTTTCTGACATGTGTGGGAAGCTTGATCTTAACCCAATCATCAACATTTAAACTTAGACTCCTTTGTCCATTTTCCTTGCAATTATTTTTGTTCCTAAACTCAACATTCACCTTGGCCTCATTGTATATCCTATTCATATCATAAATCTGTACATTGTTTTGCAACCAAGATGGATTTAGACCTAGTCTTGGTTTCCTTCCTTTCAACATCAAAAACGGTGAAAATTTAGTTAAAGAATGAGGTGTACAGTGATAAGACCAAATCATTTGTGCAACATGTTCCTTAACATTAATCTTAGCATTTAGAGCCAGTTGTACTGCCTCTACTAAAGTTCTATTGAATCTTTCAACGAAACCGTTCATATTGGGTGCATATAAAGCAGTTCGTTTATGTTTAACCCCTAAATTAGACAAGAAATCTTGTAATTTAGAAGAAGTAAACTGTGTACCATTGTATGACTCTTAAAAAAAAAAAAAAAAAACGACCTGCTTCAGGCTCACTGTTTGACACGTGAGCAGCTTTTCAATTGCCAGGCGATTTGTCCTACGACCTTGATGTTCTAGATCCCCCCCGCTTAAAGCATTTCCCCAAACGTGATTTTTGCTTTGCACCTAATATTGAAATGGCAGTGCCCTATAACAAAGCTAAGCTAGACTCCTCTCAGGGCAGCATCTCACATACAATAGTTTTTGACCCTGGTAAGTTGTGGTGAGGTGTGCTAAACACTCGCTCACTAATTAAACACAATATTGAACCACACAATTTAATTTTAACCAAGGCTCTTGATTGCTGTTTATTACTGTCTTGGGCCAGAGCTGACTCAGATCCTGACCTTACTGAAATTATCCCTTTTAGCTACTCTAGCTATTGACAGGATCGGCCGGGCCTTGCTGTTATTGCTAGGAATGCCCTAGGCTTCACATTAATGTCCCCCAGCATCAAAGTCTGCACTGAGGCAGCCTTTTTTAGACTAAAGCCATCAGATGAGCACAATTGTTCAGGGTTCTTAGTTTATAGCCCTCCTGGCATAAGGGCCAATTTCTTAGAATATTGGAGATAGACTATTGAACCCTATTTAAATTATAGATTCACCACTATTCTATGAGATTTTCATTTTCACAACCTGTCCAATAAGGACACTGCTTCTGTGCTTGAGTTAATGCTTAATTTTGAACTGTCCCAGAGAGTTAGGAGACCTACTTACTCTTCGGGGACATACGGTGGATGGTATCTTTTCCAATCATCCTGTTCTCTGCATCAATGCAATTCATCCATTGAGCTGGATGGACCACTGTCTTATTTTATTTAGTATCCCCTCGGCCCATTCTAATGTTATTCTAACTCCAGCAAAGTCTATTACTTGTAAAAATGTAAGTATGGTTACCACAGCAAACTTTGAACGGGTCCTCTGTGCTTCTAACCATAACATTGTGCTTTCGCTGGGTTACTAGGCTTAAGGATTTGACACCTGGGTCTCTTCCTCTTTGAACTCTATTGCTCCTTTAAGAACTAAAACCATGATTAGAAACAAACCATCTGCCCCCTGGTTTTCAGCTGAAATTAAGAACTGTGTCTGAAATGTCACCGTCAAGAGCGCAAGTGGTTGTTTACTACCACCGCTGAGGGAGAACTCCTGGGACAAGCTAAACGTAAGGTTCTGCTGTCACAGCTATTAAAACTGCAAAACAGTTTTTTTTACTGATAAACTTAGGGCGGCAGGCAATTCTTCCAAACTACTCTTTAAAACTATCAAAGACCTGACCTCCCCTCCTTCTCAGAATCGGGCTACTACTTCTCAAGCCTTCTGTGACGGTATGGCACTTTATTCAAAACAAGATCCTAGATCTATTCTCTGCCTTTCTTTAAATGGTGACTCTCTGCCTCTAGACTCCTTGGGACTAAACTTATTGAAGTTTCCCTTTATTTTCCTTCAGCAGAGCAAAGAGTTTCTTTTATTCACTAAATCTTGGTCTCATCTGGATCCCTGCTCGGCCAAAATATTCCATCTGGCCCTGATCCTATTGCTGACTTCTTGCATAATACTTTCAGAGGTATTATTCAAGCCAGCATTTTTCCTGCATCTTGGAAAAGAGCCATGGTTGGTCCTTTATTAAAAGACTCAATGTTGATCTGGACGATTTAAAGAAATATCACCCGATTTCTTTGCTCCTGTTTCCAACCAAAGTCTTGGAAAAATTCTTAAATCTGGAACTTGTTAATTTCAGTAAAACACATGGCTGCCTGGATCCTTCTCAAAATGGCTTTAGAGCTGGACAGAATATGGAGACGGCACTTGTGGCAGAAACTGACAACATCCACCGCCATATTGACTTGGGGGCACGGCCATACTTCTAATGATCGACTTATCTGCCGCTCTTGATACGATATGGCCAGCACGTATGATTCAACAGTTGGAGGAGATAGGGGTTGGGGGCGTTGCCCTCCGTATGCTTTCTTCCTTTCTCATGGACAGACACCACGTGGTTTCATGTAGGGACATTAAAGCAGATGCCTTTACTCTTCCCTGTGGCATTACATTGAGTCTAACATCTACGTGGCACCGGTGCTGTCTTTCGGATTTGACGTTCAGTCATATGGTGATGACTCCCAAATTACTGTCACTTTCCAACAATGGTACCGATGTTGCTGCGTCTTTTAGTCACTTGCTTTCTAGTATTGAGAAATAATTAACACAATGCATTAAAACTCAATGCTGGCAAGACAGAGGTCTTGGTCCTCAGTGCCAAAGACTCAATCTGGTCCAATATCTGGTGGCCTGAGGAGTGTGGGCTTCGTTCCCACTCCTGTGTGATCTGCCAAAAATCTGGTATTTTGTTGGACAATTCCATGAGTTTTGACAACCAGGCTAGCCGGCACTTGTTTTCACATCATGAGAATCTTGAGGAATATTTTTCCTTTATTCCTAAGGAGTTACATCAGGATGGTGTCATCAGGCTCATTGCATCTCGGTTGGATTATTGTAATTCAGTATACCTGAACACTAACTGTACTATTGTTGAAAAATTGCAGGTTGTCCAGAACGCACCTGCTCATCTCACTTTGAACATCCCTAAACAGGCATTGCTGAGAGAGGGGCTGTGCGTGCTTTATTGGCTGCCTATCAGAAAGAGAATTGTCCCCAAAGCTGTATGCATGATGCATAAGGTCCTTCACTTCCAGAACACAAAACAGCTTAAAGCTATGTTTTGGTGGTATACCCCACCTAGACCTCTTAGGGCTTCCTTGCGCAAACTGGTAGTTCTTCCTAGATTTTGTAAAGTTAAGTGGGGTGGAAGGGCTTTCTCTGTGGGAGCAGCTAATTTATGGAACACTTTGCCATATTACATTGCGGATATATAAACTTCTTTCTACCTTTAAAAAAACAATTACAAACTTGGCTATTTACTCAGTATGGTCCTAAATGAGTGCTATTTCTGCCGGGTCTTTGCTAGCGCTTTGATGCCCTCAGGTTTAATGCGCTTTGCAAATGCCGTTAATGGAACATAACACCTTTCCCCAGTGTGGATTATGTTTTATTGACTTTGTTGCATTTTCTTTAATCAGTGTGCACAAACAACTGGTTTCAATTGGCTGGATATATTACTGCACCATCTACATTTTTGCTTGCTATGCATAACAGGTTGCGAGATGCACTGCAAAATAATATTTCACAGAGCTCAGTAAAAACAAATGAACCACTGAAGAAAACAAATGTATTAACAGCTTTGTAAATAGGAGCTAAGAACAGGCTGTTAAGTGTTCTAAAAGAAGGAATCCAATGTTACTTTTGTAATGCCTTTCTTCTGAAGAATGTCTTGCAGTCCCTAACATAGGAAAGTCAAGTTATCCCAATCCCTGGTGATTTGCTACTCCTACCCTCTACCTCCTGGCGCGGAGGGATTACATGATTTTTGTGCAGATCTCTTTTCCTTTAAGCTCTGGATTTATTTCCTATTCCTAGGCAGACTGTTTCCCAAGCATTGGTCTTCCTGCCGGCTGATCTGCTTCCTGCAGATCTTTCCCCTCACTCTTTGGGCTTCAGACGCTCTTTACATCCAGACATCAAGTATGAGGTACTAACATTCCTATTATACAATGCAGAATAAATCCGCAGATCTTAGTGAACTTTTACGCTACTTTTAGGTCCAGCCTTAGAAAGTGAGCAACATGGTGTGATTGGAAAAAACGAAAGATGGTGGCAGGCTGAGGCCGCTGTGAAGGCACTCACTCCTTTTCTCCTTTCTGCACCAAATGTCCTCAGTATTGGCCAAAAACTACTGGATATTTGAGATGTGATTTGCAAATGACTTGTCAAATGCTGCTGCTGTTTTGCCGGATCTTGTTTGCGGCTAATTTTTTATCTGCAGTAACTGCTTTCACGTGGGTGAGCTGGACGGTGGGGATGGCTCCGTTGAGGACTGGTGGTGAGTGCGGCATCCAAGGAGGACCCATGCCCCTTATCGGGCGGCGTGACACAGTTGGCAGTGCATCCGGGACACACAGTGGTGAAACATCATCATAGATTAGCCACGCTGTACTGAAATATCTTACTGACCATCAGGGAATACTTACTGGGGTTCGTGCATGAGCTGCGACCGCTTCAGAAGCTGTCTCCCCAAGTAACGCTCCTTTTGTAACTTCACCTATTGCAGTGCAGGTGATGGACGACATTAGGGAGAGTGAACTCTTTGGGCTCTCCAAACCCCTCCTGCCTCTCTCGCCTGAGCAGGTGGATTAATCTCATGGATTGAACTCACCACAGTATCAATGTATGACAGCACAAGGCAACACTGTTGCATTGGCAGGAGAGAATCTATTTGACAGTGCAGCTCTTGCCTCCAAGGAGGCGGCAGTATGTGGCAATTAATTTCAAGACTAGGATGTTTACTGAGTGAAAGTGGCATGAGTAGTGTTTGCACAGTGGCCCCTCTTGAGGCTGCTGTAGAGGCCATAATTTCAACATCTGCACCTAATCCCTGTTTAGATGGCACTAACACAGTTGTCTCAGAGGTGGGGGTTGAGGCAGAGGATCGATATTGACTAGCGAGAAAACTACAAGGGCTGCGCAAAATGTGCAAAATGAAGGTGTTTCTACATCAGGGTCCCCAGACTCCACGGAGATTAGAGGCACTATGGAACTGAATGGATCAGTTCATCAACTGCAACTGGTGGATCCTTTGCTGAGGCGTTCATTGAAAGTCGGGTGGTGTTAGGGTCCTGCTAACAATGACTCAGAGAATAGCATATTTGGGGAACACAGTAACCCACCATGTTTGCATCCATTGTTGGAGGCAGGGGGTGTAAAGTCTTTCAAGTTCTGACAGTAAATGGCTATAGCAGTCTGTCAGCTATGTTGTCTTGGCTTTTCTAAATATATAGATAATAAGACTTTGGGTCAGCCCCCTTCGCGTATTTCTCTCTCCCTGTCATGCTGTTGGCCATTCGGTATATTATCCCCCTTTCACAGCAGTCTTTCAGTTGAAGTGTACGGGATGCATTGTGTTTAGAAGTAGCAGCACATGGCAAGGAGTATTTGGTGAACACAGAAGATATCATGAAACAGGCTTTCCCCACTAAAAACTATACAGTATGCTCATACAAGATTTTTCTCTCACAGCGCAAAGTAGCAATAGTTTCCCACACAATTATATAGGTATTTATTTTGCACTAATTAAAATGAAGTACTACAGATTTACATGCAGTTTTCTTTTTTTAGTTAGAATGCTTATTTGCACGCAGTTTAGTTTTTCGTACTAGTACTTGTTTGATTTTTGTGTGGCACAGGCTCTAGTGTGTAGGTGCCAGCAGAGTCATGCAAGCTTAGTTAGCACGGCTGACTGTGGAATTGCGCTGCTAATATAAAAGAGTACTGACTGGAATCTTTCACAGTGGACCACTGAAAAGAGAGGGCATGTACCTTCTAACTCAATAGCCACTTCATCACAATATGCCACCTGCCCAACTACAGCTTCATTGGATGTTGTTGGTTCAGTTCGTGTTTGACATTTGGTCTTTGAGCTGGCTTTTGTTTTGCTGATTAATATGAACAACACTTCTCTCAAAGAACAGCTGTTAACAACCAGGAGCTGTAATAAATGCTGTGCTCTGGAAAAGCTGTGGGAGATGCAATAGATAGCCTCCACAAAAGAGAAATCAATTTCTCCCATTTTAAACCTGCTCTCCTGTGGCAGCCATCTTGGAGCCTGATCATCTTGTTTTAGCGAGCTCCTCTCAGTTCAGTCGCGCCGCTGTGCGCGGCACGAGCCGAACATTTGGCTCGGGCCGCAGCACGCGTTTCTCTGACGCGACGCGCCCCCAGTCTGCTGTGTGCTTGTAGAGGCCCCAAATTGGGCATGGGGCCTCGTTCTTTTGCTGTGCACCGCGTTTTTAGGTATGTCTGACCCCCCACTCACCTGTTCTTTTCTCCTTTTCTTGGGCATCTGGTTGTGCCTTCCTTTATGTTTTTTTACTCCTTCCCATGTTCCCTTTCTCTTCCCAGCATTCGTTGTTCCCTATTCTCTATGGTTCCTAGTCCATTCTGTTCAATGTGCTTTTCCCTATCTAAGATGGTGTCCTTTTACTTCCTGTTGGTTGTTTCCTGTTTGTTGGTACTTAAGGGCTGTGATTCTTTCCCTCCTTGCGCTGCAACACTTTCTGTTTGGATGGTATCTTCGCTCCTGCTTCCTCGTATTCCTGTGCTGGTTCTCGTCAGGTCAGAATACTTTTTCCTGTATTTGCTCTTGTTAATATCTCTTTGTTTTTGTTCCTGTTTTAGGAACATTCTTTGTGGAGGTTATTTCCCCTTTCAGGGTTTTTTTTCCCTCTGGCGCTACTTCTGAGGGGCACGGCCTGCTCTTGGCATACCCATTGCCTGCAGCACCGTGGCTACCAGAAAGAGTCGCCCCTACTTGGGCCAAGGCCGAACCTTCAAGAACAGGATCCACGCCCCTCGCTCTGCGGTCTCCAGGGTAAAGCAGCACATAAGTCGTGACAAGTTCTTCCTTTTACTAATACACCTGTCACTATGATATATTTTTTTTAATTGTCTTGAACCCGCTGTGTAGCGACAGAGTACGGCACTCTTAAGAGATGGAGGCACACCAGTCAACTGAGTACTTTTATAGCATATACCAGTCACTATTGCTTTTCCTGCATTGCCTTGTTGGAAAAATAGTCATGCAAGAACTCAGAAATACAATACACAATATATGAGAGTTTGTACCCAACCAAGAATGCAGATCCTCAATCAAATTTCGGTGCAAAAAATATTCTGGTGCTTATTCCCAAGAAACAGTATTTAAGGGTGCACCCATCTTTGAGCATGGCCAAGGGGGCCCACACACTTCATGCAGTGTGATGTTAGAACTGCAATATTTGCTCTGTTGTTTTAATTGCTTGAAGTATGTACATAGACATTGTTGCACCTCCAGCCATTCCTAGCTCAGTGTTTCTTACATGCTATTTAATCACTTGGCACTGCTGTGCCTCCCCCCCCCAGCTCCTCTTTCTCAGGGTCTCTTCATTGTCAGTCTGTTTGCTCTCTCAGTAGGGTCCTGTCCACCTTCCCTTCCAAGAAGATGATTTGGTGAACCTTTGATGTTTGTTATATCAATAAAAGGTATGTAAATATCCTCAGAGCGCTCCAACACAACCTAGCACAATGCCAGATCTCTGACATTGTTTTCTCGCGCTTGCTTCTAAACCACAACCTAGCAACTGGAGCTAACATTCTACATGCTCCAACTTGCATAACCTAAGTAATTACTACATTGAGTTTTTTTCAAGATAAATACTCTACCCCAATATCTACTAAGTACAATTTATTTATAAAAAAAATACATAACAATGGAAATTACAACATTACATAAAACACAGAAATAAATCAACAATAACACTAAGCCTCAGGGATAATGGACAAGATGAAAACCTATAATAGATAGCAATGATGATATTTTTCCTTACTGACAAAATTTCCAGAGTAACTTACGTACTCTGTTGCTTCTCCGTAATGGTGTCTCATGACCATCTTTGCCACATTGGTCCATAACTATCTTCGTGCCTGACTGACGGACTCCTGACCCCTCGCAGTTAAGTTGTGGACCGAAATCCCGTTTCAGTTTCACCACTTTGGTCTTGTTCCACCACTTGTTACCCTCGACACTAACTGCATTCCCATAAACCAATTCCACCCTCACAGGATCTGAAAATTTGGGACTACCTTTATTAACAAAAGTTGCCAATTTGATAGCCACCCAGTCACCTTCTGATATGGAGGACTCTTTTTGCCCCTTTTTTATTGTCAAAATAAGTCTTTTTTGTGTGTTTTGTTTTCTTTCTACATTGATTTTTTATAGTGTCAGAACAAAGCCTCACATGCATTTGTTAGAACAATTTGGCACCCACCCTGATCTCACTTGTGTATTAGGTTTTCCCCCTTTAAGTGCTTCAAATGGGGATATCCCTGTAGTAGAATGTGGAGTTGTTCTGTAGAACCATAACATCACCTGCACTGACACATTCACGCTTCCACAATTGGCACAGCCCTGGCACTCAGATAAGTCCCTTGTAACTGATACCCCTGGTACCAAGGGCCCTGATGCCAGGGAGGTCTCTAAGGGCTGCAGCATGTCTTATGAAACACTGGGGTCCCCCCATCGCAGCACATGCACACTGCCTCACAGCTTGTGTGTGGTGGTGGGGAGAAAATGACTAAGTCGACAAGGCACTCCCCTCAGAGTGCCATGACAACCTTACACTGCCTGTGGCGTAGGTAAGTCACCCCTTTACCAGGCCTTACAGCCCTAGGGTGCACTATACCAGAGGTGAGGGCATATGTGCATGAGCACTATGCCCCCACAATGTCTAAGCAAAACCATAGACATTGTAAGTGCAGGGTAGCCATAAGAGTATATGGTCTGGGAGTTTGTCAAACACGAACTCCACAGTTCCATAATGGCTACACTGAAATCTGGGAAGTTTGGTATCAAACTTCTCAGCACAATAAATGCACACTGATGCCAGTATGCAGTTTATTGTAACATGCACCCAGAGGGCATCTTAGAGATGCCCCTTGAATACCAATCCGACTTCTAGTGTAGGCTGACCAGTTCCTGCCAGCCTGCCACAACCCATACAAGTTGCTGGCCACATGGGGAGAGTGCCTTTGTCACTCTGTGGCCAGGAACAAAGCCTGTACTGGGTGGAGGTGCTTCACACCTCCCCCTGCAGGAACAGTAAAACCTGGCAGTGAGCCTCACAGGCTCACCCCTTTTGTTACAGCGCCCCAGGGCATCCCAGCTAGTGGAGATGCCCACCCCTCCGGCCACTGACCCCACTTTTGGCGGCAAGGCTGGAGGAGATAATGAGAAAAACAAGGAGGAGTCACCCACCAGTCAGAACAGCCCCTAAGGTATCCTGAGCTGAGGTGACCCCTGCCTTTAGAAATCCTCCATCTTAGTTTTGGAGGATTCCCCCAATATGATTAGGGATGTGCCCCCCCCCTCCACAGAGGGAGGAGGAACAAAGAGGGTGTAGCACCCTCCAGGATAGTAGCCATTGGCTACTGCCCTCCCAGACCTAAACACACCCCTAAATTTAGTATTTAGGGGCACCCCAGAGCCCCAGGAAATCAGATTCCCGCAACCTGAAGAAACAAGGACTGCTGACCTACAAGCCTGCAGAGAAGACGGAAGACGACAACTGCTTTGGCCCCAGCCATACCGGCCTGTCTCCTGACTCGAAAACCTGCAACCAGGGACGCATCCAACAGGGACCAGCAAACTCTGAAGCCTCAGAGGACTGCCCTGGACTAAAGGGCCAAGAAACTCCCGTGAGCAGCGGCTCTGCTCAACAACAGCAACTTCTTTGCAACAAAGAAGCAACTTTGAAAGAACTCACGTTTCCCGCCGGAAGTGTGAGACTTCACATACTATACCGGCGCCCCTGGCTCGAGATCCAGAAAACAAACACCAAAGGGAGGACTCCCCGGTGACTGCGACCCCTTGAGTAGCCCGAGACGACCCCCCTGGACCCTCACAGCGACGCCTGCAGAGAGAATCCAGAGGCTCCCCCTGACCGCGACTGCCTGTAACAAGGGACCCAATGCCTGGAACAAGCACTGCACCTGCAGCCCGCCAGGACCTGAAGGAACCGAACTTCAGTGCTGGAGTAACCCTCAGGTGACCCTCTGCCTAGCCCAGGTGGTGGCTGTCCCGAGAAGCACCCCCTGTGCCTGCCTGCATCGCTAGAGTGACCCCCGGGTCCCTCCATTGTGTCCTATCTGAAACCCGACACCTGCTTTGCACACTGCACCCGGCCTCCCCTGTGCCCCTCAGTCTGTGTTTTGTGTGCCTACTTGTGTCTCCCCCCCCCCCCCCCCAGTGCTCTACAAAACCCCCCTGGTCTGCCCCCCGAGGACGTGGGTACTTACCTACTGGCAGACTGGAACCCGAGCACCCCTGTTCTCCATAGGCGCCTATGTGTTTTAGGCACCTCTTTGACCTCTGCACCTGACCGGCCCTGACCTGCTGGTGTGGTAACTTTGGGGTTGCCTTGAACCCCCAACGGTGGACTGCCTATGCCCAGGAACTGAGACTTGTAATTGTCTTACTTACCTCACAATCTAACCAATACTTACCTCCCCCAGAAACTGTTGATTTTTTACACTGTGTCCACTTTTAAAATAGCTTATTGCTATTTTTACAAAAGCTGTATATGTTATTGCTCTAATTCAAAGTTCCTAACTTAACTGTGTGGAGTACCTTGCATTTTATGTATTTACCTCAAATCTGGAACTTGTGGTTCTTAAAATAAATTAAGAAAACATTTCTATATAAAAACCTATTGGCATGGAGTAAGTCTTTGAGTGTGTGTTTCTCATTTATTGCCTGTGTGTGTACAACAAGTGCTTAACACTACCCTCTGATAAGCCTGCTGCTCGACCACACTACCACAAAATAGAGCATTAGAATTATCTAATTTTGCCACTATTTTACCTCTAAGGGGAACCCTTGGACTCTGTGCACACTATCTCTTACTTTGTGATAGTATATACAGAGCCAACTTCCTACAAATAATGTTTGTGCTTAAAATTCGGCTGTTCCAAAGTAAAAACAACTCTAACAGTTAAACTTTTTTCGATGGCTGACTGAGGAAACACTGTGTCCCTGAAGCCGCACCTCCAAAATGGCTTCAGATTCCATTTTGTTTCTACAGTGAGTAGAGCGTCTTATCACAATACACACACTTCTCACTGTTAGGAAACGTCGCGGGCACAGCTCCGTGGCTCCTCTTGTGTCGGAGCATTGATTTCTCTTTGCTGCACCAAACTATTTGTTGCTCTCATTGCTCTTAAGTCGCTGCCTCACATAAGCGCTCTGAATATAACGGCAACGGTCTTCGGCCCGACGGCGCCCTCCCCGATGTCCGTACACGTCGAGCCTGTGCCAGTGTTGAAACGCTTCTCTGTATTGCTCGGAGGAAACACTTTGATGCCAAAATGAAATAAGTAAAGAAGACACTTCTTTACTTTGATGATGTTTATTAAATCAGTAAAAGTTATGTAAATATCCTCCGAGCGCTCCAACACAACCTAGCACAATGCCAGATTTCTCACACTATCTTCTAAACCACAACCTAGCAACTGGAGGTAACATTCTACATGCTCCAGCTCGGGTAACCAAAGTAATTACTACAAGATGGTGTAATCCACATATCATTTTGAGAAAGTTAATGATCTTTAGTAATGCAAAAAAAACATAGGAATGTGATAACACTTGTGCCTTTTTTCACTCACCTCGGCTATAAATACCACCCCCACCTTTCCCTTGTGTCAGTGTCTTATCTTTGTTACAGGTTAGATTGTCTCTCCCGTCGTCGTTTTGAGTGTCTCTCGCCCTCCCATTACCCTTGTCAATGTCTAATTCTTCTCCCATGAACACTGTTTTTCCTCTACATTATTAGCACCACTCTGTCTTTTTCCTTGTTACAGTTTTGGCATCTGTTGCACTCCACCTGGCGTAACTGTCCCCTCTCAATAGGTACCCCGTCCGCCCCACCTTCTTTTGCGGCCTTTCAGTCTCCTTTGCCCCCATCTCTTATCTTGTTCACATCATCCTTCCTGAGAAGACTTTCTTTGCCGTACTGGCTCTTAGTGATTCTCCTGTATTGTAGCACAGGTCTATCAGCCTCCCACTTCCCTGGTTACACTCACCCACAATAAGCCTTCCCACTCACATTTACCTACCTACTCACATTGACGTACGCATCCAGGCTCCCCCACCTGCTCACTCCACACACTCTCATTCACACAAGAGCACAGAAACAGGCATCGACGGACAGCAACTCGCCTATCAATTAACACACTTTTACTGATCTTCTTGAAAGCCATACTTATTGGTTCTATCACTACTTGTTTGGATTCACTGCATAACTGTAGGACACCTACTTGTGTTTCATTGAAAGTCAACATTTAAAAGTCAAATACTGCTTTCTAAAACTGAACGCAGAAACGCAAGTTTGATCTCTCTAATTTTTTTAAAGATATGATGAGGACAAAAGGCTACATGTCTAAGTAATTCCTTGCTCCCGCTGCTCCACGTAGAAGATGCAAAATGCTGAGCTTCCGGATTGAGGTTTGTTTTTATTAGAAAACAGTTTTGGGAATCAGTGGAGGTAGTGCCGCTGTGTCTAAAGCTCTTTAGTTGTGATGTACGGGTATCATCAGGCTCTGCCTGTTTGCGACCAACGGGTGTGATGAAGCAAATTTAAAGTAGATAAGTGACTGCAGTTGTAAACATACGAGTCGTAATGGGAAAGTAGGGAGACAACATATCTATTGCTGATTGTGCACAAAACATATAGCGGTCTCTAGACCTTAAAACTATAGGCAGATTTGTAACCTGGAATTTAATGTATATTGGATTCATAATGTAAGTGGCAACAGGAGTCACTCCAAGTGAGAAATTAGAAAAGTTAAACAATGTGGAATGCTAATATACCTTTACGTTAATTCAATGCCTGGCACACGTCATTTGACTGCTCCAGTATTTTACACAATTAATGGATTGAAATAAGCTAGACTAAGTGCTAAACCTAAATGCAGTTTAATTGGAAACGAGGAGCTGATTATATGCAATCAGCGTCCAGTGAGTGTGAACAGTTTTTCTCCAGTGCAGAACACATTGAGGTGCTCATTCTGAGTTTGGCGGTCATTACCGAAGACCACTGTGCAAACGGCAGCGGATACACCGCCAGCAATGGCGGAGTGAAAACCGCTGCATTACAAGTGACCCACACAACACTGCCAAAAATACACCGAAAAAACAACACCGTCGGCCAAACCAACAGTATGAAGGAGGCGGCTGCACTACGACTACCGCCACGCCGAGAATATACCGCCCCCCAAATTCCAAGTCACAAATCAGCATTGCGGAACCCAACACGGCGGTAATCCATTGGCGGTCCAAACCGCTGCGGGAAAAAAAATAGCCTCCACCATATTAACACTGCACCAGATGGGATAACACCAATAGCAACACCTGAAACACATACACACACTTGTCCACAGCACTACAAAACACACTCCCACACACACCCGAAACCCTGACAGAGCGAGAGAAGAGCACACTGAAAGGAGGCACTCCACCTAAATACCACCTAGATACCACAGTCGCCATCATACTAAGCACGCATCACACAACACACCAGTGCACACAAACACCACAGAGCACCCGCATATACCATTACACATATTCACAACTACAAACAGCACACCCAGAATCCCTACACACTATACACCTCCACCTACAACACAACCACCATTGCACCACAAAAAAAAACAGATTCACAGAAGAGGAGATCAGGGTAATGATCGAAGGAATAGTCAAAGTGGAGCCCCGACTGTTTGGAGCACTGGTTCAACAGACATCCATAGCCCAGAAGAACGACTTATGGCAGAGGATAGTCAACATGGTGAATGCAGTAGGGAACCACCCACTCTCAAGGGAGGACATTAGGAAGAGGCGGAACGACCTTAGGGGGAAGGTACAGGCCATGGCTTCCAGGCACCAAGTAGCCGTCATGAGGACTGGTGGAGGACCCCCACCACCTCCCCCAGAAATGGCACTATGGGAAGAGATGGTCCTGGCCATACTCCATCCGGAAGGGCTGACGGAAAATGCTACTGGACTGGACACTGGTAAGACTGCAGTACTCACTGACCACCATGTCCCTGTGCACAACATGTACCCCCACCACCTTCCCACCCACTCAAACCACCCGAACGTGCACAAACCCACTATTAGCCCTATACCCACCCTTGCATGCCACAGCTCCCCACTAATGCCATTCCGTCACAGCCCTACCTCACACAGCAGTAAGTACCACAATGCAACACTCCCTACCCTTGCCTGGCTACTACATCCATATCACATCCCTGCAATTGCACGTTAAACAATGTCACTCCCCATCACCAATATGTGGTAGGAATGCACATCAGTATATAGCAATAACAGTAGCAAGACAAATTTAAACTGTACTCCATAATAGGGCCATTGCAACCTTCCACTGATGGGAACACAAACAGTGGACTGGAAACTGTCAATGCCATTACTGCCCTGAAATACAGTAAATGACGGCATACAACCATTTGTGTCACTGCTATAATACCATCATCAGACACAATACCTCTCATCTCACAGGTCTCCCAAGTACTGACCCACAGCAGAGGAGCCCAGTGACAGGAAGCCCAGGCCTGGATGCAGCACCAAAAGGGGAGGATTCACCTGCAAGTCTGGATTCGGACAACAAACCTGGCCCATCCGGCATGAGTAGTCAGTCCATCACCTCCAGCCTCACCCTGCCCATAACTCAAACCACCTCCCCTGTGGCAGCCAGTGCACAGCAGAGCCCACCTTCCCATACCTGTGTCCCAAGGTCACATCAGTCATCAGTGTGCCCCACAGTACAGGGGCAGGAGTCAAGGGTACAAACCCATGACAATGACGGTCCTGGTGTCAGTGCACCAGGGGCACAGGCATGGGGGCAAGTGCTAGTGGGAGGCAAATCATGGGACAAGGAACGAGGCAGGTACAGGGCACGACTGGCCAGGAGACTGCCTCCAGAATCCTGGGAGCCTATCAGCCAACCCAGGACCAGTTGGGCCAAATACTCACCACCTTGTAGGACACACAAAGGCTGCAGGAGGAATACCATCAGGAGGCCAGGCAGGAGTGGCAGGCACACAATGCCACCATGGCCTCCATATTAGGGGAGTTCAAAGAACTCAACTGCATCCTGCGGACATTCTCCACCCAACAGCAGGCCCCATCCAGTAGTCAGTCAACACCACTGCCCTCATCATCAGCACCTGCTACTGGAATGGAGGCACAGCAGGAGGGCCCACAGACCTCCAGCACCCCTTCCCCTGCAACTGAGGAGCCGCCCCGTAAAAGAGGTCACCCATACAGACATCCTACAGGACCTCAGGCCAAGACCAATACCCCACCAGGAAGTGATCCCTCTTCTGAAATGTTACCCTTGTGTGCCACTGTTACACCCTGTTGGGTGTCCAATACCAAGGGCACATCATTCCTATGAACTTAACAGCTGGACCACCCACTCTGATCTTCACCTAGAGCACTACCCCACTCCTCTGGACTGTGAAATTCTACAGTAAATAAACACCTATTATCACAAGTCATGGTGCATGTCTCTTTATTGTTTGTATTACCAAATTTGTTACAGAACAACAAAAGAATACACATGTCTACACAACAATAATGTCAAAGTAACTGATGTAGTGGGTTAGTCCAGCAGGTGTGTAAGTACATCGATATTGTTTTAACATCCAGTGTCAACTATGCCAACAGGCAAATCATCAAGCAGACTGCAAACAGAGATGTCAACTGAAGAGGAATAAATAAATAAATAAATGGAATGAGGTACAATGTTGTAAGGAATGTAAGCCACAGTCATACATCAATAACAGTTTGAACACGAACACAGGATGAGTGTCCCAGCAGCTATGTCACGCCATATGTAAGGGTCTGCATTGGCATTCAAACACGTGTGGGACAGGAAAGATGAAACATAGGTAACATACTCAATTGCACAACTCCCTGAGTAGTCAGGAACAAGTACTTGCCACACAGCAGATGACCATGCATGACATGCCTACGCAGCAGTACAAGGCTGATAAGTCCCCCTAACATATCCCCAAACAGGCAGCCTGAGGACCCTAAACCTTTAGTACAATTAGAAGGCTGCACCGCAATGGCACCAGCATTCCACAAATGAACTTAGCAGCTGTGCATTTCCACTACCTCTCATGGTGAGTCACCTACCCTTCAAGGTCGTTAACCAATATGTAAGGCTCTAGTCCCCACACATGCCTTCATGCATTCAAATACTGGCTACAGATTGGCTTCAGCAATACATCTCCCATGCGCAGATGATATGTAATGCAGACATACCTGTACATCAAGGAAAGTAGTGACGAATCATGCCAGTCCTGTTGTCATGTGCCTCATCCTCGTCAGCCTCCCCCCTCAGTATCTGAGTCACTGGCCACAAACACTGCTCCAGAATTAATGTCCCCCTCCTCCAACAGTGGAATGTGCCTTCTAAGGGCTAGATTATGGAGCATGCAGCATGCAACAATGACCTTGCAGACTTACCCTGGATTGTACTGTAGGGCACCACCAGACACATAAAGACAACAAAATCTAGCTTTCAAGAGACCGAAAGTCTGTTCAATCACACTCCTCGTCCTGCTATGTGCCTCATTGTACCTGTTCTCCCCTAATGTAGTTGGATGTCTCACAGGTGTCCGGAGCCAGGGCAGGTTGGGGTATCCGGAGTCACCTGTATGGAAAAGGAAACATGGCCATAGGTAACATTGCTAGGCGGAGTGCTGTGTCATGAGGGGTATAAACGTCTGACATGGAGAGCAGTACACATACCTATGAGCCAGGCCCTTTCTCCCTGTGGATGTGACATCATTGCCGGGACACTGCTGTTCCTCAGGATGTAGGAATCATGTACTGATCCAGGGAATTTAACGTTCACATGTATAATGTACTGGTTTGCAAGGCACACCACTTGTACATTGAGTGAATATGTACTTTTCCTGTTTTTGTAGACCTGTTCATTGATCCTTGGAGGTACCAGGGCAATGCGAGTCCCATCAATGGTCCCAATTACATTTGGGACATTTGAGACGTTGTAGAAGGCTGCTTTTACAGTGGGAAAATCTGGAGGTAGTGGGAACCTAATGTACCTGTGCACATGCTTGAGTAGGGCATCCAGCACATCCTGCAACACCTTACAGAACTTGGGCTGCGAAAACCCTGCAGCCAGGCCCACTGTGACCTGAAAAGAGCCACTCACCAGGAAATGCAGGACTTCCAACTCCTGGAATGTTGGAGGGATGGCATGGGGATTCCTCAAACCCAGCAGGAGGTCCGGCTTCAACTGGGCGACCAGTTTCTTGATGCACAAACGGTTTAGTCGATAGGTCATGATGATGTGGCGCTCTTCCATGGTTTCAAGATCTACGAGTGGCCTGTAAATTGGTGCATTCCTCATCACTCCATTGTGTCCAAATCTGTGCAGGGACACAAACAACAATCTGGGAATCTCTCACAATATAGGCTATTCAGTATGACACACAACAGTTGTTAGGTAATAGTCATGCAAGTTGGCTGTCATGTTGTGGGAGTGCACATTACTGCACCCTCTGTACCTAACCAGATAATGGCACATAATTCCTGTGGGAATGGACATATACAGGACATGTACAACTACACCTTCCATGTGTTCCACTATACTGATCATATATGCTGACAATTGTTGTCACAAGTGTGGAAATGTCACTAGACACGCGCTACATGTGTCTATGTTCACCATGTCAGACCTGAAGTATGTATTTGTGACGACATGCAGGTAGTTACGCTGTGTAAACTCAGGACAGTAATGTCACAGACTAAAATGGAATCCGCGTGTCCGGCAGGCATTGGACCGCTGGAAGTGACCTCATTCCACCAGCGGAAGTTGTCATGGCGGAGTGCAGTCTGAACTGCCGGTGCAACTCCTCATTGGTTAACATTGATGTCAATGGGAGACTGGAACCAATGACGATCACCGCTGGCAGTGACGGTCATGACTGCTGCGGTTGTAACTGCCATTTTGTGTGGGCCAGCTTACTTGACTCCTGGCATTCAGGATAGACAGACCTCCACTTTGTGTGCTGCTGTGTCTTGTCTCTTGGAGCAACAATGGCACGCACTGCTGGAGAAAGGGCCCCAGCGTTCTCAACAGAGGAGCTGGAGAAACTTGTGGAAGAGGTCCTACCCCTGTATGGGCGGTTGTACGGAGCCGACGTCCTTTGTCCCACATGTTGGGTGGTATTTGACGATGTATGTGTGTGCACATTGACATGTCATGACTGATCAGGTGTGTAGCATGCACATGATATGTTTGGGATATTGCCAGTGTGCATGAGCAGTGTTTGTTGTATGTCTACCAAAGCTTACTGCTGGATTGTTATTATTTACATCATGTCCCTCCTTTTCTCACTGTTTCCCATTCAGGTCAGCGCCCACCAGAAAAAAAGGTTGTGGCAAGCCATCGCCAAGGAAGTGCGGACCCTGGGGGCCCATTACCAGCGGAGCACCCACTGCAGGAAGCGGTGGGAGGACCAGTGACGCTGGGCCCAGAAGATCGCAGAGGCCCAGCTGGGGACGGCCTCCCAACTTGGGAGGGGTGCACGTCGGACCCTGCCCCCCCCCCCAATGGCCCGCATACTGGCGGTGGCATACCCTGTGTTGGATGGGCGCTTGAAGGAAGCACAGCAGCCACAAGGGGGTAAGTGTTGACTGTCTGGTGACTACTGCATGGTTGTGCTCTGTCACCCTCCTTGGACTTGGAATTAACGTAGTCATATGTGATTTAGAGAATGTACAGTCCTGGTTGCCACACCCATCAAGTAGGAGTGTGTGATGGTCGCTATGTTGAGCCATGTAGGATAAGAAGTGGTGGTACTGTCACACATGTTCAGCTGTAGGTATGGGTCTCTCAAGTCTGCTATCATGTCAATGGCTGCATCCTCCATCTCTGCATGTACTGTAGTAGTATGAAGTGGTCATGATGGCACTGTATATGGGTAATGACAGGCATGTTACGTGAAGGTTGCAGTTGCATCACTTCCTACATCAATGGATCCTCTGTACCACATGTACTCCTCACATTCCTGTCAGTTAGTTAGTGTCCTGAGTCCCTCTCTGCTTAGATTAGTATCATCCCGTATTGGATGACATGTGATTGGGTATAGTCCTGGGCTTGATTCTAGGAGTAGTCATGTAGTTGTCTTCATGCAGGAGTTTGGTCTGCACGGTTGAGATGGGTTTGGACATAGCTTGCATGACTCTATTTGGGAATAATTGCTAATTGGTGTATTGTTTCGCAGGCAGGGACTGTTATTTGCATTGTTTGTATGTGAAGTGGATGTGTGGGTTCTAATATTTTCCTCCCTCTCTGTTTCTGCCGCCCTCCTTTTCTCTCTCCTCTGTCTGTGTGCATTAGCATCATCTGGTGAAGGAGGAAGGGCACTGGCGAGTGGGGATGCAGCAGCTCACAGGACCCAGGAGGTGGTCAGCAGTGAAGCCGAGGGGACCAGTGGGCCCGAGGGTGAGGGGAACACCACGGGGGAGACTGGAGCTACCAACACATCTGATTCACATACCTCCTCCGATGGTGGCTCCCTGGCAGTGGGGGACCCTTCTGGTACCACACCAACACCATTTTTATCCGCCACCCCCCTTACCAGCAACGCCCTCACTGTTGCACCCCACCCATTTTCCCGTGCCCGCTCACCCAGGAGGGTGGGCGTCTCCTTTGCCGCAGGCACCTCTGCCCCTTCCCCAGTCAGCCCTGCTGCCCTCAATGAGGAGCCTATTCACCTCCTGAGGTCCATCTCTGTGGGGCAGACAACAATTGTGAATGCCATCCAGGGACTGGCATCCCAGATACAGCAGACAAATGCATTCCTGGAAAGCATTCATGGTGCCTTGTCTGGCCTACAGAGACTGTTTCAGGCTCTGCCTCCTCGATGATGGCAGTCCGTGTCCCTTTATGTTCCGTCCCTCCTCCAGCTACCTGTTCCCAGTCCACAAGCCCTCTCCCTACACCTGTCCAGGGCACACCTACAGACACACATACACGAACTACAACAGACAAGGTGTGCAAAGACAGACATGGGCATCACAAACGTTCATATAGGCATGCACACACACAACACACATCTGCAGACACAACAACAGACACTTCTCCCACCACCTCCTCCCTTACAGTCACATCTCCACTCAGACCTACCAGCACCTCATCATCACATACTGGTCCTGCTGTCATTCCTGTCATCCCTCAATCACCACAACAGTAGACTCAGTCACACACCACAGCCACACACCACATCCACACTCACCACGACTACTGTCTTTGCCCCCTCCAGCACATCCACCTCACTTGCACACACTACCTCAACATTCGCTCACACATCACCCATTTCCTCCCCCTGCATCTCTGCCCCCTCCCAAAAAATGCATATGTACCCACTCACCCACCCAACATTCAGCCACCACACACATACAGACACTGCACACACCAGCATCCACGTACAGCACACAGGCACGTCAGACAAGCACTCCTTCTACCTCCACTCCCAACCCATGTGACCGCCCACGTGTACCTAAGAGAGTTTTCCTTGATGCCCCTGACCTCTTCCCTACTCCTCTCCCACCCAGTCTTCCCCGTAAAACAGCATGTTCCCCTGCCCCTCTCAGGCCCTTCCACCTCCCATTCCTTGGGTAACCCCTCTGGTGTTTCCCCTGCTCCTCCACCCTGCAAGAAATCCACCCCTCCCAGTGCCAAGGTCAACCCTCCCAAGCCCAAGCCGAAACGTGCCTCTTACACATCCAAGCCTCCCCCACCACCTCCACACCCCTGAGTTGCCTGCCTGTCCCATTGCTGCCCCTATGAAGTGGAGGCCTATTTTCAATCAGGAGTCAAGTTGGGCCCAAATTAATGGACAATTTGTCCTGCTGAAGTGGACATTGTACTTGCCATTGGCACATTTTGTATATAGGTTATTTAATGGTTGAATACAGCTGCCCACATTGCTGTGGTTGTCAAGATAAGATGCTTGTCCTGGTTTCCTTCTACATGGTGGTGACATCTGTGTGCAAAGGTGTGTGAAGTCTGTGTGTGGTTTGTGTCTGTGTTGTTGCATGCGCTTGGTAGATGGTTTGGACCATGGGGATGTTGTGATGTGTGTGTCTGCTTGTGTGCTTGTATGGGGTGTTGTGTGCGTCCCTGTGTCTAGTGCTGTATGTGTGTATTTCCTTGATTGTTGGTTTACGTGTTGTGTCACCTGTATGATTGCTTGGATGTGTGTTCACAGCTATTGATTGTGTGTCATTGCTACATGGAGTTCATGGTGTGTGTGTGATTGTATGTGTATGTGTGGTGTCGCACAACGTGCCCTTCAATGCCAGTGTTGAGGTATTTGTGGGGTAGTTGTTGTGTGGTTATGGGGTGTGCTGGTGGTGTTGTTGTGCTGTATGCTTGGCACTTACCTTCATGGCTTTGTTTGTGTATTTGGTATTTGGCCTTGACGTATGTTGTGTGTGGCCTTCATTGTGTGTGTGGGGTATATGTGTTCTGTGTGGAGTGTATCACTGCCATTTCCCTACCCATTGTGCTAGGTATCTTTACGGTTGTTGTCTTCGTCGTCGGTGGTCCTGAAGGTGTATGGCGAGATACAACGCTAGGAAGTCTAGCAGTTCATTTGCCTGGCAGCCGCAGTAGCATCTCTGGGCCTGGAGATCGGTGTTTCCTTTTGTACGTTCTGTTTCCGCCAGGTTTTTCATGGCAGTAAGGCCCCACCAGATATCCTGGTGGAGTGGTTGCTCAGAATATGGAGGGCAGGACATTGGTTGCTGCCTGCCTGAAGTTGCCTTCCGCCAGCGGATGCTGCTCATTGGCGGTGGCAGTGCTAGCGGTGAGTTGTCTGTATTGCGTTGGGTTTACCGCCTTACTCATTATTTGGTGGTCTGCACCGCCACCCTGCCAGGGGTTACAAGACTGCCATCGGTGTGGCGGTTCAGTTATCGCCAACTCGGAATGAGCACCTGAGTCTGTTGCTGTAGAGAAACCAGGAGGTTTCATTTTAGGCTTTAATGGTGGTCTTCTGCAGTTCACCGCCTGCATGGCTGAAGACTCTAATTGGATGAAAGCCAACAGTGTCAGGCTCAACACGAACAGAAGTAGCAATCGTCGGCAAGGACACCTCACCATTGGACTTTGCCTGGTGGCCAGCCGTTCTCTGACCCACACCCGGAACCCACACCAGGAACCTTGGAATAATAATCGACTGCAAACTGGATTTAGAGAGGTTACAGTTCTACATTTTTATTAGCACAATCAATATTTCCTGTTTAGAAACATACAGAAAAGCCATATGGGGACAGGGAAAACAAAGTGAGAGGGAATTTGAGCCACTCTGCCAGTGATTAGAGATAGCTGTTGGTTTAGCGCTGTACAGGACTTGCTTTATTACATGGTGATCAATCATGCTTCACTTGGGGTAAGCAGGAACCCTTGTGGGGTCTGCAGCTCTGCATCCCTAGAGTCAGGGGGAGCTACAAGAAAACTTTCTACTCATAAGGTCATTCAAAACTACTCCATCGAAGGGAATCATTGCACCAAAAATATCCCCCACTATCTCAGAGGCACATCTTCTGGGTGTTGGTCTACCAGGAAATCTTAAGTCATGATCAATAGACTGTTCTACATGATACATTTTTGGGAAGACTATAGCCAAATACCATTTGCCATACTGATTTCTAGGCATCTTAAAATAAGCATGAGCTCTCCACACATAATAGGCTCTGGGGATAATGCAATCTTTTCCACCAGGAATTTGCCATATGTTTCCTCCTAATTCAAAGATGTGCTTGCAGTCACTCCATCCCATAAGTTTATTGTAGACTAAAGCCTTAATACAATATACACATACCTTCTCTTTATGCTGCCAATCTAAAGTCAGTGTAGGTTGAACCCCTAATTCCTTATGCTCAAGTTCTTTCTTGGCCAACTTACCCTTCTCTGGCTTGTCCTTGCATCTCCCTTTCCTCAGTCACCCTTCTTCTGTCTTCTAACTCATCTATAAATTTATCTTCAACATCAAAGAACAAGTCAGATTCTATCTATGGGCATAGGTAGTGTCAAGCTTCCTTATAGGCTGTAAGAAGCTCCAGAGAGTATCCATCTCTTTAGTACTTGGAAGTTGATTCAAATATTTGTACATAGAGAGTTCCAAGAAAACGTAATCATAAGTCAAAAAAGAATACTCAAAATGACCTCGTCTGTATAAAAGTCTAAGCATAATACTGCAGGAAATACCATAAGTGAGAGGAATGTGGTGGTATGTAAATCCCTCAGGTACTGAATTGGGTAACATACCAATCTTTAGCATTCATAGTGTCAACATATTCATAAAGTAATACTAAATAAAGCTGTGTACAGCTAATTACAAGTAAGCAAATTTCCTATAGCAGAAGCAGTGGTGCTAGAAATGGGTTGAGGTTTAGATCGAACAGGACTTGAAGGCGTCGGTGAGTGTAATCCTACATGTAAAATGTCTAGCACTGTGACAACCACTGTTAACATGCCAACTACTATAAACTTATGCCTATATGTGTTATTGGTTTCCATGACTTCACTACCATTGGACCATTTG
Organism: Pleurodeles waltl; assembly: GCF_031143425.1. Lineage (NCBI taxonomy): Eukaryota > Metazoa > Chordata > Amphibia > Caudata > Salamandridae > Pleurodeles > Pleurodeles waltl. Next base: position 169,001,600 of record NC_090451.1, on the reverse strand, counting down.
AGTAGAAATAGCAGCAAGCAGATTTTCTCTGTACAGTTCTACTTGTGAAAATGGCAAAAATGAGTTTAACAATGAAATGTGATTCTTACTTACAACAATCTACGTGAGTCATCCCTATCCCTACTCCATTTTATTCTCAAATAACACCTTTACTTTACTTCCAGGCCTAGGGAATCTACTTAATCCTTTAAACAAAGTTCAAAAGAAATGTAAAAGTTCAGTTCTGGAAATCAAACAATGCCACAGTTCAGTTCTGTTAATCCAGTGATAGGATAAGTTCAAAATATTTCTCCGCAATAGGTTCAAGTCATCATAAAACATTCTGGGGGTCATTCTAACCCTGGCGGTCCGCGACCACCAGGGCTAAAATGACGGAAGCACCGCCAACAGGCTGGCGGTGCTTCCCTGCCCATTCTGACCGCGGCGGTAAAGCCGCGGTCAGAAAAGGGGATCCGGCGGTTTCCCGCCAGATTTCCCCTGTCTGGGCTGAATCTCCATGGCAGATTCCGACCCCCTTCCCGCCACCCTGTTTCTGGCGGTTTTTACCACCAGGAACAGGATGGCGGGAACGGGTGTCGTGGGGACCCTGGGGGCCCCTCCACTGGCATGGGCAGTGCAGGGGCCCCCTAACAGGGCCCCAGCATGATTTTCACTGTCTGGTTAGCAGACAGTGAAAATCGCGACGGGTGCAACTGCACCCGTCGCACCCCTGCAACACCGCCGGCTCCATTCGGAGCCGGCTTCTGGGTTGCAGGGCCTTTCCCGCTGGGCCGGCGGGCGCTCCCTTGGCGGGTGCCCACCGGCCCAGCGGGAAAGCCAGAATGGCCTCCGCGGTCTTTTGACCGCGGAGCGGCCAAGTGGCGGTTCCCGCTTGGCGGGTGGCGACCGCCGCCCGCCAATGTAGGAATGACCCCCTCTGTCTCTATCACAGGCCCCAGAATAAGTCCACTCAGGGGCGCAATATCTCCGACGAGGCACTCGTGCTCTTTTTCAGTCTCCTGAGTGTGAGCTGTTTGTCTTCACTGCCACTTAGATAATTTGCTTCAGTTTCTTCTTCAACAGTATTTGGTATGCGTTCAACAGACAAGCTCGCCATAGACTTACTTGTCTTCTTGGCCATTCGTCTCCTGCTCCAATTCGGCTGCTCCCCCTTTGTGGTGCTTTGCCAGGATCAAGGTCAGCCTCCACCTGCACCAACAGCCAAGACCCTTCATCTGTCTCAACTCCAGATGACAACACATCAAGACCCCCCCTCCGGTTGAGGGTATTTTACTGCAGGTTCTGGGACTGCCTATGAGTCTTGGATCTCTCACTCATTCTCTGAGCCCCCCTCTGGTGCTCTGCATTTGCGGTCCATTCCTCAGGGACAGGAACCATCACATTATCAAGGGGGCACTTCACTCTCTGCGTGTGTGAGATGTGCTCCAAGTTAGGCAATGAATGGCAGTATTGGTCATTAGTATGACTTGAAAAGTGCCTCTCCAGCGAGTTTCCAGACACTTCTTCTGAACATGCTTATTCATTAAGACCCAATCTCCAGGACTGAGATCACAGCACTGCTCCTGATGTGGGAGAGCAGTGCCAGCTCCAACCTGGTGAGACACAGAACACACCATATCAGACAGCCCTTTGCAGTAGCTGAGAATCATCATCTGTAATATTTGCAAGCACATTAGCAGGCACTTCAGGCATCATCCTTACTTGGCCCATGATGATGTTATCGGAAGACAATCCTGTTCTCCAAACGGGAATATTGTGCAGACTCACCAGCACCAAAGGCACAGCATTCGGCCACTTCAAAGCTGTCGACACACACACACTTTGGCTAACTGGGACTTCAATGTACCATTGACAAGCTGATAGGTACAGTGCAGTCTCTCTTCCATGTGCAATGTTGCACACAACATTTTCAAGATCTCATTATTAAAATAAATTCCTCCATTTGAACCAGCAACGTGAGGATACCAAACCAGGGGATGAGTTCCCTCAACAACAGCTTGACCATAGTAAGGCTGTCATTTCTCCTAGGCAGATAAGCCTCAACCTATTGTGAGAAAATACACACAACCACCAGGACATATCTCAGCTGGTTGCACACAGGCATTTCGATGAAACTCTCAGCCATCTACCTAAAGTGGGGATTGGACCAGTTCGGTTAAAACAACCTGACCATGGCATCCATCCCAAGGTGTGTGGGACCATGAAAATGCCTAGCCATTGGAGACAGTAAGCTATCAGGCAACCTACGTCTTCCATCTGTTGACACCCAAATTTCATCCTCCCAGTTGGCACAACCTGCTCTGACCCAACCCTGCTGTTCGTCTTTTGGTACTTCTACTTGCAACCTCTTAACTTCTTCCCAAGTGTCAGTCACTGTTAACAAAAAAGTTGAAGTTGGTCCCATCTTCAGATTCAATTACATATTCACCATTGAAAGTTCGAGACCCATGAGTGCAACATCATCAGCATAACAATTGCCAAATGTCAGTCTCTTCTTCTCCTGTGTGCCTAATACTGTACAACAGCAATGTATTTAGGCATTTGCAGTGCTTCCAACAATTTCATAACATATTCCACTTGTCTAATCGGGGATCCTGATGATCTCATAAATACCCTTCGGGAGCACAACTATCCAAAATCATGGACCACACCAAAGCTGTACTGACTATTGGTAAAATTAGTCACTCAGTTGGACTGAAACACATCCGGCTCATTTATGAAGAACCATTTCAACCACGTGTGCAGAGACTACACTTTGGAGCCAGGAGGCTTCTACCACTCATCCTACAGCACAGACCGTATACACTGCTCTCAGAATTCCCCCATCATCTCTTAAGACAGAGCCATCCACAAACAGTATTATATAATCTAACTCTTCCAGAGGCTGATCCCTAATATCTAATATCTGATATCTGCTTGGTGCACAGTTCCATCACATCTAGACAGTCAGGTGCCACCTCCCTGTCATCATTTTCACTTTTGGGCAATGGCAGCAAAGTAGCAGGATTCAGTGAGGTACACCTTTTGAGGATGATGTTCTTAGCTGCAAGTATGATCTATTCGTATTTAGTCAACTTGTTATTTGTCAAATGCTGTGTATGGATATGTATTAACAAGATAACAACCGAATGAGGTACTGGCACAGTAAGAGGATATCCCTTAACTATGCCCTCACATCTTTCATTGCTGACACCTACTGCCCCTACAGCTTTAAAGCAGTTGTGCGGTCCTGCGGCTATGGGAGGGATCAAGAGTAGCAGTAAAATAAGCCACAGGTCTTTGAGCATTCCCATGCATTTGTGTAAACATTTGAGAGAGCTCAGCCATCTCGCACTGAAGAAAAGAGTGAAAGCTTTAGTGTAATCAGGCATTCCTAGTTCCGGGGGCACAACGTAGACTTTCTCATTTCTAGGAACACAGCCAAGCAGTAGTTGTCCCATGGTAGTGGATCAGGCACATCCTCATGTGTCAGCCTCTGTAAAGGCTTGACCACTAGGGAAAAGTTTGGAATCCACTGTCTACAACAGTCCACTATTCCCAAAATCATGCTGACGTCTCTTTGTGCTGTTGGCAAATTTATTTTTAGAGTCACGGATAGTCTTTCTTGTGACACCTTCCTCGCTCCCTTGTCAGTGTGGTACCCTAGTTACAGGACTTTGACCATATTGTAAGTTACTTAGGGACACTTTATGTCCATTCTTAACCAAGTGCTTCAGTAACACAATAGTGTTTTTTTTTTTTTTGTTTGCCTCTTGGGTATCCAGCGCCACCAGCATGCCATCTATGTAATGTACCAAGACAGAATTATAGGGTATTACCTAGGACACCAGATTCTACTTGAGAATCCGATTGAAGATCAAAGGGCTCTCTGTGTACCCTTGTGGAACTCAGCACCATACCAAAACACAATCTAGAACTGAAAGGCAAAAAGATACCGATGATTCTTATGCAGGGGCTTAGAGAAGAAGGCCTAACACGGATCAACCATAGTGAACCACTCACCTTCACATGGAATTTTACAGCTGGATTTGGTACCACAGGACAACAAGGGATAACAATATTAATCTTCCTCAGGTCCTGCACGATACAGTATTTAAGGCTTGGTTTCTGCAGGCTCATGATAGTTGAGTTACATGAGCTTTACATTATCTCTTTAAAAATGCCTTGCTATATCATTGACTCAGTCACTGGAGTAATCCCAGCTACTGTTTCAGGCGTTAAATTATACTGTAGTGTTCTGGGGGTACTCAGCAATAAGTTTGAAACTTATTCAGGCAGGTTCACTCCTTTTATGAGACCTATCTCCTTTCCTGAGAAGTCCCAAACTTCAGGTTTCACCTTAGCCTTAAGATTCACTGGTAAATCCTCAGTTGTCACCAAAGGGTATAGTCCAGTGGCTGTCCCTTGGCTTGCCAATTTGAAATCAACGTCCTCATCATGAGTCTACTGCATGCTGAAAGGTGTGGAACTGTAGATGGGACACAATTTGTTGGGTAAATTAAAATGTACCAAGAGATTTACAGAATGGAATCGCATACCACCAACTGTTGGCTTTCTTCATATGACGCTATTTTAACTGGAACTTCTTTGGTAACAGGGTTTGTCATTTATTATCAACTCCTACAACTCTGATTATTTTTCCTGAGAGGGGTAGGTGTGGAAATTCCACAGTTCTAGCAATAGAGCAGATAACACCAGTATTAGTCAAGAATGATATGGGTGGCCATTCACCTCACCTTCAATGAATGGACCACTCTGGTCTGTCTCTGAGACTGCACCAGATATGCAATCTTCCACGGTCCTCAGGCACCCTCGTTGTGACTGGTCTGAGCCAAAGTCCTGAAATGAGTCAAACATGGGGAACTGTTGGAACGCGTTTTGATTTTGGAAAGAGTTTTGATTCAGTTTTGGAACCTGGTTAGTATTAAACCTAGGAAAATTCATATTCTGCTGAGACATAAAAGTTTGAAGAAATTGCATCACTGGAACCTGTGGCATGATAAGACCTTGCATCTGTACAAACCCTGAATTTTTTTTGTTTATTCCCTTATTGGGATTCACACTACACTCACACTTCCAGTGCCCTAACTTCTTACAATAGTGATAAGTAACAAATTGGATTGTTGGTTGTCTGGGGTATGAGCCTAGGTCAAGTAGCAACCACAATCTTTGTCAGGATAAGGCACAAGCAAGCCCAAATTAACCTGTGCCCCACCCCCTGGCAGCTTGGCAGAGAGCAGTCAGGCTTAAAGTAGAGGCAGTGTGTAACATTTTGGTGCAACACATCAAAAAGTAACACAGTAAAAACGTACCACAGAAGGAACCCACAACAGAGGTAGAACAATAGAGTAGTTGGCCATAAAAATAGCAAGACCAAAATTACAAAATTCCAATCAGTAGAACAATAGATTTAATTGAATTGTTTTAATGAGAAAATTGCACAAAAAGGTGTAAAGTGCCAACTGTGAATATAGGGTCGCGCTGGACTGGGACAAAGTCAAACGTTCAGGCCGAGCATGATGGATCGCAGGCCGGCTCCAGGCACCAATTTAGGCCCGCTGAACAAAAAAACCTTCAATCCTGGTTTGCGTTGCATTGATCAGTGTTAAAGATGCGTTCTTGCAGCTGAAGCGATGCATCGGTTCCGATGTGCCATGAGGCTGTGATGCCAGATCCTGTTGCGTTGGCGTCTAGGACCCTGTCAACAGGGCTTGTGATGCGAAGTCTGGTGTCGGGGATGCAACACCAGTCAAGGTGATGCATCGGTTCCGATGAGCTGCGAGGCTGCGATGCAGAGTCTGGTTTTGTCGATGAGGTTGTCATCGATGAGCGATGCGGTTATAAAGGCAGGGGTGGTGGCTGTTATGTAAGTCTTTGCAACGGGTCCAATTTACAGGTTGTGGGCACATGTAGTACCATATACTAGAATGATATTGTAAATTAAATGTACCTATTAGATCTATACCATTTTACCACATTTAAAAGGACGTTCAGCAAAATAAGTTAAAAGTCTGGGGGAATACCACAGAAATGGTTTGTAACTTCCAACAACATACTATAGAGGTGTTTGAAAGGCTTTAGAATGACAGGGCCCTTCAGACAGGAAACACTTGCAAGCCAAATCTCCTTTCAGAGATCAATGGACAGATCCTATGGCATTGCCAGGGAAGCATGCAGCTAAGTTTGCTTGCCCTAATCTTCTTTAGTGTTGAGGTCACATAGATCTAATTGTGTTCTGAACTTTAAGACATACCTCCTTTCTCCCGAGTTTAAGGAACTTCAAAGACTCAGTCACTAAGAGAGTAGGCAGTGTCTCTTATGAGCCAGCCTTTGCAATAACATATCCCATTAAAAAATGTGTCCAGCTTTCCAGTGACACGCGTAGACAATACACCTTCACCTTCAGAACAATGTCTTTGTGAACAACTAGATAACTATCAGAGAATACATTCACATTGATGGTGCTCACCTTACCTATTTAGCATATGTTATTCTTGTTGGGTTTAATCCATGAATTGAAGTTAAGTCTTTGGATTACTTAGAGACGGGTCTTCCTTTGTTTTCTTCTGCTAATGCTTAACCAGTTTGTGAAAGATATGGATAGTTATGCTCCAGTACATTTGTAGGGTTCCTTATATTTGTGCTGCTGATGTGCCTGTTCCTTTCAGCTCTTCTCCCTTTTAGTATCTCCTTATTTTAGCCTCTTCTCATTTGTTACCTACTTATATAGGATGTGCGAGGGTACTTTGGGGAGAGCTGTAACTGGGAGAAGTGGGACATGCAGCCTCCACAACTCCTGAGAGGGTCTTGTTGTCTGTTGTGGCATGTCAAGTTTGACATTGCTGTGTCCGTGTACACACGGACCAGGCATTTCTGGGTGGCTTAAAATCGAGTTTGATTAAGGACACAACCAAAGTTTGGGACTCTCGAAGCTAATCAGATCCATATTACGCTCTGGACTTTTCACTGGGTCAAGGAAACACAACTCGGAGCACAGAATCACACAGGGTTCTAGTGCTAAATCAATTCCCACAATACAATGCACAGCCTGTACCTTTAACGCAAGGCATGTTTAGCTATGAGCTCCTGCTTTGTATACCCTTTATTTTTCTCAGAATGGAATCATTTCGTGATCCTAAAGCAACATCTCCTAGGAAGGATTCTTTTACAAAGCCCTGTAGCTCATACTCTCCCCTGGGCTGGGTCCGTCTGGTTGACAAAGACCATGACACTGGTACATGATGGTTGTGACACGTGCTCTTTGAATGAGTGCTGTCAGTATCCTTAGGAAGGAACTAGTTAGATGTTAAAGTGATAATGCTGTGTCCTTTGATCTTTCACTTGTACTCATATTATTAATAATAGCAATAATTTCCCTTCCGTGTTTTTTTCATTTTTTATGTGGTCCTCAATATGTTAATGATGAACTATTATAAATTGGATGACTACAAATACATTTGAAAAAAGAAATCGGAAATTATGGAATTAATTGAATCCTGATTAAATGACTTTTTTGGTACATTTACTGCTGAAACAATGTTGTAAATGATCAGTTTTCCACTTCTTGCATTTCATTCTATTTAATTATGGAAATGTTTTATTCTTATTTTTTTTATAATATTAAGGATGTTCCTGTTATGAATATTCTTTTCAAGGGTGTTTATATTTCTGATATCTCCATATTAGCATTGGCATGGGCAGAGCAGGGGCGCCCCTGCCCCCCTCTTGCCCCCCCCCCCCCCCCCCCGGACAGCACCATTGCAAAGTTCACTGTCTGCTTTGCAGACACTGAACATTGCAAGGGCGCTGGTGCATCCTGCTGGCTACAGCATTGCAGCCGGCTCGATTTCAAGTTGGAGACAATGCTGTAACCTGTTTTCTGCCAGGACAGTGAGTGGAAACTCAGGTTCCCTCCCGCTGACCTAGCTGGAAACTCTTAATGGGGATGGCAGGAAGGTAGCCTGGGTGGCGGCAACCTCCCCATCAGGCGTTAAATGGACAGTAAAAACTGTGCGCCTAACTCATGACCCCACATAGTGTGCATATTTGCCAAGCCTGCTTAAGTTAGACTGATGCTTTCTTGGTAACATTACAGTCTACAAGAGTGACCTCAGCCATCCCAGTGGTTTGGGAAACCTCTGGGTGGAACCTGTTGAGATGTGTGCACCATCTCTCTTATACAGAAGAGAGTAAACAGCTAAACGCCTTCAAGTGCTTTGCTTGTCATGATGCCTTGTACTACCGCCGGAGGTTACTAACTGACCGCTCTGCAATCCACAGTTATGTTTTCTGTTGAAGAGGTGTTTTAGTGACGCCTTTAAGGCTCGGAAAGTGATCAAAGGTCACGTGTTCATGACATTGATTTCTCTTGATTCCATCTGAATCTGAAGACACTTGGTCATTTCCACGGATCTGCGTTCGTTTTGTTATGTTTGCCTGTGATACCATCACTGGGTCGAGTGTCATGTGATCAGTGGCGGCCGGCAGCTTTGGGAGGGGGGCGGGCGGGGCACACACAAAAACACACACACAAACACACACACAGGCTCATTCTTTCACACACAGACACGCACGCTCATCCATTAACAACACTCATTCCATTCAAACATGCACGCACGCACCAAACATTCCTTTTACAAGATCACACATATTCATTCTTTCACTCACACACGCATGCACGCACTCACATCCATTAACAACACTCATAACACTCAAACATGCACACGCGCACCAAACGGTCAATGTAAAACATTACACACATACATACACACACACACACACACACTTACCTTTAGCCTCGGGTCCCAGGAGGGTTGGGACTGCTGCCTTCCCTCACTGGCTGAGCTGAGGTCAGCCAGTGAGGGAAGGCAGCAGTCCCAGCCTCGTCACAGAGTGGGATGGGGTCAGTGAGACTGCTGACCCCATCCCACTCTGTGACGAATTGTCACTGATTGACACTCGCCCTGGGCACTTCAGGGCTTGAACCTGAAGCGCTCCGGGAGAGTGTCAATGGGTGACGCTTTCCTCGTCACCCAGGGGATGGCCTCGAGGCACCTTTGCTGGGCCGAGGAGGTCACGCCCATAAGGGTCGTGATCTCCTCAGCCCAGCAAAGTTCAGCTCAGGCAGCCAGGAGTCTGCGCAAATCGCGCATGTCTGCTCCTGGCTGCCTGACCTGAACATGAAGAGTGTCTGTCAGGCTGACCTCTGTTCAGCCTGACAGACACTCTTCATGGGGTGCGGGGGCGTGGCCCCTCCGCCCTAAAGGACGGGCCGCCACTGCATGTGATGTCATCCATCTGTTAGTTAGTGGTTTTGAACCATGCTATATCCTACCTCTAAGTGAGGGAGACTGTTGGCCAGAATGCAGCTTGTAGCAGTAAATTAGGCTACAGGAGACAAGTCGTTGTGGAAATAAACTAGGAATGTATAGTGACGCTAAATGCTAGGCACATTCCTTCACGCGCCTGAATCACGAAAATTAAACTAATATTTGTTTTCTGAAAGGGGGTTGCACCTCACTGCTGATCTCAGTGAGAAGTGACGTGGACGCTCACAAGCACTACAAAACGTATTTTTATTTTTGACAGCCACATTATATAGTTGATGTCTAAAGTACGAAAGGGAACTCTGAAAAACACAAATAAACGTACTGCGTGCTTCTTTTAGCCAAGTTCTACCGTTGTTTGCACATCACTTAGTTACATCTACACTCTACACCTGACCAATCATGGTCACTGCGAGGGGGGAGCTTGTATTTTTTTCAATTAACTCGCCTTCCTATCATATGAGAAAATTCCTAAGGGCATGCTCAGTAACGGACATGTCTCCTCCCGAAATTAGCCAACTTTGGAAAATGTTCTGCGGGCGCATAGCTCGGACAGTGACTGTGGGCTTCAGATTTGACAATCACGCTGGCATATACTGTTAAAATAAATTATACGACAAGCAGGGTGCATAAGAGAGGCATAAGGCAGTCGAAAACGGGAGGAATCCGGATTGGTAGGAATACTAAGTGAGAGAAACACAATAGTTTGTTAATAATCAACATTTTTAAGGCATTCAAAACAAATGCTATAGTGTGTGTGTTTTTGTCAAAGTGTGCATGCAAAGATCCCAGATGAATTCTGACACACACCGACCGCCGTATTATGACTGCCACCGGATATCCACACCACCGGCAGTCGGATATCCGGCGGCATTCACTACAATGTTCGGCGGCACTTAGGAGGTCCAACTGCTGACACCGCCATGCCATCAAAAAAACGCCCACAGAATTACGACCAGTAATTCTGTGTGGCTGTCTTTTTCTGGCATGGCGGTGCCGGCTGTGGGAGCGCTGGGTCCTGTTCCCTCATGGAGGAGCACCTCGTCGGACAAGGTAAGTGTTGTCTGCAAGGGGAGGGGGGCGTGAATGGGTGTGTGTGAGTGTGTATTCATGTCATGAATGTTGGGGGGAGGGAGGGGAGTGATATTGTGTGCCTGTATGTAAATGTGGTGATGTGTGTGTGTGTACGCATGTGGACGGGGGTGGAGGTGTGTGCATGGGTGAATGTGTAAAGGGTAAGGGTGTGTGTGTGTGTGTGTGTGTGTGTGTGTGAGTGCCTGCAGGTGCGTGTGTGTTTGTATGTGTATATGGGGTATGTGCGTGCGGTGAGGTACGATTTGGGGGTGTGGTTGTGTGAAGATGAGTGAGGGGGGTCGGGTTGTGTATGTAGTTGAAGGGATGGGATGGATGATGGAGATTGTGCGCCTGATGTTTATGGGTATGTGTGCGTGTCTATAGGGGTGAATGTTGTCAGTGCGTGTGCGAGTGAGGGTGTGTTGGTGTGTGTGGGTGCATGTGTCCGGAGGTGTTTGGGGGGTTTCTCGGCGACAGGAACGCAAGTTCCTGTTGTCAGGATACCTTTCTGCCAGCATTTTCTGGCAGTGTCCCTAGTCTCAATAACCTCGGCGGTTATCCGACTCCCGGCGAGCTACAGGTGGAAACCTCCACCCCGGCGGGTTGTGGTAAAATGGTGGAACGGGCTGGGATGCAGTATTTTGGCAGTGGCTGAACCACCTTGGTTGTATTATGGCGGTCTTCACTGCCGGTCCCGCGGCGGTGAGACCGCTACAGCGGCCCTGGCAGTCCATGGATCGCCAGGGTCATAATGAGGGCCTATATCTGTTGTAAAGGTGAAATAGCTGAATGTCACCCTTAATGTATGAAACTTAACATTGTTCACGAATCGCATGTTCAATGGTCGTCAGTTCCGCATTGCAGACCCTACTCCCTGTTCACCTGAACAACAAAACATGGTCACAAATGAAGTTCATGTGCCAGTAAATCCCAATCTAAAGCATCCAAGAAACGCGCTCTCCGTTTCTCACTAGAAGGTACTCGGTGAAGGCCTAGGAGAGCAGTAAAGGGAGGGAACACAACTTCCCTTCAGGAAACCCATACATTTTCAGCTAATTTCTGAATCTGTCGGCTTTTCTGGTTTGTGCTATGGCGAAATATCGCGTTCAAAGTAAGCAAGTTACTGTGTTGTAAAAATAACGTTGTAATTCCCCCGTGGTCTGCAGGCGCAAAGCCCGGCTTTTGTCTGTTGAGCCTTCTGTGTCCACATTTTGCAGCCCTAATCCAGCATTGCAGGGCTACTTCCCTAGCTTCAGTGCCAGTTTGATTGCTAATGCACGATGTGTTCAGTATAGGTGATTGGGAATATTAAAGGAACGCGTGTCTTCTACTTGGTAACGCGGTGTTTTTGAACGTGCACCTTTTTGGGTTGGGAAAGGAGGAAAAAACAATTATTTGGAAATATTTTACAGATTGAAGTTCCACTTGAAACCATATAAAACGGTGTGAATCCGAAACACTGTCATTTAGCTTTTTGTCCTATAATAGCTTTTTGATTACAGGGCGTGTTCCCACTTGGAACCAGAAGGGGGCACTGCAAACACAGTGGTCGCAGCTAAAAAGAGATTCCTGTTTTTCCTCGGGAGCAAGCTTGGACCGATGACACGTTTGTTTTTAACCTGTGCAGTTTTATTTTATATTGCGATTCCAATTATTTGACCTGATTTAGCGAAAGGGCCCTTACACCATGAAGAAAGCGATAAGGTATATCTCTGCGCTGACCTTTCTAACCCGAGAAGATGAATCTTCCCTCATGACTGGCTGGTAAGAGAATACACGTAGTCTCCTGGGATCCTTGAATGTATGTTATTTTGAGGTTTTGAAGTCTTTCACTTGGGGGAGGTGGGTGTCACCCCTCCAAAGAGTTATTCTGCTGTTGTTTTGGGGTAGGTGTTGGTGCTCAGTCATTTTCTTCTTTATCTTATTTACAAAAAGAGTAATTTATGGGAAATTACGAAAGTTATGAGCCAAATCTTATAAGCAGTATGATTTTGGCTTTTCCAGGTTGTCACAGTCTTTCCTATTAACAGCAGCTTGCACCGCTTAATCATGGTTGCATCCCAATGCTTCAGATGGATACACGGACCTTGATTCCCCTCGATCAGTGTTACGGAGACACTTTTTTGCAGATGTGCATCTCAGAGCTTGAAATTCTTAGGCCTGTACGGCGTTTAGTGCCACACTCAGGAGAGGGCGTGCATTTTCTAGAGCATGGGTAATCGCAAACATTTTCCCAAGCTCCAAAAAGTTGTCTGCGGTGTGACCGAGGGCCGCATTGATGCCTATAGGGTGGCGATCGAGGGGGGAGGGGGCGTAATGAAGGCGAAGCATGTACATCTAGTGGCTGATTTGCAAAATGTGAAACAAGAAACCCTGTGACCAATCCCGGCTTCCCCACTTGACCAAACATGTGACCCTAGACAATTGTTTTATTTCACCCCCCCCCCCAACTTTTTCTTCATTATCACATATAAGACAAACTTGAAATACATGACGTCAGGATGTGCATTGTACCAAACAGTACGGAGACACTTTTTTGCAGATGTGCATCTCAGAGCTTGAAATTCTTAGGCCTGTACGGCGTTTAGTGCCACACTCAGGAGAGGGCGTGCATTTTCTAGAGCATGGGTAATCGCAAACATTTTCCCAAGCTCCAAAAAGTTGTCTGCGGTGTGACCGAGGGCCGCATTGATGCCTATAGGGTGGCGATCGAGGGGGGAGGGGGCGTAATGAAGGCGAAGCATGTACATCTAGTGGCTGATTTGCAAAATGTGAAACAAGAAACCCTGTGACCAATCCCGGCTTCCCCACTTGACCAAACATGTGACCCTAGACAATTGTTTTATTTCACCCCCCCCCCCAACTTTTTCTTCATTATCACATATAAGACAAACTTGAAATACATGACGTCAGGATGTGCATTGTACCAAACCTTCTCTTGTGTTTGATTTAATAATAGCAATCCCAGCCACCCAAAGAGTGCACATAACAACTGACTTGTCTCTTGGCTCACTGTTGGCATTGCGGTCAGGTGGGGCATGAATGTTTCTAAATTCATGTTTGAAGACTACCACCTTAAAAAAACTTGCACTGATGTAGTCTGACGTTCTACTAGTAGTAAGGTGAAATGGTTCTTCATGTTAATAAAATACATTTTTGGAATTTTTGAAGAGACTCACTCATATTTTTACACGTTTGTTTCAAGGTGTCTTTACAAATGACGGTGCACCTAAAGTTAAACTGTGCAGGACACCCTAATAACTTGCTTTCTTTAACATCAAGTAACTTGTAAATAAATGCTTTCCAATTTTGAACAGTGGCCCCATGCAAAGGTCAGGAGGGATGCATGCAGCCCCCAGGCCGTACATTGGGTATCACGGTTCTAGAGGAGGAATGTGCTACAGCTACGTTGAAGAGCACCACATATTGATCATTTTATGTACTGTGCAGTGCGAGAGCTTACACAGTCTGCTTACCAACAACAGCGTTGAACTCGCCTACAGGACAACAGGCAGTGCCCGAAGGTCTGGTCAGTAAGTGTGTGGTCCGTTTTTATGGTCCTGTTTGACTGTGCAGCTGTCGCCAGACAATCTTGTGAGCATCACTAAAGGGGCTTTGGCTCCACCTACATGTTAGGAGCCAGGAGTACATGTTTTGATTGGGCAAAGGTTGTGTGAGTACACTAAAAAGGGCTTGCCCTCCACGCAGCTGTGATTATTTTGTTTATTTATCCAGCTGCCTGAGCATGAAATTTCAGGGGCAAACACATTATGTAATGCTAATAAAATGTCTCAGCTAGATAATTTATGGTGTTTTCTTTGGTAGCAGCAGAGATGGGTAGAGGGCAGTCATTAACCTACATGATTTTTTAAATATGGTTTGACTGTGCAACTGTCACTTTACCTTTTAACCTACACCAATATTACACTACAGTGTTTTGCTCCCACACAAATACATATTCATTCCCATGCTATTTACTGGTAATGCTTCACATTACATATAACATTCTTTTAAAGTCAGAACTATTGGCATTGCCAGTGCTTGTTGGGAAGAGTAGAGCTTTTTTCGTAAGTGTCAGTTACATAGGAAGAGCCCCCATATTTCCCCAATTTATATAACTTAGTTATTCAGTTTATAGAGACTCTTTTATAGAATATTATTGTAAACTTATCTTAGTTTTAGTCATGTATGTAAGTAGGGGTTGTTTTGGCTCTCCAAGCTTCAGAATGGCATTTTTGTCCACTTGAGAACCATCACCCATTCCTGTGTGAAATTTACAGCACTTTAGATATTTTTCGAAGCAGTGGCATTGGTGCAGAAAATGAGCTCAGTATTTTCAAAGTCACTGTATCTCATCCCATACAGTTGACCAGTAGTGTTTCTCCTTCGCGTGTTATATTATTGTTCTCTCACCTCAGGCCTGTATTAGAATTCAGAGAGCTTTATGTCCGCAACATTTCAGTGCCATGCCAGGTTTTTAGGTGTGTTTGTTATTTACCGATCTCTCCCACGGATCAAATATGGAGCATGTGGCCGGATCGTGACCCCTTCCACCAAACAAAGTCAATCAAACACATTTATAGAGCGCGAAGCTGCCAACAGGCATCTGGGCGCTAGAGCACAAGACTAAAAAATAAATAAAAATAATAATCCCTGTCGAAAAGCCAAGGCTTCAGTTGCAACGTAAACACGTTTTTGTTCTCTAAATGGCGAATGACACAGATAACTCATTCCAGGCTTTAGAAGCTAAAACCGTAAGAAAACACCGTCCTCTGATCTCACGCGTAACCAAGGACGTTTAAAAGTAAAGCATGTTCAGAGCACTAGCTGCGGGCAGGAAGATATTGAATGAGTATTGCATAGATAACTAGGAGCCTTCTAATGAAAAGCCTGAAATGCAGTTAGTAAGGCTTTGTAGGTGATGTGTTTTCTAATTGAAACCAGTGAAGCATTTTTTTAGATGGGAACAAACTCACTGAGCTTTAAGCAGGCCCAAAATCAGCCTGGCTGATGCGTTTTGCACAATTTGTTACCAATTGAGCACACAGACAGGAAGACATTGGTTCATGCACTGACAGAGCAACAGAAGAGGAAAATCTCAGTCTTGGAAGCGTTGAATTTTAGTCAGTTCATGCTCATCCAGTAACTACCTCAGTGAGGCAATGCTTGATCCGCGCCGGCTCACCAAACACCTGCTTCCCAAATGAGAAGATAAATTGGTGCCATCTGTAAATGAGATTATTTTAATACCATAGTTTTCCACAATATGAGGTAAGGGCATCATATAAAAGTCAAACAGTGTGGGGCTTAACAAAGAGCCTTGGGGAACGCCATATTTCAATATTTTAGATGAGTAAAAAAAAAAAAAGGCACCAAGTACACCTATTGCTCTGTATCCAATAGGATCGAATACATCTAACTAAGTGCTGTGCCGCCAATTCCCAGATTTGCTAGTCTTGATAGTAATATCTGATGTGAGACGGTGTCAAATGCTGTTGATAAATCTAACAAGATGAGGGCGGCCCTCTGGCCCTGATCCAAGCGGAATGTGAACCTTAAAGTACCTTCAGTAGGGCAGTTAGAACAAACACCCAATTGTGATGAATGGACTAAAGTATTTGCCACAAGATATGTATTAAATTAATAGTATACCACCTTTTCCAGAACTTTAGCCGCTGCCGGAAGTACTGATATGGGACGAAAATATTTCAGCTTGGTCAGGACCGCTGTTGGTTTTTTCAGTAAGGGGATGACATCTGCCTGTTTCCAACATCTAGGAACTGACCCAGAGGCAAGCAAAGAATGAAAACATTGGTTAAGCACAGGGAATAATCAATTCAAGAACATGACTAGTGGGACAAAATTCAATTAGAGAGCCTGATTCACACTTCCATTAGCAACTTCCCTAGTAGTCTCTCCATTTGTACCTTTCAGCAGTTGCTTCTCCCAGATTCTTTCTTTTTCGAGTCACCTAATTGTGTATTACAATTGCGACACCAAAGAATATACTTCCATGTCTGGTAACTCAAGGTGTCTGTGTTCCAATCTCTTTCACAGTGATTTCAGTTTAACTCTACCTCTTTTATAACCCAGATTGACAATATCAGCAGCCCATCTAGCTCCTTGAACAATTTTGGTCCTAATGGATACATTGAGTTCTGCAGTACACACTGACTTCTTGAGGAAAAAAAATATTTTGGCAATTATCACTCATCCCATTACTGACATTGGTATGGGTTTTCCAAACTCTGTTGGATTCTTCAATCCTTCTAAAACTCTTCCCATGTTGTGGACACAGGGCCTGATTTAGATCTTGGTGGTAATGTTCCCGCCGGTACTTCGATTGAAAACCCGTCTGCTGGAGTGAAGGTCCCATTGACAAAACACTGCATTGGAACTGCTGTCTCCACCAAGAAAACACCACCTGCGTCAACGTCAGGAGAGGGAAAAGTGGCTAACGGTGGAACCCCAGACACCTTTCCCTCGATGCAGATTGGGGTGTGCCTTACTGCCAAGAAAAAAGTGGCAGTCTGACCTCTGTTTGAATTGACTGATTGGTGGGGGAGGGGTGAAAATGCACCTTTTCCCCCTATTCCACCCCCATCTTTGACTGGGCAAGATTGGACAACACCTGCCGTTACTGCAGCCACTGACCCACAAAGAAAACACAACCACCCCGTCACTAGACTCAAAGATAGTGATGCCGCATTGCCAGGGTACATTGGGGGAGCACTGCACAGGAGGCCCGGACCACCGTAGGTATATACATGTCACACTCTGACACACATATGTGGGGTACACAGTGGTGTCACATATGACTGGGGACACACTGGCACAACATGCATAACGCACACATACACAACTGTCATTGTGGGGGGGGGTCACCATTCACTGCTAAATGAAGGATGGCACTACAGTGGCAGTACACTCACAATGGACAATGATGTCCATGTGCGCGCATTACAAGGGGACCTTTACAAGTGAGTTTATGCTATCTGTTGTGTATGTGTGTCTGTAAGCGTGTGTGTGTAGGGATTGGCTGATTGAGGCGAAGGGAGCTGGGTGGATGATGTGGTTGTGTCTGTATGTGCATCATTTGCATGTGTGACTGATGTGTTGCTGTATGACACATTCAGATGAGTGTTGTGTGGTGGACATTGTTGTGATGTGTGTAGTTGTGCTTGTGAGTGTGTAGCTGAGTGTGTAGTTGTGGTGTTTGTAGTGGTTGTGTTGTTTTGGTGCAGTGTCAGTGTTTGTATGTTGTGTCATGGATGTATGAAAATGTGTGTTTTCGGCATGTACGGGTTGAGTTGGAATGACAATGGTTATTGTTTGTATGTGATGTGTTGTGTAGTGTGTAATGCAGGGGTACACATATGGCTAAGGGACTGTGCGGGTGTGTCTCTTACCTCTCTTTCATAGCCCCTACCACTGTACCTAGTCAATTGAGTCCCTCCACCACCTCCCTCTGTCAGCAATCCATCATCATTCAACCCGCTTGCCGATCTGTAACATCTAAATACAGCTAACAGAACACACTTGGCTTGACGATCTTTCTGGGTCTGTCATTGATGCAGCTTGGTGGTAACACTGCTAAGATATAAGTTAGGCCCTTAGTGTTCAACCTGAAAATGTGTGCCATTTATGGCTGAGTATCTGAATCGACTTACCTTCCATTGAAGTCCTTCCTCATGTTATTCTTCTTTGGACACCTCCATAAACTCACCCAGAGGAAACATCTTACTTTTCTCCCAGCAGATCCACAACTCTGAAAACCCCCAAAGTATTCCAACTCTGTCCATAGTAAGGGCACTGAAACTGCCTGCTGGCTGAGGAAAATGTGTGCATGATGAGCATACATGGACACCATATTGTTGATATCTACCACCATTATTCCCCTCTCCTGCAGCTTTATCTGCAGTAGTAGTCCCAGGGCTTCTATTCCTGTTGCATATGTCATCAGTAATAGCAGACAGCCCATTTGCATCTCTCTATCCATCTCCCAGCTCTCATATATCAGTCATCCTCTTCTCATTCTCACTGTGGGCTTGTTATATAATCACAGAGAGTGATAACTAGGTACACTGTTTGAACACGTTTTTATCCGCTTTGGGTACTGATGTAATTAGGGCCTTCCCCATGATGTTGGGCAGTGTACCGACCTCAAATGCTTCCAGCAGCATATGTGGGAATTTTCTGTGGAGGTTTGCCAGAAGCACATTACTTTCAGGTATTTTTTCATTCAGAAAATCAGTTAAAGCCTTCACAATCTCATCCTTAGTCACTGAAGCTTCCAGTGCGGTTGCTTGCTCATTGGTCAACTGCAGCTGTTCTATGCTTTAGAAATACACTCCAGCCCTCTGTGCACCCTCTATATTATCTGCATGTATACCTGATGCAAGTATTCCCCATAGCTAGCACATCATTACTGTGGTTTGTGCATGCTCCCTTTTCAACAGCCACGCCAAAGGCCTCGCTCTTTTATCCCCCTCGATATATAGTATCTGTCAGTTTGCAATAAGCGTAAACACGTCCAGTGCCCCCTTTTACCTTTTTATCTGATAATATCTCCTCTGAGTGCACCACCTTCTGACACTATGAAAGGCGGGCTTCCTGTGCAGTTAGCATCAGTTCAGCTGTAGATGCATACCATATATAGAGTGTATATGTATATATGTGTATATATATATATATATATATACAGTATATATATATATATGGGTGTGTGTGTGTGTGTATATATATATATATATATATATATTTATCCCTCTCACTATGACTATCAATCCACTTCCCTGGAAGTGGCTATCCCTCATTTCTCTCTCAAAGAAAAGTCTAATTGTCTTCTTGCGCCTGTCTGAAAAAGGGTTGTCTTGTAGGGCCTCTGTTCTCAGCTTCCATGTTGTAATTCTAGGCCTAGTATTATCTACTACCCATGTCAGTTGGAGTGGACAATTATCTGAATGGAAAGTGAGCCAGATATTTTGCATTTGTAAATTAATGGTGGCCCTCCCTTGCAATAATAATAATAATAAAATCTAGCCCACTACATATGTCAAATGGGTTACTGAGTGTCGCGAATACTGCCCAATCTCAGGATTCTGTATTCACCCAATGTCCAAAAAATATTTCATGCATGACCTTCTTCGGTGCTGTCACTATACACAGTTTTGAAATCTCTCTCCGAAGTTTTCGATGAGCCCTTCAAACACTCGGTCCATGTCCCCTACCCATGGCCTGGATACACCTACATAAGGTATTATCCCAGGAAGAAGTTTTGTCATCTATGTTAGCTGCCTAGATATTGATCATACATAGCTCCCCGCCTTTGTCCAGAACTGGCAGAAACATTGATACTTTGTGTTTCACTTCCGGTCGTCCCAAAAGGGGACTATTTACACTGGCCAATATTGGTAGATGGGCATGAGGCACGTTATTTCTAGGTCATAAAGTAACATATGTTTCCTATGCCTTCTCAGTCTATATCCCCCTCTTATGTGTTCCCTGAGTTAACCTTGATATTGACAGTGACAATAGAATTCTATGATTCCCACCAGGACAGACGATACCACATTGTGCACTTTCCCAGTTCAAGGTGTTTGTCATCTCAAAGCAAGATATTGAATTTAGCGAGAGAACAAACATGTAACATGAACTGGTTGGTGGATTTTTAAAATCTTTATTGTGGTGAGATGCTTACATGAAGATCCCTGCTTCCCAATCGTTGCTTCCTGTCTGCTCGTGTGTTTATCTGCTTGAAGGCAGTGGCTTCTACGATCATAGTACCATGAGTGTTTCCTGTGATCTTCACTCCAGGGTTATGAAGTATATTCGCCAATGATAGCTTTTGTCTTTGAATGCACCATCTTGTACTCAGAAGAACACACGTTTTCCTGCAAGAGCGGTGTTGTGTTTATGATTTAGCTGAACAATTCCTGTTGATCTGAACTGTACCGGGTTGTGAGTTTAGCAACACTTTCTCTAGAATGATTCTGAACTGATATATCTAGTTGTGCCTTATCGACCATAATGCGAGCTGCATTCAATGTCATTTTGTATTTATCAAGTAGAGGGTTGTTCTATGCTCCTATACACATGGCACTGATAAGCGAGAGTTAAACAACTGTTAACTGTGGTCATTTCTTACAAAACAATTACTTGATCTCCATATTGGCATACTTCCTTTAGTGGCAGTGGCATTTAATGGAAAGTCTGGAGAATAATCCGTACCAATCCAAGTGAGGGCAATCAGCAGCTCGTTTCTCTACTTTCCACCCCCTTCCCCCTCTGTCCTCTCGTGTCTTAGAAAGAACTCTTAGCTATTTCCTCGAAGAACAAGGTGGGCTAGATGAAGATACATTAAAGTCTTGACAACCCAGCAGCGGAACCGGGAGTCTGATAACCAGTTAGCCCCCCCCCCCCCTTGTTTAGTGCAACACTGAGGTCCATAAAAGAAACCCCTGGGCCTCCTAGATTGTGACTACTGCTGCATATGCAGATTATTTAGCCACATATGTTTGACCCCACCATTTCTTTTGAAGTCCATCATGCCCTGGCTCAGTAAGATGTGTTTTTGTTGGAGTGCTATCCTCACGCCATGTCTTTTATTAT
Source organism: Pleurodeles waltl (assembly GCF_031143425.1). Classification (NCBI taxonomy): domain Eukaryota; kingdom Metazoa; phylum Chordata; class Amphibia; order Caudata; family Salamandridae; genus Pleurodeles; species Pleurodeles waltl. The sequence continues at coordinate 168,980,589 of NC_090451.1, read as the reverse complement.
GTGTGCACCCTGTGTCTCGTAGCATAGTTATTAAGCCTTCTTTTGTGCTATGTGAGCAAATTATTGATACCACACATTCTGCTGTAACTAGAAGTTCAGCAATGCCTTCACTCTTCCTACTACTACCTGCCTTGTTTAGTCTTACCATTACTTCAAATACCACCCATGTGGTTCTGTATTGACCAGCTACATGGTCATCATATGCTGTTTCCTGTGTTGTGGCTCCTACATCTAAAAAACAGAAAAAAACAACCCTCTTCCCTTATGTAGGTGGCACCGCCTACAACAAAACTTGGCTTTCATGCCCATTTGGCATATCCCCACCTCACCAAACTCTACCCCTCTAAAAGTGTGTAGCTGACTGCACAACAGTGCAGCTAATCAAAGACGAAAAACTGTTCCGAGATAATTTATATTGTTCTGTAGCAGGAAGTCCCTCTGGACCCAACAGAGCACAGCTGCTAGTAGTGCAGAGTCACAGCTCCCTGCAATCCTATGCTAAGGCTTCTCGCCCCCACATCAGACGAACTCCCACACTTAATATCTCTGTTGCTCCAGCATTCCCTATCTGTAGGCTGACCTGTTGTCTCATTTCATGTCCCTCACTTCCTTCATCTAGCTTGAGCCTGTGATGCCCCAACTCTCACCATAATGCACTTCAAGTGGCATAGAGCTAGTATCTACTTCAGCCTTTATCACTGGTTCTTCTTCCAGCATGGCACTCACCTTCGTCCCTGTTTTCTCTGATCTATTACCAACCTCGATGCCCAATGTTTCATCTTCTATGACCACTACCGTTGACAGGCTTTGGGAGGTAGCTGCAATCCTCTGACTTTTCGTAATCCCAGAAGCCCATTGGATTCCTCTTTGTCATTCCGTTCCTGCTTCTTGTGGTGCTTCTTCTGGATCTGCTATCCGCAGCCAGGTCCACTCTTCCTTAGGGGATGTAAAGAAGGGCAAGCACTCATTGCAAATGACCTGGAGCTTTGCCGAGAACATGGGAATTTTTAAAGTTCATGGCTCTTTGTTTGCATTTCACTAATTCAAATGCTTTTCTAAGCCTATCTGCTCTTTGAGTGTGTATATATAGTCAGGGGACACTCTAATAATGTGTCCTTCATATCTTGAGTCTCCCACCTATCTCACATGTTTCACAATGCCATCATGATCCCAGTAGTTGGGAAGTTACGCAGTTACTGCCATGGTGGCGTCCTGGATATGGCACCAGTACCCTGTGGGCGCCTCTCCCAATGAAGCGTATTCCTTGGTTTTAAAGTCTTTGTGATTCATTTCCCTAGGAGCAGTTCAGTGGGGATAACTTTGACACTCTGTGAAGGAACAACCCTCAGGTTTGTGAGGTTCCCCCAGTCTCTGTGGTCCAAAAAGTAGGAACGCTTCAATAAGAATCTGACCTTAGCCTTCAGTTCAGCTTACTCCAGTTCTATTTCTTTTACTGTTTTCTCCAGTTACAGGGACCTATTTTTCACCATGTGTCGACCTTTATTGAGATGATATCAATTTTATTTTCCAGCATTTAGCTAGGTCTCTCGATGATGGCAAGAATCTGTGTTGGGGAAGGCTCCCAACAGCTTCCACTAGGCTTGAGTCTCACCCTCTACAGCTGCAAATCTCCCACCTCTAGGAGTTGACATGTGTTGATTCATTTTCATTTGTTGTGTTCTCTCTGTGCTTTGTCTTTCTCCATTCTCCTGGGTGAAGCAGGAGTGCTGGTGATTCAAGAGTTTCTTTGTCCAGGTGATCGTCCGTTCAGCACTCTAAGTGCTTATAGCCCACAGGCCAAAGGTCTTGGTAGACTTGTGGTCCGTATGATTATCTATTTATGGCACCAGTCTCACTCACGTATTCAACCCCATGCACACTCCATGTTTCTATAGTTTCTAGCAGATAGGTGTAAATCTGTAAAGATTGCTCCAATCTGCAGCAACAGTGCAGCATCATAAATTCTATAATTTACAACCAATTTCATATATCAAAGAATTTCTGATGACGTTTGCCTCATTTTCCTTTTTAAAAAAAAAAAATAAAGTAGAGGTATAGTTTTTCTTCACATTTGATCATGGCTATTTCTATAATAGCTGACCCTGGTATTTCCTTACATGAGGGAAGGGTATGTGCGGCATGGGCTTGTTGATGGGCAGGCCAATACAATTCCATGTGAGGAAATTGCAAGCCTCCTTTCGGTCCAGTTTTAATCCCATCCCAGATGAGCACATTGAGAATCGTCAGAGGGAAGATTGTTTGCTGCTACACTAAGGGGGGTCCTGGCAAATGTGTAATCAGATGAGAGGACTACATTCAGTTTGCTAACCTATACATTTCTGCATTGACCAACCTGAAACAACAGCTTGTCTCTGCTTTAGCCCCCAAACTGGCTGCTGTAATCCTACATGTAATCTCTTTCAATACATGGATAGGTGTGACCCCTTAGAACATAAGTCACCGTGGAACGTGGGGAAAACGTGACAAAGGGAGAAGCCCATAAAATAGAGAAACACACGAAGTAGGGAGCAACACAGTGTAGGGGCAGGCATTTGGCAGTGGGGAGAAGCCTACAAGGGAGAGAACTGGAAACCATATGTAGTTTCATTAAGCGCTTAACTACAAGAAAAACAGTAGTTTTGTTAAAAGTGAGTATTGAAAGGCTACAAGTCAACCAATCAAAAGCTATGCTTTTAAAAGGGGCAAATGCAAGAACAACGCAGGTCATCAAATATGATGTAAGCACATAACTAAACTAATCAATGGTAAGCTCTGGGCTGGCTGTAAGCGTACTCTAAGATTCTGGTATGGTCTACTAGAGGCTTTTGCTCACAGACAGTTAAAAGAAAAAAATAGTTATTTGTGAAATGTATATAATTAAATGGACACTTGCGATAGTGTCACTCAGAATGTGAAGCCTAGTGCATTGACATGTCACACAGATCATATCGATAGCATGGAAAGGTCAGGAATAAGCACAATGAAAACTTAGCAGCTTTGAACATAAGCATAAAAGATGCCTCCAGCCGCCACTGCCTTGCTTTTTACCTATTTAAGTTAGTGTGTGACAGATTTAATTCACTATCTTATGTGGTGGCTGTTCATAAGTTGCAGTGGTCCCAATGAAAGGATACTTCACTCACGGAGGGATGTGGGGCCAGATGTAGCAACGTAGAAATTTGCGAGGTGCAAAGTGCGAGTCCATGCGACTCGCAATTTGCACCTCGCAAATTGGTATGCAGTACGGTGTCTCAGACACCGACTGCAACTCGCTATGGGGTCGCAACGACCCACCTCATGAATATTCATGAGGTGGGTCGCAAATTGCGGCCCCATAGCGAGTATAGGCACTTGCAAACATGGAGGCCTGCTGTAGTCAGCAGACCTCCGTGTTCGTGACTGCTTTAAATAAAGCAGTTTTTTTTTTTTTAAGTGTAGCCCGTTTTCCTTAAAGGAAAACGAGCTGCACTTAAAAAAAAAAACGAAACCTTTAGTTTCGGGGTTTTTTCAGGGCAGGGAGTGGTCCCTGGGACCACTCCCTGCCCTGAAAAAATATTTGTGGGTCCATTCACAAAGTGGAAGGGGTCCCATGGGGACCCCTTCCAATTTGCGAGTGGGTTACCATCCACTTGAAGTGGATGGTAACTGCGATACGATTTGCGACCGCGTACGCGGTCGCAAATGGTATTGCATACCACTCAGACTCGCAAATAGGAAGGGAACACCCGTTCCTATTTGCGAGTCGGAAATGCATTTTGCGAGTCGGTTCCGACTCGCAAAATGCATTTCTGCATAGCAAAGAGGCATTTGTGCCTCGCAAACGGCGATTTTCGCCGTTTGCGAGGCGCAAATCCTTTGCTACATCTGGCCCGTGGTCTTTGACTAAACATTCAGCTCACTCACCGGGAGTCCCAGCTTCTTCTCTTAACCTAATGTGATCTTTGACAAATCGCTATATTCATTCCTCTCTGTGGAGAACATCTTAATTGATCACATTTAGGTAAAGCACCAAAATTGATCTTTTAAAAAAAAGGGTGGTCATTCACTCTTTGCCTTGCTATCCCTACCATTTCAGACAAAAAAAACAGTCATCCTTGGACTGCTGCTAAGTGGGGTTGTATTTCTCTAAGTGTGACACATGCTTTGATGTCAGGCTTTATTGCTACATGCCATTACATTATGCTACAGGTCTGCATATATTGATAGGTGATTTACATTCCCAGCCCATGGATCGAACTACAGGCTCCACATTGGCTTCCTTCAGCACCTCCCTCAAAAACCAGCTTAAAATGTTCATTACTTGTGTGGAAATAAGATGAGTAGCTTTATTTAGACTGCCCAATAACTGAAAGAAGAAAGGCTTTAACTATGAATTGGTCACAGGCATTTACACTAATTTAGAATGGTGGTCCGAACCCTAGAAACAAGATTGTTAATAGTTGTAAACTGATGACAGTCACATTATACTACATCTGCAAAAATAATCCCACGCACAGCTCTCAGTGATGTCCTGCATGTTGTGAGACCGTAAGTACAGGCAGATGAAGGTCGGTGTCTTTCTTTTTTTTCACGTCACTTCTCACTAAATAAACTGCTCTACTCTTGAAAAATAAGGCATAGCAGTAGGACAACATTTACATTCATTGAACAGTTATCATTGTCATACAATATTAAACAGCAGTTCGGATAACTCATGTATGTGTGAAATAGTTAGTACCAAGTCTATTGGTGGCATTATGGATTACGTCATGGGACAGATCTTCGCCATATCAGGACTACTCAACTACCCACATGTTTACATCACCATACACTCTATTTCAGCCTGTGCACCCCATGCTGCTTAATTATTGTTATTGCTGCATGGGTCTAAACCTGTAAGATTTATAGGAACTGGGATTTAAAGCTGCTATCCAAAGGGTAGCACCTGCAAGATGGGCATCAGCTGGAGATGTGTTTACTCTGAGAGGAGTAAGCCTATTAATTTGTGGATTATTGCCTGAAAGATACTTTTGCAGTCTGTCTGTTGGTCTTTAGGTCTTGGACATAGCCTGCTGAGTAAGCTTTCAGAATGCCAGAACTTCACTGCCCCAGATATATACCGTTGTCTATGCTTTCCATTATAATCTAACAAAGGGACGATTAGATGGATTGGGCCATGTGAGTCGCAAAGGATGAGGGCCCGGGCAAAAAAGGGAACCTACTCAAGACCAGGTTCAAAACCCAAACATGAAGGTGTATTTAAAATAATAAATACAAACAGCAAAAATATTAGTTAGTCCAGCAATTCAGTAATTTATAAGTAAGAGGATAACATGAGGGCAACCTCCAGACATTTTCTATCTACAGAATTCAATAACAGGCTGATATAGAGGCTGCTCAGTGTAAACGCAAAGAAAGGTCTGCAAAATCTAAGTACAGCGTCATATAACAGTCCATCATAGGGAAATATATGGTAAAAGTCTCAGAAACGTCTGGCACACATACTAAAACTAGCAAATCTTATAGGTTCAGAGGAGACGAAAATCAAACCCTTTGCATAGTGTTGGGTGGCACCATGGGCTGTACTAATAAAAGTTACATCATAATAACCAATCGACATGGAAAAATTTCGTTTTGTAAAAAGGCTCAGTGTAGGAACCTGCCTAAAAATAATATTCCAATGTATCCTTTTAACCTACCTACAAGGAAGGAAAGGAGACTTTTTGCGATAGAAGTCTAAAGCATTTGAAAATCGTCGAAGCACTGTTGAACCCACAGGCTGCATCAGCCTTGAACATTGCAACATTACATGAACGTCTCTGGCAGCCTTCCTCCGAAGCACGTTAGTTGATGCAGTGAAAATAAACTTGAAAAATATCATATTTTCGTCTATTTTATAAAAAAGGAAAAACACTGAAAGGGAGCATTATCATGCATGCAGTGTAGCTTTTAAAAGTCATGGTTCTCTAGCTGTTAGTGCAACCAGACGAGAGGCGCAGTACCTACCACTACTAACTTAAACACAGAAAAATGAACATTACTCTTTATTAACCCCTTCGCTGCCAGGCCTTTTCCCCCTCAGGTGCCGGGCCTTTTTTTGGCTATTTGAGGCAGGGCACGCTTAGGCCCTCATAACTTTTTGTCCACATAAGCTACCCACGACAAATTTGCGTCCTTTTTTTCAAACATCCTAGGGATTCTAGAGGTACCCAGACTTTGTGGGTTCCCCTGACGGAGACCAAGAAATTAGCCAAAATACAGTAAATATTTCGTTTTTTAAAAAGAAAAATTGGAAAAAGGGGCTGCAGAAGAAGGCTTGTGTTTTTTCCCCTGAAAAGGTCATCAAGAAAGGGTTTGTGGTGCTAAAATCACCAGCTTCCCAGCTTTCAGGAACAGGCAGACTTGAATCAGAAAACCCAATTTTTCAACACAATTTTGGCATTTTACTGGGACATACCCCATTTTTACGATTTTTTTTTTGTGCTTTCAGCCTCCTTCCAGTCAGTGACAGAAATGAGTGTGAAACCAATGCTGGATCCAAGAAACCTAAACATTTCTGAAAAGTAGACAAAATTCTGAATTCAGCAATGGGTAATTTGTGAATATCCTACAAGGGTTTCCTACAGAAAATAACAACTGAAATAAAAAAATATTGAAATTGAGGTGAAAAAAACAACCATTGTTCTTTACGTTTTACTCTGTAACTTTTTCCTGCAATGTCAGATTTTTGAAAGCAATATACCATTACATCTGCTGGACTCTTCTGGTTGCGGAGATATATAGGTACCCAGAGCAAATAAATGAGCTCCACTTTGCAGTGGGTTTTCATTCTATACCGGGTATACAGCAATTAATTTGCTGAAATATAAAGAGTGAAAATCGGTATCAAGAAAAACCTTTGTATTTCCAAAATGGGCACAAGATAAGGTGTTGAGGAGCAGTGGTTATTTGCACATCTCTGAATTCTGTGGTGCCCATACTAGCATGTGAATTACAGGGCATTTCTCCAATAGACATCTTTTTTACACACGGTCTTATATTTGGAAGGAAAAAATGTAGAGAAAGACAAGGGGCAATTACACTTGCTTTGCTATTCTATGTTCCCCCAAGTCTCCCGATAAAAATGGTACTTCACTTGTGTGGGTAGGCCTAGCGCCCGCGACAGGAAATGCCCCAAAACACAATGTGGACACATCAAATTTTCTCAAAGAAAACAAAGGTGTTTTTTGCAAAGTACCCACCTGTGGATTTTGGCCTCTAGCTCAGCCGCCACCTAGGGAAACCTACCAAACCTGTGCATTTTTTTAAACTGGAGACCTAGGGGAATCCAAGATGGGGTGACTTGTGGGGCTCTCACCAGGTTCTGTTACTCAGAATCGTTTGCAAACCTCAAAATGTGGTTAAAAAAACACTTTTTCCTCACATTTCGGTGACAGAAAGTTCTGGAATCTGATTGGAGCCACAAATTTCCTTCCACCCAGTGTTCCCCCAAGTCTCCCGATAAAAATGGTACCTCAGTTGTGTGGGTAGGCCTTCTGCTCGCAACAGGAAATGCCCCATAACACTATCTAGACACATCAAAATTATCAAATAAACTACCTGTTTTTGCAGGGGGGGGGGCACCTGCGTTTTTAGTCCTGGGCTCAGCAGCCATCCAGGGAAACCTACCAAACCCAGACATTTCTGAAAACTAGACACCTGAGGGATTCAAGGGAGGTGTGACTTGTGTGGATCCCTCAATGTTTTCTTACTCAGAATCCTCTGCAAACCTCAAATTTAGCAAAAAAATCAAGTGTTTCCCACATTTCTGTGTGGGACCACTGCACTGGGACAAATTTCCTACCACCCAACGTTCCCCTTAGTCTCCCGGTAAACATGATACCTCACTTGTGTAGGTGGGCCAAGTTTTTGTGACAGGGAAGAGCCAAAAACACATCGAAATTGAGGGGGAACCAAAGTTGGTCCAAAATGGCAAAACACTTTTAGGCTGACAAGTGCAGCAGAAATTGTATCGGTATAGATGAGACTATGCTGGGTGGTAGGAATTTTGTGGATTCCTGCAGATTCCGGAAGGTTCCATCACAAAAATGTGGGAAATATGTGTGCTTTCCAGGAACGTTGCAGGTTTGCAGGGCATTGTGGGTAAGGATATGGTGTGGGGTGCATGTGAAGCACATCACCCTGGAATCAACTATATTTTTAGTTTTCAGATGTGTCTAGGTCTTGTGGATTTTTCTACATGGCAGCGCACCAAAGTAAAAAAAAAAGTGCAGCCCTCACCATTCCAAGTGGGACGATTTTGAGAGTTACCAAGCTCTCATGGCCCAAATGTAAACCAAAAATCAAATGTCCTCTTGCTTGCCATGGAATAAGATGTTTTAGTGTGCGGGGGAGAGCTGAATGACTGTTGGCCACTTCAGTTCGGGTGAGGGCATAACCAGGCCCATACTTGTTGGTTGTCACCACCCCACTATTTTTTTTTTATTTTAATTTCATGGCATCTAGTAGACTTTCTGCCCCCCCAGGGTGTGGATCGGGGTAATTGCCCCCTCTTATTTTTTAAAAAAAAATCTTCCCCGGTCTCTGGTGGGCTTTCTACCCCCCTTGGGGGCAGATGGGCCTTCCAAAAATAGGCAAGGGGGGGCAGATATGGCCAACAGTAGTGTGTCCCCATGGGGAGCGACCCTTGCCCAAGGGGCTGCCCCCCCCAAACAAAACACACACATACACACACACACGCCAATCCCTGGTGTCTAGTGGTTTCTGCCCCCCTTGAAGGCAGATTGGCCTAACAAAAATAGGCCGATCTGCCCCCAAGGGGGGCAGAAATGGCCTAAATACAATTTGCCCCCATACATAAAAACGTAAAGTAAATAAAAATATATATATATATCCCTGGTGTCTAGAGTTTCTGCCCCCCTCGGAGGCAGATTGGCCTAATTATCTCAGGCCGATCTGCCTCCGGGGGGGCAGAAATGACCTAAAAATAATATGGCCCCTTAGGGAGCGACCCTTGCCAAGGGGACGCTCCCTTTATTAGAAAACACAAAGAAAAAAAAATCCCTGGGGTCTAGTGGGCATTTCTGCCCCCCCTGAGGCCAGATCAGCCTAAATATTGGCCCCCCAGGGAGCGACCCTTGCGTAAGGGGTCGCTCCCTGCACATAAAAGAAAAAAAAATAATTCTCTGGTGTCTAGTGGGCATTTCTACCCCCCCAGGGGGCAGATCGTCCTAGTTATATTAGGCCGATCTGCCCCCGGTGGGGGGGCAGAAGTGACCTAAAAATTATTTGCCCCTCTAGGGAGCGACCCTTGCCAAGGGGCCGCTCCCCTCATGTAAATTAAAAAAAAAAAAAAAAAAATTCCCAAATGCTCAGAATGACATCGAAAGAAATGAAAAGCCTTTCCTTTCTTCCGACGTCTCTCCCGCCCCCCTCCTCCCGAGCAGAAGGGAAATGCTAAGCATTTCTCTTCCGCATCGCGCTGGAAGCAAGCTTCCAGCGCGACGGGAGGCGACCTCTGATGAGGTCAGCATGCAAGTGCGTGCTGACGTCATCAGACATCACTGGGGTGGGTCGGGGGTGAAAGGGGAAGCGATTCCCCTTTCATCCCTGACGGGGGTGTGGGTGGGGGGCCTACGGGGGAGCGCTAGTGCTTCCCCCGTGGGCCCGGTGCAGGACGAGGTGGTCTCGTCCCAGGCACACGGGACCCGTGTGCTGTGACGAGACCACCTCATCCAAGGCGCACCGTAGGGGTTAATAAATCTACTCTAACAACCCCCCTACGTGATTTTTGTAATCGCCATAAATCACACTAAACTATTCTACAATAAATCATTTATCATTTTTGCCTCATGTTATCCCAGGGCTTTTAATTTGTCAAATGTTCATCTTGCTTCCTTTTTCTAGTCTCCTTTTCACAATCACATTTCTTTTCAAACAGACAAGTTCCAAAAGTTATAGTACTGTGAGGCATTTTTTGTTATTTGCAGCATACCTAACCAGATAGTGCAGACTCACAAAATATGCCAAGATGGGAATCATAAAAAACATTTTTAGAACTAGGCAAATTGTGTTACAAGTAACCATTTTCTTTCAATAAAAAAAAATTCTCAGAAACACAAACTCAAAAATAAAATCTCTAAAAGGTGCAAAAATTCAAAACAAATTCTTCAAAAATACCTTCAATCCATAAAGAGTCAAGAAGTAATGGGAATATTATTTAAGAGTTCAATTCAGTATGGACACAAAATTATCTTCAGTAAGATACCTTAGGCACCGGATAAATCTTGTTCAAAAGAGTCATTAACTATTTAAAAAAATGCAAGCATGAAGAACAAATCTTCTAACTTGAGAGTTATTCACGCAGGCTTATGAAAAATCAAAAGGTCAAAAATCTTCTTCTCAAGATTAAAAATTGTAGCTTCATGAATCCATCGGGCAATTATTCAACGTAGATCACAATCAATAATTCAAGACTATTCATGAATGTTCTTCCAACAGAAATTAATAGTCTCTCAGATTAGTTTCTTTCTTCTAGTCCAATTCTTGTCAAGTGTGCCAATTCAGGTGCAGTATACTTTATGTTTAGTATACTTACTCTTGTTGATCTTTGGTGTTTCCGAGTTTTAATCATTTTTTTGTCAGTGTGGCGTTTTCATCATTGCGATCTGTTACTATCAGCAATGCTCTTTTTAAAAAAATTTAGACACTTGTACAGCAATCATCTTGCATCAGTCAGATTTGTCTCATTGTGTTCTTCATCTGCCTCGTGATTTTCACAACTTGCAATTGGGACACCTTGAACTGCTCTTGGTGTTTTCAGAGTTCAAGCCTTTGAGGTTCGATTTTTCTCATTCTTTGTTGTACTTCTTCTTCTTCTTCTTGTAGTTTTTCTTGTTGTTCCATTAGTTGTTATTGTTGTTGTTCTTCTTGTAGTATTTGTTCTCTCTGTATCCACATAGTGTACTCAAGATTGACTCTGTTCGCTATGACTGTGAATTAGTGGTTTGTGTCATCACTTCTTCATCTGCAGTCTTCACTCTCTTCATGTCTGATGTGTGGATCCGCTGTGGCAAACCTCCACACTTCACAGCAGTGTCTGTCACCTAAATAATTGATAAGGCCCCTTCCATGAAGGTTCGAGGCTGTTCCTCTGACATGCTTCTTCACCACTACCCAGTCTCTAGGCTTTAGGTTGTGGCACAGTTTTTCACTTGTTGAAGATGTAGCCACACTCTTTCAGTAATCCAGAAATAAATCATCCTTCATGTTCACAAGTAGAGTTGAAGCAGTACCAGTAATCCTCATGGCTCACCCCCTCAATCTCATGAGGAGACAAGACTATAGTCGTGTTGGGTGTGCTTCTCATATTTAATAGCACGAAGAGCATCTGGCCATTTCAGTGTCGTCTAGGCACATACCTTACTTTATGGATAACATTGTCTCTCTCTGTAACTTTTGATGCTTCTGAGTAATATCCACTATGGAACTTCTGCTCTATCTTCAATGTGCAAAGAACCCGCATAGCCTCTTTTTGAAAATGAGATCTCATATCCGATTCCAAAGAAGTTGGCTTACACCCTCAACAAAAGCTTGGTTACAGTTAGTGTGTCCCGGTTGGGGAGAATACAACCCACCTGCTAAACAGAAAAACAACAACCACAATGTTACTCAAATTATGACATGGCGGCACTTCTAAACAATCTATTTGTAACCTGAAAGATTCTTTTCATTTCCCTCGATGGCTCATTATAACTTCAGTCTTCCTACCTACATTCATTTGGTTGCAGGTAATGCACGATTAACAAAGTGAAGCATCAACAACTCGAAACAGCGATTAAACCAATATTGTTTAAACAGTGACAACATACCATCACACCGCATGTGTTGGTCCATTAACCGCTTAGGTGCGGGCGTCGGCCACTGGCCGACGCCCACACACCCTCCCTGGTGCGGGTCACGACCAGTGGCCGACACCAGGAAGGGCATTAATAAATCCTCGGGTGCGTCGCACCCGAGGATTTATTTTTTATTTTTTTTCCCCCCCCGGGAGACACGGAAGCTACCGTGTCTCCCCCCGCCCCCCGCCCGCCCCTTTGTGACGTCAGCGCGCCGCGAGGCGCGCTGACGTTGCAAAGGTGTTTTCCCCATGAAAGCAGGAAGCAGCCTTGCGGCCGCTTCCTGCTTTCATGGGGAAAACGGCCTTTTTCACGTTTGGGAAGGCCTCGTAAGAAAGGGGAGAGTCTCCCCTTTCTTACGAGGCCTTCCTGAAAGTGTTTCCTGGCCCCCGATCGCAGCACAGCTGCGATCGGGGGCCAGGAAACACTTTCAGGAAGGCCTCGTAAGAAAGGGGAGACACTCCCCTTTCTTACGAGGCCTTCCTGAAAGTGTTTCCTGGCCCCCGGTCGCAGCTGTGCTGCGATCGGGGGCTAGGAAACACTTTCAGGTTTCCTGGCTCCCCCGATCGCAGCACAGCTGCGATCGGGGGGGTCAGGAAACATTTTGAAAAGGCCTCGTAAGAAAGGGGAGACTCTCCCCTTTCTTACGAGGCCTTCTGAAACTGTTTCTGGCCCCCGATCGCAGCTGTGCTGCGATCGGGGGCCAGAAACAGTTTCAGAAGGCCTCGTAAGAAAGGGGAGAGTCTCCCCTTTCTTATGAGGCCTTCTGAAACGGTTTCCTGGCCCCCGATCGCAGCACAGCTGCGATCGGGGGCCAGGAAACCCCACTAGACACCAGGGATTTCACTTTTGGGGGGCAGCCCCCCCCCCCGGAAAACGGGCCGCCCCCCCCCCCGGATAATTTTCTGAAAAAAATAAAAAGGTAGGTGCCCCCTGGGGAGGGGGGGGCGGGGGCGCGATCGCGCCCCCCCCCCCCCCAGGGGATTTAAAAAAAAAAAAAAAACAATGAAATGACTGGGGGTCGCCCGTGGCAATTTTTTTTTTAGATGTTGTAGGGTTTCCCTGGGGGCCATTTTGGCCCCCAAGGAAACCATACAACAACTAAAAAAAAATATATGTATATATCTATATATATATATCTATGTAGATAGATATATCTAGGTACATGGATATATCTATAGATATATCTATGTAGATATATATTTATATATATATATATATTGGTAGATCTGTATCAAAGAGATTTATAAAGCGCGCTACTCACCTGTGAGGGTCTCAAGGCGCTGTGGGGGGGACGGGGGGGAGGGAAAGGGGCTAGGAGGTTCACTGTTCAAAAAGCCAGGTTTTGAGGCCCTTCCTGAAAAGAAGTAGGTTTTGGGTCTTGCGAATGTGGGTTGTGAGTGCGTTCCATGTTTTGGGTGCAATGTAGGAGAAGGATCTGCCCCCGGTGGTGGTGTGTTTGATGCGGGGGTCAGAGGCGAGAGAGAGGTCAGCTGAACGGACGTTTCGTGTGGGGGTGTGGAAGGTGACTCTCGTTGAGGTAGGCAGGGCCTGTGTTGTGGAGTGATTTGTGTGTGAGGATGAGGATCTTGAAGGTGATCCTTTTGTCAATGGGGAGCCAGTGGAGGGATTTGAGGTGTGGAGAGATGTGTTCGTGTCGGTGGAGGTCGAGGATGAGTCGTGCTGCTGAGTTCTGGATGCGTGTAGTTTGCACTTGAGTTTTAGAGTGGTGCCGGCGTAGAGGGCGTTTCTGTAATCAAGCCTGCTGCTGATGAGTGCGTGAGTGACAGTTTTTCTGGTCTCTGTGGGGATCCATTTTAATGTTTTTCAGTATACGGAGTTTGTTGAAGCATGAGGAGGTAAGAGCGTTGATTTGTTGGGTCATAGAGAGGGAGGAGTCTAGGATGATGCTGAGGTTGCGTGCGTAGTTGGCGGGGGTGGGTGCAGGGCCTTGCGTGGTGGGCCACCATGGGGGGTCCCAGGTTTTTTTGGTGAGGGCCAAAGAGGATTATTTCGGTTTTGCTTGAGTTGAGTTTCAGGTGGTTGGCTGTCATATATACATCACTTTTGTCAATATGTGTGTGGTTTCCCTGGGGGGAAAAGGGTCCGACTTGTCTAGTGGCAGTTTTAGTGCCATAAAGAAGCGCAGAAGGTTTATATGCCTACTGCAAAGAGCACATCTGTATTTTATGTAAATAGCTGAGTACATTAGTAAAGTCTATGGAGAGATGAAGGGCACTTTTGCTGGGTGGTAATGAGGGAATCCGAGGAGGAGGGAGTGGGAGCACCAATAATGATTGTTGGACTGGGCGCAGGAGGTGCTAAAGACTGTGACGAATGGTATGTGACAAGGTGTTTTTTGAGTGTCTTGAAAGTACGTGCTGATTGAGGGAAGAAGCGCAGGTAAGGTGGCCTTACTGTTGCACGTATCTCACACACACCATCGATTTTGTGACTGTCTACGTAGGCTAGTGTTTTAGAGCAACAGTTTAGCCAATAGCAGAGATGGCATCTTGATGGATGACTGCTGCCTGCACTCGGGTTATAGAGGACCGCTCTGACATAGGATCAGAGACTGAGACATCAGATACTGAGACAGCATCTGAGGGATAGGACAATGGCGCAGACTCTGGGAGTGATTTTTCAGTCAGAGGAGTCCCATTCGAAAACTCCTCTTCCAGTACATTATGAGGGAGGTGATGAGGACAGTCCTGCTGTCCCTTCGCAAGCTGTTCGTGCAACTGGGTAATAGTGGGTCAGGCCAACCCAGAGAGCAGGTGAATGCGGCGGCAAGCAGAGAGAGAGTGCTCTCTTGGGAGCTCACCAATTTAGTTCAGCCCCAAATTCCACCACCCAAATCATATTGTGGAGACATCAAAATTGTCTATGGCAAAACAAACTGGTTTTGTAAGGCAGGCACCTGTGTTTTTGGTCCTGGATTCGGCGGCCATATAGAGAAACACACTAAACCCAAACATTTCTGGAAACTAGACATTCGGGGGAGTCCACAGAGGTGTGACTTGTGTGGATTCCCCAAAGTTTTCTTACCCAGAATACCCTGCAAAGCTGAAATGTTGAGAAAAAACTCTATTTTTCTCGCATTTCTGTCACACAAACTACAGGAATATGCTGGGATCCACAACATTCCTACCACCCAGTGACTCCTCACCTGTCCTGATAAAAACACTACCCCACTTGAGTGCCTACACCTAGTGCCTGTGTCAGGAATGGATCACCCCAGGGTCAACAGCTGCCTCACGTAAGGACCAACATTGACCGTTGTGTGATCTATTCCTGTCGCAGGCACCAGGCCTAACCACACAAGTGAGGTATCATATTTATCGGGAGACTTGGGGGAACGCTGGGTGGAAGGAAATTTGTGGCTCCCCTCAGATTCCAGAACTTTCTGTCACCGAAATGTGTGGAAAACGTGGTATTTTAGCCACATTTTGAGGTTTGCAAAGGATTCTGGGTAACAGAACCTGGTCCGAGCCCCACAAGTCACCTCATCTTGGATTCCCCTGGGTTTCTAGTTTACAAAAATGTGCTGGTTTGCTAGGTTTCCCCAGGTGCCGGCTGAGCTAGAGGCCAAAATCCACAGGTAGGCACTGTTTTCTATGAAAAAATGTGATGTGTCCACGTTCTGTTTTGGGGCATTTCCTGTCGCGGGCGCTAGGCCTACCCACACAAGTGAGGTATCATTTTTATCGGGAGACTTAGGGGAACGCCGGGTGGAAGGAAATTTGTGGCTCCTCTCAGATTCCAGAACTTTCTGTCACCGAAATGTGAGGAAAACTTGTTTTTTTAGCCACTTTTTGAGGTTTGCAAAGGATTGTGGGTAACAGAACCTGGTCCGAGCCCCGCGAGTCACCCCTCCTTGTATTGCCCTAGGTCTCTAGTTTTCAGAAATGCACAGGTTTGGTAGGTTTCCCTAGGTGCCGGCTGAGCTAGAGGCCAAAATCTACAGGTAGGCACTTCTCAAAAAACACCTCTGTTTTCTTCCAAAAATTTTGATGTGTCCACGTTGCGCTTTGGGGCGTTTCCTGTCGCGGGCGCTAGGCCTACCCACACAAGTGAGGTATCATTTTTATCAGGAGACTTGGGGGAACGCCGGGTGGAAGGAAATTTGTGGCTCCTCTCAGATTCCAGAACTTTCTGTCACCGAAATCTGAGGAAAACTTGTTTTTTTAGCCACTTTTTGAGGTTTGCAAAGGATTCTGGGTAACAGAACCTGGTCCGAGCCCCGCGAGTCACCCCTCCTTGGATTGCCCTAGGTCTCTAGTTTTCAGAAATGCACAGGTTTGGTAGGTTTCCCTAGGTGCCGGCTGAGCTAGAGGCCAAAATCTACAGGTAGGCACTTCTCAAAAAACACCTCTGTTTTCTTCCAAAAATTTTGATGTGTCCACGTTGCGCTTTGGGGCGTTTCCTGTCGCGGGTGCTAGGCCTACCCACACAAGTGAGGTATCATTTTTATCGGGAGACTTGGGGGAACGCTGGGTGGAAGGAAATTTGTGGCTCCTCTCAGATTCCAGAACTTTCTGTCACCGAAATGTGAGGAAAACTTGTTTTTTTAGCCACTTTTTGAGGTTTGCAAAGGATTCTGGGTAACAGAACCTGGTCCGAGCCCCGCGAGTCACCCCTCCTTGGATTGCCCTAGGTCTCTAGTTTTCAGAAATGCACAGGTTTGGTAGGTTTCCCTAGGTGCCGGCTGAGCTAGAGGCCAAAATCTACAGGTAGGCACTTCTCAAAAAACACCTCTGTTTTCTTCCAAAAATTTTGATGTGTCCACGTTGCGCTTTGGGGCGTTTCCTGTCGCGGGCGCTAGGCCTACCCACACAAGTGAGGTATCATTTTTATCGGGAGACTTGGGGGAACGCCGGGTGGAAGGAAATTTGTGGCTCCTCTCAGATTCCAGAACTTTCTGTCACCGAAATGTGAGGAAAACTTGTTTTTTTTAGCCACTTTTTGAGGTTTGCAAAGGATTCTGGGTAACAGAACCTGGTCCGAGCCCCGCAAGTCACCCCTCCTTGGATTCCCCTAGGTCTCTAGTTTTCAGAAATGCACAGGTTTGGTAGGTTTCCCTATGTGCCGGCTGAGCTAGAGGCCAAAATCTACAGGTAGGCACTTTGGAAAAAACAGCTGTGTTTTCTATAAAAAAAATAGGATGTGTCCATGTTGTGTTTTGGGGCATTTCCTGTCGCGGGCACTAGGCCTACCCACACAAGTGAGGTATCATTTTTATCGGGAGACTTGGGGGAACACAGAATAGCAAAACAAGTGTTATTGCCCCTTATCTTTCTCTACATTTTTTCCTTCCAAATATAAGAGAGTGTGTAAAAAAGACGTCTATTTGAGAAATGCCCTGCAATTCACATGCTAGTATGGGCACCTCGGAATTCAGCGATGTGCAAATAACCACTGCTCCTCAAAACCTTATCTTGATCCCATTTTGGAAATGCAAAGGTTTTCTTGATACCTCTTTTTCACTCTTCATATTTCAGCAAATGAATTGCTGTATACCCAGTATAGAATGAAAACCAACTGCAGGGTGCAGCTTATTTATTGGCTCTGGGTACCTAGGGTTCTTGATGAACCTACAAGCCCTTTATATCCCCGCAACCAGAAGAGTCCAGCAGACAAAACGGTATATTGCTTTCAGAAATCTGACATCGCAGGAAAAAGTTACAGAGTAAAACATAAAGAAAAATGGCTGTGGTTTTCAGCTCAATTTCAATATTTTTTTATTTCAGCTGTTATTTTCTGTAGGAAAACCTTGTAGGATCTACACAAATGACCCCTTGCTGAATTCAGAATTTTGTCTAGTTTTCAGAAATGTTTAGCATTCCGGGATCCAGCATTGGTTTCACACCCATTCCTGTCACTAACTGGAAGGAGGCTGAAAGCACCAAATATAGTAGAAATGGGGTATGTCCCAGTAAAATGCCAAATTTGTGTTGAAAAATTCGGTTTTCTGATTCAAGTCTGCCCGTTCCTGAAAGGTGGGAAGATAGTGATTTCAGCACCAGAAACCCTTGGTTGATGGCATTTTCAGGGAAAAAACCACAAGCCTTCTTCGGCAGCCCTTTTCCCCATTTTTTTGGAAAAAACAAAATTTTCACTGTATTTTGGCTATTTTCTTGGTCTCCTCCAGGGTAAACCACAAACTCTGGGTACCATTAGAATCCCTAGGATGTTGGAAAAAAAGGACGCAAATTTGGCGTGGTTAGCTTATGTGGACAAAAAGTTATGAAGCCCTAAGCGCGAACTACCCCAAATAGCCAAAAAAGGGCTCAGCACTGGGGGGGGAAAGGCCCAGCAGCTAAGGGGTTAAGATACAGGCCAACTGCAAAAACATTGAATCAGGCGAAACAAATCTTTTATCTGTGAATGTCCAGATGTCATTCATACCTTTTGAACAACCTCCGTTTTCTCATCCATCCCTTTCATCCTCTGTTCCAGTGTTCAGCAATTTCCTCAACTCTTTGAACGACTGATTTGACATAGACAAAAAATGACTGATATTTAGTATCACATTCTGAGTTTTCATTTATTCCTAATGTACCAGATGCATGAGCACAGTACTTTGCAATTTCACCTGCACAGATAAGTGCTGCTGAAACCATATCATCTCCGGTCTAGTATGCAGCATATTTAAAAGCAGTGGTCTCTGAAATTGCAATGCTTCTAACAAATCTAAAATTTGAGGCCAAGTTCTAATGAAGTGCCAGAAGATGCCTAGGAACCCCTTTGTGACAATAACTACCCAAAATCCTGGACCACTCCAAAACCATATTGGCCATTTGTGTAGAGTGCAGCAGTCAATCCATTGGCTATGCAGCATGCTCATGTTAATTGCATTTAATTTTGCCACTTGTGCTGAAGTTACATTACACAAGGATGATGGTGCCACAATGTCTGCTGTCGTGCAGACTGCTTATGCTGCTTGAAGGGATCCATGATGGTCTCTCAAATAACATCCATCCATAACAAAAATGAAATCGGCCATTTTGAGTGGTACATCTTGAACAGATGGTCTTGGTTTGGTGCATAATTCTGTGATATCAGTGCAATCATGGTCACTTGTCTCAATCTCATTGCCAGCTTCCTCCCAGGCAAGGGCATGATGGTTGCAGAATTCATATGTTACAGATTTTTATTGAAATATTTTCTCCTGTTGGTATAATCTGCTCATTTGTAGCCCAGCAACTATTTGTAAGATTCTAAGTACGCAATGTCTGAAGTGAATGAGAAACCGAAAGTGTGTGTTCCATCGCAATCGTTTCGCTCTGCACAATTGACAGAGAAGTAGATGAATTGCTCTCATGCACCAAGGACACTTATTGAAGTTTCATTAACTTGCTAAAAAGTTAAAACCTTAAAGAGCTTGTCAGACAGATATGTAGAAAGAACTGCTACCTTGCATAAGTGACCAAAGGTGCAAAATAAATTTCTTTCTTCTCTCCCCGTTCATGAGTTTTCATCCTGGCAACATTTACCCCTCAAATGCACCTAGTCATGAATAATGCAGCCACCCGCAGGCCTTTGTAGCAACCCACCCTCCCCCTTTCATCCCTGGACGGTTTAGTTTGGTTTATCAGGAAACTTTGACTCACGGAAAATCTTCAACATCTTATATTCCCCCTTATGCTAGACATTCTTGAGACCCTGGGCCCTCCCACTCCTCCATTTCACAGACTCGCTGAAAGCTCACACTTCATGCTACAGTGCCATTAGTCCTTGTGCTCTCCCGGCCGATCTGTCCCCCTCTTTAGGCATGAGGAGCCCTCAGGGTTCGGACACCTTAGCCATAGGTCATGCTAAAAGAGAAATTCAGCCATATTCATGTAAGTGTAAACATTGATCTGCCTCTTTTCTGTTCCTGGTGTGTTTTCACTATTATTGGCTGTGCCGGTGACCAAATATAGGCACCTTTAGAACAGGTGCACTCTCCATTCTTTTAGTTTATCATGCAAACCAAAGCCATGCATAGACTTATTAGCTTGCAGTGACAGCTGCCTGTGCTTATTCAGTTTTGTTCACATATAGTGGGACGCTCACTCATTGTCTCAGTTGAAAGTGAATTTCTTACAGCAGCTGTATGATTGCAGAACATGGGATTTGTGGTTAAACATTCAGTATCGGCCTCTTAAGGATTGGCCTAACAGCACGCAAAAGAAGTTCATGTTGCTGTTTGAGTATGTGTTGCTCAATGTAATTCCACTACACAAAATCCTAGGTGATAACCCATTGGTCTTGTATATCCAGTAGTGCTGAGTTACCAATAAATCATGTGTCTGCCTATTGGTAGAGAGCATGGTGTAAGACAACTAGAAGTTATGTCAGTATAAGGGATGGAGAGTATTCAGTAGAATTTCGACTGTTTACAATCAGAGTATCTTGTCTAAATATGTTTTCCAGAGGCTTCAGCGTGAAATGCTCCATCTGTTAATGATTTCCCTTTTGTGAAAAGCTGCTCTTGAGTTTGGTAAGATCCCATGCCGTCACACCGTGTGTTGATGTAAGTAAACACAACTCCAGGCAGAAGAGCCGCACTGCCTCCCATATTCTGCCCAGAACTCGCCTCGCATTACCAAGCACCGAGAAACCCTTATACTGCTTTTGAGCCAACCTTCTCTTGACATGTTCAGTAAAAGTATAGGTACAAACAGCATCAGTTGGGATGCAGTGAAAGCATGCGGAGAAAAGAGAGATTGGGCTAATGAGTGGTTCATAAATAACTTTGTGGTTTTCATATTGGATGTGGGGTTGCTCCATCCTGATCGTGGTATGGCATGCTATGATATGGATTGGGCATTAAAATAGTATTTACTCCACCTTAGGAGGTGCTAAAGCACTCCTCGAACAAACATTGCCAGGGCACTGGCTAACAGAGGGGATGGGGGAGGTGAAGTTTTTCCTGTATTTTAGGATGTGGCGCTAAGCCATCAACAAATTGTAAATGCTGAAACCATGAATTAAAATAGTAAGATGACATCATTGCTGCAGGCCACCTGTGGTCCCAGCTCCTGTTGTGTCTAAGTTGCTCTGCCTATTATAGCATCACAACCAGTGAGGTTGACATCACAGATATCTATGTGTGTGGCAGCCTGAGATGGGACTAGGAACTGGAAACCATAGTAGATGAAGGAGAGCTGCGACTGACTGATAAGGGTTGCTGTGGAATTAACTGCAGGAAGGTGATGCCTCCTGAAATACATTTAGTCAACCTTTGCAGAAGGACAGCAAGTGAATATAGTAGGGTGGTGTTTTATGGGGCGAAGGGTAGCTGTGTCTCATAAGGGTTATTTGTGCTTTCCTACCCCTGTCTAAACTAACAGGCCCTGTGAGACCTGCTCTCACAGATTAAGTTTCAAATTGGTGCTGCGGAATACGGCCTGGCACTTCCGGCTGGACTGCTCCTTGTTGGAACGGGACCAAGACTGATTTGCAGATAGATGGTTTCTCTCTGAGGTGGGATTGTGCGCAATAAAATGATGAACTAGATTGCTGCCCAGAGTAATTACCATTGGCTGAGATTAATTCAAGCAATCCACCCGTCACTCAATAGGACCTTCAATTCATTTTTATAGCATATATGTTGATGGAGCTGAAGCAGAACCTTCCCGCTTCTCTCTAAATTTTGCAGTGAACCCATCTGTTCTCTCTCAAGAGTGGACAGCACATTATTGTGCAATCACAACTTAAGTCCGTATGCTTTCCAACCCATTAGTGGTTATTGCTACAGCACACATTTTAAATTATAGCAAACAAAACCTACAGTAATTCGTTTTAGGAGGAGCAATGGTTCATAAGGCAATATTTTTGATGGTTATGAAACTGGAAATAACCTTAGAATTCCCTTGTTTGTGTGAATATTTTGTTTGAGGTAAGTTAACATTTACCACATTAAGGAGAGGGTCACAGATTCTACCATTGATAGAGTGGTTAATGTAATAATAATTACACTGACTCTCACTATACCTGGTGACAGGATGTGCCAAGATAAAATGAATCCTTTTTTTGGTTTATAGAGTTCCAGTGAGATTGACTGGTATTACTGTGTGTTAGAAATTGGGTTACTGGTTGACGGAGTGGAACCCTATTCGAGCAGAAACCACAATTTTTGTCAGGTTGAAATCACAGCAAATCCCAAATTAACACGTGCTTAATCCTCTGGTAGTTTGGCACAAAAGCAGTCAGGCTTAACTTAAAGGCAATACGTAAAGTATTAATGCAGCACTTCAAACAGTAATAACGTGAAAACCCAACACAAGTTAAACCACAATCCAATTTAGATACATAGAGCAAATTTTAATAAATTATTTGACTCCAAATGACAAACATCCAATCAGTAGAACAGGAGATATGTAATTTTAAACATTTCAGGTATGTAAAGCACCTAAAAGCACAATGGGCCACTCGCGGCTAACTGATTATGTGAGACCAGGTGAAAGTCACAAGATCTGGCCAACAGCGATGAAGCGTGGGCTGTATACAAGGACCAGGTTAATCTCGCTAAAAGAGTTACCTTCAAAGTCCAGCATGAACAGTTCCATTCACGGTAGAAGGGGCTGTGGGAAGCAGGGAAAGCGCTGCAGACAGTCATTGCTGTGATACAAAGATCCTCTTGAGTGTCGTGACAGTCATCAATGTATCATAAAGATAGGTCAGGTGTTAAAGACGGTTGATGCTGGAGCTTCGTGTTGGCAGTCACCACCACACCCGGTTAGAAATATAAAGCAAAATTTAATAAATAAAACAAGACCAAACTGACAAAAATCTAATCAGTAGAACTCGAGGTATACATTTAAAAAAAAAAAAAGAAACCTGCAATAAGGTGCCTAAATGCATAAAGTGCCAACCGCGGCCATTTGATCACACTGGACCAGGTCAAACTCAAAAGTTCAGGCTGACCGCCCGACACCTGTTTTTATGTTTACTTTGTCCTTGGGACAAGTAGGCCCAACCCCCTGCAGCACAAACCCTTTGGCTGCCTGTTTACAGAGAGTGGAACTCTCTGCAGTTGAGGTAATGTGTTTCCTAAAGATAATGCTGTTCGAACTTGTATTTATGGTTCATTATTTGAAAGCCTTCATTATTAGGGTGCGTGCTGTAAATAAATGTTTTAAGGTCACACTTCACTACTGACGTTGGTTCCAGTACAAAAAAAAAAATGTGTACACACATGTTTGAAACGTTTAGGCTAAGAGGCTAAGTATAATGCTCCCAGAATGCTCTCTGATTATATGCAAATGAAGTGTCATTTAGTAAAATGTGTTGATGCATGCTAGTATTTCCCAAAAATATTACTAATGGAAAATCAGTGTAACCATTTTCAACACGATTATGGGAAGCATGAAAATAAACAAACACTGACAAAGCCAACTGATCTGACATATTTTTATAAGTCTTTTAGTTTCATCAATGCGTGTCTTGTTTTGACATGGCTTTTGTAACACTTTATTGTTGTGGGAGCTACCAGGCCCTCAACATTGTAACAAACATTGGCAAACCCCCCCCAAAAAGTTTTTGAACTCTTAAAGCAAACGTTGCCACCAGCGGCATAACAAAGGCCCCGCAGCCGCCCTCCAGGGGGCCCCTTCAGCACAGCACCTGCCCTGAGTGAGTCTGGAGAGGGGGCTCCTCCATGTTCTTTGCAAAGGGGCACCCTCCAGTTTCGTTATGTCACTGATTGCCACTGTAGTTCCTGACACTGAACAAAACTACTTTGTGTGGCAATATGCTCCTTGTGGAAGAGCAGAATGCGATCACTCACAGTAAAGCCAGCCGAAAGAGAGAGAAATAGAAGTTTAATAAAAACAAAATGTCTTTGTTAACACCAGACCTAATTAGGGACCAAGACCCACATGTAGGTAGCTTTTTGCATGTCGCAAACAGCGACTTTCGCTGTTTGCGACGTGCAAAAAGCACATTTCGATGCACAAACCCAGTTTTGCGATTCAGTAACCTGGTTACCGAATCACAAAACGGGTTTGCGACTCGCAATTAGTAAGGGGTGTTCCCTTCCTAATTGCAACTCGCAGTGCAATGTAGGATTGTTTTGTGACCGCGAACGCGGGCGCAAACCAATCGCAGTTTGCACCCATTTCAATTGGGTGCTAACACTTTCGCAAAAGGGAAGGGATCCCCATGGGACCCCTTCCCCCATTGTGAATGTCACTGTAAACATTTTTTCAGAGCAGGCAGTGGTCCTGTGGACCACTGCCTGCTCTGAAAAAATAAAACAAAAACGTTTCATTTTTCGTTTTTGTTATGCATCTCGTTTTCCTTTAAGGAAAACGGGCTGCATTACAAAAAAAAAAACAAAAAAACCTGCTTTATTGAAAAGCAGTCACAGACATGGTGGTCTGCTGTCTCCAGCAGGCCACCATTCGCGAGGCGGTCGCAAATTGCGACCCACCTCATGATTATTCATGATGTGGGCATTTGCGAAGCCCTTGCGAATCACAGATGGTGTCAAGGACACCATCCTACATTCGGATTTGCGACTCGCAATTTGCAGGTAACAAATCTGAACCTACCTACTTGTGGCCCCAAATTCTTAAAGAACGTCACAAAAGTGCACCCATGGTATATGTCGTACCCCTATAAAATATTTGTGAACTGTATTTTAGCATGGGTAAATACGATGTGTAGATTTGCTCATGTGAAAATCTATTGAGCATTTGCAAGTTCATTTTCCCTCCAGCCACTTTCTTCCCAACCCTGGAAGAAGTTCTAATTCTGCCATTGTCGGGAGTAAATGTCCAACCTTTCTTATTATGGGAAAATATTAGCGAGAAGCTGGTAAAAATCTTTAAAACATGCAGGTTAGTAGGTTTGCAGACTCAAAGGCATTCCAGCCCTGGAACTATTGCTTACTGCTTCCTCCAGCCCCAGTATGCAGATCTGCAGAAAGGTGGCAAAATAAGGAAATTGCTACAGTAGGGATTGAAACTCCAAGTATTCAAGCCCTACTATGGTAGTAGCCCTGGCATAATCAGAGAGGCTATTAATTGTTGCCATAATTTGTCGCCACACTACATGGCACCAAAGGGACAAGTAGATCTTTTTACAGGACAAGTAGGTTTGAGAAGCAACCTGTCCCCTGGACAAGTAGATATTTTAATAAATTCCACACCCCTGCTGTGGCTCGTTTGCAGTCCCAGATTAGTCTTGCTGAAGTTTTACTTTCACAAATTTTGTGTGAAGAGTCCTATTTGTATGGAAGAAGTTTGCAGGGAGCAATGAGAGCATTGCTGGCTATGGTCGCGTGATGTAAGTAGGAGGCCAGGCGTGCAGAGTGGTGGGCTGGAGCCTTGCATTGACGATCCATGCAGGCAGACAATGCTTACTATGCAAAGAGAAAGACTTGTGGTGGCTTGTGCTGATTCTCCCTGCGAGCAGCGCAATTCCAGTGTGAATGGGCTTGGTTGTGAAGAGGCCAAAAGCTTGACATTAAGAGCTCGAGAGCTACACCAAGGGCTTAGAACCTGAGAGGCACCTCTTTGAGTTCAGGAACTTGCTGAACGTGGTTCCAGAAACTGTGGGGACCCTGTTAAGTCCCTGAGGCTCAGATGAGGAGGCCAGCAGACTAGCCCTCTAACTCACTCTAAAGTCCTGGTTTTAAAATGGAGGTGCAGGTCCAGTTCTTCTTCCCCAGGCCAGTAGGCAGCAGGTAGGAGGTCAACCCAGCAGGTCAGCAGTCTCTTGTAGAGCAGAGGTCCAGTAGAGTGGGAGCCTTTGTAGTAGCACAGCAGCCATCATTCTTCCTGGCAGAGTATCCATCGGTCCAGAAGTATACTTAAGTGGTGGTGTCTGAGGTGCAGTATTTATACCCTGGTGTCCTGGTTCTGGAAGGTGGGAGAAGCTTCTAGACAGTGCATTGAAGTGCTGGAAATTCCCTATCTCCCCTCACCCGGCTTCAAGCTGGCTGCAGTGACAATGGAGGGTTGTTAGGCCCTTTGTGTGTGGGCAGGATCCAGCCTATTCAGGTGTAAGCGAGGCCGTGTCTAGCTCCTCCCTCCTATCCTACCTTGGATAGCTAATCAAGTCACACCTAAACTCCCATTGTATATGGCTGTCTAGGAGGAATACACAAAGACAAACTACGAACTATACTCAGTCATGTGACCATAGACAGGCTGCAGTTCCAAATGGGTAAGGCAAAAAATTCCAACTTTTTAAAAGTGCCATTTTCAGAATTACAGTTTAAAATCTGACTTCACCATAGGTTTAGTATTTTTTGTGTGATTCCAGAGCCACCAAACCTAAAGGAATTATCTCTTCCCAATAGGAAATACACTTAAATGTAATAAGACAACTCCAATGGTATGCTATGAGACCGATAGGCCTTACAGTAGTGAAAAATAAAATTTAAGAGTTTTTCACTGTTAGGACCTGTAAAACTTAAAAGTATACGTTCAACTTGTTAAATACACTGCACCCTGCCATTTGGGACTGTCAGGAGCCCACCTTAGGGGTAACCTATTTGTATTAAAAGAAGGTTTGGGCCTGGTAAAAGGTTTACTTTGACAGGTCGAAATGGCAGTTTAAAACTGCACGCACAGGCTCTGCAGTGGCAGGCCTGAGACTTGTTTCAAGAGCTACTTAAGTGTGTGGCAAGGTCAGTGCTACAGACCCACTAGAAGCATTAAATTTACAGACCATGGGCACATGTAGTACCACTTTCCTGGAGACTTATAAGTCAATTAAATATGCTAATTGGGTATGAGCCAATGTTGCCATGTTTTAAGCAGAGAAGCTCAAGCACTTTAGCACTGGTTAGATGTGGTAAAATGCACAGAGTCCTGAGGCCAAATTCAACAAAATTTAGGAGGAGGAAGTCAATTAGTTGGGAATGACCCTGCAGAGAGAGCCAGGTCCAACACTGGGGGAAAACCATGCTGAGAATTTAGGGTCCAACACTAGGAATATAGTTGTGAAAGCTTTTCGTGAGACTCAATGCCATAAAATTAAATTAGGTTGCAAAATTCGAGACCGGCTTGCAAGCCCATAGAGAAGTAGTTTTACTGGCACTGGTATGCTGTTACTTTGATGGCATGCCTATGCAAAAGAGAGCTCCTCCAAATGCCTGTTTCTTTGTTGGGAAATCCAGATATGTACTTATAGCTGTTTTATTTTTCAGACCCCTTACTTCGTCAAGGAGTTTTAAAATTCAGAATAGGTCTTAATCATTTAACGGAAATCCCTAATATGGGTGGAAAAAATAGGGAAAATAAACTGTAAATGCACTTTAAAAAGAAATTGCACTATTATTCATTTATTGATTGTCATCTTCCTATAAATAGACCTTGGAAATTTTTGAATCCATTATTTTTAAAATATGGTGCACTGTTGCATCCTCTTGCAATTGATGTCTTAGCTAGTATTCAATTTATAGATGTGACTGTGGGTCTGGGTGCTTTTTACGATCTGTGAGAAATATGGACAGTTACGAACTGATTTTATAATAGCTAGACATCTTTGTATCTGATTTTAGAATGCGTTTTTTAATTATATCGGTTTTATGGACAAATTATTATATTAATTTATTATTTGATCTACATCAAATTAGATTGTAAAATCTGGTGCAGGCTTGCAAGCCAGTAGAGAAGTATGTTTTACTGGTGTTAATATGTTGTTACTTTGAAGGCATGCCTGTGCAAAAGAGAGCTCCTCCACAGTAATTTATTATGTACAGCCATTCTGAAATCTCAAGGTTATCATAAACCATCACAGGAAGAGCCTAATATGTCATTTTGTGTGTGAATTTCCCATGTATATGTTTTAGCCGCTTATTACAAGTTCAGGGGTAATTGAGTAGGAAATGCCGCACCTAGGGCCAGATGTAGCAAAGAATTTTACCTATTCTGTGTCTATGGGAAAAAGTGTTCGTACATACGGCCCCTAGTACCTAAAGATACCACAGGGTGCTGTAACTACTGGGTTTGGGATTTGAGTTTCAGTCCATGGATTGAGAGGGAATCTCCAGAATCTGCGTTTCGCACTTCTATTTCTGCAGGTTTTTCCTCGTCCAGACTGCTTTGTTAGCGACATAGGAACGACGAGCATAGCTCATGTACGGGTTTTCCTATTTCACTCTCATTCCAGAGGCCAGTATAAACTCCCATTTGCAAGTGACCCGTGATTTCTATCCAATATGTAATGAGGGCCTTAGTCTTAATTTTTAAAGTTAAATTGTTTGTAAAATAATCCTTACATCCTCACATTACCAACTTGTGCATGAAATAATTAATTACTGTTAATTCTACTGTGGAAATATATTTACCCATGCTTGAACTACAACATTGTTTACACCAAAATTGTAAACCTGTGACTACCCTTTTTTAGCTTTTCCCTTTCTTTGTAAATCTGAATAAAACAATTTTTATTAAAAAATGACTTTCCGAGTGGGACCTTAAAGAATGCATAGCTGATTGCAAAGTTGTGAAATTATGAGACTGGCACCGTTTAAGAAGAGTTGTTGCAGGCAATGGATTGGTCTTCTCTCTCCATGGCACCATCCCTCAGAGTTTGTGGGCATCTTTTTACTGTTCAAGATATGCAGAGTTACTGATGGAAGTGGCTGAAGTGAATGACCTGCGTCAAGTTGTTGTGTTTTTCAGGCTAGTAGCAGTGCTTGTTAGGGGTGTCATGCAGGCCCCAGCAGTCCCTGCGGGACATGAAGCCCTCAACCCTTTAAAGGGTCCCCAGCCCTTAAGCCCACCCACCATTCACACCAAAACCAATGAGTAGGTGTGAGTTATGATAGACTCAAGGGCCCCTCTTCATATCTCGCAGCCCCACCCACCCCCATCAATTTGCATTACTCTGCTGGGGCTCGACATTGGGGAACATGCTTGGGGGGAAAAAACAAATAAAAGGAAATACAGTGTGTGTTGTTGGCAGAAGATCTATTATGAATGTTTCATGAAACTATGCGAAATGGATTTGAATGAGTGAGCAAATATTTGTTACCAACATTTGTCCAACTAATATTGCTGATGCTTTGGATTATCTAATACATCTCAGTGGATTATTGAGCATTTTAATTTAAGAACTCGGGAAATGAATCATTTATATTTCCTCGGTTTTTCCTCTCTAAACCTAAAATAAACAGTGAAGGTGAATGCTGAGAGCGTTTGCCCGAAGGATCCCAGCACAAGGTACAGTGTATCCAGCGCCCAGAGAGCCCCTTAATGAGTTATTGAATGAGGACGAGGGCTGCAGCGGCGAGCACCGGGAGGTGCAGGCTCCGACTCGCTGCCCATATATTCCCACAAAGGACACCAATGAGTTTCTTTTTAACCCCGGCACATAATGTGCCTTTTCGGGGTTGGCGCGCAGTGCTTGGCATTGCAGAGGCCGGCTTCACCTGACAGGGGGGGTCTATCGTTAAAAATAACTGTAACTGCGAGGTAGCCTTGGAACAAAACCAAGATCAGGATGGATTTGCCTAGTAAAACTCCATTACATTGGCCATTACCGCCTACTTTGCTTCAGGAGTTTCATTCTTGCAATCTCTAATTTAATGATTGCCTCGGCTGGCTCCGTGGAGATGACTATGCCCGATTTAAGTCAGCTGGCAGCAAAGTGTGTACGTGTAGGACTGCACTGTACCTGCCGGCTGCGTTTAAGGATGAATCACAACGCCGGTGTAAAGTCTCATCCGTTGTACAAAGTGCGAGGAAGGAGGACCGATGAGTGTAGCTCTGATCAAGCAGCTAGTTACAATAGCGAGGTACAGACGGTAGGTTGTGCTTGCATTTCACTCTGTTTTCTTCTGTTGTCCTAAAGCAGGACAGTAAGTGGGTGCAGTCCACTGCATTGAAGCAATGTGAGCCTGCACAGTTCCTGATATTCTTTGCAGTAGGCATGAAGTCCGAGTGGCCCATCTCATATATTCGTGTTCTTCGAGGTGAGCCTCCCATTCTCATCGTGGTTCAAAGCGTAGAGCATTTCCGGCTGCACAAGACAGGCGCAGGCAAAGCCGGGGCGAGTGATGGCCATTCTTCACTCTTCACCTGTCCTCGACCAGAGGAGGATGGGCTGGGTCACCCCCTCACCCTCCTTTTGGTCTATAGATAGGTATACCAGCTTTCTGATAAGGTTTTATTCTCTTTGCCATTGGTTCCCAGAGTCGTATTGGGAAAGCGGGCAGTTGGGAAGCGGGCAATGGGCTGGTGCCTCAGGCTCACATCTGGACTGGTTTTATTAGGGCCTCAGTTAACCGGTCCGCCTTCCAGGCCACTGTAATGCGTATCCATCTTGGCCGCGTCATCCACCCACCAAGCCAGGCTGGGGGACAGTCCCCTACGTCCATGTGTCTGACTCGGCCCAGCAGCAGTTTTCCCCTGATGCCACCCTGCTGCCCCACTACGTTCTCGCCATGGAGAGCAGGGGAGTAGGGAATATGGAGAGGCCTTGCTGGGTGAAAGATGTTGTCACCTCAGCCCCCTGTCTTCTTGGCCCTGGCCTGGGTGTGCGTTTGCACAGCCCTCACCCTATAAAAAACTACACAAACAGAAAATAAACAGCCAGATTTTGCAAAGCCAGAGCCATAATAAATAATGAGGACTCTTTACATAAAAGCATTGACAGGCCTTTTTAAAATGGCTTTTCTGTCTTTGTCAAGGTTTAACTCTCCTTTAAGAAAACATTTTAATGCACTTTTTGCATTACATTTGCTTTTAAAGTATGTAATGAGCAGAGTTAAAAATTGCCTGCTTGGAGTGATTTTCTTCATTTTAGTACCAGTGAGGTGGGAACCCTAGCCAGATATGTGTTTTTGGCCATTTAATTTCACCTCACCTGCCTGGCCAAACTGCAGAGCTTCTAGTTTTTACCAACTTTACCAGCTCTATAAGCTTTCAAATGCTTAATTTAACAACATTTCTCAAAACATTAGTCAATAAGACCAAGCAAATGGCGATCAATGAAAAGTACGATCCTGGAACGTGGGCCACTTTTTTGGAGTGGCCGGGCCTAATTGTGATCCCAATCTGACTCTGTTGGTTCCTCCCGTACTTGAGATGATTTCCGCTACCACTGGATCCGCCTAAGGTGAACCAACACACCATGTAGTGGACAGCTTAGCTGGTAAGTCTGTTATTAGTTTTGAAGTATTGTTGGATGATCCAGTATTTCCAAATTGTTACTGTCCTGACTTAAATGGGTAAGTGGAAAGCAGCCTAAACCTTATTGTGTGCCCCCCCCCAAATTGAAACTAAAACAGCTAAACATGTAACTGGTAACCGTACCCTGAAGGACATTGATGTTTTAATTGAACAAGTTAAATCCATTCTCAGTTCCAAGAGTTACCAAGCTCTAGCTCTCTTTTAAAGCCCCTTAAAATGGCCAAGGTACTCACAAATAAGTTACTGCACCCACAAATGAGTCGCAAAAGCTCTAAATCCTTACTTAATATCAGGCCGGCACAAAGCAACAGCAACCGAAATTGCAACTGGAATCATGTTCCTTTAGAACTTTGCTTTGTGAAAACAGATTCACACCCATAGAGAGTTTTGAGCCAGAATATCTAGAACAGGATTACACCACTGGAAGCAAGAAAGGAAAGACCTAAGTAACCATATCCATCATGGCTAATGAGGAAGTATCCTTTGAATTAATTATTATTAGTTACGAAAGATATTGAATACTATAGCACAGGCACTAGTGAACAATTCCCACACATCCACAGAAAGTCTTTAACCACAATACAGTCAATGAAAAACATGCATCTATAACAAACGGTCCAATGAGCATGTGCCAGCTCTCTCCTTTTTTAGCTTGCATCAATTCTGGAGGCCCAGAGTTTGGGGAGCTTGTAGCTCCATGCCATCTTTTGTCCTCTTCCAGCACTGCAGGAACTGATCTTAGAGTCAGTCCCTATAGTGTGTGTGTGTCAGGTGGCTTGATGACATTGCGAAACACAGAAGGATCCCAAACTGTATCCAGAGGTTGATGCCGCCTTGGCAAAACATTGCCCTCTTCCATTATCTAGAGCAACAGTTCTTCCCATGTGGTTCTTGGACCCCTGGGGGTCCGCCACGCCTACTCATGGGATCCACAACTGCTTAGAAAATTAAATAACAGTAACAGATTAAGGGCCTCATTACAACCCTGGGGGTCAAAGACCGCCAGGGCTGTTTTGGCGATTGCACTGCCAACAGGCTGGCAGTGACATCTTGCCTATTACGACCGTGGCGCTTTACCGCCATGGCTGTCCCAGCGGTTTTAATGCCCAGGGGATTACTAGTCCCCTTCCCGCCAGCCTGTCCATGGCGGTAGAGACCGCCATGGAAAGGCTGGCGGGAAGGGGAGTTGTGGGGCCCCTGGGGGCCCCTGCACTGCCCATGCACTTCACATGGGCAGTGCAGGGGCCCCCCAGGCACAGCCCTACACTGCTTTTCACTGTCTGCACAGCAGACAGCGAAAAGCGCGACGGGTGCAGCTGTTCCCATGTTGCAGCCGACATCCCTGCTGGGCCGGCGGGTGGAAACTCAGTTTCTGCCTCCCGGCCCAGCGTGGATGTCAAAATGGGCACGGCGGTAGTGCGGCCGCATTGGAGGCTGCACGGCGGTTACACCTTGGAGGGCAGCGGAGGCCGCCCGCCAAGGTTGTAATGAGGCCCTTAGTGTGTATAAATAAAGAAGCAACATTTAAAAAAGGTTCTGTGAATGTGAAGGAATTTTAAACTGGAGGCCAAAAATGAAGTTGGTATCCTGAGATTGATTTGTGGGAGCACTGTAAGTGCATCAAACCGAATACTGTATGGACGATGGGTAGCCTCAATTAAATTTAGAAAGTTCCAACCTTCCCTTTAAAATGAACATTTAGATTTTTATTATTTTTGATTAGTGAATTAAATCACATATTTCATCATTTGTGAATTTATTTGATGAATATTGTTTTCACTATTTTTGTGTATTGTTTTGCAGTTCAAAACATTGAAAATGCTTAGACCAGAATCTCTGGATTCAAAGCATGAATAATGAATCAGGAGGGATCCCCGAATTACAGAATTCAAAACATGATTCATTGTTGGTCCTTGAATTCCAGTAATGCCTATATGGGGTACCTCTGAAAATGAAAGATTAATAACCACTGATGGAGAGGAAGAAGCAATTATGAACGCACTCCCAGCCACCTCTGGTAAATACCACTATTCATGACAGATGCACATGCCCCTCAGATCTAAATATTGGGGTTGTGCACATGATCCATGTCCCTAAACTCTCCACTAGTTACAGAAGTTTAAATATCTCTGCAAAGCTGATTGATTCACTGGATTAGGAGCACCCTCTGCTGTTATTCAGTGATATGTTTTGACATTTTAACTGCTAACAGTTACTCCCTTCCCATGTATTGTTATGAGAATATGGAATTGGTATTGAAGGGCGGCAAGGCATTAGACCTTTGTGCAAAACCTCAAACAGACACCTAGATACAATTAAATGTAATCCCCCATACTTTGGGAAACAGCATAGTCTTCAATGGTGTTGAATCAACTGGAGAATTACAAACCAGTTATTGAGTTTCTGATTTTGGTAGAGTAGACCGACTGGGGGAGGCTGATGGGACCCAGAAACGGGATGCACATCTTAGTCGATCAACAGAAGCAAATCAGGAACACTTATAAAAAGCTACTTGCACATACTGAAAGTGAAGTTGATTCGCTTCTGAACCGCACTGGCTACAAGAAGCCAAACATGCGCACCAATACACAGGTGATCAGGGAGTGAATCCGCTCAATTCTGCTGGCCAAGGATGCACACAAATTAAGCATATGATCATGGAATGTTAGAGGTTTGAAGACAAAGATAGTTGAAAAGTATGATATGTGCACATTCCGAGAAATCTGGTGCCCTATGCCGATTCATAAATGCATCTATACAAACCTTTGTGTTGAAGCAGTCTCTCTCGGTGTGGAATGGCTGTTGAGGGAAATTGACAATCGGGGTAAGAACCTCACTTTATATAAAATCTTGCAGTTAAATATCAACTCATAGGATACACTAGACCTAAACTTAATATATCCACTAAGGGGGTCACAAAACAATCATAGAACCCCAAGCACATAGACTAAGCCACATTGCATCTTTGTGAAGCCTATTTGAGATCTAATATTTATATCCGCTCCCTAATAGTGGCGGGGGACCTTAATGTAACTAATGAACCCTAAGTGCTGAGTATTCTGCCTCAGAGACAGAAGGTGAAAAATGGGCAATCCTCATTCTAGAGCTTTGACCCATTAAAAACTGGACTGCTACTGCAATACAGTTGTCTGCTTTGACCATGACGCACTCACCATTTCTAGAGGGACTACATATCCCAGACTGCTTTGTGACCCCAGGAAGCGACCCCTATAAAGTGTGAGGGGGCACACTGCAGTGCGGGACGTGCTAACCATTTCTACAGGGACTACATATCCCAGACTGCTTTGTGGCCACAGGAGGCAGCCATTTTCCAGAGCACCTGCTCCCACTTGACCAGTCCAACGAGCGCTCTATAGTGTGAGGGGGCACACTGCAGCATGGGGCGTGCCCAGGCAAAGTCTGGGCCAAGGGCAGGCCCGTCCACGTGCGTATGAGTCCAAAGGAGCCTGGGCTGGGCCACCCCATAACATAGACTATTAAATAGGCTTTGCAAGAGTTACTGTATTGTTACCGCCTCTGGGGGACGGTTATATTGACTTATTTTATCTTTAAGGGTTCACCCTCTGGTGAAAGCAATTATGATGGGTAAAAGGAAAGTGACCGAGGGCTGGGGTGGCACACAGGAAGAAACACAAAGCAGTAGCATGCAGCAGGTAACTGTGTAATGGATAGGATAGACAATCTCCTGGTTGATTGTGAGGATATTTTGAGTTCCTCTCCGGATAGAGCCTCTAAAGGTGTTCAGAGTGAGTGTTCTCCAGTAAGGTCAAGGGAGGGCCACAGGAAAATCCCACAGATGTTCAGAAAATGTGGGTCACAGGCTCTAGCTCCTACAAGGCAGGGTGAAGTGAGACATGTCATTATACACACATGCTATCACCACCAGCGAATGAGCTTTCACCGACTGGAAGCAAGGCCCTTCATTGCACCAATTGCTTCAGTCCCCTAAATGATATTTCACATGATGATCTTGACCTAAGTATATTGTTGGGTAAGATAGCAGACACAGTGAGCAATAGACATAAGCCCAGACCTACCTAATGCTCTGTACAACTCATGCATAACAGATTTAAAGAACAAAGTGTCTGAGCTTAAATCCATGGTTAATTCTTTAATTACAATGGTCAAACAGTTAACATCTGTAGATGTGATGTCCTGCAGGGATCACAATAGTAGCTCCACGCTCAATCCCCCAGGTCTCTTAACATTTTTGAACAAATTGCCTTCGGACATCGGTAACAAGATCTGCAATTGCGCTCCTACCCCCGGCTGCTGCCAGGCTGGTGCCCTGTGCTGGTCATCCTACAGCAGGCGGTGGGACCAAGAACCCTCGCCAGGCTCCCATATACAATAGTCTAAACATGGGGGACAAACCAAGACTTCACCACCAATTTCCTAGACCAACGAAAGACTATGTTCCAAATCGTGCTGGACAGTCTGCTGTTAATCAGTCTAATTCTAACAACACTGTCCTAATGATTAACATCCCCAAATTACACCCACCAGCCTATAGGGAAGGGGGAGATTTGGTTATGAAATAAGGCGACCCCTTGGATCCGCCATGTGAGGGGCTGTTATTCTATTATACGTGAGGACATAATTGATGCAGTTAGAAGTCCAGATCCGAAATCCTGTCTTGACTTTAAACCCCCAGCCCCCACCCACCCCCCTTCACCAACCATTCAGCAGGCATTTTTTCTGCCCTAGATGAGAATGACTGACTTGTGTATCACCTGTAATCACAAGCAATATAACTACCCCTGGTTTGATTGCTTCTCCTACTGTAGACTTTAAAAACACCCCTCCCCCCTTCTGGACAGGTCCCACCTACCTACTCAGGACCAATTGCGAAAATAGCGTTCCTGAGGGGAAGATGAGGATAATATTCTGGAACGTAGCAGGTTTACTGTCTAAGATGGTAATAGCAGACTGGTGTGATTTTGTTAATAGATTTACTGTAGTCTGTGTACAAGAAACATGGACAGTAAACCCTATCCACCTAAATGGTTTTAGAACCTATCATATCCTTGCGGAACCATCCAACTCAGGGAGAGCAAAGGGGGCTGTTAGAAATGGGGCCTTTGGTTGGCAGTCGGATTACCCCCTGTCCAAGCAAGGACCCTCACTCTAGTCAGGGTGAAGGAGAACCACCCTCAGTTAACCCCCGCTCACCCCCTTGGTAGCTTGGCACAATCAAGTAGGCTTAACTTCAGAGACCAGGTATAAAGTATTTGTACACACACACACACAAACACACACACACACACACACACACACACACACATACACACACACACACACACATACACACACACACACATACACACACACACACACATACACACACACACACACATACACACACACACACACACATAGTAACTCAGTAAAAGCACTACAAAATGTCACAAAACAGGTTTAGGATAATAGCCAGTATTTATCTAAACAGAAAAAGACCAAAACGCCAAAAATCCGACATGCACAAGTCAAGTTATGAATTTTTAAAGATTAAACTAAAAAATAGGACTTAGAAACACAAAATGCTTCAATGAGGTGTTAACACGGAGTCGTTTCCAACAATCTGGCACCGGGCACAGAGTCATGCAGACCCCCAGGTACAGTACCTTAGTAAAGTGTGAAAACAAGCCGATGCACGAAGTCTGGGATTGCGGCGTCGCAGGATCCGAGGTGGCGTTAGGTCCTTGCAGTGGAGGTGAGGTGGCGTCGGTGCGAAGCATTGAATCTGTGCGCTTCGGGCAGAGTCGATATCCAGCTGTTATGACGTGGTGCTGCGACTTCCCCACAGTCTCGGGCTGCAGCGGTGTCGGGCCTGCGAGAGTCATCGCACTCCATCGAGGACCATGGAATCAGGTGCAGGCAGCATCCTAGGATTCGGCAGCGGTGTCGGTCTGGAGTTGTCCAAAGTTGTTTTTCTTGGATTTTCACCAGCTTCTCCTTTGAAGGGCCCAAGGACTGGATAAGGCACCACTTGTCAGGGCAGGAATCTCAGCAGAGAGTTTAGATGCTGGTAGGGGAAGTCTTTGATGGCCCTGAGACTTCAGAACTGGGGCCAAGCTCAGTGCAAGCCCTTGGAAATTCTTCTCAAGTAGGAATATACCACAAAGCCCTTTGTCACCTTTCGCAGGCGGAAGCAGCGACTTCAGGATAGCTCCACAAAGCACAGTCACAAGCAGGGCAGCACTTCTCCTCAGCACTTCAGATTTTCTGGTTGGCAGAGGTTCATCTTGATTCCAGAAGTGATCTAATTTTCAGGGGTTTTGGGTGCTCTTCTTATACTCCTTTCTGCCTTTGAAGTAGGCCTGTTTCAAAGGAAAGTCTCTTTTGTTTGTGAGATCCTGCCTTGCCCAGGCCAGGCCCCAGACACACACCAGGGGGTTGGAGACTGCATTGTGTGAGGGCAGGCACAGCCCTTTCAGGTGTGAGTGACCACTCCTCCCTTCCCTCCCAGAACAGATGGCTCATCAGGATATGCAGGCTACACCCCAGCTCCCTTTGTGTCACTGTCTAGACAGCCCAACTGTCAAACTGACCCAGACAGGGAATCCACAAACAGGCAGAGTCACAGAATGTTTAAGCAAGAAAATGCCTACTTTCCAAAAGTGGCATTTTCAAACACACAATCCAAAAAACAACTTCACTAAACAATGTATTTTTACATTGTGAGCTCAAAGATCCTAAACTCCATATTTCTATCTGTTCCTTAAGGGAATCTGCACTTTAATGATATTTAAAGACAGCCCCTATGTTAACCTATGAGAGAGATAGGCCTTGCAACAGTGAAACACGAATTTGGCAGTATTTCAGTGTTAGGACATGTAAAACACGAAGTACAGTATATGTCCCACCTGTAAAATACACTGCACCCTGCCCACGGGGTTAACTAGGACCTGCCTTAGGGGTGCCTTATCTGTATAAAAAGGGAAGGTTTAGGCCTGGAAAGTGGGTACAGTTGCCAAGTCGAATTAGCAGTTTAAAACTGCACACGCAGACACTGCAGTGGCAGGCCTGAGCCATGTGTACCGAGCTACGTATATGGTTGACATAACCAGTGCTGCAGTCCCACTAGTAGCATTTGATTTACAGGCCCTGGGCACTTCTAGTGCACTGTACTAGGGACTTACTAGTAAATCAAATATGCTAATCAGGGAAAGTCAATTACACATATATTTTACATAGGAGCTCCTTCACTTTAGCTCTGGATAGCAGTGGTAAAGTGCCCAGAGTATCAAAAACAGCAAAAACAGAGTCCAGCACACATAAACAACCTGGGAAACAGAGGCAAAAAGCTAGGGGAGACCATGCCAAGTCTAACAGGGGGATCTGTACCTACATATCAAACACCCGGAGGGCATCTAGTATAACTGTGCTGGCACTGCAACCCTACCATCAGATCATTGTCAGCTACATGCGTGCTGGCATTAATCATCTTTTATAATAACGTCCCTAAAGCTGAGTTAAAAACCGCCTTGACTCTACTAAAAAAGGATGTCGAAACTCTCAGGAATAGGAAATTCCAGGACTTGGTATTCCCACTGTGAGGAGACTTTAGTACTGAAGTTTGCACCAGGGGTTCAGAGAAGAACTGCAGTTTAAGAGAAAGGGGGAATGCTGTGCACTCACATTTTACACACTCCATCTGTGGGGAACAATTGAATGAATTCCTATTTAGCACTGACCTTGCATTCTGTAACGAGATTTGCCGCCCTCCAATCCAATTGCAACTACATTCAATGGCCAAGGGAAAAACTCAGTGATAGATTATATACTCGTCACAAATAGACACGCCGCAAGAGTTGGACATTTTATCACCCACACAATTGCATGCAGCAACTACTACCCTCTGAGCATAGATTTGGATATGGCATCAAGGGATATTTTATCCCAAACACCACTCCCCAACAACTGCATGGTGGGTGTCATGGATATGAACAGGCTTTACAGGTATACCCTGCGCTGGTCAAAGATTGATCCCCAAGAGTTTCTAAAAAGTTGATTTGTGGATGTTGCTGGGGACGTCAAGGAGGAACTAGTGATTGGAGCAACAACAGGATGAGAGGGTGGTTTGATGAACTGTGTACCAAGGCCCACAGCATGCTGAAATTAGCCCTACACAAATGCCAATCCTGTGTAAATGAAGTCAGTGCTGCTAGGAAAAAACTATAAGTATGTTTTAATGCAGAGGAAAGCAGTATTAAAAAAAGAACTATGGGACAAATTGCGTGAAGCGATTATTAGTAAGGACCCTGCAGCTTTTTGGCGGGTAATTAATTCATCATGTCTCCAGTTTGACACCGGACCACGCCTTGAAATGGCTGTCAGAGAGGGAGACTGTACTACTCACTTCTCTACTATTTATTCTATTCCTACTAAAAGGTTAAGGCTGACAGTAGACAATGCGATCGACAGCGACTCTTTTTGCCCCTGTCATTTTCCCTTTCAAGCTTGCATTTACCTTGGATGAGATCGTTGTTGCCCTAAACAAAAGTAAAGCCGGCAAGGCACCAGGTCCAGACTTCATCCCTGTAGATCTGTTTAAAGTCAACATGACCCTTTGGGGGCCACTGCTTACTCAAGTCCTGAATGCATGTTGTCAGGTTGGCCTACTGAAGTCTTGGAGGGAATCAAAAATCGTCCTATCTCTCTCCTAGATTCGATGCTGAAAGTGGCAGTTTGCGTCATCTTGAACAGACTGCAAGAGTGGGCCCAGGAGAAGAATGTCTTATCGGACTTACAGTATGGGTTCCGGGAGGGAGTAGGAACCATGGAACAGAGTCTGAATTTAAGCCTGCTGATTGAGAAATACACCACTATCAAAAAGGGAGATTGTACTTGGTCTTTGTTGATTGAACTGCTGCCTTTGACTGCGTAAGCCATAGTAAACTGTGGGCAATCATGGAGAGCATGGGGGTGGACCTACCGATCACAACATTTCTCAGGAAAACAAATCATCGATGCAGCAACAGTGTGTGATATAGTCTAATGGGCGAATGTACCCAGCCTTTTAGTATAGAGAGGGTTGTGTTTTGGCACCCTTCCTCTTTCCCTAATACTTTAATAGTCTGGGTAATGTATTATCTGCTAATTGTAACAACCTGTCCCAA
Organism: Pleurodeles waltl; assembly: GCF_031143425.1. Taxonomy (NCBI): domain Eukaryota; kingdom Metazoa; phylum Chordata; class Amphibia; order Caudata; family Salamandridae; genus Pleurodeles; species Pleurodeles waltl. Next base: position 168,940,431 of record NC_090451.1, on the reverse strand, counting down.
GTAGGGTCCCGGCCCATTCCAGCCCTTTTATATGCTGATGATGCTGTTCTTATGTCATGAACCCCCGCGCCGTGCACTGCAACAGCTGCCAACATGCTTTGTGTCCTATATTGAAGACCTGGGGCTATTAGTTAATAAAAGCAAGATACTTGCTATGAGGTGCGGGGAAGTGTTACCGAAAACCCCCATCCTCATGATAAAAGATACTAGAATTGATTATGTAACGTCCTTTTCCTACCTGGGGATCATGTTTGATGTAAAAGGGACATGGTGGATGGCAATTAGAACCAGAGGGCTACACTTTCAGAAAACAGTTGCAGCCTTGTGCAACTTTGCTTTCAAGGTTGGAAGAAACCCCCTAGGGAGATACTCACAGTGTATACGGCCAAATTTATGTCAACAGCCATGTATGGGGCAGGTCTTTGGGGGCATGTAAATCATGACTCCCTGCAGCTGATAGAGAATGCCTTCTTGAAGTATCTTTTCTCTCCCACAGAGTAGTCCATCACATGTATGCCACTCGGAAATAGGGGTCCCATTCATTTCAAACCTAGTTAAAACTCAACTGAGTACACTAAGGTGAACAAAGAAATTATAGGGGACTGTCTTAGGTCCTCTCATGTAGGAAGAGTACAATGGTTGGGATACGTAAAAAACTTTAAGTGATCTCGGACATCCAGATTATTACTATAAACCAAAAACACTGCGAGCTGTCACAAGAAAAAAATCTGAAAAAAGACTGCTTGTCACATTTAGAAGAACTAAGTCTATCTGCTGAACTGCTTAAACCAAATGTTCTTAAAAATCTGTTGATCTTAACCTCACCTGGCATGCAACTATACCTAAAGGTGGTGAGCAATGAACAGCATAGATTTGTTTTAACCAGGTTTAGGCTAGATTTTCTCCATCACTTGGTGAGTTTTCCAACCATAAATGATTGGTCGAGGCCTATGGCCAAATGCCCGTGTGACATGGCTACTGAGCAAAGTACTTTCCATATGGTTCTATTTTGTTCATTGTATAATTTGCCAAGAAAGATATTTCTGCTGCTATTATTGAGATCCATGGACTTGATAAAATGTCGACCAGCCTATGTGTTCTTACAGTCTTTGCCAATCATATACATTTGTAACACCATGTCTAACTTTTTATGGGCTATTATGAGACACAGGAAATGTAATACATTTTATTAATGACTGAGAAGTAAACTCTTTATCTATAGCCGTATGAGACCAGTTGGGTGATTTTAAATATTTTTATTACGGTTTTATTTTTGTGTTTTTCATGCTTTAATTTTGAACAAAATATATCTTTTTAAATATTTTTTTTAATAGCTTTTAACTACAAAACCGTGTATTTTAGAGTTTTATATGGCCCTATCACCATGTATTCTGCCTGAGTCGTAAATGCTTTTTTTAATGTTTGGTTTGTGGTCCATGTATTGCTTTTGTTTTATGTACATATGCTTTTATGACAACATCTGTTGAATAAAGCTTATTTGATTTGACTATGACATTTGAGCTCCGATAATGTAATAGTTGAACGTGATCATACAGCAAAGACTTGCACATATTTTAACAGACCAAAATAGTAGGATAGACTACATTATGTTAGCCATACAACCATGGTCAACCGTGGAAGATATGACAATAATAGACTGGAGGGATAGCGATCATAATGCACTTCATTAAACTCCAAAGGATATATTGAACTATGGCAAGGTTTTTCTAAACCTTAAGATCTAAAGGTTTGAGCCATTTTCTGATGCTACTACCCTCCCCTATTGCAAAGCAACTGTATCTAAAATTTAGACATGGAATCCTTCCTATTAATAACTTTTGTAGCAAATGGAATTCTCATCCACCTATTTCTGGCATACGCCCAGTATGGAGCTCTGAGAAGAAAATGGAAGCGCACCTGCAATTTGTCTGTAAATCTTATGCCCACTTGCGAAGAAAATGGCCAATTCCAATATGCCGTTCCATTGGTACTTTGCAATATAGAATTGCGCTACAGACACTGAAATCAGACATAAGCAACCCTATGGTGTTTAATGTGGCCAGGTTTCTTTGCTCCTCGTAGCTTCTGACTAAGAGATACTGCAGTATTGATTTTTGATTGAATGATTTTAATGTTTAGTTATTTTAATGGTTATTTATTATGCGATTTATATATTGATGAAGTCTGTGTAACTATATTTTATCATAGTTAAATGTTTGAAGGGTTCAATCCTCTAAATAAACTTATTGATTGAATGAAATATCCAAGATGAGACATCTGAGGCAAACTCTCTATAGCTCTGTTTCCTGTGTTGATAAATAGTACACATTTCATAATGGATTATGTCTTGCCTATAAAAAATAAAAATAAAAAAAAAGAATAATTTCAGACCAAATCAAAATTCAATTAAATATAATGTTGGGTGTTGTCAGTGTGTATTTCTGGCAAGCCCCTAATATGGTGATAACCAAGCTTTGAAATGCCAGACACTTGTTAGCTACTTCAAGCCTGCACCATTGATAATTCAGGGTTTAAAACGTAAGCAAGAATTCTTGCTAACTGGGCCTGAGGCGTGCTTCAGTTACTTCAGAATCATCTCTTCAGTGGGGAAGATTGTCTTCAGTTCGCACCCCATAGTTGTGACAAGTTGTACAAAAGTTGGCGGGCTGCCTACTCCCAAAGTATTTTTGGAATTTGGTGCATAGAAGTAATTTGACTTGACTTTTTTTAGACTTTGGTTTTGGGGAGAAAATTGTAACCATGACACAAACCTTGTGTAGTTCGAAAAGTAGACATATTTGAAATTTCTCTTCTCCTCTCTCTTCTAACAATTTAGAGTTTGGGCGGGGGAAAAGTATCTCATGTCTCTAATCATGTTTCTGTTGGGTTTGAGTACTTTGCTGTTCTTACTTTGCTAATCTTCATATGAGTCCAACTGAGGATTCAGGAAATAAATGTCCGAGAAGAGTAGATCACACTGTCTGCTTACCGAGAGATGCATTCAGGTACAACTTAGGGCCTAAGTGTGGTACATATCAGGAAGTTGATATTAGCACAAAAGCTGCGATGGGGAGAGGTGTAATATTCATGATGCAATGGAACATGTGTTCCAAGCTTCTACTAGAATGTTAGGTTTTGAAATACAGTTAGCTGTGGTGTAGGCCTGCTGGAGCAAGTCACGTTGGGCAGGTTGATTAAAGTTCCTTTTTAAATCAACCTCATCTTTGCGGCTTCATTTGTGTACAACCATTTTGGCAACATTCTGTCAGCCTACTGCACGCCAGCCTGCCTAGTGACATTTGTTTATGAGAATGCTCGTTACCCAGCGTGTGCGGAGTGAGGTACTGGTACACCAGTGAAGGCAGGGTTCATTCAGCGAACTCTGTAAAGGTACTATTCTGTCTTTTATTCATAGTTCTGGTTTTCCGTCCATCGGTTAATTTGGAATTGCTCCATTGGTTGCAGTCAGTGGTTAATTTGGAATTCATGGGCCTCTATCACACTGGATTAACTTGCCTCCAAGGGTTCTATAGTAATGTGCGCTTTGCACCCTCACTGTATATAACAAGTGAACGCAAGTGGATTCACTAGTGAGTTCACATTATCAGCAACGTCTCCTGCCAGAGCGAGATTGTGTCTGCGGTACCTGCACTGTCATCAGCCGAATCAGCCGGAGACTGGTGCACGTGCAGCCAGCATGAGTAACCGAGACCAGTGCATGTGTGGCCAGCGTGAGCAAGGGAGTGCTCAGGATTATGCTGCAAGTCAATGTGGTGAAGTGCACACCCCTTGTCTTAATTGGCCACAGCACTTAAAGGCTCAGAGGAGGCACACCCCGTCTTGAGAGCAAGTAGGCTCATTCAGGTGACAGAAGACACAGAGGAAAGCTGATAAGCGTGGTGATGCGCACACCATATTAATTTTATTTAGTGCGGAAATCCGCACACCTTGGTATATTTGCGTATTTCCTTTCATAGTTTGACAATACTAAATAAATTTAAACAGTGATATGCACACCATTGGTTTTATATATATTTATATTGTGACACAGTGATACACACAGCATATTATTCCCAAAGGTTTTTGTTGTTATTATTATTATTGTTTTTTCTGTTGCTGTCATTTTGAAACATGGAACAAGTGTCCATTTCAGCGCCACCACCTTTTTTTACAACAAGGGACATCAACAACTCAGTTGGAGGACTGGCTTGAGATGTTTGATAATTACCTACAGGCTTTGGACAGTGACGAATTTAGTTCTGAAAGAAAGAAGGCTATTCTTTTAAATTCATTGGGGTGTGAAGGCCAAAGAGTTTTTAAATTCTTATCTGAAGTGTTGGATAATGGTTCTAAAATTTCTAATGCATATGGGGAAGCTAGAATTGGACTGAGCAATAGATTTGACAAAAAACCCAATGTTTTAATGGAAAGATATACATTTTACATGCAGCCACAACGTAGTGGAGGAACTATTGATTAATTTGTGTCTAGGTTGAGAGAGTTATCAGTGAAGTGTCAATTTTGGGTGATGAGTTAATAAGGGATTAACTCTTTGTGCAATGTAAAAGCCGGAAGATACAAGAGCATTTGTGGGCAGCGAAGAATCCTACACTGAAAGATGCTATTAAACGGCGAGTCTTTGAAGAGTCTGAATATTATATGAGAGAAATAAATAAGCAGGGAGGTATTGGTACTGGTGAGTAAGAAAGAGTAGCTGATGTAGGTGGGGAGGAGAGGAGAATTAAGTAAGCAACTGTGTAGGAGCTGTAGGAAAAAGACAAAACTTCCCAAAGAACCTATGGAAGCAAACACAATACCAAAGTGTGCATCAGGTGTGGCAGCAGTTTTCATAGAAGTGACTCTAAAACATTTTATGCTATTTACAAAGAATGCAGGAAATGTGAACAGAAGGGCCATTTTGCGTGTATGTGTAAGGAATGGCCTCATTTCAAGGTAGCAATGGTGAGTGACGGCAGCAGTGAAACTATTCATGATTGAGTTTTAGGCATAGGTGAGGATGAAGGAGTTCAGAGGAGAAAGATCAGACCAAAAGCATGGTTTAACATTCACAAGAGAGATGTCAAGCTAATGGTGGACACTGGATCAAAATATACTATTATATCTAAAGATCTGTTAATAGAACATGGTCAATTGTGAACCTACTCTTGAAAGTCATCTGTCCAGGAGGGTATCAGGGAGAAGAAATTTATATTCTTGGTTATTTTTTTTGCAGCCATTGAATTTAAAACATGAAGGGCTCACGGAAAAGTGTGTATTGGGAAACTGGGCCTCCATCTTGAATATTATGGTGACCCCTAGAGCTCCAGAACAGGTTATGGTGGTGGATGACAAATGTGTTGATGAAATTTTAAATGAGGTGAAGGAAGTGTTCAGAGAAGATTTGGGTGAATTGCGAAGGTACGTACATAAGGTCTGGGTGAAACCTGATGCAATGCTTGTTAAGCACAAAGTGAGGAAGTTTTCCATAATCGTTGGAGAAGAGGTCAAACAGACGTTGAGTGAGATGGTGAAGGGGGGGGGGGGGGGGGGGGGTAACTGAACTTGTTGAAGCCTCTACTTGGATATCACAGTTGGTGATAACTAAAAAATCTGACGGACGTCTAAGATCTTGTGTGAATCTTGGTAGTGTTAATCAAAATATAAATACTGACAGTTTCCCTTTACCAAATATTAATGAGTTATTACTTTTGCTCAATGATGGTAAGTTGTTCTCAAGATTAGATTAGAAGAGCGCTTACCATCAAATTCATTTTCATTAGAGTTCCAGGGACTAACTGCCTTTATTACAATGGAAGAGACATTTTGTTTCACAAGAATGCTGTTTGGATTGTCTTCGGCTGCCAGCATATTCCATTGGATAATGTCGCAAATATTTGGAGGTTTCACAAAAGTGATTTTTTTTTTCCCAAGATGACATTTTGGTATGTGGATCTATAGCTGAACAACACAACCAAGTGGTAAGGAAGTCCTAAGTGGAAGTTTAAGTTTATTGACACGGTTAATTAAAACCATCGCAATTCCGACATACATAATAATATAAATAAATACTTTGCCTACTCATTATACTAATAGAGACCCATAATGAAAACATATAAAGCTTATTTGAAACTAAAACATATCATGGTGAAGAGTTGTGCGTAGCTAAAATGTTCTCCACTAATTCCAACCTTGGTCTTGAACTTAACTTTAGGACTTTCTTGCTCCCTTACGAACACTATAATTGTGGATGAGTGAAGCTCAGTGAGAATCCTAAGTTGAACCCAAGTCTGATTCCTGGCTGGAACTAAACTTTCAGAGCTTTACTAATCATAAAATGATGGCCCATGCACACTCGGCTTCTACTTTATTCACTAATTCTTTCTGGGCCTGTACCATAAATTTGGTCACTCGACAAGAAAACGGAATTGAAAGTCCGCTAAGCCAGCTAAAAATGGCCGGCCTGCATGAGCGTATGTTCAGTGTCTTAAAAATGTTTTTCAGATATAGGGCCTGATTACAACTTTGGAGGAGGTGTTAATCCGTCCCAAAGGTGACGGTAAAGTGACAGATATACCACCAGCCGTATTACGAGTCCATTATATCCTATGGAACTCGTAATACGACTGGTGGTATATCCGTCACATTTGGGACGGATTAACACCTCCTCCAAAGTTGTAATCAGACCCATAATGTCCTGTGGTCTAGCAAAGCCGGGCACACACAAAAAATGTGTTCTAATGACTCTTGTCTGTACACACACAGTTGACAGGAATGTATCAGATCTTGCTGTCTCTATGAAGGGACCATATCCTTTGTTTCCATCAACCCATAGTGGAAAAGCATAAACCGATGTTTGGGCGACTGGTTGAAGGTTGCTGCTAGATATTCCTGTGCCCCTAAAGTTTTGTATGATCTTATTACAGTCCCGGCATGCTGTCTGCTTGACAGTTTTTGTTTGTCAGAATTTAAAGATTTCATCTTAGTGACAGCATTTGCCTTTCGAAAAAACTCCTTTTTGTCCTGGTTCCGGTCCCAGGCTTCTAGCAAACCTAGCACTTTAATGCAGTTATTTAAGTGATAACCCCAGGTGCCTTTATCGTTGTGACGCTGTTGCTGCTCAATTCCCATCCAACATAGGTTGTTTAGAGTACCAATCTCAGCTGCACGCATCCTCCAGCTTAATTTAATGAAGGCACATCTACTCTGAAATTCATAGTTTTTTCGGACCCAATTCTAAATGAACCTGAGCTGGAGATGCTGGTTGTGGTATCCGAAAAACTGTTTTGTAGGCCTTCGTCTGGACTTGATTGAAAAAAACTGACTGCTTCCTCAGCATGATTTCGGCGCCATGAGTGACGGTGGGCATTAGCTGCGCTGCCATGGCAAAAAGCAGGTGAGTGTGGGATGGGCAGCTCAGCTTTTGTTTTAGAACTTTAAAACCATAGGTCAATGAGTGGGCTTTTGCTTGAGCAACAGCATGCTGCGGCTTGAAAGTCAAGAGGCGGTCCATAGTGAATCCCAAAACTTATATGTGGGTGCAACCTCCACCCAGTCTCCATTTATGAACCATAAAGCAGATTTAAACTTCCTATCAACTAGGCGGACAATCTTCGTTTTACTCAAATTCTATTCTAGGCCTTGCATTGTTATGTATGTATAAAATGCATTGATGCTATGCTGTAGCCCAACAGGTGTTTGGCTGAGTAAAACTGTCGTCTGCATACTGTAACCATGCGATTCCTTTCTTGGCCAATTCTGGCGGGTGGCTATTTACGGGAGCTAGAGCCTCGGCTAGGTCAGCAAGATATAAGTTGAACAGCGTGGGAGCTAATACACACCCTTGTTTTAGGCCTTTGGCTGTTAGTATTCTGTTGGTGAGGTGGCTGCCCTCTCTGATTTTTACTTGCACCCAAGTGCCTGTGTACAAGTCCATCATTGCGCTAAGAAGGCTGCGTAGTAAGCCCCAACCTTTCAGTTTCTCCCACAGGCGGGTTCTTGGTACGCAATCAAAAGCTGCCTTTGGGTCAATAAAGCATACAAATAGCCTTTTCATCTTGAGCCTGGCTTTATTTCCCAGCAAGGCCAGGGTTGCCAGGTTAGTGGAAGCACCCATACCAGCTCTGAAACCTGTCTGGCACTGTGGAATTAGTTGTCTCTCGTGAATGCATTCTGCTAGTTGTTGCAGTAGACAGGATGCGTAGAATTTTGCTTCCTCGTCTATCATTGCTATTAGCCTGTAGTTTGAAGGGTTTGTGGGGTTGCCTGCTTTGTATATAGGATGAATAATGCTGCCTTTCCACGCATCTGGGAGACCCGTAGTGCCTCGGAGATCGTTAAAAAGCAGTGCCTAATAATGCGCCCAGAATAAAGGGTCTCCTCTAAACAAGGCGTTCGGAATTCCATTCTGACCAGCTGCCCCTTCCAATTTAGTTTCTTGACAAGGCTTATCAGCATTTCTATGTTGATGGTCATTAGTGCGTGCTTTCCTTCATTTTCATTTAGAGGTAAGTCTGTTTGCGTTGTCACTCTGAAGCCAAAATTAGTCTTGCTTAAGTCATTGGCTATCTGTGTGGCCTCCTCCTTCTCATGGTGCTCTGGGAGTGAGAACATTGTCTGTACGTGAGCTTCCCATGTGGCTGCATCGATACCTGCATTTGTGTGTCGATTATTTCCCTGAGTTAGTCCGTGTATTAGTTCCCAGAACCTTTTGTTATTTTTCTGTTTGTTGGACATAAGCAGCTTGGTCCACAGATCCTCGTGATAACTCTGTTTTGCGATCCAGCAGTTTTTCTTATATTTGGCTCTTAATTCAGAAAGCCTTGTGACATCAGATTTCCTGCCCCAGTGTATATCCTTTAGGACTTTTTTTAATTGTCTAGAAACTTGATTTTTCTGTTGAACCATGGCTTTCTTTTCTCCTTTGCAACTCTTAAGTTTGTTTTTTCGGTGACCGAAATTGGAAGACTTTTTTGATGGAAAATGTATTCATTAAGAATCACACAAGTACCTCCAAGCGATTATTCGTTCTCCTTGGGTGTGGTCTTCTTGTTCCTGCGTTCTTCTTCCATTACTTTATCGAGGCCCAGCCCCTTCCCTTTCAATTTTTTTGTATCACGAGTCACTGGGGCTGAAATTATGATATTGGCGGTGGGGAGTGGATTCCATTCATTCCGGATCTTGAGAAGTTGTGGAAAGTGGTCGCTCTCTGTGCATTGTTGGATCCTATATTCTGAGGCCAGTGGCAATGCGATTTCATTTATTAATGTAAAGTCAATGTTGGATTTTTTTTGTGCCACTTGAAAAGGTTACTTGTGCGGATGACGTATCCTCGGGAAAAGGCTTCAGGCAGCGCAAACCCAGGGTTTCAAACTTTATATATGCGCATGTTCTGTTAGGGTGTTTTGTGCTGCCCTTTCTCAAATCAAGGCTGAAATCACCAGACAAAATGAGGATTGCGTCCTTGTTTTGCTTCTGCAGCATTTTTAGAATACTGGTCAATATTTCAATGTTTTCACTGTTTTGCGTTTTATTAGGGTGTATGTATACGTTGATCAATAGTAAAGTTCTGTTGTTGCCTGATGGCGCCGATGTTCCAGTTTTATTGGTAGCAGCCAGTGGATTCCCAGGTCGATCTGTTTGATCACCCAGTTGATTTTTGTGGAGCAGTATGTTGTGGGGCCCCCCTTGGGGTGTCCATGTTTTTGGGGTTGTTTTGCAGAGACGTCTATCCCAGAATATCCCGAAATTTGTGTTGACTCAATGCACCATGTTTCCTGCAACATGACGATTTCAAACTGCTGAAGGAAACTCAGAGCCGCCCTGTCGGTAACCAGATTTTTTAGACCGTGAGTGTTCCACGAGCAAATATGGATATAGTCTGGGTTTTCGTCAGGACCATTTATGATTGTTGTCATTTAAATTTTGCCTTCCAGCAGGAAGTACTAAACAAATGTTGGATGTGGGTCTTACTCTACGGAAAGATAAATGTGTGTTTTTGTGTAGAGAAATTGAATACTTGGGTCACACAATTTCAGGAGAAGGTGCAAAACCTAAAGAAAACTTATTGGAGGCTATAAAAACTGGCTGCAGAACCCAGAGATAAGGACAAGCTGCGGTCCTTTATGGGAATACTAGAGTATTATACCAAATTTGTAGAAAACAGTGCTTAAAAAACTGTAGAACAACATAAATGCTTTGATTACAGTAAGCAGGAGGTATATGCAGCGGGAATATTGGTGCCATTTGATGTTAAGTTAAGAACCATTCTCGCTCCGGATGCAAGTGCAGCGGTGTAGGTGCTGTTTTCACCCAATTTCATAAGGGGATAGAGAAAACAGTGGCTTTTGCATCATGCTCATTGACAGAGTCGTAAAAAAAATATTCTGTTATTGAGCATGAGGCATTGGCAGCAGCCTAGTCTGCAAAGTATTTCAGGACATACATATGGGGAATGAGTTTCAATTTGAGAACTGATCATAACCCATTAATAAATGTTCTCACCACAGGAGGCAGGAGGTGCTGGCAAGGGATCAACTAGACTAGCAAGATTGGCAGCAGGTTTAGAGGAATTTCATTATTTCTGAGAACACATTCCTGGGTTTTGTAATGCTCAGGCATATGCTTTTTCTCATTTACCTGTGGATTGGGAGACTGTGGACAAAGATCCAGTGATGGACCAAGAGAGGGAAGGTGCGGTGGCTTGGTTAGAAGTAGTGCATAGTGGTGTAGGTGTTTTTTCTAACGAAGAATGGGTTCAAGAAATGGCTAATGCTGGTGTATTGAAGGAAGTTTGTAAAATGGTTGTCAGAGGTGGATGGAGAGAGAGTATGGTTGTTCCTTCTGTGATACAGTTCATTAAAATCTTAAATGAGTTGTCTGTGAGTGAGGAGAGTGTTTTGATGAGGGCGGATAGATTTGTGCCACCGGAAAATCCAAGAAGGAAAATTAGCCAGTTCCCGCATTGAGGCCATTTGCAGCAGTGTCACTAAGAAGAGTAAAAGAGACCTTCTGTTGGCCAGGAACTGATGTGCAAACGGCCCAGTGGGTAGAAATGTGTGTGGATTACAAGGAGAGTGAGAAAAAGGCAGAAGGTAGGGTCATATTCAAAATTCCAAGGAACCATGGCACAGTGTGTGTATGGATTTCATAGTTCCATTGTCAGGAGTCAAACAGAAGTTATGGTTCGCCATGGTTTTGGTTGACGTATTTCCAAAACGGTTGGAGGTCAAAGTTATGAGAGAAGTATCCACGCAGAGTGCTATCAACAAGTTGCAAGAAGTATTTTGGAGGGAAGAATTTTCTCACACTTTGATAACAGATAATGGCGCACAGCTCACGTCCAGTGAGATGAGGGAATTTTTGGCGTCACACGGCATCAAACATCATTCCACTCCCCTTTACAATCTCCAGGCGAATGCCATTTCAGAACACATGAATCGCATGGTGAAGGGGACTGTTCATAAAGCTGTGCAGAGTAGGTCTGAGGTGTGTAAGGTAGTTGAGGAGTTAGTGTGGGTATGGTGACCACAGATAACAGGGTAAAGTGTAAGTTACCCTTTGAATTTATGAGTGGATGCAAACTCAGAACCAAACTACAGTAGTTCTAAGTTGGTTGTGAAGCGTTGATAAGCACAGGTTTTTTGTTCCACAGAGGAGCAAAGTGTCAAACATTCAAATTGGTGATTAGGTGAAGGTGAAAGTTGGACGTGTTGGAAGAGGACTGTTACGATTAGAGGTCCATTTAAGGTCAAATACGTTTTTGGTTGGTATGTGGTATTGGAGAGTAGCATTATATCAGAAAGGAGGAAAGTGTGGAGAGCCTGATGTGGAAAATAATGAGGGGTGTAGTGGTTATATGTTAATGGGATGTTGTGTCTGATGATGTGTCTATTTCCGATTATATGTGTAGTCAGGGATGCTGTGATTTTGAAGGTGGAGAGTGTAGTAGGGATGTTGCAAATGGAAGTATGGAGAAAAGTGAAAAAATAATAGTGGGTACAGAGGGAGAGGAAACCTCCCACTTATTTGAAGGATTATATGTGGGAATGTGGAAAAACAGGAGAAGACTTTATGGAAATTAAAATAAATAAATAAAAAAAAGTACACCTTCAATGATTGGATTATATATATATATATATATATATATATATATATATATATTGTTTAGCTGTGTTATACAATATGTATTTACAAAAGCCTCTTGCTTAGAAGGTTATATTCCTTGCAGAATTTGTGTTTTAGGTATGTATTTTATTTAGAGCATATTTGTTTTTTCCATTATTAAGGGAAAATAATGTGTTGTATTTATGATACAATGGAGCATGTGTTCTAGGGTTCCAATAGAATGGTAGGTTTTGAAGTACAGTCAGTTGCAGTGGCGGCTGCTGGAGAAAGTCAGGTTGGGCAGGCTGATTAAAGTTCCAGTTTAAATCAACCTCATCTATGTGGCTTCATTTGTGTACAATAGGAGTCCACTGTCCTGATGTGAGCTGGAACGAAGCTCCCACATTGTCCAAGCTTTACAAGCCACAAAGGTAAACTTGTTTCTTTTAATGTTGTCCCTCGTACACCAGTCAGAAACAGACTTTCTTTAGTCTAATGCACTGCATACTTGCTTCACTACTCTGTAGCCTCCATGTCCCGGCTGCAACAGTCTAGGGATGAGGTGGTTGAACGTAAGATATTACATCTCATTACCCAAAAATTGAAGTACATTTCACATAACATAGGTCCTCTAAAGGATCAACATTGTCAGAGTTTGAAATATGGTCCCAAACCAGCATCAAACAGATATTAACACACTTCTAAAGGTGCTAGAAGATTCTATAATTATCTTCATCAGCACACATTTCATTATTGCCTCATATTTCATAACATTAGGCTTTTTTTCTAGATGTGAAACTGTGAGCAATTTTCAGGTGAGAAATGTGTAACTACTTTCATCCTTGCAATAACCACTGCATAAAAGATGAAGCTGGTTTCTGGGTCAGCCAGTAGCGCTGTCTCTAAGCCGCAGATCAATAGCTGCAAGATCACATCAGTTCTTCTTATAAGGACAACACTTACAGCTTGGATATTTCACTCCAGACGAGAGCCAGCACATACTGATGACATGATGCTCTCCCTGTCAGGGAGTACCTCATTTGAGATAAAATTCTTAACTACCTGTAAGCAAAACATAGAAACGAGAATGAAAAAAAGTGGTATTTTCGTACCTGACAGGCTACAAGACTTGATGCAAATATTATCTCCAGGGTGGAGGTTTAATTCCGCTGCCACTTTACTCAATATGCCCTCTCTTCCTCGACTGCCTCCAGTACCACACTTCTCATAAGGCCACACTTTCTTGTCACCTGCCAAAAGGAACAAGCCATCTTATATTCTGGCCATTTCTTGTTCAAATCTGCCTTCTGTATCCGAGATACTAGTTTCTGCACTTTAAATAGCCACACCCAGGACAGCCCTGATGCCCCCATGTCAGCAAAACCTTCTGGTTTCAGAAGCCTTTTCCACAGAACCAAAGCCTTCACCTTATCCCGCTCTAATTTCTTTGAAGGAATGTTGATGTATGCTGTCACACTTAGCCCCATGTGTCTCGTGCCCCACAGAGCCATATATGTTGAATGTTCTGTTAAATCTAAAGTCCACCTCATCTCATGCCAGATTGTCTGCCAACCTTGGAACTTTTGGGGCCTGATTATGAGTCTGGTGGTCACTAGACTGCCAGACTCATGGTGGTGGTCAGGACTGCCTCTACTGTTGCGGTCTGACTGCCACATTATGACCCTGGCGATCCAACCGCCAGGGTATCGCTGTCTCCACCGGGATTGGTAATACCGATGGGTTGACAGCAGGTGCAGGTCGCAATCAGCCAGGGTGGTGCTGCCTGCAGCGCAGCCGTGCTGATTATGACCTAGTTCTCCGCCAGCCTTTTCATGGCGGTTTTACTGCCATGAAAAGGCTGGCGGAGAACAGGTGCTAGGGGCCACGGGGGTCCCTGTACTGCCCGTGCACTTGGCCTGGGAAGTGCAGGGGTCCCCCTGCCCAGCACCCTTGCAACGCTCACTGTCTGCTGTACAGACAGTAAGCTTTGCAAGGGTGCTGGTGACCCTGCAGGAGGAAGCATTGCCACCTGCACGATTACGAGCCGGTGACAATACTGCCGCCACTTTCCCCGTCAGCCCAGCGGGAAAGTCGGAATGGGCCAGGTGGGGTGGTAGCCAGTAAGGCGGCAACCTCCCTGTCAGAAGATTGGCAGACGGGTCACCCCGCGCGCCAAACTCATAATCGGGCCCATAGTTCGATCCCACATGAAAAAATATATGCACATTCTTGCCATGAAATGGAAATTTAATAGCATTATTTAATGAAAGGTGTTCTCTGTCTTCATATTCAGCTCCCAGGTAGGCCCTCACTCGATTCAACTGCAACAGCAATAGTACAGTTTAAGATTTGTAGTCACTTTACTCACTTGGGCTCAGTGAACTCTGGAATTCACCAACCACCTCCGTCTTTCCCTCGAAAAGCGAACTAAAGAAACTATATTGGCAAATGGTAGATCACGAAGATCTAGGGGCTGCACTTCACACTACATTATCTTGTGACTTTGTTAATTTAAAAGAGACATGCAAGTATGAGGCTTTTTTGGACATAATCACGGTCCCAAGGGAAAGGAAACTGTACTTTCAGCCTTTTCACCAGCCGCTGGTCATACAAAGAATCAACTGCTTGTCCAGCCTGCAAAGCCCCCATTGAGAATCTCCCTCGCGTCCTCTTTGCCTGCCCTGCGTACACCACCTCACGTAGGAAATGGCTGGCCCCGGCATGCAGACTGCTGGGAATCCGCAGCTCTGAAATAGCCCTGCGAATCCTCAGATCAGACACTAGGCCAACGCTAGTGATCGCCGTTGCCAAGTTCCTCGGAGCTAGCTGGATTACTAGAGGGACATTTTTATCTGTTTAATGGTTCCAACAGGACTGTTCCATCACACTGTGTGAGTGTATTTTATCCTTATTCCACGTTATCATTATATGTATTGTTATATTTATTACATTGTGTATTTATTTGTATTTATTGCTGCTATGCGCTTTTATGGCTCTTGTAGCCAAAATAAAGTTCCTTTGACTTGACTTGAAGATTTGTAGAGTACATTTACCCTTTAACAGGGACCTACACAATTTCTTCATCATTACCTGGGGGAAGCTTGGAGACCCAGAAAACTTAGCTAGAATTGTTTGCATTTTATCAGTAAGCTCGGTGCACTATAAATGTGAAGGGTATTTCAATTTAGTGCATAATTGAATTTCTGAAGAATGACTCTCGTAACCAAGTAAAAACTACTGGTGAATGTTAAATGGAGATCTTCACTAATTTTAAATGGTATTTTTGTATGCAGATATAACTTATTGTAAATCTGCTCTCCAATCCCAAAAAGTCCTTGGCTATTTCTACACCTAAATTTCTGATGGTGTCACAGTGAATACCCCCAAAGTTAACTGGTTAACCTTATTTCTGGAGTAGCGACCAAATTCCCCTTTCGCTAATGGAGCTTCCTTTAATAGTGACTTAACATTAAAACTCATTAACTTTAGTTGCTTAAAGACAAGGTTTGATTGACAACATGTAGGATGTGGATGGTATTATTTTTGTCTATACTCACGACTACAACAATACAACAGATGCATAGACTTTTCAATTGTACATACTATTTTCACTATTCATCACTGTTCACTGCGCCATCTGTACATTCACTTTTCAGTATGTTTATGGTTTTGTTATCATTATTGTATATATAATTCTTGATTACAATACTTTTGCAAAACCTAAAAAGAACTATGAATGACTAAAATAGGAATCCTTTTGACATACAGGCCCCTCAGCATTTATTTCATACATCACAGGTGTTTTTGTAGAACTTTTCTGTGGAACACCTTTACACCCAATTCAAGTAACCATGGCTAGGTAAACATTGGCACTGGGGGTTTTACCTCTGGAACCTTCTGGTGGTTCAAGATCTTCAGCTGGGCATACCAGGAAGTGGTAGCTGAGAAGGGCTGTAACAGTTAGAATCCATCTGTCGCGGGGCCTTTATGTAGCTTTATAAAGCTGAAAAAAACATTTGAAAGAAAAAAAATGCTTTAAGCCACAAGCTGGTGTATTCAGGCTTGGCACCTTGCTGTGGTCTTTCACAGATGAAAGTATTGTCTTTTAGAAAGCAATTACGAGCAAAAAGCATCAAATTCTTCAGAAGTGTTTCTTAAGACTGCAATCCCTGGTTTGCAGTTACTCCCACCACATAAATGTCTTCACCCTCCAGGCACATACGAGATGCTTCTTGGTGTCAAGCAGGGTTTTTGGAAGTACTCTGACCAATCACTTTAGTCTTGTCAGATCAGCAGGAGGCTAGTGGCACTAACCCTGGCACTAGACTGAGAGAGGCCTGTCAAAAATTGTAGGTGGGTTCTTCACTGCTTAGGTAAGTACTAACTATTCATTGCCGGAAGCAAGCAAGGTTTCTATTTGTCATCTCTTGAAGGTGGAACCAGTTTGCTATTGGCCACAGCCCTTAGCAAATTCACAAAATTCCCTGACGTTATTTCAGAATGATATAGTTCCATACGTTTTGTAGCACATGCAAGTGTGGGGTTGCATTTTGTCCTTAAGGTAAAATACTTTCTAATAGTTCAATGCTCCTTAAAATTTAAGATGGTTCCTCTTTTGTTTAGCTGAGCTATGCTCAGCGTTGCCTACATCCTACCCCTTCTCATGGTGTAGCATATTATCCGACCAGGCTTCCAATCATCACTCTGACTCCTATTTCCTCAAGGCTTGCAGTTGGACTTGGCTGCAGTGTTGTGTCCCAGCACACTAAGCTTAACCCCTGCCTCCCCCCCCCAACCCTGTGCTAAGCCTTTTCTTGGCTATTTGGGGTAGTTAGGGCTTAGGCCCCATAACTGTTTGTCCACATAAGGTGTCCAAGCCAAATTTGCATAATTTTTCCTATACCTTGGGGATTGCAAAGGTACCCATGGTTTTTGGCTTCCCCTGGCGGGCATTAACGAAGGGCTTGTGGTACAAAAATCACAATTTTCCAGACTTTCAGGATCAGGCAGACTTGAATCTAAAAAAAAACCAAATATTTCAACACAGTGTTTGCATTTTACTGGGACATTGCCAATTGTTCCTATTTTTCATGCTTTCTACCTCTTTCCAGTCAGTGGTAGAAATGGGTGTGAAACCAATGGTGGATATCAGAAAACTATACATTTCTGAAAAGTAGACCAAATTTTAAATTCAACATGGGGTCATTTGTGTAGATCCTTCAAGGTTTTCCTATAGAAAGTAACAGTTGAAATACAAAATATTAAAATTGAGTTGAAAAAACCAGCCATTTGTGTCTGTTTTGATCTGTAATATTTTCTAAATATGACAGATTTTCTAAAGCAATCTACCGTTACGTCCGCTGAACCCTTCTAGTTGTAAGGATGTATAGGGATTGTAGGTTCACCAACAACCTGGGGTACCCAGAGCCAATAACTGATCTGCACCTTGCAGTGACTTCTGGTTGTGTTCTAGGTGTACAGCAATTCATTTGATAAAATATAAAGAGTGAAAAATAAGTGTCAGGGAAACCTTTGTATTTCCGAAATGGGCACAAGATATGGAGTTTAGAAGCAGTGGATTTTTGCACATCTCTAAATTTGTGGGTACTTATACTAGCATGTGAGTTAGAGGGCATTTCTCAAAATGACTTATTTTGTACATAATGTCTTATATTTGGAAGGCACAAATGCAGAGAAAGGCAATTGATAATTACACTTGTTCTACTATTCTGTGTTCCCGGCAATCTCCTGATTAAAAGTGGCACCTCACTTGTGTGGGTAGGCCTTGTGCCCGTGACGGGAAACAGGCCAAAAAGCAATGTGGACACATCACATTTCTCCACTGAAAATGGACCCCTTTTTTGCAAAGTGCCTAGCTGTGGAATTTGGGCCCTAGCTCAGCCTGCAGCAAGAGAAATCTAGAAAACCTGTAAATTTTTTTAAAAAATAGACACCTAGAGGAATCCAGGATGGGGTGAGTTGTGTGGCTTTCACCAGGTTCTGTTACCCAGAATCCCTTAAAAACCTTAGAATGTTTCTAAAAAATGTATTTTCCTCACATATCTGTGCTGAAAAGTTCTGGAATCTGAGGGGAGCCACACACTTCCTTCCACTCACCATTCCCTCAAGTCTCCTGATAAAAATGGTACCTCACTTGTGTGGGGGTGGACCTGGTGCCCATGACAGGAAGCAGGCCCAAATGCAACATGGATGCAACATGTTTTTTCTACTAAAAACTGACCCTTTTTTTTTTTTTTGCAATTTGCCTGGCTATAAATACTGGGCCCTAGCTCACCTGGCACCTAGGGAAACCTAGCAAACCTGTACATTTTTTCAAACTAGACACCAGCAAGGGGTGACTTGTGTGGCTCGCACCAGGTTCTGTTACCCAGAATTCCTTACAAACCTTAAAATTTGTCTAAAAAACTAATTTTCCTCACATTTCTGTGATGGAAAGTTCTGGAATCTGAGGGGAGCCACAAATGTCCTACCACTCAGCATTCCCCTTGGTCTCCTGTTAAAAATGATGCCTCACATGTATGGGTGGGCCAAGTGCCTGCGACAGGGAAGGGCCAAAAACATGTAGAGATTGAGGGAGAACCACAGCAGTCCAAAAGGGCAGATTTCTTTAATATGTTTTTAGCTTGCTCTGCTTTGGGCACCCACACGTGAGGTACCAATTTTATCGGGAGACCGAGTTGGACACTGGGTGGTAGGAAATTTGTGCCAATGCACACAGAAGTGTGAGGAAAATGTGTTATTTTTATTTTTTTGCTAAAGTTAGGCTTTGCAGGGGATCCTGGGTAAGAAAACGTTGGGGCAAAAACACACAAGCCACACATCCCTGGACTGCCCCAGGTTTCCAGGTTTCCCTAGATGGCTGCTGAGCCCGGGACCAAAAACCAAAGGTGCCCTCCTTGCAAAATCAGGTCGTTCTGTAAGATAATGTTGATGCCTTCACAACACGTTTTAGGCCCTTCCCTTTTGCGGGCACTTGGCCCACCCACAAAATTGAGGTAGCATTTTTATCAGGAGGCGGAGAGGAATGCTGGGTGGTATGACATTTTTGGTTTATTTCGGTTTCTGGAAGAATATGGCACAGAAATGCATGAACAATGTGTGATCTTTTGTCACATTTTGAGGTTTGCAGGGTTAGAAAACTTGTTGGGATACACGAGAGGCACACCACCTTGTACTCCCCCAGGTGTCTAGTTTTTGAACATAACTAAAGTTGATAGATTTTCCCTAAACTAAAAGTAAGCACGCTTCCAAGTCACTTAATGATGTCCCAAACACTCAAATTATGAAAAATAACACACTTGGATTTTGTTAAAAAGTCCCCTCACCAACCAATCTAGTCAGTGGTATGCTTCATCATTGGGGTCCCACCCAATACAACTACATGTCAGAGATGTACTTCGACACCTGGTTACAGGGGGCCGGTTTATTTCGTGAGTTTAATCCCCAACCAAGAGGAGAAGTGCAATAAAATTGTCTTGTGGTTACCCACCAATATGGTGTATTTTTTATCGTGGTAGCCTTGGACACAGGTTAAAAACAGTTATTTTCATAATTTGAGTGTTTGAGACATCACAGAAGTAAGACTTGGTAGCATGCTTGCTTCTTGTGGTTGTTGATAGTAATTTGGGAAGGTGAGAGAGCTCTCTCTTCTCACTCTCTTCATTATTACCCTTTAGATTTTCCCTAGAGACAATGTACACCTTGGCAGAGAAATACAGAAAAGACAAATATTACTTCATAACCATCTATTCCTCAAGTACACACACTTACTGGTTGGATTTGGTATGGGGGTAAGTGAAGGTTCAGAATGTAAAAATGTATTAACAAGAGATTTCACAAAAAAATAAATGCACTGTTAATAATTGAAAGGTCAAAAAACTGAACCAGTGACTCACAGCTTGTGATCTGTAAAGCTATGAGAAGACACCAATCACTTTACAGGCCATTCTCACACCTTTCACACGTGACACACACAAGACCATTCACACTGCCATCCACGTTCCCAGCACATTACAACACTTACATCAACAAACAGAGCCATTCATGGGCCCATCGCTTTCATACGCCCAGCTTCCTGACACAGCAATCACACAGGCTGGTGGCTGACGAAGTGTGTGGACTGGAATTTGGCCAGCTCACACACACCAGCAGCCAAGCACCAGCACATGCACATCGCCAGCCAAGTGCCAGTCAATGCACACCGCCAGCCAAGCGGCAGTTCACTCACACCACCAGCCAAGCGCCAGTCCTTGCACACCATCACATTTTTTTTAACAAAAAGAAAACACAAACCAATTGGAAATAGATGCAAACAAGAACTACAAACACAACAGTTCTAACTAAATTCATCACACTAATGCCCACCGTGAAATCTAAACAAAAATTCTAAAACAATGCGGACTAGTCAGTTTACTTTTACGGTTGCTCCCAATAACTCCATTGTGTGTGGTATAATTTAAAACATGTGAGCACACACCCTGGGTTTAGAAGGACAATCTAGGCAGTACAAATTACTCTCCTTACACACTCCTCTTTGGACACAGACTCTATATCTCCCACTGGAAAAAATATTTTTGGGACGTGGGAGGAAGGTGATCAGGAAAGTGGTGATCTTTCAATCTAGCCACATCCTCCACCACACCAACTTCAGGAACTCCTGCCTGTTCCACTACAACAAGGCTGCATTTCACAGACTGCCGAAACTGAGCAAATGTCATCTTTGACTCTGGAAAACAATCCTTGAATACAACTAAAGCATTAAAGGTTGCTAAATGAAATAAATGGATAGCAAACATCTTATACCAGATTTAAGCCTTACCAACAACAGTGTAAGGTTCCAACCTCTGATCTACTCTGTCTTCACCACCCATGTGCTTATTGTAGTCTAAATTGCACACAGGCTTGCACACTTCAGCAACCTGGCCCCAAATAGTCACAGGTGACGTACTTTTCATCATGGATGATAGTCAGCATGTAGATATCTCTCCTGTCTGCAAACTTCACAGCTAGAAGTTCATCACTACGCAAGGCACTGCACTGCCCCCTTTCAAGTCTTTTACAAACATGCTTTTTTGGTTAACCTTTACAGTTAGAGTGGATTGTGCCACAAGCAACAGTGTCCACTTTCACCAATTCCCTGAGCAATTGCACATGAGTGTAAAAGTTATCTATGTATAAATGATGACCTTTGTGAAAATGTCCTCTACCAAGTTCCTACACATTTTTCTATTAACTCCGAAAGTGGACAAAAAAACGAGGGTGCTCAATAATGGAATCCCTACCCGGGTACACCCGAAAATTATAGACATATCCAGTCCTCCTCTCAAACAGCATATACATCCTAATTCCATAGTGTGCCCTCTTGCTAGAAATGTACTGCCTAAAAAACAAATGGCCCTTGAGCAGGACCAAAGACGCATCAACAGCTATTTTTTCCATGGAACATAGATATCTGCAAATCAATCTACAGAGTGATCAAGGACAGGCCAAATCTTAAAAAGACGGTCACAATGAGGATGATCTTGTGGCAGAGCTGAAGCATTATCAACAAAATGCAGCATCAGAAGCAAATACCGATTATGACTCATGGTTTCAGGAAATATAGCAGTTGTCATCAAGGAACTAGTAGACCAATATGAAGACAGTGGCTGCTTCCTTATCAACCCCATCAAAAAATTTAAACCCAAGAGCTTATTCAACTCATCCAGATTTGTGGGAGTCCACTGGCTAGCTCTAGACTGGGTCTTAAGTCTGGCACTGCTGTCCCTCAAACACTGTTCAGCATACAAATTAGTCTGGTCAACAATCTCATTCAAAAATACATTGTCCATAAACAACTGAAAGAAATTTTTCGGCATTTACTCTACATCAGGCAACACCAGTACAGGCAGGCAACCCCGACTGCACCATGTTTGGGGCAACCCAACCTTCAGTTTCAGAATGAAGTCCAGATGCCTCTTGCTCCACCATCGGCACATTAGTGTCCTCCTCTAAAACAGGCACTTCTTCTACACTGAGAGTGGTTTCATCATCAGATGATTCCTCTTGGACACAAGATTCTCTGCCGGAATCTTGCACTTCCTCCTCTGCCTCAGATGCAGGCTGACTCTCATAATCATGGTCAGAGTAAGAGTAAAAAAGCATACCAACAACGTGCTGAGTGGTAATCCTGCGGCTTGCCATAATCCTCACTAATAAAAGTAACTTGAAATATGTCAACAATAACCAACACTGTGTAAAATAAGTAATAAACAAAGTGTGGCTTTATCACAAAGACCTATATACTCAAAAACAATACCACTCGCTTGACAGAGACAGCTAGACTCACCAGCACCTACTCTGCACAGATACAGCAAGCACCAGTGATATCCCACTAGAAAGGAAAAATAAAAGAAAATTACACACAAGACAACACAATACGCATCATGCACAAATCCAAGGAGAATTTCACACACAATAAAACAGAAGCTAAATATGCTGCTGTTATTACACCATTCACAAAAAAAAAAATGCAGGGAAATGATAATCATTTAGAAGAAAACAGTACAAAAAAGGTTTTCTTACCAAACACATGCAAGGACACAACCTGCAGATATACCAGTGTCGATACAGCAAGCAGTAGTCACAGCAAAGGATATAAAAAGCTTTATACTAGAATAAAAAGGTAAAATAAAACATTACAGTCACAAATGCAAATGACAACAAGTAATAAAAAGGTTAACATGATAAAATGCTACTCATCACCACCCAAATGCCTGTAAACACACAGCCCTCAAATGCCAGTACACGCAGACAACCAGCCAAACTCCAGTTCACACACACACACACACAGAAACTTTCCCTGGTGTCCAGTGGCTTTATGCTCCCCTTGGGGCAGATTGGCCTAAAATATGGCCAATCTGCCCTCAGGGGGGCAGAAAACAGCCAAAGGTATAACAATTCCCCACTAAAGGGCCCCATGGGGCCATCCCCGACATATCAAAAGAAAGTCCCCGGTGTCCAGTGGACTTGCCCAAGTGGTCATTCTGCACAAATGTATTAAATAAAATCCCTGGCGTCTAGTGGGTTTCGACTACGTCCCTCCCGGGGTGCAGATCGGCTGGGAAAAACAGCCTGTCTATCATGGAAAAAACATATGGCCCCAGGGCAGTGATCCTTGCCCAAGTGGTTGCTCCCATTATTTGCACTCATACAAAATCCCTGGTGTCCAGTGGGTTTCGACCCCCTTCAGTGGGGGCAGATCAGCCTATCTACCGTGGGGGGGTCCAAATGTGGATAAAGTATTGCCCTTCAGGAAGCAATGCTTGCCTAAGTGGTAGCTTCCCCCCCCCCCAAAAAAAAAAAAAGCAGAAATAATCCCTGTCGGTTTAGTGGGATTCGACCCCCTCCCTCCTCTGGGGGGGATGGGTGGGGGGCAGGTCACATATCAGCCACAAAAATGGCCGATCTTCCCCAGGAGGGTGGGGGGGGGGGCAAAACATGGATACATTTTGGACCCACAGGGAGTGAAAATTGGCTAAGGGGTCGCTTCCGCTAAAATACATTAAAAAAACGTCCCTGGTGGTCTAGTGGGTTGATGTCTGTTCCACGATCGCGGGCCTCCACTTCGATCGTAGAGCAGGAATTAATTCAAAATAGGCATGAGGGGAAGGAAAATCTCCTTCCTATCCCGATGTCTGTTTTCCTGCAATCCCCTGCTTCGGGAGAAGGACTCATTGTTTCCTCGCTTCCAGTGCAGTGGGTTCCATTTGATGAAGTGGCGCGCCGACATCATCAACGGGGTGGGGAGGTTGAGGGTGGCTGTGGAATCACTTCCTCTGCCATCTATGATGGGGGGGTTGTAATGGGTGGCCCACGGGGGAGTGCCAGCACTTTCCCTGTGGGCAGGTGCCAGAATGGAACGGTTTTGTCCTCAGCACATGCCCACCATGACTGAGGATGGAACATTTCCATCCTCAGCACTGAAAGGGTTAAAGGAGAAATGAGCCATAATGGCTGTACAGAGGCCGATATGACCAATAAAAGCCTGAGGTTATTCTCCCTCTTCAACGTATCCTTCGTCTGGCTTTCCTTGGTGCTGGCCTCTGGTGGCACTACTAGGTGTGAAGTGACAGGTTCCAGCCAAGGATGTGTGTGTTCCTTTAAGCACTCAGCTGAGTTCACAAAGAATACATTTTGTATCTAAAATGAGTAAATATCTTGTAGGTAATAAAAATCTAACCTTAATGATGGTCTTTCAGATCAGATTACATAGATGCTGCAAACTGGGGTTCATTTGCAAATGTTACTGAATTAAAGGTATGATGCATGTTACACATTGAGAATCTGTCCTGCAGCCTGCAGTATGCTCTTCAAAAAGGACACTTTATAGCTAAGATGTAGGTGGGTGAAACATGGCTTTCTCCTAGACCCCAGATGTCTGCACTTTATGGGCCAGATGTAGGTAGGTTTCCTTTTGCGAGGTGCAAATTGCGTGTCCCAGCGACTCGCAATTTTCACCTCGCAAAAGGAAATGCAGAAAGGTGTCTCAGACACCTTCTGCGACTCGCTGTGGGGTCGCAAAGACCCACCTCATAAATATTTATGAGGTGGGTCGCAGTTTGCGACCCCATAGCGAGTCTAGGCACTCACGGGGATGGTGGCCTGCTGGAGACAGCAGACCTCCATGTCCGTGACTGCTTTGCAATAAAGCAGTTTTTTTTTTCTCTTTGCAGCCCGTTTTCCTTATAGGAAAACGAGCTGCAAATAGAAAAAATACCAAAACCTTTTTGTTTCGGTTTTTTTCAGAGCAGGCAGTGCTCCATAGGACCACTGCCTGCTCTGAAAAAATATTATTGTGAACATTTACAAAGGGGAAGGGGTCCCATGGGGAACCCTTCCCGTTTGCGAATGAGTTACCATCCACTTCAAGTGGATGGTAACTGCGAGTTGATTTGTGACCGCTTTCGCGGTCACAAATCAACTCTACATCGCGGTGCGACTCGCAAATAGAAAGGGAACACCCCTTCCTATTTGCGAGTCTGAAACACATTTTGCGAGTCGGTACCGACTCGCAATATGTGTTTCTGCATCGCGTGACGGCATTTGCGCCTCGCAAACAGCGTTTTTCGCCGTTTGCGAGGCGCTAATGCTTTCCTACATCTGGCCCTATGTAACTGTGCAGAGACTGTAGCTGCTGTTGACTCTCTGGCGAGTAAGTCATGAACTCTGCTGCAGTAGGTGTTCCTTTCACAAGGTGTGTTTTGGATGATAGAGCTTGAAAATAAGCTATGTGTTTCAGGGGACAATGACTAAATCTCTGCTCTGAGGAGCTTGTTGCCCTCACGTGGTTGTGCTGTGTGTGTGAACCATGAACACTTAAGTTCACTTAGGAAATCATGTAAAGGCTTAACGTAAAGCTTTCATGTGGATATGTTCAATGTCATGTCATTTAGATTTACTGCCTTTATTCTGAAAGCTTAACTATAAAACCTTCATGCGCCAGGATTAAACGCTGCCTATTAGTTTCTTTTAACCAAGTTAATGTGGAATGACTCTAGCCCTCAGCTCTGAATAGGTGCTGTAATAGCTGATTCTTGGTAGGAATTTCACAGTGACAAAACTAGATGAGAGTGTCACAGTTAATCTCTTCAGTGGATGTCAAGTAAAAAACAAATCCTGGGGCTGTTTGCCTCAGGTTTATTTGCTAATTAATGAGTGAGCTCCCCTGGTGAAGCTATGATAAAGAAGCTAGCTGGACTAGCTCCAGACAACTGTGGTGTAAGTGGAAGGGACGGGCAGAAGTTGTCATTAGAAAATTGTGTTTGTTGGTCTGTATATGTATAAATGTGGGACCTTTATTAGTATTCAATAGTGTTCAGATATGTCCCTTGCTGACTTTGTTGAGTGATAAAATGTATTTAAAATATATATATATAACTCAAAATAACAGTTGAACATATTACCTAATGGAAGATTTTCATTTTTTCAATCTTGGAAAGATGATAGGCTGAGACTGCCCTGCCACAATTAAAACCTGTGATATTCAGGCAATACAAACTTAGACTATCTGCTAATCAGTCTTCTTAGTTCCTGTGTAACAAAGGTTTTGGCTTGCAGTCATACTGTTACTGGACGTTCCTTTTTAGGTCTTGATTAAGGCCTACTGTACAGTACATGCAGTGGCTTTTGTTCAGCCCCTTACTTATGACCTAATGGCTATCTTAACAGTCTCTCTTTCCTGCTCCTGAGTCAATGGCTTCCCTCCCTATTCTTGTGATTTTCCGGTACAAAGTGGGTTATTGAACTCAATAATTTTAATCTTGCTGGGTCAAACCAAAGTTTAGAGAAAATCTTTGAGATGTAGCAGGTACTCCCCAGAGAAGTGCATGCCAAGTTGAAGCAGTAACATAAAGAACATAGCACAACAAAACTCCCTAACCAATATAGAAAAATAGAGACAACTTGAATGGGTAAGAAGTGACCAAGATCATCAGAATAGTTTAAGGGGCTTGAGGATTACAGTTTTTTAAAAGTTTTTATGCATAAAGTGCCTTGGAAAAGGCAATCTGTATAGAAAGTTAACAGTTCACAGTGGACTGGCACCTAGCTGCAGTTACCAGCCAAACTCAATGGAGCGGAGATTGCATATACCATGTGGATTGTCCCAGTCGAAGGTTTTACCTTCATACATAGGGGCTGATTTAGATATTGGGGGATAGGTTACTCCATCACTACAGAAACAGATATCCTGTCCGCTGAAATCTAAATCCCACTATGTCCTATGGTATTTAGATTTTGGCGGACAGGATATCTGTCACCGTTGTGACCGCAGTTCTGCTACCCCTAGCTTCTTAGGGGAGGGTTCTGGGCCCTAAGTCTCTCTCCAAGCATGTCTCCTTCAGGATCTTGCCCACTTTAGTCATCTGGGTCATCTTGGAGTCAGGAGTCTGTCTGTGTTTTTCTGTCCCTGAAGCAGGCAAACAGGAGTCCAACAACTTAAGTCCTGAGAGCAGTTCCAGTCCCTGGGTGACATCCTTGTTTGAATCTTCTTCTTCCAGCAGGAGCCAGGAGTCCAAAGTCTTGTTCCAGTCAGGCCCGCTTCTTCAGATGGAGTCTTCCCACGCCAGAAATGTTCTGAGGAGATTGGGGTGGAGGTGCCAGAATTATCCAATGCATTATCAGTAATTGGAGGAATTCTACCACCCACGTTTTCTCAGTTTTCTCGCAGTGCTCCACCTAGTGTTGCAGAACTTCTTTTTTGCCTTAACGTAAAATTACACAGGCACCCCTGTTTCAAGATGACTTGACCCAGTTGTTACCAAGAAGACCTGTTGTTAGACTTGGCATCCTTGGCGTGGTCTCCCCCTAACTTTCTGCATCTGTTTCCCAGGTTGTTGATGTGTGCTGGACTCTGATTTTGCTGTTTGTTACTCTGGGCACTTTACCACTGCTAGCCAGTGCTTAAGTGCAAGTGCTCCTATGTAAAATATATGTGTAATTGACTTCCCATGATTGGCATATTTGATCTACTAGTAAGTCCCTAGTACAGTGCACTAGAGGTGCCCACGGCCTGTAAATCAAATGCTACTAGTGGCCCTGCAGCACTGGTTGTGCCACCCACATAAGTAGCCCTGCAAACATGGCTCAGGCCCGCCACTGCAGTGTCTGTGTGTGCAGTTTTAAACTGCCAGTTCGACTTGGCAAGTGTACCCATTTGCCAGGCCTAAACCTTCCCTTTTCTTACATGTAAGGCATCCCTGAGGTAGGCCCTAGGTAGCCCTGTGGGCAGGGTGCATTGTATGTTAAAGGTGGGACATGTACTTATGTGTTTTCCGTGTCCTAACAGTGAAATACTGCCAAATTTGGTTTTCACTGTTGCAAGGCCTATCTCTCTCATAGGTTAACTTAGGGGATGCCTTTAAATATTATTAAAGTTCAGATTCCCTTAAGGAGCAGATAGAAATGTGGAGTTTAAGGTCTCTGAGCTCACAATTTAAAAATACATCTTTTTAGTGAAGGTGGTTTATAGATTGTATGTTTGAAAATGCCACTTTTAGAAACTAGACATTTTCTTGCTTAAACCATTCTGTGACTCTCTGGATTCCCTGTCTGGGTCAGTTTGACAGTTGGGCTTTTTGCACCTCTCACTAGACAGTGACAGAAAGGGAGCTGAGGTGTAGCCTGCATATCCTGATGAGCCATCTGTGCTAGGAAGGAGGCGAGGAGTGGTCACTCACACCTGACCGACGCCGCCTGAAGTGCACGGATCCAACGCTTCGCACCAATGCCGCCTCACCCCCACTGCTCCGCAGCAAGGACCCGATGCCTCTTCGTGACGCCTCTGCTCCTTCGCTCCGGAACCGACGCTGCCTTGGATTCAGCGACCCCGCGATCCTCGTCTTTGCGCTCTGGCTTGTTCTCACATTTTATTAAGGTGCTGTAACGGGGGGTCTGTGTGACTCCATACCCGGCGCCGTTGGTGTCATATTGTTGGGAACGGCTCTGTCACGACTCCCTGTTTTCACCTCATCGAAGCATTTTGTGTTTCTAAGCGCTATTTTTTACCTTAATCATTAAAAAAACATAACTTGACTTGTGTATGATGGATTTTTGTCATTTTGGTCTGGTTTTGTTTAGATAAATATTGGCTTTTTTCTAAACCTGTGAGTCATTTTGTGGTGTTTTTACTATATTACTGTGTGTGTTGGTACAAATAATTTACACCTGGTCTCTGTAGTTAAGCCTACCTGCTTGTGTCAAGCTACCAAGGGGGTGAGCGGGGGTTAACGGAGTGTGATTCTCCTTTACCCTGATTAGAGTGAGGCTCCTTGCTTGGCCAAGGGGGTAGCTGGCTGCCAAACAAAAAAACCATTTCTAACACCTATCTTCAATGTCTTGGCCACTTTTCTACCTGACTGGGTCAAAACTGCTTTTCCCTCCTACTGTGGCTGGAGCCTAACTAACTAGGATGATCCTGAGAATGAATAAAAGAAGCCCTTTGTTTTACCAACATTACTTGTCTACCCCCAGAAAGCTAATCCCTGTTACATGTTACCACTGACAGGCCTTTCCTGGGCCCAAAGGCAAACCATTATCTTCTGAGCCAGAGTTGTTTACTCTCTCAGTCAAAGATTTGTTTTCCAGCTCTGGAAGTGTGATAGGTAGCAGAACTGTACTTCCTCATATTGTGAAAGGGGATAGACTGTGTAGGAGGGTTCTGTTAATGAACAGAAGAAGCCACCCTATGCATCTCCAATTCAAAAGTAGTGCTGAAGCTGCCCTTTTTTCTGCCAATGGTTCCTACCCACTCCTAGATAGTTTATTTCTGCTAGGTGGTAAGCCAGCACCCATTGGCCTTAATCCTGTTCTGGCTCAGGCAGCCTAAAGTGCTTTCAAATTTTACTTTATGCTTAAGTTATCAAAAATCGAAATTCACGATTAAGTCAAATTTCACAAACTAAGCAGGGAATAACTTTAAAACATTTCTCTAGTGCTTTCCTAAGTGGAGGGCGAAAATAAGATGTTAGGGACACCAAAGCCTAAAAAGTCTAGCTTGGCCTACTGAGTGTAGCAGCTTTTAGGTTTTATTTCACTCCGAGGGCTCACTACCCTCAATATGTAGTGTTCTCTATTTCTTATATATTAGCACGCTGCCTGTTGGCCTACAGCACAAACTTTAGGGGAATGACTTGGGAATATGTTAAAAAAGGACAGTTCTTGATTTGGAGGGGAAGTTCAGGCACTAAACTACTTTTTAGAATGCACAGAGTTACACCAAATTGGGGGACAATAGCAAAATGGGTTAATTTCTCACATTGTCCAGCCCAGGAGCATTTCAATCTCAGAGTATTCATTAGGTGGCTTGTGTCCTTGCACTACTGACTCAGACCTTGCGCTTTGGTGCGTCTGGGGGACTCTTCACTCAGCCTCACTCCCTCCTCATTGCTTTTCTCCCTACCCTCCTTTTCTTAAATAAAATTATCCCCCCTTGTCCCTACAAGTGCTCTCGCACTGATAGAGGGTGGGTGGCGCTCAGTCCTCTTACATTTTTTTAACCATTGAGAGATGGCAGCCAGATGTGTGCTTTTGCATTCAGGCCGGGCATGCATTTTTAAATGCATGTTCCTACGTTTTTAGAAAATCCCTTCAAATATGGTCACTGTGCATCCATCTTTGAAAAGATTCTTTTAATGTGTAAGAAAATTCATTCAAATACGAGACAAGATCAAGCAGGGAAGTTTGTGGTCCAATTCTGCTGGTATTCTAGTCCCAGAGTGCTTTGTTCATTCAAATAAGACTTGAAAATAAATCCTGGCTTCCATTGAATGCCATTCCAGAGCTATTAAGGAGTGCTTCCTACATTCTTTTCGAGTTGGAGGCCAGTCTTCGTTTCTATTTTTTTTTTTATTGATTTACTTTATCAATTAGTTTTTTTTTGGCAGGCCTTGGTAGAACATATTGCAATCGTCCAACCTGTCCATGAGTAGTGATCTCAGTGCCAGGCAGGAAGGTAGTTGCTTTTACTTCGCCTTTTATACGAAATGAAATTACTACACTAGAGCAGAGAGCTGTGGCTGAACTCATACACAATCAAATAATCTAGTGCCTAAAAGCGTTTCTTCAAGGAATCATGACTATTCTATTGGAAGTCCGGTACAGCAGCAAAACCTTCATTAGCGTATTATGATTAATAAATACCCGCAATAATATTCCCATACCAATTTAGTTATAATTAATATAATGTATTGATTTAGCAAAATACGATGTTGGGATCAGAAGATATAAAAATAGTAAGAAGCACTGAAAAAAAAAAATCTGCAATAAATTATGGGTATAGTTCACAGACTAAACCCACCCTCCATGGCTGACATGTGATGGAATGAGTTTGAGTAGTGACTGGTGGTTTGCCTGGACATGAGTTGTATTTTCTCAAGAATGTGAAATCTTCCAGCGGGTCAAGTTGGAAAGCAGTAGCCAAGCTAATCTCCACTGGATCAAATATGTCAAATAAGTTGATTTTGCGCCACCTCTGTAGGCTTGAGCCAAGCTGCAAATTGTGCCTATTTGGACTGCCCTGGAATGCGTTGTCAAACTGATCTTCGTAAAAGGACTATTATCATTTTATAAAAGTTTGCCTTGCTATGTCGATTAATTATTTGTAAAAAAAAAAAAATATTTTCATTATTAGTTATTTTGCAACAATATCCTCATATCTTGTTACTTGATTCCTTCATATCATTTTCCAAACCAAAGTTGAAAATAAATACACTTTTAAAACTACACATTTTAACAACATGCAGCTTTTTGTGTTATATAATCATGCTAATCCTCTTTCAAGTGAATTTGGGTGCTCAATTTACATTTTACAGTTAAAGACAATCAAACCGGGCCTTAATCTTAATGAGGGTCCCTCACAGCCGATGTACAAAGTAGTTATTACAATTGCAAAAGTGAGCTCACTTTGTATTTCAACATCCAATGTTACATTGTTGCTTCTCCAGTAAATTGGTAGGTTTCTCTCAGCAGTGTCCGGATGTAAGTGACCAATGATTAACATTTTAGCAGCTATACACATTTGTATGCACATTAAGGCCTAATTATACAAAAAAATGTAAAGTATCGAAATTAGACGGTCACCTTGTTTTACGGAAAAGCATGGGACCAGTTTTTCTCTGCTTTAAAGGTGAAAAACACCCCAAAAAAACAAATAAAAACGTTGGAACCATACATACAGGTGAATTTCCAACAAGTGGGTGAACGATGGGTCCATATCAAAAACAGATTCCAGGTTCTATACGTTTGGTGCTTTGGGTGGTGGTGTTCGTAGGTCAAACTGCTTTGTTGTTTTTTTAGTTGTGCGCTACAGTGAACTGTCTACTTTGGTGACACTGAGGTGTAACAACTTTACCTCGTTCAGTGATGTAGTGAGTGGTGCTTATTTTGTTCTCTGATTTGTTTGTCTAGAAGTTGTGGATTTGAAAATTACCTGCATTCATCTTGAATTGTAATTGGCGTTTTTCACCTAGGTAGGCCAATAAGCTTAATTATATATATGTGTGTGTGTGTGTGTGTGGGTGTCAAAGGTTTAACTTTGTTTCCTAAAACCGTACCATATATACTAAAGTACTTTCTAAACGTGTTTGCAGTTATGGTACAAATTTGTCTCCAGACTTTTCCGGGTCTATTGCACTGAAAGTGCTGCCATTGCTGATTCAGTTTTTTTTGTTTATACATTTATTTTAGCCTTCATCCTTAAAATATGCAACTGAAAGTTGATTCATTAAGAACTTTTCCTCAGACGTTTGCTCCTAGGTTTTTATGTTTTTTGTGGGTTTTGAGTGACGTTTACGATCTACTTCGTTTGAAGAAGTGAACACTCCACGCGAAACTTTAAACTGGTGCTCTGTGGTATGTTTTTCGGTCTGTTGGCTCCTTGCAATCTGTTATTTAATGTATTTTTTTTTTTTTTTTTTTAGCTTGGCAGGAAAGTATTTGTAATGTAGACAACATCCAAGTTCATTTGTGTTGTGCTACTGGCCTGGAAATTATGCAAGTGCTAATTAACAATAACAAAAATAATAACCTTGTTGTTGTCCGTTTTGTTTGAAATAGCGGAATTCTGTATTTTCAGGACCCCTTTTTCATGCCAAACCCATGCAGCTTTTATGGCTCAGCCTTCAGTCTCTTTGGTTTAGGTAGTTTTTGGGGTTGCATTCCCTACACAATTTTCCTCTTGTGTTTTTGTTAAGTCTGACTTGGTTTCTCCTTTTACCCCCTACTGTTTCTTGAAGAAATATTAACATTAGCATAAAAGCAGAATCCCGATTCCCCCCCTTTCCCCCCCCCGGCCCCGGGTGGTCTTGTGAAGGCACAATGATGAGCATCAATTCACATGAGACTATCAATGCTCTTCACAACGAGCATCAATTCACATGAGACTGTTTATGCTCTTCACAACTGGTTTGATATCATGTCCTTAATGTCTTCACATATTCAATTTCTTAGGACTCTGATTATAGCAAGTTTGGAAGTGATTCATATGAGGCTTTGAATGGAAACATAATTGGGAATCTCTTGAGTTGGAGGCCTCCACCAAAACGTTGCAGGGCCGTGACCAAAACATGCTGTTAATTCTGCATCCACATTCACCAGTAGAACATTCTGGCTTCCAACCTGGAATGAGTGTGTTTATGGGTGTGGCTTCGCAGCATTGCTGTCTGCATGAACCATTGTTGAAGGTATACATAGGTTGGGATTTGGGTCAACCTCTTTCAATGATTGACGTATTCAGATCAGCCTCATTAAGGTATTGTCTTGAAACTTGGCAACAAGTCTCAGACAAGCATAGAAGAGTATTTCTCTCTCTTACCGTAATGCTGTTGTTATCTTAGTGTATAGCTCTGTCTTCTATGAGTGCTTACATTGCAACAAATAACATTTAATAAGTGCACTCAACAAACACACATTCAAATCTTTATCTCACACGTGTTGTATATAAAATCATTCTTTTTGTTTTTAATTGCAGCAGGTTTTTTTAAAGGTTTTTTCCATGATTCGAGTGAGAACTTGACCCCAACATGTAGATCTGATAGAAAGTTCTAGTTGCCGATTCCTTACCCTAGAATTTCCCTAAGGTGTTTGACTGAATATGGAGATTTTTCTTCGAGCAATACTCCTGCATGCCGTCAGGTGGCGTTGATTTACTCCGAGGATGTTGTTTGCATCGTGGTCGCTTTGATGACATTATGGTCGTATATAGGCCTCACCCTGGCGCGCTGACGTTTGTTCTTTTCTTTCCACTCCAGCCTACGTGCAGATCTGAAGAAGAGCTACGCCTAGTCACTTTTTGACTAACTGCAACACTTCCTCACCGGATCCGCTCTTCCATCCGTACCAATGCTGGTCGTGCCAACATGACCTTCCCTGGCATTGGGACAGACGTCAACGCTTCCAACGTCGGTTTAGCCTATAATTGACGTTGATCCTATACTTATCCCTGATGACCTGGAGCCGGAATGGCATCGCTCAACGCTGGTTCCATTTCCATGGGATCTCCTGGGCCCAGGGCAGATCCAAACCCTGCTCTCTATGGGATAATGTAGAGTGTTCTGTGGACCCTTTAGAATACCAGCTTGACCCTGACATGGACTAGATTCAGGATTTGGGCAACACTAGAGAACTACATACCTCCCATGATGCTGGAATGCTTTCTTCCCCTTCTGTTGCTACGGAGGAGGGAGCTTAATACTCCTAGTGGTAAGAAGGGCTGCTGAGGTTTTGGACCTCGAGCTTCCTTCTGTGGAGGTCAGGACTATCCTCCTGGCCGAGGTGCTTCACCATGGGGCTTCCAGTTCGGAACCCCCCATTCCCTTTAATGAAGACCTTACGGATGTCCTAGTGGGTACATGTTCCAAACCCAGCACAAGGACTCCTGTGAATAGAACGGTTGCCCGCTGCCATCAGCCTGCGCTGACTGACCTAAAATTCCTGACTCAACGTCCTATGCCTGAGAGCCTTGTGATCCAGGCTTCTTCATCATCTGGTGCATTCCCTTCCACTCACCCGGATAGGGAATCAAAAAGACTGGATAACCTTGGGAAGAAAATGTTTTCATCCACCAGTCTAGTGCTGCAGTCTGTGAACACTGTATGCCTTTTGGGCTGATACTTCCATACTCTCTACGATACGCTTGTGCAGGTGCTGCCTCGAGTCTCAGAAGAGGCCCGGGCGGTTCTCTCACAAGCTGTTGCTCACGGGAGAGATGCAGCAAAGTTCATGATTCATTGTGGACTGGACACAACTGACTAAATAGGTAGATCAGTTGCATTGAGAGTATCCTCGAGGCTTTACCCCTGGTTGAGGACGTCTGTCTTTTCAGGGGATGTCCATCAATCTCTGATGGTCATGGCCTTTGATGGCACCCGTCTCTTCGGAGACCAAGCGGACTTGGCAATCGAGCGCTTTAAAGACTCCCGGGCTACAGCTCGGTCGCTTGGCCGCGCAGCTGCTTTTCACCCCCCACAGTCTGCTTTTCGCCCCTTTTGTGGCTACGTAAGGGGCACCCAGCTGCCGCCATTTCCACCCGGCCACCATCCCGGGTATGCTTCACAGGCAACGACTCGGGATCCCATGTGCTCATGGTTTATTGCATCAGATGAGGTCAGGCAGCCGTAAAATGATAAACGTAAAGCAACAACAAGATATTGCATTTTACTTGAATTTATGAAGCCTTTCTTAGCCATAACAAGGGTGAGTGTGTTGAGATGTACAAATGTTAATATTTGGACACTTGATCAGAACCAATATCACAACCACCAATATCACACTACCACCACCACCATTATCAGTTAGTACCAACATAAAATAACCAATACCACCACTGTAATACCACCAGTCTGTTACCACCACCATTATCACAAAACTCACTACCAATATCCATAAGATTGCTAAAAGCACCACCACCAAAACCACCAATCCACTAATATCACAACACCAGCATCACTAGTAATACCACTGTCACCGCTACTGAGCATTGGAAAAGCCAACAGGTCATATTTTAATGTACTATTGCTTAGAAACATTATATCTGCATACCTGTGTGTGTATGCCTTGTCACTCTAAACCCAGCTATATTGGCTTTATTAATGTATTTTATTGTTGAATGCCACAGAGGAGGTAAAGGTGAAATGAAACAACACAACTGCAAATTTTGCCCTTTCTTTCTGGATTGCACCCTTGCAACTAATCTAAGACTTAAACACTTTAACATAATTTAAATTTTGGCACTTTCCTAAAATGAAGAGGGGGGTATCTATCATTGTTCCAGAAGGACTAGACACATGCAGGATTTTCAGGATAACAAGCATTGGAAATATACCTACAATTAGTCTACATGTAAGTCATTAATTCAGCCATTGGTACCCTGAAAATCTGATCTGGATCCAACCTTCATATCAACACCTCTATTTTACATTAAATCATATACTTATCACAAGTAAGTTAGGGAGCAAACCTCAGGAAAATAAACCATTGTGACTAATATATAGAATGTTCAATACTTCACTGTAAATTCACTGTCTTAAAATGTTCGACTAGACAGTCGGTTCCCGCTGTCCACAAATTGGACGTTTTTAGTTGGTTGCATCAACGTATTTTACAAATACTTGTTTACCCAAGCACACCAATTGGAAAAATACAAACAATTTCATGTCCTTGTCAATGCAGATCTAACAAATGTTAGGAATTCTGTTGTGAAACCTATTTTCACTGCTCTTTTCCTTTGTCACATTGAAAGTAGTCTGCAGCAATCTTGTATCTTTTTAAGAGATCAGTTCCAATCCCGCTAACTGCTACAATAGCAATCTGTCTAATAGCGGGTGCTAATTGTTGTGGAATAGTAGGATTTTTCCAATAAAATAATGTTTTGTTTTAGTTTCTATACTTCTCTTTTAAAACACATTCTTCTACCTTCAGTCCCTTATATATCCATCCATCAAGTTTATGTATTTTATGTTTATCATAAAAAAACAACTTGTTACAATGCTGGGTTGTCCACTATTGGTCAGTGACATGAGATAATCATGGCAATTTTCATTAAACCCATACGTAATTAATTGATCTACAGTTTTATCTAAACCAGAGTGGTTTAAATAGTAAGTTTTTATGTTTCGATTAATTAATCCAGGAAGCAAGTCGGTTTTCAAGTCGTTATTTCATTCACCAACAAACAGCACAGCCACTCTGGGTGAAGAACAGCAGCCCCTGTCCAGTTGATTCCACCACGGTTATTAAGTCTCACACATTACTTATGATGTCAAAAGAATAAAGGGCTAGGTTACAACAGATTACGCTGAAAGTGTTCTGCTATTCTGCTTTTTTCTCTGGTTTATGTCACCATAAGGTCGCCTTAAAGCACTAGGAGGTTGGAGGTTGAGAGATGGCAACAGGGATCTAGTAGAGAGTAATGGATGGGAGATGATTAAAGAAATAAAAGGAATGGGCCTTTCAGAGGGAGTGGTGACCCCCAAAATGCCAATGATTGGTCAAAGCAATATTGAGGTTTCCTGACTTTAATCTGTCCCAAACAGCAATGCTGGGAGGCCCATTAAATCTGAGCGCGCCTTGTTTACGTGTAATACTACCACATTTCTCAAGAAAAACTACCGGCCTTTTGTGCATGTTTTTCGGGTTCCGGAAAGGTCAGTAGCTGACATTTAAGTACCAGTGTGTATAAAATTCGCTGTCTTTTAACACAACTCTACCTCTGCATTAAAATATTTAGGAATAGTCTAGCTAGCACTAAAAGTATTTAGACGTGTTTTCATTATGTATTTTTTGCTTTCACTAGATTCCAAAGGGAACAAGCATTTGCAATGCAACTGGTCTCGCGTTTGCTCGTGTTAGAGCTGATAGCATTGTAAACTCCTAACCTGACTTTTCAGTGGTAATGAAACCTATCGGCAAAAGTGCATTTATGTACGTAACCCGAAAAAGTGCAATTAACCGTGTAACAGGGCCGATATTATGTAAAGCGCTCGACTTCTGCCAAGCGAGATCACGCTGGGAAAATTGAGAAAAAGTAGTCCACGAGCCGGACAGAAAATAGCGAGCCTCGCATGTTTTCTGTACTTTTCGATGCGCTCGAGGAGGGCTATCCACCGGAAGAGGCATGACATGTGCATGCCTTCCACTAATGAAATCAAGCACATTTTAACAGGCAAGCCCAAAAGCCAATGACAGACACTGACGTGACGTGGACAGGGCTCCGAGCCCTTTTTAATTACTAAAGCGTCTCGCTTAGCGAAACGCATGCGACGCAGGCTCGACCCTAAAAAATACCGGATTGGAAGGATTTTTTTTTTTTTTTTTTTTTTCATACCTGCCCCTTCAAGAAAACATTCGCCAGGCCTGCTGGTAAAAACAAAACTGGTGGATGGGTAAACCCTCTGTCTTGGTGCAAGTATTGCACGTTTTTCATCTGTTGTTTTGGTCTCTGTTCTGGCCTTTTTTAGGCTACATATATGACCAGGGGTTTCTCTTTGCCATGTGGCCCATTTAGTCAAGGACTATGCAAGTGATTGTGACACTAGGACTGCTCTTCCAGACTTTACACTTTGTCCTTTCTTTTTGCTCCCTTCCTCAGTCTCAACTTCCAAGGCTATCCTGTGCACGAAAATCCAACTGTTTTCAAGTCAGTTACCCAAGAGTCCTTGCCAAGGCACATTTGAGTTTTTCTTTTCTGTTGTAGATATGGGCACTTTCACGGTATTGGACAATATATGTTTGTCACCTGGGAGGACGTTTATCAGAAAATGCATCTTCTCGACCTGTAGACTGCACATTTCTGCTTTATGGCCCATTGACAATGCTCCTTAGCTTTAGAGGATTTATATAATGTGCTGCGAGTGTACTGTGGAAGACAGAAGAGCAAAATAAGAGATCAGGTATTATTTGGTACAAAAAATGCTATGAAAACACTTTTAAAGGACGGAAGAACATAAAGCATAATATGATAAGGGGAATAAACCAAAGTGATTGAAATTACGGCATATGCATTTGCTTGTCTATAAAGCACTTTGTAGTGTGTTCACTCGGTTTACAAATGGAATCTGATCCACTTTCAGTTAATCTGCTACTTTAAAGATTTACAGAAATGTGGAGGATTGAAGCGACACTGTGCCTTGGGGAAAGGTTATAATTTATTCAGCATGCCAGCACGAACCTCTTACTTTCCACAAACTCTGTTTAAACGTACCTCTGCCTCCTCCGAAGCTGGTTGCTGAATGCACTTTGGAAATGTAAGTGCTGCACCCTACACTGATGGACTGTTATGTCACAATGGCGGGCTCTGATTCCGCGTGCTCCTCCCGTCATAGTGCGCAGACCTTCTGATGAGACACTGACTATGTCTGTGCAGACTTCCGTGTGGCCTTTTTGCAAGTTACTGATGTCACAAGAATAAAGGAGCTAGGTTACAACAGATTTCTTTGCTAAAATGTGGCAAAGCAAGAGACTTTTGAAACATTAAGCTCAATACTGTATAAAAGATTTGACCAAAATTGGGACTCTTATTGAAAAGTGCAAACTATAAAATCAGTGAATGTGGGTTTTCCTGGTTAATATTATATGAAAGTCGTGATTTTATTACGAATACTCAGAGGCCAGAATTATGTGTCATAGCTTGCTGTATTTAAACTGTAGCTATTTCAAAGTGAAAATAAAAAAAAAAAATCTGTCCCCCGTTTGTTTGGTCTTTGATTTAGCTGGCTTTTCCCACTGCTAAACAGTAGCCAAGTGCCTCTGTTTGCTCCTAAAACAGGTGTTGTACATGGGAATTTATTGTTTGGCATAAATGAATTCCCTATAACTCCAGGTAAATTGTCCATAAAATACACCTATGGAATGGAAAGCTAAATGTCATGTTTGAGTAACAGAATGACCTTTTATCGCCCACATATGTGTCAAAGATCTTTTATCACACCTTAGCATGTCATTAATTGAAGGTGTACCTTTTGGGAAGGCCCTAACAAAGAGCATACCCCACCCAGAATAGTGAGAGCCAAGGTCTCTGGCAGCTTGCCCCTCAGTGGTTTTACCAAGTGGATGTAGTCTGGCAGTGCTAGCTAGCTGGCTCCCTCTTCTAGTTGGTTGATCTTGCCAGTAACATATGTGTTTCATAGATTAAGCTATGCACATGTAGGCACAAATGGTTGGCACACTGAAACTGTAAATTGCACTTTAAATCAGATATGTTTCCATTGATTGTTCCATCCATTACTTGGATAGCTGATCATTTTGGAGCTAACATGCTGACAAGTGCTGAGCTTCTGGGGTGTGTGAAAGTATCAGACAATGTTCAATCTAGGCTTGCCTGGCCACTTTAAGTTCTTTAACCTTGGGCCAGTTGCAATGGAGAGAATACATTTGGATGTCTGCCCTATCAGCTTTCAGATCTACTTTCTGTGCCTGCATGTTGACCATGATAATTGGTAATAAGTGTTTAATCGAGGGAAGGGAGCTTGGGAAATAGCTATCACATCCAAGGAAGGCAGCAGTCCTGCAGATTACTCACTCCCGACTCAGAGCGGTAGTGATGATGCCCTGTAATTGGAATGAGTGCATTTCGAATCCTTTATTAAGGGTTTATTTGAGGGTATTTCTAGTGTCTGGTGTATTGGAGGGAAAGTCATGTTTCTGGTGCCAGCAGCTGTGGTAACTTCAGAACCCAGAGTACATCAAACTTTTGTAATTTGATCGTGGAATCAAGATGGCAGACCGCTGCAATGTGAGATACCATCTGCCTCAGCTCCTGCCTCTCAATGCCCCCCTTGATGCTATTAACTGAGAGTCCTGGGATCCGAAGTATTTACTTTGAAACAAATGACAGCTTCCAGAACAAGCCAGTCCCCTGAATACTTCAGTTAGGAGCAATGCAACAAGAGATCCATTCTATTTTGTTGGCTTAGGGAACTAGGGCCATTATTAGGAGGGATGACTGGAGGCATTTGTACCTTGCCACAAGAGTTCAAATTCTTGGACATGGCGCAAGACGAGCCAAAGCAAAAACATTTGCTTAGAAGGTTTTGATTATTCTAGAACGAAAGTCAGAGGTTCAAAGATAAACAGATACTTTAGTACTTCTGACCAAACTATGCCGACTGGCAGCAATGGCCTGCTAAGCAGCTTCTGGGAAAGTAAAGTCTTAGGTTCTGGAGCTGGAACGTCGATTACAAAGCTGAAACTTAAATGATTTCACAGAGAGGCACCACTGGAAGTGGAGCCTGCCGCTTAATTTGCCAAAGCATGGGAAACCTTACCTGGCTCAGACATGGAAAAGATTGATGCATTAATAGCTCTTTTTGCTTTCTGTTGGCGGGGATGCATAGCGATTCTTAGTTGGTGGAGAAATTTGTCTGGTTAATTCTGACAACGAGTAAGACTTATCCAAAACTAACTAGTTATCCAACTCCCAGCGGTTGGCTTCTTTTTCTTAGAGAATTAAGTGGTATTCAGCAACAAAAGATCAAGCAATAAGAGGTCTGTGATGCACTTCGATGTTAGGAGAGGAGCTGCAAGCATGGTATACTGAATGGATCCGCATGTATCTACCCTTCACAAGCAGGTGTGGGTAACGCGCCGAACCCCGTTCCTGATGGGGATTGGGCTCTAGAATGATTTCCCATTAACAAAGGTTTCCTTGTAAGTGCATGTAATCAGTTTTGTTGAATGTCATGCCATTTGTACACATCATTCGTTGGTTCTTCTGATTGAATGATGTGATGATGTCCTCAGATCGGTCCTGCTGAGGTTGACAATGGTTTTGGCAGAGCACAGAGAATATGATCAAGCTTGGCAACCTGGAGGAAGTAAAATTGTAACAAGGTTTCCGTAGATGACTGGCAGCTCTGCGTAGGTGACTGTGTAAGCCAACCTTGTCTGCCTTTCAAATGGAACCTATGCACAGGTTCTGGCTTGGCTCTGTTTGCAAGCTGGCTGGAGGAGTGCTCCACATCCGCAATGCTTAAGTGAGTGCCAGGCTTTCCGAAGCCTGTGTGTCTTCTCTGGGTTCCCCAGGGGCAAGCTTACCAGGCAGTGGTGTACGTTGAGGACCCTTTCCACTAGGCCTGGGTCTGGGCCCAGGAATGGGGCCAGATGTGGCAAAGGTTCTGCCTGAGACGGAGCCCACTGTTGTCTAGCATGATCTCGGAAAACCGAACCATAGTGCTTTTTTAGACTATCTCCAAAGAGGCCCTGCTACCCTTTGTGCCAGATATCCCTCCTGTCTGGGATTTGAGCAACTGAGAAGTAGCCCCCACGGGCGTATGGGCAGCCTGGATAGGGCAAAGTTTGAGCCACAATAGGACCCCTGGGTCCTCACTCTAGGGGCCATATGCTGCTCAAGGCTCCCAAGCCACACCCAAGAGATTTGGGGGAGAGCTGCTGCTGACTACTTGGGCCTCAATGCAAGCACAGAAGCAGTCCTTGTTTGAGTTGTCGATGGTGGTGGAAACCTAGCTGTTTTTCCCTGACGCTTCTTCTAGGCAGAGGGGCTAGCCAGCAGGCAAGGCGTGGGGCTGCCTACTGGGCAGGTGACTCTTCATGCGTAGGGATGGAACCCTGGCCAGCTGTGATAGGTTGCTGATGTGCTGATTGCATGGCTAGGCTGGGATTTGAAAACTCCTATGATTCTGCTTGGGTGTCTTCACATCTGCATTGGTGGGCCAGTGGCAAAGTCACCTGCCTCTGCTGCTATGAGAGCTGCCTGCGCAGAGATAGGACTCCCAGTTAAATCACCTCAAAGTTTTTTTTTTTACTGTTGAAAGTGACTCCAAGCTGGGAAGGATGATGGGGTGCTGAGCTGTGTGGCTGTGCAAGCAGCAGACTGGCAGTGCTGCATTTTCTCATGCAGATGTGTGAAAGTAGCCTGTGACTGTCTTGAGGTGCCGGGGTGTGAAATGTTATATAATATCTACCTAGCCAAGGGACAGGATGCTTTACAAACCTAATTGTCCTTCTGGTTTCTATGCAGTGAAGTGAAACTTTGACAGCATTCTTACTATGTCGGAGCTCTAAACATAGCCACTCTAATTATGCTAGGTCTGTGCACAGTAACAAACTTAAATGTTTAAGGATATTCACTGTCGCCTCTGCAAACCCCTCCAGACTGTGAATATACTCCTGACAAGGACAGAAGTAAAATATAAAAATTCCAGGTTGGATGAAAAATGGGGTGTGGAGGAAGGGAATTTGGAATCATGCACACGCTTCTTGTGTGAGCAAATATATGCAAATATACTCATGTATATTTGTTTATTGTAGATGGAATTGACAAAAGATTGTTCTTTACA
Source organism: Pleurodeles waltl (assembly GCF_031143425.1). Taxonomy (NCBI): domain Eukaryota; kingdom Metazoa; phylum Chordata; class Amphibia; order Caudata; family Salamandridae; genus Pleurodeles; species Pleurodeles waltl. Next base: position 168,897,481 of record NC_090451.1, on the reverse strand, counting down.
CTATTATGAATTCCTAGTATGCATTAATCTACCCCATTGACAGGACTTTTACCTGCGGGTGCACTTATGTGGCTTCCTTTAAGAGTTGGACCCCTACTTTATTTTCATGTTGCCCATGACGATTTTACACCAAACCTATATTATTAGTCTGTTTTAAACATTGGTATACATCAAACAAGTTTTACTAAGTGATGCCTCCAAAAAGTTGCACAGTAGTTAATCAAAACATTTTTTTAAAGTTACAGTTTTGTTTTGTGTATACTTTATTTTGGTAGCAATCATCAATTTTCCATGTGTCTGTGCATACATGCATATAATTAGGGAGTATTCTTGGACCATTACAGTTGCCTCATTATATTTTGCAAACTGAAGCTACTGTCAGTATTGTAATCTGAGTTCACAGCTCACTCTGTTCCGCTTAGAGTGCTCAACCTAATAGTAACGTAGTAAAGGATTTGCAATAATGAATCATGTATGTGTTCGAACCACATATATATGCTACATATAATAGACACACACACACATTCTGCTTTAACGGCAGTCACTTTTCTCACAGGATCAAGCATATGGTTGGCCCTACGTGCCAAGTAGACAAAGAAAACCATGGAAAATTCTTATCCTTGACCCCAAACAATATGTCCTCAGCATGGGCGACAGGAATGCCACACCACTGTGGTGCTGCAATCACACAAAGTGTGTGGGGTGGTAGTAGAGAGAACCAGCCTCTTTTGGCCTGTTCAAAGTATGCCGGTTAGGCAATTGCCTTAGTGGGTGTGGAGATATGGATGTGACAGGTGGCTAAACCTATGAGGGAGTTCCCTTCACGAACTAGGTGGTCTCACACACATTATAGTGTCATGCTTCATCATATGGCCACCTAGCCCCACCCAGGCAAGATAATACTACCTGGGCGAACTCAACCTCATAGTTAAAGGAACTTCAGAGGGAGTGCTGAAATGTTATCTTGCTGGATATTAAAAGAGATCCAAGTGAGAGTGGTGATAGATAAAATTACCTTACAAATCACCTGTTGGGTTCGGAAATGTAATATCGGTGGTTGTAGGTAAGAGTAAAAACGTGGATGGAGACGCCTTTGAGTATGATGACTCAAGGAGTCTAAAAATTGGGGACCAACATGCCCATGCTAAGAGCCTAAACGGTCTGGGGCATTCATCAGGGTTGTGGATCCCTAGAAGTGAAGAGCATCATTAGATGCTCGTTGATAAAGGTGAGTGTTTAAAAGAAAGAGGGCCTACCTGAATATGTTAAAGAGGTATGGCCTATAAGAGAAAGAGGATAAAAATCAAAACATGTGAAATCTCTGTGCCACTGCACTCCAAACCACAGCAAACTAAGGGTAACAAAATCATGCAGTGGACACTACACACATTCTTTGAAGGGTGGGGAAACCTGTTTGATTGTCTTACCCTGTATGAACAAGGCGAATATCCTCTGGTCTGGGGACTGACGGAGGGGGGTTGCCCCTTGTAGTCACACTCTCTTTGGGAGACACAGGATAACAATGGGCTAAGGAAGGTAAAGTTTAGAGTAAGGCTATAAGGAAAAAGGGTTAGTTCAACGGAGGAGGTAGAAACTGCATTGCATTAAAAGTATAGCAATCTGCTACAAGGAGGTAAAAATATATTAATCCAGTAGTATGAAAAAACATCCTGTTGTATGAAAAAACATACAAGCACTAGACAAACATGCAGGGGTACTTATCTTACAGAAGATCAAAGGTGGCCCCACATAGGGGGGACTGACTTACTACTTCAAAGGAGGCAACACGATAGTGCACCTATGAGGTCCGTGTCCCAGCCACTTGCTCAATGGGGCCTGCACGTGGTGCGCTATAAGTAATGAAGCCCAGGGGGTTCGCTAATACCAATTAAGCTCACATGTGCCCCTGCATTCGGGCACCGTTGTTATCAGACTTCCGGTGCTGGGAATGTGAGTATCAGCTGACCGGCGGGCCGGAAGGAAATGATCAAGAGACGCAATGCATCTATCCGGGCCTCCAACTGCTGGGAAATGTAGTCCCAACGGTCGGATGGCCATTTGTGTAGAGGTTGCTAAGGCAACCAAGATCCGTGCTGAGGCTCTGAGGAGCTGCTTCTCCAGATGGTGCAACACAGAGTACTGGGTTCTTCCCCAAGTAGGGGAGCCTTAAGCCCACAACTCTTGTGAGCTGAAGAAGAGAAGCGAAGGAAAAGAAAAAAGGGGGGGCAGGGCAAAAGGTTGGGAAGAAGGGGAAGAGACAATGGGCAGGGAGGATGGAAGGGAAGGCAAGAGGCGGGGACAAGGCAGGGGATGTGGAGGAAGGTGCGATGAGGAGTGAAAGGGAGGAAGAGTGAAAGAAAAGGAAAACAAGAGTGAGGAAAGAGCGAAGAGAAAAGTGAAATGAAAAGAAAGAGGAGGGGAAAAAACAGGAAGAGAGGGAGAAACTGATAGGGAGAAGGAGAAAGGGGGGAAAGAGAAAAAGGCGGTTATACTTTTAGAGAGGAAGCGAAGGAGGTATTAGTGACGGTCGGACCTACATGGATGACCACTGGATATTATCGTTGAGTCCTGTGGTGTCAGTGTGCAGCCTCCATACCCATCTCTGTTCATAGTATAGGAGTTTTTGTTTCATGTTTATAGTCGGATTGCTGGAATTGTCTACGACATACCACTCCATGTCGTCGGGAGCATGATTGCTCTGAATGTAATGTTTAGTTACATGGCTTGCATCCCATCGGCATCTGATGGTACTTCGGTGCCCGCATATATGTGTACCCACTCTCCTTGTGGTCATGCCGATGTACATGAGTTGACAAGAGCATTTTATCATATAAATTACGTTTTTGCCACCATAAAAGCACAATAAATCTGTACACAATATTTACAAAGTTAAATATTAAAAATGAAAAACAGTTCAAGCTAAAAAGCATGTAGATCCTACAGTACAGTCATAGAGACAATTTAGGAGGCGCGAGATTTCCTGACTGCAGCAATTATATAACTAAGTACAGAAGAGCAGATTTGAGGCATAGCTAAAGACTGTAGGTATCTAAAAACCTCTTTATATCCTGTAAAGTGCTTTTGCATTAAAATTGGGTGCAGAGACTGAGCTCTAAATGAACAAACCAATTTACAAAATAACATAAAATGCTCTGAGATTTGAGAAGAGACAGCGTCACATGGGAAATGTAAGGAAAGATCTGCACTAAGGCCAGCAACAGGAAAAGCAACTAAATGGCTGATCAAATTTAGTCTGAACCCTGTCAAGTAAAACCTATATTTAGGATTGGTAAACCAGGTTAAATATGAATTCATTGCTGATCCATTTTAAATTTTAATGTAGTTTACAACAGAGTTCATACCCAGGGACCTTACAGTTTGGCCTTCTTCCCTATGTAATGCAAATGCTCTCTTCACTTTGTCTTTTGTACTTCAATTTACCATTTCTGGGAAGTCAAACAAGGTATTCAGGCCCAAACTAAAAAAAAGTATTCCTAATACAAGTCAGCCACGGGATGGAGAGCGAAATTTCTGAGTGTAAACAGTCTTTTAGAACTTCTTGTGAAAAACCAGCCCCTGCGAACTCCAAATTTTCTGCCAAATAACAGGGGGGAGATGCCAGTGAGGTGCTCTCGATACTCCATTCCAAGTTCAAGATGTACTATATAAATTGCGGTAGTACGAGAAGCCACAAGCAGTTGACACAAAAATGTATTTTCCATTATCAGTAATTTTGTTGGCGTGGCCCAACCCCATAATCCTGCCCCATGAGTTCCCATGGGTAGACATTTTCTCCTGTAGAGCCGGATCATCTCCCTGATTGGCTTAAAACCAATCTTTGAAGCAAATCTGAATACCGTATCACACGCTGCCCCCATTTTTTGAGCTCTCTGTTTGATTAACCTCCTCCAAGACCCACTGGCATATAGCTGTAAACCTAAATATTTAAAAAATTGGACTTTTTCAATCCTAGTCCCCCAATATAAAAACGCTTAGATTTTGTACCACAGGGCCCGCACGTCATTACAAATAACTGTTCTTAGTTAACCGTACGTTTTAACTTAATCATAAAATCATTAAGTCCATTTAAAAGACTCTGAAGGTGATTTGCTGTTAAAGCTAAAAGGACAGCGTCATCCGCACATAAACGTACGGGGCCACTTTAGACCCATTTCTGGGGATATCTTTGCTGTTTGTCTGTAGAAAGGTTCCTAGAGAAGTTTATATACAATACAAATAAAAATGGAGCTAGGATACAGCCCTGCCTTACACCTCTGGAAGCTCTGATTGGTGCAGTACACCCCCATCAGGATTATAACGAACTATAGTAGTTGTGTCTTTATGTAAACTTTTTATTAAGTCCAGTAAAGGCTGGTCAATACCTGCCTGACACATTAGATGCCAGAGAGTTTTCCTATCCACTAAGTCAAAGGCACAGGAGAGGTCTATAAAGGCCATGTGGAGGGCACCGCTCCTGGCCTTAACATACGTCCCCCAAATGAATGTTAAGTTAAGGGCCTGTTCTACTGTCCCTAAGCCAGATCTAAAACCATATTGGTATGGTGAAAAAAAGGAGGTGGCATCTGCCCAATCTTCCAACTTTCCAAAGATTAGTCGCCCAAGGATTTTATAGTGGAATCTAGCAGCAAAATTGGTCAATAGTATGAGGGCAGATTTCGATCACCCTTAAATATGGGGACTATAATGGCCCCTTTGCAAGAGTCTAATAGGCTACCCTTAACTGCTGCCCTCAAAATGTTAGTTAAAAGAGGGGTCCACAATGCAACATTATATTTAAACAGGTCCTCCCAGACACCATCTGGGCCTGGAGCCTTGCCATTAGATGCACACTGAATGGCTGTGGCCACGGTTGGGAGGTCAATCAAATCGGCTAACCACTCCTTGCTTATCCTTTTGCGAGCTGTACTGGAATCCCTTCTCTGCTCACCCACCCTGCTATCTGGGTTAAAAATATAAGTAAGGTGTTCTATCCAATCCTATTCACTAATGTGACATTCAGTGCCAGAGGTTTGTTTATCAGAAAACAACAGCTGATTTACAATTTCCCAGGAGAGCTTGTTATCTTTTAGCTGGGCAGCTTTTTTCAAATCCTTCCAAGCCTTCCTTCCGATTTCCTGTTTCCTGTTCTCTAGGGTCTGCTTACAGGCTTTCCTTGCTTCCCTCACCTCTTCTATATTACCCACGGTTTTTGTAGTGGCCTTTTTTAACGTTTTGAGTGCTGCTGTACATTCTAGCTTAAACCATGCATTATCAGGAGACTTTCTCTTTGATATAGTTTTGGATAATTGCTTTGCCACCAAGCTGGCAATTTTGGTGAAACTCTCTATAATATCATTAGAGTGTCTATCTATTGAAAGGAAGCATATGACATCATTAAAAGTTCTGCTTATTAAATCTTGAAAACATTTTACTGGCTCAATATCCTGCCACTTTAAGTGTACCCCCTTATTTTCAGAATGACAGAGCGGCACATCTACTGTATCGGCTGCTTCACGACTTACATCAAAAGAAGGACACACATGAATGGAATTATGAACACTAAACAGGAGGGGGGCACATCATGGTGTATTATTTTGCTCAAGAGATCAGACAAAAGGAGCACAACATCTATTGTGCTCCCCTTACCCCTTCCGGTAAACGTTGGAAGCTTGTGATTAGCTTGCCCTAGAGCCTCAGATGCATAACTTAAATTGTGCGATAAAATCAGTTAATATACTGCTTTGCCATAAGCTGAGTGAACAAAATGAGTAACAGGAGTTCCAAATATATCAATGAATCCGCAGACTAAATATGCTGGGTGCATACATTTCGTAATATTAAAATCCCAGGCCCATATAACTGAAGCAATCTTATGCTTTTGCCCTTCAACAAACTCCGTAAGTATTTGTCCTAACTCTTCAATTATCCCTAAAGGCTGTGCAGCGAAAAAAATAAAATAAAAATATATTAAAGCTACATTTAACATATTGGCTAATTGCAGATGTAAAATTTGATAGCATGGGGTAGTCATGACTATAAGACCTTCAATAGCACAGGAGATAAGTACAGTCAGACCTCCCTTTCCTCTCCCTGCAGATGACTGTATTGCAGATACATTATAAAATGTAAACCCATTCAAAGCTATCATGTCAGTGGCTCACGTTTCTTGGCAACAAATAACATCAAATTTTTGAACGAAAGACACCCAATCCTCATTAGAAAATTTACTCTGAGCCCCTGAAATATTTTAGGGGACGAGCTGTAAACCCTATGGGGAATCGGCAGTAGTGTTCTCACAACATCTTCGGTTCGATGATTGAGGAATACTTGTGGTCATAAACGTCACTTGAGTTGGACTATTAACGTTAACTTGGTAGCCTGACGGCTCTAGGCGTCAGTCGTTCTCTGCTAACTGTGACACAGCGATTTGAGTGGAAAGGAATATTCTTGGGCAATACCTTCTGTGACATATATAGAGATCTACGAAGCCTACAATGTGGGGAGTTAGTAGCTAGTGCAAGTGAGGGCAGATAGAAAAAACCTAGGGGCCGTATCAATATTCCCCTTAAATTACTATTAATAAAACTAACTTGGGGTAGCAGACACTGTACTACCTCTGAATCCTTAAAATTAAGGACCACACATTCCCCTTCCACAGCCTTCATCGTGGGACCAATCCAATGAACTCGATATACCATGATGATTTTATCAATTAGGGATTGGTGGTATCCCAAATTTTTCCTACACCAGAATACCACTTTATTTGTGAAACTCTGGCATCTCTCATAAACACCTTCTGCCAAAGGTGGGCATTTACAAGAATCAGTGTATATGGGGTGCTATTCGGTGGTAAGTGTAAATAATCTGGGACCCCTTTTGAGTGAGCAGGTGCGAGGAATAAAGTCAGATTTGCTTGTTTTTCCTTAACCCCTAAAGGGTGCATGCATTGGTGCCCTTGACCTACATCCAAGATATCAGTGTCGCTACCCCCTGTAACAGTAGTAGTTGGTAAAGTGCAACTTGTGGGAACTGTAAGAGCTTGGGCATCTCGTTGGGACTCCCCCACAGTTTCTAAAGAATTAGTTCTCACAGGCCCTATTAGCTCTATTGTAGGTGAGATTGTTTGATTACCCTTTACGAACACCTTTAATCGGTCCTCGATTTTCCCTAAACGAATCATTATTGGTTTTAGGGCATCAGCAATTAGAATTCTGATACGGGAGAAAAGCTCCTCTGTTATATTAACTGCCCTCCCTTTGTCCAAATCAGCATTAAGTGTGCCTTCCTCTGGGTTAAGATTCTGAATTAGATTGTTTTTTTGAGGTCCCGTTCTCTGCCTTTTTGCCATTATACCCACATCCATTCTTTTTCTTTTAACACTTTTTTATTTTTTGTCCTTCACCCCTACCAGCCTCTAGATTTCGGGTAGGAAGGCCTGCAGGGGAGTTCATACACCAGGGCAAAGTCCTCTGAGGCTCCTCCTCATCTAAGTCATAGTGCTGGCTTGCATTATTCTCAATGGGAGGGGAGGCGGATAGGGGCAGTCTCCAAGCAGTTAGTTACATTTCTTTCGTTATAACCCCTACTGCACACTGCAAAACACTATCTTAGATAGTGCCTCCTGCTGAGACCCTGGAGTTAAGGGCTTTATGTTTACCCATGTCTCCTCCTAATACGAGACCTTATCAGGCACAAGGGTTCAGGGAAAACAAGGGGGCTTGCAGCTAAGGTACCTTGTGAGGTCCCCCAGCTTCAGGGCAATACAGAGCCAAAAGGGGTGGCCCAGCCCAGCCTTGTCCGGCCGAGGACAGGTGAAGACGGGCCCGGGTTTAGCCGCGGCCTTGCGCGCCACGTGCAGCATGAACACCAGCAGCAAGACATGCACCTCCAGGTGCATTGGCGACATTAGTGGCTCCTCCCCCTGCTGCAAAGGTCACTGGGAGTTGTAGTGCACCACCCACCTAGCGTCCAGAATCACATCCTGCGCAGCGGGAACACCAACAGTAAGAAATGCACCTCCAGGCCGGCTACTCCCCTGCCACAAAGGTCGCTGGAGGTTGTTGTGCACAACCCCCCTCCGGGCATCCAGAATCGTGTCCCATGCAGCAGGAACACCAATAGCAAGAAATGTGCCTCCAGGCATGTTGGTGGCTCCTCCTCCTGCTGCAAAAGTCACTGGGGTTTGTAGTGCACCCCGGGCATAAAGAATTGCATCTCACAGCAGAACTCATATTTTACTTCTTTTGAATGATGGTCACTAAGCTTTGATGTGTAGGCTTGGTGCTCTCAGCATTGCAGTGCCCTAGTTTTCAGCATCTGACTCTCCCACTCTCGTGGTATGTAGATTGCATGGGAAAGGGGTGGCTGTGGGCTAAGGCATACTATGGGCCATCCCATGTTCCTCCTCCTATGCTTCACAGAAGCACTGGAGCTTTGGAAGAACAGAGGAGGGGAATTCTCCACAGGTCTTGTCTCCAAGTCATTTCTGTCAAATGAAGACAAACAGTTTGTCCTAAACGAGGAAGAATCCTGGACCGACTACATCTTCCTGGCTTAGCTCATTCAGTACCTGTTTGATGTGTGTCATTTGCTGCTCGTACACTGCACGCAGGAACAACTGTTATACATACACAACAGGAGCTGTGAAAGGGTGAGAAGCATCTTAGCCCCACAGGGGTGAGGGAATGGTGAAGTTTGAGGTCCTATGTCTTCTGGGAGACTCTTTAATTGGGGAACTCAACCTTCATTAGGTAGTATGTTTAAATATCCTTGTAGCCTGCTACTATAGTCATCAAAGTCATGTGCCCTTGTTATAGGGGTGAGCCTTTGGCTCAGGCATGTAATGCTAGTTGGGTCCTTTTATATCAACAAAGTGGACTATAAGCAGAGCCACTGGAATTATGCGCCTAGGTAAGCCCAAATTATGTGTCAGGTTTGACTAATTTATGTGGCAAGAAAGACACATTATGTGGCATAATGCAGCACTTTTTGTGACAGTTTTGTAGCATTATTCTGTCTTTTTTTTTTTTTTTACATGTTCACACTGTCTGGTCAAAGGGTCCTACCTTATTAGTAACAGTTTAACACTCAAATATAGTAGTAGGCAGTTGAAAGGTGGCTACTCAACGTTTGTGAGGGACCTTCCATGTCTGCTGCAATTATAGTAACTTTTGAGCCTTTTGACTTAGAAACATTTTGGGGGGTAAAACTCTGCAAATTATGCAGCATATGCTGAATTATGTGGAAAATGTGGCAAATCCATAATTATGTGGCAGATGCTGCACCAGCAGAATCACATAATTCCATTGTGCCTGACAATACTTTTATTGTCTTTACCTCAATGAATAAAAGTAATAGAATCAGCTACTGCTCTCTTGTCTTCAATAGACCAATCAGCGTTCTAATAATGTTACATTTGAATTGGGGTGATATACAGGTTATTGCTTTGAGCTAAATTACATATCATGAACAAAATGTATAGGGTTGATTATTAACCAAAATATCCTTCAGCATAAGCAATATTCATTTCTTGTCGGTGTCCAGCTAAGCAATTGTTTGTTAAACTGAGTTCCTGAATATATAGCATACACATAGCAAAAGAAAGCTTTGCCCGTAAGAGGGTGGCAATTGTGTCTTCACCCTCTTGTACGTGCCATATCTATTATAAAAATGCTGCTGTGCCTGCATGAAGAGTGCGGTTTAAATGCCAGTCCTTGCACAGTGAAATACTACCCCAAATCCCCTTTCTCCTCTGCTGATTGGCTCAGACTGCATATGAAACCTCTCCATGGGCAGGGGAGGCAGACACTTGTGATCGGCAAGTGGAAGCTTCCATCATGGCAGGTTTCTCTTGCACGTGCTTTCTTGTGGATTCTGGCGACTTTCTTGATATCTTTGTTTATTTGGGGCGGCTATGTAGAATATTCAATGGGATAACGGCGCCCTCTTCAACCTAGGACTTAGCCTACAATAGTAGCTCCGGCACCATGGCATGTTTTCATGTTTGTGGCAATTAGTGACCCCAGTGTATCCCTACTTTATATATTGGGGGCATCCTGGGCTTAATTGTAAATATCCCTAACTTGATGACGGCCCTCGCTTTATGGCATCCATGTTTGAGACTCCCTGAGAGCTTTCAGTGCATATTTGCAGTTCTCTCTGGCATAGTCTGGGCCTTTCTTCATGTTATTGTATTTTTTCCCGGCCCGAAGATGGCCGTTGTGAAATTCAGGGTAGGTATTTACGTTCCAACGATTTGAAAGTTGCTCGGCCCCCTTTTTTTGCATACGACACAACATACTGCTCCGTTTTTATTCCTTCAGTGCTTTACACAAGCATTTTGTTCCTGCCTTTACCACATGATTTGTTCATTATTTATTATAGCTATAAGAACTGCTTGCCTCTCCACGGTATCCGGGTCATATTCAGCAGTGATATCCATCATTCCCCACGGTCTTCTCATTTTTGCATTTATTAAACCTCACCTGTGTTTTCCTCCATGTACTGTTCAGATTTGATTCATATTGTAACATCAGGCCAGTTACAAATAAGCAGGGGCGTAGTTTCCGGGGGAGTGGGTTTGTGGGGGAAGGGTGTTTGGGGTATAACACTCCCCCTAATAAATGTATTCTGTATTAAATAGTTGGGTGCAGGTGCTTTTAGTCAGGTATTCTGAGTTGTTTGTCCGATTCCACTTGGAATTTTTACACACATATGACAAAAACGCACACTCTTGTTTCTGTTTTATGTGGTCTCAAATAGTTTTTTTTCATACATATAAAATATTGAGTTTTAGGCACCCCTCACAATCCGCACTACTCTCCCTTCCTACTGCTGTTAAGCCCCTCCCCCTAACACGTTACTCTATAATGTATTATAACCGGCGTGATTGTTGGAAAATTATAAGCTCACCCTCCGGATCCCCCCCACCCATCTCCCATCTTTCTGACCAAGCTACCCTACCCCCTGTAAACGAGCAGCGCAGGCCCAGCTTTCCTTAAATCGTCACATCCTCGTAGACTCTGGTGCAAATCCCGTCATGAATCCCCCAGTGCTGTATGTGCCTGAGCGTTCAGGGGGCGCAGTAATAAATAGCCCTGCATTTCAAGATTGCTTTAAAAGTCCGGATTGCACTTGTGGTGAAATGTGTACTGCCGCGCTATTACAGTATAGATCCTCGGTTATTTTAATACCGATCATTAGTGAATTTCACTGACCGTAGTAACAACTTAAAATAGTGCTCTTTTTTAGACGAATTCCGGTCATCTAAGGGTGTGGTGGGCCCTAACGGAAGCAAGGAAGCCCGTCCCCTTCCAGTGGTTTGGTAGTAAAAATGAGGGTAGTCAACTCACCCAATAAATGAGCTGCAGTGGGCACCTCAGGTCACCGGGCCCAGGTGCTACTGCACATGCCGCACTGTTGATACCTATGCCCATGGAATTGCCTCATTTCTGCTTAAGACAGCTAACTGCCCATGCGCACAGACTTTCTGATTTGCGTTCATTGTCCGAAAGAGAATCTAAAACATTTCCTCTGAGGGGGCGTGATGTGCACAGTTCTGCGTGAGGAGAGTGGCCTTCTGTGCTGTGACCACGTATGTTTTTTCCATTGCAGGAGATGAACAGCGTGCTGAAGAACATGTTCTCACAATGGTTTTCCGTGGGGTTCCTGAACCTGGAGCGCATTACTTGGCAGTCACCTTGTGAACTGCTCCAGAAAATCAGCGAGTAAGTTGGTGCTCTTCTGAGCCTCGCAGTGTGATTTCAGTTCAGACGTGTGCAGCCTCTTGTGTGGACTCCTTGTCTGTCTGTTTTTCTTACTCCGCCTGTGTAGGAAGCTGTAACTTCTCTTACTGGCGCTTTAAGGTTTGCAACTCATTGTTATTTCTCTGACGTGGTGAAAGCGCAGGCCACTGATTCACCCCGAATGTGTGTGCAGAGCCACTTGTGCTTCCATTCTTCTCTCTTGGTCCATTATACCAGTGGTTCCCAACCTGTGGTTTGGGGACCCCTGGTGGTGGACCGCGAGAGCCTATAAAAGTAAAAAATATTTACAAATATTGACAAATTAGGTCCCCAGCTTCCAGTAATGACTCAGGCGGGGGTCCCCGGATTCCCATGATGATTCAGTGGGGGTTCCTTGGGTTCCATTAATGTTAATGTGGGGGTCCACAGAAATCAAAAGGTTGGGAACCACTGTATTATACTATATATCAGTTTTTTATTTTTTACTGTCAGCGTGTTTATTTTTCTTTGGACCACATTACTCTTTATAACATGATTCAGTAGATGAAGTGGTGGGTGGGGGGGGGGGGTAGGTTCTAGGGTGAAACAGTAAAGTAAGATTAAATAGAAGCGAACATTGAAATGAAGACAATGTTTAGGATCAATTTGTATAATGGAATGTAAAGTGGTTTAGAGAAATGAGTAACCAAAATTGCGTGGGTGCCACAGCAAGGTAGAAGAGAGAGTTGTTCATAATAACAAGGATGTGCCAGTGCTTTGTTCTTTTAAATATTAAAGAGAGACACAGACTAAGAGGTGGCCCAATAAGGGGAATGTGCAAAGTGCAGAATAGTTGACGAGCATTTCCATTTCATACTGTCAAATTAGGAAGGATACTTTCATATGTCTTGGCTCTCTTGAGTGATTGTGGTCTTCACTGCATCTGCTAAGGACTGTTTGTGAACAGGCACCTTCAATGACATACTGCCTAACAGACTATTTCTGAGATGTTGGATGCTGCAGCTGCCTGCAGACAAACTTCTTGTGTTCCACTGAGCTAGCCTCTGTGGATAGAAGATCCGATCCTACTAATAATGTAGGAGGTTGGTCCTTAGATACTCAATCACTTGCTCATACAGGAAAGTTAGTTCCCCTGCAAGGATCTTCCACAGAGCCCCTTCTTACCTCAGTGTCTCCCTGTTTTCCCCATAGGTCGGTAGTAGAAGGTGAGGGGACAACTGTTCCATTGGAAGGACCCGATGTTGTGGCATGGGTAGGTAATGGAGAAGAAAGAATGTTGTTAGACATGCAAGAAAAACTAGCAATGTAGCAGAGACTTACTTTAAAGGGAAAAGGAGTCATTTAATGGAGGAAACATCAGGAGTGCTGCAACTTCTGGTGGGTGGGGCAAGGTTGGTATCAATCAGAGGCTGGGGGAATTCAAACGGGAAAGAAAGAGGTTCCACATTGCCTTTATGAAGCTTGTTCAATCAGATCCTTTAGTGGAGAGCCAGGAGAGATCAATGCAAAACCCTGACTGCCCCCATTTCATTTCCGGCAGGTGTATGGAAGATGAGAGAAATGGGTTGTATTAAATAGGATGTGACAGGAGTATGAATCACAGGTGAACCCCTAAAGAGCCCTTCCTGCACCCCTGTTTCATTTCATTTTGAAAAGTCTGCTAGGCCTGCTTTGGACTCCTTTAGTTTGTTTGTTTTACTCTGACATCATTTAGCTGCCAAGAGACAGCTGGTAACAGGAAGCCCTGGTTGCCCAATTGTTGGGTCCTGACCAAAAGACTTAGGCCCTCATTACAACCCTGGCGGTCGTACCGCCAACAGGCTGGCGGTACAATGTGCCATATTTTGATTGCAGCAGTAGTGCCACGGTCACACCGCCGGGACAGGCAGTTTCCCGCCATCGTTGTCCTGGCGGTTATAAGAGACCGCCGTAGAAAGGCTGGCGGGAAGGGGAGTCGCGGGGCCCCTGGGGGCACTTGGCATGGGCAGTGCAGGGACCCCCAGGCACAGCCCCACCCTGCTTTTCACTGTCTGCACAGCAGACAGTGGAAAAGCGCAACGGGTGCAGCTACACCCGTCGCACGTCCGCAACACCACCGGCTCCATCAGGAGCCAGCTGCAATGTTACAGCCGACATCCCCGCTGGGCCGGTGGGTGGAAACTTGATTTCCGCCCACCCGCCGGCCCAGCGGGGATGTTGTAATGCGGCCGGTGGGTTTGTGGCCGCTCTAAGGTTCAACCTTGGCGGGCGGCGGAGGTTGTAATGAGGGCCTTAGTGTTCTTATACATGGTGCTTTAAATTCTAAGAAGAAAATAAATGGAGACATCATGACTTGAGTAGTAAAATAGAACACTAATCCTGTCTGGTGAGATATGTTTGCTTCAATAAACCTACTCTACAAATCCTTTCCAATAGTGTTACCATAGATGAACTCAACCACAAAGCCCTCTCACTTCCTGCAGGTTAGACGCATCCTGGTCTGGAAACATAAATAAGCACCAGAGTAAAACAGTTTCTGTTTTTTTACAAAACTTGGGTACTAATGGCTGTAGGGAAACGATGGTTCATTCTGAGTTATTTAGAACATTTTAAAGGTTGTCCGATCAAATAAGTGAATCAACCAAGTTCACAATTATTGTAAATACAAATAAAGAGAAAGCGACCACAAAAGCAGTTTACCCCCCATGACTTCTCATCCAAAGGCTCATCGTTGCTTTGCATCCTATTCTCCTAAGCCATATGTATGACCTGATCAATCCTCATACTTGGTTAATGCCATCCCAGTATTTCCATGTTACTCAAACTCCCTGGGACTTTTGACGTGCTTGAACACACTATGCTCCTTGACTATCCTTTCTGGGATTCCCTCTTTTTGACCAACAGAACCAACAAATTTTAACTAGATGCCTACCCTTCCAGTGTGACCAACATCCTGTGTAGTTCCATAGGCTTTGGCTCTTTCACAAACCCTTTCCAGAGTCTGCATGATCTCTTTAGCAAGGGATGGATGTTGCAGTATTAATATCAATATTATCGACCTGCTCATATTATCTTTAAAGTATCATCTATAACCATAATGTCAATTAAGGACTGAATAGGGAAGGGTGGATTTACTGTTCTACCACCACATCTACCTACACTATGACATGGTTGTAAATACTGTTGTGGAGTCAATTTATTTTCATTTTTTATGAAAACTTCAATATTTGAGTACTGCTCCTTTTGGCACACATTCCCACAAACAACCTGGGATACCACTACCAGACAGATTCTCAGATATGGAAATTCAGGCAGAACTGAGAATGCCTAATGGACATTCAAAGCAGGACTTATGAAAACTGTTTTTTTCTGAATACCTTCAAGGTTAATGTTCTACTGCTGCAACTGGGAGATCCCAGCACCTGTGTTGGATTGGCTCACTTTTTTAGGTGGTCACTAATTCAGTCTTAAAATGTAGTGCAATTTCGGAATCACCATGAAATCTACACTATCTCCTGACCCCTTGATCAGTAGTATACTCAGGAACATTTTGTACCATTTTTGTGTCCTCCATCAAGTTTTACCTCTACTTTCCTTGCCGTGACAGATTGCCGTAGTTCTGTTAGTGCTTCCGTTCCACATGGATTACAGCAGTGGCAAAACAGCCAAGATTCAGTGAATCCGAAACAACTCAGCTGAAGTCATCCTAGGCTTGAATCAGAGTGATTAGGTCTTGCCGGTGCTGGAGGCCACCCATCAGCCTCCATTAAGGAAACTGTCTAGTGCACAAAGCCAAAGTGCATCATAATGCTGGCCCATCAGCTAGCCAGAAGGTTAAGTTCAGTTGTGCCAAAGAAGCTCTTCAACTCCCTCACAAGGCTGGAGGATTTTTGGGCAGAGCTCTACTAATTCATGGCCTTACTGTGAGAAACCACTTCCGTTCTGTTGTTGCCAGGAGACAAACTTGTAGAAATTTGGTGAAGACCTGTAAACCCACTTATTCCAACAAGTTTTTTCTTTATTTCATGGGCTGACCTTAATTCATTGTTCTTGTCCATGGCCTATAAAACGAGAAGCTTAGCTGGTGCATGAAGAACATCTTGCCTCTGTGTAACCCTCCTCTCCTTAAAGCATTTTCAGGCGGCCCTCGAGCTATGTCGATGGCTATATTTAACAAATATAAAATATGTTAAATAGTGAGCTCCACGCATTTGATGCAGCATGTTTACTATGGTTGTTGCATTGATAAATGTCTCTGTCAGATATGTGCAAGTGATAAAGGTCTTTGGCATATCTGTCTGCTCTGCTTGATATTGTACAGGTTTGAATTCTTCGGTCTCCTTTCATATGTCTGCGCCATGCACCATACACCTGAATTAAGGTCCCAGGATACTTCTAGGATCCATTACCCTAGGATGTTCATATTTTACCAGAGGTAATTCAGGCAGTTTAAAATCTGAAGAAACGTCTTAGACTGTAGCATTCCAGGTTGTGGAACATGATCTCTCTAAACTTTGCAATCACACCCAACACCCTGCTCTTTAGGAAACTATTGAAAACTACTCTAGTTAAATCACCCCATCCCAATGGAATTCCATTTGCTCCCCTTGCTGGCTTGCACCATCTTCAAACCCAGCTACATCATCTAGAAAGCCATCACAAACAATCTCCTCAAGGGCAGTTTATTGCGAGACATCTCTGCCCTCCGGCCTCAAATCACATTTTGGAAGTCACTCCTCCTCACTGTAAAGGGCTGTTTTTTTTTTACCTAAAACGATGATGCTGCCAAGATTACTCTACTACTTTACAAACCTATCGATCACCATTCTTCACAGTTTGTTCTACACGTTGGATGGAATGCTGAGAGACATGGCTTGGAATGGCAGGTGAAGAGTAGCAGCGGACTGGAGGCTTTGATTGTTGAGCACTACTATCTTGCGGCTCAGCTTCAATGGTCAGCTCAATGGTTGGAATGATGTAAACTGGCAGAGGTATCAGCTATAATTGGTAGAGAGACGCCAAATAAAATACAGGAGCTCTTCTGTCCTAAAGTATCACTACCTAAGTTCCCACATGCCTTACTCCGCTTGGCACATATCAGCTATCAGGAAACCCCGCAAGTCTCGCCAGGGCGGCACCTTGTGTGTCTTACATCACTCTGCAGTCTTTAATGGCTTTCCAAGTGGCAGCAGGCAGGGAAGGTGCAGAGATATTTGACTCACCACATTGGGTGACCTATTCCAAGAGGGCAACTTGATCCCCTTTGAATTCTTGTCAGAGCCCAGCGGCCTCCTGGCAGGGCAATGCCTAATGTGCAGGTGCTTGGTTTTCGAATTAGAACGTCTCTGTGGTGTTACAGCAACCAACACTCCACTCATCCACTAAATCAAGAACGCAAAGGTCAAGTGTGCAGAGGTAGGATCTGTGGCACTGTGATGGGAGGGAGTCCACGGTCTACTTAAGCATTCCATAGACGCAGCGTAGGATGAGCTCACTCATGCACTCCAGACTGACCCCTACAGTGATGCTTGGCCTCTGTAACTATGGGTGGAACCCCCTGTTATGGTGAATAATAGGCCAAGGTATAGAGTGAAGTTGTTCCCCAGGCGCTATATTAATACACTTATCATTGCTCCGTCACACCCATCCAGGATATCAAAGAACATTCCGGATCCATTGGGAGTCTACCTTTTGAACAGAGGTGTAAATACACTGTATGATGCATGTATGATGTAATATATTTAGTCATATTGTGTTTTCCATGCTATGTATTACTACAAAACCAAATATAGTTAAAAAAAACGGAATTGTAATGCAGAAACATGGCATAATTTTTCTCCTTTTTTAGATGTTTGAAATTTTCTCATGCACCACAGAATTTCTTTTAACCTACTTCCAGTCTTGTTGCACTGTGTGGAAAGTGTTTGATGACTTAGTCACTTTACAGCCTCCAACACCCTTTATACGGTAAAGTTAGATGACCACCCAGATCTCTGACTGTTCTACTTTTGTTTCAAAGCAAGTAAGCTATTCTTTGTTGGAGAAATGAATAAAGGGAGTATCCATTGCCAACACTAAAGTTACCTACACCAAGTTTTGGTTACATAAAGATACCTATTGGAGGCAAGTGCCAAGGGTTAGAAAAGTTCAAAGTCAGGATCAAGTAATTTCTAAAAAAGCAATACAGAATTAGGAGTCAAGAACCTAAACAAGGGGCCAAGAATGAATAGTTAAGATCAAACTGGGGTTCACGAAGCATGTTTGCCTGACTAAGGCCTTTTCTGCCTACCTCATGCAAAAGAACCACGTTACCACCATTTATGATGGATTTTGTCCACTGCAAAGGACAGAAACTGCTCTGACAAATATATGAAATAAAATCGGCTACTGCAGTGGATCAGGATCAGGCCTGTGTTTAACACTCCTTGACTGCTTAGCGGCATTTGTCACGATCTTTGACAAAATCAACTAGATTGTCTCGCCTCAAAGTGTGCTGTTAGTGGAAAACATTGACATTGGTTTATCCTTTTCTTGCCAACCGATCTCATCAGATGAAACCAGTGCCGGCTCCTCCGTTTGGGTGGAGAAATGTTGCCCCCGCCAGTAGCGGCAGCTGCAAAACCTTTTAAAGAAAACATTAATAAAGTATGTTTATTATTGTTTTCTTTAAAAGGGGTGAAGTCACTGGAGTGACTTGCACTGAGCATTCCCCATTCACAGCGCATGTGTATTTGGCGGGCCGTCTCAGGCCGGCCAAACACACGTGCACTGTAGGCTCTCTGCTTTGCTGGGCTGGAGAAAGCCTGCACAGGCTCCCAGTCTGCCTGGGAGCGCCCTGTCTAGGTGCCTCGAGCCAATCCTGACGCTGCTCTGAGCAGCGCCAGGATTGCCGCAGGCCAGGCTTAGAGGCTGCGCCTGCAGCGAGGAGCATCGAGGAACAGAGGAGTGGCAGAGTGTAATAAATTTGGGGTGGTAACATGGAGATAAGGCACTCACCTACTGAGTGTATTATGTGGATATAAAGATTAGATCCCAATATCTGCAGACGGTACACATACAAGGAACCTCCCCTACTAGACCTTGAGCATAAAACAAACAAATGATAGTTAAATATATGTAACAAACTATTGATTCACATGAAATTCAGTCCCAATACAGTCCTCAAAAATCTTCTTTATTCCTTCATGTATACATCACTCCAGCCAAAGCCCAACATGTGTTTCATCTGGGGTGTGTCGCCCCCACGACTTCCTCAGGGCTTACATAGGCTCTCTGATAGTCCTCTTTATATATTTGTTTTTCATACAGTCTGTGTCACATTCAGCATTCCCCTTTGTCTGCTCTTCTAATAATTAAATCTTCTTCATTCATGAGTGTTTTCAAAGCTAAATATTCATAATAGCTTATATTTTCTACTTTTCTTCATATTTGTATGTTTAATTTTCCCTAAACCTTCACAAACTAATTTATAAAAAACATCTAAATTATTGTCAGCAGCTAGTTTTGCTATCCAAGTTGATTTCGATTTCAAGCCACTAGTTACATGTACATCCGATACAATATTCAGTTCCTGTATTATTCTTGAAGTAGTAGTAGGGAATTCTCTGTAATCTGTTATTGACAACAAAGTTACCGTGTCCTTTATATATTGTATCGATAAATCACTTTGTAGTCTCTTATGTGGTAGGGATTTCCTACTAACTTCTTGTTTCTTACACAATTCAAAATATTTCTTGAGTTTCAATTTTCTCACAAACTTAAATAGATCAATTTTAGATTGACAAACATCTCCTTTGTTTGTAGGGCAAAATCCCAACCCTCTGTTTAGAAGTGTAACTAGATATGGTGTAAAGATTTTATTGGATAGATTTATTAGAATTTTTTTCTTGTTCTGTAGAAAAATCTACATTTTCTTGTCCCAAGATCTTGTTTACATACCTGTGTGTTGTTCTAATATTCTTTCTTCTTTTCCCTCTCCTAGTTTTCTTTCTCGATCCTTTCTTGTATTTTGTTCCCGATTCCCTTGCTTTATCCTCCATATTTCCTGTAAAAAAGCATTTTTGCTTGTGCCTGAAGATGAAGTATTTACCTCAATATTTTCCGCTTCACTGTCACTCGTAGATGGAATGCTTCTTGATGTAGTTGTTGAACTCATTGAAGTTGTGGATTGAACTCTGGATATCGTTCCTTGAATCAGATGGTCATATTTACTAGAGAAAGTAAATACCCTACTGTTTAGATAGTCTTGTTTATCTCTCTTTAGTTTTCTTGCTTTCCTCTGTCTAATCTCCTCTTGAAAATTAGCTATAATATTGTTAAGAATGTCATAATTCTTTTCTGTCGCCATTTTTAAATTAAGTTCTTCTATTTCCTTCTCCAATGCATTAATCTCTATTTGTAATGTTTGAACTTTCCTATCTGCATTCTCTATTAGAATATCCATTAACTTCAAAGAGTTAGATTTCAGTTCCTCATCCCAACGTATCAATAGATCTGTATCAAGATCATCATAGGTGGAAAATATGTGTGATCTAGACCTCTTGGAATTCAATTTAGTTTTTTATACTGTCTCAATGTCGCACTATCCCACCATTTAGACATTTCATTCTTTTTTTAGCTTTTCTAGTCTAATATTTTTTCTCGTAAGCCTTCTTATCCTAGCTGAGCTTGTTAGAAATGGGGTCTTTGGTTGACAGTCAGGTTACCCCCTGTTCAAGCATAGACCCTCACTCTAGCCAGGGTAAAAGAGAATCACCCCCAGCTAACCAATGCTTATCCCCTTGGTAGCTTGGCAGAGCAGTAGGCTTAACTTCAGAGTGCTAGGTGTAAAGTATTTGTACCAACACACACAGTAACTTAATGAAAACACTACAAAATGACACAACACAGGTTTAGAAAAATAGGAAATATTTATCTAAACAAAACAAGACCAAAACGAAAAAAATCCACAATACACAATCAAGTTATCAATTAAAATGCAAAAAATAGTCTTTATGTAGTTTAAAACACACGCTAACACTGTTAGCGTGAAAATGTACCTTGGGTGCGTCAAAAATAACCCAGCATGGGCGAGTGTGCATCAAAAAGGGCTTGCGATGCATCGATTTTACTCACGAGCAAGACCTTGCGTCGTTTCTCCTTTTGTCAGTTAGGGACGCGTCGTTGCTTCTCTCCACAGGAGAGCGATGCGTCGATCCGGTCAGCACTCTCAGGTCTGGGCAGGCCTTGCGTTGTTTTTACACGCCCAGCGGTACTTGTGTCAGAAATCCAGACGCACAATGATTACAAAACTATGCAGCGTGGGTTTTGATCTCCGAGTCTCCGTCAGCGATGCTGCGTGTCGTTTCTCCAGCTCCGTGCATCGATTCTTCGGTCGCGTTTCAGGAGAGCGTCGATTTCCAGCCGCGGAGCCAGCGGCGCGCCGTTTCTTCAGCCGCAGATCAGAGTCGCGTCGATCTTTTTCCCACACAGCGCTGTGTGTGTGGATTTCCTCCACTTAGGCTGCCAGCTTCTCCTTTCAGGGTCCCAGGAACTGGATGGGCACCACAGGGCAGAGTAGGAGGCTCTCCAGAGACTCCAGGTGCTGGCAGAGAGAAGTCTTTGTTGTCCCTGAGACTTCAAACAACAGGAGGCAAGCTCTAAATCAAGCCCTTGGAGAGTTCTTCTCAAGATAGAAGGCACACAAAGTCCAGTCTTTGCCCTCTTACTCTGGCAGAAGCAACAACTGCAGGATAGTTCCACAAAACACAGTCACAGGCAGGACAGCTCTTCTTCCTCAGCTCTTCAGGTCTTCTCCAGGCAGAGGTTCTTCTTGTTTCCAGAAGTGTTCTAAAGTCTGTGGTTTTGGGTGTCCTTCTTATACCCAATTTCTCCTTTGAAGTAGGCCTACTTCAAAGCAAAGTCTCTTTTGAATGTGAAATCCTTCCTTGACAGGCCCCAGACACTCATGAGGGGGTTGGAGACTTCATTGTGTGAGGGCAGGCACAGCCCTTTCAGGTGTGAGTGACCACTCTTCCCCTCCCTCCTAGCACAGATGGCTCATCAGGATATGCAGATGAGGAGATGTTTGTCAATCTAAAATTGATCTTTTAAGTTTGTGAGAAAATTGAAACTCAAGAAATATTTTGAATTGTGTAAGAAACAAGAAGTTACTAGGGAATCACTACCACATAAGAGACTACAAAGTGATTTATTGATACAAGATATAAAGGACACGGTAACTTTGTTGTCATTAACAGATTACGAAGAATTCCCTACTACTACTTCAAGAATACTACAGGAAATGAATATTGTATCGGATGTACATGTAACTAGTGGCTTGAAATCGAAATCAACTTGGATACCAAAACTAGCTGCTGACAATAATTTAGATGTTTTTTTATAAATTAGTTTGTGAAGATTTAGGGAAAATTAAACATACAAATATGAAGAAAAGCAGAAAATATAATCTAAGCTATAATGAATATTTAGCTTTGAAAACACTCATGAACGAAGAAGATTTACTTACTAGAAGAGCAGACAAAGGAGAACGCTGAACGTGACACAGACTGTATGAAAAACGAACATATAAAGAGGACTATCAGAGAGCCTATATAAGCCCTGAGGAAGTCGTAGAGCGACACACCCCAGATGAAACACGTGTTGGGCTTTGGCTGGAGTGATGTATACATGAAGGAATAAAGAAGATTTTTGAGGACTGTATTGGGACTGAATTTCATGTGAATCAATTGATATAAAAGAAGACGTGAGCGGCAGAGGAGGTAAGTGATTTAATAAAAATATATAATTAAATGTTTATTCCCTCCCACCGCTCCCCCCCATGTGCCTCCCAGCCCCGCCTCTTCCGCGGCCCGCAAGCCACTACTGAATTAAACTGGTCTCCTTGCTTTCTCTGTCTTCGTTTATTACCTGCGGAACCACAAGAGTCACCATTGTCTCCTCTCTTCTTTGCATATATGGAATGCCTGGCTAAGGTATTTGACAGGCATAGCTTGGGATGCCTAATACACAGAAGTGACACCTGGCTAAGGTCTTTGACTGGCATTGCATGGGATGCTTTATAGACCAATTTTTCACTAGGTTGACCAGTGAATCTGAGAAACATCAATTTGTTATAGATTACTTGACAAACCTCTGGAGGTAAAGACATAAGAACTGGCTAGATTCCTTTTCTCTGTACTGTCAATGTTCCGCCTCATTCCCTTTTGATATTCTACTTTTTAAAATTGATTTTATAACATAGAAAAAATAAGTTACATAATGATCTCCGCTACACAGATACACAGATACAAAGTAATCTGTACATTAAGTACGCAAAACCTACTGTCTAATTTCTGTCTCTTGTCTTGAGTCCTAAGTAAAGTGAGCATGTATCCCATGGATGTCTTCTTATGAGAGGCCATTTAGCTTGATCAGCATGTGAGCCAGAATAATGATCAAAATTAGAAACAATACTGAGATCAAACACATCCAAGGTATTCACTCCAGTGGTAATATACCTTCGCAAACATCTGAACGACATGCACCATCCTGTCTGCAGGCATGCAGCAATCCAGACTTAAACACCATCCACTAAGTTGTGGCAGCATTCGTACATTGTCCTGTCTCCCAACTACCAGCCCCACATGACAGAAACGTTTCTTATATTTGGGGATGGGTTGTCACCCCAGACACTAATCGCTTTAGTAGCAAGGGTCAGTATTTTGTTCTCCCAGTGTTAGCTGTCTGGAACACCATTCTCTTTTGAAGTAGTTTGTGGCACGTTTTAGAAGCATATTTTAAAGCCTTGTGATTGATCTAGGGCATACATGGCACTCAATTTCTCAAATGTAGTCAAGCCGTCAGGACCCCAAATGATTCTCACCTTGGTGAATCGGATCATATTCCATTGCTTATGGCATACTGGTCTGCTCACTTCTCTCTGGCACACTGCCCCGCAATGTCGTCTCCTTCGTGATTATCCTTTTCGCACTAACCAGACGTGTGGCTGTCTTCTAGGCTTATGACACCGCTTGAATAAGTTCTTTCCCTCATATATATTGTTAACATGTCTTTTGCCGTCCAAATAGCTTTTTAACATGTCCAATGTTCCATCAGCCAGAATTGATGCTTGCACACATTCTTTGATTCCTCACTATCAAATTGTATGACCCATAGTACCTGTATAGGTCAGGCACAGCAGTACTGCCATCATACACACCCCGTATAGTGTTTGGATGGCAACTTTAGGCACTCCACCATGCCAAGTCAAGGTACTGCACAAGGTATCCTATTTTTATAAGAATTGCCCTCAAGACCAAAAGGGGATTGTTAGTTATTAGGTCTCTAGTTTGAAGAGGTATGCACACTGTCCACAATCCTAGTCAGGGTAAGTCAGATACACAAGCTAAATTAACTTGTGCTCACCCTCTGGTAGCTTGGCACAGAGCAACCAGGTTTAACTAAAGAGACAATGTGAAAAGTATTTGTACAACACCTAAATTACAGTAACACAGCGAAATATACAACAAAAACACTCCACACCAGTTTAGACCAAGCATTGGCAAAGCCAATAGGTGTGCAATTGGGTGGGGGTGGGTGGCAGTGGTGTATAACAACAGGGTTAAAAAGTGTGATGTACGATTGCGTCCTTGTTTGGCCTTTTTAAGTGAATACATTCACACGCTGAGCAATTTTATTGACTCAGAACCCCCACAAAATAGGATAACATGATTATACGGGGACAAAAGTGAGTAAAACACGCCTGTCAGAGCCAACAAAGTATATCCGCAGATCAAGGGGTCATGAAAATGAACTAAAACGTACATGCATGTTTGTTTAGCATTAAATAAACTGGGACAGTTTTGGCGCATCCATTTCTGATAACCCCTGTGCTGTAAAATGACGAAGTCAGCTCACAGTCTGCAAGTGTCTACCAAAATAACTCACAGTTTCATTAATACCGTGACATTGAGCAAAAGTGACATTACCTTGTCTGAATCCTGTCTAAAACACTCTGGCCCCTGAAAAGAAAAACAAACAATATATCCGATTTCCCTTCTCTTTACTTTACCATGCCTCAGCAAATTGGCAATATAAGCCCTGACATTCTTTTATTGTAATTGCTGTACACAAGATTAGGAGCAGATGAGCAGTTAAGAGCCATGAAATTCAATGAGTAACAATTCAAACTTAAAGCGAATATATAAAAAAAGCCTGATGTCAGCTGAGCAAATGGAGAACAAAGCAAACGCCACAGTTTTGAGACAAATTATAAAAGGCCACCTCAATCCATCACACAGTCTGATCTGTATACGAAAACACATTATGTTGCTGTTAAATACGAAAAATAGTTCCGACCCTGCTTGCTCAACGCTGTGTACTTATCTTCTTTTCAGTTTTTAAAAAGAAACCTCTACCTCTAGTGAACCATTCACCCTCCTCTACTCCCACAAAGAAACACACACCAAGGGTCATGGAGACAGAGCATGTTTTATAGGCAAATTGCGAAGTGTGAGCAAATGTTGGAAATAAGACCACAATCCCCCAAGAAACTATCAAACAGACAGAAAAATGAATGAGAGTGGAGGGGGAGACTCTAGAGGGGGCGGAGGGAAGGTAACAAAGGGCACGGAAGAGATAAGTAGAGGGAAAAGATGGAGAGAGGGAGGCAAAGAGAAAGTTGGAGGGAAGAAGGGGGATAAGAGTGGGAGGGACTAGAAAAAAGGCAGGACTGGGAGGGAGCTGAATAGGCGCCCTCGGAACACAGCAAATGTGAGGAGAGCGGCACTAGAAACTGTGTTACATCCTTGCTGTGGAGGCCAGTTTGGTTTGGCTATAGTTTTATCGGTGTGGCAGACACAATGTGCTTTGAGAGCAATGAGCTGAAAGCATGGTTAATAGTGAGCAACATTAGAAACAAGCATTTGCAATGCAACGGGTCTCGCGTTTGCTCATGTTAGAGCTGATAGCGTTGTAAACTCCTAACCTGACTTTTCACCTATCGGCAAAAGTGTATTTATGTACGTAACCGAAAAAGTGCAATTAACTGTGTAAAGCACTCGACTTCTGCCAAGCGAAATCGCGCTAGTAAAATAGAGAAAAAGTAGTCCACGAGCCGGAGAGAAAACAGCGAGCCTCGCATGTTTTCTGTACTTGGTCGATGCGCTCGAAGAGGGCTAGCCACCGGAAAAGGCATGATGTGTGCATGCGTTCGACTAATAAAAGCAAGCGGATTTTAATAGGCAAGCCCATGAACCAATAAAAAACACTGACGTGATGTTGACAGGGCTCCGAGCCCTTTTCTAATAACTAAAGCGTCTCGCTGCGATACGCATGCGCAAGCGCATGCAACGCAGGCTCGACCCTAAAAAGGAATGAGGGTAAAACTCTCCTGCACCATTTAAAGCATTTATGAGAGGCAGCTCACTATGTTTGGGCATACTTTTTTTTAGCTCTCCGTTGCGTGCTACCATCCCTCTGCATAGTCAGGAACTCTTCAACAGAAATCCTCAAAATCTGCACTAGGTTCCCAATCTTCCTCCATCAGATGAGTGTCTCTTTTACTGTCCTGAACTGGCATCTAACCGGCTATAAAATAATACTGAAGAGCAAGGCCTTCATATTGCAAAGGCCCACTGGAGGCAGGAGTCTCGGAAAAAGCAAAATCCACTGTGTCCCGATCTATGGTTGACTGCCTGCTGCCTTACCTCCCCATGTGACTGTGTTTGCCGAAGTGAGACCATGCAGCATCGGATCTTGGGAGAGGTTGAATCGCATCCTGACATGTTTCCCATCAGGGCAGGGTGACAGTCAGCACTTTCTATAGATTTGACTGTGTGCAAGTTTACCCCAGAGAGACCAGATGGACGTACCACAGAGAAACTGTTTGCCTGGATGTCTACACCAGAGCTAGCTCCAGTTTCTGTTCCAAGGAAGCGCAGCAAAGAGTGGGCTGTGTTAAAGCAGATAAACACGATTTACAGGCCTATTTTCAATTGTTTCACGCTCAACATCAAAAGGCAGGGGGAGCAGCTGTGCAAATAGCCTTCCCATGCCACCTGACACACCTTGCAACAAGAGGACAGATGAAGAAAAAGTACCTTCCTGAAACACATGCAGAACCAAAAAAACTAATGCACAGGAACAAGCCTAAATGCACACAAGTTGAAGGCTACAAGTACTGCGGTGATGCTCTGTGGGAGTGAAAAACCGACAAAAAGGAAGAACAAATAAGACCGATTAACCACTTGAAAGCAAGGATTTTTACAAATGTATTTGTTATCTACTGTGGAGGCCCTTCTTTTTTTCTGTTTTTTTGGGTGGGGGCTGTAACCTGGGGAGGTTATCTCATATTATTGTGTGAGGCCATTCTTCTACCTGCTCGAGATGACGAGAGGTGCCATTTTTTGGCTCAGGCTGAGCGCTAGTCTCTTGACAGCAGGCAGTAGATGGGGACACTATGCCACTTCGATGTTGTGAGTGCATTTAAGCAGCAGTGCAAAAGAAGCAGCTAAGGCAAGCCCGTCCGCACCTAATCTCGTCCTGACCACGGCCAGCTCCAGCCACGCTGTTAGAGGTGCGAAAGTGGAGGAAAATATTCCTGGACATGTGTCCTGTCCAGCTTTCCTTTTTGAATTCCCCTTAGTCTGCCCAGCCCCTTCTTCCCTCAAGGCGAAGGCAGGCCCACGGAACATCTCATCTTGAGGGGATAATTTAGTTAACAAATTGTTAGCCCTCCTAATCAATGTCCGATCCCTGCCCAGCACTTCTTTGACCTTCTTCGTAGTGGTAGTCTAGATGTGCCTTTTATGAAAGAAATGTGGTTGAATGAGTCTTCTGCTGCAGATATCGTGCTGGCTATCCCTGAGGGCTACTCACTAGTCCGCTGCAATACAAGTCACAGCGATTGCTTTTAAACACCCTTTGGCTTGCTCTACTTTAGAGCTGGCTGATCTTCAGGGAGTGGAGAGCCCTGGCTTTCAACTTGTGATTTGATGGCGGCTTCTAGCTGCACACTCTTTACCTTAGAATTATCCCCAGGCATCAGACTGGATTTGGACGTTTTTTTGTGAGCATTGCAACTGTATGCCGGTAGGTGGCATTGATCGGGCCCTTGTGTCTCGTCTGCGTCGTCTGGGCCAGAAGTGATGTCTGTGGCACCCAGGCACAGTGACATCAGTTCTTGTCTTTCCAAGCCAGCGCAGATGTGGGAAAAGCTTTCCCTTCAGTCTTTTTTGATTGTGCTTTTTTCCACGTTTTGTTGAAGATTTTTGAGGTTTACCTACGGAAGTGGCAGGATGCCATCTAAAAAGGCTGCTTCAAGCCCTGCAGTGCCTGTCTCCGATGTCAGTGACAGACCCACACCTTGTTTGGCTGCGGTGCCTCAAGCATGACTACGGCCCGAAGTCGTGTTCTAACTGCTGTGCAAAAATACCAAAGGTCTTGAGGGAGTGCTCCCTCAAGCTTGTGGCAGCCCGTCATACGACTCCATACTGGTCGAGGTCCCAGTCGAGAGGAAGGTCTCTGCAGTTGTTTCGGAGTCCTAGTTCATCATCCCACTCTAAATCTTTGGGACACTCTGGTAAACATAACAATAAGAAGAAGATGAAGAACTCAAACTATGCTTAGACTTCACTGCATCTGCCGGCCAAAAGTTACAGGAGTGACCTTATTCTAGGCCACATTCGTCGGTTGAGCCTGCGCCTGAGCCGACTCCTGTCCCCGAATTTCCAGGAGCTGGGGCAACCCCCACCTAATTAAAAAAGTTCAGTGGTGCCATGTGTGCCATATTAAGGTGGCCTGATTCCTCTGGTGCACCTTCTGGCCCTCTGGAGTCAGGAGAGGCCCTTTCTGGTTCTGCATCAGCAGCCTGGGCCCTGGCGTCAGTGGTGCCAAAAGGATCTACTCTTGGATCCTTACTGATGCCGGTCGTGTCAACTCGATCTTCCCCGGTGCTGGTTCCGATGCAGGCACCCACTGGAAGCGCCATTTCCATTTTGATCCCCCAACTCCAATACAGAGCTGGAGGGGCGTTGCTCAGTACTGCAGCCAGTGCCAATGGGATCCTTGCATCCCAGATCAGATCCTGAGCCCAATTATTTGGGCTTGGTCTCTGGGAAGAAGAGGAGGGGTCACTAGACACTGGAATCCATTCCTGTGAGCAGGATATGGACTGGGGTGAGGAATTGGATGAAGCCAGAGGCCTGGACACTTCCCCAGATGCTGGTGGCTACAGAGGAGTGCGGGTCCTTCACGATGGTGGTGCGGAGGGCTGCTGAGGTTCTATACTTTAAGTTGCCCACAGTAGCAGCCAAGACTAATGTGTTGACAGAGATGCTTCAGCCAGGAGTCTCCCCATCTGAAACTTTGATGGCTCCTGTCAATTTGGAGACAAAGTGGGCTTGATGCACAAGAGATTTAAGGACAGACTGGCTAAGGCCCTGTCCTTGAGGTTATCTTCTACCCCTGTGCCACTCCCACTCCACTTTTCATCCCTTTCGTGGCTACAGAAGGGGCTCCCAATTGTACCAGTTCCCGCTCAGCCATCATAGCCCATGCTTCCCAGCCCCTGCGTGTCCAAGGGCGCTGGTTCCTCAGACCACATGGATCAGGCAACCAGAGTTTGGGCCATTCCACCACCCCTCCTGCAGCCTCCAAACTCTCCTAATCTGCCCTTTTACCATCATGGGCACCCAGTTGGTGGTAGGACCTGTCATCACCTGCCCTCTGGCAGTCCATAACATCGGACAGGTGGGGTTTGAAGTTGGTCCCGAAGAGCTTATTCCCTCCACCTCCTGACTTTTCCCCCCCAAGCCACCATCTCAAGACAGGATGATGAAGGATCATCTTTCTCTTCTCTGCACAGAAGTTGCAGCTGTCTTGGCCAATGGAGCCATAGTGAGGGTCCCAATGCCAGAAGTTGGTTGTGGTTGCCATTCTTGCTATTGAAGGCCTTCCTCCCTTCCATCAAAGGGAAGCTGATGCAGGTGTTCATGGACAACAACACCATGTGGTATTGGAAGAAACAGGGCAGGGTGGGGTTGTGGACCCTATGTCAAGAGGCCCTGCATCTCTGGACATGGCTGGAATGTCAGGGCATTTCCCTGGTGATTCAATACCTAGCGGGCTCTCTGAACATCAGGGAAGATGAACTAAGCCACAGACCCCTAGCAAAGCATGAATAGCGTCTCCAACTGAAGGTGGTGCTTGGTCTCTTTCAGTGGTCGGGAGAGCCTTGGTAAGTTCTGTTTGCCTCTGTTGAGAATGTGCATTTTCAGCAGTT
This sequence comes from Pleurodeles waltl, assembly GCF_031143425.1. NCBI lineage: Eukaryota > Metazoa > Chordata > Amphibia > Caudata > Salamandridae > Pleurodeles > Pleurodeles waltl. The sequence continues at coordinate 168,867,496 of NC_090451.1, read as the reverse complement.
TTGCATGCTGGAGTTTCCAAGGCAGCTCTTTCTTGGAGATACTTTTTGTCTTGTGTGGAGTTCAGGCCTCTTGAAAGCCTTTCCGCCCATACCAATCCTGTCCAGAGTTCTCAAGAAGATCAAGAATGATCAGGCCCAAGTCAACCTTGTGGCCCTTAATTGGACATGGAGAGTCTAGTATCCTGAGCTATTGAGAATGGCAATTAATCCTCTGATCAGGCTGCCCCTTGGGGAGGATCGTCCCTGCTGCAGGGGAAGGTTCTCCACCCAAACCTGTCCAGTCTACGCCTTCTTGCATGGAAATTGAGCGGCGGCAGTTGATAGCCTTTGTCCTTCCTCCTGAAGTCTGTGATGTTATCTTGTAGGCCAGGCGTTCTCCATCAAGATGCCATATGCCTGTCGTTCGAAGAAATTTGTGGATTGTTATTCTGACAGAAATGTAGATCCCCTTTCTGCTCCTCTCTATCAGGTTCTTCTCTTCATTCTCTCTCTTGCCCACCAAGGCTCTGCTTTGGGCACTCTTAAAGGTTATCCTTCTACTTTCTCTGCATTCCTCAGATTACCTGATCAACCCTTTCTTTTCAAATCTCCTATTGTACATCCGCCAAGCAACAACGTGGGCCTCCCTGCACATGTTTACCAAACACCACTATCTGGAAAGTCAGTTCTGTCGTGATGGGCATTTTGCCCGCTGGGTCCTACAGGACTTCCTCGTCTGAAATTGGTTTGCAGACCCACCTCTAGGAATGGTATTTATTCTTAGGTAAGGAATCTGCAGGTAGAATTCTCTATCAGATGAACAAGTTATTTACCTTCTGTAACATCTCATCTGGTAGAGAGTATGTCAAGCTGCAGATTCCTTACCGACCCACCCATCCTCCCCGCTCTGTGAATGGATTTCTAGGGACAGAGCCCTAGCTAGCCACATCAGTGGTCAGTATATTTCATGGGTCTGCACTTCTGGTGTGGAAATTTCTGAAAAGTAACTGACATGAGTGATCCTGGGTGGTGCCTATATTGGTGCTGTGGACGTCACTTCTGGCATGGACGACACCAACAACGCACCAACAACGCATGCGTAGTTGATCAACGCCATCTACCTGCGCGCAGAGGTACTGCTCGTGACAAATCTTCCGTATCCAGTCTGACACCTGTGGATAATTCATAGGTAAGAAATCGGCAGTTAAATATAATCTGTAGCAGATAAGGCATTACCAAAGGTAAGTAACTTGTTCATATCAGCCCAAACCTCCATCACAGGGACCTCTACTCTGTTGCCCCCTGGCTTTAGCTGTGGACTTCATTGGATCCCTAGAAGCAGCTCTGGCCCCTTATCTCTTGCATTGTTCCAATTTTACTGTTTTAGGTGACTTTAACCTATGTGCCAATGACCGACACGGCCAATCAGTATCTACACTTACCAAACATATGCTCTTGTTAAACCTGCCCCAGCTGGTCGTGGCACACACGCACTCAGCAGGACATACCATTGATTTGCTTTTTTTTAACTGCTTGACCTCAATCTGTTCTCTGGAGCGCGTACTATGGACCGATAATTATCTGATCTTTATCAGTTGGAAAATAGCTAAACCCTGCCAGCAATCTAGGAGGGCGGACCTCGCTGCCTTTAGGGCACAGAAGAAGTCAGAAGGTCTGACCAGGTGGATCGCCTCAATAATGCTGGCTCGTGCCTGACCAATGATATCGATCACAATGTGGGGGGTTGTCAACTCTTGGTCAGCTGGGGCAGCGGATCTGCTGGCCACACTACAAAAGCTGAAGAAGAGAAAAAGCAGACCTCCGCGCCTTTGGTTCTCCAGTTATTTGACTGCGGAATGTAAAAAGCTCGAATGAACTTGACGTGAGAACTACTCACCTGACAGTAAAGCGAATTGCAAAGCTACTCTTTGAGCCTACCACATCTTGCTTAAACAGGCTTAAAGTGAGAACTTCACTGACCAGATTAACTTTGTTGAGCACAGCTCCCACTCCACCTTTTAGATTGTGAAAACCTTCTCTCCACAGCCCTGCCACAGGTCAATTGCCCCGTCTCAAGAGCTGTGCAATGGATCAGCATCATGATTTCAGACAAAAATTACTGATATTTAGAGATCACAGCCTGCTCTTCAGGACAACCCCTCTTTTGTCTGTCATTAGATCACTGGCAGCCATAGCAACAGATTTATCCAGTTCAGGCCTCTCTCTTTAGAACAATATTGAGAAGCCATTTTGAAATGTAAATCCGACTCCCCTTTGGATACCTGCCCCTCTTTGCTGCTAGCTGTGGTGGTAGATGTCATCAGTCATCTGATTAACTCTATTTTTAACCAGTCTCTTGTTTAGAGGGTTGTGCCTGCCGCATGGAAACTGGCTAAAGTGGCCTCTCTGCCCAAAAAGCCGGCACTTGATCCTAACATTGTCTGCAACTATAGGCTGATATAACTTCTCCCGGCCTTTACCAACATCCTGGAAAAACTGGTTAATGTGTAGCTCTCTGAGTATCTTGACCAAGACAAGCTGTTACATGCCAGTCAGTCTGGCTTCTGCCCCGCCGTACAGAATCTGCATTTTTGTAGATCTCTGACCAAATTAAATGGTCCCACACTCTATTCTCCTGCACCTACCGTCTGTTATAGGTGTGGGGGAGTATTGTATGGGACTGGTGTAAGTCCTCATTGGACTGTAAAGGCCATTTGGTTTGGCTTGCCTCTTTTTCTTCAGAGGTCAAGGCTGTAAACCAAGGGGTCCCGCAGGGCACCTCGCATAGCCCTATCCTCTTCATGTCCCCTCTGGCCTAAGTGGTGGAGCCGTTTGGGTGCAAGAACATTTCATATGCCGACGGTACCCAGCTGCTCTTCACTTTTGATGGTTCCCATATTTCTATTGCAACATCTTTCACTTATTGCATGAGCAACGTTTTTGACTGGATGCAGAGCAGCCAACTTGAATGCAACATGGAGAAGACAGAAATTATCCCATTTAGATCACATAGGTCTAACTGGATGGATGATCTCTGCCCCTCTGAGCTGCTGGTCCCTCCCCCTCCAGCTTTAGAGATTAAAATGTAGGGGTTAATTTGCATACAGCCCTTTCCATGGAGCCGTAGATCTCAGCGGTGGTAGGCCAATGTTTCGCTATGCGCCACACATTGAAGAAATTCCTTTGAAGGCTAGGAGATTGGTGATTTATGCCCTGATCACTTCGTGCCTTGATTACGTCAGCACCCTCTATTGATGCATTGTGGAGGAGCTGGTAAATCACCTACAGGTGGTCCAAACTGTGGCGGCTAGGCATCTCCCAAGCCTACCTAGGTGCTCTTCCATCTTGTCTGCCCTGAGAGCTCCCCATTGGCTGCTTGTCAGGAAACGTATCCTATTTAAAGCTCTGGTTCTCTGGGCAGTGTATCTGTCCAGTCCTGGATATCTGAATAAGAGATTTGTCTAGTATCTCCTTACCAGAGCGCTGCGTTCTGCCTCCGCCTTGCTTTTGTCGATTCCCTGCTGTAAGCATGTTTGAAAGTGCAGTAAAGCTTTCTCCTTGTGGGCGACTAAAGCATGAAACAAGCTCCCATGTGACCTACGTCTGAATCCCCGCAAGACTGTATTCTGTAAAAAAACTTAAAACCTGGCTTTTCTCTGTAGGGCAGTAATGCTTGTGTTTTTTATGTGGTGTGTACCTTGAGGGCTCCTCCCGTTTAGCACTGGAACACTCCTTGGAGTAGTCATGCACTTTTTAACTTGACTCATTCATTTATTCATTCATGTTGACTGTTAGAGATGCTATGGGTATGCCACTGAAAAGCTTACATTTCAGTGTGGGCTGGGCAGTTCCATACTGGGTAGTTAATGACATAGCAATGTACACATATCCCACAAATAATGAAAAACAGCAGCAACACCCATTATCATTAATTCAGACTGCATTTTCTATGACACATAAACTGAAAGTGATACAGTGACTCCAAAGAAGCTAAAGCTAATGTCATTGAATGTGAGGGGCTTAAATAACCCCAAAAAGACCAGACATGTTATAACCCAATTTATCAAAGTAGCTACCAGAAATATCACACAAAATAGGGTACATATAGATAATCACAATGCAATCTACATATGCTAGAAGCATAACACTATTATTCAAATATGGTGAAACTTTTAAACATGTTAACACCACAACAGACCCAGAAGACATATCTCTTAGTGCAAGGACTATTCCAAACAATGCATATGATATTAATAAACGTAAATGATCCAAATCCTGATGACCCGAAATTATTTGCTAAAGTAATTACTAAGTAGCGCTAGAATCAATACAAGTAATATGGTACAAAAGCTAAAGCAACCAGTAAGCCACTCTGATGAAATAAAGGAATACCTAGAGAGAATAACTCTGGCCTAGCTTGAGGGGCATGAACAGGAGGAGTCACTGTGCTCTCCTATCACTCCAGAGTAAATGAAAACAGCCATTATGGGGTTTGAAAATGAGTGAGAGCCCTGTAGTGATGGACTAACTATAGTATTCTGCAAAGAACAGATCAATGAATTGACGCCGTTGCTGTTTCTACTGTACGAAGAATATAAAGATAAAGGAATACTCCCCTCTACACTAAAGGAAGCAGTAGTTATAACACTATTAAAATCTGATAATCCCATGCAGTCTACTATTCATACTGACCCCTATCATTAAAAGCTTAGACAGCAAAATACTTGACAAAATACTAACAAACCGATTGCTGGCATTGATGAAGGGACTAATACTACCAGAACAATCCGAGTGTACCCCAAGGCGATCCACATCAGATTACATGTGCACACGGTCTGCTCTTACACACCAAATAGATCCAGAAGTTAGGGCTGTGTCGATCTTCTTGAATGTTGCTTAGGCATTTAACTCTGTTGAGTGGACATTCCTTGGTGCCGACTGAACCAGAATAGGAATGGGAAAGGCAATAGCAGAATAGTGAAGCTGCTTTACTTAACAATTACTTAATAATTAACAAGGAGGTATAGAGAGAGAAATGTGTGCATTCAGTTGGAGAAGTATTGCTACTACAGATGTCTCGCCTGATAGTTTCACAGGTGAACATGTTCTGATGTTAGAGCTCAGATGGAATATAAAAGGAGGATGGCTGAGGGAAAAATATGTGGTAGAACATGGTTCGTCAGTTTAAGGAGGATAGACCATAGTCAGCTAAGCATAATTCTGGACCCTAACCGTGCTAAGCAATTGCTAGTTGTAGGAGAAAGTGCGGGGACAGGTAACATGTTGAGTTGAGTTTTCTGAAGTATTCTCGCGTAAGGTAGGTCGGTTGAAGTTTTTCCCATACAAGCTGGATTTGAAGGAAAGTGCTGCTCCACTGGTTCATATGTTGGTCTGGTACTGATGTTTTTGAGAGATGATGTAGAGAGAAAGCTGGAAAAACTACAGCATGCTAGCATAATTGAACTGATTGAGTCCTCTGATTGGATCTCTGCTTTGGTTGTTGCTACACTGTGAAATGGTAAATTGAGACTTTGCGTAGACTTGAGAGTTCCTAATAATATATTTTGATGGACCAATTTCCACTTCTCAGAGTTAACAAACAGTTGTCTGAAATTAAAGGGAATCTGTGGTGTTCCATGGTGGATCGCTCACCTGCATATCACCAAGTCACACTTTGAAAGGAAAGCCGAAGGATGACTGCTTTTATACACATGAGCTGTTTCCAGTTTGTGAGGATGCTGTTTGGGCTTGCCTCGGCGGCTGCAGTTTTCCAGCGATTGAGGTTTGATTTGTTCAGGAAAATGCAAGGTATTTTATTCTTCTAAGATGATATCCTCAATATGGGGAAAAATAGGTGTGAGCATGATGAGTGGTTAAAAGATGTCCTTACCATATTGAGGGACAAGGGGTTAGCTGCAAAATTCTCAAAGTGTAAATTTGCAATGCATGAAGTAACATACCAGGGGCATGAAACTGGTCAGCATGGTGTCAAACTGAAAAAAAGAATTGGTTGAGATGGTTGTGAAAGCATCTGCACCTTTAAGTAAGGAGGAGTGAAGGTCATTTCTTTAAGACTAACTGAATATTGCAAAGTTTGTCTGTAATTTCTAAGAGAAAACATTTGTTTTAAGGAAGCTATTGAAGGAAAGCGCAAGATTTTTCTGGAATTTGGATAGTCAGAATGTCTTTCAGAGTATCAAACTTGATATTACGAAGGCACCTTCCCTGCAAGGTATTGATCACAGAACTCACAGCATCCGATGCATGCAATAGAGAGCTTGGAGCAGTTTTGAGCCAAATGGACAGTACCGGCAAGGAAGTGGTAGTTTTTTTTGTATCAGAGTTTATTACCATCTGAGGATAAATACTCTGTTATTGAGAGACAAACACAAGCCTGCGCATAGGTATTGGAACACTTTATGTCTTTTGTTTGGGGATCAGAATTTGAGGTCGGGACAGACTACAAATCTTTGACGAAATTATTGTCAACTAATGGGTTACAGAGGGCTTCACTATGCGTTGTAAGAATGTCCTTAAGACTACAGGATTTCAACTACAAAATTCTGCATGTTCCTTGAGTTCAGAATAAGGTTGCAGACTGTTTAAGCAGATTATAGTTACCACTGAAAGTGGGCCTGTGGATAATGATTGTGATTGCGATTGTCAAGTAGCATAAGTAAAGAGTGAGGATCTAAAATGCGTAAGTAAAAATGAATGGATTGATGAGTATGGACAGGATTCTGTTTTGGGGATATAAGGAGCTTTATCATACATGATTGGCCCTGTAAAAATAACTTGAGTGAACTTTTAAAGAAAGTTTAGGAAGTCAGGCAGGAGCTTTGTAGTAATAAACGTTTTGTGATGATGGTGGAATAAACTTTCAGAATTCTCATGTCTAAGAGTAAACATTTTGAAAATATGCAATAAAGGCCACCTTGGATTATTGAAATGCAAGAAAAAGGTGAAGTAATCTTACTGGTGTCCTGGAGGGGATGTTGAAACAGAACAGTTTGTATGGAATCGTCAGGGTTGTGTGGACTCTAACAAAATTCTAAAATCCCTATGTCCAACTTTGAATCCTATAAAATGTTCTAAGATGTCTGAGGATACTATTGATGTAGACATCATGGGACCGATTCTATCTGATGATGGCTGAGTGAAATACATCTTGGTGGTTGTGAATCGTTTTTCTAGATGGGTGGAAATAGATATTGTTTCTAAAGTTGATTCTGTGACAGTGACTACATTTTGTAAGGACATGGTCGTTAAGGAAGGTTTACCTAGAAAGGTTTTGAGTGATAATGGACCACAATTCTATTCAGCAATGGTTGAGGATTTCTTGTCAAGGAAAGAAATAGCCCACATCACCACTTCTGTTTATAACCGAGCGGGAATGGTGCTGTGGAATGGTTTAACCACATTATTAAAGGCACGATTGAGGTAGCCATCAGGAGTAGTGTCAAGTGGAGGGTGAAAGTAAAGAAAATGGTTTGGGCTTACAGACTTACTCCAACAGTAACAGGTTTTAGTCGATTTGAACTCATGAGGGGCAAGAAGGGTGATCTGCAGAATCTGTAATAAAAAATATTTAAAAAGCACAAGATACTTATGAAACATATTATGTTAAAAAACATAGTGCTGTTGATTACAACCTGAAAGCAGGAGAATTGGTGAAGGTGAATAAAGCTGGGAAGAGGGTTAGAGTATGGTTTCACATCCACTGAAAGTGATGAATTGTTTGAACAATTCTGTGAAGTTGAGTGCCTATAAGGGGTGGCATATGAGCTGTGTTGCTCAGTGCAAAGAACCCATACAAAGAAAAGATGGGCCAGATGACTACATTGACTGCTCATGGGAATGGTTGTGAGAAGACATGAATGTACTAAAGGAATCTGGAGGAAATGGGGAACTTCAAGGAACCTAGGATGCTAGTACCATTCCCGAAAGTGTGACAGAAGATGCTCATTTGTAAAATTACCAATGTGCAAGGAGCCGAGCTGGCAGAGTGATAAGAACACCACAAAAATTAATGATTACATTATATTTAAAGCTTAGTTTGCTATCACATTCTGATTACTGTAGGTATTTTCTGTAAAAAAGAAACCGGTCATAGAATGACTCGGGTCATATTGTTTGGATTGGTTTAGTTTTTATTCTTTTCAAAGTTGTTCAACAATATGTATTTCAGAACAATTCAGTAATATAATAACTGTATTAAGTATGTAAATACTGTAATACTGATATCTTGTCTGTTTTAAAGGGAAGGGATGTGTGTAGAGTTGACGGTTGGAATGTAGTACTCTCAAGGTGTCACAGACGCAGTGTGCGCGAGAGCCCTCATTCCAAGTCTCAGTTTAGAATGTTACAGTAATTCGTTTTAGGGAGGGTTAAGGAATACATTTGTATGCTCCGTATTCCCTTTGTGCGAGTTTTCTTAATTCAGAACGCATCACCCCATCATTTTGAACAGGAAACCTGGTGCGATATTTGAGTATCCGTTACCACCGGGAGACTGGAGAGTACTTAGGGGAAATTACAGTAAATGCCTAACTACAATCTGAAGTTGTAGAGTGGAACAGGCTGTCATAATCGCTGGCAGGAAGAAAGGCCTTGATGAAAATGGCAATACTTCCAAAGCTTTTGCACCTTTTTCAAAGTATTCAAATTCGTTAAATACGATATTTTCCAAACAGCTAAAATCACAAACGGTAAAACAAGCCTGGGCGGGTAGGGAACCCAGAATCTGCTGGGAAACACTACAGCTTCCTTGCTGCACTCCACTATGAGGTATACCACCCGGTAGCACAATATACACATACTTGGATACACAATATTTGGAAAGTGCTGGATTACGAAATCAAGAAAGGTGTAGCACACCCAATCCACCTCAACACTGTTAATACGGAAAACTGCATCGCCCTGCTGTTAAAATTACCGGTGAGCGGTGACTATATATAGGCTGACCACCCTCTGTGGCACTGAAAAACCTCCCTCCCCCCCGCACACGAGTACGAGGAAATGTTAGACTGTAAGTGACGAGCAAACTATTAGCAATAGGCAGATTAGAAGCGAAACAGTTAAAGCCACTTGGTGATTTATTTGACACGAATAAATATATGATGCTGCAAGCACTGGTAGACTGAGCACTAGTAGCCCTCTAGATATATTATTGAACCATAGACTATGGCATGGCAGGAAGGAATTATATTCAGATATACCAGATGAACCAAAAGTATGGCAACTATTCACCATGACTGCAACAAACTGTATACCAAACAGACTAGTCACTAAAATGTACAACAAAACTCTTAATAGTCTCACAGTTAAGGGTACCAAGGCCTGTGAGACATGGGCAAGAGATATAGGCGAGCATATATTGGACGATATCTGAGCATTCTGTTGCCAACAGACCAAATCTATATCCAGAAATGGTAGACACAGACTCATCCACTACAAAGTCACACACCGAGCATATCTCACTCCACAAAGTCTGGCTAGAATGGGACTCCCAAATACAGCTGAATGCACATCATGCAAAGCTCTGGATGCAAGACTGATATATCCCTCTGGCTGTGCCCAAATATATGGACACACTGGAACTGGTCTTATTGGCAATAGAAGTGATGACTGGTGTCCACCTAGAGGCAACACCGCAGATTGCGCTACTGGCGTTTGTAAAAGAAGTTGATTAACAATACAGGAAATAAATTGCATTTGCCTCACTATTAAGCAAACATAGAGTAGTAGTCACCTGGAGATGAACCACAACTCCCATGCTTACGATTGGCTGAAAGATATTTCACAATGTAATGTAAATGATAAAGTATATGCCCCACAAATACCGAGCAAATCCAGACAAGGGGACATTGGTGATCTCCTCAGAAAGTACTTGGCTGACTGAGAACCAGAAGTATCGCCCACTGCCGCAGAAAACATTAATATGGAGTAATTAGATATTTTTTTGAAAAAGAAGTTCTAACAGATTATGTAATGATGTTAGTGAACTGAATTTCCTGGTGGGCTACTGCCCCCTTCAACCAACCTTTCAACTCTGGAGTTAACCACCCAGTACAACTCGACTATAACTACCATACTTGATCAATTAGCCCCTTTGAAACTGAAAAGAGTGAGAAACACACCATATAGAGCCTGGTTCAACAATGATCTCAATTTAGAAAGAAGAGAACTGAGAGCAGCGGAAAGGCTCTGGAGATCCAACCCTTTCACCACCCACCTGGAGCAACTCAGAAGAGTACAGAGAAGCTACAAAAAACACATATCCAACGAAAAAAACTCCTTCTTCCGCAATGCTCTAGACGGAGCCAAAAACCGCCCAAAGGAGCTCTTCAACTTTATCAAACAATAAACTACTAAATCTCCCCTGAACCCCTACCTGCAACCATAGACACTTGTGTCAATTTCGCTAATTTTTTTAACGATAAAATCACTGAGATTGAGCTTTCCCTAGTACTGGATTCCCCTCCTATCACAGAGCCCCCCCACCCTCCACCAACAATTTTATCTGTGTCCTGTCCCATCCCTCTCCGACAGCCCGCCCCTCAAAACTGAAATCTATCTCCCCAACCAGATGCAGCTGTCGACCCCCGCCAGCTGGATATCCTTCCAGCTCCTCCTGGTATTGGACATCTCCAAACTAGTGTCCACCTCCAAAACATCCTCACACCTAGCCGAACCTCTCCCTTCCTCCCTGGCAAAAAAACTCCACAAGTCCCTCTCCCCGACATGGACTAAGATCATCAACAGCTCCCTTCGGATGCCCCCTATCGCCGCTGTTGTTTGCACTGGCTATGGAGCCGTTGGCGGCGCGGGGGGGGGAGGGGGCCCTGGTATAGTGGCAGGGGACAAGAGACATCAAATAGCGTTGTATGCAGACGATCTATTGATTTTCCTAGACGATATACACAGAGACCTACCCCGGGCCCAACAGTTGCTTTCGCAGTTTGGTGAGCTTTCTGGTCTACGGGTGAATTGGGGTAAGACCGGCTTGTTTCCTTTGAATGCTACAGTAACGCCTCCATTAGAATTGGGAAATGTCCAGTGGGTTCCGAGATGCCTCTCATACTTGGGGGTCAAGGTTTTTCACTACCCACAGGATATAATCGACAGCAATATTGGAGGCGCACTGAGTTCTACCCGATCCAACATGGCTTTTTGGCAAACCTTGCCTTTATCTGTGGCGGGGAGGGTAGCCATCCTTAAGATGGTGGTACTGCCTCGTCTCCTGTACTATTTCACAGTCCTGCCGGTATGGGTTCCTAAGGCCATATTTACAGAACTGGAGACCATGGTCATAGCATTTATCTGGGGAGACAGTCGAAAGCGAGTTGCTCTGTCCAAACTTCAGAGGCGTTCAATAGATGGTGGCCTAGCAGTCCCGGATTTTGAGGCTTATTACTTGGCAGCGCAACTTCAATGGTTGGCACAATGGATATCCAGCAGGGCTGCAACAGGGTTGAGGGTTAAGGCGTTTACTCCCCCAGAAGCTAGATTATACGAACTGTTACTAGGGTACCCGAGTATGGGGAAGAATGACTCCCCTGAGTTTAAAGTCCTTGCGCGATGTTGGAGGAGATTTTTGCGTAAAATCAAAGTAAGGGCTCCTTACTCCCCGGACCTGCCCCTCATGTCCTTAAGGGCTTTACCTCATCGTGGAGACTGGGGCGGCCTCCGGTCCTGGGTGGAAGCTGGGATACAGTCGGTGGGAGCACTGTTTAGGGAGGGAACACTGATGTCGTTTGAAGCACTGCGGTCACAATTTAATCTACAGGGGGGACACTTTTTATTATTTGGCTCTGTGGCGGCTAGTATCAGAAAACATTGGTTAACAGGAACTGGGGGGCCCGCAACACAAACAACCTGTACATATTTGGTGACCTCTTCGGGGGCCTTCAGAGCAGTTTCTAACCTTTACAACAGAATTCGGGAGGATATGGCCACACCTTTGTCTCAGCTCAAATCGTCCTGGGAGGTAGACCTGGGCACAGCTATATCCGACGAGGATTGGGAGCGTACGCTTGGTGGTTTCCCTAAGATGACTCGCAATGCCAGATTTAAGCTGATTAATTTTTATGTCCTACATAGGGCTTATCTCACTCCTGAACGGATCAGCACATACTTTGGGGTGGAGGGATTGGGATGCCCGAGGTGCGGGTTGGAGAGGGCTGAATTTGGACATATGTTCTGGAACTGCCCGGTTGCGGAGGGATTTTGGGCAGGGGTGTGTAGACTGGTGTCTGGAGCGATGGGAAGAGAAGCCCCTTGCACGATAGGGCAATGTTTGCTAGGGTGGTTTCCACGCACGGCTAAGTACAAAATAACCAACAGATTCAGGGATCTGGCCTTCGTGTTGGCCAAGAGGGAAATAGCGATATCCTGGAAAAAGCCGATTGGACCAAGATTGTCCCAATGGTCCAGAGAGCTAATTAGATGGGCTGGATGTGAGAGCTCTGTCCTTCATAGTGAGGAGAGAAGGGGTAGATGGCCCCTGGGGGCGGCACAATGCTGGGATGCAATACTTGATTCCTTTAAAGAAGAAAGCCGGGTTGAACCAGTCCCCCTAAGCGAAGGGTGATAAGATGCCATTTTGAAACTGTCAATAGTCCCAACAAATAGTTGCAGTGCAAGATGACCCAGAGGTGAGATTCGAGGTGTAGGCTATTCGGAGAACCACGTACACGTTAAGAGCAGAGGGCTGACTCCTTCATATCACATCTACACACAAAACGACAATCTAGGCATACTACTAGTATCATCACTGGGGGGAGGGTACAGTTGGGGAGGTTGAGGGATGGGGAGTAGGGTAGATAACATGACAATAAGTAGAATGCTAGTTAAGTGGGAATGAGTGGGTTGGAGATCACTGGTCTTATGAGTATGTAAAAGTTGTTTTTTATTTTTTTTATTGCTATGTACTCACAAGTGTTGAATTTCCTACTTATTGCCGTTAAGAAATGCAATAAAATTTGTTTACAAAAAAATCAACAGCTCCCTTCAACCCGGCGTGATTCCTGACTGCCTCAAACTAGGCCAAATCATGCCTATTCTAAAGAAACCAGGAGCCGACCCCAACATCCTCCATAACTACAGACGAGTCTCCAACCTTCCCTTCCTTGCCAAAACACTAGAGAAATGTGTTCTCCAACAACTAACCCATCACATTGATAACAACAACCTCCTCAACCCTCTACAATCAGGCTTCCGAAAAGGTTGTAGCACAGAATCAGCCATCCTCAACATAGTAGATGACCTCCGCAACTCCCTTGACTCCGACCGATGCTGCCTTCTGATTCTCCTAGACCTAACAGCGGCCTTCGACACTGTCGACCACAAGCTCCTTCTGGACTCTCTCCAGAAGAGACTCCGCATTGAAGGTACAGTCCTCTGCTGGTTTTCCTCCTTCCTACAAAACCGAACGCAACAAGTAACAATACTCAACTCGACCTCGCCCACCTCATTAATTACCAGAGGTGTCCCCCAAGGATCTGTCCTCTCTCCCACACTCTTTTACATCTACATGGACCCTCTTACCACCATTCTCGCTCAAGCCAATATCCCCTTCCATCTCTATGCTGACGACACGCAACTTTATATTGAAATATCCTCTTTAGAAGATATCCACTACCTGAGCAACACCCTCAAAGAAGCCCACTGTTGGCTTTCCCATAACCATCTCAAACTAAACCAGAATAAGACGGAAATACTCTTCCTTTCGAAATATGACCAGCTCCCTCAGTTGCAAGAATGGCTAAAATCCATTGACGCTCTCACATGTATTCTCACCCCTTTCGAGCACGGTCAAGTCTCTCGGAATCACTCTGGACTCCAACCTGACTATGCAGGACCACATCAAGAAGAACGCGAACAATGCTTTCCACAGCCTTAAACTTCTGAACAATATCAAATCCTTCATTCCCCATTATGATCTCAAACAGGCCACACAAGCACTGGTACTCTCAAGACTAGACTATGGGGTCTCCATCCTTACCAGCACGGCCAAATCCCAACTTGCCCCTATGAGGTCCACTCTTCACGCAGCTGTCAGACTGGTGACAGGAATTTAAAAATATGACCACATCTCCCCGGCCCTGAAGAGTCTTAAATGGCTCCCAGTTGAGGCCCGTTGCTCGTTCCACACTGCATGCCTAACACACAAAGCCCTTCACACTGGTAAACCAGAATACCTCGCCAAAAAAACTCTTTAAAGCAGGTCAAACTAGATCAGTAAGAAGCTCAAACACCTTCCTCCTCCTCCTGCCAAAAAACAAAAGAAGCAAAAAACTCGGTCATGCTCCTTCTCAAACAACGCACAGAGAATCTGGAACTCCATACCATTTCACATCAGATCTAACCCTTCCCATCAGATCTTCAAGAAGCTACTTAAAGAATACCTCCCGAACCAACCTCCACGCCAAAAAGAATCTCTCACCCTCCACCCCACCACGCCGGATCGCTATCTTCTTGTCAATGAGAATCCCACTGTATAACAGGTCTGCAGTGGGATTCGTATGTTTTTCATGTGTTTCGTGTGTTGTAAAGCGCCCTGATACCCTCTGGGTCTTGCCAGCGCTATAGAAAACTTTCAGAATAAAAAAATTAAAAATAAAAATCATAGCCTTGAGAACAGCATGTACTTTATTTGTGAAAGTGTTGTTTGATCAATCAATCAATCAGTTTTTTTAAAGCTCGGCTACTCACCTGTGAGGGTCTCAAGGCTCTGTGGTGGTGGGGGGCCTCATCCGAAGAGCCATGTCTTGAGGTTCTTTCTGAAGATGGTGAGCAATGGGCTTTGTCTGAGGTGCAGGGGAGGTTGTTCCAGCTCTTTGCTGAGATGTAGGTGAAGGATCATCATCCTCCGGCGGTGGTTTTACGAATGCGAGGGATGGTGCCCAGGGCCAGCTGAGTGGAAGGATCTGGCGGGAGTGTGGAAGGAGATGCAGTGATTCAGGTAGCCTGGTCCTGCTTTTGTATGGCCTTGTACGGGTGGGTGAGTAGCTTGAAGGTGATTTGTTTCTCGACCGGGAGCCAGTGGAGGGTCCTCAGGTGTTGAGAGATATGTTCTCGGAGTGGGAGGTCCAGGATGAGTCTGGTGGCGGTGTTCTGGATGAATTGTAGTTTTTTGAAGTTTCTAGTCAAGGTGCCGGCATGGAGGGCGTTGCCGTAGTCTAGTTTGCTTACTTGTGACTAAGGAGTGAGTGACTGTCCTGCAGCAGTCTTCTGTGATCCATCTGAAGTTCTCCCAAAGTTTGTGGAGTGTGTGCCAGTAGGAAGAGGCGACTGAGTTTACCTGGCAGGTAATGGATAGGGAGGAGTCGAGGATGATGCTCAACTCCTCCCTAGGGGAAGTACTTTGAAATGCACCTCTATGTTTCCGTTACATTGAAACCTTCTTTTCAAGTATGACTATTTCTTATTCTGGTAATGGACGGAGTCCCGTGGACTCCCTTCTCCTCAATGTTTACTGCTCTCATGTTTGGCTTTACCATATTTCCCCGCAGGGAGACCTCTACCTTAACCTTTGGCTTCCTTCCTTTCCCAGTCGCGAAGTATGGATGTGGATTCAAGGGTGTTCTGTTGACCTGGTGTCTCCAGCAATTTGGTTTATATTCCACCTCTGCCTCACTCAATATACCAAACAATGGAAGGCTGTCCTAAACTCATACTTACTAAAGAAACCTTCACTTGATCCCAGGGTCATGGCTAATTTCTGTCCTCTTTCCTCCCCCATTTGTTTGCCAAGATGATTGAAACTTTGGTCAATATACCGCTAACCCACTACTTAGTCTCACCACCTGCTCCAACTATTGCTAAACAAAGCACAGTTGGGCTTACGCAGTGGCCTCACTAATGAGACTGTGTTGCCTAAAACCACAAAGGACATCAGAGGTATCATGGATGTAGGATGAGTGGCAGCACTGGTTTTGCTAGATCTGTCTGCAACCTTTGGTACCATCTCCCACTGCATCCTGCTCCATAAGTTGGTAACAAGTGGGCTATCTGGCAAAGTCTTTGTGTGGTTTTTATCCTTTTTACAGGAGTGGATAAAAACTGTTCCCCTAACTAACTTCAGGTCGTACCCTAAGTCCATTCTCACAGGGGTCCTTGGGAGCTCTGTTGTGAGCCCTGCACCCTTCAGTCTCTATGTGGCACTTCTGGCTTGCCTGATTGAGTCATTTGGCATTACATACTTGTGCCAATGACAAACAGTTGATTGTTGGATTGGTTTACAATTTCAGGGGATGTGGCTCATAGCCTCAGGAATTGTTCCCCTGAGGTTTCATGCTGAATGAGTTCAAACTCTGTATCGTTAAAAAGTTACAAAAGAGAAATAGTTTTCTTTAGTTCAGAAGCCAATTGGACACAGACTTGTGGGTTGAGACTTTGTGAGCATTGCCTTTGTACGAGTCTCATAATCTAGGAGTTATGATTGACATAGAGCTGTCCTATGCAGGACATTTTAAGACCATCTGCTCTACAGGTTTGCAGTTGCAGAGTGTTACTAAAAACTATCTTTACAAGGAAAGACCTAATATAAGCTCTAATTTTGTCTAGTATAGACTACTGCAACTCTGTGTTCATGGGATTACCTAAATATCTTCTAAAAGAGTACAGCTGCTACAGAATTGTGCAGCAAGTTTGGTCCTGGGTTTAAAGAAAATATTAATCCAGCGAGCTCACTAAACTAAACTGGGCCTGGCCACCAAATATGCCGCTTCATAGAACAAACTGTAAGCCTGGTCACAAAACCTACATATCTTCTATGTTCATTTGGGATCAGCCTTCCCATATACTCACAACAGGATTAGGAAGATTTTCCCTGGCTGTGGTGGCTGCTAAATCCTGGAACTTTCTATCACCATCCCTGCATGCCCAACATAATCTGAGTATCCTTAGGAAACAGCTAAAATCCATTTTGATTTCAAATTCTATTTATTACTCTGAGGGTAAACGGGACTGATGCTGTCTGCTATTCTCCCTCCCTAATAGCACCAGGACACATTTTAAACTAGCTGCTGGGCTCTACAAATTCCTTTAATCAATTTTGAAGGCACGCCAGCACATATGTGCGTGCCTACAAAATG
Organism: Pleurodeles waltl; assembly: GCF_031143425.1. Taxonomy (NCBI): domain Eukaryota; kingdom Metazoa; phylum Chordata; class Amphibia; order Caudata; family Salamandridae; genus Pleurodeles; species Pleurodeles waltl. The sequence goes on along the minus strand of NC_090451.1, from coordinate 168,850,418 downwards.
ATGAGGTCACGCTTTTTTCTTTTTATTTACCAATCCAATTCCAATCTGCAAATAAAATGAAAAAAATTTGTTTTTATTTGGAAAGAAGGTAGTAAAAGCAATATGGGCGGCGGCGTGGACGCAACACTGGGATAAAGCGGGTGGGGAAGGGAACATGCGTGCGCAAGCAACACATTGTCCTGGTGAGGTCTAAAGCACCATGGGGGACGGAAGCAACACAGAGTATGAGGGTGGGGGGAAGGGACAGGGGTGGGAGTGTGGAAGCAACAATAGGGGCTGGTGGGAATGAAGATACACGAGGATCTGAGAGCAACACCGATGGTGTGGTTGGGGGAAGAAGCATCATGGAGAATGAAGGAGAGCACTTGTGGAATACTTTAACAAAAAGTAAAAAGCTAGCGCCTGAAAATCAAGAAGTCTAAGGACATACTAATTTGTCCATGCTGCAGGAGAGGGATATAAACAAAAAGAGGAAGAAAGCCCATGCTCTAATGAATAAAAAATAGAGCAAATGTGAGTGACAATGAAACCAACCAATGGTAAGCAATGGCTGAGGTCTAATCCTACTGTATGCTAATAGATTTTACTACTGAATATCGACATCAACTGTATCATGGAACAAGAATATCGAGGATAGAATATTGATTTATAAAATATCAAAAGGTAAATGGATATAGGGAAATATAGATTTACTATTCCTACCTCTACATCTGCGTACCTTGACCCTATTGGTAACTTGTAGGTACACATTTGTGGAATTAGGTATAGAAAATCTAGACTGTTTTACCTGTTGATATCTTATTTTCAAAATTCTGTCCTCAGTATTGTGGTTTCGATATTCACGAGGCACACCAGGCTAACAATAGGTCTCGCAACAGACAGTGCAGGGATTTCTTTTGGGGGGACCTGAAAAGCTGTTGGCAGAACCCACAAAATCCTAACTCGCCAAGGTGCCAAAACATCTTGTTAATGTCCTGCTCCTTCATACTGTCTGGCCAATGTACCTCAGCACCTGTCCCTCAGTCTGCATTATTGATATTGCAATCCAGTCCTGCTTCCTCTGTATTTCTGTGTTCTTTATTCCTTCCTATCGCAGTGCAGGTTTCCTTTTCAAGCCAGAAGAGCGTTGCATGTAAAAAGCTCTTGCTGGTCCTTTCGAGTGCGTTCTTTTTGTACAGCCACTATTTGTTTTTAATAGACTAGTGTTTTCAATTAAGAAGTTCTCTGAACAGTTACCTTTTATGAGTTACTTAAGAATAGTTGCTATTCAAACTGATACAGTATGAGGAATAGAAGCAGAAACCTTTTGCCTTCATGACTGTGTTCTGGTTCTTGGTGATCTTTCCTAAATCCATTGTTTGCACACATATGCTTTTGCTAGTTATTGGTTAAATGGGTTCTGTTGACTGGTCAAAAGTACTATGTCAGAAGTCTATTTCTATTGTTTGTACTGTGGCATAATTAAGCTGACTGCTCGAGAGCTGCATTGTACCCAAACTGTTGTCATCTTTTGTTCAGGTCTGAAGCCGTGCATCCTGTCAGAAACTGGACTGATATGAAGCGACGTGTTGGCCCATACAGGAGGTGTTATGTCTTTACTCACAGTGCAATGCCTGGAGAACCGTTAATAATTCTACACGTTGCTCTCACCAGCAAAATCTCCAGTAACGTTCAGGTACAAATACATTGATGTATGGATAGTGGAAACAAAACTATAGTCTCAGGAGATGAAGGATAACCTTGTGATCTGTAAATCTCAGAGGTAAAGGCCCAATCCTGTAGAGGGTGATGTTCTTTCAGGAATCTTTGAGTATGATCTCCGGTAACTTTGTTTTTAAGCTAACCAACTTAGAGACCAGACCCTTATATTAAAGCAGGAGTAGACATCTATCTCTCCTCTTACTCATTATAACGTCTGAAAGTTGTAGAGGGATAGCACAGAATATTTTGTTCTTGAAGGGTTGAGTAAAGAAGTGTCCTAGCTTGAATGTAGCATCATATTTCAAGGCACGTTCCCTGACTGTTTTTATTTTGCTACTTTTTTTCCTCAGTTCATGTGGAGGAGCAGGTTGGGGGGTGAGGGTGAGAAGCTTACAACAACATTCAAGTGGTAAAAGTCCAACATTTGTAGCCATGAATAAAGGGTGTGTGCATGGAGTTTGCAGGATGTTGTTAACAATGTTTTCTACTTATTTGCTAAGTTTTCTTTTTTGTATTAATTGTCATGTTACATCTACTCCAGCAGTATATTTGAGAAGCAACACATTTGCATACCTTCTTTGGTTGTGCTAAAGTTGGTGGGTTAGCCATGAAGTTTTTGCAATGCTTATGGGCATGTCATAGTGTACTATGTTTTGCTTTAAGTGCTGCCCCAACCTTCAAACTCCCCATCCCCAAGTGCTAATTCCTTTTTAGGGTCGAGCTCAAAGCGCTCTGTCCCTGGTGTAATCCCTCTATGGGCTTGTAACCTCTCCCATGTCACTCCCATCAGTTTGGTTGGTTCGTAGGTTTGTCTTTTAAAATTCACTCGATTTCATTAGTGAAAGGCATGGATATGTCATGCCTTTTCCGATGTTCAGCTCTTCTCAAGCGCATCGACCAACTACTGAAAACATACGAGGCTTTTCCGTATGGTTTCTGGATTACTTTTACTCTTTATTTCGCAGCGCGATCTCACTGGGCAGTAGTCGAGCACTTTGCATGACATCAACCCTGTTACATGAATAATTGCACTTTTGCCGGTTTCATAGATAATTGCACTTTTGCTGATAAATTTCACTGCAAGCAAACTTCTGTTTCCTTTTGTGTGTCTGCTTTGCGCTGATGGCGGCCGTCGGCCCACTTATGTAAAACTCTTCTCAGTTTATGTGGCAAGAAAAGTCCAGTTAGTTATGTGAAACTGTTTTGCTTTTCATTTTCAATTTATGTGGCAAGAAGAGTCCGCTAGGAGTTTACAATGCTAATAGCTCTAACACTAGCAAAAACGAGACCCATTGCATTGCAAATGCTTGTTATATTTGTGGCAGTTCAGAATTAAACCTTCATAACGTTTTTCCACAAAAGGCATCCAGGTAAGCTGTGTCCTTTTTTCCCACAATTTGGGAATTCCAAATGTATTCTCCTGATATTTGTTTGGAAAAATAGGAACAAGGTGATGTGCAAGAAAATATGTTGTTTGTTCCAGAAATTGCATCAAGAAAATGTTGCCATGCTAGGATCATCATCTTCCCAGCTTTCAGGATCCCGCAGAGCTGTAAAAAATAAATCATTTTTTCACCAGTGTTTGTCATTTTCTAAGTGCTAGTCAATATTTTGTATTTTTGCAGTTGATTTCTACTTGTAGCTTGTGCGGGAAAGGAGGTGTAAAACTCATTGGTGAACAAGGAAAACTGTACTGAAAAGTAGACGAAATTCTGAATTCAGTAAAAGGTAATTTGTGTAAATGATGAAGGAGTTTCCAAAGAAATTAATCACTAAAATCAAAAACCAATGAAATTTAGTTGGGACAGAAACAGACACAGGTTACAATGTTTTTTTCTGCAATTGTTTGCGCTGGCCTATTTTAGATCCGACAGGGCCTTGTGGTCTCAGTATGTAGTGATGAGACGTGAAATCTAGCTGCATTTTAGCATTCTTTTTGTATACATTATGCATCCATTTGTAAAGTAAAAGCTAATAATCGAAAAGTAAGTAGGAAGGAAAACTATGCATTTTGTTTTTAATGGGCCTAACTAACTGAGTTTACAAAGGGGTAAGTGGTGTGAATCTGGATTCAGATTTACCACTAACATTCTGCAATTAAGAGGGCAGTTTGCAAAATGTTTTTTTTCTACGCTGGTATACATTTGGAGGCAAGTTTTCAATTTAAGTTCAGTTAATAATAAGAAATGCTCTACTGTTCTGTGTTCTCACTCTTCTTCCAATATTAACAATACCTCATTTGTCTGGCTGGGCCAGTCACCCTCAACAGGAAAGGCCCCAATTGCAATGTGGAGTTATCAACATTTTTCCTCGGAATTCCAGTCTTTCTGATGATGTGGGTACCTGCAGGATTTGGATGAAGGGTTAGCTGCCACCAAGGGAACCCTGCCAACCCTAAACCTTTATTGAATCCTAGACAACAGGGGGAGTCAAGGGTAAATCAAAAATTCTATACACCGTTCCAAAAAGGTGTTAATTGCAAAATTATAGTTCTATGTTCAGATTGGTTGGAAATCAATTATTTCGAAGCAAGTGCCCTCACTCACCTTTCGGTGACATGCTTCATCATAGGGCCATGCTCCTCGTCAGGCCGGCACTGCAATGCCTGACGGGCCCCACAGGGGGGCTCTTTGCCGGAGATCTTTTGCAAATGATAAACAGCCGGTCAAAAAACTAATCTAGGATTGGTATGAAGGTAGTTAAAAATGACTAGAGGTAGAATACAATTTATTAGGATCTTAGAACCTCTGACATGATTAAAAACAGTGTGAGGGGAGATAATAAAACGATGTTTAAACTCCCCAATAAGCCAAAAAGTAATCACTAGGTCTCTCAATAGGGAGTATAGTGAAAGTAGACACAGGGTCCCCTGTGTTACTTTAAGTAATAGGTCAACATGTTTCTCGCTAGTTAGTCAAAAATGATCTAGTGCGATTCATCAGGACCATGTCACGTACCTAATCCTTAAGCAATTAGAAACCCATAATAGGGAATATATGTTTAACAATCAAGGGTAGTCTGGTTTACATAGATCTCATCACTTGTTCCTACTGAATGCTATGCAAACTTTAGACTGGTTAAAGTTACAGATTTTCCTCTCAGTTCTGAGAAGAAAACTCCCTGCATCTGAAGGACACGAAGAAAGTCCTACCACCAGGCGTTCCCACACTGTTCCCTGTAAAGGATATCCCACTTATTTTGCTGGGCAATCACTAGCAACGGAAATGGATGTAAACTGTGATCATATGAAGCCAATATGCTGTCACTGTTTTGGTCTGTTCTTATCTCATGCAGTAGGCTCACCCACACATGTGGGGTGTGGGTTTCAACGGGAGAAGTATGAAAATGCAGGATTGTAAGCTTTTTTCCACTCCCTCTATATTCCTAAGTTTTTCTAACACATAGGTGTGTGGAAATATAATTTTGGAGTGCCATTTGAGCAGCAAAACATGCATGGATGTATGTAGTGCACAACACACCACACTCCCCTACACATCTATATCTTAGAAATATGTGTGGTTGGTAGGTGTCCCTGGATGATGACTAACCCTGGACTGAAATACTCCAGCCACACCCTATGTGAGGTTACTGTTGACTGCATTTGGATGCAGTGTGAAACCGTTCCTCTCCCATACAGAAAAAACATACATGCATGACAGGTACAAAAAATTGTCGTGGGAAGGGTGAATGGTGTAACATTGCTCATTGACAGGCAACATGACACTTCATTGTTGTGTGAGGTTCTGTTTTCTTGACTGTGCGACAGAAGTGTAGAAAGGTAAACCCTCCCCCATGCAGTGTGCCATGCTTCATCAGATCCTCCCATCTCAGACTGCATAATTTTTTTGTATTTCCTGACCTTTGTATAGCGGACAAATGCCATGAGCGTGGAGAGTTTACAGATGGACAAATGCGTGGTTGGTGCAGTGTGTGTGTAGTATGATCTATATGAGTAGTCAGGTATATAGTGATCTGTGTGTCACTTCTCCCTTACCCATCTGCCCTCTATCTATATGATATCATTATTGTTAGAAATGGGGTCTCTAGTTGGCAGTGGTATACACCCTTGCCGAAATAGGGACCACAATCCTAGTCAGGTTATTCACAACACAATCCAAATTATCCTGTGCCCACCCTCTAGTAGCTTGGGACTGAACAGTCAGGCTTCACTTAGAAGGCAATGTGTAAAGTGTTTGTGCAATAATTCATACAGTAACACAGTAAAAACACCACAAAAATACACCATACAGGTTTAGAAAAATAGATAATATTTATCTGAATAAAATAAGGTTGAAACAATGAACATCCACTTTACACAAGCAGAGTTATGCATTTTTGAAGATAAATTCCCAATAAAGGGCTTAGAAACACAATAGCTTCAACTGGGGCTATCATGGTGTTGTTGACAGAGTCCTTCCCAATAATCCAGCGCCACAGGCGCCGGTCACAGAGTCGCAGGGACCCCCAGGTACAGTACTTTTTGAAAACGAAGAAGCAAAGACGTTTAACAGAGTCTGGGAGATGAGACATCGCTGGGGCCAGTGTGGCGTTAGTCCCTTAGTGTCCAGGGAAATGAGGTGTCAGTTCCGCACTGTGTGGCAGGTGGAGGCAAGGCTTCGGTTCTGTCTGGTGGCAAAGGGAGCTGGTGCGGCATTGGTGGTGAATTGTCAGTCCTTTTTTGACCCGGCAGGGTCGATGGATCCAGTCGGTCAAGACGTGGTGTCGACTTTGCGGCATTGGGATGACCCTGCGTGACGTCAGCTGTGTCGGGGCAACGTCAGACTTACGTTGCAGGCCGCAGTCATTGTGTGCAGCGATCTCCATGGAGTGGGAGCAGGCGGCGGCATCACTGCTGGAATTGCTGAAGTCGGAAAACTAGCTAAAAGCTAGTGGGTGAAGTCTTTGCTGTCCATGAAACTTCAAAACAGGAGGCAAGCTTAATCCAAGCCCTTGGAGCGCACTTTTGGGGAAGGCAGAGTCCAGCAGGGCAACAGCAGGGCAGCAGTCCTTATCAAAAAAGCAGTCCAGATGAGTCATTTGAGCAGCCAGGCAGCTCCTCTGACAGAGCTCTATCCAGAAGTGTCTGATTTGGTGGGGTCAGAGACCCAGTTTATATACCCAAAAATGCCTTTGAAGTGGGGAAAACTGCAAAGAGTGGTTTTGAAGTGCACGAGTTCCCCTTTCAGTTCATTCCTGTCTGCCAGGATCCCTGGTGGGGGGTTATCAGTCCTCTGTGTGAGGGCAGGCCACTGGCCTTTGAAATGTAAGTGTGAGCCCCTCCACCCTTCCATCCCAGGAAGAGGCTTTCAGTATGTAGATGAATGCAGATGTGACTGAGGGTCCTCTGTTTATGGTTGTCTGGGTGGAATGCACAAGGGGAGCTGTCAATCAGCACAGACCAGAGGTGGATTGGAGGCAGGCTGTAAGGCACAGATGACAGTAAGTGCAGATAAATGCCCACTGTCTAAAATTGGCATTTCTAAAATAGCAATATTAAATCCAACTTCACCAGTAAGCAGGATTTTCTATTACCAGTCTGGCAATACCAAAAAAGACACGGCAACTACTTTCAGATCAGAATCTACCACTTAAGAGTATATGAGGGCAGTTCTAATGCTAGTCCATGAGAGGAGCAGGCCTCTCAGTAGTGGAAAACGAATTTAGGGGTTTTTCACTACCAGGACATGTAAAACACATAGGTACGTGTCCTGCCTTTTACCTACATAGCACCCTGTTCTATGGTTTACCTAGGGCCTACCTTAGGGAACTTATATGTAGAAAAAGGGGAGTTTAAGGCTTGGCAAGTAATTTTAAATGCCAAGTCAAAGTGGCAGTGAAACTGCACACACAGGACTTGAAATGGCAGGCCTGAGACATAGTTATGGGGATACCTATGTTGGTGGCGCAATCAGTGCTTCAGGCCCACTAGTAGCATTTAATTTAGAGGCCCCGGGCACAGGTAGTGCACTTTACTAGGGACTTACAGGTAAATTAAATATGCCAATTGGGTAGGAACTAATGTTACCATGTTAAGAGGAGAGAGCATATGCACTTTAGCACTGGACAGCAATGGTAAAGTGTGTAGAGTCCTAAAATCAGCAAAAACAATCTCAGAAAAGTGGAGGGAGGCAGGCAAAAAGTTGGGGGATGACTACCTTAAGGCTGTCAGGTCTAACATTTACTAAAACAAGTCTAAGATAGGCTTTGTCTGCCTCTTTATAACTCTGTCTCAGTTTGAGCCCTTTCTGATATTGTGTGAGTGGCCAGGTGAATCTTTACTAACATCTTCCCATGGAAGCCTGCTTAGGCTCAGGAGAACTTGTCTTTTGTGTGCCTTTAGAATGCTCACTGGGCTTAGCAGGAGCTCTTCTTGAGGTGGAATTTGGCACCTGACTGGCAGTGTGACTGCCAAAAATGCAGTCAGCATCTTCCAAATACTGCCACTGCATGGTAGTAAGTTGGGGGTGTGCAAGGATATTCTGTTGACTGAGAGTGTGACTGCCAAAAATGCAGTCAACAACTGCCAAATACTTGTGCCCCTACATGGTAGTAAGTTGGAGGTGTACAAGTGTAGGAAAGTACCATCTTGCCTGGCATGTTACCCCCATTTTTCACTGTATATATGTTGTTTTAGTTGTATGTGTCACTGGGACCCTGCTAGTCATGGCCCCAGTGCTCATAAGTGTGCCTAAATGTGTTACCTGTGTTATGACTAACTGTCTCACTGAGGCTCTGCTAATCAGAACCTCAGTGGTTATGCTCTCTCATTTCTTTCAAATTGTCACTAACAGGCTAGTGACCAATTTTACCAATTTACATTGGCTTACTGGAACACCCTTATAATTCCCTAGTATATGATACTGAGGTACCCAGGGTATTGGGGTTCCAGGAGATCCCTATGGGCTGCAGCATTTCTTTTACCACCCATAGGGAGCTCTGACAATTCTTACACAGGCCTGCCACTGCAGCCTGAGTGAAATAACGTCCACGTTATTTCACAGCCATTTTACACTGCACTTAAGTAACTTATAAGTCACCTATATGTCTAACCTTTACCTGGTAAAGGTTGGGTGCTAAGTTACTTAGTGTGTGGGCACCCTGGCACTAGCCAAGGTGCCCCCACATTGTTCAGGGCCAATTCCCCGGACTTTGTGAGTGCGGGGACACCATTACACGCGTGCACTACATATAGGTCACTCCCTATAAGTAGCTTCACAATGGTAACTCCGAATATGGCCATGTAATATGTCTATGATCATGGAATTGCCCCCTCTATACCATCCTGGCATAGTTGGCACAATCCCATGATCCCAGTGGTCTGTAGCACAGACCCTGGTTCTGCCAAACTGCCTTTCCCGGGGTTTCACTGCAGCTGCTGCTGCTGCCAACCCCTCAGACAGGCATCTGCCCTCCTGGGGTCCAGCCAGGCCTGGCCCAGGATGGCAGAACAAAGGACTTCCTCTGAGAGAGGGTGTTACACCCTCTCCCTTTGGAAAATGGTGTGAAGGCAGGGGAGGAGTAGCCTCCCCCAGCATCTGGAAATGCTTTCATGGGCACATTTGGTGCCCATTTCTGCATAAGCCAGTCTACACCGGTTCAGGGACCCCTTAGCCCTGCTCTGGCGCGAAACTGGACAAAGGAAAGGGAGTGACCACTCCCCTGACCTGTACCTCCCCTGGGAGGTGCCCAGAGCTCCTCCAGTGTGCTCCAGACCACTGCCATCTTGGAAACAGAGGTGCTGCTGGCACACTGGACTGCTCTGAGTTGCCAGTGCCATCAGGTGACGTCAGAGACTCCTCCTGATAGGCTCCTTCAGGTGTTGCTAGCCTATCCTCTCTCCTAGGTAGCCAAACCCTCTTTTCTGGCTATTTAGGGTCTCTGTCTCTTGGGATTCCTTAGATAACGAATGCAAGAGCTCATCCGAGTTCCTCTGCATCTCTCTCTTCACCTTCTGCCAAGGAATCGACTGCTGACCGCGCTGGAAGCCTGCAAAACTGCAACATAGTAGCAAAGACGACTACTGCAACGCTGTAACGCTGATCCTGCCGCCTTCTCGACTGTTTTCCTGGTGGTGCATGCTGTGGGGGTAGTCTGCCTCCTCTCTGCACTAGAAGCTCCGAAGAAATCTCCTGTGGGTCGACGGAATCGTCCCCCTGCAACCGCAGGCACCAAAGAACTGCATCACCGGTACCTTGGGTCTCCTCTCAGCACGACGAGCGAGGTCCCTTGAATCCAGCAACTCTGTCCAAGTGACTCCCACAGTCCAGTGACTCTTCAGTCCAAGTTTGGTGGAGGTAAGTCCTTGCCTCCCCACGCCAGACTGCATTGTTGGAAACCGCGACTTTTGCAGCTACTCCGGCCTCCGTGCACTTCCGGCGGAAATACTTTGTGCACAGTCCAGCCTGGGTCCACGGCACTCTAACCTGCATTGCACGACCTTCTAAGTTGTTCTCCGGCGACGTGGGACTCCTCTGTGCGAATTCGGGTGAGCACCGTTTCATGCATCCTCATAGTGCCTGTTTCTGGCACTTCTGCGGGTGCTGCCTGCTGCTGAGAGGGCTCCTTGTCTTGCTCGACGTCCCCTCTGTCTCCTGAAGCAATTTGCGACATCCTGGTCCCTCCTGGGCCACAGCAGCATCCAAAAACCCTTACCGCATGATTTGCAGCTAGCAAGACTTGTTGGCGGTCTTTCGGCGGGAAAACACTTCTGCACGACTCTCCACGGCTTGAGGGATCCGTCCTCCAAAGGGGAAGTCTCTAGCCCTTGTCGTTCTTGCAGAAACCTACGCTTCTACTGTCCAGTAGCAGCATCTTTGCACCCACAGCTGGCATTTCCTGGGCATCTGCCCATCTCCGACTTGCTTGTGACTTTTGGACTTGGTCCCCTTGTTCCACAGGTACCCTCGACTGGAAATCCATTGTTGTTGCATTGTTGGTTTGTGTCTTTCCTGCAGAATTCCCCTATCACGACTTCTATGTGTTTGGGGAACTTTAGTGCACTTTGCACTCACTTTTCAGGGTCTTGGGGTGGGCTATTTTTCTAACCCTTACTCTTTTCTAATAGTCCCAGCGACCCTCTACAAGGTCACATAGGTTTGGGGTCCATTCGTGATTCACATTCCACTTTTGGAGTATATGGTTTGTGTTGCCCCTATCCCTATGTGTCTCCATTGCATCCTATGGTAACTATACATTGTTTGCACTGTTTTCTAATACTATTACTGCATATTTTGGTATTGTGTACATATATCTTGTGTATATTTGCTATCCTCATACTGAGGGTACTCACTGAGATACTTTTGGCATATTGTCATAAAAATAAAGTACCTTTATTTTTAGTATATCTGTGTATTGTGTTTTCTTATGATATTGTGCATATGACACTAAGTGGTACTGTAGGAGCTTCACTCGTCTCCTAGTTCAGCCTAAGCTGCTCTGCTAAGCTACCATTATCTATCAGCCTATGCTGCTAGACACCCTATACACTAATAAGGGATAACTGGGCCTGGTGCAAGGTGCAAGTACCCCTAGGTACTCACTACAAACCAGTCCAGCCTCCTACATTGGTTGTGCAGCGGTGGGATAAGTGCTTTGAGACTACTTACCACTCTTGTCATTGTACTTTTCATAAGAGAAAAATATACAAAACAAGTTCAGTGTATGTACACATAACTAAAAAGTTTTGCATTTCCTCTTTTCACTCTTTTCTAAAGTGCTGAAAAGTACTTCTAAACTTTCTAAAAGTTCTTAAAAGTTTAAAAAGTTTTTTTCTGTCTTTCTAAAAGCTCTAAAAACTTTTTTATCACTTTTTCTGTCACTTAAACTCTTTCTAAAATGTCTGGCACAGGCCAAAATGTTGATCTGTCCAAACTTGCATATGACCCCCTTAGCTGGAAAGGAGCAAGGAGTCTCTGTGTAGAAAGAGGTTTGAGTGTAGGGAAGAATCCTTCCTTGGAATTGTTACTTAACATGCTTAGAGAACAAGATAAGGCTAAAAGTGCCCCATCTGTTGAAAAAGTAGCTAATGGTTCCCAATCTGATCCAGCGACTCCCCCAGGAAAAGATTCAGGAAAGAAACTTCTTAGCCTGCCCATTACTAGACAGTCTAGCATAGTTGGTACTGAGGTGGAGTCACATCATACAGATGGTGTGCTCTCACATTACACTGTCAGCCAAGCTGTTAGGGTGCCCTCTGTAAGGGACAGGTCTCCTTCTGTTCATTCTCATCATACTTCTGTGTCTAGGAATGTCCCTCCCACCCACCCTGATGACAGATTGTTAGAAAGGGAGCTCAATAGATTGAGAGTGGAACAAACCAGACTGAAGCTCAAGAAGCAACAGCTGGATTTGGATAGACAGTCCTTAGAAGTAGAGAAGGAGAGACAGAAACTGGGTTTAGAAACCCATGGTGGCAGCAGCAGTATTCCCAATAGTCATCCTGCAAAAGAGCATGATTCTAGGAATCTGCACAAGATAGTTCCCCCTTATAAGGAGGGGGATGACATTAACAAGTGGTTTGCTATACTTGAGAGGGCCTGTGTTGTACAGGATGTCCCTCAAAGGCAGTGGGCTGCTATCCTATGGCTATCATTTAGTGGAAAAGGTAGGGATAGGCTCCTTACTGTGAAAGAAAGTGATGCCAATAATTTTACAGTTCTTAAGAATGCACTCCTGGATGGTTATGGCTTAACCACTGAACAATACAGGATAAAGTTCAGAGAGACCAAAAAGGAGTCTTCACAAGACTGGGTTGATTTCATTGACCATTCAGTGAAGGCCTTGGAGGGGTGGTTACATGGCAGTAAAGTTACTGATTATGACAGCCTGTATAACTTGATCCTGAGAGAGCATATTCTTAATAATTGTGTGTCTGATTTGTTGCACCAGTACTTGGTGGACTCTGATCTGACCTCTCCCCAAGAATTGGGAAAGAAGGCAGACAAATGGGTCAGAACAAGGGTGAACAGAAAAGTTCATACAGGGGGTGACAAAGATGGCAACAAGAAGAAGGATGGGAAGTCTTCTGACAAGGGTGGGGACAAATCTAAAAATGAGTCTTCATCAGGCCCACAAAAACACTCTGGTGGGGGTGGTGGGCCCAAATCCTCTTCTAATCAAAACAAAGAAAAGAAACCATGGTGCTATTTATGTAAAATAAAAGGCAATTGGACAACAGATCCCATTTGTCCAAAGAAAAGCACCAAGCCTCCTACCACTACAACCCCTACTGCTACACCTAGTGTCCCTACTAATAGCAGTGGTGGTGGGAGCAAACCTACTAATAGCCAATCCAAGGGAGTAGCTGGGCTCACTTTTGGTAATTTAGTTGGGGTTGGTCTGATTAGGGAGACCACAGAGGCTGTGTTAGTCTCTGAGGGGGCTATTGATTTAGCCATCTTGGTTGCTTGTCCCCTTAACATGGATAAGTACAAGCAACTACCCCTAATAAATGGTGTTGAGGTTCAGGCCTACAGGGACATTGGAGCCAGTGTGACTATGGTCATAGAGAAACTGGTCCACCCTCAACAACACCTACTTGGTCACCAGTACCAAGTAACCGATGCTCACAACAACACACTTAGCCACCCCATGGCTGTTGTAAATCTCAACTGGGGGGGGGGGGTTACTGGTCCAAAGAAAGTTGTGGTAGCTTCAGATTTACCTGTAGACTGTCTATTAGGGAATGATTTGGAGACATCAGCTTGGTCAGATGTGGAGTTGGAGGCCCATGCAGCAATGCTGGGCATCCCAGGGCATATTTTTGCTTTAACCAGGGCTCAGGCCAAAAAGCAAAAAGGACAGGGTGACTTGGATCCTGGAACAATGGACCAAGTGCTCCCTAAAGCTAGGGCTAGTAGAAGTAAAGCACTTCCTACTATCCCTCCCTCTACAGTGGATTCTACTTCTGAGGAAGAAGAATTTCCACCCTGTGCAGAACCTACACCAGAGGAGCTGGAAGCAGACACTGCTGAGCTTTTGGGTGATGGGGGGCCTGCCAGGGAGGAGCTGAGTGTGGCACAGCATACCTGTCCCACACTAGAGGGTCTAAGACAGCAAGCTGTCAAACAGGCTAATGGGAATGTCAGTGACTCTCACAGAGTTTACTGGGAGGACAACCTCTTGTACACTGAAGCAAGGGATCCTAAACCTGGAACTGCCAGGAGGTTAGTGATTCCTCAGGAGTACAGAAAGTTCCTCCTAACTCTAGCCCACGACATTCCCCTAGCTGGACATCTGGGACAAATGAAAACTTGGGACAGGCTTGTTCCCTTGTTTCATTGGCCTAGAATGTCTGAGGACAAAAAAGAGTTTTGTAAGTCCTGTGAAACCTGTCAAGCCAGTGGCAAGACAGGTGGCACCCCAAAGGCACCCCTTATTCCACTGCCTGTGGTTGGGGTTCCCTTTGAAAGGGTAGGGGTTGACATAGTTGGCCCCCTTGACCCTCCTACTGCTTCAGGCAATAGGTTTATCTTGGTGGTAGTGGACCATGCCACAAGATATCCTGAAGCAATTCCTTTAAGGACCACTACAGCACCTGCAGTGGCAAAGGCCCTCCTGGGAATATTTTCTAGGGTGGGCTTCCCAAAGGAAGTAGTATCAGACAGGGGAAGCAATTTCATGTCTGCTTACTTAAAGGCCATGTGGAAGGAGTGTGGTGTGACTTACAAGTTCACTACACCCTATCATCCACAAACAAATGGACTGGTGGAGAGATTTAACAAAACTCTCAAAGGCATGATTATGGGACTCCCTGAAAAACTCCGCAGGAGATGGGATATCCTCTTACCATGCCTCCTTTTTGCCTACAGGGAGGTACCCCAGAAAGGAGTGGGCTTCAGCCCCTTTGAACTCCTCTTTGGACACCCTGTTAGGGGTCCACTAACACTTGTCAAGGAGGGTTGGGAACAACCTTTAAAAGCTCTAAAACAAGATATTGTGGATTATGTACTTGGCCTCAGATCAAGGATGGCTGAGTATATGAAAAAGGCCAGTAAAAACCTTCAGGCCAGCCAAGAGCTCCAGAAGCAATGGCATGATCAGAAGGCTGTTTTGGTTCAGTACCAACCAGGGCAGAAAGTGTGGGTCTTGGAGCCTGTGGCCCCAAGAGCACTCCAAGATAAATGGAGTGGACCCCACATAATTGTTGAAAAGAAGGGTGAAGTCACCTACTTAGTTGACTTAGGCACTGCCAGGAGTCCCCTTAGGGTGCTCCATGTCAATCGCCTGAAACCCTACTATGACAGGGCTGATCTCACCCTGCCCATGGCAACTGATGAGGGACAGGAAGAAGACAGTGATCCTCTACCTGATCTCTTCTCTTCCACAGAACAAGATGCTCTTGTGAAAGGTGTAGTTTTGGCTAATTGTCTTACTGCTGAGCAGAAAGACCATTGCATAAATCTCCTGGGTCAGTTTTCTGAACTCTTCTCTACTGTGCCAGGTACCACTTCTTGGTGTGAGCACACTATAGATACTGGAGACAGCTTGCCTGTCAAAAGTAAGATCTATAGGCAGCCTGACCATGTCAGAGACTGCATAAAGCAAGAGGTGCAGAAAATGTTAGAACTGGGAGTGGTTGAGCACTCTGAAAGTCCATGGGCCTCTCCTGTGGTACTTGTACCAAAACCTCATTCCAAAGATGGAAAGAAGGAAATGCGGTTTTGTGTAGATTATAGAGGTCTCAACCAGGTAACCAAAACTGATGCTCACCCTATACCCAGGGCAGATGAGCTCATAGATACACTGGCATCTGCCAAGTATCTAAGCACTTTGGATTTGACTGCAGGGTATTGGCAGATCAAATTATCAGAAGATGCTAAACCTAAAACTGCATTTTCAACCATTGGAGGCCATTACCAATTCACAGTAATGCCTTTTGGATTGAAAAATGCACCTGCCACTTTTCAGAGGTTGGTGAACACAGTCCTGCAAGGGCTGGAAGCTTTTAGTGCAGCATATTTGGACGATATAGCTGTCTTTAGCTCCAGTTGGGATGATCACCTGGTCCACCTATGGAAAGTTTTAGAGGCCCTGCAAAAGGCAGGCCTCCCTATCAAGGCTTCAAAGTGCCAGATAGGGCAGGGGAAGGTGGTTTATCTGGGACACCTTGTTGGTGGGGAACAGATTGCACCACTTCAGGGGAAAATCCAAACTATTGTTGATTGGGTTCCCCCTACTACTCAGACTCAGGTGAGAGCCTTCCTAGGCCTCACTGGGTATTACAGGAGGTTCATTAAGAACTATGGCTCCATTGCAGCCCCTCTTAATGACCTCACATCCAAAAAGATGCCTAAAAAGGTATTGTGGACAGCTAGCTGTCAGAAAGCTTTTGAGGAGCTGAAGCAGGCCATGTGCTCTGCACCTGTCCTGAAAAGCCCTTGTTACTCTAAAAAATTCTATGTCCAAACTAATGCATCTGAATTAGGAGTAGGGGCAGTCCTATCACAACTTAATTCTGAGGGCCAGGATCAACCTGTTGCTTTTATTAGTAGGTGTTTGACCCCTAGAGAAAAGCGTTGGTCTGCCATTGAGAGGGAGGCCTTTGCTGTGGTCTGGGCACTGAAGAAGTTGAGGCCATACTTGGTTGGCACTCACTTCATTGTTCAGACAGACCACAAACCTCTACTTTGGCTAAAACAAATGAAAGGTGAAAATCCTAAATTGTTGAGGTGGTCCATATCCCTACAGGGAATGGACTATATAGTGGAACATAGACCTGGGAGTAGCCACTCCAATGCAGATGGACTCTCCAGATATTTCCACTTAGACAATGAAGACTCATCAGGTCATGGCTAGTCTTATTGTCCTTCGTTTGGGGGGGGGGGAGGTTGTGTAGGAAAGTACCATCTTGCCTGGCATGTTACCCCCATTTTTCACTGTATATATGTTGTTTTAGTTGTATGTGTCACTGGGACCCTGCTAGTCAGGGCCCCAGTGCTCATAAGTGTGCCTGAAGGTGTTAACTGTGTTATGACTAACTGTCTCACTGAGGCTCTGCTAATCAGAACCTCAGTGGTTATGCTCTCTCATTTCTTTCAAATTGTCACTAACAGGCTAGTGACCAATTTGACCAATTTACATTGGCTTACTGGAACACCCTTATAATTCCCTAGTATATGGTACTGAGGTACCCAGGGTATTGGGGTTCCAGGAGATCCCTATGGGCTGCAGCATTTCTTTTACCACCCATAGGGAGCTCTGACAATTCTTACACAGTCCTGCCACTGCAGCCTGAGTGAAATAACATCCACGTTATTTCACAGCCATTTTACACTGCACTTAAGTAACTTATAAGTCACCTATATGTCTAACCTTTACCTGGTAAAGGTTGGGTGCTAAGTTACTTAGTGTGTGGGCATCCTGGCACTAGCCAAGGTGCCCCCACATTGTTCAGGGCCAATTTCCCGGACTTTGTGAGTGCGGGGACACCATTACACGCGTGCACTACATATAGGTCACTACCTATATGTAGCTTCACAATGGTAACTCCGAATATGGCCATGTAATATGTCTATGATCATGGAATTGCCCCCTCTATACCATCCTGGCATAGTTGGCACAATCCCATGATCCCAGTGGTCTGTAGCACAGACCCTGGTACTGCCAAACTGCCTTTCCCGGGGTTTCACTGCAGCTGCTGCTGCTGCCAACCCCTCAGACAGGCATCTGCCCTCCTCGGGTCCAGCCAGGCCTGGCCCAGGATGGCAGAACAAAGGACTTCCTCTGAGAGAGGGTGTTACACCCTCTCCCTTTGGAAAATGGTGTGAAGGCAGGGGAGGAGTAGCCTCCCCCAGCCTCTGGAAATGCTTTCATGGGCACATTTGGTGCCCATTTCTGCATAAGCCAGTCTACACCGGTTCAGGGACCCCTTAGCCCTGCTGTGGCGCGAAATTGGACAAAGGAAAGGGGAGTGACCACTCCCCTGACCTGTACCTCCCCTGGGAGGTGCCCACAGCTCCTCCAGTGTGCTCCAGACCTCTGCCATCTTGGAAACAGAGGTGCTGCTGGCACACTGGACTGCTCTGAGTGGCCAGTGCCATCAGGTGATGTCAGAGACTCCTCCTGATAGGCTCCTTCAGGTGTTGCTAGCCTATCCTCTCTCCTAGGTAGCCAAACCCTCTTTTCTGGCTATTTAGGGTCTCTGTCTCTTGGGATTCCTTAGATAACGAATGCAAGAGCTCATCTGAGTTCCTCTGCATCTCTCTCTTCACCTTCTGCCAAGGAATCGACTGCTGACCGCGCTGGAAGCCTGCAAAACTGCAACATAGTAGCAAAGACGACTACTGCAACTCTGTAACGCTGATCCTGCCGCCTTCTCGACTGTTTTCCTGGTGGTGCATGCTGTGGGGGTAGTCTGCCTCCTCTCTGCACTAGAAGCTCCGAAGAAATCTCCCGTGGGTCGACGCAATCGTCCCCCTGCAACCGCAGGCACCAAAGAACTGCATCACCGGTACCTTGGGTCTCCTCTCAGCACGACGAGTGAGGTCCCTTGAATTCAGCAACTCTGTCCAAGTGACTCCCACAGTCCAGTGACTCGTCAGTCCAAGTTTGGTGGAGGTAAGTCCTTGCCTCCCCACGCCAGACTGCATTGTTGGAAACCGCGACTTTTGCAGCTACTTCGGCCTCCGTGCACTTCCGGCGGAAATCCTTTGTGCACAGTCCAGCCTGGGTCCACGGCACTCTAACCTGCATTGCATGACCTTCTAAGTTGTTCTCCGGCGACGTGGGACTCCTTTGTGCGACTTTGGGTGAGCACTGTTTCACGCATCCTCGTAGTGCCTGTTTCTGGCACTTCTGCGGGTGCTGCCTGCTGCTGAGAGGGCTCCTTGTCTTGCTCGACGTCCCCTCTGTCTCCTGACGCAATTTGCGACATCCTGGTCCCTCCTGGGCCACAGCAGCGTCCAAAAACCCTTACCGCACGATTTGCAGCTAGCAAGGCTTGTTGGCGGTCTTTCGGCGGGAAAATACTTCTGCACGACTCTCCGCGGCGTGAGGGATCCGTCCTCTAAAGGGGAAGTCTCTAGCCCTTGTCGTTCTTGCAGAAACCTACGCTTCTACTGTCCAGTAGCAGCATCTTTGCACCCACAGCTGGCATTTCCTGGGCATCTGCCCATCTCCGACTTGCTTGTGACTTTTGGACTTGGTCCCCTTGTTCCACAGGTACCCTCGACTGGAAATCCATCATTGTTGCATTGTTGGTTTGTGTCTTTCCTGCAGAATTCCCCTATCACGACTTCTATGTCCTTTGGGGAACTTTAGTGCACTTTGCACTCACTTTTCAGGGTCTTGGGGTGGGCTATTTTTCTAACCCTTACTATTTTCTAATAGTCCCAGCGACCCTCTACAAGGTCACATAGGTTTGGGGTCCATTCGTGATTCACATTCCACTTTTGGAGTATATGGTTTGTGTTGCCCCTATCCCTATGTGTCTCCATTGCATCCTATTGTAACTATACATTGTTTGCACTGTTTTCTAATACTATTACTGCATATTTTGGTATTGTGTACATATATCTTGTGTATATTTGCTATCCTCATACTGAGGGTACTCACTGAGATACTTTTGGCATATTGTCATAAAAATAAAGTACCTTTATTTTTAGTATATCTGTGTATTGTGTTTTCTTATGATATTGTGCATATGACACTAAGTGGTACTGTAGGAGCTTCACTCGTCTCCTAGTTCAGCCTAAGCTGCTCTGCTAAGCTACCATTATCTATCAGCCTATGCTGCTAGACACCCTATACACTAATAAGGGATAACTGGGCCTGGTGCAAGGTGCAAGTACCCCTAGGTACTCACTACAAACCAGTCCAGCCTCCTACAACAAGGCTATTCTGCTGACACATTCATGACACAGTGTGAGTGTATCTACATTTCCACAGTAGACTCTCCTAAGTACCGTATAAAGCATTTCCTTTCCAGCAAGGCGTCGGAGTTTGGTGGACAGGGTACTCTGTTGAAACATGGTGGATGTCCTCTCTGCTGATATGTGCAGCGCCATTGATTATGATGCACTTATAATGTTTTGAGGCTGGAGGTAGCAAGCCGGCCACAAGTATGACCAAGGTTTACCTAGTTACTAGAGTAGGTGAGGACACAAACTTAATTCTAATTGATGAAGAAAAGCGGGTACAAATTACGGTAATTCCTTGAATGAGAACCGTTAGAAAGATTTTCCAGCTTAAATAACACAATTTGAAAGGCTGCTTACGCAAGTCAAGTAAAGTGCAATGGAAGGTATGCATCAGTGCATAGGTATTCCAAGTCAAATATTAACTCTTCAACTGACTACTGCATTTTGGTTTCCCATATCTCTATGTTCGGGTTCTAAAAGCTGAATCACAGTGGAAGGCACAGGCCTTGCCTAGATGGCCACTGAGGACAGTAGTAATGAGCGTGCTTCCTTTTTCTATGCAAAGTATAAACTCCTCGTTGGTGATATGGTTGATTATTCTTCTGTGTTGCTGGAATGTCGCCTGCAAAGTGTTGATCCTGTAGCTTTCCAGTGTGCTCCTCAACAGATTAAGAGGAGGCTGTTGTTTGTACAGGAATGAGGCTAACAACAACAGCCAACTCAAATTCAAGAAAGGACATCAGCGTTCCAAGGAAGTGTGACAATAGACAACATATGCATTGTATCATGCCAAATGGATCATGGTGATAACCACCTTCTTGTACTATATGTGAGGTTTATGCATTGTATCATGTGTTGAAGTAGCTGGTCAATTTTATCAACTGCACCCATGGCCATAATAATCAAGTATGCAGTTGGGTTTATGCACTTTTGTCAACTAACCACAAACTGTAACAGGAGAAATGTAGTGAGCACCTGTACCTCCGAGTTTCTAAGAATCTCACAGCTGGAAGCTCATTGCAATGAAAGGCACTTCATGGACCTTTTTGGAGCTTTTTACAAACAAGCTCCTCATGGAATCCTCTATGGTGATTTCAGATTGTCCCACAATCTGGAATGCCAACATTGTACAGTTTGCTGAACAGCTTTATCCCGTCCAACTATGCATATAAAGGTTATAACCTTTAAGCAAGAGTGATTGAGCAAGA
This sequence comes from Pleurodeles waltl, assembly GCF_031143425.1. NCBI lineage: Eukaryota > Metazoa > Chordata > Amphibia > Caudata > Salamandridae > Pleurodeles > Pleurodeles waltl. The sequence goes on along the minus strand of NC_090451.1, from coordinate 168,829,651 downwards.
TCCCTCTCTAAAAAGAAAATACAACACTTGATATAGATGGTAGAGGTCTACCTTGTGTTTAATGCAAAATGGGCAGTAAGCTTTCAAATACAAAGAAATGCACTTGTTTAATTGGAACATGTAATGCTAAAATATGTTCATTTTTATACAGTTTCTTTTAATGCAAGTAAATGGAAGCAGGAACATGTGGCAAAATAGAAACTTGTATATAACAAACTAATGACTACTTAATGACTAACAGAAGCCAGCTCTGCTGGTTTCTGATATCCTTGTTTGGTTGTGCGAGCTTTAGAACAAGGCTACTCTTTGCTAGCGTGATTCAGCGGATATGTGAAATGTACAAAATGGAGTACAGTTTATTGAAAATGCAAGTGTGCAACGATACAGGGCTTTAGTGTTCTTCACACAGTACAAAAATAGTATTGCAATTGATTAATATAATGCCACATACAAAAATAGTATTGCAAGTGATTAATAAAATGCCACTGTACTTGTCAAGGCACACAGGAGTATTAGCATTTTCATAATAAACACAAACACGTTAAAGCATATTTGCAGGTAAATTCACTTTCTCACCACACGTTCTTGACACTAGTTTCTTATGTGGAGGGACAACCAGCAGGATTTGTACTGGAATCCTTTCCAGTATACATGGTCATGTTGCATGCATAACCTGTGGATCGTGCACACAACATATAAAGCTTGACGTAATTCTGAACTGCCTTGCTTGGTATGTACTGCCTGGAAATTAGCTGCCCTTTATAAAGGTATAAATTTATAAAGACAAACTCTTCCCTGAAAGAAGAAGATTCACACTTAGTTACTTATTTCCAGGGTATGAGTTAGGCAAAATTATTCAGTTGCAAATAAATGTGTGTTAGACATACTCCTTTAGCAGAGGCATAAGACCACATTTATCGAACCAAAGTAAATTTTTATTTTACGGTCAAAATAACAGCAACCCCCCGCTGCTGAACCAGATAATCAAGATTCCAAAAGGGTTCTGTTGAAGTCCATTTGTTGGCAATTGTGGTGATCAATTCGAAATTTCGGTCCCCTGGCATATAGAGTAAATCCCGAAGCAGCCAAGAGAAGGACCAAGAATGTCCCAATATAGCAAAAGCCTAGGTGTTCAGAGAACTATCTCCTTAAATAAAGTAAATATCTGCATGTGTAAAGAATATCTGTCCTCTCATAAACCTCAGAGTAATACTCTTATGCTCAAAACAAGTAACTAAGTGTGAATCTTCCTCCTTTAGGGGGTGGTTGGTTTATATATTTGTACCCAGTCTTCTGGAGGCTTACTGGGTTGCCCTATTTTGTTGTGCCCTTTGTAAAGGGACAAAGATCGCTATAGTCTTCCCGAAAGTATAAATCTCATGAAACATGGCATGGAAATGTCACACAGAGTGGCCCAGTTTTGAACAATTTCTCATGATGTAGATGGTTCCATATCAGTGCTCAGGAGTTATCATTGAAAAGCAACATATGCTGCCAAATAAGAAAAAAAAAACATTGCTGCCCATATTAGATGAGAAGATGGGTGTTGCCTAAACCAGTAAAGAAGACCAGTTGTGGTGTAATGATGGTTTGCGCAACAATCTCGGCCTCAGTGTCCACAGGTGAAAGAGTCAATACAAGTACCCTGGAATAAGGCCGCCATGTGTCTCTTTTCTCATAAAAATATCAGCACACAAATTTCTTTGTTGCACAATATCACCATAGAGCACATTATGCCCAAAGTTTGAAAGTACTCAATGGGCATCAATTTTCAGTATTTACTTTACATCTAGCATCTCCTCTGTAAGCAGTAACTGGAGGCTGAGATCAATTAAGGAGTACCAAGTGAGCACTCTTTGTGTGCTCTGCACAGTACCTGTGTGTACTTTGGGGTGTGCTACACTGCCATTCTCCCTAAGTGCACAGGCTACATTTGTGAAGGGACATCAGTCCTTGATGTGTTGCATGGCCATGTTCTTCAGTATCACTGGAAGAGGAGACATTTTCTGGTGGCACTTTCCCAAATGAAAAATCACTTCCAGTTTTTGATCCATGATCCTATCCCCCAGATGAAGCCTCAGTATCCGAACCTTCACTATTAGACTTACAGCCTGATCAGTATTCATCTAAAGATATGCCATGTCTGTTTCCTATTTAAAAGTTTTTCCTCAAATACTAGTGCCAGTAGCTGTGCACAAGATTGGTTTTGTCTTTAGTAGAAACCATTTTATAAAGATGGTCCTTTCTGGCTCCTATACTGTTAGTGGGTGCATATCATATGCAGTGCTTTACTTCGAACAGAAAGCTATAGGTTCTGTTATTATAAACATAGATGCAGTATTGGCATTAGCGTGGCTTCACAGTGTTGTTTGGTTTTGATACCATCACATTCCATCTCTGTCTCAAGGGTTCTGGTAAAGACAGAGGGCCTGATTGATAGTTTGGTAGATGGAGTGTCTGTCAGGATGGCAAAGGATATTACCTCCACCATCCAGACGGTACTCTGCCTCTGCCAAACGTAGCGATGACCACTGATCCTGAGGTGATCTCTGGCTATCAAAGGGGAGTGCTTTCACAGCACTTCCTTTCAGTGTACTAAAGATTTGGTGGGGTTGCTGTCTGCGTCTAGCAGGGAACTAGCAGAATGAGTGGTCAGAGAACTAGCTGGGTGAGACTGGGACAAGAATGGATATTGAGTTTGTGTGTGGTATCTGAGGGGAATACAAACAGGAGAGTACCAGAAGGCTGGAAGGGAAGCAGAGGACTGAAGCAGTTTGGAACATCCTGTAAATTGGGCCCTGGAAGTCTGTAAGGAAAAACACAAGTGCACACAACTGGAATGTAAAGCAGGGAAACAATAGAGATAGTTTGTCTGCTCCATGGAAATGATCTCTGCCAGGTGAAAAGATCTTATGCCAAAGCAAGAAGCAGATTAATCTCACAGAGATCTGTGAGACACCCTGCAGGTCCTTTGGAGATGGTGCTCTGGGTGGTTCTCTGTGCCAAAGGAACAAACCTTGGAATCTAACTGACACCCTTGAAAGTAATGAAAATATGAATAACAATACAAGACGGAACAACAGGGAGCACCTAAAAAAAAACTGGGCTTGGGTAAAGCAGGACTAAAATCAAGATCAGGAACAGGACTGAAATCCTGAGAACAGTGCTCTGAAAGTTCAGCACTCAAACAAGGCAAGTCGGAAACATGCAGACAAACAGGGACACGGAACACAAGGCTGGGCGTCCGCATATAACAGGGCAGATCAAGAGTGCAGATAGGAGACTATGAACTATGGCTAACACTGGAACAGAGATGCAGAAAAAATAGGAACAGAAACAGTAGACTATGAACAATGGCTAACACTGGAACACAGATGCAGAAAAACAAGGAACAGAAACTGGAGACTATAAACTATGCTTAACATAGGAAGAGAGATGCAGGAAAACTAGAACAGAAACAAGAGACTATGAACTATGGCTAACACTGGAACACAGATGCAGGGAAGCAAAGAACAGAAACTGGAGCATATGACTAGCACAGGAACAGGGAAGCAGGAAAACTAAGGACAGAAGCAGGGACAATGGTTTCAGAGAAAAAGGGAAACGGAATCAAAGGACAAGCCTGTAGTACAAGCAGCAGCAACACAGAGCACAAGGAGATTCAGCAGGAGTCGGTTGCAAGCTGGCACACTCTGTGCTCACAGGGATGAAATAGCTGAAGGCTCAGGGGAGGAGCACAGTTGCAGGGAGAGCACCTGATGCAAGGAATTGCCCAGATGCAGGGAATCGCGGGACCACCAATGAAGAGAAGAAAGCTTGTAGAAAGGAAGACCAAGGATCAAATTGGATTTGGCATTACTATTTTCGAAATGCTACTTTTAGAAAGTGGGCATTTCTCTGCTCTTACCGCTCTGTGTGCCTCACAGCCTGTCTCCCAACCACGTCTGGTTTGTGCTGGGTGGCAGCTCCACTTATGCATTCCATCCAGACAGCCATAAACACAGGACACTCAGCTGTCTCTGCATTCATCTGCACACTGATGGGTCTTCCTGACAAGAAGGGTGGAGGGGCTCACACATTTCAAAGGGTAGTGGCCTAATCCCATAAAAGGGACTGTTAGCCCCCACAGATAACCTGGAAGACAGGACTGGGTTGAAAGGGAACTTTCATAGTCTCTAGGCCCGTACACTGTTTTTACCGTAACACTCCTAGGAGGAGTGCACCCAATTGGCAAAACACTCTGGGATACTTTTGCTAAAGATGATCTTGTTGTACACATTTTGGATCGCTACCATTTTTTATCTTGATTCCTCCAGATAAATAACTTCTATTTTTATAACTTGCTGTGGAGTCGCTTTTGTAGTGTTTCTCTGTATTGCTGTATGAGTTATTGCATAAATACTGTAGACGTTGCCTTCTAAATTAGGCCTATCTGCTCAGTGCCAAGCTACCCAACGGTGAGCACAGGATTATTTAGTTTGTGTTTTGGCCTGCCCTGTCTATGTTTTACTAAAGCGTGCATTAGTGTTCAATAAATCAGGGATTAAAAATGTTTCAGACACAATGACGGCTCTTTTGTAATAATGCTACTTCGGAAACCTTGAAATGAAAATTATCAGAGTGAGGAAAAGCATTTCCTGAAAGAATATGAACAGTTCTTTCCACCCTGTTTGAAATATATTGAAATATGTAGAGTTTTATTTTCTTGCAGAAATAAAAATAAAATAAAAAAGACTTACTGTTCGCTGCCACCATCCTCTCCTTCAACCTTGCTGGTCTTCCTTTCCTGTTTTGGTGTCCCAGCATTCACTGAAACAGCAGAACAGGCTCCCCAGCAATCCTGGTGCTGCTTTCATGCTAAAGCTAGCATGAAAGCAGTGTCGGGATTGGTCTGAGCGGCTCAGACTGCCACTCAGACACAACCCTGGGGTCTGTGCAGCTTCTCCAGCCCAGCTGTATACACAGCCGGGCTGGAGAAACCTAAGTGCGCTTGTGTTTTTGGCCGGCCGTCTTCGGCCATCCAAACACACATGCACACTTAGTGCACTCAATCCCTCATCACCCCCTCACCTCCCAAGGCCCTGCCCCTCCCTTCACATGCTGGCTGAGCCGGCAGTAGAAAAAGAAAACAATATAGAAGTATTGTTTTATTTTTCTGCTGCTGGCTCTTAGCCATTGCGAAGGAGCCACCTCTGGTTGTCTCCCTGCTGGATTCGTTGCATGGCCTAGCTAAAGGCCGGGATTGTGCCCAACTTCGGCCATCTGCACCAGAAGTGGTCCTCTTACAAGATTTGGTTAGAGAGCCAGGCTGAAGCACTGTAGCCATTCCCAGCCAAAGGTTGTGCACAACCTAGAAGAGGTACGTGGAAGGTGAATCTAATCTTAAACAACAAAACCAGAAATTCAGTGAAAAACATATATTTGGTTCAGCAAACACAAACACAAAAAAGCCCTGATATTGGCGAGTTATTGCATATAGTTGACACAATATCTCACATTGCCTGTCGTAGAAAGTGCCTTCAGCTCTGCCCAGCGGTGTTTGGCTACAGGGTCTCACCTTATGTCAAGCTGGTAACCCAACCCTCAACAGCAGCCTGCCCGCCTGCGCATGGCCTTAGGCTGTGCACATCAGGGGTTGGTTACATAACCTGACAATCCTTCCTCGATCAGCCACGCAGGGACTAAGACCAAATAGAGAAAAGTGTTTTCATTGTCTTTTTGTTTTTTTTGTCGTTTAAAAAAAACCTGTTTTGTTGATTTTTGTGTTTTTGTGGGGTTTTATGTGTGCTTTACTTTTTTTAAACTATTACGGTAAACTTTCACAATAGAGTTTGTTTTTGTTAACTTGACGTAGTTTCTGGTTGTGGTCCTACAGTTTGGTCCCAGATCTTGGCACCATATGTTCTACTTGCACCACACACCATTCAGAGCAAAGATGCTTAGGTGAAGGTGATTTCCTTCACTTCCTGTAGCATCTCTTGTGGCACATCCTGAAGTATTTCTTATTCCTTGCTCCCAGCATTTTATCCTTTGCTCCTGCAGGAACTCCTGTTTGTGCTTAGACTTCAGGTGTTGTCTCATTGTCAATGTGATGAAGAACAGTTCCCTGTACCTGATCATTATTTGGTCACAAAGCTTTCAGGTGACCATCCTATTATCCTCCTTTTCCTTGCTAAAGTTAGGCTTGCCCTTGTTTCTAGGCGTCGCAAGTCTGTGGTCTTGAAACAGAGACAGCACACTTGGTGTCAAAAGAAACATAAGTTGTGTAAACTATGAATGACCACCCCCCCCCCATCCCACCCCAAAAAATATCTGCTGCAGGACATACTTACTGGGACATTTGTTTTGTGTGTGGCCAAAGTTAAGGTTGTTTAATTCTGTATGCTCCACAAATGTAGTCTGTTGTCTAAAGACTGTTTTTTTGTGGCCACACACTAGTCACATCCAAAATGGTGCCCGTGAAATGTAGCCTCAGTACTGTGACCACAGAGCATGAAGGGGTACCCAGTGTGGGTCCATAAGTATCATTCTACCGTCTCAATACAGAGACCACAGACTATAGGATGCATTTTGTGTTTTTTTAGACTGCAGCCACGAAATGTAGCCCACAGATCCAGGGGCATGGCAAAATATATATTTTAATTTTTAGTCTTAGTCTTTGAGATGGCCTTTTGAGGCCATCTTGCATCAAGACGGGGATGCCAGGGTGTGCTAGCCCTGTCCTTTTATGTGGCTTTATAATTTTTGTTTTTTTAGGGACTGTAGGGTCAGTCCCCATGTACTATAAAGGAGGCTGCAAGAGACTTTTTTGTTTTTTTTTGCAGCTAGCTATTCTGGGTTATCAAGCACAGGGTATTGTGTAACCTGAAACGCACAACATTAGCAAAATCCTCCCTCATGTTATGGGAGGCCTTTATTTATTTTTTTATTCTAGTACATTGGCTGATGTAATGGGTCTGTGGAACAAAATGCCTAGTATATACAAAAGAATCAACCCTTTTTAGTTCACCCCATACTGTTTTTAAACACAGATATCTTAAAAAAGTTATAGGAAATTTAAAAATGCATTTTAGTGGAAAGTCTGACTGAACCATATCTGCCCAGTGGCGACTGCCTTACAGGGAGGATCTTAAAGCAGTTAGGGTAGCAACCACCCTGAGCTGTTGGGGGAGGAGCGTAGGAGTGACTGATCCTTCTGTGGGACGTATCCCCTACTAGCCGCTGATTACTCCAGTCACCCTTGGAGACCCGGTGAATGCAGCAGCACCGTTGTCCAGCCCTGAACCCATGTGCTTTGTCTGATCAGTGACTGGCGTAACCAGGGCCTACCGGTGAGGCGAAAAGGAGCATACTGCTTGCTAGTGGCAAGAGCTGACTGGATCTTGGAGATCATTTGGCCTGACAGGCTCACCGGCTGGTGGTAACTTTTTAAAATATCTGTTTTAAAAAGGATCCCCTGGGGGCTGTAATGGAGTCATCACCGCTGTGCTGCCAGTCTGGTGCTCCTCAGACCTTAGTGGTCTGCTTTTCCATGCTGGGGCACATCTTCATGATTTTTGATCTGACAAGTGCTGATAGATCCACAACGTTCGGGTCACTGAAACCGGCTGGGATAATATCTGCAAACTGCTCTTGGTGTGCCTGGGTCTTGGGATGTGCAGCATTCTGCCCTGAGGCGCTAAGATGTAGTGGGTGCAGCACTGCTTCTGATAGCAGGTGGCCTTCGTGAGTAGTGACCATAATGGGCTGGGATTGTTGTGTGGGCCTATAGACTACATGGCAGCGACCTGGGTTCATGATGCCACAACCTGGGTGTGTCCCCACCACCTGCTGTGATTTTGCCCTTCTGAGTAAGGGAGGCTTTGTATGATGACACTCCTGATGGTGCATGCCCCGGCATGGGGTGGAAGATGGGCCCATGGAGGACTGAACCCCTGACCTGGTGAGTTGTACCCCCTACCTCCTGCCAAGACCTTGGATTCTCATGGTGCCACAGAGAGTATGAACTGAGGAGGCCTCTCACGGCTGTGAGGACACAGAGACCTTGCCCCCTAGAGGCTGGCATTCACCCGTTGTAGACCCTTCGTATCGGGACAGGTGGGCCCTTCAGTTGATCTGACAGAGAGAGGCTTGATCTGCCCTTTCTGGTGCTAACACAGTCTCTCCCTGAGCGACCTTGAGATATCCTGCCTTCTGCTGTGCCCCCCGCCCAAGTCATCTGCTGATTCATGGACCTTTGGACTATCTAGGAATGGCTTAATCCCTGTGGGGCTTACTCTGGGGCCCTTGATTCTAAGAATGGGCTAAGTCGACTGGGCACTATTGCTTGGGGACCATACTCTCCTCTAGGGAAAACATTGTGCTGGACAAGGCTGCAAACTCTGGCCAAAATCGATAAATTTACTGTGACAGTGCTGAAAGGAGGCCCAGAACGCCCAGATGACATGGCGGAGGAATTGGGAATTTCTATGAGTCCCCCATCTACCTCACCTGACACTGAAGCCATCCTGCTAGCAATTATTGAAAATAAATGTACCCTGGAGATTTGCATAGGGGAGGTGGGCTGGAATGTTCAGCTCTTTAGACAATGTCTACAGAAGACTGTTGTTAGCGTTAAGGAGGCAGAGGGAAGGACCAAGTAGCTCAAGGATTCAGTATGTGATCTCCAGGTAGAAGTATGGAGCCTGGCCACCACAAATCAGGTCTTGCTTGACAGAGTGGAGGATGCTGAAAACAGGTCCCACCACTTCAAAATTCATCTAGTAGGTTTCCTGAAGGGGGCTGAGGATTGGCACCCAAAGCAGTTCCTCACTTGCTGGCACAATACCTGGATTCCTGCTGATGAGTTGTCATCTTGTTTCATTACAGAGAAGGCTCATCAGGCCCTGGCACTGCATCCACTGCTCCCTCTAGACCAGTCATAGCCATGATACTTAACTTAAAAGACCAAGACACCATTCCTCAAGCATCAGGTAAAAAAAGCAAACTCCTATACGAGTCCAGCAGGATCATGATCTTCGGAGACTACCCTAGGATGGTTCACAGCTGCACCAATAGTTCGATGGAGCCAAGCAGAACCTGTGCCAAGTGCAACTAGAGTACCACGTGCTTTACCTGGTCACGCTCAAAGTAATGTGGCATTCTAAGACTTTCTTCTTTGAGACCCCTGAGGCATCCTGGGACTGGCTAGCTGAGCACAAGTTTAACTGTGGGCCTCTTTCTCCAAACCACTGTGGACCTAGAGGGGCCCTCCCCCTGAAACCAGGAACCAGCGACCAGTAGAGTAAAATCCACAGACACCCTGGGCATGGCAGGTTCGATAGTGAAATGACCCTGGGCTCTGGGGCAGGAAATGATCTGATGCTGGCCCTCCCTGCTGCTTAGCAGTGACTCTTTGGACACTGCCAGATCACTGTCTTGGGGGTGTCTAATGATCAACATTTACATCCTAAGTTGACTCACTGGGCCTGCAGTGCCACCTTCCTCGGAGATGATCTCACATGGTGGCCACGTACTCCTTGTAGGTCTAAGGTAGAGCGGGGGATTCCCCAATGGTTTGGGATGTGATTTGTCTCATTATCAAGTTCGGACCAAGGTCTTGTAGTGCTGACCTCTCTTTTTGTTCTTTCTTAGTAGCAGAGTTATATATGGGGGTTGGTTTTGGGAGTTAAAATGGTGTATATGTTGTGAGACTCCATGTCTGTTGAAAAGGCTTCCCAGCTGAACTGTACGACAGGTGCTTCTGCTTGGAGGTATGAGGCGTGGGAGGGTATTGTTTAAGCCTGGGCAGAACTCGCAGAATTTTACTCTGTGGAATTCCATGGAGTTACAAAAAAATAAAAAAACACAAAATTCTGTGAATGGGCAGCAATAGGCACATTGTGCAACTTACACTGTGTTTTTAGAACCGGGGAGACACAGTGCTCCAGAGGGTGCAGCTTCTCAAGTTGATTTTGTTGATGCTTGAGATTTTGTACTCAAGTTGCAGCTTTATGACCTTGAATGTGTGACTGCCCACGTAGAGAAGCCAAATATCGCTTGAGTTCACCAACTTAGTGTCTCCGAGCCACATGCAAGAAAAAATGCCATAAAAACTTAGCAAAATGTTGCTGGAACCCCACATTACTATTATAATGCAAAGTGGCCAAAATTCCATCAAATACGCTGGCAGAACGGAATATATTGCCCACCCCTAGCGTTGGTATAAAAGGATACGTTTGTATGTTGTTACTATGTTTTCTCCATTGTATGACTGAAGCTGAAAAATATGTGGAAAATCCCACTACACACAACAGGCGGACACAGTAACACTCTCACTTACCAAATGATGGTGGATAGATCCACAAATGCCACCCCTAGTGTTTCACATATTGACTTCTTTAATGTTAAGAACATACTAGATCAATAATAGAGAGGAGCGATCCTCATAACAGCCAAATGCCCCTTCCTTAATAGAAATTGATTTGAATGCATATTCCATACAGGATTTGTTCAGCGGTCCTATGGAGTAGCTATTTTGCTGCAGAACAGGTTCCCATTCGTGCATGCATATGCTTGGCATGATAACCATGGTTGTTATGTTACAGTTACATGGTCAATATGTACCCCCTCATTGTCATCCTCTAGTGTTTACGTCCCAACACCCTTGTCTTCCTCCTTTATTAAATGCCTTAGCTGTCTGATATTGCCACTTCTGTCACGTCGGCTGATATTAGCTGGTGATTTCAATGGAGTAGCTGATCTGGCTTTACAAGGCTCTCAAATCCGCAATATAACCCTCCCTAGCATTACTCTACTGGCATGTCTTATGGGGACTATGGGCCTATGCAATGTATGGCGCAGACTACATCCAGCAGACAGTCGTTATACCTTTTTCTCTGGGCCATGACTCCTAGTCCAGACTAGATTCCATCATGGTCCCTAAATCTGACATAGATCATGTAATAAATGTTAGGACTTTCGGACCACTCCCCTGCCTGAGTGAGCATGGAATACATGGCCCATTTAAATTGGGGAGGGTGCAGACTGTCCACATGGCTGCTAAACTACTCTAACTTTAAGACTTACCCCATCACTGACACTGGAGGATATTTTGGACAAAACCCCAGCTCGGTACAGTCCTAGTGATCATCTGAGAAGCTTTTAAAGCATATATGCAGGAAAGCATTAACTGTCAGTCGGGCTGACACAAAAAGCAGTTTCTCAAGATCACTGACTTGGACAACGCTATTGTATGAATGGAGAACGAATATCAGCACACCCATAACCCAGTCCTCTGACGCAACATTGACTATCATAGAACTAGTGTCCAACAAATACTTTTGGGAGAAGCAAGGACCACTTGGTTGTCCTCTCAGAGCAGGATTTTCCAGTGGGACACTAAAGCTTTGTATCTGCTACACTAGCTATGTAAACCAAAGGAAACTCCTAGACATATCACCATAATTCCTTCACCAACTTGTTTGTTAGTTGTGTACCATCAGGCCGTGACAGAACTCATGATTTATTACACCTCCCTGTACGCAGAGCGCAAACCAATTAACCCAGTTGCATTGTCTGAGTTCTTACAGGATTTGCCAGTGCTGAACCACTGCTGGACACAGAGGACACAGCCCAAGGCAAGCATTACAGAGGAGGAACTGACAGAAGCCCCTTTGTAACTGCAGGGGAGACGGTCACTTGGTCCAAATGCTGTTGTTAACTGGCTTACCACTTCCCACTCCACCTCTGCCATCAAGGCAATGCTCGATGAGGCTCTAGAGTGTGGTATTTTGCCTTACTATTTTCAGCTTGGTGATATCGTCTTGATCGCTAAGCTGGGTGCCCCACGGACAGATGCAAATCATATTGCCCTATTTCCTTCATCTTCACTGAGTTGAAACTAATTACCAAGGTCCTTGCTACCCAAATGCTGCCAGTAGTAGCTATGGTTCTTGCAACCCGAATGCTGCCAGTAATCGGCTCACTGGCCTACAATGGCCAATGCGGGTTCATGTCAAGATGCTCCACATGACATAATATCTGTTGGCCTTGACTGGACATCTCCAGGGCCCACTGGTGCGCCTTATGGTCAGTTTTGGGAAGGCTTTCAATTCGGTTGCCTGGGACTACTTATTTGCGATCCTCCATAAGGCCATCTTTGTGGATAATTGTTTACTTTTTATACCAACCTGCGGGCCAGGGTTCAGCTTGTTGCTGAACTCTCTGATGAATCCCCTATAGAGAGGACAAGACCGGGCCCCTCAACCTTACTTTTCACCCTGGTAATAGAACGACTCGTGGTTTGGCTCCTTATAGATGCATTAAGCTTTGAATAGATGGAAGAGCTCTCCAACAGGGTCTCATTATATGCAGATGACCTGCTTACATTTCTTCAGTATCCTGCAGTGTTTGGACCATGGGTACTCCAATAATTAAGACTATTTGGTGAATTCACCACCCTCACCATTTACGCAACCAAATCAAAGGTTTAGCCAATTAGAACAAAACAGGGCAACCTTAAATAGGTCTCCTCGCTGCAACTGGCTATAAATATTTGGGAGTATAAATTATGGATAGCAATGGGAGCGCTTGGGAAAAAATATCATGCTTCTTGATTAATGCAGACATTGCATTCTGGTCCGCTCTCCCTAATGGGTAGGGCTTTCATCTTTAAAATGGTTGCACTGCCACAACTTTTACATCAGCTGCAACACACCCCATATAAAATCCCTGGTACCTTCTTTGCCTGGCTTATATTCATTTTGAGATCTTTTTTGGGGGGGCAGGCGTGACACCCCAAATTGCACTGAGAAAGTGCTACAAATCCCTATATGATGAGAGCATAGGGGTGGCCGATGTGCCCTCCTACCGTAGAGCTTCACATCTTTCCGTCATAGACTGTTGGTTACACCCCCCTCAATTGCACCCAGCCTTCACGACTGAACAGGGGCCATGGGAGCTACCCTCTTTTTCACTACCCATATGGAGCTCTCCCTCCTCAATCGCCGCGACAAGCGACAAGACTGGTTCTGGAACTCTGGCCTGTGACTCTGACATCTGGGATGGTATAACCTTCTTACTCAGGAAACCTCATGTGGATGGGGGTGATAATCAGCAAAGTCCTGACCCTTGAGGAATTCCAAAGATGGAACTTAATAGGTAGTTCTTATATGGGGGGCATGATGGATGAAACCCATTTGGTTTCTTTCGAAACCCTACAGACCTTCTTTGGTATTCTTAAACAAAAAGTATTTTGCCCTCCCTGAACAAAAAACCTTAGAGGCCTGACTACTTGCACGAGAGATTTGACACAAACAAATCTCCTTAATCTACTAAGCCCTCACAAACAATTCACCCAACACATTTGATCTGTTGCGGGCCGCAGGAGAAAGGGACCTTAGCAATCTTTCAGAGGAGTGGCACAATGCTAGAATTTCACCTAGTCCTAGCCATACCTATGCAGAGTCGAGCGATCCAAATATCGATACTGCATAAATTATACATCCTAAGAGATGCAGGTCGGCAAAGGGAAACTTTCTTCACACTATCTGGTCCTGCCGTTACATCTAACAATTTTGGGGTGGGGTGCTGAGAACAATAGAAGTGGTGCTAGGCCAGCCATTACAGCCCAAGCCCAATCGTCCAATGCTATAAATTACCAACAAGTTGGACTTCCGTAAATACTAACTAGCCTTCCTCCATATGAGAGTCTTGTCAGCAAATAGGGACCTTGCTAGGGAATGGGGAAATGCGTCTTGACCGTCTCTAGAGCAGTGGGGCTGACCATTGTACGGTATTGGCATTCCTGGTTTACGAATCTAGTTACTGCCCGAAAAAATGGCAAGATTTTACTAACTGGCAGGAACACGGAGGAATTGCGATTGAGGGATGGCGTAATCTCTGCAAATAATATTATGTTGTGGATCAAGAGGATTCTCTACTGGTATGAGTATATACTGTTATCCGAGAGTGAGTTGTAGTATACTACTTTTATTGCAAAAGATTATGCATGTCTTTTTATATGGGGTGGACACAAATTCAATCAAGGGAATGTTAGGTTGTTTTTATTTATTCATTCGGTCTAAAAATTTAGACCATTAAAATTCACAAAAGTAAAAGTCTTACACAATTGGTTGATACCATTAAAATTCAAAATAACAGTCATACATAGTATAAATAGGAGCTAGTGGCCAACAATCAGACAAAAATGTTGCAGTAGAAAACTAGTGCTATAGTCATACTTAAAATTAAATAAGTTAGACGTACGTACATAAAGAAGAGAAAAAATAAACTTTGATAAAAACTAGTGTCTGTCATACAAATATATGCAGCTATTGCCTTCCATAGAACATTTGCACAGTATCATGATCGTTTTATGGGCTAATAGAGTTCATTATCGTATACGGAGTGCTTTTGGCGAGTAGATGTTACAGAAGAAGTCCTCAAAACTGATGCTGTGGACATACTTAAAATACTATGAGTTGGACGTGCGTAAGATAAAAAGGACTTTCATAAAAACTTATGGCTATCATGGAATAGATATACAGCAGTTGCCTAACATAGGGCTAAAACTAGGTATCTTGATAATTTTGTGAGCTGAAAAATTCATTATCGTATGTAAAATGCTTTATCAGGTAACGTGGCAAATTACGAATGGAAAATCATCTTGATAGACTTGTGGAGGCTCTGCTACTCATGTAGGGTGCCACGAATTCCTAGTAAAATTCCTAAAAATACCATATATAAATTAAAACTGTACACGTCATTAAGATAATTCAGGCCCCCTCTAAAGGAGAAAAAACAGGGAGAAAAAAGAAAAAATATCTTAATAAAATCACCTTCTATAGGCAGGTGCCTAAACAACTCACAGACCCTTGGCTAAAATGAACCTGCGACGGATGGACCAAGCCTCAGATAAATATTTAGTGACTGAGCTAACCACCAATGTAGATGTATCGTATTTGCATATTCTAGTGGCATTGGCTCTATCCTGCAGTGATAGGTTTTTACAGAGGGGGATAATCCACCTCCCTCTTGGTCTCCTGTATAAAGGGCAGAAGAACAGCAAGTGCTCAGTTCGTTTCAATACAATAGTGGTAGAGAATACATTTGTCAGTTAAAGAATTGCTAGATGTCCAGCGAGCCATATAGCTGTTGACAGGCAGGATACCATATCTTAACTGGAGGTATAAGGCACGGGCATGTGAAGGAATAGGGAGATTCATAAAGTTCTCAGGCCGGGGTTCTTGCTTGAGTAGAAGAAATTCTGTCGTAAGTCTGCCCACACCATTATGGTGAACGGAATCTTCATTGATTTTCTCCCAATATCTTTTTTTAACAAGTTGCCTTGCGTTGTTGGGGATCAGTTCCGGGTGTTTCCAATATTGGGGAAATCCTATTTCATTCCAGGCAGATTTCATCTCCTTCAGCCAAAGGATTTTTACCGGGCCCAGGGGAGAAGCCATGAGATCACTTATCGCCTCCCTGAACGGCTGAAGTTCAGTTGTTTTCCATAGGCGGATCCAGTAGGAGAGTGGTCTCAGGCTCGCTATAGTTTTGATGCTGTTTAGACCTAGGTCTAGCCTGAGAGGGATCATTGGTGTGCCCATCCCTAGCCAAGAAAACTGTCTGAGGAATTGATTTTCTTTAGTTTGTAGGATATCCAATTTTCTGTGCGAACCCCAGAGTTCCGCTCCATACAGGGCTGCCGCACGGATTTGAACATTGTAGATCTCTGCGATTGTATTCAGAGGGGGACTCAGCGCCTTTCTGGACCTGCGTACTAGGGCCCCACCTCTTTGGCTTATAATAAGTGCCCCTTTGTCAATAGCTGCCTTCCAATTGCCTGTGTTCGAGAGTCTTATGCCTAGGTAATCAAATTCTTCCACTTTCTCCAGCGGGATTGAGTTCATTTCTATTCTGGCACTCGGACGTTTCCTTGAAGTACTAAATGTCAAGAGTTTCGTTTTATTTGCATTGACATCCAACCCAATAATCTCTGCAAAAAGCGCAGAATTGGTTGACCAGATTTTGCATTCCCATTGGAGATTTGGCTAGCAGGTTTGTGTCGTCCGCATATAGCAGACACGGGATTTTCTTTCCAGCTATTTTGGGCGAGTCGTTTAAGCAATTCTCTAAGTAATGAATGCAGTTGTTTATATAAAGTAAAAAAAGAGTAGGGGCCAGGACACAGCCCTGTCTGACTCCTCTTTTGATGGCTACAGGATCTGTCAGCTCACCCTCCTTACCACATCTGATTTGAGCATGGGTATTATCGTGCAATTGAATAATGAGTTTCAGAAGGCCAGATGGAACCCCCATGTTAGAGAGTGTTGACCATAACGTATTCCTGGGGATCAAGTCAAATGCAGCTCTGAAGTCTATAAAGACCACATACAGATTTCCCCCCCCCAGGTCCACGCTCTTCCATTTGATTGACAGAAATCTCAATGCTTGGTCTATGGTGCTCACAGCTGGTCTGAACCCTGCTTGTAAATTGGACAGAGCTTCAGTCTCCAGGATCCATTCATCAAGGTGGAACAAGAGATGTTTTGCATAGATTTTTTTAAAATTGTCAAGAAGATTTATAGGTCGATAATTAGCTGGGTTATTGGGGCTGCCTTTTTTGAAGATGGGAACTATCTCGGCCCCTTTCCAAGAGGATGGGGCGGGGGCTCCTGCTGCAATTGCGTTGCAGATTAGGTTAAGATAAGGAGCCCATACATCCGGACTTGACTTGTAAAGATCGCCCGGAATCTTGTCTGGACCAGGGGCCTTTCCCCACTTCAATGAGTCTATTGCGGCTCTTGTTTCAGATAGAGTGAATTTAATCGGTGTGGCCCCTAGAAATTTAGGGGCGTCGAGGGTCCTGGGAGATGCTTCATATGGGGCTTCGTACAATAGACTAAAGTGGTCGACCCATGCTGCAGAGAGAATTGAGGAGCCAGGAGCAGAGGCAGGGTCTCTACAGTCATCAGCTATTAGTTTCCAGAACCTGGAGATATCATTAGATTTGGCAGTCTCTAGGATAGCATCCCATCTAGCCTCTTCCCAGCTTCTACGTGCCATAGAGCATCCCTTCTTATAATCCTTCCTGGCTTTTCTTATAAGTTGAGCATGGCCTTCTTTTAAGGCTTTCAGTAGGTTGAGTTGAGCTTCCCTGCATGAGTTGCTGAACCAGCGTGCACGGCACTTTTTCTTGGAGTTGGAGTTACTGATAAGCTCTTTCGTGAAGAGATGTTTAAGAGAATTAAATAGTGTTGCGTGGGCTGCTAAAAGCCTATCACCATCACTGGGCTCATTGTATCGGAGCATAAGCTCCATTTGGTTAGCTACCAGATTGTATATTGTTGTAAGATGGTCGGGTGATGAAATAACAGATTCCCATTTAATGCTGCGCCTATTGTTTGTTAAGACAAGCTGTTGAGCATAAGCCTTAGAATGGGGTGTTTCAAGCGAAGGAAAGAGGCCTCTGGTCAATAAAATCAACGGATCGTGGTCATTCTCAACATGTTCTTGTACCCTCATATCAGACATATGGCCCCAGAGACGAATGTCGAGGAGTATATAATCAATCTGACTCCTATGCCCTCCACGCCTAAAGGTAGGGTGCAGATGAGTATCTGAGCGGGAGCGACCATTGCATGCTCGGAGACCATGCGATAGTGTGATGTCAGCCGCTAGGCGAGCTATTTTATTTAATCTAGGTCTTTTGTTGGAGACTAGTTGAGGGATGCCCCAGTAGGCGTCCTCTTCTTTGTATATCTCCTGGACCAGGGGATTGGGCTCAAATGTGACATTAAGATCCCCTCCAATCAAGATATGGTGAGATGAATTATTTTTGGGGAAATTGTCCAGCGAGGACAGGGCATCAGAGACATAATGGCTTCCCGCGCTCCTATTGTAGATATTAATTATTATTAAAGATCTCTCCTCAGAGATCGTTACTGCTAAGGCCTGTAAATCTGGGCAGCCCATGTCAATTGCTTCAGCTTTACACCTAAGAGAACTGCTTAACCATATAAGAAGCCCTCCCGATGATCTCCCACAGGGTGTCTTGCGTGCTGCAACCCAGTAGCTTTTAAAGCCTAGTCTGTAATTGGGTCCCAGTGCCCATGTTTGTTGGAAAAGACAGATCTGATGTTCATCAATGAATTGACCCCATACCGGGCTCTGCAGTTTGTTTTCTAGCCCTGCGATGTTCCAGCTGAGAACCAAATCGGAGTCAGTTGTTTTGGAAAACCCAGCTTCTGTCAGGGAGTGTATCCTACCGGGAGAGGTGCAGCTAGAGGCCATGCTATTCCCCACAAATGTACAGTGATCTGTGTCTTTCTCACCCTGTAGGTTATTCGCTTTACCAGGTATTGCATAAGTCGTGTTCCTGTCTGGTGAGGTATCCGGGCAGATAAGCCCAGGATTGCAGGGAGGGATTGTCAGAATTGCTGGAGTTACAGAGGTTAGGTCGCTAGAGACAGAGAGGGTTATTCTAACTTTGGAGGAGGTGTTAATCCGTCCCAAAAGTGACGGAAAAGTGACGGATTTACCACCAGCCGTATTACGAGTCCATTATATCCTATGGAACTCGTAATACGGCTGGTGGTATATCCGTCACTTTACCGTCACTTTTGGGACGGATTAACACTCCTCCAAAGTTAGAATAACCCCCAGAATGGCTAATGTGCTCGTTTTCAGGACTACTCAGAGCCACCTCCCAGGGACCGTCCCTTAGTCAGTCTATCTCAGAGAGAGACGCAGAAGGATATCTAGGGCCAAACACGGGGGTAGGCTGAATCTGAGTGTCAGAGGTAACTCTATGCAATTGCCTGTTCACAGATGGTAGAGAGGGAGGATAGAACGCTTGTAGTCGGCACAGGGAGACTTTGTCTGCTAAAGGATAGGGTCTGTTAGCGTTGGCACAAAGCAACTGTACAAGATCAGGGGAGTTGAAGTTGATAACAATGCAGTCCCCTGAGCCAGTTTTTTCTAAAGGGCCCACCCACCCTACCCTTCTCGCCATCAGTATCGAAGGAATCATGGAGAATGCAAGCCCCGCATTGTCATGCAACCAGTGTATAACCTTGTTTTTGAGTTCAGTGAAAGATTCCGGGATTTTGGTTCTAAGTACAGGTACATTGGTAATTACGAGAACGTATGGGCATGACGCCGGTGGAAGGTGCAATGCTCTCAATCCAGTCAAACCATTGATCTGGACCCTCCTCTGTGGGCCTATTGGAAAATAGTCATGGGTAGAATTGGAATCGCCGATGTTGGGTACTGTATTATTAGAGGGAACTATACCTTCTAGGAGAGGGGCTGGGACCTTGGGAAGTTTGTTCTTTAAAATGTTGGCTGCTTCAACAGAACCGGACCATTCTCGGTTGTTAGGGGGAAGAGGGCTATTGCCCTTTTGAGCAGATGATCTGCTAACATCAATATGCTCTTGGTTGAGGTAAGAATGGAGGGGGTAGGAATGAATATCTACGTTAGGGAGAGGTACTGGCTGTTGACTCTTGATGAAACCGTCAAGTTTGTCTTCTATCATTTGGAGGCGGGCTGCGATGGGAAGAAGCAGCTTAGAAAGCTCTTCTCTTATAAGATCCCTGGTATACTCGTTCTCCTGTCGGCCATTGATGTTTTTTGAAGGGGTTAGAGTCATATCCTTGTTAAGGGGCAGGGCCGGATTAGGGGGACTTGAAGTCCTAGAGCGTTTATTTTTAATGGCAGGCTCCTTTCGTTTCCTTTTCCCTTTAGTGTTGGGGGCTACAAAAATTGAGGGTCCTCCTATGGAGGGGCTCCGATTTGATCTAGATGGCACTGGGAGGGCATTAGATTCTTTAGACAGAGGACCCAAGTGCTCCTGAGGAATTCTAGAGGGATAGGAGGGAGCATCAGGCGGCACAGTCTGTGGTACCATTTACAAAGGGGTCTGTAGGGCATCGTCAGCGTGGGCAAGACTGGTGACTGAAGAGGAGGGAACAGCTAGGCGACGCTCCACCAACTCTATTTCTTTTTCAAGTGCCCCGACGGCCTTTTGTAAAAAGCCATCTAGGGTTTTATTAGATCCGAGCTTTTCTTCAGCCCCCCCCCCCCTCGCCATCTGCCCATCTTGCCTTCTTAGATCCGAGTACCTCCAGTAGGCCCAAGGTACGTGGCGAGCTTGGCCTACGGGCCCCACCTGCTGAAGGTCAGCTAACAATCCCTCACCTCACTCGTAAACTCCTCGGTCCCTGCTGCTGGCGAGTATGGGGCAAGCCCAGGGGCAAAGATAAGGGGTATGGCCCAGCCCAGCCTCTTCCGGTCGCTGACGGGCGCAGGAAGGGCCTGCCCTTGGCCCGGGCTTTGTCCGGGCGCGTCCCGCGGTAGCGGGCGCGCGAAAATCTTTTAAAGGGGCCGCTCCCGCCCCCAGCACAGTCAGCGAATGGGCAGAGGGGCTTGGCTCCTGCCCCCTGCGATCAACAAGCGTGTCCCGCGGCAGTGGGCGCGCGGAAATCTTTTAAAGGGGCCGCTCCCGCCCCCAGCACAGTCAGCGAATGGGCAGAGGGGCTTGGCTCCTGCCCCCTGCCTCTGCGATCAACAAGCGTGTCCCGCGGCAGCGGGCGCGCGAAAATCTTTTAAAGGGGCCGCTCCCGCCCCCAGCACAGTCAGCGAATGGGCAGAGGGGCTTGGCTCCTGCCCCCTGCCTCTGCAATCAACAAGCGTGTCCCATGTTAGGTTGTTTGTTTTGCAATACCTCAATAAAATATACCATGAAAAAAGGTATAAAGAAGGAAGCAATGGTTGGTACAAGGGCAATGTACTATGAGCAGGTGACATTTGGCATTTTTCAGAAATGTATTTGGGGCCTCGTGGGAAAGGTTTGCAGGAAGGTAAAGAAGAGCTAAGCTGTGGTCTGCGTTAAATGGCAAAGTAACAAATTACTGTCAGCAGAGAGCCAACCAGATTGTATTCATGTGGGGGAGGTTGGTTTAAAATTTTGGAATATGTTGAGTGTTCTGGTTTCAATCATGAATAATTAACTGATGGGGAGAAAGCCTACTTTGGGAGCTCTCTCAGAAAGCTGTTGCAATAGTCCATCCTGCTCATGGCAAGCACATTAATAAGATTTTTGTGGTTTTAAGTGGAAGGCGGAGATACTTTTATATTTGGTGGAGAAGCTCATACTGTGAGCTGTCTTTATTGTAGAGGTAAATGAGCTGTCTTTATTGTAGAGGTAAAGCAGTTCAGCGTCATTAGGCATCAGAAAGCAGTCAATGGTTTAAAGCTGCAAAAGAGTGAGGGAAATTGAGTGATTGTTAGAGTGATGTACCTCAAGCAGGAAGGCAGCAAAGAATTTCTGATTAAAGAAGTGAGTGTATCGAGTGCACCACAATCCAGTGACAGATGGTTGTAAGGCAGTTAGTTCAGTTTGTAGGAGAGGAGTGAGAGAACATGATTTGATATTTAATATAATAGATGATGAAAGAAATCGCAGGAGGAGATGATTATACCCGGGGAGGAAGTAGAGAGTGAGAATAGTAGAGACCACAAAAAAATCACCAGGGGAATCAATCCCATCGGTGGGTGGTTGTGGATTGATCAGAACTCCAAGAGTCTGATAACAGGTAGCTGAAGAGGCAGGTATTGTGTAGGATCGTGGGATTACTCATATCCAATACAGATGGTCCAGGAGGCTGAGACTAGGTTGCAGTCATCTGAAGTGATAAATGAAATGTAAGTGAAGAGGAATAGGTGAGTATATATTTTCTTTATTTTTTTTTAGGTTCTTGCAATTATTTAGCTCCTTTTATTGAGCCTTTGCAGGTTTGGTTTAATTCCTCATGTACTTCCTTCTACTGTCTTATACTAAACCGTGATCAAAGAAAATACTCAGCAGTTACTTACCAGGAAAAAACAAATCCAACTTTTCAAAAAGCACTAAGAGCTTACTTGCAACACTGTGAGGCCTTATGCTATCTTTTGAGACTAAAATATCAAAACAACTGGGAATTTATATAGAGCAAACACATTTCCATTTCTCCTGCCACCATCCATATCGCGTTGTGATTGCTTGAAATCTCCCCTAAAAGGAGAAGTGGCACTTCTATTTCCTAGATTTCCTTGTACAACACATTGTGGTGCTTTACAGAGGTGCCTGGCTGCATATCACTGCAATGCCATGTTGGAAGGGTTAGCCTTCTTATTATTTTAAGTTTATGGTTTATATTTCACATCATTCTTTTCGTTTGGTTTCCCATCCAGTAGCTTACAGCATAAGGAGAGCTTTTGTGCGTAAGTAGGAGTTGCAGGACTCCAGTTTGTTGTTTTATAATTCCTTCCTTTTTTCGTGGCTGACACGTCATGTCACAACCTTAATCACGCCCCCTACTATGGTGGGTTTTTTAAGGCAAACTGTAGCGCATCAGCACATAGGACACAGGCAGCAAGCATGCTGCTGGCATGTCAAAGGCATGCTAAAGGCAACCAACTAGTGCCAGAAGCCTTGGTTCGTCATACCAAAGACCCGCAAGCTGTGTCTCTATTTTGAAGAGACTCTGCTCCAGTTAGAGAACTCAGGTAAGTTTATTTGTTGTACTTCTTTGTCCATGTGCACCCGATTTGTCTACATATTTTCTTCCTGCCCTCAATGTGGCTAGTCTTTGCAACATAAAAGGATTGCAGCAGGGAATGCCAACTTGACCACTGTGATGAAAAACCTCCAAGGTAGTTCTATCCATACTAATAGCAAGCATGCAGAAGGTAACCTGTCTTGTTCTTTGAATAATGCAAGATCTCTTTAGAGTTTAATGTAAAATTTGCAGAATGTATTGAATCCCATAATTCGGATATAGTATTTATCATGGAAACTTGGTTGCATGAGTCATCCTGCCCTATTCTAAACATAGCCATTTTGACATTATAAGAAAGTGAGTGGAGATCGGGGTAACAAACTAGAAGGTGTCTAGCTGTAGTTTATGAGGATGTCTACCATTGTAACATTTTGGGCCTCATTAAGATTCTGGCAGTCACTAGACTGCCAGACTTCTGGATGGTAGTCGGAACGCCGCCAATGTGGTGGTCCGAGCATCACAATACAACCCTGGCGGTTGTGCTGCCTGAGAACCGCCAGCTCCACCAGGATCAGAGATCCCGGTGGTCTGGAGGTGGTGGCAGTCCAAATCCTCCAGGGCAGTACTGCAAGCAGCGCTGACCTGGGGATTACGACCCCCTTCTCTGGCAGTCTTTTCATGGTGGTACCATTGCCATGAAAAGACTGGCAGAGAATGGGTGCAGGGAGCCCCAGGAGCGCCCCTGCACTGCCCATGCACTTAGTTGGTCAAACAGCAACCACAATCCTTGTTAAGATAAGACACACGCCAAATTAACATGTGTTCAACCCCTTGGTAGCTTGCCGCAGAGTAGTCAGGCTTAATTTAGAGGCAATATGTAAAGTATTTGTGTAACACTTCAGACAGTAACACAGTTAAACCATCCAGCAGATGGAGCCCACAAGAGAGGTAGAAAAATGGAGTCGATTTTGTTAAATAAAGCAACATCAAAAGAACAAAAATCCAATTAGTAGTACCTGAAATCTTGAATTTTAAATTATTAAGGAAAACAAGTGCCAAAAAAGCACAAAAAGCTACTGGGAAAATCTGATTGGGTATGACCGGGACACTGTCACAAAAAGTTTTTGTTGCCAGATCAAAATAGCAGCTCAAAACTACACACACTGGCTGTGCAAAGGCAGACCTGAGACATTTTTAAAGGACTACTTAAGTGGGGGGCGCAATCAGCACTGCAGGCCCACTAGTAGCATTTAATTTACAGACCCTGAGCACATGTAGTACACTGTACTAGGAACTTATAGTTAAACTAAATATACCAATTGGAGATAAGCCAGTGTTACCATGTTTAAAGGAGAGAGCACAAGCACTTTAGCACTGGTTAGCAGTGGCAAAGTGTGCAGAGTCCTATCACCAGCACAAGTGGGTCAGAAAAGTGGAGGGGAAGGCAAAATGTTGGGAGAAGTCCACCCTAATGCTGACAGGTCTAAGAATCAGCCTTGGTCTCTTCTCTGGAACTTTTTGTATAGAAACCCAATTTTACTAATCTGGGTAATTTAAGTTTTCATTTGGAACTTAATATTAATAAAGACACAACCATGGTCATTGATGTAATGACTGGCCTTGGTTTCCAACAATTGTTGATAACCAACACTATGCAGGCCTCACTCTTGGCACTATTTTATGAATAACCAAGCCTTGTACATACAGGAAATTTACCTCTGATAAAATCAGATTATCGGTAGTTAATTTCAATCTTATGGTTCTTGCAGCCACTTAAGATCCTTCAGCGCCTCAGGTAAGCCCTATGAAGCCTTAGAATAAAATAAATGAGGACAATATAAGTCAGGCATTTATAAAAAACGCCTGTGTCTTAGACTTTTCATCCTTGCCTCCTGTTGTTTGAAGTCTCAGGGACAACAAAGACATATCTCTGCCAGCACCTGGAGTCGCTGGAGAGACTCCTACTCTGCCCTGTGGTGCCCATCCAGTTCCTGGGACCCTGAAAGGAGAAGTTGGCAGCCTAAGAAGAGGAAATCCACGCACAGGACGCCGTGCGGAGAAAAGATCGATGTGACTCTGATCTGCGGCTGAAGTAACAAAGTGCTGCGGCTCTGTGGCTGAAAATCGACGCTCTCCAGAAACGGAACTGAAGAATCAATGCACGGAGCTAGAGAAACGACGTGCAGCATCGCTAACGGAGGCTGGGAGATCACAACCCGTTCTGTGTGGTTTTCGGATCATTGTGCGGCAGGATTTCTGACGCAAGCACCGCTGGGCGTGTAAAAACAATGCAAGGCCTGCCCGGACCCGAGAGTGCTGGCCGGATTGACGCATCGCTCTCCTGCGGTGAGAAGAAACGACGCAAAGGAGAAACGATGCAAGGTCTCGTGAGTGAGTGAGGGGCATCGCAAGCCCTTTTTGACACACACTCGCCCTATGCGGGGTTATTTTTGACGCATCCAAGGTACATTGTCACGCTAACAGTGTTAGTGTGTGTTTTAAACTACATAAAGACTCTTTTTGCTTTTTAATTGATAACTTGACTTGTGTACTGTGGAGTTTTGTCGTTTTGGTCTTGTTTTGTTTAGATAAATATTTCCTATTTTCCTAAACCTGTGTTGTGTCATTTTGTAGTGTTTTCATTAAGTTAGTGTGTGTTGGTACAAATACTTTACACCTAGCACTCTGAAGTTAAGCCTGCTGCTCTGCCAAGCTACCAAGGGGGTAAGCAGGGGTTAGCTGAGGGTGATTCTCTTTTACCCTGGCTTGAGTGAGGGTCCTTGCTTGAACAGGGGGTAACCTGTCTTTCAACCAAAGACTCAATTTCTAATACTCTCACATACACCCTATCAGGCCACCCATACCTTTATGGACTGGGTAACCTTGGTGTTAGATATAGTAGCTCCGTTAGGGAAGACTTGAAATGAATGGGCTGCCCCTTACTCTCTGTGGTTTTCGGAGTCTCTAAAGCTACTTAAACAAAAAATGTCTTAGACAAGAGCAGAAATGGAGAAAAAGTTACAATGTTGAAGAAAGAGCTTGTTATAAAAAAAAAGTTCTTTGAAAACATAAACGCAGCATTGCTGACGAAAATTCCAGATATTTGAGGGATAAAATCAATAGTGCCAAAAATCATGTAAAAGAATGTTTTTTGGTGCTGAATTGCGTCCTGAGCAGGTGAACTTGTCCATTTGCAACTTTAGTCAGGCCTTCTGTGATGGTATTACCCATTTTCTTTGAAACAAAAATCGGTGTCATATATATCATAATCCCTCCCACTCCCTGATTTTGACCGGAACTCCTTCTTTAACTCCACTACCAAATATGAGAATCCCGTCGTGTTACAGAACTAGTCTCACCTCACAGCACAACAAGGAGAAAACTACTGCTCTTGCCAACTAAATGTGGATCCTTTGAGGACCCTTTACCCCCACATTCTGCATTTTACACCTAAAATGGTATCCAGGCACTTTTCAATGATTTGAATCAAATCATTGACACAGGTATCTTTGCTCATGTTGGAAGGAAGCAACAATCATCTCTCTTATAAAAATAAAAACGTAGGCCAACCCTAAAAAGTTTAAAAACTTAACGAAGAATTGACATTAACTATTGAGAGGCATGCCCTCCTAGATATGTCCCAATCTGGTTTCATAAGTGGTCATAGCACGGAGTCAGCCTTGGTATCGGCGGCCAGCGTTATTATATGTATTGTGGATGGTGGAGGGTCCACAGTCCTGATTTTATTAGATCTCTTTGTGGCTTCTGATACTGTCTGTCACTCAGTGCTTTTGACAAGGCCGGAATCTTTGGAAATTAAGAATGGAGTCCTTCGACTGCTACATTCCTTTCTCTTGGAAAGGACAAACATGATGGCCTGTTACCAATTGTTGTTGTTTTCCACAAGGATCTTCATTAAACCTCATCCTTTTTAATTTATATGTCTCCCCTCTGGCACCTCGATTGAATCTTTCAGACTTTCCGTTCTGTGATATGCAGACGACACTCAAATCATTGTCACTGTCAACAGTGGCACCCAATCTACCGCTATTAACTACCACAACTGTATGAGGGAAATTGGAAAGTGGATGAAAAATAATTGCCTACAGGTAAATGCAGATAAAATAAGGTTCTTCTTTTTGATAGTTCATCTCCCATATTGCCAAACATATGGTGGCCATCTGAGTTTGGAGGTTTGCCCAGTTAAATCTGCTAGAAAGTTAGATTTAGATATGGTTTTCGAGGATGATCTCACTTTTAAGAATCAAGTAAGCTAGGTTTGTTCATCCTGCCTTGATATTCTCAGGAGACTTAAGAAAACGTTTCCTTTTTTCCCTCTGGATTTATGTAAGATGGAGGTGGCTCTGAGTTCCTCCTGCTTAGACTACTGCAATGTCCTCTATCAAGGGATTAACCTGCAGCACTTAAATAGATTGCAGATAGTGCAAAACGTGGCTGCACGTCTTATACTCAGGTTCCATAAACATCAGTCCATCTCCAAGTAATTGTCTCGTTTTCACTGGCTTCCGGTTAGAAAGAGGTCCATGTTTAAGGCTCCCTGTCTTGCTCAAAAACCCTTCATAACAGCAGACCGGAATCTACCAGGAATAACTTTTGCTGGTACACTATGAAAAGGCTTCTGAGATGTGCTGCAGGAAAGCTAGTTGTGGTTCCTAGAGTCAAGCTTAATGGTTAGGGGGCAGGTAATTCTCTTACCTTGCGACCAAAGTTTGAAACACTGTGCCATCTGACCTCCAGGCCTCGAAAGACCATTCTGCTTTTAGAAAGTCACTAATAACAAGATTATTTAGCCTTTAGGCATATACTCCTAATTGGCCTGTGCTGTGGCTAGTTGGTAGCGCCAAGATGTTTCCAGGTAAAAGTGCAATTATACCTTTTATAAGTTCCTTTCATTCATTCATCCTTTATGTGATCCATTAACATTTCTTTTGACTGAAAACCCTGACGCAGGTCAGAAGTCTGGGCGCCCACTAAATTAAAATATAACAGCATAATAGAATCACTTAAACTGAAGACTGGACCTTTCAGGTTAGAATTTAGCATAGAACTTGTTATGACAGAGGTAGTGAATGGGGGCACCAGATATGCTCTTGTCCCACACATGTGGCTTGATTCCAACTACTCCTTTACCATTCCTTCACTCTTGTACACTTTGCTGGCTACATTAGTGCTCTGGTTATTTTTATGTGGATGTGTGGTTCTCTTCAAAACTCCTAAATCAGGAAAAAAAAAAAAATGGAAGATCATGTAACCAATGTCATGACCAGAAATCAGGGGCTACAGCCCCTGGTTAGTAGGCTGTACATGTTACTGTGATAGGCATGATTTATCCTTGTATGCTACATGGGTTCCTCAAAGGTAAGGATTTATTGAAGGGATGCTATTTACAATTTTGACTGTCTTGACTACCTGTGAATTGAGTGTTGGCACAGAGTTAAATTTTGAATTCTGTTCTACGCAGGCCATAGTGAAGGAAGTCTCTGCTTTTCAAACTGAAGATGAGGACAAGATTTCAGCAGCCATTTTTTACTCTATAAGCCTGGCTCAGCAGGGCCTGCAGGGAGTGGAACTGGGAAATTACCTTATCAAGCGAGTTGTGAAAGAGCTGAAGGTAGGTGAAGGTGCTCTTGAATTAAAATACTTCTCTCCCAGGTCAACATATTCAGACCAGTCAACATATCCAGGTGAAGTAAGTAACTAAAGTAACCATGCAATAATGTTGCTTGGATATGCGTTTGTCAAACGGTATAAAACAGGTGTGTCTACATTGCTTTCCTTTCCTTTCCTATTTCTATTCTATTCTTCTAGCTATTTGAAGTTCAGGATGTTGGCTATTGAGTTGGGGACTATACATTTAGGAGGAAAGTTTGGAAGATGTACATTACAATAGATTGTTCATCTCACTAGTCCTCTGTAACTTTATAATGAAGGTTGACGTATTGGATATGTTGCTTTGCGAAGTTAAATTTTTATGGTAATTTTAAGCATTTCAAATCCGAGACCACCACAGCTGCCTAACATGACCACAGACATTTTCTTTAAAGGAAAATTAGCATTTATTGGTATCGTGTAAAACATGCTATTAAGGCAAGTGAGAGTGGGTCTTCACTGTTTTTCAGCAATGGGAATCTTCATTCAGACCAGTGTATTTTAGAGTCCGATGTTTTGAAGTCCTAGTGAATCAGCTTCTTTGCCTATGATTTTTGGTCGCCTCTCAGGTACGACGTCATCCCATCATCCTAAAAAATGGCAATATTAACAAGAAATTGAGTTTGCATGTCACTTAATTCCACTCTTTTACAATTTTAAGAAGCGGAAGGATGACAGTTTTCAAGCTTATTACTCGCAGACGACACTCAACGTCGGCTGCGTGCATCTACCTCATTGATCCATCAGTTAGAAAGGAAGTGGGAGCCAAAAAAGACTTCGATGCTAACATTCCTTTTAGTTCTCAAGTGTTTGAGGCAGTTGCTGATCGAGAGAGTCCCTGTGACTCTCATTGTGCTGTCACTTCATCTTCAGCATTGCGAGTGCATCACTTGGTGCAAGAGGTCGCTGTCTTTTCCTCTGTACCGTTTTGCAACTCCAGCACCCAAAGCAAAAGTACTATTTATCATAGTGGACAAGAAATTAAACGGAGTCCGTAATCCTTAGAAGCAAATGAGCCTCATCCTAGTGACCTCCCTTTGTTCCCTGTGCACTCATTCAGCAATGTAGGGAACTCCAGCACGGCATGGCCTCTTCCCAGATCAGCACACTGCAGATAGGCTACTAGACCTGTATTGTACCTTTTTTCTTTTAACTTTGCATTACCTTTCATCAGTGCTCAATTTGTAAAAGAAAGAGTGCCGGTGCCTGAAGCTCTGCTTGGATACTCTCGACCTGTGCAATTAAATGTCAGTGCACCGAATACCAAAGCTCTTTAGTCTTCGGTTCACCTCATGCCTCTTTAATCCAATACCAAACACTTCCTCCCTCTTTATCTCACTCCAGCAGGTTTCTGTATTTCTCCATTTGTGAAGCTTTTTCTGTCTTTTTCTTCCTCCTTTTTCTGCTTTGTGTGCTTTTCCCTCAGTAAAGGTCTGAGGCAGAAAATAAGTGGCAGCCCCCCAAAATAACTGGCAGTGGCCTCCATCAGCAGCTACTGGCTCAAATTAAGCACTACTTTTAATCTAAATGCCTTTCCTCAGTAAAATAATGGTATATCTGTTTCTGTCGTGTCATGTGTAACTTTGGGCGCAAGTTATGCAGCGCCTTGTAATTTTGGGATGTTGGTGACTTTTTTTTTCTTTTTTGCAACATTGTAATTGAAGCCTTTTGTCTTCTTTTGGGGGTGCAGCAGTTTACCACCATCACTGAAGTTCTGCTTTGGTTCTGGCTTGGAGGGTTTATTGTCCGTAATCTACATTTTACATGGTTTTACATAATTTTAGGTTACTTAGTTCTCCCTGTCTTCCAACAATTATTTAAACATAACTCCGTGTCCCTTCTTGTACAAATTCCATGCAGTGATTGAGAATTTTATTGTAATGATTATATGTAGGCAATTAGTCTTGCTGACCAAAATCCCTGCATCCAGCATTACCCCAAGGAACTGATGGAGAGCCAGGCTTGTGGCAGTTATGAACTACCTTATTATTCAATTGAGATCAATTCAGCCAGGACTGATCTGAGTAGCTCAATCTCCGCAGCTAAAAATACAGGTTTGGGCTGAAATTATACCTTTGTGTCGCATAAATTCTTAGAAACAGTTGAAAAATTTAAGTGCAGGCAATTAAATCAGAAAACAACCACGCCGTCCTCAAATCAGCCATATGCAAACATCACCAGCTCATCCAAGCCACCAAAAGATCTTTTTACAAAGAGCGAATTGACAACACACACAATAGCAAGGAGCTCTTCAGCATCATCAAGGAACTCACCAACCCCAAGCCCTGCTCCGCTGACCCACCCCACTCACAAGACGTCTATGACTCCCTTGCCACCTTCTTTTACAGCAAGATCATCGACATTCATGGAAGCTTCACACCACCACCCCCCCCACCTCCGCCAAGGTTGACCCCAGAACACCCTGCCACACCTACATCCTGAACGCCTGGACCCCCACCGACAATGAGGAAACCACCAAGACCATGAGCACCATCCACTCTGGCTCACCCGCTGACCCCTGCTCTCCCCACATCTTCAATAAAGCCATCCAAATCATCGATCCCCAGCTCCGGACCATCATCAACATCTCCATCGAGACCGCTATCTTCCCAGAGAGCTGGAAACACGCTGAAGTCAACTCCCTGCTAAAAACAAATCCATTGCTGACCCAGAAGACCTCAAAAACTACCAACCCATCTCCCTTCTCCCATACCCCGTGAAGGTAACTGAGAAGATAGTCAAGAACTAGCTATCCCGCTTCCTGGAGGACAACTGCCTCCTCGACGTCTCCCAGTCAGGTTTCCGTAAGAACCACAGCACCGAGACCGCCCTTATTGCCTGCACCGACGACATCAGGAGCAGACTCGACAGAGGAGAAACTGTTGCCTTCATCCTTCTTAACCTTTCTGCAGCCTTCGACACCGTCTGCCACCACACCCTTCGCACACGCCTCTCCAATGCCCGAATTCGCCACAGAGCCCTGGACTGGCTCACCTCCTTCCTCTCTGGAAGAACCCAGAGAGTCCGCCTTCCCCCGTTCCTTTCCAAGGCCACCAACACCATATGTGTAGTTCCCCAGGGATCCTCGCTCAGCCCCACCCTCTTCAATGTCAACATGGCTCTGCTCGCCAACATCGTTCGATCCCATGGCCTCAGCATCGTCTCCTATGCAGATGACACACAGGTCATCCTCTCTCTCACGAAAGACCCAGCAGACGCTAAGATCAACCTCCACACTGGACTCCACGCCATCGCCAACTGGATGAAGGAAAGCCACCTCAAGCTAAACTCAGAGAAAACTGAGATCATCATCTTTGGCCCGAACAGATCAGCATGGGACAACTCCTGGTGGTCTGCCACCATGGGATCGGCTCCAAAGCCCACCACCCACGCACGCAACCTCTGCTTCATACTGGAGTCTTCTCTCTCCATGACCCAGCAGGTCAACACCATCACATCCTCATGCTACAACACCCTTCGCATGCTCCGCAAGACCTTCAGATGGATCCCTGTGGAGATCAGAAGAACGGTCACACACGCCGTCGTCAGCAGTAGACTGGACTATGGCAACGCCCTCTACGCTGGAATAACGGCCAAGCTCCAGAAGAGACTCCAGCGCATCCAGAACGCCTCTGCACGACTCATCCTCAACCTCCCTCGCCACGAACACATCTCAGCCCACCTCAGAGATCTCCACTGACTCCCCATCAACAAAAGGATCGTCTTCAAGCTCCTGATCGACGCTCACAAAGCTCTCCATGATACCGGACCGGCCTACCTCAATGAGCACCTCAACTTCCACATCCCTACACGCCAACTCCGCTCCGCCAACCTCGCCCTTGCTACCATTCCCCGCATTTACCGCACCACATCTGGCGGTAGATCCTTTTCCCACCTTGCCGCCAAAACCTGGAACTCCCTCCCTCTCAACCTACGTCTGACCCAGGACCTCCTGACCTTCAGGAAGCACCTCAAGACCTGGCTCTTTGAGCAGTACCACCCAACCCTCCCCTGCCCCACCCCAGCACCGTGAGACCCTTCCGGGTGAGTAGTGCGCTTAACAAATCACTGATTGATTGAAATCCAGTTATGGACAAACTACAATGATTCTTTAATACTACCAGGGGGCAGTTTTTCTCAGACATCAGAGGAGCTGCCAACAGAGCTGTGGACTTTAATCCAGCCCACCTGGAGCTGTGCTTTTGCTATTCGATTTAAGTTTTAACCAGACACCTGGTGTGCTTTCAGTCAATCGATCAGGGGATTTGTAAAGCGTACTACTCACCCATGAGGGTCTCAAGGCGCTGAGGAGGGGAGAGGGGAGAAGGTGGTAAGGAGGTGCTGCTACTGATCGAACAGCCAGGTCTAGAGAAGCTTCCAGAAGGGAAGGAGGTCTTTGGTCTGGCTCAGGTGGGTGGGAAGAGTGTTCCACGTTTTGGCAGCAAGGTGCAAGAATGATTTACTGCCAGTTGTAGTTCTGCGGACACATGGAACGGTTGCGAGGGTGCGGTCGGCAGAGCAGAGATGCCGGGTTGGGGTGTAGAAAGAGAGTCGTCTGTTGAGGTAGTCTGGTCTGGTGTTGTGCAGTGCTTTGTGAGCGTGGGTGAGGAGTTTGAAGGTGATTCTCCTGTTGACTGGGAACCAGCACAGGTATTTCAGGTTGTCTGTGATGTGGCAGTGGCAGGGGATGTCCACGATGAGGCGTACAGAAGCGTTCTAAATGCGTTGCAACCTCTTCTGGAGGTTGGCCGTGGTTCCTGAGTAGAGGGCATTTCCGTAGTCCAGTTTGCTGCTTACGAGGGCTTGGGTGACTGTTCTTCTGGTTTCTGTGGGTATCCATTTGTAGATCTTTCGGAGCATGTGGAGGGTGTTGAAGCAGGAGGAGGAGATGGCGTTGACTTGCTGGGTCTTGGATAGTGATGGGTCCAGGATGAATCCTAGGTTGTATGCGTGGTAAGTGGGAGTCGGAGCGGTTCCGAGAGTGGCAGGCCACCAGGAGTCATCCCATGCAGAGGGGGTGGAGCCGAAGATGAGGACTTCCGTCTTGTCGGAATTGAGTTTGAGGCAGCTGCTCTTCATCCATTCGGCGATGGCCTTCATTCCTTCGTGGAGGTAGGTCTTGGCGGAGTCCTTGGTGAGGGAGAGGATCAGCTGGGTGTTGTCGGCATATGAGATGATGTTGAGGTTGTGGAATCGGGCGATGTTAGCAAGCGGGGCCATGCAGACGCTGAAGAGGGTCGGGCTGAGGGACAAACCCTGAGGTACGCCGCAGATGATTTTGGTGGCCTCCGAGCGGAATGGGGGGATGCGGACTCTCTGGGTTCTGCCGGTGAGAAAGGAGGTGACCCAGTCCAGGGCTCTGTCACGGATTCCAGCATTTCTGAGGCATGAGTGTAGGGTGTGGTACCAGACAGTGTCAAATGCGGCCGAGAGGTCAAGGAGGATGAGGGCCGTGGTTTCGCCGCTGTCCAGTATGGTTCTGATGTCGTCGGTGGTGGTGATGAGGGCGGTTTCGGTGCTGTGCTTGCTGCGGAATCCAGATTGTGAAGGGTCCAGGATGTGGTTCTCCTCTAGGAAGCAGGTTAGTTGTCTGTTGACGGCCTTCTCAATGACTTTTGCTGGGAAGGGGAGCAGGGAGATAGGCCAGACGTTCTTGAGGACCTTTGGGTCCGCCTTGTTTTTTTTAAAGAGGGCATTGAACTCAGCGTGTTTCCAGCTCTCTGGGAAGGTGGCGGACTCAAAGGAGCTGTTGATGATCTTCCGTAGTTGGGTTGCGATGACAGAGCTTGCTTTGTTGAGGATGTGGTGAGGGCAGGGGTCAGATGGAGAGCCGGTGAGTATGGTTTTCATGATTTCATTGGTGCTGTTGTCGTTGATGGGGGTCCAGGAGAGCAGGAGGTTGGTTGGAGGTCTAGGCCTAAAGTGATGGATGGAAATGCTTTAATCATTCAATCACTGGTCCTTCCTGTAGTAGCTTCCATTGCATTTTCCTGTCATTTTTCACCCTCCTCTACAGTGGCACAATTGAGATGAAAAATTATGAATATTTTTCTGTTTAAAGAGTTTCCCTGCAGTGGAGGCTGTCTAGGCGTGAGTCCTGAATTTTGCAGTGTCATAGGCACGCAAACAGCTTCTCACAACAAGGCCCGCTAGTGTCAAATCACATATGTGGAGCCTTTATTTGCCATATAGGGCTTGTGACTTAGCAGTTCGATCTGTCTTTCATGAAGTGTCTGTAAGTCCCACAGAAGAGATGGATAGCCCAATACCCCTAGGGAGCCTGGGTTATCAATAGTCAAAAAGTTAAAGCGCTAGCAAGGGAATCATTTGCAGAATATATTGTGCATAAAGCAGCTAGATAGCAAACGGAAGTAAACTGACATACATACTAACTTAATTCAATAATTCAGTTAGTCAGGAAAAAGAAGAGATGAAACGGGCGTACACGAAAGAGATTACATTAAAATATTTATACTGTTGGGTGCAGCAAATGCTGAAAACTTGGCATACACTTATCATGTACACTCGGTCCATTATCATAGATATACGTGCATGTAAGAGTCCAATCTCATAGTAACTGGAATAAGTATTTTGGGTGAATCCCGCAAACCATGGCTTTGAACTTTCTCAAAAGAGAATTGGCACAGCGTCAACGTTTCAGTCTCTGGTGTCATAAGCCCGTGAGACCACCATCAGGACCATAAATATTAATGGACTTTCATATCAACCCACAATAAAGGACAGATGTAGCTGGTGAATGACTTAGACAGTTCGCCTGAAATAGGCACAGTAAGTGAATTAGGTTGAGATAAAATGACTGAATGTCATGCTTGTGATAGAGAAGTTTCTTATTGTAAGTTCAGCCGAGGAATCTAGCGGTAGCCTTCCGCGTGACTTTGCTTGCCTATTGTGAGCATGAACATTGAGTAATTTTATCTTAACCTAATTCAATTACCCTGCCTATTTCAAGCGGATGGTATAAGTAATTCACCACCAGCTATATCTATTCTTGATTGTCGGTTGCCATGAAAGCCCATTAATATTTATGGTCCTGATGATGGTCTCACAGACTTGTGACACCGGAGACAGAAACGTTGACGCTGTGCCACTTCTCTTGTAAGAAAGATCGAAGCCCTGGGTTGGTGGATTCACACAAAAGACATATTTCAGTTAATATGAAAGTGGACTCGTATGCATTCATCTATGATAATGGACTTTGGACTGACTGTACATGATTAGTGTATTGCAGGTTTTTGAGGTTTGTTGCTTCCAACAATATAAGTATTTTGATTTAATCTGTTTGTGTATGCCTGTTTTCCCTTTTCCTTGTTCTGACCTATTGAATTGTTGAATTAAGTTAATATGTATGTCGGATTAATTTAGTTTGACATAGCTACATTATGCACAATTTATCCCACAAATGATCCTCTTGCTGCCGGATTTGTCTGTAAGAGCACAGACAGGATAAAAAGGCGGAGGAAAATGCTCCCCAGCATAATTTTCAGTGCCCAGGGCAATTTCATCCATCACTTTTTAATCTTTCAGAATTTTCCAACTGATGCCTGACCTTGCCCATTACAGATGATGATGGCAAGTAGAAGCGATTTCGACGCTTTTGAAAGGTAAGTTTACTTCTTTACTAAAGCAAATAAAAAGTCCTGTTAGCAGCAGGTCAGAGACAACTTGCCTCCGCCAAAAAACACCCACCAAAGAACACCTTTTAAGTTGCTCTGTGTGTTGCCATGCTCAGTGCTAGCAGCAGTGTGCTCTAAATTTTACTGATACTTTTTTCTCTGTTCTCATTCTTGGAGTTTGATTAGATTTCATGGAGTTGTAGCAAAGCACACCTTTAAAGCAGAGGCAGTACTGCCTTTCCCAATGAAGCTTTGCAATTGAAAGGCTGTTCTTCTGCAGGGGTTTTCTTGCGCGAGCCACTGGACACCCTCATTCATAAATTTGACGAGCTCCTGTGCCCCAGTCTGTCTTTTGCCCTAAGTGGTAAGTTAAGCTCATCAAGGTTTGTTATAACAATTGACTGTTTAGAAAAAAAATCAAAGGTGTGGCGAGCTGACTCACCGGAGCAATCGATAGAGAGACGTAAATAGGGAACAAAGCAGAGTTCAGTAATAAGAAAAGGTAAAATAAGGAAATCGACAAAATAGAAAAAGGTCGTTAATTGAGCCGGTTATATAAGTGAGAGATTAAATATAGGTTGTTGCGTAGGATGCTCGGCTCACTGTGCACCTCCTGAGTTTTTATTGAAGTAGGAAGATGTCTGTCAGTCTATTGTCCTGTTTCTCATTTATCACAACACAAAACACTTGGAGCACTTGGACCTTCTATTGCCATCCTATTGCTGTCAACCACCTTTTGGCAGGTCTGGAATGACTTTTTAAGGCTGTTCTGTGTGATGGTAGTGTGCACTTATCCAGAAGTTTACACATCTTTGCTCCACTCCACCGTACAAGTGCACTACTTTACCAGTTCTCCTTTTTCTTACTGATCTGACTGCACAAGAAACTTAGATCTTGATGCTTGGAGGATTCAAAATCATGGCATCCACCTGGTGGAGTTGACTAGTTGCGCTTGATGCTTATCCTTCATTTAAGCTCAGGCAGTCTTTAACTCTGTGTTGTGCTTAGCATTTAAATGCAAAAAGAACAAGTGATGGACGGAATGCTGAACAATGTCAAACATTCCCCTGGCTGGGCAAATCCGCCAGGGCAGCGCTGCAAGCAGCGCTGCCCAGGGGATTCTGACCCCCTTCCCGCCAGCCTGTTTCTGGCGGTTTACACCGCCAGGAAGAGGCTGTCGGGAACAGGTGTCCTGGGGCCCCTGGGGGCCCCTGCACTGGCCACTGGCATGGGCAGTGCAGGGGCCCCCTAACAGGGCCCCAGCCTGCTTTTCACTGTCTGCCAAGCAGACAGTGAAAAGCGCGACGGGTGCAACTGCACCCGTCGCACACCTGCAACACCGCCGGCTCCATTCGGAGCCAGCTTCAATGTTGCAGGCCCCCTTCCCGCTGGGCCGGCGGGCGCTAACATTGTTAGCACCCGCTGGCCCAGCGGGAAGGTCGGAATGCCGCCAGCGGTCTTTTGACCGCATGGCGGCAGATTGGAGGTTCCCGCATGGCGGGCGGCAACCGCCGCCCGCCAATGTAGGAATGAGGGCCTTAATCTCTTCCACCTCTTTTGGCATGATCAACATACTCATCAAACATGCTGACAGAAAGAGGAATAAACTATTGCTTGACATTGCTTCCCTTGAGGAAGAGATTAAGAATCTCAATCTCCCTGAGGCAACCAACAAAAATTATAATATTTTAAAGGAGATACTCAATGGGTACCAATGGGTACCAACTGTACATTAAGGATAAGAAAATGAGGAAACTAATCAGGGATGAGAACGACTATAGCAATGGTCGAATATATACATTTGCACATAGATTTGATCAGGTTAACAAAGATGCCAGCAGTAAAACACCCAAGACTACTACCCCGGTTGGGTCAGCCACCAGCAGTCTATCAGACGTTTCCAATCTCTCAAGTAATGGCCTTGAGTCGTCTTCAGAGGGGTCCTCTAGTAACCTACCTCTTCAAAGTGCCCCTCAACAATTGTCTTTTTTAGAGGAACTGGGCCCATACAGGAGTGGGGTACGCCAAAATTTCAACAGACCAAGTACAAATCCAAACCCACCCGTAAGGGGGGGGGAGAAAACATAACAACAAACAGCAGGGAGGGTGTAACAACTCGGTCCACTTCAAAAACCCCAAGAACATGAACAGCTATAACGAATCTGATACCCCCACCCCACTAGGAGACTCCATGCAGGTTATTAATCTGTCTACCCTTGATTTGTCTACATATGAAATAAATGTTTTGAAAAAGGGTCTGGGCTTCTGTCCTACTTCCAAACCTGACTTTTCCAACATACATATTGATCTTTTCAAATTCATACGTCATCTCAAACTCAAAAAGTTTTTTCTCAACAAACCTGTGACTAACAAAACCTCTCACATCCCCTCACAAGATTGTAACCAATCTATCAAGGACTTGCAAGACATTCACATGATCCTTTCATTAGACACTACTACCCTACCGACCCCTTCTTTTGACGAATTACTGTCCAATTTAGGCATTCCACCAAATTTGGATCTCGATTGCGGGTTCAAACCCAAATCCACCTTTGTGCCAGTATTACCCCCTGAAAACAACATTGATGTTTTTTACAAAGCAGTTAGTACAGAATTGTTTCACCTCGAAGACAAATTCAAGACCTGTGCACCCAGAACAAACAGCAACCTCAACCATCGTGAACTCCTGGCCTTGCAGAGACTTTCCACGTGTACTGACATAGTCATCAGGGAGGCTGACAAAGGGGGCAATGTTGTGGTAATGAACAGATCTGATTGTGTCTGAAATCAATAGACAACTCAGTGACAAACAGGCATACACACAGTTGCAGGATAACCCCCTGCCTGGGATCACTAAATTGATAGCAAACAAATTGACACATTGGAAGAATTTGTGCCTCCTGTCAGATTTGGAATACAGATATTTATACAATGATACACACCGGGCACCCTGTATATGCATTTTACCCAAGGTCCACAAATCAGGGATCTTTCCACCAGGCAGGCCCATCATTTGTGGCATTGGATCACCTACTGAACACATCTCAGAATATATTGACTCTTTCCTTCATCCATTAGTACACAACTTACCCTCATACATACAGGACACCAGGGATTTATTATGCCAACTGGAAGATATTGAGTGGAAAAAGGAGTGCATGTTTGTTAGCCTTGATGTAAGTTCTCTTTACACTTCCCTCCCCTTAGAGATGGGCCTAGAGATGCTCTCGGTGACTCTCGCGGATTGCGATGCCACATTATATGAACATACCCTTATGCTTCTTGATTTAACACATCTGGTGCTTGAGAACAATGTATTCCTGCATGAAGGTAGCTGGTACCAACAGCGCCAGGGGGTAGCTATGGGAGCCAAATGTTCTCCCTCATATGCCAATCTCTATATGGGACAATTTGAGAAGTTGCACCTTTGGTCCAAATGCCCTACGCACATCACCTAGCGCATCCTATATTGGGGGAGATATATTGGCCATCTGGACGGGTAGCAACGAGGACCTTAGTGCACTCATAGACCACTTAAATTCTAACAAATTTAACCTAGTCTTTACACACAAAGTGGATTGTGCCCAAATTTAATTTCTGGACCTACTTTTTTACATCACTGCAAATAAGATTTCCTCCAGACTGTATAGGAAACCAACTGCTTGTAATTCTATTCTACATGCACATAGCGCACATCCTCTTTCACAAATAAAGGCTATCCCCTGTGGGGAGATGATAAGAGTACGTCACAATTGTAGTGATACAGGGATTTTCAAACACAAACTTGAAAACTTGGCACAACGTTTCCGAGACAGGGGCTACACAGAAGATCTTATTTCCTTGGCGAGCAGACGCGTTTCCTCCAAAAACCAACAGGTTAGAGGTTATAAAAAAGCTCGCACAGATAGATCCAACAAGAGGCCTGTTTCTTTTGTTACTCAATATAGCCCTGCCAGCAAGACAGTATTACGCATTCTCAAAAAGCACTGGCACTTGTTACTCCTGGACTCCAGTTTGAAAGACTCTATTGGAGGTTCACCTGTTATTACACACAATAGGGGTCCTACCCTAAGGAACATCTTGTGCCCCAGTTTCCTTGCTCCCCCTATACATCCCTCATCTTGGATTCCTGGTAAACCGATGGGTTTTTTCAAGTGCGGTTGCTGTGTGTCTTGTCAACTAGCCCTCAATAAAACTGTGTCCTTCTCTTATAACACGAAGATCACCTACCATATCAAAGAGTTCATGAATTGTAACACTAGGTATACGGTCTATTGCATCATTTGTGTTTGTGGTCTGATTTACGTTGGCAGCACTATACGTCCATTGAAGGAACGTATTCAGGAACACGTCAGAGCTATCAGGAATCACAACACAACTTATCCCCTTGCAGTGCACTTCAATTCACAACATGGGGAAAAAGATCTTCTCAGCGTCAGATTTCATGGCATGACTCAGGTGTCCAGTTCACCCAGATGGGGGGATAGAACTGAAGACCTTCGCAAATGCGAGGCGAAATGGATTCTGAAACTTCGTGCAGTCGAACAGGGGCTGAACCCTGACCATGAATTACATGTTTTCCTTACATAACATTTTTTTTTCCAACTGTTAAGTCCTCATTGTACCTTCGTATTCGGATCAACCGGACCACTTTTCCGGCACCGCACAGAGACGCGGTAAGTTACTAGGTCTTGCTTGTTCTCTTTTCTTTTTAACGCTCCGTTTGACGAGTATTGCTCAGAACTGCGGTGTTAGTTCTAACTGTTAACAGTTTCACAGACTGACGTGTGTCTACACGGACTCGGCTTGCTCACCGATGCCATGTGACCTTTTGTATACAAACCTGGCATTTTTCATGTTACAAATATAACCACGGTACTAGGGCCAAACTATTATTCTCTATGCGGCTTAGGTCGCATTCCAACAGTTTCATTTCGGGACTAATTTCTACGGTTTAAAACCAAGGGGCTTTCCCCTTTTGGAGCAATTGTTAGAAACTTTTAGCAGCACTTTCGCACTTTCCATAAACTTAACTTCTGTATTTCAGCACTCAGTGCTATATATGGTCTGTCTTGGGACCAGTCCGTGGTGTTATCTTTTTCGGTAATTATTCGCTACCACCATATCAACTTTTTCGTTTCTACTCACTTAAATGCTGGATAATACTTATTTCACTTCTCTTTTTCACCTCCATGCAGGTCTCTGGTGGTTGAGGCTTATCAGGGCCTCTACAAGTATTCATAGTTACTACTGCAACTTCAAATACCCCATGCTCTAGAGATACTACCGTTAACAGACCTTTCCAGGTATTATACTACCTTGAATAATTTTTTTTTTAAATCCACGTTTACCTTTCTTTAGATTTCACGGTGGCCAATTACTGCCAACTCTTAATCCTTATTCTTTCAGATCTACAGGCACTAGCCTCCTACGGGCACTCCAACATTTCCTAGCTGGCCAGATGGTCTAGGTACATTTGTAGTTTTAACCCTCTCACCTACAACAAAAATTCCTTACTCTTCCTTAACACGTTCTAGTTCCGATATGCGCTCACATTGCTAATCTGGAGCACGCACACAACTTGCCAGCAACATGGCTTCTTTCTATATGCTCTAAAGAATATTTTCCACTTTGGGTGTCCCGCTAACTACACAACAACCCAAAGTCCTTTTTGCTTGTTTATCGTGCCATGCCTACCCTCTCTCTTCTCTTCTCACTGGGGTCGCACATTGTTTGCCACCTTCCTTTGTGTACACAAAATACGATTTACCGTTTTACACAACTTGTGTTTCGTAAAATATGGGTATTGTTACATACAAGTTTGCTTATATTATTGTTTTACAGCCTTGATGAAGTCACCTGAGTGACGAAACACGTGTTGGGATACAAATCCTTGTTATTTGACCAGACTTTACATTTGTGTGCTGTGGTCGCATTGTGTTTATTCCCTATCAGAGGTGTATAACTAAATGATAGCCATTGTGATGTTAATGCTTCATCAGCTGGCTCGGTGGGATGTGCTCATTTAGTCCTATCTGGTGTGTGCGTAATTTATAGATCCACCGTTGTTTTCTTTCAAGCAGTATAGACTCACAATTAATGTCTTTTTGATGTTCCAGAAAAACCCACTGGTAGTCTTCTACTGTGTATGCTTTCTCTATATAATGGGTGGACATTTTAGTAGTGGCAAGTCCACATCTAAGGTTACTGCGATATTCGAAGATACGAGTCCTAACCTTGCGAGTGGTCATCCCGACATAGTGTAGATTACATGGGCAAGTGATCATGTATACTGCTCATTGAGGGTTGCAGTTGGTGAAGTAACTGATGTCCCATGTCGTGATGTCGTTAAAGGAAACCTTTTTGATGACTTTCGTTAGATGGCATACACTGCAACCACCACATGGGTAGTGTTCTGTGGATGGTGGTAAGTGATTGGTTCCATCTGGTTTCTTGTTTGAATGAAGTGGACGGGTTTGCACAAGCATAT
The DNA here is from genome assembly GCF_031143425.1 of Pleurodeles waltl. Taxonomy (NCBI): domain Eukaryota; kingdom Metazoa; phylum Chordata; class Amphibia; order Caudata; family Salamandridae; genus Pleurodeles; species Pleurodeles waltl. Next base: position 168,787,331 of record NC_090451.1, on the reverse strand, counting down.
CTCGAAGACTTTTGTCCCGCTTATGTGAGAGCTTGGATTTGGGGATATTCAATGAGCCACTTTTGAGGATTCGCCAGTGTTTGTTGATAATCTTGCTTACTTGATTGGAGGCTATATTGAATGTTGTGATGCATATCGGTCTTTCCTCATTTTCCTTTTGAGGAGCAGTATCCAACAGAGCTTCTCTGTTATTGCAAACTCGTTTCATGGGTGATTGATTATCTTGGGGGGGTACTTCCTTGCCTCCAGCTTCAATGCTAACTTTTGAGCTTGCTCCTTGTAATCTGCTATCTCTAAGCAGTTCCTTCTCACTCTTAGTAATTGTCCAAACTGGAGGTTCTCCATCAAGTGGCGGAGTGGGCATTATCATACGAAAGTAGACAGTTCTTGCTGTTGGTTTTTCGTGATTAGTTATCTTGAGAGCATCATAGGTAGCTATAATGTTTGAATCCAAAAAGACCGGTTGTTCCTTGCTCATTGTGTGAGTAAATCTCAGGGACTCATCCTGTCTATTCAGCCATTCTAGGAAGGTCAAAACCTGTGCTGCTTCCTCTTTCCAGATAACCAGTATATTGTTAATGTATCTTTTCCACAATACTGTGCTCTCTCTGTGTGGGTTAGCAGGGTTTAAAATTCTCTGTTTCTCTAGATGGTGGACATAAAGTCCAGCTAGGCCCGGAGCGAAGGCGCTTTCCATGCTGGTCCCGTGTTTCTGAAGGTACAAAGTTCCTTGAAACTCAAAAAAATTATTTGTTAGAGCCCAAAAACAACATCCTATGACCATGTTTTGTGGTGTTTGGTAGTCCCAGTCTATGTTAAAGATAAACTCCTTAATTATACATAATGTATCAGAGTGAGAGAGACTCGTGTATAGGCCCTCCGCATCCAGTCCCGTCAGTATCTCAGTTTCCGGATCATAGGGTCGGACTTTTAAGAGACATAGGGCCTCATTATGACCCTGGCGGTAGAGAACCGCCAGGGCCAACGGGGGCGGGAGCACCGCCGACAGGCCGGCTGTGCTCCCTTGGGCATTCTGACCGCGGCGCTTTGGCCGCGGTCAGAACGGGAAAACCGTCGGTCTCCCGCCGGTTTTCCACTGCCCCTAAGAATCCTCCAAGGCGGCGCAGCTCGCTGCGCCGCCGAGGGGATTCTGACAATCCTTACCGCCATCCTGTTCCTGGCGGCTCGCCCGCCAGGAACAGGATGGCGGTAAGGATTGTCGTGGGGCCCCCGTAAGAGGGCCCCGCTAGTATTTCACTGTCTGCGTAGCAGACAGTGAAATACGCGACGGGTGCAGTAGCACCCGTCGCACCTTCCCACTCCGCCGGCTCGATTACGAGCCGGCATCCTCGTGGGAAGGGAGTTTTTCCCTGGGCTGGCGGGCGGTCTTTTGGAGACCGCCCGCCAGCCCAGGGAAAAACTCATAATACCCTCCGCGGTCTTCTGACCGCGGAGCGGTATTATGGAGGGCGGCATCCTGGCGGGCGGCCTCCGCCGCCCGCCAGGGTCATAATGAGGCCCATAATACGTCTTTCGTATCTTTATGTTAGGTATTGGTGTTTTGGACTATGGGTCTCAAAAAGGCATCTGCATAACAGGACAGGGGTTCCAAAATAGAGTTAATCTGTGATACTATGGGTCTACCAGGGGGTGTCTCAAGGTTCTTATGAATTTTAGGGATAGTGTAGAAGGGTGGACTTACTGGATTCCTATTGATTAGGAAATGCTCTTCTTTCTGGGAGATCCAGTTGTGCACTAAAGCTCACTCCACCATACTACTAATCCTAGTCTTCAGAAATTCTGTTTGGTCCTCGTTACGTTTTTCATAGTTATGTTCATCGCCCAACAGTCTCAAACATTCTTTTTGGTAATTCTCAGTGGTCTAGATCACAATAGCACCCCCCTTATATGCTAGTTTATCACTATGTTAGTGTTAGCCAATTCCTTTAAGACTTTTTTCTTGTCCTTCGTTGTGTTATGGAACACCCTCAATGTGCTTGGGTTGAGCTCACTGATATTCTTCAGGCTGCTTTTTCAAAAGCAAGGATTTCTACTGGGATAGATATGTTGGGGGGAGGGGGGGTTTAAGGAATATTTATTGTGTAGGTCTGTGTCCCCCTAGGTTGAAGTGCCCGCACGTTGACCTTCAAAAAAAGATCTTAATTTAATTTTCCTAATAAAATCATTCACTTCGATGCACAATCTGAATTTGTCCACAATGAAACCTAAACCCTTCTGAAGGACGTGTTTCTGTGGATCAGTCAGTGGTATACCACCTAGATTTACTATTAGACTGTGCAGCTGCTTGGGCCTGCTTAATTTTCCTGACTCTGTGTATTCTCCATTGTCATGCTGCTCATAGTCATCCTCCCTTAATCTCGGTCGGATGCCCATTGAACTTGGGATTGTCTTTTTGTCTTGCCCCTCTGGCGTCTCTGGCCTGATCCTTAAAAAGGGGGCGATATTGTGAGAATTGGTCTCCTTGAGGCTCCCAATGTTCGAACTAAGGAGTGTACATCTGGTGTGGTAGGGTTCCATGTGCAAAGTGGGCTAGATACATGGGATAAGTACCCCACCCTCTACCTAGTCGGAACCCAGCTCGCCTGTTTCTTCTGTTGTCCCATCTCCCCTGATATTGCCCTTTCATGTTAGGGTCTGAATTATTGGAGCCCGAGTCTTATGAGTCTGAGACCGTATTGTTCCCTGGATTTCTCCCTGAGGGAACATAGTCATCTCTGATATAGGGGTATACTTTTTCATGCGTAAACTTGCTTACGTCTTTCTTGAGTTTTTGATGTTTTGTCTGCTTCAGGTAGATCTCATATTCATTTATGGTTTGGTTTATTCCTCAAGACGTTTCTTGAGAGCCCCTGTGGATAAATATGATTTTAGGTGGACCTCTACGGTGATGATCTCATCTTTAGTTCCTCCAATAGTCGTGTTGCAGTTTTGATAATAAGAATCAACCAGTTCTGGCTACAATGCCAAGATATAAGTGACCAATATTTTTTGAAAGTTTTATCATGTTGGAAAATGAAAGGTTAATTTCTTACTATGAGACCCTGTGGGACTTCATTTGCTCTGAGGTATTCTGTCATCATGATCCCATGGATCATAGTTTTATTTCGATTACTTTTCAGGATGCTCAGTTAATCCCAGTCGTTACTATCCCCAGCCGAGAAAGTGAGTCCTATAATTTCTGCCATGTGTGCTAAAGGAAGTCCTTCACATGTCAGTGTAACGTTTTCTAGCAGTCTTTTCCGTGGTTCTGTGTCTGTCTTTTAGTCTGCTGTCAGGAATCTAGGTCAAAGGTCTTGGGACAGAAAGGATTACTGGCTTCCACTTGTAATAACTGGGGTGTTTTGCCCCTAGTGTATTTGGGCCCTTTACTGGAGAGCCCTTAACTGTGAACCATGTACCCCTTTCAGCACTTGACTGTCAGGATAGCGAGGCAGGGCAGTCCATTGTTCACTTCAGGGAGATGCTGCAGGCTAGAGATTGAGCACCGGGGAACACATTACAAATACCACTTAATAAATTACTCTGAAACCCGAGCTTTTTCCTCATAAAAAAGGAAAAGTACCGGATTACTATTTCCTAAATACTACTCGCAAATTTGGGAACAGTATGTCAGGTTGCGATGCCTGTGGTGATGGTGACACCCTCTAAAGGGCCTGACAACCAACAGGGTAGCACACTACAGAAATGTTCCACACGTGAGGTAACCCCTTAAATGTAACCTGCACCCGCTGCACTGAAGACACCTTGAACAGTCTGCACATCAGCAGGCCCTGCATCTAAAAAAAAAAAAAAAAATTCTTCCACTCCCACAGGCCTAACAGAGTAATATGGGTGCAGTTAATAAAGCTCAGGCCTGCTGGCTCTGAAGAGATGTTACCACAATATTTAAAAACATAAATAGAAGGTCAAAACAGAATGCAATGAATATTAAAATATTTCAGGATGGTGCTACCTTTCAATGATGTTCAACAATATGTTCATGGATTCATTCTCTATTTTACCTTTGTAGATGCTGCTAGCAGCACAGGACCTAGAAACAAAGGTCCCTGCATCCAAGAGCAAGAGAGTAAAAGTCACAGCTCTAAAAGTGCAGAAATGGCATACAAGCTGTTGTATAGGCACTCAAGGTCACCCAGGATACTCATGGTTACAGAATCGTTTAGGCAGTAAGGCTCTGGCGGAGGGCCTGCCACTCTCCTAGAAGCCCCCAAAGGTGTTCTTAATTGATGGTGGTGTCTCTGCGGCACCACTTCCCTAAGTATACAATTTTTATTTTATGGGATGAGTTTGCCTGAGCTGATTCCGGCCTGTAGCACTGCCTTTGAATCAGTTTAGGATGTGCCTTTTTCTTTTTTTAAGACTGTATTTCCTGGTGTGGCTATTGTGTTTTTTAATATAGCCAGGTCACCCTGTATCAAGTGGCGCACTAGCAGTCTTTCTGCTGGTTGGCACAAGGGAACCCTGCCAGTCCTGGAAGCTCCTGGGAACTAAGCACATCTTTTCGTGAGTTGGCGCAGGAGCTACCTTTCCTGCCAGTGGTTCATGCAGGTGGGAACCTCTGCACTGGATGCAGGGAGTAGGCATGGGAGTGACACCTTGCAATGGTCCTGTGGCTTAGCCCTCCCCATAAGCCTTACAAAATGGAGCAGGCCTACCCTAGGAAGCAAAATGGAGTGCTTAGCATAACACACTCAAAAGCAGCCTGATTCGCCTTCGGATACCTGGCCCTCCCCAGAAGATATAGGTAAACTGAACCGTGGGGGAATAACGCATGGCCTTGTCCTCCTGGAGTGGGAATGATCCATAGACGCCTCTGGATCGTAGTGTTTTCCTTTGCCTGGCTGTACTATGGATCCACCGGATAGCTCTAAAAAGGAAGGGGCTGTTTTCTCTAGCCGTGTAGAGCCAATTTTGGAGGGGGGCTGACTTGTTTTGCACCTGGCAGCACACTCTAAGTCACAAAAGTTTCTGTTTTAAACCTCCCAGGTATTAAAGGCTTGTGATTTTTCAGGAGCTGATTTTACAATTGCCCAGCAATAAAGGAGAGCTCCAGGCATGCCTGCCTGACATTTTAGACCTTCATACCTTGCTGTGGAAGCTATTTCGTGGCACCAAAGACCTGCTCCATCTTTCCTGGCATCTTTCTCAGCAGCACTCCATGTCCCTCAAGAAAGGTTAACTTCCCTTCCTGAACTCCCCAGGCCCCATAGCCTCCAGGTCACTTGCAGGGTGCCTCTATATCCTGCAGGAGACAGGGGTCACCATTAGGGGTCACTTCACACAGAACAAATCCACTGAATCGACAGGAGAACCCTTTTCTCCAGGTTCCCAGGAAGTCCATCCTCTGCAGTCCACCAGAGAGACTGGAGAGGTCAGTGCCCCTGATCCTGGAACAGGTCCACCTGGTCCAAGTCAGGACAAACACTGAGTTTCCCAACACTCCAGATAGGAAATTGGCAATATAGGGTCCATCCGTTGTTGTATTTTGCAACAATGTTATGTATGTTCCAGTACTTCCCAAAGTTTCACCCTTGTGCATGGGTTTTAAGTAGAGGAGGAATGTTCCATGAAAGTATGCACCACTGGCCAATGAAAGATGAGAAATGATCACTCCACCTCTGTTCTATTCTTCCTGCACAGCATTTTGGGACTTTTCAAAAAGGCAGGTTTAAGTGGTCAATTGTCACAGCTATCTGAGAGCTTTAAACTTGCACGTAACTGCCACCCCAAACTGATTCCTTCTTACTGGAAATTCAAAGGGGCCTATTGGGAGAATGGAGACAGAGATTTGTCTGTTTCCATATTGTTTCTCTGGGAAGGGCATGCACAGACTTGTCAGGCAGTGTGGACGCGATTAATCTATGTAGAATTAGTCCTCACCCTGTTCCTCTCCCGTGAACAGACTTAAAAACTTCCAGATAGTGCTGTTGTGTGGGGGCAAGGCTTCGATCTACCTACTAGCCAGCAGAGTAATTAAATTGGTCGGGCACAGCTCTAATTAAAGAATAACTCTGAGCAATATGACCATAACCAAAAGCGGTGGAAAGAGTACACCTATGGCCAAATTAATATTATGTTTGCACTCTGGACTTTTGTTATTATTATGTTTGCTCTGAGTATGTTACATTTCTCTTGAGACTGAGAAAATGCACAATTTTTTGGTGCACCGTTCGGCTACAATGTGAATACAGTGAAACACTACAGACTAACATTATAGGGATATTTCTTTTTGAATGGCCAATTAAAACATAACACCTGTAAGGCCATACTCAGTTTATTATTAGTCTCTCACCTGCGAAAGGCTACCTGTGCACAGTTACCAGGATAAGTTCAACAGTAGACCCACTTGTTTAGCACTGGCACTGGTTCACAGTCATGTTAACACGTGATCACATGTAACCAGCTGAGAGCCTCTTACCTCAGCTGGTCAGCCGCAGACCTGTAAAAAGGTAGGCCCTGGTTGTTAGCACCCAAATCCATATTTTACTAGCGCGCACAGTGAGGGAGACTCAGTTAGTGATACTCACTCGCAGTAGAAATTGAAAAACAGATGAGTTAAAAGCAAAGCAAAATCAGGGGTTGGGAGCTAAATCGAGTCGCGCTATTCCAAGTGCTAAAGTTGAATAACCTCTGTCCTTAAATCATGTCATCATCTTTTCACTACTTGAGCTGATTGCTGTTCTTCCTTTTCTCTTGTATTAGAACCCCGGTGGTCATAGACCACTGTAATCTATTCAGGTGAAATGATGTGCCACATAAGGTACCATTTACAGCTGTTTCTTTTCTGTATAATGTTGTTATTGTTGATGTTTTATTTGGTTAAATATTTAGATTTAAAGAGACAACAGATTCATTGTGTATCGTCTGACGTTAATGTAAGTTGTAATCATCAAAGATGTGCATATACTTCTTAGGTAATTCTTCACTAACGGACAAAGTGACAAGTAGTCAATGAATCTGAGCCAACTGATGACGTAATGATGAACACTAAGATGTAACCAAACCACTGTCTCCGCCCACCTCCATATAAAGTTTTGCCATACGATGGCATGAATATGATTCCCCAATCAGAAAGTAGTATCATCCATCAAATAATACAGTCCAGCAATCAGTATAGTGTACGTAATTTATCTTTGACAGTACCTCAAATTGTATATATTAAAAGATTCCTCGACACCAAAAGGCTCTCTTTTAGACTTCCTTTGCTAGATATTATAGGTCTCCTTAGGCAGCACAAAAAACTGAAACCCTGCAAAATGTCTGCTCATTTTTTCAATTCATTAGAATCAATAATTCAAGTTTTGAAAACACTCTGAAATTATGGGATGCCGCAGTAATTTTCTTTAGCATGACTTATCTTAGTTGTCTTAATGTAATGTTTACGCATCCCTGAATCAGTAGATGTAATCTCCTTTATCAGTTGGTTTAATTACAATGTGTGTGTGTGTTTTCATGCTAGGACTGATAAACGGTTTGGAAACGGTCTGTGGAAGTCTTCAAGCATGCCCGTGCTCCCCTAAGCCCACAATCCTATTATAAATGCTGCTGTGATATATGTTCAGACCGATAGCAAAATGTAAAAAAGAATTATTAAGAGGAGACGTTTTATTTATTTTTTCACATTTTAACCACTTTATTCCGGAGGATGTGACGTGCATGTTAGCCTTGCTTTACAGGCTCCCACCTCATGATGCTGGGAAAGAGCTCCCATGCTGCATGATTTTTGTTTTTTTTTGTTTTTTAAGGATGAGCAGAAGGCAAGCATGTTCGTGTGATTACAACTGAAAGTGAGCGTGGAATGAGGAAGTGCTTAATTTGTGCTAGTTGCTTCCAGTGCATAGCACCTGCACTTATTTTTGAGGGCCGGCACTTATTTTTCTGCCTCAAGAATTTACTGCGAGCAAACGACACATATGGGAAAGTCGGAGGAAGAGAAAGACGGAAAAGCAATAGAAAGGGAAAAAGCAGAAAGCTGTAAGAGTGGGCTGAAGGGGCAGGTGGTGTCTGTAAATGGATTAAAGAGGCCCGACATGGCTTTAGGATTACGCTACCTCAGTATTCCGCGTTCGCACATTTAATTGCAGCAGCCGCATGTTTAAGAGGAGAGCTTTGAACACCGCACATTGTTATTTACAAATTAAGCACTGGAATGAGCCCTTAGGCTCCTTCAATTTTAATTCTGTGCAGGACTTTGTGGCACAACTCAGCAATCTGACCACAGATTATAACAGGAGGGGTACAGTTGGAAATTGTAGACTCTTTCCAATGGTACCTCTCTCTTGTGGGTCCTCGTTTCGGGATTGCCTGAGGGAAGCTTTTCCCAAGCAGGGCTACTTCCAAAGTACCATCAGGTTATTTGCTCATAGGGGAGTGGTCCACATGTTACCGGGCATAGCTCCCCTATTATCCAGAGTCCTGTCAGTCCTTGAACCTGGACCTTGGGGCTGGCCCATACTGGCATCGGGCTGTGCCTCTTCACCTTGGCGCCCTAGTGTTTTTTCCGTTTAGGGTGTTTACTCCAATCTGCCCACCTCAAAGGGACAGAAAGCTCACTAGACAAAAGTAAACAAGCGTTTGCAAAGGGTATGTAACCATTACTCTGGACTTTACACCTTATGCCACTTTTCCCAAAGTCTTTAAAATGCAGGTAAGGTAGATAGTAGTAAAGGAGTTATGGGCAATTAAGCATAAAGAGGGCAGTGATAAAGGGAGATTTTGGAGACTTTAGGATAAAGGACTGGGTAGTGGTAAAGGGACGTAAGTGTGGTTTTCAGGTTTTAAAAGTGGGTAGACATAAAGAGAGGTAATTGGTCATTATAGGGTGTAGGTGAGGGTAGAGGTAATGAGAGGTAAGAGTACTTTTAGTGGTGGGTAGAGATAAAGAGAGGTAAGGGGGGTTGTAAGGGCTAGGGGTGGGTAGAGGTAAATGTGGTAAAGGGTTTGTTAGGGTTTAGGGTGTGTAGAGTTAAAGGGACATAAAGGGGTTTGAAACAGGAGGGCTTGGGGGTGATACTCCCCAAAACAGATACCCCTAAAAAAACAGAGGTTTGGGGGAGGGGTCACTAAAAACATGGGGAGGGATTTGGGGGCCACCAACACAAACATTTAAAAAAAATTACACTCACAAAACCATCGAAATTTAGCTGTTATAGTAGTTATAGTTATCTCAAATAACCACAGCTCTTGCCCTAAGGTAACTATAACTCACATCATACAATTTTCTCATCAATAATTTCACTGCAAATGTTGCAATGATATTATTAATAATGTCATAGAAGATGTCATGATAGGTGTAATATGTGGGGTAATTAGCAGTGCCTGGCGAGGACACGAGTTATAGTTACCTTTGGGCACGAGTTCAAGCTACTTGAGATAACTATAACTGCTAAATTTCTATGTTTTTTGTGTGTAAAATCTAACTATAACAACCCTGTAACCTTTGTTTTTTTCAGTGAATTGCTAAAGTTTTTTTTCAATTCTACTTCCTAACTATCATGTCCCTTTAGCTTTTATTTTCCAGTGAATTTCTACGTTTTTTAATGCTCTAACTATACCATCCTTGTAACCTTTGTTTCAAGTCAAGTCAAAGGAACTTTATTTCGGCTACAAGAGCCATAAAAGCGCATAGCAGCAATAAATACAAATAAATACACAATGTAATAAATATAACAATACATATAATGATAAGATGGAATAAGGATAAAATACACTCACACAGTGTGATGGAACAGTCTTGTTGGAACCATTAAACAGATACAAATTTCCCTCTAGTAATCCAGCTAGCTCCGAGGAACTTGGCAACGGCGATCACTAGCGTTGGCCTAGTGTCTGATCTGAGGATTCGCAGGGCTATTTCAGAGCTGCAGATTCCCAGCAGTCTGCATGCCGCGGCCAGCCATTTCCTACGTGAGGCGGTGTACGCGGAGCAGGCAAAGAGGACGTGATGGAGATTCTCAATGGGGGCTTTACAGGCTGGACAAGCGGTTGATTCTTTGTATGACCAGCGGCTAGTGAAAAGTCTTAGTGGTAGTGTTCCAATGCAGAGCTGAAAGTACAGTTTCCTTTCCCTTGGGACCGTGATTATGTCCAAAAAAGCCTCATACTTGCATGTCTCTTTTAAATTAACAAAGTCACAAGATAATGTAGTGTGAAGTGCGGCCCCTAGATCTTCGTGATCTACCATTTGCCAATATAGTTTCTTTAGTTTGCTTTTCGAGGCAAAGGCGGAGGTGGTTGGTGAATTCCAGAGTTCACTGAGCCCAAGTGAGTAAAGTGACCCCTTGATGTATCATAGCCAGGGGATGCTGTGAAGATGATAAGCTTTTAAAATAACCTGCAGGGCTACAGTAAAGGTTTCAAGCTCTGGGGTAGTCCAGAGACGCCGCCAGTACAGGAGAGGGTGTACGCGGGCTTTATGACTGATGCGTTTTATACCGAGATCCTTAAAAAGGGAGAACTGTGGAGTGCTTGGCGGAAGGGACACAAGGTTTCTTAGGAAGTTGTTTTCAGCGATGGTTGTGTTTTGGATTTTGGCGTAACCCCATAGTTCAGCTCCATAAAGTGCTGAGGTCACAGCCTGGGCTTCGTATATCTGTATTGCTGGGCGAATTGGTTTTGTGTGTGAGAGGTGAAAGTTTTTTAATAGTACCCCTGTTGTTTGCTTTAGTTTTAAAGCTTGCTTTCCTATGTGTGATTTCCAAGACATGTTGTCAGTCAATGCTATACCCAGGTAGCTGAAAATGCCCACCTTCTCAAGTGTGGTGCCCTCTAGTGTAAACTTCCCTCTAAAAGATCTATGGGGATTGAGGGTCATTAGTTTTGTTTTAGAGGCATTGATTTCAAGTCCCCGCGTTGAGCAGAATTTCTCAAAGCACGTGAGGAGTTTCCTTAGTCCACTAGGGGTCTTGGATATCAGGAGAGTATCATCTGCGAAGAGCATGACAGGGATTTTTTGTGTGCCAAGTGATGGTGCGTCAGCCTCCACTCTAAGCAGGGAGGGGACAATTTCATTGATATACAGAGAGAAAAGGGTCGGGGCAAGGACAAACCCTTGCCGCGCACCCCTTGATACATGGATTCTATCAGTTAGTTGCCACTTGTTGTCCCACCTGACTCGTGCGTAGTTGCCCTCGTGGAGCCATATCAATAGTGCTAGGATATGCTCTGGGATTCCCATTTGGGAGAGAGTGTCCCATAGTTTGTTCCGACGTACTAGGTCAAAAGCAGACTTTAGATCCACAAAAGCTACATATAGGCCCCCTTTACCAATGAGGACTGTTTTTCAGTATAAAAATAGGAACCTGAGGGCTTGGTCAGTGGTAGATATTTTTTTCCAGAAACCGGCTTGGAGGGGACTAAGGATATCATGTTCAGTCATCTAGTCTTCGATCTTTCCCATTAGGCAGTGGCAGAAGACTTTTTGCACACAGTCAATTAGACTAATTGGTCTGTAGTTGCAGCGGAGTGATCTGTCGCCCTTTTTAAAGATCGGGACGACAATAGCCCCTTTCCAGGACTCAGGGATAGGCGCCCCAGATGCTATGTTCGCTATGATGGTGAGGTATCATGACCAGGATGCGATGTCGGTTGAGAACAGGTCTGCTGGAACACCATCCGCCCTGCCTCGTTTTATGGTGCCTAGGGAATATATTATGTCACTTTGAGAGAACAGCTGGGGCACTTCGGTGGTGGGTGCTAAAGAAGTGTTTAGGCAGGGGTCCATGTGAACAGGAGTGGGGCTATCATGGTCATGGGAGTACAGCCTACAAAAATGGTCTACCCAGTCTTTCGGGGCGATGTTGGTTGTAATGTTCAGTCCACTGCTTTCTGGGCCTCGCGCTGCCAGGGACCAGAACAGACTACAATTCTGTCCACCACTTATCATCTTGGTCACGCTTGGCTTTACGTATGGCTGACTTTTAGGACTTCCTAGCTAAGCGGATGGCGTTGGCATCCTTGGATTTAATAGCTTGGATTAGGTGCTTATTTAAGGACCGGCACATTTTATTGAACCAGCGGTGCCTACCTTTGGGTCTCTTGCCATCATGGGCTGTGGATACTGAGAAGTGGGCTGCAATATCCCTAAGCATGAGGTGTGGATTAAACTTATTTCCTTATAGAGGATTGTGGGACCCACCTCTAGGTCCATTAATGTAGACTTTAGGGTGTTATTAGCTGCGTTGATGAGTGCGAGCCGAGCCGCAACCTTGTCCCACTTTAGGTGTCGTTTGTCGTTAACCAGGCTAATGCCCTCTGGTGCTGCTACTGGGGAGTTAATCGTGGGCGAGTGGTTGCCCAAAGCTAACGTATGGACAGAGAGAGGATTATGATCATTTTCAGTTCTTTCAATGATCGTCATGTCGATGACTAGGGGCCATAATCTTATGTTGAATAGACAGTAGTCGATTCTGCTGGTGTGGTTGGTTTTATTGAATGTGTCTGATTTGGTTCTGCCATTTAATGCCCTGATCCCAAATTCCATGGTCAGTGACTTTACTTGGACAGCGACCTGCGTCCATCTCTTGATGGGTGGAATGTACAAGGCAGGATAGACCAAGCTCGATCCTCCTCGTCTGTTGACCTGAGATCATCCCAGTCTAGAGGTTCGAATGTGACATTAAGGTCACCAGCCACGATAGTTTTATGATGGCGGGGCCAGTTTTGCAGGAGGGCTGCCAGGACACAAAGGGTTTTGGAGACTTGACCCCCCGACCCCTCGAGTGTAGATATTGAAGATGTTCACAACAGTGTCAGGCCCGAATGATAGGCGAAGACCTAACAGGTCGGGAGAATCTGTGGGTAGCTGTGATATACGACAGTTAAGTGATGTTCTGATCCAGATGGTCAAGCCCCCAGAAGGCCTGCCTCTAGTACTGGGCACAGCAGGGATGTGGAAGTTTGAATAGCCTGTTCGAAAAAGTTGATCAGTTGACCATGTCTCTTGAAGAAGGCATATGTCATGTTCTTCAATAAAAGAGGTAAAGGATAGAAGAGGGAGAATAGATTTCAAACCTGCCACGTTCCATGAGACAAGTCGTACCCCAGTGAGTGGAGGAACTATCCTGTCTACTGGCCTGGTATTTACATAATTAGCTGCCAGAGGTTGGTTTGGCAGGTAAGGTTGAGTGGGAGGAAGTGGATCAATACCAATGTTGGTCAGTGAGACCTGGGGTGAGTGGTGATGTTCCTCTAATGGAGCTGACCTTGCTCTGGTGAGGGAAGTGCTTGCAGGCTTAGCTATTGGTTCTTGATTTGGTGGACAATATTCCTGCAAGGCGAGAGATGCAATATTGTCATGTTTGCACAGTAAGCCGTCAGAGGTCTGGGGGAATGTGTCATGAGAGGGAGAATAAGTACTTGCACTGACAGTGTTAGGGATTGCAGCAGGCCTGGAGGTGATTGATATATGTTGGTTGCGTGGTTTCTCAGTATAGATTTTAGATGAAGCTTTAAGTCAATCGTTCTCATCAAGGGTAGATAAATTATTTGCTAGGCAGTAGCTCGGGCGAACCCTGTAATGCGCTGGTGGCCTAGGGTATTTGAACTGGATGCACGAGTGTGCTGGTGGACTTGTTCTTGCATCTAGGGCCACCAAATTGTCCACCATGGTCCCATCCTTGAGTGTCAGTTTTAAAATGTCAAAATGTGTTCCCGGGTCAGGCCATCTTGCTACATTAATTATGTCCTCACGTATTACAGAGCGACAGCCTCTTACATGGCGAATCCAGTGAATTGCCTTGTTTCTGATAGAGTCTGCCCCTTACTTTTGTGTAGGTGCGTTTAACTTGGGAGCGTTGACCATTAGAACTACATTTCCTGATTGAGACCAATCAATGGCAGGCTGTACATAGTATTTTGGGGCAGTATTGCTCATGAGTTTGGGGATTTTGTGGTGGTCGTCTGGTGCGTTTCCTGCGCTTAAGCTGTTATGCAAAGGAGGCTGGTGGAAGTTCTTGGTCTTAACACCGGCTGAGAGGAGGCCATCACAACTGGGTGCTGAGAAAATGGGCAGATTCGTCACGGTGCCTGCTAGGGTTGAGCTTTGGGTAAAGTTCATGGTGGCCGTGTCATCTGAAAGAGTTAACTGTTTTACTATTGCAATTAAGGAGTTAACCATAAGCTTAAGTTCTAATACTTCCTTTTTTTAATTCTTGTATGCATTGAATGTGCTGTGGGTTTATGTGAGTTGAGTGTGTGTTTGCGGCTACTAGCCCATCCACCCTGGTACCTGGGTCGAGGTCATCATGTGATTCTAGGGGATTAATTAACGGGTTAATGCGGTTGCTGCACTGGATGGAATCGTTAGGGCACATTGGTGGCTCGTTCACTAGAGATGGAGCAGTGTGGGTGGTAACATTCCTGCCCTCTCCCTGCCCTGTAGTGGCTGTGTCCTGTTGTCCACGTTTCACAAAAATCTCAGCAATTTTCTTTGGGCCAGCCCTCCTTTTGGTTGGGGAGCGCTCCCCCCCAGTACCGTTAAAGTTATTTCCCTGAGGAGTAGTTAAAATTCCCCAGCATTCACCCAAAAGAGTGTCAATTCTGTCCATAACCCAATTACTAGCTGCATGCTTGTGCCTTTCCGCTTGGCTTTTAGCACTGCCCTGCCCCCAGCCTCTATTGCTTTCCTTTTACCCATCTGGGACTGTTATTGGTTATAATGTGTTCTATAGAGTGACAATATAACGATGCAACCTATGGGATAGCACAGTATTGGCAATAGCGCATAGAGCTAAGATCAATGATGCCTACTTGAATGGTCAATGTTAGGGGGGTGGCCCAGCCCGGCCTCTTCTGGGCTCCAATGGGTGTGGACGGGCCTGCCCTTGGCCCGGGCTTTGCCCTGGCGCGGCCTGCGCACGTCCCGCACAGCGAGGTGCCCCCACGCGCTTTATATCGCTCGTTGGTGTCAAGTGGGTGCAGGTGCAGGTGAAAATGGCCGCCTCCTGGGGCCTCAAAGCAGCTTAGGATATGTAGTCCCTCTCAAGTCTTTAGCGCGTCCTGCGCAGCGAGGTGCCCCCACGCGCTTTATAGCGCTCGTTGGTGTCAAGTGGGTGCAGGTGCAGGTGAAAATGGCCGCCTCATGGGGCCTCAAAGCAGCTTGGGATATGTAGTCCCTCAAGTCTTTAGCGCGTCCCGCGCAGCGAGTTACCCCCACACGCTTTATAGCGCACGTTGGTGTCAAGTGGGTGCAGGTGAAAATGGCCGCCTCCTGGGGCCTCAAAGCAACTTGGGATATGTAGCCCCTCTCAAGTCTTTAGCGCGTCCTGCGCAGCGAGGTGCCCCCACGCGCTTTATAGCGCTCGTTGGTGTCAAGTGGGTGCAGGTGCAGGTGCAGGTGAAAATGGCCGCCTCATGGGGCCTCAAAGCAGCTTGGGATATGTAGTCCCTCTCAAGTCTTTAGCGCGTCCCGCGCAGCGAGTTGCCCCCACACGCTTTATAGCGCACGTTGGTGTCAAGTGGGTGCAGGTGAAAATGGCCGCCTCCTGGGGCCTCCAAGCAACTTGGGATATGTAGTCCCTCTCAAGTCTTTAGCGCGTCCCGTGCAGCGAGGTGCCCCCACGCGCTTTATAGCGCTCGTTGGTGTCAAGTGGGTGCAGGTGCAGGTGAAAATGGCTGCCTCCTGGGGCCTCAAAGCAGCTTGGGATATGTGGTCCCTCTCAAGTCTTTAGCGCATAACCTTTGTTTTTTTAGTGCATTTCACAGTTTTTTCATATACATTTTACCACAATTTGACCCATAGGTTAATTTTACTAATATACATTTTTTCAAGTTTCTAAATAAATTTTATTCACTCATGCATTCTTATTATATATTTTAACACTGAAAATTTCAAAATGAAGGTACAGTAATTTATGTAGTCTTTCTGTAAATACACTGCAACAAGTCTTTCTTTTTTTAAAGTTCATTTTTTGGATGCACAAATCCGTCATAAATTCTCAAACAAAAGAGGGGCCTGCCGGTTATTTTGCACATAATCAGTACTAGAACAACAATTTAATACAAGCATATGCTATTGCAATTCCTGTAAGTGTATCACAGCCTGTGTGTGAGTGGCTCTGTCGGTCTGTGAGTGGGAGTTTTGTGGGTCTGTGAGTGGCTGTATGGGTGCGTGAGAAAGTGTGGTTGTGTGGGTGTGTAAGTGGTTGTATGTATGCGTGGGTGTATGAGAGGCTGTGTGGGTCTGTGAGCAGATATGTGAGTGCCTGTATGGGTGTGTTAGTGGTGTGAGTGTTTAATTGGGTATGTGAGTGTATGAATAGGTGTGTGTGTCTGTGAGCAGGTGTATGCATTTTTTAAATTTGGGTCTGGATTCACAGATCTGTCCTGATCGTCACGAATCCATGATGATCTTCACACACTCAAAAAAGCCCATTTTTGGTAAATATGTTGCCCATGATGGGTCCCTCACAGATTCCTCCATCAGTCCCATGAGGCCACGTTACCTGAACCCTTTTATCACTTTTACATTTTATTTTCCCCATTGGGAACTGTGTCCTGAGGCACAAAATGGCAGCCACAACTTTCCTTTCAGGTTGCGGCCTGCCAATCACATTACTGCTTTTGGCTCGCGATCTGTTAGGATTTGTGGAGGATCCGCTTCTCTAGATATGTCTAAATCTTTTCAGTTGAATACCTCCAAAACTACTGAACAGATTTACACCATACCACAAAATGCACTCTTTCTATACCAAGATCTACCTTTCTGCCAAATTCTGTTCAGCGCTGCAGTTGTGTCTAAAATCCCTATGGGAAATTGCTTGGGGAAAACGCATTTTGGGACCCGCCCTTTTTCTCTGCCCCTGCTTGACAGATCGTCCAGAAAATTTCCAGACAGCAGCTGGAGGGACTGTCAAACTAGTATCTAAATTTTCATGAAGATTTGTCAACTGGTCCTAAAGTTATTAGCAAAACAAAACAAAAAACACTCTTCCTATGGAAAGTAGGTCCCAACTATAACTACATACCGCTGATAAATAAGATAGATAGATAGATAGCTAGATAGATAGATCGATAAGGCCTTGGCTAGCTAGTTCATCGTATATCACAAAATTAGAAAAATAAAATATTCCACCTAAACATGGCCTCCCTGTTAAAAAAAGGTTCATATTTAAAAAATACTTACTGATTTCCTGTTTAACAGTTACGTTTTAAAGTAAAAAGTTTTGAGTTTTTTGTCAAAACTAAATCTTGACATAACTAAGCACTCGTATTGCAGGCACCTGCAACGTTAGACTGTCATGTACAACTTTGTTTTGCTTTCACTAATGACCGAGCTGACAAAAATCTCTGGAATGCACTTCTCCGTTCAAAGAAGATATTTATTATTATTTCACCACGAGGTTCTTAAAAAATGAAGGAGATTAGTAGGTCGAACGCACATGTTTAAAAATAGTTACAGCAACGAAAGAAAAATATATAAAAATGATTATCAACAGCAATGTACACAGCAAATATATGTGATTATATTATAGCATAATTGCAAAGCAAAGAATAAAGTAAAAATTAATCACCGTAGGTCCTGCCAAGCTCTTCATCTTTCTCATGCCAGCAAGAACATGACCTCGTTCAACTGCGAGAAAGAGATATCCACCCTCACGGGACTAGTGTGTGTGTCAGGCATTCAATGTCTAATCCTGACCGAGGTCTTGGAAATTCCCTCGCTACTGAGCAGGGCTACCTTTTTATACCTATAAAGAACCGAAAGGGCTTTCTGGAAAAAAAAAAACTCCCATGAAATAGAAATATTCAAACATGCTGGCTATTGTAGGTCAGAGTTGGTCAGAGTTGGAAGAAAAATGTTGAAAACTGGCCAAATGCTCAAGGCTCTCCTCCCAAGGCCGAACCGTTCCCTGCACTGAAACAAAACACGTACATTCTTATCATGTTGACTGACTAACTGTTGGGTGAGAAAAAATATGAAAAACAAGCAAAGTTTACCATGTGGAAAAACACAGCTCAACTGCAGTGTCTCAACTGCAGTGTTTAACACCACGATAGTCAATCGGCAGATCAACTGAATCCAAAATGTAATCTGCAAATGGTGAACACTGAACAACTAATCCAAATGCAAAGTGGTGCAACACAAAGTCAGTGGTCAAACATACATATTTTCATCACAAACTTTATAACTGTAACTTTTAATACATAAATTTCCAGATAAGTGAGCACCCGAAGTGCAAGAAAAATAAATGAGTAGTACTTAACTAAGTACCACTCATTTAGTTTTATAAATGCACACTTTGAACATTGTTGTCACTAACGAGAAAATAATTTTTTTTAGGTTGATGTGAACAGTGTGCACAGACTGTGCAGTCACTCAAACTGAAGGAAACCAATGGATAACGTGGGTTGACTTTTTGCCCCATGCTGTATCCTGGGCTGGGTAGAAGCAAAATGTGAATGACAATTTAACAGATCAGTGGATGAAAGCTCCTGAACAAAAAAACGCTTGATGTATTGATATTATTGTGTTTGAATTTTTGGGAAAATCTATAGCCTGATAAGATAGTCAAGGCTTTCTCATAGGCTAGATCTACAAATGGTTGTGGGGGATTGCCTGTCCAGGCATTAGGAGGCATCCCCACCACCCAATGTTCCAGGATGCCTTTCTGCTCCCACTGGGGCAGATTGAGAGGTTAATCCCCAATTTGTCCATCCTCCTGTAGCAGAAAGCCTGCCAGACCAACAGGGTAAACATTTTCTTTAAAGAGAATGGACTGGGTTCCAGTTTGTCCTGAATCTGGGCTTCACCCCACCCACCTATGGGCTAATGGGGAGACTGGATTTGGGAGCTTGCTCCAGCATTTCTCACTCCATGGGGGACAGAAAGGGCACTAGACATGCTTGTATATATTTTGTTTTAAACTCAATAGGGACAGCCTTTTGTGGCATTGAACCTCACCCCAGCTATAGGTCCTTATGTGGGGCTGATTTGAAGGGTCCTCAAGGGCAGACTAGAAAACGGGTGGTGCGCCAGTCTGTCCAGCCTCAGGAGATGTCCCTCCCTTCCAATGTTCTAGGCTGTCCTTTTGCTGCCATTCAGGACAGATTGAGGTATTTCTTTCCATCATCATTCCCTTGCTTGCACAAAGCCCACCATACCATCAGGGTAAACATAAAATAAAAAAAACAAAAAGGAGAGGGGCCAGGCCTGTCCGGCATCAGGCTGTCCCCTCCCCGTACCCAGGTTGTAGTCTTTCTGTCACCCTGTAGGGATCTAACCCAAATCTGTCCATCTGAGGAGCAAAACGTCCACTAAATCACTAGACCCCCATGGTAATTTATTTTTAAAATAGAATGAGTTTGGGACTAGCCCGTACTGGCATTGGGCTGCACCCTCACAGGAAGCCAGCTAGATACAGGGTCAAATTTTTGTTAAGCAAAATGGTGTGGGGACGCTTGCCATCCTGGCATTGGGCAGCATCATCTCATCTGTGTGCTGCAGAATATCGTTCTGCCACCCTGGAGGGCAGACTGGTGGGTATATCTCCGTCTGTCCACCACAGAGAGGGGGAAAGACCACTAGACATCAGAGACAGATTTAAAAGAAAGAAAGAAATTCATGTGGGGCCAACTCATCCTTCTATGAGGCTGCTTACACACCATCATGTGCCCCAAATAGCCTTTCTGGTGATGTTGCCAATATTCCATCCCCTCACACGGGGACAGAAAACCCACTGGAACCCAAGGGTAAAGGCTTTTAGAAAAGCAATGGGGTGGGTTCAACCTTCCAGGCCTTGGTGTACCACTCCCCTTATCTCTGGCTCCAAGCAGTTTTTCTGCCCCCCAAAGGAGGAATGGGCAGTTTTATGGGATTACCCCATTCATGGTTAATCACAAACCCTGGTTTCTTTATAATACTTAACAAGGAAACCAAGAACACTCATTTGGTCTGGATATGTTTTGTAGGAAAAAAGATATAAAGACAATGTTGAACTTCCCCTAATGTCATATTGTGTTCTTTGCAACAGTTGTTGGTTCAACTTGTTTTGGATCCATGCCCACCATTCAGATACTTCATTTCATATTTTTGTCTACTTGTTATTTTGTCATGTTTAACAAGGGTTCCCAGTGTTAGCTTTTACTGATTTTTACACATAAATCTAACTGGAACATAATCAGTTTGATGGTCTGTATCTATTCTTCAATGAAGAAAAATAAGTAAAATGTGTTTTCTTTTGAGAGACTCTTAATTGTGTCTATTACTCACAACTGTCAGGCCAAATTGGGTTTTTGTTGCAGTCCTTCCCCCCCCCTTTTGCCTGGTATTTGATGCAACATTGTCCCTGCCAACCAAGTCCCCAGTGCCAGTATTCTTTCCCCCAAAAAGGTCCAGTTGGCAAATACTTCAGCCCCATCTTTATGTGCCTGGTTAAGTGTACCCCCTGGTACGTAGGGCCTGAGGTGCTAAAGAGGGTCCCTAAGGGCTGCAGTACAAATTGTGCCACCCTAAGGGACCTCTCACAAAGCACGCGACAGGCTGCCATTGCAGGCCGCGTGCCTTGGTGCAGACAAAAGAACACTGCATGCAAAATATGTAAGTCACTCCTCTAACAGGCCATAAAACCCTAAGGCAGGGTGCATTATATTACATGTGAGGGCATATCTGCACAAGAAGAAATGCCTCTCCTATGTCTTTGCCAATTTTCAGACAGAGTAAGTGACCAGGGAAGCCATTTTAAATGCATGTGCTGGGCACTGGTCAATACGAGCTCCCCAGCTACATGATGGCTTCACTGAAGATAGGGATGTTTGATATCAAACATCTCGTACTGGTGAGCTCACACCAAGGCCAGTGTTTAATTTACCAATACATGCACCCAGAGAGCACGTTAGAGGTGCCCCTGAAACTCTAGCAGGCTCTGGTGTGATAAATGGCCAGTTTTTGCCTGCCTGCTCCTCCAGACACACTTCTAGACCCCTAGGGTGAGAGCCCTCTGCTCTCAGGAGGTCTAGAACAAAAGCCTGTCCGGGAAGAGAGTGTAACCGCCCCCCCCCCCCCACCACCTCCCTCCCTAGGACGACCTGTTGATTAGCCTTCCTATGGCAGCAAGCCTCAAAGGGCTGCCACCTTTAAAATGTGAAACTGGCTCACCTCACAGGAGAGAAGGCTATCCCCCCTATCGAGAGCCCATTTGAAACCTGGACAGGTGGGAAAATTAGCTAGTCCGGTAGGCGTGCCACCCCCAGGCTAGCACCACCCGTAAGGTGGGCTACTACGAGGAGCACACAATTTTTCAGAAGTAGCCATCTTGGTGATGGCATGCTTAGGAATTCTGGGACAGGGTTATGCCCACTTCACACAGGAAGTGGTCATATATGATGCGTAGTAACCCCAAAGGCCAGTAGCCCATTGGCTACTACTCTACACACCCCTAACACCCCCAAATTGAGTATTTAAGGGATGCCTGGCACCAGAGAAGCAGGTCCTGATGACCTAAGAAGACCAAGGACACACAAGAGAAACAACAGCAAAAGAGGAGAGAAAAAAGCAGCTGACCTGATACCAGCCCGGCCTGTAAAGACTCAAGACCTCTTGTGAGCAGCAGACCTGTTCTCCAAAAACCTCCAAACAAGGGACTCTGAAGCCTCTGGAACCGCCAAAACCTGACACCTGAAGTCACCACTGCACCTGCCATCTCTGACCGAGATGAAGTCAACCTCCAGTGCCAACAAGGTACCCCAGCTCCCCAGAGTCTGAGTCTATCATGGTTTCACTCCCCCTGTACTCCCCGAAGTCGCCTGCAGCCTCTGCCCACAGGACCTCTCTCCTGCGGCCTCTGTGGTGAGAGAAACCCTACACCAAACACAGGTGCTGCACCCATCGCTTCTGGCCCTAGTTTAAGTAGGCCTTGGTATCAATAAAGTCCCCCAACTCTCTTGAGCTTGAGTCCACTGTTGTTTCACCCTTTCTGTACTCCCTGACAACGCCTGCAGCCTCACACCACAGGAGCCCTCAACCGCTCATGCTCCTGGACACAGAAACCCGACACCAAAGGACACCTCCACCTCCATCGGCCCTGACCCATGGAGAAGAGGACTAAATGTGCACCTATGTCCCCGAGCACCCCATGTTTGTAACCTGCCCGATGGTTGCCCTCGACTGGCCTCCGAGCCTCAGCCTTCAGTCTTTTTCCACGGAGACCAATCTCCATTGAAATACATTGGGCATCAGACCCCGTACTACACATCTACATCCAGCCACCCAAGTGCCGCCTGGAGTGACCTGTTGGTGTGGTCCTGACCCTTGCCCAGTACTCACCTTAAGTCTCAGAGACTGGTCTTGTACGTCGTCATACAGTACCTGGTTGCAGAACATGTTTTTCCTCCTGTAGGATAACTTTGCAGAACTCTGAAATTGCAGTGTCCACTTTTTAAAGTGAAAAGAATTACTATTTAAAAACTCACTTACCTGATCGATTTTTCTCTGATACCTAAACATATATAAAGATACTTGCTATTTGTATAAATTGGTGTGGTTCGTATTCCTAAGTCCTGTGTCTAATCTATTAACTATTGTGTGCATTTGTAGATGTCTTGCAGTCCTCTGTGTTAAGCCTAAGGCTGCTCAACCACATTAAATAGAGCACTTTTGGATTGCAAAGCAAGCCCTGTCCAGTCACTGGGGAGCCCCTGGACCCTTAACATTGTATTCACCTACTGCGTAAAGGGCCAACTTCCTACACTTGCAAACTGACAAGTATGGAACATTTAAACAAGCATTTGCAATGCCAATAGGTCTGTCTTTTATGTGACTGTCAACACAAAGAAAAGGGCCAGGGGAGACTTATAGACCTGCAGGAGTGCACTCCCAATTTATATATTTAACACACAAAGAAACACCTGGGTCTGGGAAGAAGTTGAGAAAAAGAAACCTAGTTGAACAATGATATTGCTTTTTAGGACAAATTCACTCACCCCCCCAGATGTGGCATGCTGCATCATTGGGATTCTCCTCACACAGTGACAGTTGAACATGGCGCGGACTACAACTCCCTCACTGAAAAGGAGTGGATCCACTGTAAATCAGCTTGCAGGTTCGAGGAGTGGTGGTGGACGGATGTTCCTGGGGAGGCCTCTTTCACATAGAGAGCGCACCCTGAGCCCCATGCAAGGGTCCCTCAAGTTGAGGCACAACACCCGAGGATTGTAAATTGATATACAATGGATTATCTCCTTAATTTCACTGGGGACCACTGATTGGTTTTATAATTTTCTTCTTATGAACTGGCTTGTTGAGCAGAGCTGATATTTAGAGGTCCTGACTAATGCCAATACACCTCTTTTGGGGGTCTAATTGGCAGAAACATGTTGACCTATATTTTGTGACACAACGAAGCAGGGTTATTGACCACTGCAGTGTCCCTCTCTGTTTTTTTAATCCTGAGCATGCATAAGTAAAGGTGTACACCTGGCAGTTCCACTCACTTTATCACTTTTTGCGCGCTCTGAGAACCTCTCCACCCTTTAGTTCACAATAGGATTTCTACCATTGCTTTCAAAACATCCAAAGAGCTCCTCCTTCACAGTGATGGAGTTGTTGCCTGCGCTGTGATCACCTGTCACGGTGCAAGGAGAATCCCAATGATGAAGCATACCACTGCTGGAGGGTGAGGGAATTTGGCCTAAAACAGGAATATCTCTGTTCACCTAAGTTTCTCTTTTTCTACTTCTTCCCAGACCCAGGTGTTCCAAACTGTATTATTTATAGGTGACTGTGCCTCTTTGGTCATTGGGGTATTTAGGCCCTCAGTACGTCATTTTACATGCATTCTGTCACTCATACACCCATTCATTATTCATTCTTGCATTTACCCAGTTTTTTTTCCAAGTAGATCTTTATTGACATATTTGATATCCGCTCAACAATAACACATTAGTTAGACTATATTCAGCAAAAAAGGTTATGAGCAAAGACATGAAAGGCATAACATTAAGAACCGTATCACTGGTATACCCAATTGCATAGCCATGCTACATGTTCGCCCCCGATATACTGCTGGTCTGGCGTGTGTCAGTCACCTTATCAAAGGGGCTAGGTTTACTTATATGCCCCGTGTCAAAGAACCCCTTGCTAGTAGTCCATTTAATCTTAGACAATGCTGACAGGGGTGAAACTAGTATAAATGTGGATCTGTGGAACTAAGCTCGTATCCCTGACGAGGTAGTCAGCAGGACATTGTCATTTTCAATATCTGCCTATGTGTGGGGTGGGTTATGGAAGTGGGTGTAGGAGCAATGTTAGTACTACCGCGGTGGTGTGTCTAAGAGAAGGGCATGGTGTCATAAGGAGTTGGCAACACCACGGACTGTCCCGTGACACAGGTACATGTATCTTGGCCAGCATTTTGAGCCTGAGCACAACTGGGCCCTGGGAGCTGTGGAAGTGACCCTCATGCATCCCATATTGTTCCTGTAAGTCCTGAGCAGGCAGAAGGTTATTATTATATATATAACTGTCTCCCAGCTTGTCAATGCCAGCTTCCCTCCATGGTCTGGTATTGTGATGTTCCATTGAGCTCCAAAAGGCCGACAGGGCCCACACCAATAAGTGCGACGAGTAGCACAGCTATTCCAACTGCGTTTGGCCACCTTGGTCAGCTGCCTGTAGGGCATGGCCCTCCGCTGCAGGTCCAGCACCCAGTATGCTATTGCATACTCACCTATGTCCCTTTGCATGTTCCCACACTCAGGGCAGTGGCCCTCTGAAAGCCAACACGTCGGCCACTGAAACTAGGCAGCTGTGTAACAGAGTTCGTAATTTGGTGCCCCAATTTCCACTCGGTCAAGAGGCACATTATATTTTCTGACCACCACCCTCTTACGGCCTGTACCGCAGATCAGATTCAAGAGTATAGAGTCCAGGTTCCTAAAGGAGTTTCTGGGTAGGAGACTCAGAAGAACCACAGAGTGGTACAGCAGCCTCGGTACTACTAACATTTTAGCTATGGCCACTCGCCCTTGGGCGACAAGGAGAGAAAGCTCCAAAACATCAGGGAGGTTTGTGTGCTGGAGGTAATGGGCCCCAAAATCATCAGGACTAGATCATTGTCCGAGTGATAAATATTTATGCCCAGGTATTTGAATGTATCAGGGCGCCAGTCTAGTGCCAGCAGGGGGAGCACCTACTGTTCTGCTACTGTGAGGCTGCGCATTGGAAGCAGACAGGATATTGCGCAACTCAGCCATAGGCCTGAGACCTTGCTGAAATCCTCAAGGGTCCTCATCACTTGTGGGAGGTCTTCACCTGTGTCCCTGAGGTACATCAGAGCATCGTCAGCGGACAGACAGATAACCTTTTAGTTGACACCACTAGAGGTCCGGGAAGATGAGAGGCCCACAATCGGTTCCATGGCCAAAGCAGAGGTGAGCAGTCACAACAGCCATCCCTCTCTAGTGCCCCTGTGCATTCCAAAAACAGCTGAAATCTCTTTGCCAATGCGAACCCTGGGTAACGGATTGAGGTAGAGAAGTGTTATTGTGCGTAGAATCTCTGAACCCAAGAGCATATGCTGCAACACTTTCATCATGTTGGGTCAGCCCAGAGTACCAAAGGTTTTCTCAATATTAGAGAAAGTTCCATGCCTGGCGACATTGCCTGTTTGTTTTCATCCATGAGGCAGAAAATGCATCTTGGTTGTAGGAAAGTATTGCTCCCTGGGATAAAACTGTTCTGGTGGGAACGGACCATAATGGAGAGGCAGGGCAACAACTTATTTGCAGGGGCCTTCCTAAGAATCTTATTTTCAATATTCAGGAGGGACAGTGATCTATATGACTACACTTCCAGGAGTCGCTGCCTGGCTTAGTGAGGATGACAATCAGTGCTTCCCGCACTGTTGGCGGCAAGACACCCGCCTCATGTGGCAATACTATACATCCGGTGAAGTTTCAGGGTAAGTGTTACTCTGTATGTGAAGTAAAAATCCACTAGAAACCCATCTGGCATGGGCCATTTATTGCGTGCCATCTGGTCAAGTGCAAGGCCAATTTCCTCCACGGTCAACGCTGCATCTAATGTATGGTGCTGTAGTGGATCAGTATGAGGAATGGGTAGGCCGTCTAAGTATTTGTGTAATGATTGGCCTGCTAGTCCCTCTGCTGCTCGATATAGTGAGGTATAGTAGTCAAGAAACACTTGGTAGGTATTTACCTGTGTGTTCAGTATCTCCCCTGTTGGGGATTTGATGGTGTTTAGGGGGCATTTGGGCATTTCTGACCTCAAAAGCCATGCCAATACTCGGCCTGCCTTGCCCTCCTGTGTATGTTGCTGGGCAATGTGTCCTGCATAGTCAGCTTCCTGAGTCTGATCACCTCTATTCTATGCTCCCTGTGGAGGGGTGCAGTGTCGTCCTCTGTCCTCGTTGCCACCCCTACCCATACCTCTGCTTCCCCTATAGTGTTTTCCAGGTCTGGGATTTGGTGCCGTAGCACGTTTCGCTCATTAAGAGGTTTTAATACACAAGCTCTTGGTGACAACCTTGAAGACATCCCCTCAACCATGCGATTGAAGCAATTCACTCATTCTCCTCAAAGTGATGAAGTATGTGGAACTCCATGGCACCTCTAAAGACACCATCCTGCAATGCCAGTGTGTACAGTCTCCAGGTGGGTATGGGTGTCCACCTTTTGCCCCACTGCACCGTCATTTGAAGTTGGTTATGGTCTGAGATGGTTCTACCCAGATACTCAGTGGATAAGACCTGAGATGTAATTTGTGCATTTCACAAGAATAGATCTATTTTGGGATGCAGTTGGTAAACTGGGGAGAAATGTGGATACTCTCAAGTCTTGCATGGAGAACCAAATGTGTATGTGAATGTGTGAGGCAGACCCTCATTGCTTGTGCCAGTTTAGCCATGGTAGTCCTCTGCAAGGAATTGGGGGAGGGGGGTGAGACCTGGTAAAGACTATACTGCATTAAAGTCTTTCCCCATCCCAATTTGATAGGCGCTGTCAAGCCCTGTATGACTGTGAGGGGGTAGGCTAATCATGAATTGCTCCTAGTTGCTATTGGGTGAGTTGAGCACCATAAGAGTGATTAGAGCCCCATCAATGATCCCCCTCCACAACCATATATCTTCCATCAGTATCTACTACTGTGCATGTCATTGATTGCAGGACCTACGGCACCACCTAGATAAGGACCCCTCTAGCATAAGCTAAGTAAGAGGTGCCAATAATTTGACCCCTTTATCTCCGCTTTAATTTAGCAAGTTTTGTGGCTGTTCTACATGTTTTCTGTAGGTAAGCAATATGTGTATGTCTGCGTCTCAGGTAAGAATATACTAAATGGTGTTTTCTAGGAGTAGCCAGACACATGATATTCCAGGTGATGACGATATTTGAGAGTAAGTGCGTCAGAGGGTTAGCTATTAGACTGTTTCATAGCCTACATATCTCCCCACTGTTTGACCACTCTGGTCTCCATCCATCCTCAGCCCATTCACATCAGCAGAGTACTGTAGGACAACATAATATAAACCTAGAACTGATTCCCCAACTCCATCTCCCTGGTCAGGAAAGAAACTAGTCTGCAACCACATATCAAACATAGTAAGTAAACATATACAATATTCCAGCTGGATTGAGAAGGGCTCCCAACTGGGAGCCATTGGCAGCACAATTGTATAATACGTTCAAGCCCCCAGTCAATTATGCCATGGTGAGAAGGGTTCTCAGGTCTTGGCCACTCGGCCAACAGGGGATAGATACCACATGCCAAAAGGCAAGTTACTGCACCACAAGTTATAGCACACGATAGTTGTCATTGGGGTAAGCTCAGGGGCTGGCAGGAGCTCTATCGGGAGAATCTTAAGGGTCTGGTCCAGCTTCCAGTCTGGAGAGTCACTTTTCCTTCTGCAAGGCGATGAAGACAGGCTGTGCCAAAATTCCAGCTCCGTTACTGCTCGTGCACTTTCTGTTGCTGCCTGAGCATTCATGGGTTTGCTCCTGGGTTGCTTGCGTGGTCAACATCTAGAGCATGGGCATTGCCAGTCTGCATCCGATTGTAAGCATCAGGACATTGGAGACACCCCCTTTCGACTCCAGCCAATCCCAGGCATACGCTGGTGTTCCAAAGGAGTGTGTACTGTCTTTGTCGATGATTCTTAATTTGGCTGTATACATCAGATAGTCTTTTAGTCCCAGGTGGCATAATTTCAGAAAAATGCCCTTATTCTTTGCACTTGTGTTGTATAGTCATGACAAACGTTCACCAACCCATTGTCAATGCAGTAGGAGCCCTTGGTTCTGGTGACTTATAGGGTGTGATCTATATCTCAATAGTTAAAAAGTCAAGCCACCTCTGGTCAGGTCCAGTAGCCCGGCAGAGGGGCCCTCCCAGGGACCCTATGGGCCCTTTCAATTCAAAAGAAGGTGGATCTCCTACTTCCAGCACTGTGTGGAGGAGCCAGTCTTTCAGAAAGAGTTAAATATTTGGGCCCTCCAGTAGGCTCACTAGCTGAATGTTGTTTCATCTTGAGCAGCCCTTCACATCCTCCCACCTGACATAAGGTTGGGAGGCTTCTGTTCTTAGTACCTTGATATGGGATTGCATCTCTATTAGCGTGGGGCATACACTGGCCAGTGTGGACTTATTCACCTCCACCCTTTCCTGAAGGTTGGCTTGGGTCGCTCACAGGAGACTTATGTTGATTTTCAGGGCATCTAATTTGGGTTCCAAGGTAGTTTTCACATCCTTTATGGGCCAAAGCAGTTCATCAAAACATTAACCTCGGACCTGTTCTACCCATGGGGAAGCTTTGCCTACCTCCGGCAGGCTAGTCAATGGAGTCTATCGAGTGTCACTCCCAATGTCTCTGCTGTGTCTGGTAGGCCGTTGCTTCAGCATCTTCCTGCTGCGGAGAATATGAAAACAAAAAAACAATCACCACCTGAGGTAATGGGCCGCGGCCTCCTTGATGTCCAAAATAACAAGCGGGGCCTTCTCCTCACTCAGGGCCTTTGCCACAGGCCACAAGCGCTCGCCAGCCCGGTGCTGTTATAATAAACAGATCAGACCAACATCAGGCATAACTTTTCCCAATGTACACATTAGGCCTGCTTTCTTTATTATTGTCACAACCCACTCAGGCCTACTGTATTGAGTATAAGCATTTTCCCATTATCGGGGAGGGGAGAATTATTGAGATATTCAATTTAGCAAAACGGCTGCCTAAAGATTTTAGCATAGTCGGGCTGGCTTTAGCGCTGGTGGCACCCGGCGCAGCAATGGCACCCCCCCCTGACCTCCTACATGGATTTCATCACTAATACCCTTCAACAATTCCACTCATCTCGCCATAGCCCCTCGCTCACATACATTTCATTTATTTTAAAGTGCTCATTTTGGCTTTACAAATAAGTGTATATCTATCCAAAGTAGGCCTTTTTAGTCACATTAGGGATAGACTATGGAAGACGGGTGAAAAAACATAAAGTCTTAATCTACATTATTAGTGTGCATGCATCTCTTTGATGTAATTTCATAAGTCACTGTTCTATATTAGGATTGTAACTTCTGAACTGCTGTAACAAAAGATTCTGTGTGACAAAAGCAATAATCCACTGA
Source organism: Pleurodeles waltl (assembly GCF_031143425.1). Classification (NCBI taxonomy): domain Eukaryota; kingdom Metazoa; phylum Chordata; class Amphibia; order Caudata; family Salamandridae; genus Pleurodeles; species Pleurodeles waltl. The sequence continues at coordinate 168,757,738 of NC_090451.1, read as the reverse complement.
GCTATCCACATAAAACACATTGCTGATGGATACAACTACCTGTGGATTCCTCACCTAAAGAATGTTCCCTATGCGCCAGCATCCAACGGAAATTTTCTTCTAGCTCTGCACCTCGACGATGACGTCACAATTGCCCGACTCCCACGCGATGCCGTATGACGTCATCCAGGCAATAAGAGGTCCTTGTCGACGTGCAGATGTCAGTTCCCTTTTTTCCGTGCCTTCGAGGAACGTTTTTTTCTTCGTGGCTACCAGGGAGCTACTGTTTCACTTCGTGTGTTACAATGTCTCAGCCACGGAAGTTGGGTTTTAAACCCTGTAGGGAGTGTGGCAGCCGAATGTCGGTCACAGACCCACACGAGAATTGTTTGTGGTGTCTGAGCTCTGACCATGAGGTCGAAGCGTGCGGTTCATGCCAGTGCATGAATCCGAAGGCTCTCAAGGAGCGGGAGGCCAAGCTATTCTTGGCAAGATCGAAGAAGAAGGAGAGACATCATCGTCGTGGGTCTTCTTCCAAGTCGTCAAAATCGCACAGGCGTCATAGACGCTCTCGACGCCGGCATGATTCACAACGCCGATCAAGTAAGGACCGTTCCCGCTCGAGGTCGCGTCAGCTCAACGCCGAACGACATGGGAAGTTAGTCCGACTGTAACACCTCCGCCTCGGACGACTCCTACTTCTCCGACATCTCCGCTGTCGGTCTTCGAACTCAATCTTCACCAGGATCGGGTGGTCTCACCAGCACAGACGCAGACGGAGATGCCAGAACCGATGCCGGCGTCGACTCAGGCACCGGCTCCGCAGGGATATCCGGCGTTCCCAGTGCCAGGCACATACCCTGCCGCATTTCTTAATGTGATGTTCAACATCTTCGCCTCCATGGCTCCGGGAGGTGGCCACTCGGGACCTTCGGGTCCTTTGGCTTTTGACATGGGTGTTCCTTGTCCATACAAACCGACGACCTTCATGCCTTTCCTTCCGTCGTTAAGTGCTGGTTCGGCGCCGGTACCAATGGCGTCGCCTAGAAGGCCTGTGACGCCGATGACATCTACTGCCCCAGCGCCGATGAGTTCGCCGCAGCTTCCATCTGCACTGAAGAAGCCTACGGCGCCAATGGATCCGGTGTTGGATGAATCCGAGGGTCGAGGCCGTCCGAGGTCTTCAGCGTCGGCAGACGCCTTATCGACGTCAAGGATAGAATCCAGGCTCCGCTCCAGGAGATTGGCTCTGAGGCTGCTTGCGGAGCAGGAGTATGAGAAGCAGCTCTTGGAAGAGGGTGAGATTGTGGAGCTCCTGGGTGACCTGCAGGGCTTGGACACTGCTAGTGGTTTGGACACTTCCCCGGAGTGGGACTTGGCTTCTCCGGGGGAGTACACCGAAGAGGCTGCCTCTTTCCATTCGGTGGTCAGGAAGCCGGCGGATGTTCTTGACCTTCCTCTTCCAGCTGCGGATGTTAAGACGAACGTTCTTACGGAGGTTTTGCATCCTTCTTCAGCGGTGTCAGAGCCGCTTCTTCCTTTTAATGAGGCCCTCATTGACCCAATAATGGAGGTGTGGAAGAAGCCTGTGACTTCTACAGCAGTAAATAGGTCTGTTGCGAGGCGGTATCAGGTGGCTCCTGGAGATCCAGCGTTCTTGTCCAGACATCCGACTCCAGAGAGTTTGGTGGTGCAGGCTTCATGCTCCTCACTCTCTGCTCCAGGATCTTTTCCAGGGGTTCCTGCAGACAGGGAATCCAAGACATTGGACCAATCTGCTAAAGAGGCGTTTTCTTCATCCAGCATGGCCCTCAAATCAACAAATGCTACCTGTATCCTGGGCAGGTACATCTATGCTCAGATGGATGAAGCCAATCCGCACTCTACATTACCTCAGGAGGTGCATAACCTTTTGGCGGACGCTCAGGTGGCGGCGACCCAGGTTATCCAATCTGGGCTTGACACATCGGACTCTGTGGCCAGGGCTATGGGCACGTCCATAGCGACAAGATGGCATGCCAGGCTACGGTCTTCAGGATACTCTCCCGATGTGCAAACAACCCTACTTTATTTGCCCTTTGATGGGGATAAACTGTTTGGGACAAAGGCTGACTCTGCCTTGGAGCGGTTCAAAGAGAGTAGGGTCACGGCAAGATCCTTGGGCTTGCAAGCTTCCACCTCTATTTCCTTGAGATGGTTTAGGGGGTTTGGGCGTGGCTCTTCCTTTCGAGGGAGATTCCAGGCAGCAGGACAGCAATCTACTACTGTTCACCCCTATAGATCATTTAGGGGAAGGGGTAGGGTTTGTACCTGAGGGGCCACCCAGCAGCACTCTGCCTCTTCCTCTTCCTCCAGAGGGATGCAGCAGGGAAAGCAGCCTTAGTCCTCTATCACTCCCTTTGCATGCATCTCCTGTAGGGGGGAGACTGTCTCAGTTTCTCCACATGTGGGAGTCTAGAACATCGGACTCCTGGGTCACCGATATTGTGGGGAAAGGTTATACTCTTCCCTTTCGGTAGTTTCCCCCTCCCATCCCTCCCCACCCATCCTTCTGTTCGGAAGACCATCTTCTTTTGCTACAACAGGAAGTTCCAGTCCTTTTGTCGAAAGGTGCAGTAGAGTTGGTTCCAGAGCAGGAGAGGGGTCAGGGCTGTTATTCAAGATATTTCCTGATCCCCAAAAAGGATGGTCGGTTAAGGCCAATCCTGGTCCTGAGGATTTTGAATTGGTTCCTCAAGCAGGAAAAGTTCAAAATGCTGACCCTAGCACAGGTTCTTTTGGCGTTGAACGAAGGGGATTGGATGGTGTCTGCCGACTTGCAGGATTCTTACTTTCATATCCCGACCCTCAAGTCACACAGGAAGTATCTCCGGTTTGTGGTAGGGTCGCAACACTATCAATTTGCGGTCCTTCTGTTTGGTCTTACTTCGGCACCTTGAGTCTTCACGAAGGTGATGGCGGTGGTTGCGGCAGAGCTCAGAAGGAGGGGGGATAGCAGTATTATCTTATCTGGATGATTGGTTGATCAAAGCCAAGTCTCCGGAGCTCCTGCGGCATCACCTTCAGTCGACAACCCAGTTGTTCGATCTGGGCTTTTCGTTGAACGTGCCCAAGTCTCACCTGGAGCCCTCTCAACACCTCCTGTTCATAGGGGCAGTACTGGACACAACATTGAATCAGGCCTTTCCTCCTCTGCAGCGGATTCAGGACATTCAGGCGATGATTCCAATGTTTCAGAATGGGGCGGTCGTTCCAGTCCTCAAGGTGCTTCGTCTGCTCGGTCTGTTCGCTTCTTGCATTATGCTGGTCACTCATGCACGCTGGCACATGTGGGCTCTTCAGTGGTGCCTCCATAGGCAGTGGTTTCAACACAAAGGGGATCTTGAGGAATCAATAAGCATCTCCAGAGACGCTGCAGCGGATCTTCAATGGTGGGCTGGGGTCGGCAAACTTTCTCAAGGAAAGCCGTTCTCGCTGCCACCTCCAGTGGCCACAGTGATAACGGATGCCTCCACTCTAGGGTGGGGAGCTCATCTGGTTGACCTGGAGGTCAAAGGTCATTGGTCTCCAGTGAAACAGAGGTTTCACATCAATCTGTTGGAATTGCGGGCGATACGTCTGGCTCTCAAGTCCTTCCTCCCTTCCCTTCGCGGTCGGTCGGTTCAAGTCCTGACGGACAACACTACCGCAATGTGGTATATAAACAAGCAGGGAGGAGTGGGGTCATACCTTCTCTGCAGAGAAGCTCTGCGGCTCTGGTCCTGGGTTCAGGACCATCAGATTTGCTTGGTAGCAAACCATTTGGCCGGAGTTTTCAACGTGCGTGCGGACAGTCTCAGTCGGCGCATTTCGACCGTTCACGAGTGGCGTCTTCATCCAGACCTGGTCCTTCACCTCTTCCAGGTGTGGGGGTATCCACAGATAGACCTGTTTGCCACTTGGGAGAACGCGCACTGCCCGTCGTTCTGCAGCCTCCAGTATCCGGTGCAAGGAGCTTTGGGGGACGCGTTTCAGATATCCTGGAAGGGTCAGTTGCTTTATGCGTTTCCCCCATACCCTTGATTCCTCGGGCCCTGAGGAAGATTCGCCAAGACCGGGCCCGAGTCATCTTAATAGCTCCGGATTGTCCAAGAAGGGTGTGGTATTCAGACCTTCTCCAACTCTCTCTCTGTGCCCTCCGCTCCGTCTCCCTCACAGGGCAGATCTCCTTTCGCAGTCGCAGGGGCAGGTTCTACACCCCCCCACCTCCAGAGCCTGCACCTACATGCCTGGAGATTGAACGGGGCAATCTGAGTAATTTTTCTCTCCCACCTGAGGTGGTGGACGTTATATTATCGGCCAGGCGACATTCCACCAAATCTATCTATGCAAGCAGGTGGGCCAAATTTGTGACTTGGTGTGGAGAGAATCAAATTGATCCCTTGCATGCCCACTTATCTGACATTCTGTTGTTTGTGTTATCCTTGGCGCAGAGGGGTTGTGCACTTGCCACTGTTAAGTGTTATTTGTCCGCGCTGTCAGCTTTTATGTGCCTTCTGGACCAACCCTCCTTGTTTAAGTCCCCAGTTGTTTTAAGGTTCATTAGGGGTCTCATTAACAAGTTTCTGCCCACTCCTTTCGTTATGCCGCAGTGTGATTTGAACTTAGTGTTAGCTTTTCTGACGGGTTCACTGTTTGAACCGATGCATTCATGTCCCTTGAGGCTTTTAGTTTTTAAAACTGTTTTTCTAGTTGCCATTACATCCGCTAGAAGGGTGTGTGAGCTCCAGGCTCTTAGTGTGGAACCCCCATATACTTCCTTTTTTAGGGACAAGGTGGTGTTAAGGACCAAGGCGGCTTTCTTACCGAAGGTTGTTACACCCTTTCATTTAGGACAGTCCATCACACTTTCTTCCTTCTATCCTCCACCTCATCCATCAAAGGGGGAAGAGAGGCTACACCGACTTGACCCAAGAAGAGCATTGAGCATCTTCGTCAACAGGACGAGAGAGTTTAGACAGGACGATCAGCTCTTCGTTGGTTACGTGGGGAAGAGGAGAGGTAAAGCTGTCCACAAGAGAACGCTTCCCAGGTGGGTCGTTTTTTGCATTAAACTGTGTTATTATTTAGCAAAGAAGGAACCTCCTGTGGGGTTAAGAGCCCATTCCACCAGGGCTAAGGCGGCCTCCTTAGCTAGAGGTGTTCCTGTGATTGACATCTGCAAGGCTGCAACTTGGGCATCCCTCCACACATTTGCTAAACATTACTTTTTGGATTCTGAAGTCAGGAGGGATGGTCATTTTGCACAGTCAGTGCTGCAGGATTTCTTGGTTTGACCATTCAGGCACCCACCACCGGGTGCGGTACTGCTTTGGGACTCTATTCTTTAGGTGAGGAATCCGCAGGTAGTTGTATCCATCAGAAGAACAAGTTACTTACCTTCGGTAATGCCTTTTCTGGTGGATACACTAGCTACCTGTGAATTCCTCACGGTCCCACCCGCCTCCCCGTTGCCTGGTTGGTCTTATCAAGATATCCTTGGGTGAGCATCTGTATGTTGTTGATATGTATATACTGATGCAATGATTTATATATGTGTATATAGTTGTTTATGTATATATATATATATATATATATATGTTTATATGTAGATATATGCATATATTTCGCATTGTAGGGCTTTATACAGTAGGATGTTTATTTCTTCTCGTTATGTTTCATATTGGTTGAAATAAATGATGGGATATAAGTTTGATTGATGTGTTCATGTCAAATATGTAGTGTCAATGGTCACCTGTTCACCTCAAAGGCACGTAAAAAATGGTGATAACTGACGTCTGCACGTCGACGAGGACCTCTTATTGCCTGGATGACGTCATACGGCGTCGCATGGGAGTCGGGCAATTGTGACGTCATCGTCGACGTGCAGAGCTAGAAGAAAATTTCCGTCAGATGCTGGTGCATGGGGAAAATTCTTTAGGTGAGGAATCCACAGGTAGCTAGTGTATCCACCAGAAAAGGCGTTACCGAAAGTAAGTAACTTGTTCTTCTGAGATCTGCATGGTACACGTTCCTTGCACAGGCATATTAACCCTCTGCACTACTTTATGATGAGTTAAAACTTCCACCAAACTAAAGATCTCTTTCCAGCAAGCACATTAATCATTAGAGTTATCTTGACATTTTTTATTGCTGCCTGACAACTGTTGGATGCATAAGGAACTCAGGAGCAGGTGCTTTTAAAACCATAAGCCAATTGTAATCACAGCACCCCAGCTCCCCCGAGGTCAGCGCCAAGTGGGGCTGCACCAGTCGCACCACCCTAAAGCCGTCCCTGAGCATAATGTGATAACGATCCACCCTTAAAAGCCTTTTGCGTTTAACAAATGGTTTTGAAAATAAATTAGCTGGGCCTGCTGTAATACAATTGCTTAATAAACAAATCAAACCTGTAGGATCTGCTATAACTTTACTGGATGAACCTGTAAGTCCTATAGCTTCCACCATTGGCTTTTTACCGTAACCAATACAGTCCTTCTGATTTCCATATAAACTGCCAGAATCAGGCTGTTGTAAAATTATAAATATGCACAAAATTACAGTTACTAAACCAACGTGCAACCCCTTTTCTCAGCTTGTTCAAGCTTTTGATGGCTCTACCACATTTTTGTGTGCTTTATGATGCAATGGTGATCTTGCCCATTGCTCTCTTCTATTCTTCCCACACCATCCCACCTGGTCAATCACCAGAAGATACAGGGGAAATACAAGTTCCGTTGTCCATTCTGCCTCCATATACATTTCATGAAACCACAATATTACATGGACACTCAGCATATCAGTTTGGGCTTTGCTCCATTTGCATTGTATAAACAGGGGCGACTGCTGGCATAAATGGATGATGGGGCGACGTTCCTCCACCATAGCCGTAGGGACTGCCCAGTGTATAAATTGTTTGGATATTAGCATGTATTCTTATTACTGATATATTTTGTTCAACAGACAATCACTGAAAATAAACACAATCCTGTGAAGTCAAAGGAAAGGAAATCACTGACATGATGTTTTTGTTTTTTTTACTTTCTTTTCTTGCTACCTCATTTTTCTGATAACAGCTCCCATCGACCTAATTTCAAGCCTCTCTAACTTTTAATTTCCTGAGGTAATGACTCTGCCATCTTTAACCTGGCAAGAAACGAAAGAACCAATGAGCGGAGGACGTGCACTGGGAGTAGCCCATGAATCAATCTCTATTCGAAAAGAACAGAGGGGCTGTGAAACCCAGGGGACATTCCTGTTTGTAAAGCAGTGTCGCTTGGTTTTGTGACCACAAATGTAATTTTTCGTCTGAGACTTTAAGGCGGTGTTCTCCTTGGCATTTGCTCCCAGCAGTGACTGCTGGATGTAGTAATCCTGAAAGCATTCTCCGTAATCTTTCCCACTCTCGAGTAAGCATGGCCCAGGCTACATGAAGCCCCCGAGCATGACACTGGGCTGCTGTGTAAAAATTAACGGTAACTTTGTGAACCAAGTTCGACTAGCTGTTGTTGCTGCCATTTCTTTTGCACCCTGCCTGCCTTTGTGCTGCGCTTTCCCTTTTCAAGGACCCGATATATTTAAGACTAAAGTCATTCGGGATTACTTTTCTGTGCGGAGTCGCCCTCTAATTTCTACCTCTGCCCTACTGAGCACACTTCTCTCTGACCTTCAAACGACGTAAAAGATTGTTAATGTTCACTGTGGCACCTCGTTAGTGATTGTCAGAAAAGGTGAGTGTCCTCTTTTATGACAATTTCGCATCCTACAGTTTACAAGACGAGAAAAGCTGGGACAATGTAGCATTTTTTGTAGTGAGATTTTAAAGTGCTACAAAGCACCCAATATAATGTTGAAGTGCAATTTAAGTCATTCATTTTAGTACAAATGGACAATATATATGTTATTGTTATTGAATGGAAAATGGGAACATGAGCAGGGGCAGCCGCCGCAAATCTCAAAGGGAGGGGTGGGAGGGAATAAAAAAATAATTAAAACAACTTACCTGTTCCCCTCGCCGCCACCTGCCATGTTGCTCCTCTGCTCTTCTTTTGGTGTCCCAGTATTTGCTGGGACACTAGCTCAGGCTACCCAGCAATCCTGGCGCTGCTCTCATACCTCATATACTTCATAACCCTAGCATGAGAGCAGCACCAGGATTGGTGTGAGCAGCTTGTTCTGCCACTCAGAAACTACATAGGAGTCTGTGGCGTTTCTTCAGCCCGGCTGTGTAGCAAACACACATGTGCACAGATTCCACTACCCCCTCCCGTAGCCCAGCCCCGCCCCTCCCTGCACCTGCTGATGGCTGAGCCAGCAGCTGAAAGATAAAAAGATAATGAAATATAGTTTTATCTTTCAGCTTCTGGCTTAGCCAGTGAGCCGATGCTCCTTGCCATTACCAAGGAGCTGCATGAGATAAAAGAAGCAAATTACCAATTTTTTGTTATTTTTTATTTGAAAGCAGCTGCTTAGTGCTCAACATTTTATGGATACCAAAGTGTTTACATCAATATGGCAACAGTCTACGTACCTCCTCGTGCGTGTACTGCTTCTATATCATTTAGTCTCAGTGTTGTGCCTTTGCTGTTGATGAATCAATGGAGTGGTAGTTGTAGATCTTTCTGCACGGTTATATGAACATATTGTCTCCCGCATTGTGCCTATGGCCAACATCTGAAGTTGCTGAAGCATAGGCCAAGACCTTCTCAATGTGATGGAGTAGCTATGAAGTCTTCCCTGAATTCGTGTTCGCAGAGTGCTGTAGCCCCGCTGTGCATTTGTTAGCAGGTGGAGCTTTGTAACTCACAAGTTGAAGTCCACGGTGGTGTCCAGATAGCAATACTTTGTTATGGTCGGAAGGTAGTCTGTGGCAACCACTGTTATTTGGTCTCATGCTGGTGCCATTGGAAGACCAAAACTTTGTGGTTGGGGTGTGTATGTATGCGTCTTCTGGGCAAAGGATGTTGATGCTCAGTGTCTCTTTCAGGTCGGTGTAGGTAGAGTGAGCAGGTGGTGCGGATTACCTGCCAATCATTACTTGTAAGGTTTAGTATCTGTACTAGTTCACACCAAGCTTGCATCTCACACCATTATTGTTTTCTGCTTTGCAACCGTGTGAGGGTTTTTGCACCATGCTCACTTCATCTTACTCAGCTTACTTGAATATCTTTCTGTTCGTTTTCCATTCTGCTGCTTCTTCTGTGTTAAATGCCTAATCCATGTAGCCTCTTAACTCGTTATAGTCAATCGTAAAAAAGTGGGTAAGTCTGGTTACTGTTAACTCTTTTTTATTATGAGATGTTTTTGGTTTAAGAACATAGTGCTTAAAGATATCTTCTTGTCTGTTATAGGAATTTACCGCACATCCTAATTAGAATTTCCGGGGCTCCCTGTCTGCTTCTCGACTACATTTCTGGGTTAAGAGTTCGGTCCTGACTTCCTCTTAGATTTCATTCTTTCCTAACACAGCCATGTGTGGCGGCTCACCAGCAGCAAACTGGTTAGAAATGCACTTGTGAAGCCTCACGTCCTGCTCAACCGAGATCAGCCTGGGAGCGGCCATCTGGTGGGACACCGGTGCAACAGTGGCTGTTGTTTTTTATCATTTTATATTGATGCTTCAGAGATGTTGGTAAATAGACTTACAAACACATCTACTGTAATAGATTTATCATTCCAGGCTGAAACTCATATTCGTAACCATAGAACAGAGAAGAGGTGGGGGCCTTCTAAACTGTATATCTCACTGCCAGAAAAGGAAAAAAACGGATCCGTGTGCTGTTACACAGTGCTCACAAGGACTCTATGATGCTATCTAGCTTGTGAAGGAAAGCATTCATCATATTGTCTGTTCTCACTGATAAATACTCATGATTAGATTCCAGCAAAGGCCTGTGTGATTAGGCATCTCCTATAGATGGTACTATTTATACTACAAGATCAATTTGGTCTTATTCTTGTGTATGCACTATAATTCCATTGTATCCTAATTCTGGGTGGGACCAGGTTTTGTCCTAACCTTATACATTCCACACTAATGAGAATATTACCATTATGGTTTTGATGTACTGTAGCATATCCTTAATAGCACGTCCTGCTCACCTGAGATCAACTTGGTAGCTGCCATCGGGTGCGATACCTGTGCAATAGTGGCTGTTTTATATCATTTTATAAATATGATTTAGAGATGTTGGTAAATAGACCCACAACAATATCTACTATAATATATTTATCATTTGAGGCTCAAACTCAGATTTGTAACCGTAGAACAGAGAAGAGGTGGGAGCCTCCTACATTGTATGTGTCACCCCCAGAAAAGGAAAATACTGATCCAGGTGCTGTCATACAGTACAGACAAGGAATCTATGATGCTATCTGGCTTGTGAAGGAGAGCATTCATCATATTGTCTATTCTGCTTGATAAGTACTGATGATGCGATTCCAGCAATGACATGTGTGATTGGGGATCTCCTATTGATGGTACCATTTATACTACCAGATAAGTTTGGTCTTCTTGTCAATGCAGTATAATTCAATGTTATCCTAATTCTGGGTGAGGCCAGTTTTTGTCCTAACCTTACACATTCTACACTAAGGAGAATATTACCACTGGGGCTTTGATGTACTGTAGCATATCTTCAATAGGATATAATTGACTTACATCCATACATTTCACTACTTCTATGTATACATCTTTGCCAAGATTCAGCAAGTGCTCAGGAGCATTAGTTAGAATTCTATTTTTTGCGTACTTATCGTGAGAGTGACATAGTGCATAAAGGTTCTGGGTAGACATATTAGATAGTAATGAAATCATTGGTTTGAAGCTCATATATTCCCGAAAGACATCCCAGCTTAGACGCAACCTGAAATTCATGGATCTGACTGACATTTTGTGCATGTAAACCTATATGTTGGCCAGAAGGGCAAGTGTATTGTGTTTTATGTGTAAAATGTACTTATCCTGTGAGGACTTGCTCAAAGAAATGATAACCGAAAATGAGTTTCAATAGTACAGGTGTTCAAACCCAAAGAGGCTTTCTAGCAATTACATTTTAGTTTTTACTTTGCCCAGTAGAACAGTGAATGTCTGGAACGCTACATATTGAATACAAATTCATGAATAATGAGTTGTGTATGGTTCACACACATTAATTTTGCACCTAATGTGACTATGAGGCAAATGTCTTCTTATATGTGTTATTTTCAATTTAAACATGAATTGGCAAAGCCAGTAGGTCTGGCTTTTGCTACCAGCCTTTTGGCAATTCTTGTTTTGTCATGGTTTTTGCAAACCTTTATCGCCTGGAAGCTATGGGGCCCTCATCAATCTAAATGAAAACACTGGCTACATGCAAAAATGTTGGGTTGGTCTCGAAAGGTTCCTATTGCCATAGTTACTCCCTGGCACTGAATAAAACTACTTTTGTGTGGTGATGTGCTTCTCGTGAAACGGCAGCAAGCCATAACTCAAAGTGAAGTCTGACAGTGTCTGAAGATGGCTGACACATTGTCTCTTGATGTCTGGTGCAGTGGGTTGAAGAACAATGTGGATGGCAGAACCACAGACTAATGGACAAAGTCTTGCTGAAAACCTCTATAGATAATTATGTTATCCACATCGTTTTAGTAAATAAAAAAGGTGTTGGCTAACCAAGACTTAAGAAAGCCAGTCGGTCTGGCATTGGGAGCTAGCCTCTTGGCTTTGGAAAAGAATAAGAGGAAGGTAAGAAAGAGTAAGGCAAGAAAGAAAGAAAAAGGAAGGTAAGAAAGAAAAGATACGAAGAAAGAAAGGCAAGAAAGAAAAGAAAAAGAATGAAAGGAAAGAAAGAACAAAAGAAATTAGAAAGACAGGTGGAGAAAAACAGGAAAGAAGAAAGAAAGGAGATAGAAAAAAGAAGGAAAGAGGGAGGTAAGAAAGAAACAAAAAAGAAAGACGGGAAAGAAGGAAAGAAAGTGGAAAGAAAGAACTATATAAACAAGGAGAAAAGAAAGAAGGAAAGAAGTACTCTTCCTAGGGCTTGTCAGGAGGTCTTCAGGGACAGCTGGGTGCAATGTTTTATTAAAAAGAAGCACCTTTAAGTTAAGAGTTCTGTTCCAAATGTTTCTCCATTAAAGAACATTAGATTGTTTCATTGGAAACGGCTGATTCAAGCTGTTGTCTCCTAAAGCTGCAAAGACTGCCCACTTAACAGAGAGGGATTTTACTCTCATTATTTTATAACGGGAAAAAAGAGTCAGAAGAACAGTCTTGTGTATCTGAAAACAGTAGATAAGTGGGCAAGAAAAGAACAAAAGTAAGATGATGGCTTTGTGCTAGTTTTACGTGCATCTTTAGCAAGTACTTAAACACTATGGTTAATTTTGTTCTGAGGCTGAAAGCGGCAGTGGTAAGTGCACTCCAAAATTGCCGTGTTTCAAACACTGCTCAAAACACATGAAAATAAAAGTTTAGTAGGCACTAAAGTAAAAACAAAAGTCTTTTTTCATCGTTTTTCAATGGCAGTTTTGTACCTGAACAGTATTAATTAAATACATAAGCAGTGGTCCTGCCACACAACAGCCATCTATTTGAACGTGTATTTTGCTATATAACGAGTTAAATTACTCCTTCTACGCAGAAACTCAAATAAATGTATTGCCAATAATAGATTTCTGTTTTAATAGTGGCGAATCGTAGCCCTACTGGTCTCGAAAACATTAAATTCTTATATTTCTAGTTAAGATTCTCAGACCAAATATCTTTAATCCAGTTTCCCTCATCAAGGGAGTGTTCTCTCTCTTCAGCTGTAAGAGGTTTCCCTAATACATGTTCTACTATAGAAAGTCAAGGTCAAATGTTGTTGTCAATAGACTTGGTGTGATAACTCAGGGCACATCAAGATGTTAGTACGAAAAGCATTTCATATATATATATATATATATATATATATATACTGTTTTTCACCAGGTATAGACACATAATTTAATATAGAAGTAGTTTTTTCTAATTAGCACTTTGCACTTTAGCCTGCGGCCTTTTTCCATTTCCATCTTATATACATACATTAATTACAATTATACAATATAGATCAAAATAGAATAGATTAACCTCACAGAATAAATTAATCCTTTCCATGACGTCAATGCATGACATTATGAAAGAATAAGGCAAATCTAAGGTCCAGTGAACTAAATTATTACATATAAGGGGCTAAATTATAGGTTGACATTAAATACATAGACTATACAGAAGACAAAATGTCAGTATGGTTTAGCTAGATATTGCAATCGGTTGTGTATATTTATTGCATTTGTCACTTTACAATTGGTTTTAGATTTTGAATTCATTAATGATTGAGATCTGATTTATTGCGAGAATTGTAAATATGATGGTTGTCATTTTTTCTTTTTTCTTTTACACTGAATTGTACAACAGTTATTTTGCTGATTGGTCTGTATGTATGAATAATTTATAACATTTTATGATGTTTTATATTATTTAAATAGTTAAAATATTTAAAATCTTTGAGATATTTATACTTAAATTGTTCGAAGTATTTAAAATATTTATATACAAAAACCAATATCGGAGAATATACTTTACAAATATTGGATAAACTAGATTGAAAATTGGTGACCAAAAGAAATTGATGACATTGCCCAAATAAGTGCATTAATGCAAGTTCTTCATAAAACTAATTTTGGCATGATACATAGATAATGATGATATCATTAATTGTAAGGACACAGCCACATATTAGGTAAATATACCAATGAGATACACAATTGATTGTCAATTCTTATTCTTAATTTTCAAATTTTTAATTCCTAATACATTTTTTGTCAAGTCTCCTTTACATTAAATTATGGATATGTTTCATGCAATCATGAAATATATGAGGAATATATAATGTTTCAATGTTTAAAACATCGAAAGTAGTTTATGTTAACATTGCTGTGTCAAAATTGGGCACAAATATATTGATTGTATTTATATTGTTGCATGTTCCAAGATGGCCGCTGCAGTAGATCACACTACAATGCAATGAAAACAAATGATGGATCTTATTTTGTATATATATGGTGCCGGTTTCTTGGCCGGATTTGTCCAGTAGAAGGCACTTTGCCGAAACGCGTCGACATTTCACTGCAGGACTCTGTGTAACCATTATAAGGAATACATTTGAAATAATTCAATTTAGCATTGTTGAATCTGACTTCGCTCTAATGGTCGGGATTTAACCAAGGAATTGGTGCAGCCGTCGGATGGTTATCATTCCATCTGTTGAGGATTGTATATATATATATATATATATATTTTTTTTTTAAATATATTTTTACGTAGTGATGGTCGCCACTAGGTAGTTCTAGTTAGGACCTAGTTTCTATTTATAAAGTTTTTTTTTTACTTGCCTATATCTTTGTCGCCGGTTGAGAAATCTTCACAAAATTTTCCCCAGCAATTTGACAGTCAGGTCAGCTGCTTTCTGGAAAGTTTCAGGGTGATCCACGAAGCGGGGGCCGAGAAAAAGGGTGTCTCAAAACACTTTTTCCCCTATTCATTTTTCTATAGGGATTTTGAACAGCAATTGCACCTGAACCACTGCATGGAATTACATAATTTTTTTTTTTAAGCGCTGAATCCCGTCCTTGTTTTATAAACAGCCCCTGGGTGGGCCAGGTCCCAAGGGCAGTGCCTTTTTTAATGTGAGGGGGGACTGACCGCCCCCTCGCTGCCCCAGGGACTGCCACCTCCCTGGGGCTACAAACATTTTGTGCGGGCCCCCCAGCCTCCCGCAGCCCCGGGGACAGCCAATTCCCATGGGCTTTCATTGCATTCAGTGTGGGTCGGGCCCCCTGCAGCCCAGGGGGACTGCCAAGCCCCCAGGACTTTAAACAAATATGATGTGTGGGCCGCACGGCCCCCTCCCTAAGCCCTGAGGACTGCCACCTCCCCAGGGCTATTATCCAATTCAATACAGGGGTGTGTGCAGCCCCACCGCAGGCCCGGGGACCGCCAACCACAGGCCTACAATAAAAAAGTGAAATGGGCATTTTTCAGTCCTCCAAGCCCAAGGGCCACCACCTCCCCTGGGCAAGGTTCATTGGGGGGGGGGCAGAATGGCCCCCGTTTAGGAGCCACAGATGGCCCTGGGGACCGTCACCCTCCAAGGCTTAACCCTGCTATGTCCAGGGGTGCCCCCCCCTCCCCGGGACAAAGCTGTTTGCTTTAGCTTAGTGGGAGCTGACAGCCTTGTTTCGATCATTCAGGCAGCTGTGAGTTTTTGGAAGAGGAGCTTCCTTTCGTGGGAGGTCACAGCAGCCGGGGGCAGCAGTCTTCGAGCCTCCCTTATCGATCGCTTAGGGGGCGGGTTAGGGTCCTCACTAGAGGGGCCACCCAGCAGCAGCACCCTTCCTCTTCCTCTGGAGGGTTGCCACAAGGAAAGCAGCCCTAGTCCTCTTGCCGTTGTCTCCCATGTCTCTCCAGTAGGGGGGATGCTTTCTCTTTTTCTTCCCATGTGGGAATCCATAACATCAGATTCCTGGGTCATCAGTGTGGTGAAAAAAGGTTATGCTCTTCCCTTTCGGGAGATTCCTCCTCCCTTCCCTCCCCGTCCTTCCTTTTGTTCAGAAGATCATCTCCTGTTGCTAGAGTTGGTTCCGGAGCAGGAGAGGGGTCAGGGGTGCTATTCCAGGTACTTTCTGATTTCCAAAAAGGATGGTCATCTGAGACCTATTTTGGACCTGAGGATTTTGAATTGGTTCCTCAAACAGGAGAAATTCAAAATGCTGACTCTAGCACAGGTGCTTTTGGCGTTGAACAAGGAGGATTGGATGGTGTTGGTCGACTTGCAGGATGCTTATTTTCATATTCCCATTCTCATGTCGCACAGGAAGTATCTCCGGTTTGTGGTAGGATCGCAGCACTACCAGTTTGCGGTCCTTCCTTTTGGTCTTACTTCCGCACCTCAGTTCTTCACAAAGGTGATGGCGGTTGTTGCAGCACACCTCAGGAAGAAAGGGGTAGCAGTATTCCCTTACCTGGACGATTGGTTGACCAAAGCTGAGTCTCCGGGGCTTGTGTTGCGTCATCTGCAGCTGACAACCCAGTTGTTGTTCAGTCTGGGTTTTTCAATAAATGTGCCCAAGTCTCACCTAGAGCCCTCTCAACGCCTCCTGTTTATAGGGGTAGTATTGGACACAACATTGAATCGGGCCTTTCCTCTGCCACAGCGGATACAGGACATTCAGGCGTTGATTCCAATGTTTCAAGAAGGAGCGGTAGTTCCAGTCCTCAAGGTCCTTAGTCTGCTCGGCCTGTTCGCTTCTTGCATTCTGTTGGTCACTCATGCACCCTGGCATATGAGGGCTCTTCAGTGGTGCCTCTGCAGGCAGTGGTTTCAACACAGAGGAGATCTCTGGGAGTCGATAAAGATCTCCAGAGACACTGTAGTGGATCTCTGATGGTGGGCTACGGACGGCAACCTTTCTCAAGGAAAGACGTTTTCGCTGCCAACTCCGGTGACCACAGTGATAACGGATGCCTCCACCTTAGGGTGGGGAGCTCATCTGGGGGATCTGGAGATCAAGGGTCATTGGTCTCCAGTAGAGCAGATGTTTCATATCAATCTGCTGGAACTACGGGCGATTCGTTTGGCCCTCAAGGCCTTCCTCCCTTCCCTTCGCAGTCAGTCGGTTCAGATCCTGACGGACAACACAACTGCGATGTGGTATATCAACAAGCAGGGGGGTGTAGGGTCGTACCTTCTTTGCAGAGGGGCTCTGCGACTCTGGTCCTGGGCTCGGGACCATCGGCTTTACGTAGTAGCAAACCATCTGGCCGGGGTTCAAAACATGCGGCTGACAGTCTGTCGTTTCTTCTCAGACGACCACGAGTGGCGTCTGCATCCGGATCTGATTCTTTACATCTTTCGGATGTGGGGTTTTCCCCGTATAGACCTGTTTGCCACTCCGGAGAATACGCACTGTCCGTCGGTCTGCAGCCTTCAGTATCCGATGTAAGGAGAGTTGGGGGACGCGTTTCAGATGTCCTGGTGTGACCAGTTGCTTTACGCGTTTCCCCCCATACCCTTGATTCCTCGGGTTTTGAGGAAGATTCGCCAAGACCGGGCCCAAGTCATTCTAATAGCTCTGGATTGGCCACGAAGGGTGTGGTACGCAGACCTACTCCAACTCTTGTTGTGCCCTCCGCGCCGTCTCCCTCTCAGGGCAGACCTCGTCTTGCAGTCGCAGGGGCAGCTTCTACACCCCCACCTCCAGAGCCTGCACCTTCATGCCTGGAGATTGAGCGGGGCAACCTGAGTGCTTTTTCTCACCCACCATAGGTGGTGGACGTTCTTTTATCGGCCAGGCGACACTCCACCAAATCGATCTATGCTAGTAGGTGGGCTAAATTTGTTCGTTGGTGTGGAGAGCAGCAAATAATCCCTTAAGTGCCCATCTTTCAGATATATTGTTATTTGCTTTGTCGTTGGCACAGCGTGGTTGTGCTGTGGCCACTGTTAAAGGCTATCTTTCAGCCCTTTCAGCCTTCTTATGTCTTCCAGATCAACCCTCTTTGTTCAAATCTCCTTTGGTTTTACGATTTTTGAAGGGGCTTACTAATAGGTTTCCTCCCACTCCTTTTATCATGCCGCAGTGGGACTTGAATCTGGTGTTAACTTTTTTGATGGGCTCTCCCTTTGAGCCTCTTCATTCTTGTCCCTTGAGGAATTTGTTTTTCAAGACCGTGTTTCTGACAGCCATTACGTCGGTTAGACGTGTAAGTGAACTACAGGCCCTTTCTGTTCACCCTCCATTTACGACTTTTCATAAGGACAAGGTGGTTTTGAGGACCAGGGCGGCTTTCCTCCCCAAGGTAGTGTCTCCGTTTCACTTGGGACAATCCATTACTCTCTCGTCGTTCTACCCTCCTCCGCACCCATCTAAGGAGGAGGAAAGACTCCATTTTCTGGACCCTAAGAGGGCTCTCAGCTTTTATATTGACAGGACGAGAGAGTTCCGGTTGGATGAACAAATCTTTATCGTATACGTGGGGAAGAGGAAGGGGAAGGCCGTCCACAAGAGAACGCTCTCCAGGTGGGTCGTTCTTTGTATTAAAATATGTTACTCGTTGGCGAAGAAGGATCTTCCTGAGGGGATCAGAGCCCATTCCACCAGGGCCAAGTCGACCTCATCGGCTCTGGCCAGAGGTGTTCTGGTGGCGGACATCTGTAGGGCCGCGACTTGGTCTTCCCTCCACACCTTTGTAAAGCATTATTGTCTGGATTCGGAGGTGCGGAGGGTTGGCCATTTTGCGCGGTCTGTGCTGCAGGAGTTCCTGGTGTGACCAGACGGACACCCTCCTCCGAGGTGGTACTGCTTTGGGACTCTATTCATTAGATGAGGAATCCACAGGTAGTTGTATCCATGAGAAAAGCAAGTTACTTACCTTCAGTAACACTTTTTCTGGTGGATACATTAGCTACCTATGGATTCCTCACGGTCCCTCCCGCCTCCCCGTTGTCAGTCTGGTCATACCGGGATCGCCTTGGGTGTGCACTTCAGTGTCTTAATTTCTATGTTTCTATATATGTATATATATTCATAGTTGCAATTCTGGTTATTTGCAAGTTTTCAAACTGTTCATGATGGTATGCTCTTTTTACAGAGCTCTGTAAAAGTTTTATATAAAGGTTTTCTATAAAGGTTTATTGTTTATGACCATGGAGTGTTTAGGTTGTCGATGTTTTCTATATGTCTCAAGGGCACATCAAAAATAGCGTAAACTGACGACAGCACGCTGGCGAGGGCCTCTCATTGCCACAATGACGTCAGGCGGAGCCACGTGGAGTCGGGCAATTGTGACGTCCTCGCCGACGTGCAGAGCTAGAGAGAAGTTTCCGTCGAATGCTACGCATGGGGAGAATTCATTAGGTGATGAATCCACAGGTAGCTAATGTATCCACCAGAAAAAGCATTACCGAAGGTAAGTAACTTGCTCATATATATATATATATACATGTATCCTGGCAGTTGCCAGTAGGTAGTTATAGTTAGGACCATGTTTTCATAGAAAAAGTGTTTTTTGACTTGCCTATATCTTTGGTGCCGTTTGACGAATCTTTGCTAAATTTTCCAAAAAAAATGCTTTGGTGATTCTTGTTGCCCATGTGAAGTTTCAGGATGATCTGTCAGGTCGGAGCCGAGAAGTGGGGGAGGGGAGTCAAAAAAGCTGTGGTTCCCATGTTAATTCCCATAGGACCATTGAACACGACTACAGCCCAAACTGCTTGAAGGAACTGCACCAAATTTGGCAAAAAAGCTAGCTGGTGGTATGCAGATTGTGCTTTTGATTATTTGGCATAAATCTGCCCAGTAGTTTAGGAGAAATTAAATGAAATCCAAATTTGTATCTATCTGGTCATGAATAAATAGTGAATATTCGCAAATTTCCACAAAATGCGCGCACAAATAGAAGCACTGTAATTGTCTGGCCACAACCTGACTAGAAAGTTGCGAACACCATTTTATGTTATGGGAATGGGTCCCCAGGGCTGAAAATAGAAATAAGTGGTATCAGGTGTCAGGGTGTGATATAGGGGTGCTTGGAGGTCAAATTATGGGTTTTAAATGATTTTTCTTAACCAGGCGTGATTTTCACGACTATCCTTGAATATTTAAGGATATTTGAGAATATGCAAAAAACACATTCACAGACCCATTCATTCACTAATTCATTCACTAATTCATTCAGTCATACATGCACTCACTCATGCACCCACTCAGACAATCATGCACCCACTCAATCCCACTCAGAAACTCGCACACCTACTCACAGATTTACTGACAGTGACAGGCCCTGTGGCCAAAGGCCGTTTGTGGCACGGGGTTGGGAGGTTGTAAGGGCGTGGCTGCGGGCAACCCCTGCCGTGCACAACCAAAAGTCATGCGCGAAGGTGGTGGGAATAATGTATAGTAATGTAAATTACTTTACGTTAAAAAAAACTAAGGAATTTACTGACAAAAACAAAGGTTACAAGGACGTTATATTAGGGTTCTGAATTGACTTTCACAAACCATAAAAATTCAGCAGTTTTAGTTAGTTATTTAAAGTAGCTATAACTTGCGGCCTAAGGTAATTATAACTCTCTTCCTCCCCATGCACTGCTAATTACCCCAGATATTACAGCACTCAGGACAAATTTTATAACATCAAGAAATATTAGAAATTCAATTATTGAAGAAAAAACTGTGGCTGAAGGGGGCACAAATTATAGTTACCTTCAGCCACGACTTACAGTTACTTGAAATAACTCTAACTAGCTAAACAAGGAGGACTGGGAGATTGACTCTAACTATGACTGCTGAATTTCTCTTGTTTTGTGCGAGTAAATTCAGAACCTAACTAGAACATCTCTGTAACCTTTGTTTTTCTTTGTTTTTTTTAAAAATATATGTGAAATATGAAAAGTGATGCTCAATAACCATATATGCAGATGCTCAGAGTGCAATAGGCTATTAAATGCCCTTGTTGAAGGTGGGGAATTGCATCAGGAACCGTCGAGGCTTCTCCTCTCATGAGCCATGGCTCCTCCATCCTCGGCAACAACAGTAATACATACCATGTTCATAGGTACTATCTATCTATCTATCTATCTATCTATCTATCTATCTATCTATCTATCTATCTATCTATCGTTGTGTGTATATATATATATATATACAGGGAGTGCAGAATTATTAGGCAAGTTGTATTTTTGAGGATTAATTTTATTATTGAACAACAACCATGTTCTCAATGAACCCAAAAAACTCATTAATATCAAAGCTGAATATTTTTGGAAGTAGTTTTTAGTTTGTTTTTAGTTTTAGCTATGTTAGGGGGATATCTGTGTGTGCAGGTGACTATTACTGTGCATAATTATTAGGCAACTCAACAAAAAAAAATATATACCCATTTCAATTATTTATTATTACCAGTGAAACCAATATAACATCTCAACATTCACAAATATACATTTCTGACATTCAAAAACAAAACAAAAAAAAATCTGTGACCAATATAGCCACCTTTCTTTGCAAGGACACTCAAAAGCCTGTCATCCATGGATTCTGTCAGTGTTTTGATCTGTTCACCATCAACATTGCGTGCAGCAGCAACCACAGCCTCCCAGACACTGTTCAGAGAGGTGTACTGTTTTCCCTCCTTGTAAATCTCACATTTGATGATGGACCACAGGTTCTCAATGGGGTTCAGATCAGGTGAACAAGGAGGCCATGTCATTAGATTTCCTTCTTTTATACCCTTTCTTGCCAGCCACGCTGTGGAGTACTTGGACGCGTGTGATGGAGCATTGTCCTGCATGAAAATCATGTTTTTCTTGAAGGATGCAGACTTCTTCCTGTACCACTGCTTGAAGAAGGTGTCTTCCAGGAACTGGCAGTAGGACTGGGAGTTGAGTTTGACTCCATCCTCAACCCGAAAAGGCCCCACAAGCTCATCTTTGATGATACCAGCCCAAACCAGTACTCCACCTCCACCTTGCTGGCGTCTGAGTCGGACTGGAGCTCTCTGCCCTTTACCAATCCAGCCACGGGCCCATCCATCTGGCCCATCAAGACTCACTCTCATTTCATCAGTCCATAAAACCTTAGAAAAATCAGTCTTGAGATATTTCTTGGCCCAGTCTTGACGTTTCAGCTTGTGTGTCTTGTTCAGTGGTGGTCGTCTTTCAGCCTTTCTTACCTTGGCCATGTCTCTGAGTATTGCACACCTTGTGCTTTTGGGCACTCCAGTGATGTTGCAGCTCTGAAATATGGCCAAACTGGTGGCAAGTGGCATCGTGGCAGCTGCACGCTTGACTTTTCTCAGTTCATGGGCAGTTATTTTGCGCCTTGGTTTTTCCACACGCTTCTTGCGACCCTGTTGACTATTTTGAATGAAACGCTTGATTGTTCGATGATCACGCTTCAGAAGCTTTGCAATTTTAAGAGTGCTGCATCCCTCTGCAAGATATCTCACTATTTTTGACTTTTCTGAGCCTGTCAAGTCCTTCTTTTGACCCATTTTGCCAAAGGAAAGGAAGTTGCCTAATAATTATGCACACCTGATATAGGGCGTTGATGTCATTAGACCACACCCCTTCTCATTACAGAGATGCACATCACCTAATATGCTTAATTGGTAGTAGGCTTTCGAGCCTATACAGCTTGGAGTAAGACAACATGCATAAAGAGGATGAAGTGGTCAAAATACTCATTTGCCTAATAATTCTGCACTCCCTGTATATATATATATATATATATATATATATCAATCGTATCATTCATTTCCATTACATCTTCATGTTCTGACACTGTTGAAAAGTGGGTGATATTTATGCTTGTTTTCACACTGTCTCAGCAGCACTGGTTTTGGGACGTGTTGGATTAGGTCAGTAAATTCCTACCAAAGAGGACAGTGGATTTCGGAGCGCAAGGACTTGGTGCACAGTGTGGCTCTAGGCCAAATTCTTCTTCCACTGGGTCCTACAGATGACTGAAGGTTGATCATTCTAGTGATGGGGTCTCAAAAACTGGGTGCAAGGCATGGCCTAGGGCTAGGAATAACAACAAATATGGTGCTGGAATCATGAGAAAGTGGAAAGCAAAGATACAAGCTCTAGTCTTTTAATGGACATGGTAGAGGGACTGCACTGTGTGGACACTTTAAAATGAGACTATCAATAATATAGGACTCTATGGTCCAGTCGAAGGCATAACTCCCAAATGCGTCGACCCAAATTTCCCCTTTCTTTTGCATTGTACTTTATAAAAGCACTGGCAATGAAATAAGAATAAAAATCCTTCAAAGTAGATGACAGTGTCTGCAATGCTGTGAATCTGGCCCCTGGAGCGGTTTACTCTGTGGTACGGATGTGAGTGAATATATATATATATATATATATATATATATATATATATATATATATATATATATTTATCTCAAATCACAGAGATTGCTGCATTCCCCGGCCTCTTGTTGTGGGGGGCCACGTGGGGTAGTGACCCCCCAATAATCCAATCACAGACACGTGTTGTAGAAGCACCCTCCTTCCTGGGGCATACAAAAGACCAGTTCTAGCAGCAACTTCTTTTGCAAGAGTTGCTTTATTGTTAAATGGCAAATCAAGCCTGAATGGTTTCAAAGACATGGTTTTCTTGATCATGGGTCAAGACACTCACCCACTGAACATACTTAAATCCCCCATAGTGCCCAGTGACAAAATGAAAAACATAAAAGACGGACTGTGATCTGATTCAGTAATCTCTATATACAGAAAAAGAGCAATAGGAAATCCGCCAACTTGAATCTGCTGATGCAAACATGAACATGCCATCATTATTACATCAGTTACTTGAATCAGCAGTGATCTCCATTTCTAATTAAAAAATATTGGCTCATGACATCTCTTTTCAGCATCAAATAGAAAAATAAATTAAACAACAATGTAGTAGTGCGGCAACTAAGAGCAAATCCAAAGTGCACAATGATTCCCTTGGGGCCTAAGTTCAAAGTCATAATGTATCTTCCAAACTTAAAATAACCCTGCATTATGTGGGCTAAGTCTATAATAGTGCCCTCCCCCTTAGTACAGAAAGGAATACAATAGCTCATTTGCTCTGTTTTATCGCAACATCAACCATCATAGCATCAATGTAGTGTAGCGGCTACAATCATATTCTCATTTCGCTGATCCATCCACAGTGATAAACACCTATAAAAAATGTGGGACAAAAAGACACTGTTAATTACCTTTAAAAAATCAAGGTAATAGTGTCCTGAACTTAGCTTGAGAATCAGGAATCATGTTATTTAATATGCATACTCAAACATGAAAAACCCAGAAACAGTAGAAATGACCCAACCAAGTGCTGCAACTTTGCTTTCCTCAGCCCAAATGAACTTACTGCTCATCAAGATTACGGTCTACAGTGTATAACTTATTAAGACTGATAATCAGCCTGAATTCTAGTCTTTTCAGTTCCAATGACCTATTGCCACCCCTCTCCTTGCATGGAATTCTGTCTAGAACAACAAATAAAAGAAGATTCACATTCTTGTTGTGTTCTACTTTAAAATGTCTGGCAACAGGATATTGTCTGTCCTCGTGGTTTATAGCTCGTTGTGTGTTCAGTGATTCTCTTATTAACTTTATGTATCATGCTGTCATGGTTTTCACTGGGCTTACCGTCGAAGTTAATGAGGGTTGGGGAACGACCCCGATTCCGTCAGGTTCTGCTCTGGCTGAGGTGGGGGGCGACCCCTTCCGGTAGCCACGGTGCTGTTTGACAATAGCAAGCCACTACAGTCCGTGCCCTCCAGGAGGAGTCCCAGAGGAAAAACCCCAAAAGGGTAAAAAACCTCCAGCAGAAGGAAAAACCTGAAACAGAAGGAGGACACAAGGGCGTTAGAACTGAAGATCCGAGGGTACAGGAAAACTGGAGACGAAGACAGGTCAGGAAACACTGGATCCACAAGAGGAAACCAGCCGGAGCGTGACTACCACCAAAGGAGTGTTCCAACGCAATGAGCAAGCAGCTGAATTCCCCTTATATACCCATAGACAGGAAGTAGGAAACAGGAAGTAGAAACACCACCATCTTGGATTGGGGAAAACAGTATAGTATAGAATAAAGAACATGCGTCCAACAAAGAGAAACAATGCATGCTGGGAAGAGAGGAAGTGGGCAGCATGCTGGGAAAGGGAAAAGGCATGCATATAAACACCACCATGTGCAGTTATCCGGCTTTTGCCTGTGACTACTGGTAAGTGGTGAAGCAGAAAGTTACCTAAATGCCTGAATGTAAAGCGCACTAAATGCGCTATGCGCAGCAGGATCTAGACCCAACTCGGGGTCTTATCTCCTGCCGCGTCTGCCCCTGCGGCAGGAACAAAAGAAGGGGGCGCGGCGAGTGCCGCGACCCCTGGCTGGACTCGCGGCTTCCCCTGTGGCCTGTCCGCAATCCGCGGCTTCCCCCACAGCCTGCATGCAGGCCGCGGCTTCCCCCGCGGCCCGCATGCAGGCCACGGTGTTCATCAAATGCTGCGCCGCGGCGTGACAGTAGGTCCCCCCCCCCGAGGCCCCAGGTTTGTGAGGGAAGAGTTGAAAAAAGCGACAGACCAAAAGAGGGGCATGAACTGAAGGGGCATCCTCCCAGGAACACTCACTCATAGGGTAGCCTTTCCAATGAATAAGATATTGGAGGCGTCCATGGAAAAACCGAGAGTCACAGATTTCCTGGACCTCGTACTCGGGCATATTCTCAACCAACAGAGTGGGAGGACAGGAGAATTGTCTGTGAAAAGGATCAGGAAGGTAAGGCTTAAGTTGAGAGACATGGAATACAGGGTGTATCTTCCAAGTCCGGGGCAGGCGAAGACGCAGAGACACTGGGTTAATCTTTTTGAGAATCAGGAAGGGACCATAAAAACGGTGTTTGATGTTGTTCTGAGTAAGTCGGAGAGGTAGGAATCTAGAGGAGAGACAAACTTTATCATGGACCTGATAGTGAGGAGCCGCACAACATCTCTTATCAGCTATCTTTTTCATGCGAGACTTAGTGGCCACAAGGTTGGTATGGATAACACGTTGGACACCCCATAGCTGTCGAATATAGGAGGAGATGGCAGGAAGATTGGAAGTATCTTTCAGGGGAGTGGGAAAGGCCTTAGGATGGAAACCGTAGGAGCCATAGAAAGGGGAGACCTTCGAGGCACTGTGTATGGAGTTGTTGTACGAGAATTCTGCAAGCGGTAAATAGGTAGCCCAATTACTCTGCGTAGCATTGCAGAAGCTACGTAAATATTGTTCGAGGCCTTGATTGAGTCGTTCCGTCTGTCTGTTAGTTTGAGGATGGAACCCTGATGATAAGGCCACTTCGATTCCCAAGGTCTTACAGAATTGTTTCCAGAATCGGGAGATATATTGAGGACCCCTATCCGATATAATGACCTGAGGTAATCCATGAAGTCAAAAGATTTCTTGTGTAAAGATTTGACCTAATTCTTTTGCCGTTGGTAACTTTCTTAAGGCCGTGAAGTGAGCCATCTTAGTGAAGGAGTCCACGGTTACCATTATTACTTGATTCCCCATTGAAGAGGGTAAGGAGCACATGAAATCTGTGGAGATGGTGTGCCATGGACCTGGGGGAACTGGTAGTGGGCGAAGTAACCCTACTGGTTTAGTACGGGGTGTCTTGGCTTGAGCACATATAGGACAGGATGATACATATTCTTCAGTATCTGTCTTGAGAGTTGGCCACAAGAAGGAGCGAAGCAGTAGTTCTTGAGTAGCTTTCATTCCTCGATGACCTGTGATGGGGGAATCATGGCACATACGTAATGCTTCAGTCTGTACTAGTTTAGTGGGTAAGAACAGGGCCTTATGATAATAATACCCTTGATCTATATGAAGTTGCGGACGCAACTTATTCAGCTCTGTGTCTTCTAGACGGGCATATTCGGACCTGACTTGGTCTAAAAAAGTCTGTACTAAACCAATGATCTTGTTATTGTCAAATAGGTTCTGAACAGGAGAATCGCTGCACTCAGGGTAACGTCGGGACAAGGCATCCGCCAGGATGTTCTGAGAACCAGGGATGTATGTGATATAAAAGTCATATTGGCTAAAAAAGAAAGCCCATTGACCCTGCCGGCTATTCTGACACTGAAAGTTTCTTAAGCACTGTAGATTTCTGTGGTCTGTCCGGGCTTCAAAGGGTTCTTTCAAGCCCATCAGAAAGTGTCTCCATTCTGTGCATGCGGTCTTTAAGGTGAGTAATTCACGTTCTAGCACGGAATAGTTCCGCTCTGAGTCGGATAAAATGTGGGAAAGGTAGAATACCGGGTGCTCTAAATCATCATTGTCTTGTCTTTGCAGTAAGGCAGCCCCAATGGCTTTCGGATGCGTCTGCGACAACAATGAATTGTTTGCTGGTGTCTGGGTGTCGTAGAATGGGGGCTTGAATAAAGGCTTTCTTTAAGTCTTGAAAGGCTAACTCTGCGTCTTGTGTCCAACAAAAGCCCTTCTTTAGATGGTCTTTTTTAAGGGTTTGAGTAATGTAGCTGGTTCTCTGGGCAAAGTCTGCTATAAATTGTCGATAGAAATTGGCTAATCCCAAAAAACACTGAGTCTCCTTGATGGAAGAAGGAGATGGCCAATTCAATATAGCTTGCACCTTGTCTGAATCCATAGCGACTCCAGTTTGGTTAATGCAATACCCCAAGTATTTTACTTCCGTCTGATCAAACTCGCACTTTTCAGGTTTGCAGAATAAATGGTGTTGTCGGAGTCTCTCTAGAACTTGGTGAACATGCTTAGAGTGTTCCTCTGGGTGAACAGAAAAGATAAAAATGTTGTCGAGATAAACCACTACTGTTTGTTGCAAAAGATCGGAAAAGATAGAATCCATGAACCTTTGAAAAATGGAAGGGGCATTGGTGAGTCCGAATGGCATTACTCGATATTCGTAGTGACCAAAAGGTGTTCTAAAAGCGGTCTTCCACTCATCACCTTCTTTAATTCTTAAAAGATGGTAGGCTCCTCTGAGATCCAGCTTGGTGAATCTCTTTGCCCCTCTGACTGCTTCTAGGATGTCCTTAATGAGGGGTAACGGGTACCGATCCTTAATAGTGATGTTGTTTAATCCTCTGAAATCAATACAGGGACGCAAATCTTCAGTCTTCTTAGGCACAAAGAAGAGAGGAGCCCCTGCAGGTGAAGAGGAGGGAGCAATCAACCCACTTTGTATGTTCTCATTAAGATATTATTTAAGAATCTGCTTCTCAGGTTCAGTGAGAGAGTACATTCGCCCAAAAGGAACCACTGTATCTGGTTCTAAAGGAATGGCGCAATCATATTCTCTATGGGGTGGCAGTTCAGGTCTTTCTGGCTTCTGGAATACGTCGGCATATTCCTGATAATGCCTGGGAACTCCCTGTAGGACGTTAATAGAGCATCCCACCTTAGGGGGTGCTGCTAAGAGACCCTTTGGGGACCAATATTCCCCTGCTAGGTAGCAGTGGTGCTGGCAAAAGTGAGAGGATAAAGAAATAGTTCTTGTTTCCCAGTTGATGTAAGGGTTGTGCCGTGTGAGCCATGGAATTCCCAGGATCATGACGTGGTGTGGTGATGAAATTAAATCAAACAAAAGGTTTTCTTGGTGTTTCCCAAACTGTAGACAGAAAGTAGGGGTGGTATATTGTACGGGTCCTGAGGCCAAGAGTGATCCATCCACCGTGTGTACTTGTTCTGGTACTTCCTTAGGTATTTGTGCTATCTGTCGTTCTTTGGCCCATGCTTCATCTAAATAGATGCCACTGGCTCCGCAGTCCAATAAAGCCAGGGTTCTTTCTTCCCAGCCAACCGTTAAGTGAAGGATAACTGGTAAAAGAAAAAGAGCAGTTCCTTCCTCCCTGGAAGAACAAATGGAAGGTATTTCACGATATCCCGTCCTCACCCTTCTCACTGAGGACGGGAGTTGGTGTTTCCCAATGGCTTGGTTGGACGAATGGGGCAAGTGCGAATTAGGTGACCAGCTGCACCACAATATAGAAAAAGTCCCTTCCTTCGTCTGTGTTCTCTTTCACTAGCTGATAAAGGTCCTCAAGCCGTATCAATTTGCATTGGTTCTTCCTCGGTAGCCCTCTTAGGTTCAGGACGGACTTCCTCGGTACGATGAGAGAAGGTGCGAGACGTCACTGAGTGTGATGGCAAACGACTCTTCTTTTTCTCCATTCTTCGTTCATTCAACCGATATTCTATCGTCAGAGTCTGATCCATCAATCCTTTAAGGTTCTTTATTCTAGCAGAGTGCACCAGTTTGTCCTTAATGTCCTCTCTGAGACCTCTGCGGAACAGTGTCACCAAGGTACGTTCCACCCAGGATGTTTCTGCTGCTAATTGTCTGAAACGGGTGATGTATTGTAATACATCTTGATTCCCTTGTTGGATATCGCAAAGAGCTTCTTCTGCTGAAGCCTCGAGTCCAGGGCGCTCAAACATCTGTTTAAAGGTAGTGACAAAGGTGGAATAATTAGACAGGCAGGGATCATTTCTTGTCACTAAAGGAGTGGCCCAAGCCAAGGCTGGCCCCGATAAGGCGCTAATCAAATACCCCACCTTGGTCTTGTCTTGCACAAATTGCGAGGGGCGAATGGCAAAATAAACCGTCAAGGCGTCCAGGAATTCTCTCAATTTGTTAGGATCCCCGGAAAAACGAGGTCAGGGGTGTGGAATTTATTAAAATATCTACTTGTCCAGGGGACAGGTTGCTTCTCAAATCTACTTGTCCTGTAAAAAGATCTACTTGTCCCTTTGGTGCCATGTAGTGTGGCGACAAATTATGGCAACAATTAATAGCCTCTCTGATTATGCCAGGGCTACTACCATAGTAGGGCTTGAATACTTGCAGTTTCAATCCCTACTGTAGCAATTTCCTTATTTTGCCACCTTTCTGCAGATCTGCATACTGGGGCTGGAGGAAGCAGTAAGCAATAGTTCCAGGGCTGGAATGCCTTTGAGTCTGCAAACCTACTAACCTACATGTTTTAAAGATTTTTACCAGCTTCTCTCTAATATTTTCCCATAATAAGAAAGGTTGGACATTTACTCCTGACAATGGCAGAATTAGAACTTCTTCCAGGGTTGGGAAGAAAGTGGCTGGAGGGAAAATTAACTTGCAAATGCTCAATAGATTTTCACATTAGCAAATCTACACATCGTATTTACCCATGCTAAAATACAGTTCACAAATATTTTATAGGGGTACGACATATACCATGGGTGCACTTTTGTGACTTTCTTTAAGAATTTGGGGCCACATGTAGGTAGGTTCAGATTTGTGACTTGCAAATTGCGAGCTGCAAATCCGAATGTAGGATGGGGTCCTTGACACCATCTGTGATTCGCAATTTGCGACCCCCCCCTCGCGAATGGCGGCCTGCTGGAGATAGCAGACCACCATGTCTGTGACTGCTTTTCAATAAAGCAGTTTTTTTTTTTTTTGTAATGCAGCCCGTTTTCCTTAAAGGAAAACGAGATGCATAACAAAAACGAAAAATGAAACGTTTTCGTTTCATTTTTTCAGAGCAGGCAGTGGTCCGCAGGACCACTGCCTGCTCTGAAAAAATGTTTACAGTGACATTCACAATGGGGAAGGGGTCCCATGGGGCTCCCTTCCCTTTTGCGAAAGTGTTAGCACCCATTTGAAATGGGTGCAAACTGCGATTGGTTTGCGCCCGCGTTCGCGGTCACAAAACAATCCTACATTGCACTGCGAGTCGCAATTAGGAAGGGAACACCCCTAACTAATTGCGAGTCGCAAACCCTTTTTGTGATTCGGTAACCAGGTTACTGAATCGCAAAACTGGGTTTGTGCATCGCAATGTGCTTTTTGCATGTCGCAAACAGCGAAAGTCGCTGTTTGCGACATGCAAAAAGCTACCTACATGTGGGTCTTGGTCCCTAATTTGGTCTGGTGTTAACAAAGACATTTTGTTTTTATTAAACTTCTATTTCTCTCTCTTTCGGCTGGCTTTACTGTGAGTGATCGCATTCTGCTCTTCCACAAGGAGCATATTGCCACACAAAGTAGTTTTGTTCAGTGTCAGGAACTACAGTGGCAATCAGTGATGTAACGAAACTGGAGGGTGCCCCTTTGCAAAGAACATGGAGGAGCCCCCTCTCCAGACTCACTCAGGGCAGGTGTTGTGCTGAAGGGGCCTCCTGGAGGGCGGCTGCGGGGCCTTTGTTATGCCGCTGGTGGCAACGTGTGCTTTTAGAGTTCAAAAACTTTTTGGGGGGGTTTTGCCAGTGTTTGTTACAATGTTGAGGGCCTGGTAGCTCCCACAACAATAAAGTGTTACAAAAGCCATGTCAAAACAAGACACGCATTGATGAAACCTAAAAGACTTATCAAAATATGTCAGATCAGTTGGCTTTGTCAGTGTTTGTTTATTTTCATGCTTCCCATAATCGTGTTGAAAATGGTTACACTGATTTTCCATTAGAAATATTTTTGGGAAATACTAGCATGCATCAATACATTTTACTAAATGACACTTCATTTGCATATAATCAGAGAGCATTCTGGGAGCATTATACTTAGCCTCTTAGCCTAAACTTTTCAAACATGTGTGCACACGTTTTTTTGTTTTTTTTTGTACTGGAACCAACGTCAGTAGTGAAGTGTGACCTTAAAACATTTATTTACAGCACTCACCCTAATAATGAAGGCTTTCAAATAATGAGCCATAAATACAAGTTCGAACAGCATTATCTTTTGGAAACACATTACCTCAACTGCAGAGAGTTCCACTCTCTGTAAACAGGCAGCCAAAGGGTTTGTGCTGCAGGGGGTTGGGCCTACTTGTCCCAAGGACAAAGTAAACATAAAAATTTGTTGCCCTTGACCCCAAACAAGATGTCCCGGGCGTCGGGCGATAGGAATTCCACATCCCTGGAGGTGTAGTGGCAGATACTGAGGGGACATCAGTGGTCCTGGATGCAAAGGCTTGTCGATAGATGGTATTTTCAGTACGTAGTTGTTGGAGTTCTTGAGCCTGTTGTTGTATCGTCATGAGAAGGGTCTGGCTGGTGGGTTCCGTATTTGCCACTGGATTATCCATGGTTCCGGACTGCAACTGGATTTTTGGGCGTTGCAATCTGTCACGGTTTTCACTGGGCTTACCGTCGAAGTTAATGAGGGTTGGGGAACGACCCCGATTCTGGCAGGTTCTGCTCTGGCCGAGGTAGCCACGGTGCTGTTTGACAATAGCAAGCCACTACAGTCCGTGCCCTCCAGAAGGAGTCCCAGAGGAAAAACCCCAAAAGGGTAAAAAAAAAACTCCAGCAGGAACTCCCTGACACAGAAGGAGGACACCAGGGCGGTAGAACTGAAGATCCGAGGGTACAGGAAAACTGGAGACGAAGACAGGTCAGGAAACACTGGATCCACAAGAGGAAACCAGCCGGAGCGTGACTACCACCAAAGGAGTGTTGCAACCCGATGAGCAAGCAGCTGAATTCCCCTTATATACCCATAGACAGGAAGTAGGAAACAGGGAGTAGAAACACCACCATCTTGGATTGGGGAAAAGAGTATAGTATAGAATAAAGAACATGCGTCCAACAAAGAGAAACAATGCATGCTGGGAAGAGAGGAAGTGGGCAGCATGCTGGGAAAGGGAAAAGGCATGCATATAAACACCACCATGTGCAGTTATCCGGCTTTTGCCTGTGACTACTGGTAAGTGGTGAAGCAGAAAGTTACCTAAATGCCTGAATGTAAAGCGCACTAAATGCGCTATGTGCGGCAGGATCTAGACCCAACTCGGGGTCTTATCTCCTGCCGCGTCTGCCCCTGCGGCAGAAACAAAAGAAGGGGCGCGGCGAGTGCTGCGACCCCTGGCCAGACTCGCGGCTTCCCCCGTGGCCTGTCCGCAATCCGCGGCTTCCCCCGCGGCCCGCATGCAGGCCACAGTGTTCATCAAAGGCTGTGCTGTGGCGGCCGCGGCCGCCGCACCGTGACACATGCTGCCTATGTAGTACTTGTTACGCAGGCAGCACAGTGCATAAGTGCAATAATCCGAATTGCAGGTCATATGTTTTCTTATCTTGAAAGATCTAGGGACCGTGGAAACATGATGGATTTTCTATTCTCACTGTCTCTCCATGCCGTGCAATTACTGCATCTAAAAAAAACCCGGATATTATTAGTACCTGGCTGAGTTACTAAGGTCCGACTTAAAGAATCCTTCAAGGAGGTACTTTTCGTAAATGTGAATTTAGGATGTTCCTCAAGATGCTGTGCTAATGTCTTATCTGTCTGAAGAACGTGCCAATATTTATGGAAAATTTGGTTCACCTCCCTTGTTCTGTGGAATGTGGTAATAAACCTCATGGGTTGAGCATCCATTGCCTGTTTCTTCTTCAGGCCAGCAAATCTTCTCTTTTAACCTGATGTTCTCTCACTAGAGCCTTGTCGATACCAGGTTTAGAGTACCCTCCCTCTTAAGGTCATGGTTTCTACTTCTCTCTGTAAAGCCGTTTTGAAACTGCAATTTCGCCTGGCTGTCAGCAGGTCCCCAAAGGGAATGCTTTGGATCAGATTACAGGGATGACCACTGCTGGTGTACAGCAATCTATTCCTTGCTACCTAAATAGACTGCTTTGTAGCCTACTATTCTGTACACACAACTTTATATCCAAAAATGCAATTTTGGCAGTGTCCATATGACATGTAAAGTTCACATTTAAGGTGTTATCATTCATGGTATCCACAAAGCCCTCAGCCAAATCTTTATTGCCGCTCCAATACAAAAGAAATTATCAATTGTATTGGACCCAGAGGACTTCGTGGTCAATAAACTGGCAGATGTTACTGATTACTAGGTACAAGCCAGCGTAGCTGGGAGCAAAGCAGGTGCCCATCACTGTCCCCTGGGTCTGATGGTAAATTTCCTTGTTGAAGATGAAAACATTGTAAAACATATCCATATCATATCTAGCACCATCACAGTGTGTAAAAGGTAAGGGAGTGAGTGTGCCCTCCGGAAATGCCTACTGGCTTGAATTCCCTCGATCATGGGGTATGGACGTGTATAGATTGTTAACATATCGAAGTTAGCAAAACATTGTCTTCCCCAATTATATCATCAATAAGGCATAAGAAGTCTCCCATATCCCTAATATATGAAAGGAGGGCCTCCACAAAGGGACAGAAGAAAAAAATCAATATACTTGGAGGTGTTTTCCAATAAACTTCCCCTTGAGGAGACTGTCGGTCTTTCCAAGGGGTTGGTTGGATTTTTATGCAGTTTGGGCAGGAAATAGAGAGCTGGTATCTTGGGGAACTCACACCCCAACAATTGGTATTCCTCCCATTCTAATAAATCTTGATCTTTCCAATCAATGAGTTTCTTATAGAATCTCCGGTTTGCTTTTCACATTACCTCTTTACTTGAAAGCTAATAGTTCATTCTATCCTGAAACTTCCTGTTGCCTTCTTGCAGATACATTTCCAATGGAAGGACAACCAAATTCCCCCTTTATCAGATTTCTTAATGACTATTTCATTATTAACATAAAGTGTCCTGATTGCTTCCCAATGTCTGGCTTCTAGATTATTCCATTGTGCATTACTGTTAAATCTCATTTTAGTGAATTCCTTCACCGCTCGTTTTTCAAAACCATCTAGAGCGTCAATTGACATGCGTGATAAAAACTAATGTCTGTATTGGCATCAAAATTTGCTAAGTGCAAAATAGGGTCTAGTTCTGTAGTATCGTTGTCATCCAGTTCACTTAAAGTATGTAATAACTTAATTGTGCTAATACACAAATTAGAGGGGTTCCTGTCCCCTTTAAATGTTTCATAGATTGGCTTTGTGGCAAACCACCTCTTCAGTTTCAATTTTCTAATAAAATGAAACAAGTCAGTATGACTTTGTGTATAATTGTAGGATGCTGTGGGACAGAAGGAGAGGCCTAAGATAGGACTTCATTCTGAGAGTCACTCAGGGTTACGTTTGAAAGATTTACCATAGTCTGTCTATTCATCATTTTGAAGCTGTTTGGCCTTTTGTCTGTGCTTCAATTGAGCCTCTTCTGTGTTGTCTACTTTTCTTGCGCCTCTTCCTCTTCAGCCTAAGTGGTCTGGCGCACCTCTGCCTGGTTGTGCTTTTAAGGTCATGAGGTCGAACTCCTTTAAAATGTTTGCTTTTACTCGAGCCACATCCGAATGGACCGAGGCATCGCTCTCACTTGTGTTGCTGTCCATATTCTTACATCTTTTGCTTGTCCCTTGAGTTATGATCTCTTTAATCAATTCAGCTAGTCCTAGATTCTGAGTTTCCCCTGCCCCTCTTATTGTAGCAGTAGGGTCTTGTTGTTTACTTCTCAAGTTACCAGATATTCTCCGAAAGGTTAGAATTTGACTTTTTTCTTAATTGTTCTGGTCACTGTAATATTTCTTTTGTTTTTTTGCTTTAAGTTCTTTTTCTGCCTTGTCAAGTCTCTTGTTAAATTTGCTCATATCATTATTAAATTCCTCCATTGAACATTTCCATTGAGAGAGTTTTGAAATTCTGCCAATGTCAGCTAGTAATCTGTCCCAATCTTTCCAAGCATATTTAACCAATATCTTAAGCATATTGGTGGAGCATTCATGGTTATCTACAGTACACTTTTTAATCATTTGCAGATCCGGGTTATTGAACATCATATTATGAATAATATTATCCCTCTAGGTACCTGGCCACAGTCAAAATACTTCTGGAGTGTGACTGTGTTCTACCATTTCAATTGTTCTTGTTTTGAAATTCACCATAAATTGTCCCATATTTTTTTTTTATTGTTGAGTCTTTTTGTGCTGTGTCAGTATGTGTTGGGTCAGCACCTGAATCCGAATAGGGATGCGTGAAAAGTCAATTATTAGCCTCCTGTCTCCTCTTGTGAGCCATGGCCCTTTCATCATCAGCAACAATAGTAATACATACCATGTTCATAGATACTATATATCTATATATATATATCATGCACCTATGTAAATACTATTATGAAAAAAGCCCAAATTTGGAGATTGAGCTGTTTGATCCTGTCAGGGGAAGCCACTGGCAGAAATGGATCACTTAGCCCCAACTATGTTACTTGGGGTAATTTGCCTTTGGTGCCAACCTCACTTTCAGTTTCTAATAAAGCACGTCACCGACTACAGTGCCCTTTTCTCAGTCTAAGAAGTTCCCTCATGTCTACAGTAATATATGCAGAGGTACTTTGATACGCACTGATTAGACACAGGTCCGGTCACTCATAGTTTTCTCAGTGGATTCATTGCCAATGAGTTCATTAGCTCTTTAAACCAAAAGAGGTTGCACCAGTAAAGGTTAACATTCTGACTGCAGAATCACCTTTGCACAATTAGGACATTGCCTTGTAGTCTTTGCAAGTGCAGGCTGCACGTTACCTGCTCAAAGCAGATCTGACTTCCATGGTGTTCAATGATGTGGTTGGCAATCTTGCACCCTATTTGTATTTATTGTTTTTCAGATTAAAAAATCAAATCAAATACAAAACTTACAATAAACTTGCAGATATATGTTTACAAGCACAAAAAGAAGAATGTACCATAACATATATTGGCACTTCAACATAGCTACAATAATAGTATATGTTTATTAGCAAATAGGTGTGATGTTCCGGTGTATGGGCAGCTTATTAATGGTCTCCTCTGGCACTGCTTCCATGGATCTGCCTCTCTATTCAGGATTTGTATAAAAGAGTTAGCTATTTCATCCATCTTCCTCTACCATTGTATGGTCTACCACGTGCTTCCGGTCCGAGATCAGCCCAGCATCCCACTACTCTGTCCACACCTTCCCAATTATGCGTGAGCTCCCAGTCCCTTCATTCCTGCTACGTAGGTCCTGAAGGGGGCCCATATGCCATGGAGCAACTTGCACCTTTGGCGTTTTATCCTGTGATGCACGTTTCACTCTTCATCAAGACACCAGGGTTGGAGGTGCTACTCTCTGGCAGTTCTGGCCTCTGGCTTGAGGACATGATTTCTGCTTTGGCAGTGAGGACAGTTTTTTGTTTCACTAATAACTTTGGCACAGTTTGACAAATCGTCACATAATCTTGCAAAAAAAATGTTCATCCAACTTTTAGGAAAGTCGGTTATTTATAGGTGGGGGTATTCACCCTCAAATAGTAGTACTGCTACAATGACTAAATAGGTCTAGTCAAGTCTCAGTAAATAAATCCTTGTCAACACTTGGTAGCTACATAAACGAGAAGTCAGGCTAAACTTAGGAAGCAGGTATGTGTAAAACATTTAATACCACCAAACAGTAAATAAGTAAAAGATGCAAACCAGTAAAAATAAAACACCCGTTTATTAAAAAAAAGAGAATATTGGTGGAGCCTTTTGAGTTCAGCAGGTGCAGTCTTTCAGAGTGTAGGCCTCAAATTACCCAGGAGCCTCTGTGTCAAGGTGGCAGAACTCTTCTTTTATCCGGTAGGCCTTGCTCCAACTTTCTAGACTCTCCCCTGTTTAGATTATGTCCTATCTGATATGTTCACCTATGATTCTTCCTCCTGCTAGAGCTGGAATCAAAGGGTGTAGGAGTGTTCAAGGAATGAGGGGCGGCAGGTCCTGTCAGCCCTATTTGGAATCAGCAAGTTGAAACATTTTTGTCTGCCAGCTGTTCTGTAGCCCTCCCACTGGCTAAATCCTACTATGTAGCCAGTAGTTAACATCACCCAGTTGTGGAACTCAGAGGCAGATTGATATCCTCTAAGCCAGACTCATTAATTCTCTCAGCCAGGGATTTCTGGTTCATTTCTTGAGGTGTGATGAGTAGTAGTGCTGGTTTTATGCCAGTTATGGCTCAGGCAGCCTAATGTACATTTTATTAAAGTTTTCCACTAAAGTTATAAAAACTCTGATTCAATCCTAATAAATCAGATATATTTTGGAAATAACTTTGAATGATTTGTCTACCATTTTCCTATGCAAATGTGGACAATAAATACTTTAATTACGTCTTTGTCTGTCTTATAGAATATATAGCTGAACCTAGCTGCACAGTGCAAAATAGCATGTATGCCTGCATTCACTACGAGACTCACCTTTTACATATAATGTGCCACTTATTTTTACGCATGTAAGAATAATATTCCTTAAATGGCCAAGGCTTTTCCCTTGACATGCTTCACTGCTGTGTCTTTAAACTGCAGCCCAGCCAAAGCACAGTGGTGCTCCTAGCAGTCATATATTTTTCTTCTGTAGGTGTGTGGTATAAATATGCACTTTAGGACATTTAACTTCCACACCACTGTAGCAATTGTAGCACTATCTAACATCATTTTTGTAAGAAAATTAAATCGACCAATTTGGTGAAACCAATTTTACCATTTCTATTTTGGGGCTAAAACATATGCACTGTGGCACTAAACAGCAGAGTCCTAATACCGGCAAAAAAAGTGTCCATAAACGGCACAATATCTGGGTTGAGGAGTTGAAAAGTCAAATTTGTTACACACGCCTACACACAAATAGACATTGTCCCCGGCGGTACATTCTTAAGCGCAAACATCGCTTTCTCTCTTCTCAAATGCGCCTTTTGGCTTCCTAGTACGTGAAAGTCTGTGCACATGAGGTGGCGGTTCCTACTGGTACGTGCCTGGTCGTAACGTGGTCCCCCTGCTAGCATATGCCTGTTACACAGTATAGTACAGTGCATTCAGTATTACTTAGGCACAGTGCTTGATTTGTGCTTGTGGTTTCCAGTATGGGGCACCGCCACTTATTTTTGAGGGCCGACACTTATTTTTCTGCCACAAGTATTTACTGCAAGCAAAAGACATATGGGAAAGAAAAACGAAAAAGCATCACAAAGGGGGAAAGCGGAAAGCTGCAAGAGTGAGCTGAAGGGGCAGGGAGTGGGTGTAAATGGATTAAGAGACCTGAGATGGCTTCAGGATCACGCTGCTTCTGTATTCCGTGTTTGCACATTTAATTGCAGCAGCCGCATGTTTAACCCCTAGGGTGCCCAGGACGAGCTGGTCTCTCCCTCGGCAACGGTTGCTAGCTCTCCCCCAGATGGCTAAGCACGCCCCCTCCCCTAGGCAGGGATGGAAGGGGAATCGCTTCCCCTTCCACACCCACCCCTCCCTGACCCCCGTGGCATCTGATGACATCAGTGCGCTCTCGTGTGCTGACCTCATCAGAGGCCTTCTCCTCCGTGCTGGAAGCTCAGCAAAAGCATTCCTCCTCGATCACGTGGAGGGGGCAAAGAGGCATGAAAGGAGAGGAAAGGCCTCTCCTTTCATGTGTCTCTGAGTATTTCTGCTGCCTGATCGCAATGCGATCAGGCAGCAGAAATGCCCACTAGACACCATGTATTTTTTTTTGTGTTTATGATATAAGGGGAGAGGCCCATTGGGCAAGGGCTGCTTCCCAGGGGGTCAATATATGTTTAGGCTATTTCTGCCCCCCAGATCGACCTATTATAATTAGGCCGATCTGCCCCATGGGGGGGCAGAAACCAGGGATTTTTTTGTTTGTTTTTGTTTGTATGTGGGGAGTGACACCTTAGGCAAGCGTCGCTCCCCTGTGGGCAAAATTTATTCTAGCCCGTAAACCACTAGACACCAGGGATTTTTGTTTTTTGTCAGTTTCACATGAGGGGAGCAACCCCTTAGGCAATGGTCGCTCCCCTGGGGGACAAATATGTTTTAGGCTATTTCTGCCCCCAGGGGGGCAAAAACCTCTAGGCACTTGGGATTTCTTTTTTTTTATATATGTGGGGAGCGACCGCTTAGGTAAGGGTTGCTCCCCTGGGGGCAAAATTATCTTTATGCCATTGGGGGGCAGATCGGCCTAGGGGCAGAAACCACAAGACACCAGGGATTTTTATTTTTTTGCATCAATTTCACGCAAGGTGAGCGACCCCTTAGGCAAGGGTCATTCCCCTGGGGGGAAAATTTATTTTAGGCCATATGTGCTCCCCTTGGGGGCAGATCGGCCTTTTTCTATTAGGCCGATCTGCCCCTGGGGGGAAGAAACCACTTAGGCACCAGGGATTTGTGTATGTGTTTTGTTTGGGGGGCAGAAGGTCCACTAAATGCCAGGGAATACAAAAATTTAAAAAATTGTGTGTTGGTGGCTACCAACCAGTATGGGCATGGTTATGCCCCCACCCCAACTGAAGGGGGTAACAGTCTTTCATCTCCCCCCCACATATTAAAACATCTTATCCCACAGCAAGCAAGTTGACATTTGATCATTTGAGGTTTTGGTTTTACATTTGGGCCATGAGAGCTTGGCAAACTCTCAAAATCGTCCCACTTGGAATGGTGAGGGCTGCATTTTTTGGACTTTGAGACGCTGCCATATAGAAAAATCCACAAGACCAAGACACATCTAAAAACTAAACATCCGGGTGAGTCCAAGGTTGTGTGCTTCACATGCAACCCACACCATTTTCTTACCCACAATGCCCTGCAAACCTCCAACTTTGCTGGAAATCACACATTTTCTCTCC
The DNA here is from genome assembly GCF_031143425.1 of Pleurodeles waltl. NCBI lineage: Eukaryota > Metazoa > Chordata > Amphibia > Caudata > Salamandridae > Pleurodeles > Pleurodeles waltl. The sequence goes on along the minus strand of NC_090451.1, from coordinate 168,717,666 downwards.
ATTCTTGTGATGGAACCTTCTGGAATCTGCAGGAATCCACAAAATTCCCACCACCCAGCATTGTCTCATCTATACTGATAAAAATTCTGCTGCACTTGTCAGCCTCAAAATGTTTTTTTTCAAACTGCCCTTTTGGACCCACTTTGGTTCCCCCTCAATTTCTACATGTTTTTGTCTCTTACCTGTTACAAGCACTTGGCCCACCTACACAAGTGAGGTATCATTTTTACCGGGAGACTGAGGGGAACGTTGGGTGGTAGGAAATTCGTCCCGGTGCGGTGATCCCACAGAGAAATGTGGGAAAAATGTGATTTTTTTTTTAGCTAAATTTTAGGTTTGCCGAGGATTCTGGGTAAGAAAACATTGGGGAATCCATGCAAGTCACACCTCCCTGGACTCCCTCGGGTGTCTAGTTTTTCAGAAATGTCTGGGTTTGGTAGGTTTCCCTAGATGGCTGCTGAGCCCAGGACCAAAAACGCAGGTGCCCCCCACAAAAACCGGTAATTTTGTATTTAATCATTTTGATGTGTCCAGATAGTGTTTTGGGGCATTTCCTATTGTGAGCACAAGGCCTACCCACACAAGTGAGGTACCATTTCTATCTGGAGTCTTGGGGGAACGCTGGGTGGAAGGAAATGTGTGGCTCCTCTCAAATTCCAGAACTGTCTGTCACCGAAATGTGAGGAAAAAGTGTTTTTTTAGCCAAATTTTGAGATTTGCTAAGGATTCTGGGTAACAGAACCTGGTGAGAGCCCCACAAGTCACCCCATCTTGGATTCCCCTAGGTCTCTAGTTTTCAAAAATGCACAGGTTTGGTAGGCTTCCTGTAGGAAGTTGGCTCTGTATGTACTATTTCAAAGTAAGAAATAGCATGCACAGAGTCCAAGGGTTCCCCTTAGAGGTAAGATAATGGCAAAAAGAGATAATTCTAATGCTCTATTTTGTGGTAGTGTGGAAGAGCAGTAGGCTTATCAGAGGGTAGTGTTAAGCATTTGTTGTACACACACAGGCAGTAAATGGGGAACACACACTCAAACACAATTCCAGGCCAATAGGTTTTTACATAGAAAAATATATTTTCTTAGTTTATTTTAAGAACCACAGGTTCAAGATTTACAACCAATACTTTAAATGAAAGGTATTTCACTTAGGAACTTTAGGAACTTTGAATTAGCAAAATAGCATATACAGTTTTCACACAAATGGCAATAAGCTATTTTAAAACTAAACACTGTGCAATTTTCAACAGTTCCTGGGGGAGGTAAGTGTTTGTTAGTTTTGCAGGTAAGTAAACCACCTACAGGGTTCAAAGTTGGGTCCAAGGTAGCCCACCGTTGGGGGTTCAGAGCAACCCCAAAGTTACCACACCAGCAGCTCAGGGCCGGTCAGGTGCAGAGGTCAAAGTGGTGCCCAAAACGCATAGGCTTCAATGGAGAAGGGGGTGCCCCGGTTCCAGTCTGCCAGCAGGTAAGTACCCGCGTCTTCGGAGGGCAGACCAGGGGGGTTTTGTAGGGCACCGGGGGGGACTCAAGTCAGCACAAAAAGTACACCCTCAGCGGCAGGTGGGCAGCCGGGTGCAGTGTGCAAACAGGCGTCGGGTTTGCAATGTAGGTCAATGGGAGACCCAGGGGTCTCTTCAGCGAAGCAGGCAGGCAAGGGGGGGCTCCTCGGGGTAGCCACCACCTGGGCAAGGGAGAGAGCCACCTGGGGGTCGCTTCTGCACTGGAGGTCAGATCCTTCAGGTCCTGGGGGCTGCGGGTGCAGTGTCTTTACCAGGCTTCCGGTTCTTTGAAGCAGGCAGTCGCAGTCAGGGGGAGCCTCTGGATTCCCTCTGCAGGCGTCGCTGGGGAGGTTCAGGGGGGTCATCTCTGGCTACTCACAGGGTCATAGTCGCCGGGGAGTCCTCCCTGTAGCGTTGTTTCTCCACAAGTCGAGCCGGGTCGTCGGGTGCAGAGTGCAAAGTCTCACGCTTCCGGCGGGAAACGTGTGTTCTTTAAAAGTTGCTTCTTTGTTGCAAAGATGTTTCTTCTTTGGAGCAGAGCCGCTGTCCTCGGGAGTTCTTGGTCCTTTTAGATGCATGGTAGTCCTCTGAGGCTTCAGAGGTCGCTGGACCCTGTGGAACGCGTCGCTGTTGCAGTTTTTCTTGAAGTGGGGAAACAGGCCGGTAGAACTGGGGCCAAAGCAGTTGGTGTCTCCGTCTTCTCTGCAGGGCTTTCAGCTCAGCAGTCCTTCTTTGTCTTAGGTTGCAGGAATCTAGTTTCCTAGGTTCTGGGGAGCCCCTAAATACTGAATTTAGGGGTGTGTTTAGGTCTGGGAGGGCAGTAGCCAATGGCTACTGTCCTTGAGGGTGGCTACACCCTCTTTGTGCCTCCTCCCTGAGGGGAGGGGGGCACATCCCTATTCCTATTGGGGGAATCCTCCAAAATCAAGATGGAGGATTTCTAAAGGCAGGGGTTACCTCAGCTCAGGACACCTTAGGGGCTGTCCTGACTGGTGGGTGACTCCTCCTTGTTTTTCTCATTATCTCCCCTGGACTTGCCGCCAGAAGTGGGGGCTGTGTCCAGGGGGCGGGCATCTCCACTAGCTGGAGTGCCCTGTGACATTGTAACACGAAGCCTGAGCCTTTGAGGCTCACTGCTAGGTGTTACAGTTCCTGCAGGGGGGAGGTGTGAAGCACCTCCACCCACAGCAGGCTTTGTTTATGTCCTCAGAGAGCACAAAGGCTCTCACCACATGGGGTCAGAAACTCATCTCTCAGCAGCAGGCTGGCACAGACCAGTCAGTCCTGCACTGAACAATTGGGTAAAATACAGGGGGCATCTCTAAGATGCCCTCTGTGTGCATTTTTTAATAAATCCAACACTGGCATCAGTGTGTGTTTATTATTCTGAGAAGTTTGATACCAAACTTCCCAGTATTCAGTGTAGCCATTATGGAGCTGTGGAGTTTTTTACAGACTCCCAGACCATATACTCTTATTTCTACCCTGCACTTACAATGTCTAAGGTTTTTCTTAGACACTGTAGGGGCATAGTGCTCATGCACCTATGCCCTCACCTGTGGTATCGTGCACCCTGCCTTAGGGCTGTAAGGCCTGCTAGAGGGGTGACTTACCTATGCCACAGGCAGTGTGAGGTTGGCATGGCACCCTGAGGGGAGTGCTATGTCGACTTAGTCATTTTCTCCCCACCAGCACACACAAGCTGGCAAGCAGTGTGTCTGTGCTGGGTCCCTAGGGTGGCATAAGACATGCTGCAGCCCTTAGAGACCTTCCCTGGCATCAGGGCCCTTGGTACCAGGGGTACCAGTTACAAGGGACTTACCTGGGTGCCAGGGTTGTGCCAATTGTGGAGACAATGGTACATTTTAAGTGAAAGAACACTGGTGCTGGGGCCTGGTTAGCAGGGTCCCAGCACACTTCTCAGTCAAGTCAGCATCAGTATCAGGCAAAAAGTGGGGGGTAACTGCAACAGGGAGCCATTTCCTTACACTTCCCTAGGTGACGACTGAGCTAGAGGCCAAAATCCACAGGTAGGCACTTTGCAAAAAACACCTCTGTTTTCTTTGGGAAAATGTGATGTGTCCACGTTGTGTTTTGGGGCATTTCCTGTCGCAGGCGCTAGGCCTACCCACACAAGTGAGGTACCATTTTTATCGGGAGACTTGGGGGAACATAGAATAGCAAAACAAGTGTTATTGCCCATTGTCTTTCTCTAAATTTTTCCTTCCAAGTATAAGACAGTGTGTAAAAAAGGCGTCTACATGAGAAATGCCCTGTAATTCACATACTAGTATGGGCACTCCGGAATTCAGGGATGTGCAAATAACCACTGCTCATCAACACCTTATCTTGTGCCCATTTTGGAAATACAAAGGTTTTCTTGATAGCTATTTTTCACTCTTTATATTTCAGCAAATGAATTGCTGTATACCAGGTATAGAATGAAAACCCACTGCAAGGTGCAGCTCATTTATTGGCTCTGGGTACCTAGGGTTCTTGATGAACCTACAAGCCCTATATATCCCTGCAACCAGAACAGTCAAGCAGACGTAACGGGATATCGCTTTCAAAAATCTGACATCACAGGAAAAAGTTACAGAGTAAAACATAGAGAAAAATGGCTGTTTTTTATCTCAATTTTATTTTAGTTTTTTCAGTTGTTATTTTCTGTAGGAAACCCTTGTTGGATCTACACAAATTACCCATTGCTGAATTCAGAATGTTTTTTACATTTCAGAAATGTTTAGGTTTCTGGGATCCAGCATTAGTTTCACACTCATTTCTGTCACTGACTGGGAGGAGGCTGAAAGCACAAAAAATCGTAAAAATGGGCTATGTCCCAGTAAAATACCAAAATTGTGTTGAACAATTGGGTTTTCTGATTCAAATCTGCCTGTTCCTGAAAGCTGGGAAGCTGGTGATTTTAGCACTGCAAACCCTTTGTTGATGCCATTTTCAGGGGGAAAAACACAAACCTTCTTCTGCAGCCCTTTTTTCACAGTTATTTTAAAAAAACGAAATTTTCACTGTATTTTGGCTAATTTCTAGGTCTCCTTCAGGGGAACCCACAAAGTCTGGGTACCTCTAGAATCCCTAAGATGTTGGGGAAAAAAGGACGTAAATTTGGCGTGGGTAGCTTATGTAGACAAAGAGTTATGAGGGCCTAAGCGCGCCCCCCCCCCAGATAGCCAAAAAAAAGCCTGCCACCTGAGGGGGGAAAGGCCTGGCAGCGAAGGGGTTAAGAGGAGGGCTTTGGGCACCAGCACGTTTTTATTTACAAATTAAGCACTGCTTATGCACAAAATATGGCTGTCCTTGCTAGCACACACCGACACATAAGCTGTGGCATGTCCCCTGGTATTACAGGCCTACTAGCAGGCGTGCCGCCCCCCTCGGTGCAGGAGTATGCTGTGCTCGTGCGTCCCTGCAGCTGTGCTGTGTTGTTCTCCCTGCTGCCGCAGCATTGTTGTTTGTAGGAGCCGCCCATTCGTAGGTGAAATGGCTATCCCTACCTGCATTGATGTGGTTATGCACACTGTAAATATGCTTTCCCAACCCCCTGGTGTCTTTGCGGCTCACAATCTTTGTGATTTTAAGCACATCTGAGTGTTTCCTCAACTCGTGTTGAATCTGCCCAGATTCTGTACAAGCGCTAATGACGATGAACTGCCTTTTAATATTTATTGCGCAGCTCGCCAAACAATTAATGATTTTCAGCGCTATCCACGTCCCTTTCTGACAAAATGTCCTCGCTTTGCTGGCTCAGCTGATACAAATAGTGACAGCGTTTCAAACGCGCCGTATAACAGGATAGAAGCTGCAGCGTTTGATTGAAACCCCCAGCAGCCGCTTCTTAATGGTGTGTAGTTCCTGACAGCAACTAACTATTAATGGCCCTGCACCAGTAGCCTCGGAAACTAATGCATCAACTTGCCCGCAACATAAATGTGGCTCACTGGCCGCATCTATATATTTCCCAGCTAAAAGTACCCGTCTAGGATAAGCTATTCTCTTCAGACATTTATCACGTGTGTGATACTCTGCGAAATCTGGGGCACTTTTCCTATTTATCTGGTGCACTAAAAGACATGCTGACTGGAGGATTTTTTCTGTTGGATGAAGTGTTGAATGATGTCTCTTGTAAATAAAATGACTAATGGAAGCAAGCGGCAGTGCAAAACCGTATTATGCAATTGGGTGACCGAACTATAATGCAAGACGCATCTTTTTAACACACGGGTATCAATACAAAAATATGGATGCTTCCTAAATAAGAAAACAGTACTAATTCAGTAGAAGCTATAGAAAGTGTAATTTGCAACAATTTATAATTCTATTTGTAATGGAATCTCCAGGGGCGACGTTTGGGGCTCAGGAACGCGGTGGCATCTGCCTTTCCTTCTACAGAGCTGGTCTGAAGTGCAGCTAGAACCGTTCTTCATGGGGGCCTACCAAGTGAAGCAATAGAGGTGGAACTAATAATTCATGTCCTGGGGGCGGAACTATGTTCACAACTGATTTACGAAAAAAAGTGACGAATCCTACGTTTTAAATGTATTAAAAAACATGACATGATCAGAATAAACTTATACATGCCAGTTGTCGCCTCTTAAAAGGTCTTCAGAACCTTTACTTCTGATGTGCTCCCGCACTGGGAAGCGGTAATCTTAACTGATTGTTTTTAAAAACCAATAAATCAGGCAGTGCTTAATTTGTAAATAAAAATGTGTCGGTACCCAAAGCCCTCCTCTTAAACACGCGGCTGCTGCAAATAAATGTGGGAACACAGAATACTGAGGCAGCGTAATCCTGAAGCCATCTCGGGCCTCTTTAATCCATATAAAGCCACTCCCTGCCCCTTCAGCTCACTTTAGCAGCTTCCTACTTTCTCCCTTTGTGACGCTTTTTCGTTTTCCCCTTCTTCCGTCTGTCCCATATGTGTCTTTTCCTCGCAGCAAATGCTCGAGGCAGAAGAATAAGCCCCGGCCCTCAAAAATAAGTGCTGGTGCTCCGCACCGGAAACAACAAGCACAAATTAAGCATTGATATCAGGGCTAGAGAGATGTTGTTCTTGATCTGATTCCTCACTGTCAAAACCCTTTTCAGAGGTCCATGGGGCATGCAGGGGCTACTGGGCCCAACCGAGGAGGACCTAGGGCCTGACCTACAATGGTTCCTGAGCAACTGGGACAAGTACCGCTTCTGCATTTGACTCTCAGTGGTATCTGTGGATGAGCAGACAAAGGCTTCCTCATGGGGTGGGGGATGGGCAGTTTAGATTCAGGTTTGTTAACGTGCTCTCAGTAATGTCAATAAATCAATGTCCAGTCAAATACTTGCTTTTATAGGAAAAAGGAGTATTTTATTTATACCTCTACACAGACAAAGAAACAACACCATCTGCAAGCAACAACAAAATCCCCTTGAAGTCAGAGCTCTAGTGTTTATCTGGCAAATCCCTGCCCCACCCTTTACCTTGCAATGTGGTTGGTATTATTCCCCCTTTACACCTATTCACTGGCGATGGCATCCGGGGAATGCTTACTAGTAGGCCTTACTCACAAGTCCCATTTGACTCACAGGAAATACAGCACCTTCATCAGCCCGTTTCAAGTCTATTCTCCAACAGCACGGAAGCAGTTAGCATTTCATCGGATTCCCCAACTTCGGGTACTTGCATACTCTGATCCTGTTCGGAGGAGTCTGGCTCCTCATGGTACAAGCAGCAGCACCCAGCAGGAGCAGGCTCTCTCCAGAGGGGCGCTGTCGGCACAAACAGCGATTAAGAGTGTTTCCAGCTTCCGTCAGGGCAGTAAGTTCACACGCAGGAGGGGGTTGATCTTTGTACTCGCTTTCGGATCCCAGAGACAAAACAAAGTCTTCACTGCATCCTCTGGACTCCATGAGGCAAGTCAGGTCTTGATGCACAATTTTGACCTGCAGGACGCAGCTTCAGTTTTCCAAGGTTACGACCCGAACTTGGCAAAACATACTACTGGCAGGCCCTCCTAGCATACGGGGTTGCCGTGGTACTTGATTGCCAGGCGTAGACTTCTCTTGTGCAATCACAGATACCAGGGTGACCCCTCCTGTTACAGGAAGTCACTGCAAATGCTTACAAAAGTCTTGGTACTTTGCTGGCACAGTAATTTCCATGGTTGTCACCCTGTGCCAGCAAGGTGTTACAAGCTTGGCACTGTCCATGTGGCACTCAGTGCATGGCTCAGTCCATGACATCCCTCTCCTGGCATCCTCACCAAATCACACCTGAACACGGGCAACAACCTGATCGTTGCACAGCTGTCTTCTCACGCCTCTCACTAGGAGTCCTTTTGGTGGGGCTGCCCACTGGATGTTGCTCCCTCCACCACTGTACTCTTCCTCACAGGGCACACTGGTTTTGTCAAACAGGGAGGCGCTGGTGCTCTGGGCTTCAGGGCAGATGGTCTTGGTTTCTCTGGGTAATGTCCCCTCACCCAGCTGGGATCCTGAGTTTTTGTCACAGGCAGAGGTCTTGCAAAGTTTCCCCTTTTCACACAGCCCATATGGCACATTTTGGGGTCTCAACCTCCCCTTCTTCTAGTCTATTTCCAGACTAACCAAAGGTGGCTTAGGGTCTGGGTTTTTGAAGTTTTATGTTGAGGTTCTGCTTCTTTTGAAGAGTACACTTTTCTCTTTCTTCATCCTTATGAAAAGGCTGTCTATCACAGCAGGAGAGACTCCAAAGCTGATTGCCATGGGAGTGACTACATTTCTCACTTGGATGTCAGCCCCAGTGCTTTGTGTATCAAAATAATTCCTGGACTCCTAGCCCTAATATTTGTGATTCCTACATCAGTCCCATCTCCTTCCTGAGATGTTTCCAGGCCCTTGCATGTTATTTATCACTGCACCAAAGAGCACTCTTTGCAGTTTACTGGAGGAGTCTCTCTCTCTCTCTCTCTCTCTCTCTCTCTCTCTCTCTCTCCCTCCAGTGTGTCCCACCCCAGTTCACAGGAATGCAGCAATACACAAACCTGTCTGGGTGGTTCCTCTACTCTTCATGACTTCACTAAGCAGGCCTGGGCTTCCCAAAACAAACCCAGGTTCCTCCTAGTAATGTATCATTGTAGGCACATTTGTACCCAGTATACATACTGAGTGCTCATACTGTTCAGTGCTGTCATCTCCATGTATTTTTCCACAGAGGCGCACATACATCTTGCGCACACAGTCAATCTGTGCACAGCTCAGTACTGTATCGTGCTGTGGTGAGATATTGCAAACACACACTGCCAGCACACACAATCACAATGCACATGCTGTACAACAATTGATTCTTCCTCTATTGTACTTCAGGCAAGCATACACCCCGCACATGCTTTCATTGTGCATTCACTCCACAGCACTGCACCTCTCATATATTGTGTTCTCAAAGGTATATATACACTGAATACATGCACTAACAAAGCTTGTACTGCACCACGCCGCTATATACCTATACTGTACTTTTCCCAGGGACACATACATCCAGAGCAGATTCACCACTCCTATGCTGCACAGCACCCTACATCTAATTGATGTAGACTAAGGATGAGTTAAGCAGACAACAGTGAAATTATAAAAAGGATGAGAGAGCCTGTAGGCCTCATTTCAGTGACATAGGGTAAAAAGGAGCTGTTCACTTCCAGTGATCCATACATGGTATGGTGCCACCACTGCACTTGTGCTGCTTAATTCTTCCATCGTTATGAGGGTATCGCTTTGGGCACCCCGCTCGCTCCAACAAGAACACAATGTGTGAGACAGGCCTACGTTGTGGTGCACATGGATGATCCCTGTTTGCCTGTGACAACAAAAATCAGCATTAGGGATCCAGACAACAGTGAAGTTGGGCACTCAGTTCAAGGGTACCCATCTTTTACAATGCAGAGGACTTTTCTGTCTCAGCACTCAAGGTTTGCAAAATATTAAAATGTAAGATTTCTCAACATTTCCCCAGAGTCCCAGGACTCCAGTATTCTGTTGCTACAGTAGGAACTACATAAGTCCACAGTCTAGGGATATTGTCATCAAGAGAGATGAAGGTCAATACTGCATTTCTGATTAGATTCTTCTTAAAATTATCTACCTGCGCACCTTCCATTGTAGTATCAATGGGTATGGCAAACTGAGTGAAACCAAATACATTTCAAGTATTGGCAAAACTAGGAAGCATAAGGAAGTCAACCACCTCGGCTGACATGCTGTCAGGTGCGGGTACATGAGACATGTCACATTTTTCCAATTCAGCATTATTGATTTGGAATAAAACAATTACATCAACTGAGGCTAGACATTCCTCCAGTAAAATGTTCACATGAAGTTGCAATCCAAACCATATTCTAAAACCCCAAATGTGCCCTTCCAGAGAGGTCTTGAACCAAAGTATTCAAAATATTCTGAGCTTCCTAAGTGTTTCAATGTAGAGATATGAAACTCTTACCTACCCCCAAAAAGATGTGCAATTAACAGTTTTCTGCAAACAACAATTAATATTACATTTTTCAACAGCAGTCCAAGCTGATCAATGTTAAAGGAAAGTTTTTCACCCAAAAATATTTTGGAGTGTACATAAGTAGAAAATGTATGATTTTCATAGTTTCTAAACATTCCCAGAGATACTACGTCATGAAAAACAGTGCACCATAACCAGAAATGTTACCATAATATAGTGATATGGGCATGTATGTGTCGTATGTACGTAATATGCTACTTTGAGGTCTAATGACTTTATTTCTCTATTTAGAGTCTCCTAGCAGAACATTAAGAATTCGATAATAGTTTCTCTTTATTTTTTCAGATTCAATTTTACTTTGTATATTTTTGTTATGGTTAATTATTTACATTATTTGTATCACTGTTTAATGGAGATTTTTGTAAATGATAGGTTAAAAGAATTTTCTCGTGGTTCTCTGATAATATTTGTAAATGTATTGCGTTCATGAATTTTTTTTAATATGATTTTTTTAATTGATGTTTTGAAGCTATTTTATGATTCTAATTGAAAAGCAATAGGCAATATGATTAACTTCCCCACTGTAAGAAGGCGCTTTTTCCTGTGAGAAAGAAATTAGGAGCAGTTCCACAGCGTCAAAACAAAATAAGCGCAACAGTGCAATCATTGGGAAGGCTTTAATACATAGCTAGGATTGGCAGACTAAAAGGTAGCCGAGAAGAGTGTGAATCAACAACTAGCTACTTTTATCCTCAGCTGAGAGAGTAGTAAATTCTCGAAAGGTTCCAGTCTCCGGAAAGGTACAGGTGGAAAGGTTTAACTCTGGGGAAGATGTCTTGTTGATGGAAAACCTGTTGTACACCTCTTCCACTTTAAGTTGAAAAATGTTGGCAAGAGTATTACAAAACGATTGGCTTGCAAATTATTATTTGGAACAGTGGTCAAATTTTTTTTTTACAGACTATTTTGAGGGTTCACTTTTCTTTTTGGGTGAAGTAGGAATATTTTTTTCTCTAACAAGTTTTTGTAATCCACCAAGCATTGGTTATATTTTTCTTTCTCTAGATTGTTGTATTCCTTACTCCATTCCTGCCTTATGCAACACTGTTTTTGGGTCCTTAGTTTTTCTGAGAACCAAGGGGCCGATGATTTACTTCTCTGGGGCTTAGATTACTTGGCAGAAGCCAACACGGTTACTGCTGAATTCAGTTAGTCAGAGTAGTTTAAGATTGGCTTGTCTAAATCCTCCGACCTCTCCGGCTGTAGCTGTATTAAAATCTGATTACATTGATGGATTTGCTTTTTGTCGCAAGCACATGATGTTTGCGAACGCTGGGGGACTTTGTCTGGGCACTCTCCTTGTAAGAGTTTTAAATCAAATATCACTGCGTTGTGGTCTGACCAAGTAAGAGGTAGGGTACTTAAGTTAGTTAGAGAGGTATTGTTGGTAAAAATCCCAGCCACCGTATGGGCAGCACCTGCAGCAGTAGTCCAAGCCTGTATGTAAACAGACACACACACACACACACACTCTCACATGCATAGCAAGATTTCCATACACAAAATAAGTAGAGCACCAGGCAGTGTTTTTCAGTTTTCTCACACACACCGAACACATGCTGATCTATCCAGAAACAAATTAAGCTTCCCTTGCATGAACAGAACATGGACAGCACTAGCAGCAGTAGTCCAAGCCTGTAGGTAAACACACACACACACACACACACACAAACAATCCGGTGCAAGTGAAGATTTCCTCACATACAAAACAGGGATCACATTGGCAGCAGCATCTAAGCTTTTATTTCAGGCACAGAATACACAGAGTAATATATAGAGGTGGGTCAGCCACTGAAGGCTGGAGCCAAATGCCAAGCTCTGGTTCAGCTCAAGGTTCTCTTGAGCCCAAAATGAGCTGAGCTATCTTAAAGCTTCTGTCTGCTACCCATGCTCTAACCTTATGCACCAAGAATATAAGATAAAGCATTAAACTTTGATGTCAAACAGGACCGAGAAAGGGATGCCATTCTACTGGCGGAATTACACAGTGTGAGACCAGAAAACCTGGGAACAATTCTTGCTGGGCCACTTGATCAAATCATGTGATTCTTAGAAGTTATTTTATTTTATCTTGCCTCCAAATGTTTTCATTATTGAATATGAGAAAACCTCGAAGTCCACGAGGATGTATGCTGTACAAAAATCTCTCTTGTGTTTGACTTAATGTTGCTTCATGTAACATACAAATATAGCCCACATATTGGGGGCACATAACAACTGATCTGCCTCTTAATTTGCTAATGGTATTAATGTTGGAGTTAGGGGTGAGAGCATGAATGTTTCTAAATTCAAATTTGAAAACTAGGACTTTTAATAATTGTCTCTCAATTCAGTGATATAATCTGATGAACTAAGGTGAAAAGCTTTTTTAGTAAAATATATGTTTTTGAATTTTGAAGAGACTTTATCATATTTTTACATAATATTTATTGCATGATTTCCATGTCAAATGTTCCCATGACTCAGCACATACCTGGGCTCTTAGAAACAAGATGGGCTCTTAGAGACAAAACTGACTCTTGGCTCAGCTCTCCCTTTTAAATTGTTGGCTCCCCACTTTACTAGAGTAACTTATATATAACAGTTACTCAAGTTCTCCCTTTCTTAGTATTTTGCACAGGGGAGCAACATCATGTTGTCTGAAATTGTCTGTTTCCACAAGTCTCAGAATGATAACTATTACTACTGCAGGTTTTATTAAGGAACATTTGTGCACTAGTGACCCTGAGAAGTTGTTTTGAAATTACCTGTGCATTTTTCAACATTAAATGAATTTAAAAAGCCTCCTATAATTATTGTTTCCAATCCCAGCACTCTGTCTTAAGTAAGTCTATGTCCTTTCAATAACCGCTATCATTTGCCCTTCACCCATCAAGCTGAATGCAGTGATTACTGTAACTGTTATGTCTTCGGAAGCCACGTATCAGTGTGGGCATAACTTCTTCTTTGGCCTCTGCTGGTGTCAGGCAGCCAGGGCCGAATGGCATACCCTGCATTTACATAAGTGAGCATACACACTGCTGCTCTGCCATTCAGTCTGCCTGCAATGATGCATTTACAGTACCCCCACAGGTGCTTGATTGGATTCTGCTGCTCTGAGTTTGACTCCTTCAGCTGAGGGAATCGGATGGAGCTCCCAGTGCTGTAATATCTCCTGTGACTGTAATATGCAGTGGTGCTGGAACAGTTTTCAGTCTGGGGGTGCTTCTGTCAACATTTTATCACTGGACTCCTAGAGGTTCTGAAAAATCCAAGTATCACACTAAGAATTAGTGTCACATCCAACAGGAGAGTGATATGGATATATTATGCAGCTGGTGTAGCACTTAGAAGCGAACTGTCACAAATTAATTACTAAACCATGGTGTGGTTGTACATGTCATTTACAGACAGAATGTTTTTCATTGAAACAATCACAAAATTTGCACAGGCATACAGTTTCACTGATAAAACTAGATAGCGCACAAACGATAATTTGTGGAAATTGAGTTTCAGCGAATACTTGTCATTTATATATCACCAAGTAAAGTATTTTGATGCTTGTTTCCATCACACTTTAGAATTAGAAAATTGTACTTTATTTGTGCTTTCCTAACTGTTTACTTATTTTAAAATATTTGTACTACTCATTTATAGGTATTTAAATGTTGTTGTGTGTTAGAAGAAAACAATTACCTACAGCTTTTCCTTTCCCTCCTGCAAGATTGTTACATAGTTGTTACATAGTTCCCTTTACAAAGTTCTCACTTTGTGTAGTAGGAGAAAGAAAAGTAAACACCAGTCTCCATGTTAAAAGAATAATCAGCAGTATATCAAAAAACTAGACTGACATTTCACCTCTGTGTTTGAAAACATAGCAAATGTGACAAGATATAATAAAATGTTTGTCATCTTTGATGCTCATTCACCTTCAGAACCCCAACTTGGATATTTTAAGGGTGCTACAGCACCCCCCAACCCTACTTCAAGTGCCTATGTTAGTAGGTGCCCTCTGAAGGCACAAGGGACTGTTGTAGTTGGGCCTTCCCTCAACTCTGCACCCCGGAGCATTGCACCCGCTGCACCACTAGTAGCCATGGCCTTGGAAGAGGTTGCAGGCCTGATTGTCTCCCCTGACCTCCACCTGATATTTGTAAACTAGAGCCAGCCTGTCCTACTATATAACAAACCATGATTTGCTGTTTGTTGGACATTTTGGTGTTTTCCTTACCACTGTATACCTCATGCTGGCACCTTCCAGTTACTAGGAACAAAGACTGAAGACCTCATTGCAAGTTGACTGGTTTTATTTGCAGGGATTTAAGGGGGGGGCCTGATCCTGGGCAGTCATCTGGGTCCAGAGTCCCTCAGCTCAGAATTACCTGGTGTGAAGTACACAGACCTGGTAGTTCTGGGTTTAGGGATCCTGGCTTGTTGGTTGGAATGACCTGCAGCGGTATTCTATTTGAGAATATTACTGCAGACCACTCGCAATAAGGGATCAAAGAGGTCTACACATCAAGGAGGAAATAGTATATCAGGAAAGTCTGGTGGTCTTTGGATACCATAAATATTAACTTATGCCCCATCTTGAGTATTTAGCCAACTCTCCGTATATAATTGTAAGAAATTGGAGTATTAGTTGAGGGGACTGAGAGCTCACATCTAATGATATTCACAATAGTTTTCGGTGTGAACCATGAAAGTCACTAAATCAACCTGTGCTCAACCCTCTACTTGACACAGAGTGGTCATGCTTGATTTGGAGACAATATGTAAATTATGATTACAGTACACGAACAGTATTAAAGTGCAAATACAACAGAAGGAAAATCCCAAGGCAATTTAGAAAAGAGAATATTTAAATAAATAAATTACAGTAAAACATAAAAAATCCAATAAGTAGAAACAGAAATATGATTTTTCAAGTTTAAGTTAAAAATGGCGCCAAAAAGCTCTAACCGCCACCCGTGGTTACCTGGTCGGTCTGGACAAGGTCAAAGTCAAAAGTTAAGGCCTACTGCAATAGACCACGGGTCAGGTACATAGACCAGGTTTGCCTTGTTGGAAAATGTAACTTCTGACTCAGAAACATTTGTGGAGGTAATCTTCTGTAGGCCCAGGCAGCTGACTGAATCCAAGGAAGGGCTCAATGATGACAAGGAGCAGCTGCGTGAGGTCTCTGGGTCAATCGGAGGATGCTTGGCATCGGGGTCCGGTGAAGCTGTCATTAAAGGTTGACAGCATCTATGCTCACCTTAGAGTCTGATGAATCTGATGATCGGATGCTGCTCCTTGTTGAGTCCCGGAAAGCTGTTGACAAAAACTGTCGGTGTTCGGTGTTGGGCCCAGTTAAGTTAGATAGGGAGGAGTGCACTCTGACCATGGTCAAGGGTCCAGGACTTTGGGGACAGTACTTGTGGTTCAAGACTCTATACCACAGAGGCCAGCAGAGAAGACCATGTCAGGCTCAGTTGGGGCTGGTCAGCTGGAAAGCAGGAAAAGGCCTCTGTAAGCTCGCTGAAGCCCTGCAGCTCAGACAGGTCAGCCAGCTGACTCTTGGAGTCACTTCATGGGTCCTCAGTTCAAGGCAAGCAGCTACAGTCTTACTTCAGGGTTCAGACTGCAGGGCAGTCCTTCTTCTGATTCTTCAGAGACCAGGACTGTTCTGAGGAGAGTTCTGGGGATGCCACTTTTATGCTGAGTGACAGACTGTGGGTGGGGACAATCCAGGCCCCTAAACCAGTTCTAGGAGCTCTTCCTCCCCCTCTGGGTTTGGAGCCAATGTGAATAGAAAGACAAAAAGGAGGAAGGCCTAGTTGCAAACTTCATCAGGCAGTAGCAGGGTAGGCTTCCTTTGAAGCTAAGGAGTGTGTCAGAGTCACCAGATCCTCGGGGTCTGCACACGTTCCCAACATGTCCACCACTGAACAGCTCCAAGACTCTGATAGATGAATCACAGAGGCTAAGAGTTCAAGAGGGGGAGAGGGGTTTAGGAAGGGGACAGCTGGGAAGGAGATCTGTAGGAAGCAAAAGTTAAAACAACACAACATCAGATTCAAAACCACATTTAGACTCATGAAACCTCTCTGTTGGATCTAGGGTTCAATGGTACTTGGAACATGAAATAATACTCTATTGAGTCCAGAGTTCTATGACACTCGGAACATAAATTAATATTCTGTGTAACCTAAAGTTCAGTGATACTTGAAACATGAAATAAACACACTGTTGAACCTAGAGTTCAGTGATACTTGAAACATGAAATAAAACACTCTGTTGAGTCTAGAGTTCGGTGATACTTGAAACATGAAATAAAACACTCTGAGTCTAGAGTTCAGTGATACTTGAAAACGTGAAATGAAACATTCTGTTGAGTCTAGAGTTCAGTGATACTTGAAACATGGAATAATATCTAAAACTAAGCAAACATGAAATGGTCTAGAACTAGACTCTGAGTAGACCTTACTAAATCTAGCTACCTGAAAAAGAATCAAAAATGGTTAGTACAATGTTTCATATGGAATTTTCATGAATTGAAAACATACTGTTCTAGAGATACTAGAACCTTCCTGAATAATGTCCCAAAACAAACACAGCCTCATTACATGAGGATAAGACTCTCCAAACATTCCTTGTAAGATAATAGGAATTGTACTAGAAGCCCTACATGCACATAGAATACAATATCCAGAATTCTAGCACAATAGAACTTTAGAATGTCAGAACATAGATTGCGCACATCGCGATTTCCACAAGAGTCATGTAAATGTCATGAAATAGTTGCGCACAATGAATAACAAGAATTAAGCACAGGAAACAAATCGCGCATTTTACCGATTTGCAGGCAGCTTTGTAAATGCCAGAAAATGGTTGCGCGCAATGAATAACAAGAATTAAGCACAGGAAACAAATTGCGCGTTTTACCGATTTGAAGGCAGCTTTGTAAATGCCAGAAAATGGTTGCACGCAATGAATATCTTGATTTATACACAAGTAAAGAATCTTGCTTCTTGCCGATTCAAATGCAACCTGTAAAATGTCAGAAAAGGGTTGCGCACAATGAATACCAAGGGTTAATCACAAAAAGCGAATTGCGCGTCTTGCCGATTCGAATGCAACCTTGTAATATCAGAGAATGGTTGCATACAATGAATATCATGAATTGTACACGAGTAAAGAATCGCACGTCTTGCCGATTCGAAAGCAACCCTGTGAATAACAGAAAATGGTTGCGCACAATGAATACCAAGGGTTGAACACGAAAAGCGAATCGCGCGTCTTGCCAATTCGAATGCCACCATCAAACTGCCAAGGAATGGTAGCGCACATTGAATATCATGAAGTACGCACAAGGAAAGAATCGCGCTTCTTGCCGATTCAAATGCCACCATGAAACTGCCCAGGAAATGGTAGCGCACAAAGAATATCAAGGGTTAAACACGAAAAGCGAATCGCACGTCTTGCCGATCCGAATGCCACCATAAAACTGCCAAGGAATGGTATCGCACATTGAATATCATGAAGTACATACAAGGAAAGAATCGCGCTTCTTGCCGATTCGAATGTCACCATATGAATGCCTGGAAATGGTAACGCACAATGAATAACATGAATTTAACATGAGTGAAGAATCACGCGTTTAGCCGATTCCAATGTAAGCATGTGAATGCCCAATAAACATCAAGCGCACTTTCACACACACAAGAATCAAAAGATTTAGCACGAAGAATTAAGGCCCCAAGAATTCGAGCGTCATTGATACGGAGTCGGGGGCCCAGCCCGACCTCCGTCTTACCGCCCTTATTCAGGATCACCGAAGTAGTATGAAGGGCAGAGGCCTGGAGGATCAAAGTAGGCCACCGGAACAGGAGCTCAGGATGTTGCTACTGCTCTGCACCGGGACCTCTGAATAGTGAGCACGTGGAGCTGGGCTGGCTCCCTTTTATAGAGTCTTGGCCCAGCCCACGACCACACCCAGGCATGCTGCAGGGAAAGCTTCTAGAAAGCCCTGGAAAGGGACCACACCCTGACACACTCTGAAAGCCTGCAGCAATACATTACAAATGAACAGTATTTACAAGCACCTTAAATATAAGTCTTCAGGATTAAACTCTACAATGCAAAAGGTTAAACAACTGCATATCAACATAATGCATGAATTACGTCATCTCATACGTGCTGGGTTTTTGCACCCCAGTCGCCCGTAGAGCGCGCACTGCCCAGATGTTGATAGAGAGGCTGAGCACAGCCCCTGAGGCTATGCTGTCAAGGACGCTAACTCCCTTCCTACACTAAAGTCCCTTTACCCACTGTCTGGGAGCAATACACGTTCACCACTGGGAACCATCAGTAGACAGGTGACAGTTGGACACTAGCAGAAAGGCATTTCTTTCAAAAAGTGTCTTTTCCAAAATAGTAATGTATAATCAGGCCTTATTTTTCTGGCTATTCCTAAACTGAATATAGCACTTATTCCATGTAATGGTGTAAACCAGTGTTAGCATATGGGACAGAAAGGCTTGCTACAGGACCTGTGAAACATTAAATATACATAACCAACTTTTAACTACCATGCAGATTGCCCTATGAGCCTACCTTAGGGGTGACTTAAAAGTATAAAAAAGGTTTAGGTGTGTCAAAAAGAGTTATGTTAAAAGGTCGACAGAGCAGTTTAAAACTGCACACCCAGGCTATAGTGACAGGTATGAAAACAGGGTTTTAGTGGATGGCACTGTTAGTGCTGCAGCCCACTGATGTTATTCAATTTCTAGGCCCTGGACACATGTTTTACCATATACTAGCGGTGTACACGTAATCCAGTGCATATCAATTTTAACATGTTTGAAAGGGAGAACGTATCACTTTACCACTGATTAGTGAGGGGGTAAAGTGCAGAGACAGTTTCAGCGCAAGAAGGCAAACATCTTGGGGAATACTATGCAAAAGATGGTCTTTTCAACAATGATGCAGTCACAGTGCAAAAGCCACGAGCAAGCTGGTGACTTCAGGAAAGTAGACTTAATAAATGGGCCCTCTTTCACTTTTTTCTGTCTCTGTGCCCCTAATCTGCAACTCGCATACTCGGGTCTTCAGGAAAGCTTTAATCACAACAGGTTTCGGCTGTCACAGCAGCCTTGGTCACATGAAGTTCACCGCCAATTGGCACCAGTTAAATACAAACTATTCAGTTACATAGAAACAGGACAGAGGGAAAACGGAACATATTGAACAAACATCAAACCATTTGTCACAGTTGCTGTTAATAATTTAAGTAGTGATGCTAATTAAATGCTTCTTAAATATATTATATTCACGATTATTCAATTCCATTTCCTAGAAGCTCATCATTTTCAAAAATTATCTTACATATTTATATATATATATCCATCTAATCCAATATAGAAAGGGAAAAAAATACATATAGAAGGGAATATACATCTTACATTGTATTATATAAAGGCAACGTATACATTTTGATAAAATATCATATTTCTTAACGCCTACAAATACCCAAATCTATGATTAATATTACTCCCCATCCAAAATATACATCATAAACCCAAATTTTTCTAAAACCAGTCAATATCACCTCTAACAGTACAACTGTCTTGACCTGTAAATAATTCAACATCATATTTACTCAAAATAGAACGGCGGTAAACTAAACAAAAAGAAGTACAAAGAAATTTGTGCAAAGAAATTTTCTTAGCTGTGTATCCTACACCCAATAAACCACGTGTGGGTACAAATAGACCGAAAGAGGTGCAGATAG
Source organism: Pleurodeles waltl (assembly GCF_031143425.1). Classification (NCBI taxonomy): domain Eukaryota; kingdom Metazoa; phylum Chordata; class Amphibia; order Caudata; family Salamandridae; genus Pleurodeles; species Pleurodeles waltl. The sequence goes on along the minus strand of NC_090451.1, from coordinate 168,697,875 downwards.
AAGAATCCATCTATTCTCCATCTGACCCCATCAACCTAAATAATAAATAATAAAATTATTAAATTCCTAAAATAAACAACCTCCCAGAACCTGAAATATAAATAGCCTAATAAAACTGGCTCCACTCTTAAGAGTAATAAGATTACATAAATATTGGTTTTATATCATCCAACTTTCCACTAATTCTCATACAGATGGGTAGTTAATTCCTCACCAGTATTCAATCCTTTAGGGATCTTAGTTTCCAGGTCTAGAATGTACCTGGATGCTTTTTTTACGTAGTACCAACTCTCTATTGCCACCTCTATGATAAGATGGCACATGTTCAATACCAAAATACGACAGCAAAGCGCAGTCAGAATTATGTTTTTCTTCAAAATGTCTAGCTACAGGATAATGCACATCTTTCAATGTAATAGCTCGCATATGTTCCAAGACACGCCTCTACACACTGTTTAATGCTTCCCACATACCATCTACGACATGGACACTCAAGTATATAAATAGTAAAAGGGGTACTACATGTTAAAAATTGATTGATCTGTCGGATATTTCCTGTTTACATGTAGAGTATTCTTTACGCATAGTGCTATTACGACATGCCTTACAGTCTCCACAGGGAATTTTGTAACTGAATAGTTTGTATTGAACTGGTGCCAATTGGCGGTGAACTTCACATGACCAAGGCTGCTGTAACAGCCGAAACGCGTTGTGATTAAAGCTTTGCTTTATTTTTCCTGAAGTCTTGAGTGTGCGAGTACTAGTGTTTTTTGTGGATTGATTCAATACCAGCTTGCTCTTGCTGGTTTTCGCACCACCCCTCACGGGCCGCTCCGAGCCCGGAACGAGCACTTGTGAATATATATATATATATATATATATATATATATATATATATATATATATATATATATATATATAGGGACATTTTAGTTATGTTGACAGTTTACCTGTATAAAAACATAGAAATTCAGTGGTTCTACTTATGTTAAGAAACTACAACTCATTGCTTAAAGTTACTTTCCGGCACAAGTTATAGTTTCTTCAGATAAGTATAACTATAACTGATGAATTTCTATGATTTTGTACGTGTAAAACATCAATCTAACTACAACGTTCCTGTAAACGTAGCTTTTTTCAGTGAATTTCTATGTTTTTTTGACGTGAAGTAATATCTACTTATCACACGTTAATGCAACTACCGCCAGTCATGGCCGATCCTCCCACATGCACCCAAACCACGCTGCGCACATGGGGTTGGATGCAGTGGGTGTAATTTTTTTCCATTTTTCCCTGGTTCTGGAGATCCTTTGCGAGTTTACAAAGAGGGGGCACGCCGAGACCCGCAGTGGATCTGCAAATTGGATGAAAAGAAATGGGCAATTTTTTGCCCATGAAAGGTCCTTAAAGGACCTCTCCACCTGTCCTATGGGGTCACGATACAATATACACACACATATGTACATAAATACACCATGTACCTGTACCAATATCATTATGAAACAAGGCCCAGATTTGGAGAATAATGAGCTGTTTGATCCTGTCAGGGGAAGCCACTGGCAGATGGGGTGTTACTTGGCCCCAGCTATGTTAAATGGGGGCATTTGCCTCTGGTGTCAACCTCACCTATGGGTTCTAATGCCTCTCACTCGAGGAAGTTCCCTAATGTCTACAGTAATATATGCAGAGATAGGCATTGATTAGACACAGGTCAGTGCATTCATTGTTTTCTCAGTGGATAACTTGCTGATCAGTTCATTAGCTCTTTAAATCAAAAGAGGTTGAACCAGTGAAGGTTAACATTCTGACGGCAGAATCACCTTTGCACGATTGGGACACCACCTAATAACTGGTGCACAAATCAGAATTGCGATTCATACGCAAACTTTGTTCATGAATCAGAATATAAAACACAATTTGGGATCAGGGTAAAGTCTGTAAGGTTAGAGGAATCAGGTATAGTATATTATTGTGGCTGTGCAGTGCCCTTGGGTAACTTGCAGTAATATTTAAATAGTACTTCATACTCCAAAGAAGGTGCCATAGCACATGTATGGATGGGTGGCATACTACATTGTGGGAGTGGTGTGGATAGAAGAGTGTGTGTTTGTCATGTAATCCAGATAGCGAGTGTTTTAATGTTATGTGTGAGACCCAACTATGTGCTCTTATCACTTTTTATTGCTTCACCTACGCATGAATTTTAAGTGAAAGGGAGTGAAAGACAGGTTGCTTAAGCATTTGATTGGAATGGATAGAAATACGTATATGAATGCTGTGTGGCATGTGTGTATGTAGGGGCGGCTCCTCTGTTGAGGCGGATGAACGTGCTACCCCCACCCCGGCCAGCATAGGCAAAAGTTGCAAAATAAAATGATAATAGACAAGATTTATTTTTTGTTACTGGCCAAGTCTTGGGTGACGAGGTCATCACAGAGATGACAGATTGAAGGGGAAGTGGTGTGCACTCCCCTCAGTGCGCATGTGGGTTTGGCTGGCTGTCTCAGGACGGCCAGACCAACATGTGCATTGAGCTGTCTCCAGCCTGAGCTGTGTTGCCGGGATGGAGACAGCAGGTACAGACTCCCAGTTTGCCTGGGAGCACACATAGAGGGCGCTAAGGCCAATCCTGATGCTGCTTTCATCCTGCCAGCAGAATGAGAGCACCATCAGGATCAGCCGCATGGCCTGCCTTGGAGCCAGAGGGCCAGAAGAGCGGCAATAGGTTCCTTTTTTAAATTTATTTTCTTATTTTTGCCTCTCACCCCTCCAGCCCTCCCTCAATCCCACCCACCACTCTTCCCTGACATCGGCTGCTAGTGTGTGTATGGATGAAACTGCTCAAGCTGTGTCTCAAATAAGCATATACTTGAGCCTCCCATGGGAGTGGGCAGATTCGGACAGCTGCGGCATTAACTAGAATCACTCCTAGAACATGATGTCAGAATTTTCATTTTTTCATTTAATTTCTGTTTAAATAGTGACTTGTGATAAGACTGGCTTAAAAGAACTAGAAAAAAAAACTTTTATGTTTTCATTTAAATATTTTTGAACTTTTTATTTGTATGGCAAAATCTCTCTAACGTTGTTTCTGGCATTCCACTGTCCCCAGCATTCTTACTGCATCCTAATGAAATCTTGCATTCTGCGACTTTGTTCGTGTTGACAGTTGCAAGGTACCGCTATTTTTCATTTGTGGGTGTGAAATGAGGTTACAGGGCTTTCATCCCCTTCAATTTATCCATAGGCACTTCTTGAGTAATCTATCTTGTCTTTAATGACACCTCCACGTCGGCTAACTTCCTTTCAAAGCCGAGATTGCTGGGATCACGTGATGCAAAGAAGAAAAAAAAAACTCCCTCTGATGGAGACTGCATTTGGAAGATCTGCTGAATACTTACGAAGATGCTGTTCTTGGTGCCCCCCCCTCCCCCCCCACATCATTAAAAAAGCCCTTTATTCTACAAGCTGCTGAAGTCTGGCCTGCCAGACATGCCTTGAGGCGGGTGGGGGGGCCTGATCCGGGTGCACCACTATGTTTCCACCAACTTAACTCTATATTATTATTTGTATTATTATTATTGTTATTATTATTATTATTATTATTGTTGTGTCTGATGTCCCATTGTTGCCACCAAGTCCTCCACACTGCTGGATTCCATGCAGTAGTAGGCACTCCTTCCACACTCTTGCAGCGTGTGACCTACGTCATGGATGGAGCATAGAACTTGACCTGTAAGCATGCTGTTACCTATTTTGCAAGCCAGATACTGTCAATCACTTCGTATGTGTTTGTTGCGTGTGTGTGCGCGCGTACTTATGCATACTATAAGTCTCTCGCCTAGCAGTGCTCATGGATGGGGGTGCCATGTTTAGATGTATTGAGCCTGCACATGACATAATGATGGTAATTGGCATAGTCTGGGTACCAAGTGCATAATGGCCCCTCTCTGACCCTCCCCCCACTCAGTCCCCACCATACAAATGTTGCCCTTGGAATAAAGGTGGTGATTCTTAGCATGCGGTGGGTAGCTTTGGCACAATGGTCTTCCTGGTTGTTCCCAGCAGGTGATAACTAGGTTATTCAAATGTGTTTGCGATAATGTGTTTGCCACATTGTGGCTTACGTGAATGCATAATGTTCTGCACGCAGTCCTCTATTGTTTGTTATAAATATGCTCCCCCCGGAAGGTTGACTCCTGCAATACTTCTGCAGCTGTGTCTTTGAAATCGTGTTTTGAAACACTGGTTGACTATTGGTTGCAGTTATTTCAATATGAAAGTCTGGAAGGCAGAGGGTCTCATTAGTGGGGATAAGTCACACTGGACTGCTGAGACTAGGAAGGGCACATTTTCATCCATCCTTATCCTGGTGCCTCTCGTTCATAGTCTTGAGATTCTGCTGGACGAACAACTCTCATTCAGTCATGTAAATAAATGAGGTTGGTAGATATCAACACTTCCAGCTAAAGACTGAGCATCACATACTGCCTTGTCTGCATGGAGCTAATAATTGTCTATTAGCAGGTGCTACGATTCTTTCAAGGCTGGATTACTACCATGTTTTTATTGAGGAAAACCAAAAGGTTATAGATGGATTGCTTGAATCAATCATAACCACTGGTAATTACTATGGGCTACACTCCAGTTCATTATTTCTTTGCCCACCATGTGACCTCTGAGAGCATCCAGCCATATATTTTAATCGGCGTTGGTCATGTTCCAGAAGACACAATGCATCCTGAATTGCTAGGTCAGCTCCCTTCTGAACAGGAACACTAGCAACCCGGTGCTGTTTGAAATTATTTGGGTTCTTCAGTAGGATGCTCCTGACATCCTGTGGCAGTTCTTGGTCAATTGTGGGTATCCATACATACCAATACCCAATCTAAGGCAATAATGCAGGCTCTCGCATAATCATATTAATTTTTGGTATACTGTGGGCATACTTATGTTGATGGTGCCCGCCCATGAGATAATGGTGGCGGAAACCCTTAGCATATGATGAGCATTGCTAGCATGTGATGGTTAAACATGGTACGTGTAAGGCAGAATTATTTCATGCGTGGAAGTAGATGTGAGCACTTGATTCAAATGGCATACTGCTGTTTGGAGACCAAGTGCGTATGGACTAACAATGAAAAGTTAGTATCTGAAAATAACATGTTTTCATGACATATATATAGTTTTGGTAGGAGCAATTTTTGTTAATTTTCCCAAATTGAAAAGCTTGAATTTGACTGGACATTGTCTATATTTTTAGAAACAGATATGCAGACATATATGGATTAATCACCTCATTTCTGCAATCCATTTAAAACTGATAATTGCTGGAAGGTTGTATGACAATATGACATCAGCTGGTAGGAACCTAAGGTTCCAAGATGATTCTAACATCTCAAATGCCTACATTTGAAAGGCGTTTCCAAGTTGACCTATAGCCCTGCTTAATCAGTCTGAATGGTCTGCCCAGGTGTATATGGTCCGAGTTTTGAGTTCTGTGGAATGTTCAGTCTTCCCATCCTATCTATTTCAGTGAGAGGTTCAGTCATACAAAGTGACTGAGAAATGACCTAGAATGGAGAGAACGGAAACACGAAAACACTTGGAATGTAATAGTGAAGAAAAATACTACACATATTTAAATCTATTGAAAATAATGCGCAGGGCGAATTGCCATCTTTTAGGAAAGTTGTGCTGCAAACGCCTTTTTCGTGCCATATTGGCAAAGTTCCTTTAGGAAGGGGAACCCCTATAATGCCTGTGACTGATTAGTCATGGTTAGCACGCCAAGAACATTCTGTGGTATTACCTTCAGTACCCCTTAAGAACCTATAGTTTCCTGCCAATTTTGGTACAATTTGTTCTCTAAAATGCATAGTTTGACTGCGACATGTCACATTCTCGGGAGTAGCGGGACCTCGTCAACTCTGACACTCTGACGAACTGAATCCTACCTACTCACGTGTGTGGAATTCAGGTTAGGTTTTTTCATCAGCTGTACCTTTTCATTTGGGGAGGTCAGAAACGCAATTCATGGGGGCTTCTGGCTATAATCAGTTTTCAAGAAGGAACAGGTTTGCAGCACAGGATTGAACACCATATATTTACTATGTACACGTTAAAAACTTAGAAAGGGAAGCAATGTTTTGGGGTCATCTAAATTCTCAGTGGCCTCTTGAAATAATTGCTGCAGTTACAACAATGCAACATAAGCATATATTGGCATTAACAGTGAAACAAAATCGTTTAGATCGTTTGATCCACCCTGTTTGCAAATTAATTACCATGAAGAGATTAATTTCCATAATGTAGTCAAAATCTCTACCCCATGAACTTAGCCAGTATTCAAATTAACGTTATCATAGTCAAATTTCTCTCTCTTTAGAACCTAACTTAACCAATCAGCTGGTGCAAGGTTACCAGTTACCCTTTGCAGTGTTCGGAGCAGTGTTGTGTTACATCCTCGTCGCTCCTTTTGTCCTTTTGAACTAGAAGCACTTTTTGTTGGAATCCTTAGCCCATGAGCTATGCTATGGAGACAGTGGCTGCAAATTTGCATGTTTACAGTGGCCAATGTGTTCGGGATCCATTCCTCAATGTACTGGGGTGTGATGCCTACATAGGATCCTAGCTGGGTTGCTCCCAGGGGCCTCCTAAAGGGCGTGCGCTATGATGCTGATATGAAGCTGCTGCAGACCAGACTGTCGTTTTGAATAACTTCCCTACTCTAAGGAAAGAAAGCACAGTTCTGCTTTTAGGAGGTTTTCAGATGGTGTCACCTATTCCTGACTTTCTCCCTTCTAAAGGAAGCATTAGAGTCAGTGGCGGCTGGTAATTTTAGGAGGGAGGGGGGCCGGCAGGACACGCAGGCACACATGCACACACACACACACTCATTCATTCACACATGCGCACACACACACATCCATTCACAACACTCATTATCAAATATTCAGACATGCACACATGCATGCACCAAATATTAATTTAAAAAAACACACACACTTACCTTCATGTCTGCCTCGGAGGCCCCAGGAGGGTTGGAACTGCTGCCTTCCCTCACTGGCTAACCTTAGGTCAGCCAATGAGGAAAAGCAGCAGACCCAACTCGTCACAGAGTGACATGGGGGTCAGTGAGACTGCTGACCACACCCCACTCTGCTGCGAAGTGTCACTGATTGACATTCGGCCCTGGGCACTTCAGGGCTTAAAACTGAAGCGCCCAGGTCTGAAGCAATCAGTGACGTTTCCCCTCTTCATTGAGAGGGAGGGCTTCAAGGCACCTTTGATAAGCTGAAGAAGCTGCATCCACAGAGCAATGACTTCTTCAGCCCAGCAAAGTTTAGCTCAGACAGCTAGGAGCTTGCACAAAGTGCATGTCTAGCTCCTGGCTGCCTGACCTGAAAATGAAGAGTGTCTGTCAGGCTGACCTTTGCTCAGCCTGACAGACACTCTTCTTGAGGGGAAAAAGGTGGGTGTGGCCTCTCAGACCCAAAGGACTGGCCACGGCTGATTATAGTGGCAGTATTAGAATAATTCGACAGTGGTTAGAGCCTCACTGATGCTCGTGCTTTCCATAGGTTTATATACGTGTTTGCATCACAGTGCATGGACTAACGCATTGTAACATTTTAAGAGTGGCTGGCTTTTTATTGTGGTGCATATTTACTGAACTATTCTGCTCCTAACCTACTTTTTCCACCTGTGATATAAAAGCAGTAATAGTACTCATGTAATACTACTTCTACATCTATATTAGTATTATTGCTAGAACTTATGTTGCTGCTATTGCCTTCAATGATACTGCTGCTCTTAGTGTGACCTTTGATACTGTGAAGCATTGTAAATATTTTCCCTCTCTCCTTCCACCTCAGTGTGTGTGCAAGCTTACATTGAGTACCATAGGAAGTAGGCATTAATATTGAATATTTGTTTTAAATCTGTGTTTTTCGTGCGTTGTTAGTGACTAGTTGCATCCACTAAAATTCTGTTAGTTATACTTTCACAAATGTATTTGTTTTTTCTAGATTTTCCTTTGGCTTTGTCAAAATGAACCTGGAATTGTTTCGCTTCAAAAATGTATTAAATTTGCCATTTTCACAGGATATACTCCTTTTAAAGTTATTTGGACGAGAATGCCACCTGCAGTGGTCTAGAGATGTGTGTCCCTGCCCTTTGTGCCCAATGTGATATACTGACTTTTTGTTTGGAGAGTGTGCCAAGTGTATCCAGAATAATGATATGGGACTATTGTCCATGTTTTGAGTTGATGACATCAGTGATGGTGGCAGCGTTCATATTTTTGAGGATTTATAGTTCTAGTAAGAGCATGTTTTTGTCTGACTGAAGATTCCAACCAGCTGTTTAGTCATGTAAAGATCTACTGGGATGTGACAGCTTAACACTTGTGCTGATATGTCATTTGTGTCAGTGCATGCATTCATAGTGTGTCTATGGAACATGTTTCATAGTGAAACTCTGTGTGTAAGTTGAGTCTGATTGCAGTGATCAGTGGGATCCAATTTGACTGCCCCCTGGTTTCAGCATGGCACAAAGGTGGGTGCAGCTTCCCCAGGTAGTGGAAGTGGATTGTCTTCATTCCTGTCACTGGAGTGTGGCGATTTAGACACTGAGTTGTGAGGGAGGATGGGCTGCCTTTAGGAATTTCTTGAGGTCCTTTTAGCAAGGGTTTGCTGATTAGATATGGTGGACAGTATGGGAGAAGGGCACAGTCACCAGGATAAATTCTCCTAGGCAGACTCTGATCACCACTGACCTGCAGATCCTAAGGTTGCTGCAGGAACCACGTGGAACTCACCAGTCTTGTTACCCATTGACAGTGCTGAACACATCTAAGACCGCACTTGGCGCTGTTGATGAAGAGGGTGAAAGGAGGAAAGGTAAATAATAGACGACACACAAGAGATATTGTCCGTTTCCGATGGATACAACTACCTGTGGATTCCTCACCTTATGAATTCTCTCAATGCGCCAGCATTCAATGAAAATCTTCTTCCCTGCTCTCCACGTCGACGTCAGAATTGCACGGCTCCCACACGACTCCGTCTGACGTCACCGTGACAATAAGAGGTCCTCGCCGGTGTGCTGACATCAGTTCCCTTTTTTCAGTGCCTTTGACGCTAACGGTTTTCTCCTAGCTCTTGCTACTGTTTAGAAGGTGTTCCTTCTAGTCTCTGGTTACAATGTCTCCTTCTAGGAAGTTGGGGTTTAAGCCTTGTTGGGAGTGCGGGGGTCGCATGTCGGTTACGGACCCTCATGATGATTGCCTTTGGTGTTTAAGTTCAGAGCATGACGTTCAGGAGTGTGTGTCCTGCCAAGGCATGAATCTGAAGGCACTGAAGAAGAGAGAAGCCAAACTCTTTTTGGCTAAGGCGAAGAAAGGACATAGAAGTCATCGTCGATCGTCTTCTCACACTTCTTAGAAAAAACATAAGAAGCAGTGTTGACATGACTCTTGGCATTGTTCGGCTCGAAGCCATTCAAGGTCCAGGTCTCCATCTAGACGGCGCCGTGTGACGTGGGAGGTTAGTCCTACAGTGACTCCATAGCCTCAAAGCCCCCAAGCTTCTCAGGCACCGTCGGTCTTCGAGGTGGTCGCGCCTCAAGAGAGTCCTCGCTTTTCGCCAAGGAAGGCCGTTTTCACTGTCAACTCCAGTGGCCACGGTCATAACGGATGCTTCCACTTTAGGGTGGGGAGCTCATCTGGGGGACCTGGAGATCAAAGGTCTTTGGTCTCCAGTGGAATGGACTTTTCATATCAATCCGTTAGAATTGCGGGCGATACGCCTGTCTCTCAAGGCCTTCCTCCCGTCCCTTTGCGGTCCGTCAGTTCAAGTCTTGACGGACAGCAGTACCGCAATGTGGTATATAAACAAGCAGGGAGGAGTGGGGTCGTACCTTCTCTGCAGAGAGGCTCTGAGGCTCTGGTCCTGGGTTCAGGACCATCGGATTTGCTTGGTAGCGAATCATCTGGCCGGAGTACTCAACGTACGTGCGTACAGACTCAGTCGGCATTTCTCGGCCGATTACGAGTGGCATCTCCATCCGGAACTGGTCCGTCACATCTTTCGGATGTGGGGTTATCTGCGGATAGATCTGTTTGCCACTCGGGAGAACTCACACTGCCCATCGTTCTGCAGCCTCCAGTATCCAGTGCAAGGAGCTTTTGGGACGCGTTTCAGATGTCTTGGTGCGACCAGTTGCTTTACGCGTTTCCCCCCATACCCTTGATTCCTCGGGTTCTGGGGAAGAATCGCCAAGAATCGGGGTCTGCAGTCATTTTATTAGCTCCGGATTGGCCGAGAAGGGTGTGGTACATGGACCTTCTCCAACTCTCACTGTGCCCTCCGCTCCGTCTCCCTCTCAGTGCAGACCTCCTCTCGCAGTTGCAGGGGCCGGATTCTACACCCCCACCTCCAGAGCCTGCACCTTCATGCCTGGAGATTGAACGGGGCAATCTGAGTTCTTTCTCTCTCCCACCAGCGTAGTGGATGTTACTTTATCGGCCAGGTGACACTCCACTAAGACACTTTATGCCGGCAGGTGGGCAAAATTTGTGACTTGGTGTGGAGAGAAACAAATTGATCCCTTGAGAGCCCATCTGTCTGATGTTCTGTTGTTTGCCTTAACTTTAGCACAGACGGGTTGTGCAGTTGCGACTGTTAAAGGCTATTTGTCGGCACTGTCAGCCTTTCTTTGCCTTCCAACTCAACCCTCCTTGTTTAAATCGTCTATTGTTATTAAGGGCAATATGTACGAAAGCTTTTTCCCATAGACACAGAATGGGTAAAATCCTTTCGTACATCTGGCCCTAGATTCCTAAAAGATTTGACAAATACATTTCCTCCCACTCCTTTTGTTATGCCTCAGTGGGATTTAAATCTGGTTTTGACTTTTTTAATGGGTTTGCCGTTTAAACCCATACATTCTTGTCCGTTAAGATTTTTAGTTCTTAAGACGGTTTTCCTGATAGCTATTACATCTGCTAGGCGTGTGAGTGAGCTTCAGGCCCCTAGTGTTAAACCTCTGTTTACTTCATTCATTCCTGACAAAGTGCTGAAAACAAGGGCGGCTTTTCTCCCTAAAGTTGTCACTCCTTTTCATATGGGGCAGTCCATTACCCTTCCATCTTTCTACCCTCCTCCTCATCCTTCAAAGTAGAAAGAGAGACTCCATCGTTTGGCCCCCAGAAGGGCTCTCAGTTTTTATATTGAGAGGACAAAAGACTTTCGGCTGGAGGATCAGCTCTTCGTTGGATATGTAGGAAAGAGGAAGGGCAGAGCAGTCCATAAAAGAACTATATCCAGGTGGGTCATTCTTTGCATTAAGCTCTGTTACTCGTTGGCAAAGAAGGTTCCTCCTGAGGGTATTAGAGCCCATTCGACCAGGGCTAGGTCTGACACTTCGGCCCTGGCTAGAGGGGTTCCAATGGTGGATATTTGCAAGGCAGCAACTTGGGCGTCCCTCCACACTTTCATGAAGCATTATTGCTTGGACTCAGTATTTAGGAGGGATGGCCATTTTGCACGATCTGTGTTGCAGGATTTCTTGGTTTGACCGGTCAGACACCCAACTCTGAGTGCGGTACTGCTTTGGGTCTCTATTCATAAGGTGAGGAAGCCACAGGTAGTTGTATCCATCAGAAGAACAAGTTCACCAGAAAAAGCGTTACCGAAGGTAAGTAACTTGTTCTTATTGTCCACAGCACATCTTGTAGATGAAGGTTCTTTTTCTACAGTCTCGTAAGTGACAGCTTTTTTTATACTGATCAAAACACAAGACTGATGTTAATCTCTGCTCCTACGTCTACTTAAATGCATATGTTTTCCATTTACATGGATTTTGCATGCTTGTTAAAGGTCAACAGGAAATGAGATGCACTTTTGTAAACATTCAACATATCAATGGCACAGTATCTTTATCGGGTTAGAGCCGAAAGAATCGCCATGAGACTGACCGTGTTCTGATGTCCTGTAGCAGTTAATACTCCACAAATTGAGACAACGATTAGAAACATATAACACTAACACTGTGGATGTCCAGAAGTCAGTGGTTACAGCACGCCTATGAGGGCGTAACTGAATCCCTTTACTTAGGTGGAAGGGACAGGACAGGGGCCCAAGAGAAGTACTGTAATTCAAACAAGTAATATCATACTGTCCAATTAACCTGTGACTTCTGAAGTCAGCATGGGAAGAGGTTGAATAATTTAAAGAATGCAAAGAAAGTCTTTGAGGTGACACCGAAGACAGTGTTTCAAGAAACGTCAAAATCCAAAAACATCTGGGAAGATGTTCTCAAAATCTGGCTTGAAGATCATCTTGACTGGAGAGCTAGAAACGCAGGTGAAGAGTTGTGCCCAAATAAAGCAGCACAGATGAACAGCAGAGTCCAAACAGATGCTTTCTCTCAGCAGCAGGAAGGAAAGCCAATCAGCTGCCCATGCATGTGTTGTGGCTTTTATAGGCTGTGGGATCCTCAAATAGATTTTTGCATCTTGCTGTAGCCTGCCTCTCTGATGGGGTCTACAGTTGAGGCTTTTGAGGTGCCAACTTGAGGACATGATTTACTGCTCTGATAATTAGGGGAGGGGTAACAGCTGGGCAGCACATATATAACAGCAACAATCTTTGATGACATGACATCTGTCACAGAATGTCGGTGAAGTCTTGAGTGGGAATGCCCTGAGCGAGGGATGAGTGGAAGGCTAGTAATGCCCAGGACTAGGGGTGGGTTTGAGTGGGGGAGAAGCCCCTATAACAAGCAGTGACACCCTTTAAGTAGACGTTTTATATAGACTGGTGGAAGCTACAGCTGTAGTAGGATATTGCTGTAGTAGTGTGGAGATACCCACCATAATCACAATCCTGCATGAGTGTAGGCACTGATGCATTGGTTGAAGCCCATAGCCAGTAGAAGAACCCTGTACCTGAAGCTCCTTAGTGCGTGTAGTATTAAATTGTGTTGTGTTATTAAAGTATTTCTGTTTTCACAAGTAAATCGCCGGGCTGAACAGCATCTTTTTTGTGCCTGTTGCTGGATCGTTGAATTCTGAGCCGTAGTACTACAGACACCAGGACACCAGTGGCAAACAGCCTCAGCCATCGCTGTTGGAAGATGACTAGCCCATTTCTACTATAAGGCTCTGGCAATTTTCAATTTATAAGCAGATTTTATAGTATGCTCTTGTGGTTCTTGGCTGAAAAGGACATTTTGTGGTGGAAAACATAAGTTAGGGTCTATGATTCGGAATTGTCTATTTTACCCTACTGCAAATGTGTTTTGACAAGGTTGATGAGCGATTCTTTCTTCTGCTGGATTCCTTTAATTTCCATTTGTTCAGTCGTTGCCTTCATCAGTGTTCTAACCAGATTCATCAAAATTTGTAGGTTATCAGTTGATTATACTTTTGCTATAGTGAACGACTTCCATTCTTGTCGCTATTTTTCAAGTACTGACCAACTAGAAATAAACCATCGTCCCCCAAACCAGGTGTTTACTTTGTTCTAGCAAAGATTAATAATCTCTAATTAGTGAATTGACTGTGCGTCTGTCTTTAAAGGTGATAACATGATCTGTAAATGCATTGCTGAACTATGATGGCTTAATATAAGACGCTGGGAAACTTTAGCTCAATGTAGTGGCAAGAAGGTTTATTCTAAGTGAATACGTCTCCAAGTCGGAGAAGATCATTAAAGAAATGTATATCGTGTTAGAAACTCCTTTTCCTCTAAGGAGTAGTAAGCGTGGGTGCCCAGATGAGAGAGCTCAAAGTAGTAGGCCTTGAGAGGCTACAGTTGAATATGTATTTATATAGCATTTATGCATATGCACTTTACATAGTACAGATAAGCAATTAGATGGATTAAAATGTACAAGATAATAGTCCAGGGTTCTGCAAAGTGGGTCCTGGAGAGCCGGGTCCATGCCAGGTTTTTAGCATATCCACATTTAGAAAAAAGATGTTTCAAAAATCTCAATTTTTTTAATGTGGATATGCTAAAAATCTGGCATTGTCCTGACTCTCCAGGACCGACTTTGCAGAACCCTGTAGGCAAATGAAGGAGAGTTCAGTTTAATCAGATATACAGAACATTACAAATACACAGAATACTCCAGTTGGAATAACAGTTTGGAACAGGGGTTTAGCTATTAATAGTGCAAGTGCAGTGGTACCAGGGCCAGAGACATTTCGGCCCAATAAGCCCCAGCTGTAAGTGTATTTTATTACGTAACCAGCAGACGGCAAGCCTATTTTTCTTACTACACCAGGGCCTGTGGCACCTTTGGAACGCCACTGACTTGGAAACTCTACCACTGAGCCTCACAAGAGCAAGCAAGGTGAAAAGCAGCTGCCTTAATGATTTTTAATCAGGGGCAACAATCCCCATAAACCTTGGCTTTTCTCACTGTCTGCATGCTAATATGTAATAATTTGTGCAGCTTCAGGCCTTGTCATAGAAAACCAGCAGTATCCACACAGACCTATTGCAAATATGTGGCTTTTCATGGTCAAAAGCATTGTCTCTACGGGCTTTGTCCGGTGTTTAGAATTAAAAAACAATAGGCATTCATCCTTTACCAAAACACGCCTACAGACTTTAGCATCATCATGAACATAAGGCTCTACATAGTGACTAACAAGCCTTTAGTCATACCTAAAGCATCACTACACATCGACATGATTTATCCCTCTGTACGTGTAAACTTGTAATATACCAAGACCGAAAAAGGGATCAAAATAAATATGTTTGTTAGAAGTAACACCAACCTTACTTATGGCCAGACCTAGATTTGTTTGTATATCGGAGCTTCCAGCCCACCATCTTGCTTTCTGAGCACCTCTGGTTGCCTGGCAACTAGGACGCAGTCCAAATGACAGATATACCGTTTCTTTTATTTTGTAGTTTTACTGTTCATCCGGCATTCACAGCTGCTCCTGTCTGGCTTCGAGCACATTTGGGTGACACTATTCCTTTGTGGGTCATTGGGAAATCTGAATGAGACTTTGAAGCAGTTGTACTACAGCTGCGTGGTAAGGCAGTTTTCTCTCTCGCCCAGCTCTGTGACAGGATGCGCCTTCGCTCTCCCCAAGCTGCTCAGTCCTTATGGCTCGCATGCGGTCCCAGGCCAACTCTTCCTCCTCCAGTGCTTTTGGGGGGACTCCCCCAGGGGCGTAGCAAAGTCCCCTGCAGCCCCCCGCAATGCAGAGGTGGGGGGAGCTCCATAGGACCCCTTTAGCATAGTACCTGGCCTGTGTGACTTCGGAGGAGGGTCACCTCCATGTTCTGTGCAGGGGGAACGATGGTGAGCCTCGTTGTTCACTGGAGTGTAAGGAGCAATGGATTTGGGCTATACAGTATAACACAGCAGGCCCCTCCCCCATTGTTGTGCAGTACATAAGTGCCCACTTCAATTTAGGATGTATGTGCTCCTGCTTCACCAACTTAAGCATGGGTTGGAGCTTTCTGCTAAATGGAGCCGGACTCAACTGCCAGTGCCTGCCGCTAGGGTCCATCTTGATGTACAGCATCTGACGCCACTGCTTCTTCCATTAAACATCATCTTCTTTGTAAGGGTTTGACCTCCTGTCAGCCCTAGTGCTGTCCTGAACTGGGACATTTTCAGCACCTCAGCAACACCCTACAGGTCCTCCACACTGGACTGCTTTCTGTTTACGCTTCCCAGCCACTCAGGCCTACAGCCTCTTGCAGGGTGAAGTGAGTGTGTGCAACAGCTGGAGTCTACAGTGCTCACTTCTCTAGTTGCCACAATATGACCAGTGTCAAGAGGACTTAAGTGTCTCCTTCTTAAGAGCAGTCCAGTGAGTCCACTCTTCAGTAGGTCTGGGAGAAAGTCAAGGAGTTGGTCTCACCACCTTTGGACTGAGTCTAAAGAGTACTGGAGTACAGGACCTAACTGGGTCCACATCCAAAAAAACTAACCAGGACCTCAGTGGCACTGGTCCATCTTGCTCCCTTGCCTGCCTCCTTCTTAACTCTTCCTGGTTGTGCATGAGCTCCTGAAGGTGGGTCCACTGTTCTGTGATTGGTGCAGCTCCAGCCCGAACTAGTGATGTCACATAAAGCATCCACCTTTAAATTACACTCCAATACCAAGATCACTTCTTGTTCGACCATTCTGCAGCATTCAGCGAAAAATCCAAGTTGGCAATCCTCACTAAACAGAGCACATCATTCTTTAGGAGCATCTCTTCCAAAGCAGTTCTTTGTCTTCTCTCCAAGGTCTTCAAAGCAACATACTGTGGGGCAGCAGAGTCAGAGATTTGCTCTTACTCCATTGATAAAATGAGAATGTCTTCTATTTTAATTAACAGGGATCAGCCATAGAAATTCCAACCCTGCTACCTTCCTCCGACAGGAAAAGATTAATCACCGTAGAATGGGAATCTTTAGGTCTCACCAACTGCTGTTGAAGACCTATTGTGGACAGTTAACTTTTTTCAGCCATTGCTTACATTTTGTAGCTTTCTTGCCAGTCTTACTTACTTGTACCTTATTCATTGACATTCTTTTCTCTTGTTATGTTGTGTTCCTCCATGGAACATAGCTTCTTTACCATATATATATATTTAACTTTTTTAAGAGCCCTGCAGCACTCTATAAACTGCTATCGCCCCTCCGCTTCCACTTACATTGCATCATATCCCACTCACACTGCTTGTGCAGGCTGTTGTAAAATGGGGTTCTACCCCATTCCAAAATGTCTGTCAATGCTACTAGGTGGAGCCATAGCAAATGTTGAAGGTCAGCACTTGGCACGGAGGCGGCAAGAGGGTGCTGTGCCACCCAATTTCTGCTGGTTCCAAACAACCCAGCGTTGGTCAACGGGAGAGTGCAATAGGGTAGTCCTGGGCAAGACCACATGGTCTACAGTTCAACAGGGGTGAGTCGGCTGTACTAGACATTGCTGACACGGGGTGGTGCATTACTCGTGGTCATGGAAGCTTCAACCTTAGGTGCCGGTGCAGCTTGTGACCGCGGCACTCCCCTGCCCTCATCCTCTGCTGCCTGCTCACAGACTTGGCGTGCCCTACCGGTACTGAGGAATTCAGTCATTTTGCAGTTTCAACGACAAATTGAGGTGTGGTTCGACATGCACGACACAAGCAGCTGGATGCGCTTGTGCCTATTGGAGGGGGTAGCCCAATCACCTCTTCTTGTGGTTCCCTCTCTCATCTGCCTGGGGGCAATGATTGTCTGTGAGCAGGCTCAGTAGCCTCCTGCTCTCACAGCAGGTGAGGGGTGAGCTCTGCAGAGGGGCGAGTTAAGCGGCCAAATGTGACTTGGTGGCCCACCAGCTTCCTCAAATCTCGCTAAGGCTGGCTAGGCTAGGAGTGCATGAAGCACACTAAACCCATTCCAAAAAGGGTGATTGTGTGTGCACATACCTTCCCATGTGCAAGAAAGAGCAGCCATTTTTTAATGTTTTTGTAAAACTTTATCTACAAAAGCATTCAATGAAGCCAGCATGTGCATAAACTGGTGGACCTTTTTTCATGTTTTTATAACATTTTATTACAAACACATTAAAAGACAATCACCTGTACATGCGCAAGTGTACGCATGTACTGGCATCTTATTTTTTTTCTTCTAAAAAACGCTTTACAAAAAATTAATCTCTTTCATTGGCAAAGCCTATAAGCTTGCAGCCATTGCCAAACATATCGCCTTTGCCACTGCTTGTTTCTTATGCTTACAGGACTCCATGAGAATGTGCTTGTGCTTTTTGCTGTCTTCACTGTGTGCTACTTCTGCCACACGTCCCTTCTGTCCACACTTTTCGTGTTGCTCCCCCAAAGTTGTCTTTTATTTCACCAGCCTCACCCAGCTCATCTGTTGCCCTCGCCTCCTGTCAGTGTTTATTTTCCTCTACTTCACCCTTGCCCGCTCCACTGTTGCTCCTAAATATTCTCATCACTTTTTTTTTAATCTGTTTTTTGGGTTCTTGGCAGTTACAATTTGCAGCGGAGATGCCCATGCCCCAATCTTTATTTTTTTTTAAAAAGCACTCTTGAACACTTTTTTAATGTATGCTCAAGATGGTTGTTCACCATCTTGATACAGTAAATTAAAAGAAAGAAAGCCTGACATGTCATGACTTATGCTTGCATGTACACCATAAACCTGGAGCCTCTGTAAGGTCATGACGCATTTGTGCACATGCATGAATGCATGATGATGAATATGCATGTTTTTATGATCACACTTTTTTTATGCTTAATAGCATCAACAAAAAGCACTGGCAAAGCCAACATGGCTGGGTAATACCATTGACAACATTTATTGGCTTTACCAGTGCTTGTTGTTGACTCACACCTTTGATCTGCTAGGCTGTGGAGCATGATAATTAAGTGACTTAACCAGAAAGTCAAGGGGCGTATTCCATTCAGAGGTGCCTCAGAGAAGTATGCATTTACACAGTTATATTTAGCAATTAATCTTGCGCAAATCAAACCTTAGATGTGAATTCTAAGGCCAGTAAAATGAGTACAAGGCAGCATGCAAAAAGTGAAAAGCCCAGTACACATTATAACTTTTACAGAAAATACATGGCACAGTTTCTTTCAGTACCGGATTGAATGAGAAATTTAAATTGAAAACCATCATCTGCCATGGAGCTACCTGTGCATAGATGCCAGGGTGAGTCAGGCAAGTCTTTCTCATTCAGCCTTCATGTGTTGTATGCTAGAAGCTGACCTTATTTTAAACGGGGCACAGAGATTGAGTCTGAACCCCATTTTAACAATGAGAATGTTGTATGGTAATGTGAAGCATTAAAAGTAAATCGCATAGGAATGGATATGTATTTTGTGTGAAAGCAAGGACCTGTTCATTGCTATTGTATTAGATTAAAAGTTCAGGCCAGACCTAAACATCCATGAAGATTAATTACTGCCCTCTTCCCTTCTGTGCTGCTGACTGGGAAAAACAACATAAAATAAATCTAGTTATCTGGGACACTGCAATAGCATTAGTATGTCTTGTATGTGCTTCTGAAAGTTTAACGTTTGGCAGCTTGACAAACAAAATGATCACAGCTGCAGGGAAGGCTGGCACTGTGTTGTGGAGGCACCATTTCTGCCCAATCAAAACATGTACTCCTGACTCCCAACATGTGGACGGAGTCAAAGTCCCTCTCTAGTGATGTTCACATAATTGCTATCAAGCCAGACCATAATAAGAACATCACAGTTGGTGAAACTCCAATAAGGGTGTTCATGTCACCGAGGAGGTCCAGAATCGAAAAATGGGAGGCTTTCATTTGTAGAAGCCAGAACCAATTACTTCATATGTGCGTGAAGTCCTCTGAAGATAGTCATGCCTACAAAGTCATAACTGCAACAAAAGGAAGGGAAGATCCTCTTTACATTTTAACGTGCTCAGAAACAATAAGATTGGAATGTTGATGACCGCATGCTCTTTCTCAAGCTGGGTGGGAGCTGGCTAATTTGTTGCTAATATATATGAGTCACTTGTAAATTGACTCAACTTGTGTAACTGAGTAAATGTGCAACAAATACTTTTCTCAACAATATGTGTTGTCTGAGTATACATTGAAGCAACCAGCAAAACAAAGGTAAAGTGTCCAACCTTTTCATTAAGATAGGTGTAAGGACACTTCGCTACTTGAAGATGTACTCTGGACATAATGGGGGCTCTCCAGGCGGGACATAACAAGGTAGGGGCTCAGTGCTGTCTTGCAAAGTCGAGTTCTTACGTGATAATATCACAACAGACAGGATGCTGAATTAGATGCTGCCGCGGAGACATGGACCTGCCGCTTTTTGCACAGGATGTTCAGGGCTGCCCTTCTGTGTCGAAGCACCCGCTCTTGCCCACGCTTGCGATCCAGCAGTGAAAACAGCAAATTATCCGAGAGGTAGCTAATTTAAAAGCACTAATTTTGATTCTTCTGGTCCAGCTAATCATGAGGCAGAAATACTGCAGTTACAGAGAAATCAAAAACCAATACAAATGCTTCTATTATTAGCCAGAGTAGGCACACTGCAATACTGCTTAAAACAACTGGAACAGCAGACTAAATCATAAGTGTTCAGTAGTGGAGAAGCTTCTATTCCTTTTCCATATCTTATCCTTCCAGCAGCAAGTCTGAGGTTGTTGACTGGATAAGGAATGAGCCATGAATGCAGCTCTCACTCCATGGCCCCTCACAACCAGTGAGAGGGAACTTAAGAAATACATCTTGCCTCATTGAGGTAGGCCAGCTTTCATTTTGTAGTGTTCTTTGAGCTACGGGTTACAAAGGTGGTACCAAGAGTAAATTGGTGGTAGCAGCAATTATTCCTGGGGGCCCTCTAACTGAAGTCCATCCACCTAGAACAGCAAACGCTCCCTGCCCAACACTCACCTTACCACAGTACCATGGTTTAATCATCTGCCCAGTATTAAGGTCTAGATATGTTTCTGCTTTGTGAGTGAGAAGCCCATGTTGGTGCTCGCAAGAGATTGATCTTGCTTCCTATGCATGTGGCCATAAATAGCCTGTAGCACCTTATTGACTCCCTAAAGACAATAAATAAAGAACAGTTGTACAGCTAAGGCAAACAACAGTAAAACATGGTGAAATGAGGGGAAAAAATGAGGAAAACATAAGTAAATGAGGGAAACTGAGCAAAAGAAGTGAATGATAATGCTGGTTGGCGGAGAAGGCTGAATATCTCAGGATCCAAAACTTTGGGATGTTCGGAATGGAGCAGTGAATAGAAGAAGGTGTGCTAAAAAGATAGCGAGAGGTATGAAAGACCAGGGGAAGTAGGGTGATGTGGCACGGAAGCTGGATCTTGAGGGTTAATAAAAGCAGGCCAGAGAATAGCAAATGGGACTCTCAGGCTCATGAATGGATTTTGAGATTTAACTGAAAGGGATAGGGAACATCCTAAGGCAGGCTGAAAAGTTGTTTGAAGCATTGTGGAGTTCAGAGAGGAGTTGGACAACTGTGTTTGGTATGGATTGCAATGGAGAGATAGCTTAGTAAAGGAAACCAATGAAAAAACAGGAACAGTGGTCATGGATCTAAAGACAGGATTGACTAAGGAGTATTTGCCAGAACAACAAAACATTGTTATAAAGATGTGCAGCAACGCTCTTTTGAGCCAGTGTCCTTGCCTCAAAGTGCTATGCAGGAGTTGGGCATTGACACCACGTCATTTAGCAATAAACAGGTATTGCAATTACATGATGGTTTGGTTTCAAAGTCCACTGAACAGTTAACTATGTCCCTTAATTTGTAAAGTGAGCATGCAAAACCGAGAGCAACCCATTCACTGTAACCAAGGTCACCATCCCTTCCTCAGACATCCTCAACAGCTCGGTCATTCGGTGACTCGTGCACCTTCTTTCACCTTCTAAAAGTGAACTGATGAAGTCGCCTAACCTGCTCCTACAGTAGATGAAATGTCAATTTTTTGTCTGAAAACATCCGTGAGAAGCACACCATCGGGGGCAGTAGGCTGTGTATTCTACTTCAGTATAATGAGGCACCTTTTGCTAGAGCCTATTTTTTTTTTTTTTTTTTACTGTAAACAAGTGGCATAACAAAGGCCCTCGCAGCCCCCGTGGTGTGGAGGGCCCTGAGCTCCAGGGGCCCCCTTCATCACAGTATACTGTGCATGAGCGGCAAGCCCCTGACTGGGTGCAGGGGGCACCCTCAAGGTACTTTGCAGGGGGGCCTGTTGAGTTTCGTTACGCTACTGCTGTAAGCCATGATCACTAAGGCTTTGTGTTGACCCTATGCAGGTCTGTGGAGCTCACATATAACTTGAGGAGTGGCTTTCTTCACTTGAGTGATTTGGACTACAGTACTTCTAAGTCCAATGCACGATTTGTCACTTTCCTAACGCCTCATATTCCGGTTACCTAAATCTATTCTAATTCAGGTCCCACTGAAATGACATAAGATTGCTTAGAGGACTTGTTAATACTTTATTTCTCGCCATAGATTTTAACGTAACCCATCTGAAAAGGGCCTCCATGAGGTCGTATAAGTTGACGTTGTAAATGAGTTAAGCCTGTTTTTCAATATCCCATGGTTCTTAGTTAATACTCTTTGTCTCAAGTAGCCTTGTTTGTACCTTTAGTTCTTTATTGCTTAATTAGGCGTTTTGTTGATTTCTGCATCTGCCAGCAAGCACCTTAGGCGGAGTTAAGCTTTTAACTCTGTCCCACCATTCCAGTGAGAGAGCAAAGTGCACTTTGAGAATGCGTTTGGCCAAATTTGTTTTTGAAAAGCTGAACGTAGGAGCTCAACTGAAGCGGAACGCCAGAGAGCCTTTATTTCGCAACATTCGAGTAGGAACTGAACTCCAAAGTTCGAGATTTGGTCTTGGGACAGTGCCATAGGTCATCCTTCTTGTATCTCGCCTACTAGACAGGGAGGTATTGTTAGACTAGAGTGGGCTTAAAGCCCACCCATTGCTTACCATTGGTTGGCTTTGTCACTATCGCTTGCTTGCTTCTTATTCGTTAATGTGTGGGGGCTTTCCTTCCTCTTCTTGTGTTTGACTCTTCCCTTGGACATGGATGCCTTTCTTGTGCCCTTCCACTGTTCATTTTTCAGGTGATATATATTTTTTCTTTTTGTTTAAGCAACTCCATGAGAGTGCATGTGTTTCTGGCTAACTCTCTGGACTACTTCTCTCCCGTTCCCTCCACCACACTGGGCATACATCTTTGCACTGGGCTACCTTGTTATAACATTTGTCAAGTTCTTTGCTGATGCCCACTAGGTGTTGGTATTCACACATCTTGCAAATGTAAGCGACTAACAGTTTAGACTCAAGAAGATTCTGCAGTGATTAACATTCTTAGTTCTCACCTACAGCTTTAACAAGCACACAACCATCTTGCAGTGCTTTTTCTTTTGAATAAATAACAAAAGCTTTTAAAAATGGCTGACGTGCATTTGCACAGCTGCCATCTGTAGCAGAACAAAGGCATTGGCAAAGCCAATAGGCCTGTGCCACAGTGTCACAAAAGAGACCTATTGGCTTGGTCAATTTTTCTTTTACTAGAAAAAGTATTTTTTGAATGAATACTTCTAACTGTAGCTTACACACCTTGTGATATTCTTGAGGCATCAGACCGGATCCAGAAAACTCAAAAGCAGACCTCCTGCTTGCATGTGAGTGTAGACATGCAATTCCACATTAACAACTTTGAACTTTAGACGTGATTAACAAATCACAGATATGTTAGACCTATGCACGTTGAAATCAGGTTTTTTCTCTCAGAGTCT